>NC_080475.1:18120417-19600417 GCF_030265055.1 Doryrhamphus excisus | reverse complement strand
CTGGCGACCTATCATCAGAAGAGAATACACTTTGCAATATTACAGCTCTCCAGAAAAGACTATCCACCTCCAAAGACTAGAAGAACATGAGCAGCGACCATCTCCGATTCAAGCTGGATGGCATTTAACTATGTCATCTTTGACAAACAACTGGAAGAGCAAGTCTATCACAGCACAAATGAGAGGTGTCCATGTTTTGATTTTCAGCCATGAGTTTCAACGGCTTTTCCCAGCAGCTTTTGCTTTAGGGAGGTGACTTTTGGCCTGCTTTTCTCATCGTCTGTTTTCAGAAATCATTTCTGAAATAGCTGACAAGTGTACTTCAGCTCTCGTGGGTAACTCAGACTGACAGCATAGATGTGGCCCATCAGCTTGGTATAGCCAACCCCTGCAGGACTTCTGTGCCCTCTATCGTGATGATCGCGCTCGATGGATCGGATGCTGTGGCGCCTTTGGTGACTAGGATCTTCATCACACGATTGTCAAGATCTCCAATTTGGCCCTCAGAATCCTGAATGTGAGAATATTAGAGACAAATCAGTATTGTCACTACTGGCACGGTCAACCACTAGCTACCTATGCTTTTTCTTTGATTTTAGCTGAAAATAGTCACTGAGTACATTTTTCTCAATTATTTGATGACTTTTGTGGAACATTTTTTTTTTTACAATTAAATCCCTTGACCTGAGAACAGCATGATGGACAGTGCTCCATCACAGTGCTCTGGAGACTGCATTTCCACTCAGGGCAAGTGCTTTAGTAAAACAAGTTACTTTGTGTTACTTTGTCCCTGTGAATGACCGAGTGAGTGCAGAGCAACAGGCAGCAGCCAAAAAAACAAGAGGGAAGGCGGATAGATCACTATAGATGTACTAAATATGGAATTACTTTCATTTATTTGTTAAAACATGGAACATGCTGAATCTTGGCCAGTCACAAAATATATATATTTTGAAGCTAATTGTCATGTGACTCGCAGCATGCTGATGATGATGATGATGATATGCCTTTATTCGTCCCACAGTGGGGAAATTTGCATGAAGTGGGGGGAGAGTCAGTGTGTTGATGCGCATTGTTTTGCTTTGTTTTATGTTATAAAACTGTTTTTTGCGCCAGTACCGGGAGCTCATGAACATCAGGGGAGCAACACCAGAGGATTTATTTCCTAAATTTCTCCTTCCAACAGCGGAAATTTTGGATATATTGGTCAAAGGTGCGCTCACCCTTGCACACGCAGCGAAACGCCGGAGGAGAGGAAAACGGGCCGGCGCGCTCGTGCGCCTTCGTCAGCGGGGATTACGCACGTCACTACCCGGGATATTTCTCTCTAACGTGCGTTCACTTCCCAACAAACTAGATGAACTACAACTGCTGTTGGGAAAAAACAGGGACTTCTCTTCATCTGCAGTTTTGTGCTTTATTGAGACGTGGCTCTGTGGATTAATACCGGACTCTGCGCTGCAGCTGGCTGGCTTCCAACTCCATCGTGCGGACAGAGACACAGAACTTTCCGGCAAAACCAAAGGTGGAGGAATCTGTTTCTATATCAACAGTGGTTGGTGCAACGATGTGACAGTGATCCAGCAGCACTGTTCTCCTGACCTGGAATCTTTCACCATTAACTGCATCTACATCCCGCCGCAGGCCAACGTGCAGGACGCACAGCGCATGCTCGCCGACCAGATACTGTGTGTGGAGCGGACCTACCCGGACTCCTTAGTTATTGTCCTTGGTGACTTTAACAAAGGCGACCTCACCCACGAACTCCCTAAATACAAACAGTTTATCAAATGCCCAACCAGAGAGGAGAATATTCTGGATCATTGTTACACTACAGTCAGGGATGCTTATCACGCCGTCCCCCGTGCTGCTCTGGGACTCTCTGACCACATCATGGTCCACCTGATTCCTGCGTACAGGCAGAAACTAAAGCTCTGCAAACCTGTAGTGAGGACATCAAGGAAGTGGACCAGTGAGGCTGTGGAGGATCTCCAGGCGTGTTTGGACTCCACTGACTGGGATGTGTTCAGGACTGCTACCAACAGTCTGGATGAGTACACAGAGGCTGTGACGTCCTACATCAGCTTCTGTGAGGACTTCTGCGTTCCATCACGCACCAGGGTGAGTTACAACAACGACAAACCCTGGTTGACAGCCAAACTCAGACATTTAAGGTTGGCGAAGGAGGAGGCCTTCAGGAGTGGCGACAAAAACAAGTATAAAGAGTCGAAGTACAAGTTTAGCAAGGCGGTGAAAGAGGCTAAACGACTGTACTCTGAGAAGCTCCAACACCAATTCTCAGCTAACGACTCTGCGTCTGTCTGGAAAGGGCTCAGGCAGATCACCAACTACAAGCCTAAAGCCCCCCACTCCATCAACGATCGACGCCTAGCCAACGACCTGAACGAGTTCTACTGCCGCTTTGAAAGACAAAAGGACAGTCCAGCAACCATCCCCCTCGACACCTTCCAACAGCTCCAGCTCCAGCCATCTCCACCAAGACCTGCCTTAATGGCCCTCCCTTCCCCCTCCTCACCCACCTCAGTGACGACTCTTTCCATCCACGAGAGAGACGTAAACAAACTCTTCAGGAGACAGAACCCCCGGAAAGCAGCTGGACCGGACTCTGTGTCTCCTTCCGCCTTGAAGCACTGCGCTGACCAGCTGTCTCCAGTGTTCACAGAGATTTTCAACACCTCACTGGAGACATGCCACGTGCCTGCCTGCTTCAAGACCGCAACCATCATCCCTGTTCCCAAAAAGCCAAGGACCACAGGACTTAATGACTTCAGACCCGTCGCCCTGACCTCCGTGGTCATGAAGTCCTTTGAGCGCCTTGTGCTCTCTCACCTCAAAGTCATCACCGACCCTCTCCTAGACCCCCTGCAGTTTGCCTACAGAGCCAACAGGTCTGTAGACGATGCAGTCAACTTGGCCCTCCACTACATCCTCCAGCACCTGGACTCCGCAGGAACCTACGCTAGGATCCTGTTCGTGGACTTCAGCTCTGCATTCAACACCATCCTCCCATCTCTGCTCCAGGAGAAGCTCTCCCAGCTGAGCGTGCCTGACTCCACCTGCAGGTGGATTACAGACTTCCTGTCTGACAGGAAACAGTGTGTGAAGATGGGGAAACACTTCTCCGATACAAGAACCATCAGCACCGGATCCCCCCAGGGCTGCGTTCTTTCTCCTCTGCTCTTCTCCCTGTACACGAACAGTTGTACCTCCAGTCACCAGTCTGTCAAGCTCCTGAAGTTTGCGGACGACACCACCCTCATCGGACTCATCTCTGACGGTGACGAGTCCGCCTACAGGTGGGAGGTTGACCATCTGGCGACTTGGTGCAACCTGAACAACCTGGAGCTCAACGCCCTAAAAACAGTGGAGATGGTTGTGGACAACAGGAAGAAATCAGCCTCTCCTGTCCCCATCACCCTCTGTGTTGACAATTGACATTGTGGAGTCCTCCCGCTTCCTGGGTACCATCATCTCCCAGGACCTCAAGTGAGAGCCGAACATCAGCTCCCTCATCAAGAAGGCTCAGCAGAGATTGTACTTCCTACGGCAGCTGAAGAAATTCAGCCTGCCAAAGACAATGATGGTGCACTTCTACACCTCCATCATTGAGTCCATCCTCACCTCCTCCATCACCATCTGGTACGCTGCTGCCACTGCTAATGACAAAGGCAGGCTGCAGCGTGTCATTCGGTCTGCAGAGAAGGTGATTGGCTGCAATCTCCCGTCCCTCCAGGATCTGTACGCCTCCAGGACCCTGAGGCGTGCAAAAAGGATTGTGGCCGATCCCTCTCACCCCGGACATAGACTCTTCGAGACGCTCCCCTCTGGCAGGAGGCTGCGGTCCATCAGGACCAAAACCTCACGCCACAAGAACAGTTTCTTCCCGTCTGCTGTCAGCCTCATCAACAAGGCCCGAACCCCACCTGACACTCTTCACACCCCACCTCTGCCTCATCCTGCCACTTTGACACTTTCATTGTATACGTTACATTAACGCTCAGTTTGGACTCTTAGGAAAAACAATCAGACTGCACTTCCGGAATAACAAACAAAAACAGACTGTGTACATATATTTATACTGTTATTCTGTATATTTTGTATTTTCATATTTTGTATTTCATATTTTGTATTCTCATTCTTTTTTAATAGATGTGTATGCACCTACTACACCAAAATAAATTCCTAGTATGTGTTTGATCATACATGGCAATTAACCTTTTCTGATTCTGATTCTGAGAGGGGAGGGGAAAAAACAACAACTCCAAACTAGACTCTGAGATGAAGGAGTACAGTGTGGGACCGTTAAAAAAACCTCGGCATACAAATCGGCAGGTAAAAGACATTGTTCACACACATAGACACAAGACCAGCGCCACAAAGGGAAAAATAGCCGATACGAGCAGCGGCCAGCCCGGCTACCTGCAGCCACTTAGCCGTGGTCCGTCATGCCCGCACCGGGGGAATTAGCGACGGAGGCTTTTGGTGGGGGTGGGGTGGAGGTGGGGGGTGGATGCCTGCGACGCTTCCCCCACCCACCCGCAGTTCAGTTCGCAGGGCGTCATTGCGACACATAGCAGTTGCCATGGAGAAGTCCGTGGTGGGCCAAAGAGAAACAACAGGTGTCCATGAAGGAATGAAGGAGGGTCAGAGCGTCCCGCTGCAGCAATCTCTTGGGAGAAGTTGTTTTCACAACACGACCTTGGTTAGCCGTGGTGGGGACGCCGAAATCCAGATTAAGAATATTGTTTGGGTTAGTTCGGGCAGCCACATTCCAATAGACCGGACCACCCTATTGTCCATTCTGGCCTCCCAATTGATCCAACTGCTTTTGCAAAGCCGAAATCTTCACCAAGATGGTATCCTTGTTGTGATTGGCAGTCACAGTCAGTGTGTGAACGGCTTTGCCCACCAAATCATTCACGATGGGCAGCTGTGGGCCAACTCGATCCGCTGCCTTCATCATCATATGAATTTTGCGATACACCAGGAAAGTGCCCAATCCAATCAGCAACAGACCTGTTATCATGGTCCCGATTAGGTAGACGTCTTCGATGTCCTCCATGGAAAGAATCGCCAGGCACATGACCTTCCACTTCCCCCAACTGTCCATCACGTACCCAGCGGTGAACATTCCGTCAGGGCAGGCAGGTTCCCCCGTACCTGAGCTTTTCGTCGAGAAGATCGTGTCAATTGCGTGGAGAGACCAGTTGATCAATTCCATGATTTAGGCTTTTGGAGAGCAGTGCAGTGAGAGGCTCTTGAGGAAGTATAAGACGAGACTAGACAAGACAAAGACGCTAAGCAGGGAAGATAAGGGATAGGGAGGAGAGGGGAAAGATGCGACCGCCTTCGTTGAGAGCCAGAGAAGAAATGGTTGGAGGTGATGGAACGACGGATCTCAATTACTGTGGCAGAGCTGTGTGAGATCGATGACCTCGCCACCAGTTTGGTGCTGGACCCTCTGCTGGGCTTTGGCACCCACCAAATGAAAACCAGTCCTTTACCAGACGGAAGGGACGGAAGCCGGACTGGAAGGGTTCATACAGACTGTTAAGAGTGAGATGTGCGTGAAGTTGGGAGGAGACTATTTTTTCAAGAATTTTGGAAATGAAAGGTGTAGCCAAATTTAGTTTTTTAAATAATTGTCTTTGAGCTAGGGTAGATTAGTATCAGGTCAAGCTGTGACCTGTACCAGTAAAGGGTCAGTTAACAGATGTCAGGG
Organism: Doryrhamphus excisus; assembly: GCF_030265055.1. Taxonomy (NCBI): domain Eukaryota; kingdom Metazoa; phylum Chordata; class Actinopteri; order Syngnathiformes; family Syngnathidae; genus Doryrhamphus; species Doryrhamphus excisus. The sequence goes on along the minus strand of NC_080475.1, from coordinate 19,594,674 downwards.
CACAGTATCCTGTGTTGTGGTTCTTGTTGTCTTTGCAGAGGTCATTGGGGGAGAACCAAAAGGCCAGGAGGGTCTTAGGTATTCACGATCATTTATCCAGGAGGCAATAAAGATAACGGGGTGAAGGAGGAAGTATCTGGTCCAGGAACGGGATCCTGGTCCATTCCCCACACATCCCCCCAACTCCACCCCATCTGAGGAGATCTACAAAAAGCCCTGGGATGCAAGAATCAGGGCTGACTTTCCTTCTTATCGTCGGGAGGTTGCAGGCGGACTTTGGAAGAGAAACTCAGCCCAGGATCCTGTGTTTTTGTGAAATTATTCTGTCTGATCTTGTTATACAATACATAGTGTTAACTTGTACTAGTGTGTGAGTTTTATTCCTTCTCATAAGTGGAGATTAACGAATACGCTTGGGTAGATGAAATTTACTTAAACAAGTGGTCTTGGAGGCCTCAATTAGGTTGAGGAGAATTTCTTCTACAACAAAGGTAAGTTGGAGATAGGGTGGAGGTTATTGAAGTTGTTGGGATCTGTTTTTTAAGAATTGGGGTGACAGCAGCAGTTTTGAAAGCTGGATTTCCTTTGGATTTCATTGTCCAGAGTTCAGGGGTGTACCAAGGTGCAGATGATGAAAGAGAAACAGTCCGAGTTTTCAGTGGGGCAATAGAGTTGAGGATGTTGTTTAAACCAGTGTTGTAGAGAGCTGTGAGAACATCAGGGTTGGAAGGAAAATCCGGAATTGGGATACAGGAAATTTCGGAGCAGAGAGTCAACATTAATGTCGTTTAGGTTCCTGAAGGAGATGAGACGTGGATGTTTGATTGAAGAGAGGCAGAGTGTAGTGCTGAATGAGAGGAGAAAGTGGTCCGTTATAGGAAGTTCGTCGGAGGTGCAGTTGGAGGGGGTGAGGCCAGAACAGCAGAGTAGGTCCAATGTATGTCCTTTGGTATGTGTCGGGAAGTCAATGTATTGATGGAGTCCAAAACTGTCGAGGCAAGTCTCTGGTGAGGGGAAGAGTTTTGTTGTCTATGTGTATGTTGAATCTCCCAGCAGTATTAAGTAAGGTGACAGAGTGGAGAGTTGTGTAAGAAGCGTGGCAAAGTACAGTTTAATTTTTTCCGTGTGCACTCAAATGCATCGCAACAAGCATGGAACGGCAGAGGCAGAGACGGCAGAGGTTGCGTGATTATCATTCCCGGTGGGAGAAGAACTTTGAGGCAGTAGTGATGGAGGAAACCCGCAATGAATAAGAAGAACCAAACGACTAAGACGCTTTCAACTAATAAAAAACACTTAAGGTAGCCGTTTGGCTAACATGACCAGTAGCATTAATTTCCCGTGGTTTACGGGGGAATGTTAATTTACAACCTAAACTACAATATTTACTATGATGACTATCGTGGTGCTTAGGATATATATACAGTATATGTAGCAGCATAGGAGTATATCCATATCTCCCTATGCAGCGTGTACCGTTAAACAGAGCTCACTGATGGCCAATCATTGTGTAGGTGGAGAGTATTTAAGCAGCGCTCCTCTCACTGCTTCTTCCGTTGCACTTCCGTCTGTGTACTTCCGGGTCAAGTGTTCGACTGAGACAGAGTGATCGGTGTGCTGCTAGGGCATACGTGTCTTTCGGCATCCCATTGTGGTGAGTGTTATCTCTCCCTCTCTCTCCGTTGCTGTGCATGCTCGTAGCTTGCTAATGCTAGTGTGGTCATAGGTGAGACGCCCGTAGCCACCTGGGTTTACTCCCTCCCTCGCTCCTCTCATGTGCCTGTGTGTCTGCTTAGAAGGTATGTAGAGTTATTAACATAGGTCGTAACCGCTACGGCTTGCTACTGGCCTGTTCCGTTACTGCTCGGTCTTGTGGCTTCACCTAGCTGGGAGCTTGGCGCTGGTGGCCTCTGTCTGCGCTCTGGACTGCTCTGCCTGCTGTGATCAGCCCGCGGGCTGGACTGTGACTGACTTGCCAGGCCGCTCGGCCTCTCCTGACAGACAGACACTACGTGCAATTCTTATTATTATTTTAGAGTTTCACTTCTATTATGTGTGTGTTTTAGTGGTGGGGTTGTAGATCCCTTTTTGTTTAGTTACAATTGCATAGGTTTTCCTTTTGCTTTTGTTTAGATTATTTCTATAGGTTTACCTTTTTGTTTTAGGATTATTTTGACTCAGTTATATTTTCTAGCCTAGTTGCTTTATTTGATTTTGGGAATTGGGTGGGTTTTCCTTGAGAAGTTCCTTCTTTTGTTTATCATATGTTGTTTTGCTTGTTTAATTTGTGTGTTTAGTGGCTCAACCTTCAATTTAGTTAGTATAATTTTGTTATTTTTGTTTAATTGCTTTATTATTTTGTTTTTGACCCCATTAATTGTTTTATTCCCTTTTCAGTTGCTGAGGATCGGTGGTGGTGCTGGTGGTCTGGGTGGCGGTATCCCCTCCTTCTGTGTGCGGTGCTCCTCTGGGATTTGGTTTTCTTTGCACATCCCTGTGTGTGTGTCACGTGTGACTGGGTGCTTTTTGGGTTGTTTTGGGTGGATCCCTCCCCCCTTCACTAGCCCATTGTCCACCTGGTAAGCCTCAGCACCTGATTAGGTTTCCCTCTTCCCCATTCTTGTGTGTGTGGTATTTTAAAAAGATGTTAAAACTTGTTAATAAAATCTATTAATTTTTTATAATGTGAACCATGTCTCCAGCCTCATGAGTATAATGAACCTGTGTATGCTTTAAGAGGGAAAAGAAAAAGAAATTGACTCTCTGGGTGAAATTCCCAGGGTGGGCGTTGTCTGGTCCTCGAAAATCTCTGGTGTAAGCCAGTATTCTTCCACTCCCTACCACTGCCACAAACTTGGCGTTGTCTGCAGGATTTACTCAATTGAAAGGCTGAGACGTGTGTTCCTTTTGCTTTTGTTTTTTTTACTTTCTGATTGTCTTGTGTATTGATTTTGTTTGGTTTTGGTCCTGACAGATTGGAGAGCTTGGAGACAAAGCAGCGGTAATTCACAGCGGATCCTTGTGACCGTCCTGTTATGGAGGAAGAGATTCAGGAACTCAGAAATGTAATTGCACAGTTAAAAGCTGACAATGAGCGGTTGCGACAGGAACAGGCTGGGCCTAGTGCTCCTCCTTCTACTTCTGCGCCACCTACTGTCCCCTCCACGTCTAGTGTCTCTGTACCAGAGAGACTCATTTTTGTGCCTAGAGATAGGAAGTGTCCAGTCTTTAGGGGAAAGGTAGGTATAGGTTTGAGTGAGTGGAAAGAGGAGGTGCAGGCGTGTATGAGAGCCCGGCATCTATCCCGGTCTGACCAGGCATTCTTCCTGTTTGATCACTTGGAGGGTGAGGCTAGAGATGAGATCAAGTATCGCTCTAGCGCGGAAAGAGAGGATCCTGATCACATACTTGCCATTTTACAGGAGCTGTACGGGTGTTCAGATTCTTATGTTGCACTGCAGGAGGCTTTCTTCTCTAGGAAGCAGACAGAGGGGGAGACTCTTCAAGAGTTTTCCCTCGCATTGATGGGTCTCATGGAGAGGGTGAAGCAGCGTGCCCCGGCCGGTATGTTGAACTCTGAAGTCCTCCTGAGGGACCAGTTTGTTGAGCAGGTGTTCAACAGTTCCCTGCGTCGTGAGCTGAAGCAGTTGGTGCGTAGACAGCCTAATTCCACTTTGCTTGATGTTAGGGCAGAGGCGATCCAGTGGGAGCGCGAAGGGTTACCTGGTGGCGCAAGAGGCCGTAGTCACTCCGTCCCCCTAATGTTTGGTGTTCAGTATGGGGTTCATGGTGGTCCTCAAGTGTCTGTCCCCTCGTCTTCCGTATCAGAGATGAGTGAGATGAAAGAAATGCTAAAACGTCAGCAAGAGCAGCTCAATCAGCTCACTGAGAGCCTTGCTCGGCTGCAGAATCCCCAGCAGTACAACCGCCCACCTCGTACTGGCCCCATAGTGTGCTTGCGCTGTAATCAGCCTGGTCATATTGCCCGACATTGTGATGGAGCGCGTGTTTCTTCCCGCTCACAGGTCCCCTCCCGACCCCCTCCTACCCCTGGTAGGCAGTCCCACAACGCTCCGGTGTCGGAAAACTAGTGCCCACCGAACTGCAGAGCCACAGTTTGGGTGGGGTCGCCACTGGCTCACAGGTTTCAGATAGCTTTGAGTCTTCTAAGCTGATTTCATCTTGTCCCCATCTAGATGTGGACATGGGTGGAGTTAAGGTTCCCTGTTTGGTAGACACGGGTTCCATGGTCACCACGATTTCTGAGGGCTTTTTCCGCCAGTATTTCGAGCCTTGGGGTCAGGAGCGCCTGCGGTCGTGTCACTGGTTGGACCTCAAGGCTGCTAATGGTTTGGCTATCCCCTATCTTGGCTACCAAGAGCTTGAGGTGGAGCTTTGTGGTAAGTTCATGCCCCACTGTGGAGTGTTGGTGGTAAGGGACCCCCCTGATGGTGCAACTGCCCGGGTGCCTGGTGTTTTAGGGATGAATGTGATGCGCAAGTGTTACCACAAGCTTTTTGTGCAACATGGCGCTACTTTGTTTTTGCAGCCTTGTGTTTTGGAGGCCCCCAGGCCTGTTATGCAGGCCCTACAGCAGTGCCGCGTTGACAGCACTCGGACCCCTCGTGACGTTCCAGGACAAGTAAAGATCAGAGGTAAGAGAACCTGCCGGATCCCTGGCAGAGCCATGAAAGTTGTGACTGCCACATGTTCAGCGCAGTACGCTGGTTCCACTGTCCTCTTTGAGCCCTCTGATTCTGGTTTGCCTGCTGGGTTGCTTGCGTCCCCTGCCCTGGTCCGAGTAGTCAGAGGTACAGCCTACATACCTGTTGTTAATGTGGGAACCACCAAGGTGTTGTTGCATCCCCAAACAGCTGTTGGCACGCTGGATTTGTGAATGTGGTCAGTCTGCCTGCAGGGGTCACCGAGGTGCCATCAGGTGTGGCCACTCTGTCCTCCCAGACAGCTGTTCCCAGTGTGCAACAGCAGCTGGGAGACATGGACCTGTCTTCATTGTCTGCTGAGGAGCAAGGTAGGGTGAGGTCTGTGCTTCAGCAGTACACGCCCACGAGGGAGACCTTGGGTGTACCAACCTCATCTCCCATGACATTCCTCTGGTTGATAATGTCCCGGTCCGGCAGCGCTACAGGCGTATTCCACCCTCTGAGTACGAGGTCGTAAAGGAGCACATTAACCAGCTGCTGTCATCCCAGGTAATTCGGGAGAGCAGTAGCCCCTATGCATCTCCTATCGTGTTAGTGAGGAAGAAAGATGGTTCAATTCGCATGTGTGTTGACTACAGGCAGCTCAACAGTAAAACCCATAAGGATGCCTTCCCTCTACCACGCATAGAGGAGTCCCTGGATGCTCTGTGTGGTACTCGCTGGTTCTCGACCCTGGACTTGGCCAGTGGTTACAACCAAGTCCCAGTTACTGAGGCAGATCGGGCCAAGACTGCCTTTTGCACACCCTTCGGCCTGTTTGAGTGGAACAGAATGCCCTTTGGGCTCTGTAACGCCCCCAATACCTTTCAGAGGTTAATGCAGTGTATCTTTGGTGATCAGCAGTGTCAGTCATTATTGTTGTATTTGGATGATATCGTTGTGTTCTCCTCCACTATAGAACAACACCTGGAGAGGCTGAAGTTGGTCCTAGGCCGATTACAGCAGGAGGGCCTCAAGGCAAAGCTCAGTAAGTGCTCCTTCTTCCAGAGAGAAGTGAGTTACTTAGGCCATGTGATTTCTGGTGAGGGTGTCTCCACCGATCCGAGTAAAACTGAAGTGGTCGCCAACTGGCCAATTCCCACTACTGTCTCGGAGTTACGCTCTTTTCTCGGGTTCGCCAGTTATTACAGGCGGTTTGTGGAGGGTTTTGCCAAGCTGGCAGCCCCTCTGCACAAAGTTGTAGCTGAGTGTAGCAACACTAGGGCTGGTAGGAGGTCTGACCGTGGTGTTATCAGGTGTTGGACTGACCAGTGCCAACAGAGCTTTGAGGCATTGAAAGCTAGGCTCACCACTGCACCTGTGTTGGGTTATGACGATTTCTCCCTTCCTTTTGTCCTCAAGGTGGATGCAAGCCATGGCGGCTTGGGCGCGGTGCTCTCTCAGGAGCAGGCAGGTAAGGTAAGACCGATAGCCTACGCTAGTCGAGGTCTGAAGCCCACAGAACAGAACATGGCTAACTACAGTTCCATGAAATTGGAGTTCTTGGCCCTTAAGTGGGCCACGATGGAAAAGTTCAGGGAGTACTTATTGGGTAATAAGTGTGTGGTTTATACTGACAACAACCCTCTTAGTCATTTGTCTTCGGCTAAACTGGCTGCCACTGAGCAGAGGTGGGCAGCTCAGCTGGCCTCTTTTGACTTTGAGCTCAAGTATCGTTCTGGCAGAAGCAACAGGAATGCAGATGCGCTCTCCCGTCAGCACCCGCCTGGCCCTCAAGATGTCCTGAGGTTGAGAAAGGTGGAGGTAACTCAAGCTTCTGTCGCTGTCATGCCACAGCGCTCTGCCCCTGAACTTCATGCCCTTCAACAGGCTGATCCTGTCATCCAGGAACTGCTAGAATTGCTGCTAGAGGGCACCAGGCCAAGGGGGTTCAGTGTACACAATCGGGCCAGTAGACGACCTGACCAAGGTAAGACAGGTACATCGTACTATGTTGAAGGCCGTGGTTGGAGTAGACTCCTCCGGTCGTGCATCTTCCCATAACTCTCCCCCTGTTGAAGAGCCACCTGTTGAAGATGAGTGCTCATTTGAGTATGATTTACTTGTTTTGGGACACCAGACTCCTAAGGTACCCGCTGCCATGCCCACCACCAGGTTAGTGACAATGACTTGTCCCACACCCCAGATTTTAGTGCCACCGCCCAACTCAGACCCCCCTGGGCGTCGTCCCTCGAGTGCTTCACCAGAGGAAGCCTCAACATCTTTGGCTGTTCCCTTAGTTGGTCAGGCCGGTTCGGATCACATGGCTCCTCGTCGGACCTCTCGGTCAACTGCTGGCCACCACCCTAATGTGTATCACCTCCCACGGCCAGCTAGAAACCCACAAGTTGCCAACCCTTCTGTTCCTGTTTCGAAAGGAGTGTCTGCTTTGTTTAGACCTTGGAGCTAGTTTGTAGTGTCTCCCTCATTTTGTTCATCGTCGGGGCGACGATGCAAGGGGGGGGGGGGGTAGAATGTAGCAGCATAGGAGTATATCCATATCTCCCTATGCAGCGTGTACCGTTAAACAGAGCTCACTGCTGGCCAATCATTGTGTAGGTGGAGAGTATTTAAGCAGCGCTCCTCTCACTGCTTCTTCCGTTGCACTTCCGTCTGTGTACTTCCGGGTCAAGTGTTCGACTGAGACAGAGTGATCGGTGTGCTGCTAGGGCATACGTGTCTTTTGACGTCCTATTGTGGTGAGTGTTATCTCTCTCTCTCTCCCCGTTGCTGTGCATGCTCGTAGCTTGCTAATGCTAGTGTGGTCATAGGTGAGACGCCCGTAGCCGCCTGGGTTTACTCCCTCCCTCGCTCCTCTCATGTGCCTGTGTGTCTGCTTAGAAGGTATGTAGAGTTATTAACATAGATCGTAACCGCATCATTGTCGGCCATATCATTAATTTTAACATCTGCGATAGGTGTAATCTGCCTGAATGCCAGCTAACACTGCCGCCGCATGTGATGTCATCGCCAGCCATCTGAGAACGCCGCTGCTTTGTCTCCGCTGCTTTGTCTCCGCTGTTTTGTCTCCGCTGTTTTGTCTCTGTGGTTGCTTCCGCTGCTTCGTCTGCACTGTCGCTGCTTGCCTTGACTGACTGCTCTCCCGCTGCTGTGCTACGGCTTGCTACTGGCCTGTTCCGCTACTGCTCGGTCTTGTGGCTTCACCTAGCTGGGAGCTTGGCGCTGGTGGCCTCTGTCTGCGCTCTGGACTGCTCTGCCTGCTGTGATCAGCCCGCGGGCTGGACTGTGACTGACTTGCCAGGCCGCTCGGCCTCTCCTGACAGACAGACACTACGTGCAATTCTTATTATTATTTTAGAGTTTCACTTCTATTATGTGTGTGTTTTAGTGGTGGGGTTGTAGATCCCTTTTTGTTTAGTTACAATTGCATAGGTTTTCCTTTTGCTTTTGTTTAGATTATTTCTATAGGTTTACCTTTTTGTTTTAGGATTATTTTGACTCAGTTATATTTTCTAGCCTAGTTGCTTTATTTGATTTTGGGAATTGGGTGGGTTTTCCTTGAGAAGTTCCTTCTTTTGTTTGTCATATGTTGTTTTGCTTGTTTAATTTGTGTGTTTAGTGGCTCAACCTTCAATTTAGTTAGTATTGTTGATGTGCTCTCATTTCATTTTGTTTGTTAAAATGTTATGATTTATTTGTTCATTTTGGTATCACGTGACTGTGATTAGGGAACTGCCCACATGCTCTAATTAATATAAAACAGGTGAGGCCGTGTGTGCGGGTGCTTCACTCAGCACTGAACAACGTGTGCCGTGTGTTATGTGCGTTTAACGTTTAACGTTGGGTAAAAGAACTCTGCTAACAGGTTATGGGCCCAGTTGAATCCCATAACACAAAGTTTGAAAGTCGGTGAAAGGTGAAAGTCGCAACTTGTACCGCGTGCACCTGAGAGCTAAAGGTATGAACAGAAAAGAAAGGGAGACAGCGAGTAGCCGCTGGGCGAGGCTCATTTTTGACGGTGACGAGAAAAACTACGAAATATGGGAAACCAAGTTTTTAGGCCATCTGTGCCTTCAAGGATTGAAAGACACAATCTTGAACGAGCCCGACGATGCAGACGAAGAAGACGATGGGAAAAACGCTGAGGCTTACGCGGAGCTCATCCAGTTTTTGGACAACAAAAGCCTATCACTGGTGATGCGTGAAGCCGCAGATGATGGACGCGGTGCGCTGAAGATTCTCCGTGAGTACTATGCTGGAAAAGGAAAGCCCAGAATAATTAACTTGTATACAGAGTTAACCTCACTGCAGAAGTCGCCAACCGAGGATGTCACAGAGTATGTTATCAGAGCAGAGACTGCGATTACAGCCCTGAGAAACGCAGGCGAAGCGCTCAGTGATGGACTTTTAATAGCAATGGTGCTGAAGGGGTTACCAGAGACATTTAAACCTTTTGCCATACATGTAACCCAGAGTGAAGCCAAAATGACTTTTGCTGAGTTTAAGACAAAACTCGGAAGTTATGAGGATGTTGAAAACATGCGCGCAACCGTGTCTGAGGACAATGTCATGAAGGCAAGAACACAGTTTGGCACAAAGCGCGCGCCCGCCGGAGTAAAGGACAGCAATTATATGGACGTTGTATGTTACAAGTGTGGTGCAAGTGGACACATTGCCAGATCCTGTTCGCGCAGACGATGGTGCCATCACTGCAAAAGCAACACACACAACAGTGCCAGCTGCAGACGGAACAAGCAGCGGGGTGACGTGCGTAAAGCAGCCGACGAGACTGGGGGCAAGGAGTATGCATTTCGGATATGCGACTCTGAAGAACCAGCGCTGGATGTCAAGAGGAAAGGCCTGTTGGTGGATGCAGGTGCGACGTCTCACATAATCACAGACATCGCAAAGTTCAAGAAGTTTGACAGCAGTTTCCAAGCCGGGTCTCACTGCGTGGAGCTGGCTGACGGCTCCAGATGCAAAGGAGTGGCCAAGCGCAGAGGTGACGCGGAGGTGTGGCTCATCGACAGCGGGGGCAGGAGCTTCCGAACAACGCTGAGGGGTGCCTTATACATCCCAACGTATCCACAAGATATCTTTTCAGTGAAAGCTGCCACTTCCAGCGGAGCCACTGTGACCTTCAGTGAGAAGAAAAATGAGCTGCTGCACAGAGACGGTACCAAATTCAATTCAATTGAATTTGTGTATTTGTGTATTTGTGCATTCAATTCAATACACGTACACAACAAACTTTATTATCTGCACACATCAGAAAACATGTGTAAGACTAATGACCAGTGTAAGAAAAGCCTTGATTTGCAGAGTTGGCATGAAATCTTAGGTCATTGCAATTTTGCAGATATAATGAAACTGAAAAAAGTTGTAGATGGAATGGAAATTAAGAATGAAGGTAACAAACCTTTTTCACAGTGTGAAGTATGCATTCAAGGGAAGTTTGTCCAAACTAGAAACAGAGGGCCAGATGTGAGGGCTAAAGCACCTCTGGACATGGTACACACTGACTTAGCGGGTCCTATAGATCCAGTGTCTAAAGATGGTCATAAATATGCACTTTCTTTCACAGATGATTACTCTAGTGCAATTTTTGTTTACTTTTTGAAACACAAAAGTGACACTGTACAAGCAACAGAAAAATTCATTGCTGATGTGGCGCCCTATGGCAAAATAAAATGTATGCGATCTGACAATGGCACAGAGTACACATCCAGAGAGTTCCAAGCATTAATGTGCAAGATGGGTATTAGGCATGAGACTTCCGCTCCATATTCTCCACACCAAAATGGTACAGCGGAATGCAATTGGAAAACCCTGTTTGAAATGGCCAGGTGTATGCTAATAGAGAGCAAGCTGCCAAAGATGTTGTGGACCTATGCTGTCCAGACAGTTGCTGTGGTGAGAAATAGGTGTTTTAATAGACGTACAAAACAGACACCTTACTACATGTTAACAGACAGACAGCCAAATATTGCCAGAATGCAGAAATTTGGACAAGTGTGTTATGCTTACAAACAACAAAAAGGAAAGTTGGACTCTAAATGTGAAAGGGCAATTTTTATTGGATATGATAAAAATAGTCCGGCCTACATGGTGTACTATCCCAGCATCAGAAAAGTACAAAAACACAGACTTGTAGAGTTTGTAGTTAAAAAGAATGAGGAGGTACTGGATGTTACCAATATTGACTACTGTTACAGACTCCTGTGTAATGTTCCTCAAACATACACAGAAGCAATCACTTCAGTTAATGCAAAACAATGGGTTGATGCTATGGATGAAGAAATGCAGTCACTACAAGACAATGTAACTTTTACCTTGACCACTCTTCCCAAGGGTAAAGATGTAGTGGGGGTAAATGGGTTTATGCAATGAAAAAGAACACTGATGGATCAGACAAGTACAAAGCCCGATATGTAGCCAGAGGGTTTAGCCAAAAGAAAGGTGTAAACTATGATGAAACTTTCTCCCCTACAGCTAATATGACCAGTGTCCGGGTATTAGCACAGAAAGCAGCACAGGAGCAGCTAGTTGTTCACCAGATGGATGTAAAAACTGCTTATCTTCATGCACCAATCGAGTGTGAAATCTACATTGAACAACCTGAAGGTTATGAAGTTGTATCAAAAGAAGGTGACAAATTAGTGTGCAAACTAGAAAAATCCCTGTACGGTCTAAAACAGTCAGGACGCAACTGGAATAAGATGTTGCATGATTATTTGTGTGAGATGAAATTTGTACAGAACCCAGCCGATCATTGTGTTTATAGCAAAATTACTGAACAAGAAAAAGTGCACATAATCATATGGGTCGATGATTTGATTATTGCTGCCAATGATGATGATGTCTTACAATGTGTTAAAGAAATGTTGAAACTCAAGTTCAGAATGAAAAACTTAGGTAAACTAACACATTACCTGGGTATTGACTTTGAACAATCTGCAGATTGTGTTAAGATGTCACAATGCAAATATGTACAGAAAATACTGAAGAGATTTGACATGTTAGACTGTAAAGCCAAAGCTACCCCTTGTGAAGAGAAACTTGACTACAGTGATGATGCTAAACTAATGGATGATGTGAGGAAATACAGAGAGGCAGTTGGGAGCTTAATATATGTACTTAGCAACATGTACAAGGCCAGACCTGAGTTTTATAGTGAGTAAACTATCTCAGTACTTCACTAGACCGACTACTGATCAATGGACAACGGTAAAGCATGTGTTGAGATACTTAAAAGGTACTCAAAACAAAGAACTTTGTTTCAAAAAGCACAAAGGTGAAAACACAATCCATGCTTGTAGTGATGCCAACTGGGCCGCTGATATTGATCGAAAAAGCACGACAGGTTACTGTATCAGCCTGAACAAAGATGGGCCATTTGTTTCATGGAAAACTAAAAGACAACCTACAGTTGCACTCTCTACTTGTGAGGCTGAGTATATGGCTTTAGCTGCGACCATGCAAGAGTGTCTGTATTTAAAACAGCTTCTGAAGTATTTTGATGGACAGGTATACAGGTGTTTAGTCTACGAGGACAACCAGGGCACTATAGCTCTAGCCAAAAACCCTGTACATAGGCAAAGATGTAAGCATGTGGGCATTAAATACCACTTTGTGAGATCTACTTTACAAACTGATGATGTGACATTGGAATACTGTCCAACTAATGAAATGGTTGCAGACATCCTAACGAAACCAGCCAGTAAGCTGAAGTTGATGAACTTTGAAACCTTTATGTTTGGTGAATGAACCATGGACTATGAACAACTAATGAACTCTGAACTTATGATTTTTGTGTGAGCATTGGGGGAAAAAAAAAAAAAAAGAAAAACCTGTGAAGTTTATGTTGACATGATTCTTGTAAAATGTGAGCAAGTGGGGGTGTTGATGTGCTCTCATTTCATTTTGTTTGTTAAAATGTTATGATTTATTTGTTCATTTTGGTATCACGTGACTGTGATTAGGGAACTGCCCACATGCTCTAATTAATATAAAACAGGTGAGCCCGTGTGTGCGGGTGCTTCACTCAGCACTGAACAACGTGTGCCGTGTGTTATGTGCGTTTAACGTTTAACGTTGGGTAAAAGAACTCTGCTAACAAGTATAATTTTGTTATTTTTGTTTAATTGCTTTATTATTTTGTTTTTGACCCCACTAATTGTTTTATTCCCTTTTCAGTTGCTGAGGATCGGTGGTGGTGCTGGTGGTCTGGGTGGCGGTATCCCCTCCTTCTGTGTGCGGTGCTCCTCTGGGATTTGGTTTTCTTTGCACATCCCTGTGTGTGTGTCACCTGTGACTGGGTGCTTTTTGGGTTGTTTTGGGTGGATCCCTCCCCCCTTCACTAGCCCATTGTCCACCTGGTAAGCCTCAGCACCTGATTAGGTTTCCCTCTTCCCCATTCTTGTGTGTGTGGTATTTTAAACGGATGTTAAAACTTGTTAATAAAATCTATTCATTTTTTATAATGTGAACCATGTCTCCAGCCTCATGAGTATAATGAACCTGTGTATGCTTTAAGAGGGAAAAGAAAAAGAAATTGACGTTGTCTGGTCCTCGAAAATCTCTGGTGTAAGCCAGTATTCTTCCACTCCCTACCACTGCCACATATATATTCATTAAATTCATCGATGGCGGCGGCGCGGTGACGCCTTTAAGTACTTTATACTTAAAAGGTAACAATTCGGTGGTCTGTGACAAAATGTGTGCAAAATGGAGATGGCGTACCATATAAGCAATAACATGCACCAGCACCAGGGAGCTGCTTGTGTGGAGGAGAAGATACCGTACATTTCCAACTTTTTTTCTTTTAATGTAACAATTAACCTCGTCATTCGTCGAAATTGCCCCATGTAACTTGCGCTCCGGCCTCGCACACACATGAGACACCGGAGCAGACGCACACACGCACGGAGTGAGAATGGTGGTGGGTGGAAAGCAAGAGGAAAAGAAGTGCTCTTGCAGGAACACACAGCTGCTGTTCTTATATTTTTTGTATTTTGATTCAGATTGTATTTTTCCACAGTTTTATTTATTGAAAAAGTTTGTTGTTATTATAGGATTCCATTGTGAACTGTATTGTTGTATTGTTCAATACAATTCATTTTGGAACACATGAAAATTGAAAATATATTGGAAATAAGAAATTTGTGTTTTATTCACGGAGATAAATTAGTATTATTTGCTATAAAGGTCAAATCAAAATTAACTCTCCCTGACCCCTGTTCTACACAATTTTGCTGTGGTTCAGAAAAGGGGATGGCGGGTAATTACTCTGATTACTTACCAAGTTGTTGTTAAATTCATTAAAACAATGTGTTTTTTGTCTGTGGTTGTAAAAGTATTTTTGACATGAGCCATGCTGTGGCCGAATTGCACTGCTATGCAAAATTCCCCAAAGGCATATTTTATCTCTGTGGGCTAACCATGTCATATATTTTTGGCAGAATATGGCAACAAAAAAGCCAAGAGAAGGAGAAGACCAAGAGAAGGAATCGGTATTGAACTTGTGGCTAATGTGGCTTACAACTCAACTGATCAAATGAAAATAGAGATCAAAATGTTCACATTATTCAGTCCAGTTTAACCTTATTTATTAATTTGAGTTTGAGCATTTCCCATTCTTAAAGTGAATGACTTTGGACTTACTGTACGTCTGTGTTTGCTGTAGCCTTTTCAATGCAAGTCCATTTATGTAGCTGAAATTTGAACTTATTTTTACAAGCTCAGTTCATTGTCAGAATCCAGCAATGATGTAGACTGTGAAAATACCTGACACAACTACCCCGACCAAGGTTGATGTAGATGTAGATGTTGATGACACCGAGGAGGAGGGTAAGCAAGTTACGGTGAAATCCTGTGTCCGGGGCCAAAAATGTACATGGGACAAGAGACACTATTGCCTGTACTGCAAAAAGGCTAAGAGTAAAATGGCACGACATCTAATTAGGAAACACGGTGATGAAAAAGAAGTGGCCTTAGTTAAAGGTCTTCCACCATCATCAAAAAAATGTCAAATGTTGGAGCAAATTCGCAGGAAAGGCAATTTTATGCATAACAAATGCGCTGAAGAGGGGACAGGGTGAGATGGTTACATACAGGCAGCCATCAGATCATGCAACTATCTTACATGCAACATGTTATGGGTTCTTTTCAAAATCAAATCTTTGGAGACACGAGAAAGCCTGTCGAAAAACAACGAGTCATAAGTGGAAAGTGGAAAACAAAGAAGAATTCAAACTGCTGCTTCATCTCTTCTTCCACACAAAGGAGAGACGTCGGTGAGGTGCAATCTCATTGTGAGCAGAATGGTGATTGATGACACATATATCAAAAGAAGTAAGACCCAATCTAAAAAATAAAAAATAAAAAAATAATAAAAAAAAAAGAAATGACCCAATCATATGTGAGTTTGGTGATGGACTCCTGGCCAAACAGTAATCAGCTGTAATCAGGCAGTGCTAGAATCGTACTTCCTACCAGTACTCTTTTTCACAATGCTTTTTCTGCTTCATCATTCCACTGTAAGAGTCATGTCATTTTTATACATTAAGTTTGTTAATGGTGACACTATTTGTGCATAGTTTGGAATCCAACATCTACATCTAATTAGTGAAACATAAAAAGGACATAATTTGTTTTACCCACTTTTATGGCCTTCTTTTGCTAATTGATGCAATAAGGCTATTGTGTCTTCCTCACATGATTTCTTATCTGGTGACGCTAGTAGGATGTCATCTACATATAGTAATATCTGGCTTTCATTTGGGGGTTCAACATAGACATAATGGCTATCATTGCTTGTGAATAAATTTGGGCTTTCACAATATCCTTGCAGTAGGCGTGTGTATGTATATTTTTTCCTGCAAACGTAAATGCGAGTCAGAACTGACTTTCTTTCACTATTGGAATGGAGAAGATGCATTACTGATGTCTACTATGGTGAACCATGTGAAATCTGTTGGTAAAGAATTTAACAATGTGTGTGGGTCAGGCACACAAGGTGCTCTTGCCACCACAGCTTGATTTACAACTTGTCCTGTATCATTCTCCATCTCACAGAGAGTGGTGCTTTTTCACACTGGAAAAATAAGGATGTTACATTTTTCTAATCTCTTCTCATAATTTGGGTTAGGTCCACTGTCTTGTCTGAAATTAATGGTTACATGCAATCCATCTGGTGGCATTTGATCCTGTACTATTTGAAGCAATGGTAACGCTTCCTGAAGGAGACTAGTGCCTATGTTCGTGGGAGGCTTGTTTGGGATGTCCAGGGAATAGACATATCTTGGTTCCCCTTTCCCTTGCAACACGAAAATACATTGTAATTTGTGTTTTTGCCTCACTACCAGTTGTCCCTTGTCTGTGGTAACTAGGGCGAGACCCAATGCTCCCATTGCGTCTCTTCCCAGTAAATTTGCTGGACATTGTGCGGCTAGGAGGATGGATAGTTTACATGTCCCCCCTTGCGGGTCTCTAATAGTTGCTGGTAGGGATTAATTGCTATTGTCAAATCTCCTGCTGTCCTGAGCCATGTATTGCCTGCAGATCTGAAATGCGGAAATTCTGCAAGTTGTTCTACATGCTCCTAAGTCACAAAGAAATCTGATTGGATTACCATTCACTTCCAATGTGACTTCCGGTCGGGGATGTTCAAAGGCAAATATCTCTTGTAAATTTAATTCTACTATTGGTTCATCATTTTGTTCTGGTTCTCTTTGTTAAGACAAGCCCAGTTATGCTGAATATGGCTTTTGGTTCCTTTTGAACTGGCCTTTGACACAATCACGGGAGAAGTGACCCTCTTCACCACAATTCCAACATCCAGTAGTGTTGGGATAGTTTTGTATATTCTGTCTACCTGTTCCTCTACCTCTTTGTCTTCCTCTACCTCTTCCTCCGAATCTTCTCCGAGTTGGCATAACCCTACTTTCGTTACCTTCCTTTTGTGTGAAAAATGTGTATGAGTCTTTCTCCTCACTTACTTTTCCTTCATCTTTCTGATACTCATGAAGTTAAACTTCCCTTACTATCTTATATAACTCTTCCTTTTTACAACCTTCACTTTCTGCTCTCTCTCTCGCTTTCCTCTCTGCCAACTCCTTCCAATATGATAGGTCATCATACCCTTCCTTTTGCATCCATCCATCCATCCATTTTCCTCCGCTTATCCGGGTCCGGGTCGCGGGGGCAGCAGTCTTAGTAGGGAAGCCCAGACTTCCCGGTCCCCGGCCTTTTGCATTTTAATTGGTTTGATTCTTGTTCCTTTTTGCAATATCCTGTTGCAATTTTATTAATTTAGGGATTGATAATTGTCCGTCAAAACCATACTTGTTAATACATATTTCTAGATGGTTTGCTGTGGTTGGATGGCACTGAAACACGTAACACCAATCCTTGCACTTTAGTACTTCCTATTTTAACTTGTGGTTTTCCACTTTTATTTCCCATCTTGGGAATAATTTGGTCCCTGTTGTGATGCGCTTCCTAGGGAAAATAACAACAGGGTTGCTTGTCAGTGAGAGAGTAATGAACTTTTCTTTGAGGTAATTCTCAAGCTTCTACCCCGGTGAGGGCGGAGAATTCTTGCCTCTGCTTCCTCAAAGACTTACTTTTTTTCTCACCCTTTAATATGAAGACCTGTCTAGTGACAAAATCTCCCATTCACACACTCATTCGTACTTTGAAAACGTTTTCACATTCAAACCCCGAAAAGGCCTTTCACCGCGGAGGCTCTCCTTTTCTAGCCTAACATGACCGTCAACTCCGTCTTTGTACAAAAAACTGCCAACTCTGTCTTATTGTGAAAGACGGCCAACTCCGTCTTATTACAAAAAACTGCCAACTCCGTCTGATTACACATGACAACTCCTTTCTATAGCAGGAACACTGTGGGTCCGTCTTATTACACAAGACAACTCCTTTCTACAGTCGGAACACTGCCGGGTCCGTCTTATTGCAAAAAGACTGCAAGTCTGTCTTACTGCAAAAGACTGCCAAGTCCGCCTTATCACAAAAGACTGCCAGCTCGTCTTCCTACCAAAGACTGTCGAGTCTTTTGCTTGCCAGCGACTAGTATACACAAGGCTTTTAGCACCGGGTGACAAACCTTATTGACTTGCGGGCCGCACTCAGCTCTAAGGGTCAAGAACCCTTCTGGCCTCCCTGCATTGGTTGCCTGTTCGCTTTAGGATTGATTCTGAGATTTTATTGTTTGTTTTTAAGGCGTTGGTTGGGCTGGCCCTCAAATACACCTCGGACCTCATCCAAATTTACTCTCCAGCACGGTCACTGAGGTCCGAGGGCCAGCTCCAACTTGTGGTGCCCAAGACGAGACTTAAGACCAGGGGAGACCGAGTCTTTTCTGTGGTTGGCCCCAAGCTATGGAACTCTCTCCCCTCCCAAGTAAAAAAAGCCCCCAACATTCAAAGCTTTAAGTCTCGTCTTAAAACCCACTTTTATTCTCTGGCTTTTAACTCGGAGTCAGTCGTATGGTCCTGTGTCCTTTAGTTCTTTCTTTTTATTTTAATTGGTTTTATTTTTTTAATATATTGCTAATTAATTATTCGATCTTTTAGTTTTGGATTAATTCAATTTGTACCTTCATTTATTGTATTTTATTTTTACTTTTTATTGTACTCATCTGTGTAGCACTTTGGAAACTCTGTTTATAAAATGTGCTATATCAATAAAGTGGATTGGATTAGTGGGCTGCAAGCGGCCCCCAGGTCTCAGTTTGCCCACCCTTGCTTTAACACAAAGGGACAGCACCCTTTCACTCACACTTTGCACCTGGTGACAAACATTATTGACTCGTGGGCCGCACTCAGTTATTGGATTAGTGGACTGCATGCGGCCCCCTGGTCTCAGTTTGCCCACCTCTGCTTTAACACAAAGGGACGGCGCCCTCTCACTCACACTCTGATCAAAATGTCTTACTGTTTGTTATCTTCTCTTCTGTCAGTATCCCGTCAACCTTGAGCTTCCAGTTGTTGAGCTGAGAAGATAGCCCGTCAAAGGGTTTTGTCTGCCGTGGCCACGGTCTTTCTGTCTTGTCCACAACTGGACTCCTCAGGTATCTTGGGATCCGGCTCGAAGGACCAAGTTCCTGACCTTCTTAAGCATGGCAGCAGGTGTGCCTTGTCGCCAGATCGTACCTCAGCCTACCTCGTCCTACACGCCCTCCGCTTGCTCAGCAGCGTGTTAACCCTTTGTGTCCTTGCTTTCTGCCGTTCAGCCGTCATTTCTTGGAAGTACCAGCCCATTAGTTCTGCACTATTTGCACTGCTCTGTTTGCGTCTTGTACCCGTGTGACCTTTTGTCCACAGTGTTTTCCATTGTACTTTGCTCTCTGTGTTTCCTGCTAGCCGTTTGCTGCAGTGTTTATTGTTGTTCTTGGTTGGGTTGAACTTTTGGGACTCTATGTAGCCAAATGTTTCTACTTTTCGCCCTGTGTCTGCGTTTAGGTTCCAGACTGGCTCTCGCCACCCCCTGATGACATATTCCAATTCATTATTCGTAAACAGGTTCTGAATCCCGTATTCGGGTTCGGCCCCACCCCTAGTACTTATCAAATGTCTCGAAATGCTGGCTTTTCAACAGGGGTGTCTGCCAGTGTTGTGCGTGAATGAGTTCAAAAGAACGCCTTCAATGAACATAAATAAATAGTAAATAAAGAACTTGTGAACTTGTTAATATTATGTGAGAATTGGTGCCACTGTTTAAGTACAGTTGTTACCTGACGAGAGATATTTGCACTTCTGCTCCAACAGTATGTTATTGGCACTATATACGGCATTGGCATTGGCATATGGCATTATATTACCCATGAAGCATTGCTTCATGCCCTATCGTAGCAAATCAGCAATTCTTAAAGGGGACCTATTATGCTCATTTTCAGCGCTTTGTATTGATTGTTGGACTCCACCATAACCACAACAGAGCAACAAGCTGCCAACTTTTTACAGTCAAAGGAGGTAGATGTCAAGAAACAATGAGCTGGTCCAATGCGGAGGCAGGAAGTGTAACAAAAAGTGTTTATGAACAAAAAGAGTCCACACAGGTTAAAGTACAAATAAACAGGTAACAGCAAAAAGGCTCTAATCCCGGCTAAAAACACGGTAACTAAAAAACACTGTAGCAAAAGAAGGCACAAGAAAACTGCTGACAAAAGGTCAGCGAAAAAAAAAAGGAAGCAGTAACAAAAAACACAGTGGCTTAAACCGAAGGGCTCGTGCTCACGAGGCAATGGATACAAACCGGAAAGCGTGGCCGAGCAGCAGACACGGACAAGCTTGAGGGACAATCTGGCGGTTTGCAGAGCTGTGACAGGGCTTAATAGTCCATGGGAATGATTAAATACGGGTGTGTGCAGTATGGGCCCGGCATGAGAGTGGAGGTATTAAGGCGGTATAAACACATCCATACATCCATTCAGAACGCCACACCTATCACCATGGAGAAGTTCACCAACAGAAAATTGCACCATGCACTGCTGAAACAGGGAAGGAAGCTAAAAAGTAAAAAGAGAAAACCTCTACATCATGGATCATTAACTCCAACACCGGACCCAGACACTGTCCGGTACAGACCTGGACCAATAATCCAATAGTTAAGTTTGGATTGGGTTCTTCTGTGTTGTCTTCCTTTTTAGACTGATTAGTTCAGGAAATCCATGTGAAGCTACTCAGCCAATCAAATCTGTGCCCCGGGGCTAAACATTGCAATTGTAAGTACAACAAAGGAGGAGAGAAGCAAAATGAGTGACACGGGAGACATAGTGAGACATATAAAAAAGGAAGATCAAAGCAAGGCAATAGGGAAAGTTAAACTAGTTTAAGATTGCAAGGTGCATCCTGCAACATGCGGAGAGGGGATTCATATTTATAGTATCTATTAATATATGTTGATATTATCTATTCATATATATATATATATATATATATATATATATAGCTATATATTGATAGTATGTATTAAATTTATATATGTGTTGCTATTATGTATTAATATATGTATTGACATTATTTATTAATCTATATATATATATATATATATATATATATATATATATATATTCATATTTTGTATTAACCCTTTCACGCTGTCATGTCTGTCATCGCCTACCCCGCCTTCACCTTGGAGACCTTCACCTCCTGCCTGATTGTGTTCAGGTGTCCCTCATCACCTGATTTCCTGCTTCCTATTTACTTCCTGATTCCTCCTGTCCGGTGCAAGTTCGTTGTACACTCATGTCTCGTCCTAGCACTCCTTTATCGCCTCGCCTGGTTTTGGACTCTTGTCAGTTTTTCGACCTCTCCTTCTGCCTGCTGTTCTTGGATACCTTTGCCTTATTGGACTGACTTCTTGTGAACCAACCCTCACCCTCGTGTAGAACCTTACCTCGTGTAGTGCCTGCCAATTCTGCCTTTGGGTCCTCCTTCCCACGTCCTATCTAGACAGAACGAACTTGCCATCATGGACACAGCAGAGTTGGAGTCCGTTCGACAGGCACTCCGGAACCAAGGACAGCGAGCGCCAGAGCCAACAAGAGGAACAGCTTGCTGCTCTGGGCACGGCGTTACAATCCCTGTCAGAGCAACAGGACGCAATGGATGGGAATCTAGGCTCCCAGCTTATCTCTCTGCTACTGTCTCTTCAGCCAGCTGCTCAACCCGCGGCTCCAGTGCTGCTACGCTCCCTCCAACGGTCCTGACGGCCGCCACGCCTTGAAGTGGATGCATCAGATATTGGGGTGGGAGCCGTCCTGTCCCAGATTGGCACAAAGGACAGTAAACTGCATCCATGTGCCTTTCTGTCTAAAAAAAATTCTTCAGCAGAGTGCAATTACAACAGTGGTAACACAGACAAGTACAAGGTTCATTCCTTTCATTAAAATTCCCTCTGCCAAAGAAATGGCCGAGGCACTGCTCAACAATATATTTTGCATTTTCGGTTTCCCTCAGGGCATAGTGTCCGATCGTGGTCCTCAATTTGTCTCCTTGTTTTGGAAGGAATTTTGTGGCTTGCTGGGATGCAAGTCTCTCATCTGGAGTTCACCTGTCTTCTTGGGCTAAACAGCTCTTGTGGATGGAGTTGGCCCACAATACCTTGCCGAGTGCATCCACCGGTATGTCTCCGCATCACGTGGTATTTGGTCACCAACCCTTCTTGTTCCCCTCGCTCATCAAGAGTTCCGCTGTTCCCTCCGCCTTGGCCTTGGTAGGGCGTATCAAGAGAGTTTGGCAGAGGGCTCGCAAGAATCTTCAAAGGCAGTCTGATATCTACAAGGTGGCGGCAGACCGTAAAAGAATTCCTGCTCCTGCCGGAAACGGTGGGCCAAAGAGTTTGGTTATCCTCCAAGACCCTTCCTCTGAGAGTGGAGTCTAAGAAGCTTTCCCCTAGGTTTGTCGGCCCATTTCCAATCTCCAAAGTTATTAATACCTTACCTTGATATCTACTGTTAGCAGAGTTCTTTTACCCAACGTTAAACGCACATAACACACGGCACACGTTGTTCAGTGCTGAGTGAAGCACCCGCACACACGGGCTCACCTGTTTTATATTAATTAGAGCATGTAGGCAGTTCCCCAATCACAGTCACGTGATACCAAAATGAACAAATAAATTATAACATTTTAACAAACAAAATTAAATGAGAGCACATCAACACCCCCACTTGCTCACATTTTACAAGAATCATGTCAACATAAACTTCACAGGTTTTTCTGTACATATTTGCATTGTGACATCTTAACACAATCTGCAGATTGTTCAAAGTCAATACCCAGGCAATGTGTTAGTTTACCCAAGTTTTTCATTCTGAACTTGAGTTTCAACATTTCTTTAACACATTGTAAGACATCATCATCATTGGCAGCAATAATCAAATCATCGACCCATATGATTATGTGCACTTTTTCTTGTTCAGTAATTTTGCTATAAACACAATGATCGGCTGGGTTCTGTACAAATTTCATCTCACACAAATATGTGTCATGCAACATCTTATTCCAGTTGCGTCCTGACTGTTTTAGACCGTACAGGGATTTTTCTAGTTTGGACAAACTTCCCTTGAATGCATACTTCACACTGTGAAACAGGTTTGTTACCTTCATTCTTAATTTCCATTCCATCTACAACATTTTTCAGTTTCATTATATCTGCAAAATTGCAATGACCTAAGATTTCATGCCAACTCTGCAAATCAAGGCTTTTCTTACACTGGTCATTAGTCTTACACATGTTTTCTGATGTGTGCAGATAATAAAGTTTGTTGTGTACGTGTATGGGGAATTTGGTACCGTCTCTGTGCAGCAGCACATTTTTCTTCTCACTGAAGGTCACAGTGGCTCCGCTGGAAGTGGCAGCTTTCACTGAAAACATATCTTGTGGATACGTTGGGATGTATAAGGCACCCCTCAGCGTTGTTCGGAAGCTCCTGCTCCCGCTGTCGATGAGCCACACCTCCGCGTCACCTCTGCGCTTGGCCACTCCTTTGCATCTGGAGCTGTCAGCCAGCTCCACGCAGTGAGACCAGGCTTGGAAACTGCTGTCAAACTTCTTGAACTTTGCGATGTCCGTGATTATGTGAGACGTCGCACCTGCATCCACCATCAGGCCTTTCCTCTTGACATCCAGCGCTGGTTCTTCAGAGTCGCATATCCGAAATGCATACTCCTTGCCCCCAGTCTCGTCGGCTGCTTTACGCACGTCATCTCGCTGCTTGTTCCGTCTGCAGCTGGCACTGTTGTGTGTGTTGCTTTTGCAGTGATGGCACCATCGTCTGCGCGAACAGGATCTGGCAATGTGTCCACTTGCACCACACTTGTAACATACAACGTCCATATAATTGCTGTCCTTTACTCCGGCGGGCGCGCGCTTTGTGCCAAACTGTGTTCTTGCCGTCATGACATTGTCCTCAGACACGGTTGCGCGCATGTTTTCAACATCCTCATAACTTCGGAGTTTTGTCTTAAACCCAGCAAAAGTCATTTTTGCTTCACTCTGGGTTACATGTATGGCAAAAGGTTTAAATGTCTCTGGTAACCCCTTCAGCACCATTGCTATTAAAAGTCCATCACTGAGCGCTTCACCTGCGTTTCTCAGGGCTGTAATCGCAGTCTCTGCTCTGATAACATATTCTGTGACATCCTCGGTTGGCGACTTCTGCAGTGAGGTTAACTCTGTATACAAGTTAATTATTCTGGACTCTCCTTTTCCAGCATAGTACTCATGGAGAATCTTCAGCGCACCGCGTCCATCATCTGCGGCTTCACGCATCACCAGTGATAGGCTTTTGTCGTCCAAAAACTGGATGAGCTCTGCGTAAGCCTCAGCGTTTTTCCCCATCGTCTTCTTCGTCTGCATCGTCGGGCTCGTTCAAGATTGTGTCTTTCAATCCTTGAAGGCACAGATGGCCTAAAAACTTGGTTTCCCATATTTCGTAGTTTTTCTCGTCACCGTCAAAAATGAGCCTCGCCCAGAGGCTACTCGCTGTCTCCCTTTCCTTTCTGTTCATACCTTTAGCTCTCAGGTGCACGCGGTACAAGTTGCGACTTTCACCTTTCACCGACTTTCAAACTTTGTGTTATGGGATTCAACTGGGCCCATATCAACATCAACATTTTATGCTATTAGATTGTGATGACATCCAATTCAAGAACCACAAGATGTTTTTTGATAACTATTTTTGTGGCATTACACTAATTACTGTCTTGAAGGAACAGGGCATCTATGGCACTGGCACATGCCGGCTCAACAGGCTTTAGGGGGCACAAACAAAACCCAGGAGTGCAACAGAACTCAAAGAGGAAGGAAGAGGAGCTATCTCTGTTGTCACCAATGATGAAGATGTCACTGTAACACGTTGGCTTGACACTTCACTTTTTCACATAGCCTCTTCAAGCACCCGAGGGATGTTGCACAGAGATGGTCCAAGAAAGATAAGAAAATCATCAACATTGACAGGCCATTTGTAGTGAAGGTCTACAACGATTATATTTGAGGGGTTGACCTGATGGACCAAATGGTGGCAATGTATCCCCACAGATGCAAGAACAAACACTGGTACATCAGAACGTTCTTCCACTTCCTCGTAACCGTTGTGAATGCCTGGCATCTCCTCAGATTCTCTGGATTAGAGGAGGGTGGTCTTCAGCCTTTCAAGACATCTGTGGCTTGTTCATTGATAAATGCAGGCACTGTCCGCAAAAAGGGGAGACCAAGTGACACTTCCCCACCTCCTCTTCCTGTCAAGCGCAAACCTGCATCCAAGGTAGCTTGTGTAGTTTGTCAGTTGAAGCACTGCTGTTTGTCTCGTTTTGTCAATTGAAGCGCTGAAGGTTGCTTAGTTTTGCAATTAAAACACTATAGTTCATTTTTCTGTGGAAAAGAAAAGTCCAGAATGGTGTATTGAAGGGAGCAAAATATTTTGAAAAGTATTTATAATTTTTGCATAATTCAATGAACATTGATCACTTGATCTTTGTTGAATTTTTTTATATTTTAGTTAAAATCCATAGACACATGCTGTCCACCTATGTGGACATGTTCATAACTCCATGAAAATTTGGTGTATAAAAACAGAACCAAATCAGTTCTTATTGTCTAAAAACACATAAAAACATTTTTTTAACTCAGTAGATTATGCATCATGCACGAAAGGGTTAATATATGTATTGATATTGTGTATTAATGTATGTATTGATATTATCTATTAATATACAGTGCATCCGGAAAGTATTCACAGCGCTTCACTTTTTCTACATTTTGTCATGTTACAGCCTCATTCCAAACTGTATTAAATTAATCTCTTACCTCAAAATTCTACACAAAATACTCCATTATGACAATGTGAAAAAAGGTTTTTTTTTACATGTTTTGAATTTATTAAAAATAGAAAACAAAAAAAATCACATTTACATAAGTATTCACAGCCTTTGCTTAATACTTTGTTGATCCACCTTTGGCAGCAATTACAGCCTCAAGTCTTTTTGAATATGATCCCACAAGTTTAGCACACCTATCTTTAGGCAGTTTTGCCCATTCTTCTTTGCAATAAGTCTCAAGCTCCATCAGGTTGGATGGGAGACGTCTGTGCACAGCCATTTTCAGATCTCTCCAGAGATGTTCGATCGGATTCAAGTCTGGACTCTGGCTGGGCCACTCCAGGACATTCACAGAGTGGTTCTGAAGCCAATCTTTTGAGATCTTGGCTGTGTGCTTCGGGTCGTTGACCTCAGGCTGGGGCGAAGGTTCATTTTTCAGCAGGACAAGAGCGCTCTGGAGCAGGTTTTCATCCAGGATATCGCTATATATTGCTGCATTCATTTTTCCTTCTATCCTGACTAGTCTGCCAGTTCCTGCTGCTGAAAAACATCCCCACAGCATGATGCTGCCACCACCATGCTTCACTGTAGGGTTGGTATTGGCCTGGTGATGAGCAGTGCCTGGTTTCCTCCAAACATGGCGCCTGGCATTCACACCAAAGAGTTCAATCTTTGTCTCATCAGACCAGAGAAGTTTGTTTCTCATGGTCTGAGAGTCATTCAGGTGCTTTTTGGCAAATTCCAGACGGGCTGCCATGTTCCTTTTACTAAGGAGTGGCTTTCGTCTGGCCACTCTACCATACAGGCCTGATTGGTGGATTGCTGCAGAGATGGTTGTCCTTCTGGAAGGCTCTCCTCTCTCCACAGAGGAACGCTGGAGCTCTGACAGAGTGACCATCGAGGCCTTGGAGGCCTTTGGGACCTTCAAAGCAGCAGAAATTTTTCTGTATCCTTCCCCAGATTTGTGCCTCAAGACAATCCTGTCTCGCAGGTCTACAGACAGTTCTTTTGACTTCATGCTTGGTGTTTGTGCTCTGACATGCACAGTCAACTGTGGGACCTTATATAGACAGGTGTGTGCCTTTTCAAATCATGTCCAATCAACTGAATTTACTGTAGGTGGACTCCAATTAAGCTGTAGAAAGATCTCAAGGATGATCAGTGGAAAAAAGATGTACCTGAGCTCAATTTTGAGCTTCATGGCAAAGGCTGTGAATACTTATGTAAATGTGATTTCTTAGTTTTCTATTTTTAATAAATTCAAAAAAAGGCAAAAAAAAAAACTTTTTCACATTGTCATAATAGAGTATTTTGTGTAGAATTTTGAGGTAAGAGATTAAATTAATACAATTTGGAATGAGGCTGTAACATGACAAAATGTGGAAAAAGTGAAGCGCTGTGAATACTTTCCGGATGCACTGTATATATTGATAATATGTATTAATATATGTATGGCTCATGTCAGCCACACACACTCTTGTGCTCCAGTGCAATTGTACCTAATGTAGTGGCCAGTCAATGCTGGTCAATACATTTAGTACTGAGTTATTGACTGTCTGCACAGTGCTGCATGTAATGGAAGACTTTAGATAGAAACCAAAATCGAGGCCAGCTGAAGAAAAGCTAATAAAGTGGAGGCATTGGGACAAACGCTGGGCCATTTTCAACTTCCCAGTTGCACCGTGTGAAACACCGCCAAGCTCCTCTGTGACTGCAGCCACACGGTCACTGTGTGTGACTAGCCAATCACAGAGCGTGAAGAGTGAATACATAATGAGCATTTTCTTTAAACACGAATACGGATAATGATGAAATGTACTTGTTTCATACTCGTATCTGACAGAAATGATCCACATCCATAATGGATACTGGTTTATAAAGAGTATCCAGCTCATCCCTAATGTTTATGCATTTATGCATATCTTATCTTACTTTATGCGTTTATGCAGTTTGGATGATGAATGATGAAAAATGCATTTGCACCATTAGGGACCGTTAATGGCGCTGAAGCATGGAGCTGTTATTTCTGTCTCAGCTGGTGATGGTGGTAGTGATGAGCTGAAAGGGGCTAAAGGCTACTGGTACTCTCCAGCGATGAGTTTAACCTCCATGAGATGTCCTCAGGACTTCAGATGCCCATCAAACACAGAGCTCATACTGCTCCTGTAATGTAGAACGCCATAATGGCAAGTTTAGCTAGAGGCTCCTCTGTCTGTGTCAGCGCCAGAGGTGCATGTGCACAAGACAGTGGGGGTGTTTCAGTATTTCATCTGTCTTCTCATTATCTGGACATAGTGCCATAGTGGGTGGTGGGGGGGAGGGGAAACAGTTGGGGCATGGAGTGGCATTAATCCCACCGTCAAACATGTGAGGGTCCGTTCCACAGAAAGGAGTTCTGACATCACAGTATGCTGCACTGGAGATGACCACAAATACTTTTAACCATCACAACACTAACATTAAAACATGATGCCCTCTGTTACCAGCTCAACTCCTCATCATAGTTGATGATTTGTGGCTTTGTGGAAAATTGGTCCTGACTGATCTAGCTCAGCAGTACCTTACTCCTTGTGTGGGAGTAATTACTCCCCAGTGGGCCCTCTGCAGCGTGCTGCGCCTGCACCGCCTTACCTTGTGCATATTAGTGACCGAGCGTTCCATTTCCATCCATACTTGCACTCAGGGGATAATTGTAATGATTTGTATCGATATAGCTTGGGGGGACACTAATGAAAGCCCCACCTGCACACGATGGAAAGCAAACTTTTATCTGTGAGGGGGATGTCTCCTGGAATCACAAGGGCAGGAGGCTACTGAGTTGTAACATCTCGCTTGTTGAACAAAATAAAAAACACAACTTGGATAGAAGCCCTTTGAGCATCTATCTAATATTTATTTTTAAAGTCAAGATGCTCAGAGGAAGTGCAGCTGCAGGAAACATGATTATCAGACGTGTTGCTGTCACATGATGATGATGATAATGATGCCCAAATGGAAAACTGAGCCAATGCTGCAGTGGCCTGCAACGGTGGCATGACTTGAGAGATGATAAATGTATCTAAGAATCCCTGCCCCTGAGGAAATTTATTTTCTTTTATTGATTACCGCCGGTTACCGCAAAGCTTGTGCTTCTTTCAAAAAGGCAGTCGAGAAATTTCCTGCAATAAGTTTAGCTAAAATCTACCATGTCTTGCTCAGAAAGTGCATGTGTGTCATTTTTGGATTGATAACACTTTTGTGCAAATACAGCATGTTTGTTCTGCTCTCATTTTTTCTAGAGTCATGTCTGAACGCTTAATGTGAACTTTATTTTTTTAAGCGATGCCACCCTTTAATACGTCAACCTCCATCCTCCATCCACCTCATTATGTTTGTTGGGATTGCTCATGGTTGGTGCCTACACAGAGAGGGAGGGCGTAAGAGAGAGAGGAACGCCCTGATTTAACAGATGTGACAGCAGGGTTACGTTAAATTAATGTGACATTGACAGGGTTGTTGCTTAACCTTACAACCTAAAGCTACAATGCTGAAAAAAACGCTACTCAAAACGGTGCCGGTCTTACCTCCCAGTAGTCACGGGCAAGGTCCTCAATCCAATACCAAGTTTGCGTCTGCATTAACTAATGCAATCCAGTGACTTCAATATCCATGTCAATTCTCCTGAGAGGTCCCTTGGTGTGGCTTTTCAGACAATAATTGATACTTTTGGCTTTGTTCAATGAATACATGAGCCGACCCACATTCATGGAAATACCTTAGGTGCAGTCTTAACTGGGGGCATTATGACCTCCAATGTTGTTACAAGGGGGCTGGTGCGTGCACCAGGCGTTGTGGCCCCCAGAGCAGAGACGAAGGCGGAGATGGTAAAAAGGGTGTTTAATAGCAACAGAAGGCGCACACAGAGGAGGAAAAAACACGCTATAACAAAAGACGCCGGCAGCCAAAGGTCACCGGAGAACTAGAAGTACAACAAAAGGCACAGAACGGCAAACAAGGAAAAACTAGGGAGCTCAACTACTCATGGGAAAAGAGTAGGCAGCAGGAAATAGCAGTAAGTAAGAAGGCTAGGCCAAGGTGTCAGGAGTCGCGAGGCAGGAACAATACAGGGTACGCAGTAGGACAATCTGACAAGGTCTTGCCAGGCCGCATGGCTTAAGAAGGCCTAATAGAAGATTGGCCCCAGGTGTGCTGGCCTGATGAGCCGGGGGTGGAGTCCTCAGCAGAGCTGCAAGGAGACAGCAGAGGGCAGCGGACCAAGCAGAGTGAATCATGACAAAAGTAATGGTATTTCCTTATACAAACATTATGTCTGACCATTATTTCATAACATTTGAAGTCTTAACCCAATGCCACCGCTCTGACCGGAATCAGTGCTCTAGCAGTCCTAATATGAGTTCTTCAACTGTTACTGCCCTCAGTGGTTTCCTCCTTTTCCTCGTATATGGTCCTAGAGACAATCTAACAGCACTCCACTCGCTCAGAGAAGGCCTCCGAAGAGCGTTTTGGCACTTATGGAACACATTTAGTGTGATGTGCTTTATTGCTTGATTTTAAGAAGGTGTTATGTAAAGCTCTTGATACCGTAGCACCTTTAAGAAATAAGTCTCATCCCCAAAGACTTACTCCTTGGTTTATGGATGAAACTCAAAGGCTGAAACTGTTATGTCGGAGATTGGAACGCAAATGGCGTGCAACTAAACCTGATGTCTTCCATCAGGCATGGGGGAGATAGTCTGACCAAATACAAACAGTTGCGTTGCGGCATTATTTTTCTACATTAATTGGCATCAGGGGTCGCAACCTTGACTATCAAAAGAGCCATTTTATCCTCTCGCTCACTGAAGAAAAAGACTGGAGATGCAAAACACAGTTTAAAAACAATATCTTATAAACTTTCGAAAGTTTGAATCTTTCTTCATTTGACCAGTTTTAACATCAGAATACAACAAATATAAATGCAGTGTGTAGGTGTAATGGAGCCCATTTCATAAGGTATGACAGTATCATCTTGGTTAAACCTCAATACCTGACGCCTGAAGAAATGTACAGCGTCGTACTCACACCCAGAGCGAATTGCGAGTCTACCAAGATTTTGATTGACTGTCAGATTTGGAGGGAATAGTGGAGTATCAGAGTAGTTCAGAAGAGAAAAAGCGAAGTTGATGGAGTACTCTTGTTGGAGTTGCTTGTATCGGATCTTGCTAACATTGAAGATAAATGTTATAAATATAAATATCTGTGTATATTAAATGTAAACTTACATGGTATGTTTACTCTGGTGCAAACAAGCTCCCGAAAATCTGACCTGTGAGAACCTAGCATCCTGTTGGCTCATTGGTCGGTCAAAAAACCCTCCTGCTTATTGATCCTTGTCTGGGCGTCCGTGCACGATGACATGCACAAGCATAAATTCAACAGGTGTGTACTTCATGTCACTTCGCTGGACAGAGACTGAGCATAATCGCCCTGTCAAGCAGGTTCCATTGAAAATGACCATGTACCATGTTTTCATAGCGTTTTCCATTTTTAGAGTTGCAATGCAATGGAATAAGAATAGAGGTAATTCACTTCTTTGAAGTCCGCCCACCTCAATGTGCAAATGGGTCGTCCAGTCAACCCAGCCCTCTTTTGGAGCCTGAGTTGAACCAAATAAGGCCCCGAAAATTTGAACCAAATATGGAACCATGACAATGGAAAAGCAAATCACCAAAGAACCAGCTCCAAAAAAGCTCCAAAGCAGTTACTGTTACAGTTATACCTCTGAACGACCTCAGGCGACACTTTTCTCTTTGAGCTGTCCAATTTGTCTCCTTTCTCTTTTGTTCTGTCCATTTATTTTGTTATATTGTCTTTGTTATGTTATCTTTCTCTAGCAGCAGAAAACTCTAATATAAACAAACACTATTGCTCTAATATGGTGCCAATGCCCCACAATGCATTGCTCCATCACATGGAAGTATAACTAAATGTTGTCTTGGGCTGGTGATCCAAGATGGCGGTGTAAACAAACCGTATGCTAAGGAAATGGGCAAACACAAACCAAGGCAATTTTAGCAAACTTTTTGGGTGTTAACCAGAAAATGCACCAAGGTTCGGAAGATGTTAACCAAGGTACCACTGTAAATGACACTCATTGCCACAACAAATTGAGGGACTTCATTGTGCTTGTGTTGGCTCTCGGGTTGATGGACAAAATAATCCAAATTCAATGATACATTGTCACAATCGTCTCACATGCGATATAATTTGTGACACAATCGTGATACTACCTTGCTTCACACATCATCATCATCTTGATGTGACATTTGTGAATGATTTAAGACTATTTGGCTTTATTACTAAGAAATATTCCAATAATTCATTCGAGGCTGCTAGCCATAGTGTTTTGGTTTCTTGAGGAAAAACGGTGTCTGAAAGCTCTAAATCCTTGCTGGATGTTAATCGAGTGTTTGTCAACCAATAACAATTGAGTTTATTGTCTATAAATTGTGGCGTGTAAATAAATGGTCACAGCAACAGACGCAAAGTTTAATTTGGGTAACATTTGAGAAAGGAGCGCTTCTCTCAGGGATCGGACTTGTGTCTTGTCTGACTTAGTCACACTCTGGAGGAGGCGTGCATTATTTCTCTGAGAGTTCACAGCTCCAGATTTGAGTCTGTCATGCAGTCCAGGACCTGAACCATGGCTCCGCTTGCATGATTATTGAGGGAGTGGCCATCCATCACCAAGCAGCACCTAGACAACCTTCAACTTGACTGCTCCAGTATGCGTTTAAGATGGACAAACACATCCCAATGTGCTGACATTGGATGAGAGCTGCTATTTAGAGAGTTTTCGCTTCTGCTCAAGGGGCCCCCTTATGACTGAGAGCTCTATGAATATGTATATGGAAATGCATGGATCTAGGTCAGGCTGCTGGTTGCTGATGAGATGCCTGTGAAGCCAAGCAACACAAGACTACCCGGAGAAACCCTTAAGAGGAAGTGAGAGACCTTTAGTTTTCAGAATAGCGTGTCTGAGAAGTTTTCAAGCCAGTGGATTTTTCTTTTTCAAAGAGTGGCAACTCATCCAAGCTGAGAAGCCTGAAATGACTTCCCTGACTTCCCCATTGCAATCTTATAGCTTCAACAGAGCGACTGCATGCATCGACTGGCCCTTCTACTCTGTAAAACATTGCCCTAAAGATGATGTCTTGTTTTTAGGTGAAAAAGGAAGAGCTAGTGTTTTATGCCAGATTTGAGATCATCATTTCAGAGTCACTAAACGCCACGCCTTAGGGAGGTTCTCTTCTCAACAGAAGCATACTAAATATGTGAAAACCACCAAAATGACAGGAGAGCCAATCCAGCATGATACAGGACACGTGTGAGTTGGAGATACCCACGGTAGATGGTGCTGCTGTTGTGTTCAGGTTGGTGGCAGAGTCTGAAAGGAGGAAAAAAAAAAAAAGGCAACTGCTGTTCTGAATTTGCTACATATGTTTTAATCAATAAAAATCACCATTTATTGAAGTAATATGTTATTAAAGTAATATTTTAATCAGCAATATTTTCCCATCCAGAATGCAATCGAGCGCTGGATTGGTGAACATTTTTTTGTTTTTAATGCGTTTTTTTTCCCTCTTATTTGCAATCACACTTTGAAGATCGTAGAAGCGTTGTCATGATCGGGCTTCACCCCCTCGTGACAGCTTTCTTAGTTTTTGTCTTTTTCTCTGTTCCCCGTTTGTGCCCTTATTTTGTATTCACTTCCTCTGTTGCTCTGTTCTGTTTTTCGTTCATTTCTATTATCTCCCGCACCTTTTTCCGATTTTGTGTTGCCTATTTATTTCAGGTGCGCGCTCCCTTTGTTGTTGGTTCATTGCCATGTTTGAGTTTGCCATGATAGTGACTTCTTATGCTGCATAGCACAATTAAATATATTTTTACCTGCAATCGGGTCCTTATCTCTGCATCCTGGGGTCGAACCATAAAACTCACAAGCCGCAACGTGACAGAATAAACCGACCAGACGACGACCTCGCGGAGATGGATTTCTGGACCCTGCAGATCTAGCAGCACTAAAATATCAGCACAAAACAAAATGTCTTTACGTCACAGCACACCGAATCACTACAATGTAGTGGTGGCACAGTGGATGTAGGCATTATAATATAATATAATATAATATATAATATAATATAATATAATATAATATAATATAATATAATATAATATAATATAATATAATATAATATAATATAATATAATATAATATAATATAATATAATATAATATAATTTTATGTTATTATATTAATATATGATATAATTTCATGTTATTATTTAATATTATTAATATAATATAATATAATATAATATAATATAATATAATATAATATAATATAATATTATATTATATTATATTATATTATATTATATATTGCTAGTTACTCCAAAGGTCACACACATGCACTGTAGCACTGACACCTTGCTCCATTCAGCCACCATTGCACCATTGCTCCACCACAGAAAAAGAATGACAATGTAATGCTTATTATGTGGTATTATCAATGTGGTATTTTTGTTATACATCTCATTCGCAACCCCCTTTCAGAGAAAATGATGCCTAGAAAAGTCTAAATTTCTCTTTCTGGGCAATGCAAATAGTCTCTTGTTTACTTCTTTTATGGTCAACTTTACACTCGTGCTGTCACAGTGTGGCATGTTGGCGTTGCGTTACGAGCCCAGGATGCAGACAGCAGGACCCAAATGCAGATAAAAGGTGTTTTTAATGGTCAAAGCAATGCGGTAAAATGACTAGTATGTACAAACACAAAAACCACAATGATCCATCAAGGTAAGGAGCATGCACCTGAACTAAATAGTGAAACAGGTGCAAGAGACAAAGGCAAAGCAAAAGAAAACAGGGCAACGCAGGAATTGAATACAAAATAAGGGCACGAGTCAGGAACTATGGCATGAAAGGAAACTACACAAACTGTCATGGAGGCCAACTCCCACATCGTGACACAAGCAACACAGCTCAACCTCTTTGGCTCTTTCCGGTGATTATGTCACGACAAAACAAAACATTTATTTCTGTTATGCTGCTACTTTATATATTTGATTTACTTGATTTACTTTGATTTACTTTACTTGAACAAGAGATGTTGGCTGCACGGCGGCCTAGTGGTTAGCACGCAGACCTCACAGCTAGGATTCAATTCCACCCTCGGCCATCTCTGTGTGGAGTTTGCATGTTCTCCCCGTGCATGCATGGCTCCATAGGCTCCAGCACCCCCGAGACCCTCGTGAGGATAAGCTGTAGAAAATAAATGAACAAGAGATTTTGGTTTTTCTGAATGAGTTTAAAATAGCTTGACTGTTTGTCAGACACCTTACAAAACTAATATGAATAGAAATACTTGCTATAGAAATGCTCCCAAAAGAGGAGCATTGAAGGTTGAATTCTGCAGGGCCAGATGCCTTAGTCTTCTCTGCTTCTCTGGCTTAACCTTTGGGCTTCACATGTGGCGAAAAACAACCACAAATGGTTTACATCTTCTGAAAAGAAATAAATATTCTTTTATTTCACCCTCTTGCCGTATGATACATCAGCCGTGTGTGTATTGCGAGTCCTATTATAATGTGAGGTACCCTAAAATTCCCAGCCTAAGTTTGAACGTCTTAAAATTAAGTTATTTTTACACTTGTACCAGTTGAGAATGTTCAAAAATATTCTTAAAGCAATATTCTTAAGCCATTATCATCATGGATGGATGGATGGACGGACGGACGGATGGACGGATGAATGGACAGATGGACGGATGGATGGATAGACAGATGGATGGATGGATGGATGGATTGGATGGACGGATGGATGGACGGATGGATGGACGGATAGATGAATGATGGACAGATGGATGGACAGATGGATGGACGGACGGACGGATGGATGGACGGATAGATGGATGGACGGATAGATGGACAGATAGATGGACAGATGGATGGACGGACGGATGGACAGATGGATGGACGGGTGGACAGATGATTGGACGGATGGATGGATAGATGGAAGGATGGATGGACAGATGGATGGACCGATGGATGGAAGGATGGATGGATGGACGGATGGATGGGAGGTCTATGATGTGGATCTCACACTCCATCATATAAGCACATGTGGATGTTTTATTTTCCGATGTGACAAAAGGAATAGTGTAGAAAACACACACACACACTTGCACCCCATTTGAAAATCCCTGCAATGAAATGTGTGCCAATTCCTGCATCTCCCAAGCCAATTACAACCTAAATGTCAATCTCCACCTTCACACCACAGCATGTAAACTCTTGCTGCGTCTCCAAGATGCAGATCAGATATTAATGACCGAGAAAAGGGAGACGAGAGCATCACTTATCATCATAAGAAGGAAGCATCAGCTCGTCTGAGGAGCTGGCCACTTGCTCACACAGCAATTACTGGAGATCAGCATAAAGTTATTATGTGAGAACACCTTTTACTGCCTTCGTAATATTACACATTTTTATTCACAAAAACCCCAAAGGTAATTTTCAGCCCCCCAGATCATATTTATTCCCTTTTAAAGCCGATACGTAGCCCAGTAACGATGCATGCTGTGAATCCATAGCTTGAGGAGAATGCACTTAGAACAAGAAAGGAGGAGGGTGGAGCTCACAGCTCGAACTCCGCCGGCGAGCCTCCGCGTCAAAGCGCGCATTCATCGTCTGTCAGGCGGTCCGGGAGGCTGATATGAGCCCGTCCACCGGTCAATAAACTTTCCATGCGCTTTCCACTTCCGCGGACAGCACTCAGGAGGTTTGAGTGGACCGGATTTGCGCTGCCGCCACTGACAAGACCTCTCCGCTCCTCCGCGCCGCAACCACCGCAGCGGTCACCGTTCACTGGGTAGGTTCCGAGGGTGCAACACTCGACCCCGCGCAGCCTGGGCACGATCTCCCGGCAGCATGGAGGGCGACGTGATGGACAAAGTGGAGGCCACGGCGGTGGTGTGTGACTTCGACCCTCTCAGTGGGAGCATCCCGGCGACCAAAGTAGAGATCACCGTCTCCTGCAGGTGGGTGGCTTTGGGATGCATGAAAATGTGCACCTTTGGGACATTTTATCACTCGTATTTGAACATCTCATATGAATTAATCAATGAATAAAAGGCTATTTCATTAAGTCGCAAACACAAAATAATGTGATCAAATCTGAACTTTATCAGATAATCCAGCATTTCACAAGAATTTTTCATCACGACCTATGTCAAAAATTTCAAACATATCAATATCTGTATATTGATATTCTATATTTTGATATATATATCAATATCAAAAATATTGGTGATATTGTAAAAACAAATCCCATTCATAAATCCATGAAGTGTGTGTCATTGTGTGTCAGTGTCACATCAAGAAATGTTATTGTAGTGCATGTGTGTGTGTCAGACTTTTGTTCACCACGGACCCGCTTCCCCTGGGAGCGCTTTGTCAAAGCATCTCCAGTTTGTCACACAAATTGTTGGTCTGCCAATTCAGGTTCGGAAAGACCAGTCCCCAGCTCCAAAAATACCCTTTCAACACTCCCAAGTGTAAGCTTGCACGTGTAGGGTGGGGCAGGGTTGGATGCCTCTGCTGCAACATCCTCTCCATCCTTGTAGCTGGACTGTAGAAGCAGCCGCTTCACATTTACACGCTACTCTTTTAGCTCCGTGCAACACAATGCTACTGTATGTTTGCTTTAATTATTCATTGACACATAATTGATGAGTTCCAGCTCATGGGGGAGGGGGGGCATACGCAAGACAGCATTATTCAGCAAGCATCATTATTCTTAAAAACGTACAACTATTGTTTAGGAATGAATGAATGTGTTGATTATCCTCATGAATCAGTTCCTATGTTGTTATGTTTTTCTGGCACATTTCTTAAAAAAATGTAATCTTAACCTTATAAAATGTCTGGCATAGCTTGGATGTGTGTGTGTGTTTGGTGAGCAGCAGCTGGACTGCTGTTTTTATCCTTCAGCCCCTCATAGTACTTCAACTGCATGTATCGGTGTTGATGCCTTCGGTGCCTTCAGTGTCTGTCGGCTTACAGCTCCCATGTTTGTCATTAACGTCTTTCCAAGCAAAGATTTGCTTCTGGCCACACTTTTATAAAGAAGGAAAATAATTGGTACTCTCAGTGAGCTTGGTGAGGTTTGTTTGCTTTTTTTTGATTGCATTTCCACTGTGGTCTGACATTTGGAGCACTGCAACACACTATTTGAAGTATACACGTATCGATGATTGCAGCCACTCCGCTCTCAGATGTGTACATTTGGACCATCCAATGGAGACAATATGGAGCACGTGGGTGTTGTGTGGCTGAGAAGCTCCACAATACCGTGTCATTGATTGAGTCAGGCTGAAAACTCTGAGATTGCAGGGCGCTTGGAATTGAATTGAAGCATGCAGCCGCGCAGGCATTCTTATATTATCTGCCAGTATTGCTGCAGACCCTTGAAAAACAGAATTGAAGAAGGCAGACAAGCCCTTATCAAATCAAAGTGCATATCGCTGTGAAGGCACATTGCTCAGTCTCTAATGTTCTGATTGCTTTTTGCTCATAGGTCAGTCACTGATCTGAACCTCCTGGTAGTGAGGGTTTTGGTCCTAATCAGCCATAATATTACTCTTCTCACGGCTCCTCTCGCTGTCTGATCTCCTCCTCTTATAGACGGTCATGTGTTAATATTTCAGCTATGCTGATGAATATTTCATACATTGTCTATGCAGTTTGCCACATCATGCTTTAATCATTATATAAGTTATACCTGTGAACCTCTCAACCAAGATGCCATTCATGGCTTTCCACATTTATTGAATACACATTTAAAAAATCATACAGCAGATCCATGTTAAGGTAACGCCTCTGTTTAATGTATGCCTGATACAGATTGACGCAACATTCCTTGGTTGTTGATGAGCTTGGTGAACATCACCCGATTGACATCACTAATATTTTTCCTTGCAAAAAAGTAAAGCCTTGATGAGCGGCCACATGCACAATCAATAATAAGCCCAATAATAAGGCCACTTAAAAGAATAATTGCAGCATAAACAATTACATTGTGATTTGAAGGCAACCAATCTTCATCTCCATAGGCTCTAATTTTGTAGACCAGGCGCCACGGCAACGGGGTGTGGCCGGTGTACTTTGCAATTTTTTGTGAGCAGGACAATGTTAAGAGGTACGTAAACTGTCTACATAGCGGTTTTCCACAAATTAATTGAAAAATTCTTACTGTTTCATAGTTCCATAGACAGCAGATAAATCTACAGCAGTGGTTCTCAAACGTTTTACAGCCCCATACCTCTTCTGACATTTGACCTGAAGCCATGCACCCCCAACTCCTGCACACTTCAAAAACATAAACCTTATTATGTTAGTTCACTTGAAATATTGAAGATAATTCAATGGTTCATTCATGTGATAGTAATTGTGGGTAGAGATGTGTATTTACATGGTGATCAGGATAACGTTAGACATGAGCCCTGATAAATAGATCAGGTATCACCAGGTATTGATGTCTGTTAGAAGTAGAACATTTTCTAACATGGTCTTATTGTTGGATGAGCAACAGGCGGTTGGTTCTGGAAATATCACCTACTTTGAGCTGCATGTGTGGGTGTGTTTGCTGTGATTTAGTGTCCCTGAATGCAGCAGCAATGTGTGTCCCAGGAGTTGTGATGTACCTGGATGCACCATTTTAGAAAAAGCAGCACTGATGGCAGTTTGCTAGTTTGGATCCTGCTTGTTGGGTATGAACATAGTGTCCATGAACTGGCTAGAATCTTTGCATGGTGTCCCAACTCTAAATGAATCACTACCCTCTTCTTAATAGTATCTGAAATCCAAACAACAAAGCCTCATTGTGGGGTGAATCTCCAGCCCAGTGCCAGGTTGTCACCGCCCTCCCGTGTGGGGATGAATGGGAACGCCCAATAAATGACATCTTCAAGATGAAACACTCTTAATGCACAAAGTCATCATTCAGACTTGTTGATATGATTCACACAGAGCAAGGAACAACTTGCTGCTCTGTCTACTTCCTGCTGGTCTCCTGGCACTGTGAGACGTTCAGGCGAACTCGGAATGTTGAGTGTTATAGTGTGTTATTGTGCTTATTGTTTTTCATTTTTATTCACGTACCGCCCTACAGCAAATGACAAACCCCTGGGGGTACCCCTGTCCATATTCAACCGTTTTTACTGATGTGTATTTGATAATGGGGATTTTAAAAATGTGGGAAAAGTGTGTTGTACAGTGTTATTGATACATAGCATCACGTCTTCTTAGTGATGCGTATTTGCGTACAGCATGGAACCAACTGCAGTAAATGTAGATACGATAGATCATTTAAACTGCCTTGTTTTATTCCGTATTGGTCACCTCCGTGTTTGGCCTGATTGTATGGAAACAGTTACAGTAACTTTTGCTGTCTTTTCATGTTTGGTAAGTATCCATGTTGGCACTGCATCGGCATTTTCATCAACATCTGTTGGATTGATATCTTTTGTATATTGTTTCTTGATTATTTAGCATAAGTTGAAGTAACTCCAATTTGCATGGTAGTATAAATTACCTGTCGGCAGTGACATGCACAGTTGGGAATAAGGTATCTGGTGGCGTGTGCTCTGACATTTTAACTGTGGATGTGCTTGTAAGTTTCAATGCTTGTTTCAGTGTTGAAACCAGAAATGAGGGCTATGGTTTTAAGAATAAGACAGAAACACTGAGTGCACCCCCACTCGATGCGCCACTGCATCAATACTCTGTATGGAACCAGACGTGCTACGTATGCATGTATTTTACTCACAGCCATTGAGTATTTTACTGGAGCCACTCAGTCACATGTACTGCATTTAAATTTAAGTAAAATAGCTGTGGCTATAAACTGACACTGAAATTAACTTAGCCGATAAATGGATGGAAAATATCATGTTCCTGAAAGACAGATGGACAGGAAGTGAGGTTGGGGTTCAGAGTTGGGATGATTGGTTAACAGACGCATCTAGGTTGGATATGGAACGGAAATTGGAGAGGTTATTGGGATCGAGACCAGACTTTTTGAGTGTGGGGGTGATTGCCGCCAGCTTGAAAGACTGTGGGACGGATCCAGTGATAAGGGAGGAGTTAATGATACTTGTGATCAGCAGGGAGATGATGTGGAGGCAGGGTTTAATGAATGAAGAAGGGATAGGATCCAGGGAGCATGTCGGAGTCTTTATACCGGTTAGTATTTCAGTGAGTTGCACGGGGGAGATAGGTGTGAATTTGGTGAGTCGTTGGGTGGAGCCAGATAGCGGAGGGTCGAGGGGCAGCGAGTGAGCCGAGGGGGGATTTAAGGAGCTGTATATTTTGGTAATTTTGGGCTGGAAGTAGGTTAAGAAGTTGTTGCATTTGGTGGTGACACCAATGTTTTTTGGGACACTAAGAGATGTGTGTAAATCAAATGTGATGGCCAGATGGTCTGATATGTGGAGGTTATGGCTAGTGAGGTTGTGAATATTGATACCAGTAGTGCAGACAAGCTCCAGGATGTGTCCTCTGGTGTGGGTGGGGAAGTTAACTTGTTGAGTGATGGAGAAACAGTTGAGAAGGTCAAGGAATTCTGTTGCGGGTTTGGAGTTGGAATTGTCAATGTGAAGGTTGAAATCACCGAGCAGAAGGATGGATGATGAGATGACATTACGGATGAGGTCCGTAAAATCTGATAGGAAAGAGGAATTTGGTTTTCTGTTTTTTGCCATCTATCGCCCCGACAGATGACAGCAGTGACAAGGGGGGATGGACCGGACAGTTTGAAGGCAGTGAATTCGAAGGAGTGAACATTTTGGAGGGAGATTGGAGTGACTTTGATGTCCTTTTTATATATGACTGCCGTGCCACCGCCACATCCGTCAGGCCGGTCGTTTTCAAGGCATGTAAATCCAGGAGGTGTTGCTTGGTTCAGGGAGAAATAGTCCAAAGGTTTGTGCCAGGTTTCAGTCAGACAGAGGAAGTCCAGTGTATTTTCAGTGATGCATTCATTTAGGATGAGAGCCTTGTTATTGAGAGAGCGGACATTTAGGAGGGATAATTTGAGATTATAAGAGTTTGTCATTTGATCTTGGCTGCAGTAGAGTGGGCGGATATTTATCAAATTCGCGCGTTTATTGTTGTAATAGCGGAGTCCAGTCGGGCGGTATGAACAGTGGGATGGGATCTTGTTTGTAGGTGAAAGAACAGGCTGAAAAGTAGAACAAGCAGTAGCAGGGTGCAGACGCTGTGGACTGCAGGAGGAGCTGTGGGTAAAATTGTAGCCGGATATGGAAGAAGAGAAAGGGGGGAGTGTCTGATTAAATGTAAATAGTCACGCACTGTGAACAGCGTGTTGTAAGTGTACTGTTAAAATTTGACTGCCAAGCTTGCTAGGATGGAGGCCGTCAGGATTAAAAAAGGATTTCCGGCCCCAAAAAAGATCGAAGTTGTCAATATAGTTAAGACAGTTAACAGTTTGTAGCAGACTGGAGCCAGGTGTGGAGGGAGAGAATGCGACTGAATATACCATAGGTACCATAGGTTGTGAGGTGAGAGAGGGCCACTAATGAAGATAGTCTTGCCAGTTTTGTGAAGGAACTGAAAAAGATTATTGAACTGCACTTTGGTAATTTCAGACTGACTGTGGAAAGCATCAACGCAGCCAACGTGTACAATTATTCTATGGACATACTATTTAAATTATTCTATGGCTTTTTGGCCTTGGTGACAGTTTAGCTGGGGTGGAGGTCGCCAAGGACTTGGGTTTATCCCCCAGCAAGACGGCTGCGGCGTCGGGAGCTGCCGGAGGGACAGCAAGGGAAACATCCGGCCGATCATGGAGGACATCATGCAACGGGAGAGGTGGACTATCTGTTGAGGCAGCGAGGGAGGCTGGATGTGTGGTAGATTCGGACCGTGGGGATGGTAGACGGAAAGTGATGGTGTCCATTAGGCGCTCAGCCTCGCGGACCCTGTGCATGGTAGCAATGCGCTCCTCCAACTCGTGGATTTTTCCCAGGAGGATTGAGCAGTCAGGGCAGCTGCAAGTGGAGGTGAGTCATGGTGGGTAAGGTTGCTGAAAAACAGTAGGCAGCCGGCCAGAACAAGGCTGAAAGTGCACGATTCTGCTTATGGCAGGCAGCAGTGGAGTAGAAGAGTGGTGGTTAGCGAAGACAGGGACAGAGACTTACACGCAAGGGCTCTAATGGAGCCCTCTGTGTAGAAACAGCGTTGTGCAGGATATGAAGGAGCAAGACTTACAGACAAGGGCCCAGAAAAGGGCCTGACTGTAGAGAATACACTTCTGAGATTCGCGGAAACTGTACCAACTCTACCACTGTAGGACCATGCTTCAAGTTCACTCAATGTGTCTTTATATGCCTTTCTATTTCACTTTAGTCAGGGTAATGGTAACG
Source organism: Doryrhamphus excisus (assembly GCF_030265055.1). Lineage (NCBI taxonomy): Eukaryota > Metazoa > Chordata > Actinopteri > Syngnathiformes > Syngnathidae > Doryrhamphus > Doryrhamphus excisus. The sequence goes on along the minus strand of NC_080475.1, from coordinate 19,551,679 downwards.
GTTTTAGGGCTGCACGGGAAACAATTTGCTTAAATATTGGGGCTGTCAAATGATTAAAATTTGTAATCTGAAGCGCCGAAGAACTGGAGTCTGAGGCGGAGTGTCGAATTTGGGAGAAAACTTTATTTTTCTTGCAAACATTAACTTGCACTCTTTGCTACGTAAGACATGAAAGCCCCGTCTCTCAACCACAACAGGAAGCGGAAAGCCCCGTCCCTTGCGCCCACCCCTCCGGGTGGCAACCCCTCCCCTATCGATCGTTCCGGGGTGAATTATGTCCCGGTAACCTACCTCTACACAAGCCCCCCCAGAAAAAAAGTGTTGTGATGTGACAAGATTGTCCACGCGGGGGTCGGCACGCCTGGCCCGGCAGGGGGCGCCTTGCCGGGGAGCGGGGGCCTACCCCGGCGAGGGGGTTCCGCCAGTGTCAGGGGTTGGGTGTCGTCCACCAGCGCAACCTTCAGCCGGTCCACCGAGACAGTCTCCCGTCGGCCACCCATGTCCAAAACAAAATACTTGTCGCCATGCTCCAGGACCCTGTATGGTCCGTCATAGGGTGGGCGTAAAGGCCCACGGTGTGTGTCGTGGCGGCCAAACACAAAACGTGCTGTGCCCAGGGCAGTGGGAACATGTGGGTCCACCGTGCCGTGGTGTGATGCAGGGATGGGTTTAAAGGTGTCCACCGCCTCCTGCAGGGTGGACCTCTGTAGGGCGGCGGACCAGGGTGCGGTGAAATGCTCCAGTGGTGCCTTTGTGTGGTGGTGAATCTTAGCGCGTTGACATGGAATGCACGAACTGGCCCAAGCAAGCACATCTTTCTTTAGCGCCCGCCACACGAACTTTTGTGACCGTGTAGAGACCGTGTATAATGTCGAAGACGGCACGTTGCCAACCCGCCGGGACCAACGGGCGGGGCAGACCGGTGGAGAGATCGCACCAAAACCTGGCCCCGGAGGTGCCAACAGGCACCTTGGCCAGGCACTCCCTCATCGGTGGCCTTGTTCCTCCGCCATTCGCGAGTAATCCAGGTCTAGTTGCACGGCACTCACAACCGCTCTGGACAGACAGTCTGCCACCACGTTCGCCTTGCCTGAAACGTGGCGTATGTCCGTGGTATACTCGGAGATGAAGGACAGTTGTCTCTGCTGTCTCGCGGACCATGGCTCGGTCACTTTGGACATGGCAAAGACGAGTGGCTTGTGGTCAACGTAGTCTGTGAAATCGCGACCTTCGAGCAGGAAACGTTAGGGTCGAATCGCCAGCCACAGCGCAAGGAGCTCTCGGTCAAAGGCGCTGTACTTCTGTTCCCGTGGGACCAGCTTGCGGCTGAAGAAAGCGAGCGGCTGCCAGGCGTCATCTACCCACTGTTCGTAAACCGCACCCACCGCGTAGTCCGAAGCGTCCGTGGTGAGGGCCACTGGGGCTGTGGGGCATGGGTGTGCTAACAAGGCAGCTTGGCTTAGGGCGGACTTGGTGGCTTCGAAGGCGTCCTTCCTCTCCTCTGTCCACACAATAGCTTGGTTGGGCGACAGATTATGTAGCGCCTCATATAGCGGCCGCATGACGTGCGCTGCATGGCGGACGAAGCGGTGGTAATACGCTACCATGCCCAAAAACTCTCTGAGGCCACGGGCTGTTTGTGGGAGGGGAAAGGCAGTGATCGCCTCCACTTTCGACGGCAGTGGTGCAGAACCGTCCGCTTTGAAAAGGTGCCCCAAGAATTTGACCGAGGGGACACCGAAGACGCATTTTGCTGGATTAATGATCAGTCCATTCTTGTCGAGTCTCGAGACTAGCTCTCGGAGGTGACGCAGATGCTCTTGTTTAGACCGACTAGCCACCAGGACATCGTCCAAATACACGAAAATGGACGGCATGTCTCTGAGCACAGAGTCCATGAGGCGCTGGAAGGACTGGATTCTTGAGTCCAAACGGCATCCGGAGAAATTCGAACAGCCCAAAAGGTGTAATGACGGCCGTCTTTGGGATGTCGGCGGGAAGTACGGGCACCTGGTGGTAGCCCCGCACCAAATCAACCTTTGAAAAGATGGTGCAGCCCGCAAGGTGCGCGGAAAAGTCTTGGACATGGGGAACAGGGTAGCGGTCAGGCGTGGTAGCATCATTGAGGCGGCGGTAATCCCCACATGGACGGATCCCGCCGTCTGCCTTGGGCACGATATGGAGGGGGGACGCCCCCGGGCTGTCAGAATGGCGGACAATGCCCAAGCGCTCCATATTGGTGAACTCCGACTTGGCGACTGCCAACTTCGCGGGGTCGAGGCGGCGGGCTCGGGCGTGGACGGGTGGGCCAGTGGTGTCAATGTGGTATTCCACACCATGCTTGGCAGAGAGGGCGGAGAAGGTGGGGCTGGTGAGGCTCGGATACTCCTTGAGGTGGCGCTGGAAGTCGTCGCCCTCCGAATGTGAGCAGCACAGGCCCCCGTACCGCCCTCCGTCCCAGACACAGGCGAGGGACGAGAACGTTAAAGCATCCACCAACCGGCCATTCTTAACGTCCACCAATAATCCGTGTGTGCAGAAAAAATCTGCGCCGAGTAGTGGAAAAGCGATGTCCGGCGTAACAAGGTGCCACACAAAGCGCTGTCAAGTGCGACTTGAGACCGTTGTACTTCCGCTGGGCCGGCGGGGAGGTGATGAAGTTTACCGCTTTACCGGCCGTCGAGCTGCTCAACGCCGCAACAACATGGTAGTAGTGAGAGTCGTCGTCATCCACACCGCGGACGGCGAACTGTGCCTGTGCGAACCATGCCGCCGCTGCTGATTCCCAGAACTCCGGCAATTTTAGGGTGGCGTTTGTAGCCATGTTCACTGTAGCTCCGAATACTTCGGAACTACTGTCGGGGTCACCAGTGAAGCGCCTCACCAGTGAGGCGAAGTGTCGAATTTGGGAGAAAACTTTATTTTTCTTGCAAACATTATCTTGCACTCTTTGCTACGTAAGACATGAAAGCCCCGTCTCGCAACCACAACAGGAAGCGGAAAACCCCCGTCCCTTGCGCCCACCCCTCCGGGTGGCAACCCCTCCCCTATCGATCGTTCCGGGGTGAATTATGTCCCGGTAACCTACCACTACAAATCATTAATTTTTAATCACGGTTTTCAAATTAACTAATCATGATTAATCACTATGTCTGAAATATGCCCCTTTGTACCATATTTTTCTTGAAAGAAAGACAAATTATAGGGCAAATTACAGCGGCAAAATTATAACAAATGAAGAGATGACACACATGTCTGAAAATTTATTTATATATAAATATTTATTATATATCTAAATATATATATTTATATATATATATATATATATATATATATATATATATATATATATATATATATATATATATATATATATATATATATATATATATATAATTTATATATTTACCTAAATACTGCTTTATTTAATTGTCGCCTGAAGTCAGCTGGGGTGGGCTCCAGCATACTCCTGGGACACCCTGAAATAGCCTGCTAACAATAGCATGAATTAGAATCAGAATCAGCATCAGAATCGCCTTTATTGTCATTGTATTGCATACAACGAAATTTGAGTGCAACTCCACTGTGCATTTTGTAGAAAGTAAAAATAAGAATAAGGAAAAGGATAAAAATAAAACAAGGAAAGTCCAGTAATGCACAATTTGTAGCTGAGGAAGCCGTCCCTGAGCCTGTATGTCCAGGTTTTGTGTGACCTGTACCGCCTGCCTAAGGGTAGCAGATCAACCAAGTGGTTACCAGGCCAGGATGCTCTCGATGGTTGCTCTGTTGAACATCACCGGCAGCTTCTCCTCCAGGTTGTTCCTCCTGAGCACCCTCAGGAAATGGAGTCGCTGCTGGGCTTTCTTCACTGCCGCCGTGGTGTTTGCTGTGCAAGAGAGGAATCTGATGGAGCTGACCCTTGTTTTTGTGGTGTTCAGTGGCAGGTTGTTTGCTGAACACCACGCTGTCAGTCTGTTGACTTCATCTCTGAGCCCGACCACGGAGGTGTCATCCTCAAACTTTATGATGGTGTTTGAGAGATGAGTCGGAGAGCAGTCGTATGTGTAAAGAGTGAACAGGAGTGCTTAGTGTGATGGTGGAGGAGAGGGGCCAAGTTTGACGGACAGAGGGCGGTCCGTCAGGAAATCTATTCCACTGGCAGATGGATGTGGAGATGCCCAGGTGGAACAGTTTCTGGACCAGGATCTCCGGGATGATGTGGTTGAAGGCTGAGCTGAAGTCCAGGAAGAGCATCCTCACGTAGCTTCCGAGGTCCTCCAGATGACTCAGCGCATGGTGATATATGGTTATATAGTAGTTATAGCATCCTCTGTGGATCGATTTGTCCTGGTGAGGGTCCACAGTGGGAGGCACACAGGTCTTGATGTGTTGTGAGACCAGACGCTCAAAGCACTTCATGACCACAGGCGTAAGTGCAACAGGCCTGTAGTCGTTAAGGCTCTCCACTGCTGACATTTTGGGGACAGGGATGATGGTGGAGTCTTTGAGCCAGGATGGAATGATGGTCTGTGACAGAGACAGGTTTAAAATACAGGTGAAACCTCCTGCCAGTTGGTCAGCACACGCTTTGAGTACCTTACCAGGTACACCATCAGGGCCGGCCGCTTTCCTGGGGTTCACAGACTTTTGCACACGTCTCACTTCATGCTCCTGAAGTGTCAATGTGATAGTGCTGGAAGATGGTGTGAGTGGAGTGACTGCTGGGGGTCTGTCTGCCTCAAAGTGAGCAAAGAAGCAGTTGAGTTCCTGTGCCAGCGAGGCATCCACCTCCGCACTCACCGGGTTGCTGCTTCTGTAGTTGGTGATGTGATTTATTCCCTGCCACATCTTCCTGGGGTCATTTGCAGTCAAGTGGTCCTCTTTTTTCCTCTTGCGGGCTGCCTTGGCCTCCCTGATGCTTCTTTTCAGGTCAGACCTGGCCAGGCTGTACAGGGCCCTGTCTCCTGACTTGAAGGTGGTGTTGCGGCTTTTAAATAGAGAGTGGACTTTGCTTTTCATCCAGGGTTTCTGGTTTGGAACAACCCTGACCCTTTTGTCGACACTGACAGTGTCAACACAGTTTTTGATGTATGAGAGTACGTTGTCAGTGTACTCCTGCAGGTTGTGGTTGGAGAATAAATCCCTAAATAAATAAATCAGTCCTTGAGAAGCAGTCCTGTAGCTGCTTGAGGGCTCCCTCAGGCCAAGTCTTTATTGTCTTTTGTTATGGCTTTGTCTTCCTCAACAGGGGAGTGTAGGTGGGGGTGAGGGATACACAGAGATGGTCAGATCCAGCAAGATGGGGGAGGGGAGTCACTCTGTAAGCTTGTTTAATGTTGGAATAAACACGGTCCAAAGTATTATCCCCTCTGGTGGCACATTTCACATATTGGACGAATTTAGGGAGCACAGTTTTTAGACACGCTTGATTGAAGTCACCGGCAACAGTAGAGACGCCATCCGGATGGGCGAGCAGGCGAGCAAGAGGCTAAGGACCATGCTAATGTTAGCATCAGTGGGATGTAAACAGCTATCACAATAACAACAGTGAACTCCCTCGGGAGATAAAAAGGTCTGCACGAGATTGACAGAACCTCTAAATCAGGTGAACAGTGGGAGTCAATGGTCCTGCTGTTACAACACCACTCTCCGCTAACGTAAACACAGAGCCCCCCACCTCTGCTCTTGCCGGAGTGTCTTTTTCTGTCCTGCCGATGTAGCGTGTGGCCAGCGTGCGGCGACAGGTGAAGCCACGTCTCCGTGATGAAAATAACGCTGCAGTTCCGCACAAAGCTGTTGGTGGCCATCCGTAGTTCCAATTCATCCATTTTGTGGGTGATGGATCTGGTGTTTGAGAGGAAGAGGCTCGGTAACGCTGGCCTGTGTGGTTGTTTACGTAGCCTAGCATCTGAGCCCGACTGGCAACCTCGCTTCTGCTTCCTTTCTCTGCGCCGCCTTTTCTGCTTGCTGGGCAGACTGGTCATCCACGGAGAGCCTGGTCATGCTCACGTGTTGGGGGAGAGAATTCCCAGTGGAGGTCGGGTGTAGACAGTGCAGAGGCTTCCCTGGAACATCCCTACAGTTGCTCCTGAAAATCCTCGGAATGTCAGACCCCAATAGGAAGTGAGATCTCCATAACCTTGGTGAGAAAGCTGAGCAAGGCAGCTTGTCTCTGACTCCAAAGCAAGGGCAAGTAGTGGGAAAAATAAGGATTATTTCTGCTAAATCAGCTGCGACAATCATTTGAGCCCTGCCCTCAACCCCATCAAACACCCATGGGATGAAATACAACAGAGCTGGTGAACCAGCAGGCCCTTTCCCACAAATAGACGCAATCCAACATTTGTGGAATTCAAGTAGTGGGACCTGGAGTTCCTGTGTGGCCAGATGTCCCGATATTTTTTTCTTTTTTTAGCCAAATAAGTACAGTGGCTTCACACAAAGTCAATCTTATGACTTCGACAACCATCAGTGTCTGTTATCCAGGATGTAGATGGTGCTTCTTGTCATTCCCAGTCATGACGTTGGACCTCATTGGAACCATTCAGTTTCAGTGATGGATTGATTTGAGCAGCGCAGCAGCCAATCAATATATTCCATAGCTGTGGGGGGTATCTAACACAGTCTGCCCACTCGCCTCCCAAGGGAGTCTAATGACTCTCCTCCTGCTCGTGTTCACATGTCCAAGGTAATCCTTGGACATGTGAACACGAGCAGGAGGAGAGTCCTGAATTACTGATTGCAGCTCCCTGGGGGTCAAACAAAAAATGTGAGCTCTTCCAGATGCAATCATTACAGCCGAGCAGGGAGGCCAAATGAAATCATCAGCACGATTAGGGTGTGTGACACTGCCGCTGTCACTGCCGCTCCGTCAGTCAAAAACAATCACTCTTATTCACCCTTACTGCTGTTGTTGGACTCGTTTTGCCTGGTGGAAGGCAAATTCAGCTGGAACTACTATGTATAGTGTGTTGTGCATTGTGTTAGTAACACTGTCAACATAAGGACATGCCTCTTTGTGATTCACCTTTAAGTTTCGCTACAAATTTCTAGAGCTCTTTGTGTTGCTGGAGCCTGGCCAACCCGTTGAGTCCTTTGTGAAGTCACTCTGTGAAATGAAAATATATACGTACATTTAGTGCATTTTGGTAATGAGTACCGGTGTAACGATTCATCAATACACCAATGCAACGATTTATATTCCTATGATCCTACATCGATCTGTGTCCAGCACAGTGTCCATTTAAGATGACATATATCTATCTAAGGTAATCAATCAATTGAATTGATACTAGGTAATAAAACATTTTTAGGATTATTTCCCCATAGTTCCCAAACATGAGCACATATTTCTTTCCCCTTTCTGTGCATTATAACACAAGGAAAGGAGTTAGCCAGCTAACTACGGACGTTTTTGGGACACACCTATTTCAACTATGTATGGTTAGATATCCATGGTCATGCATTAACACGTACACTGATGATACCATGGAATAGTTGCTGTATCTTACCCTATTTGGATCATTTAAAACACTACCCAAACGTCTTTCCTACTGTGCATTGATATAGTACATATTTATGCTAGTTCCATCAGCATGGATACAGTGACAACACTTCCGATGTCCGCTCTCCTTGGAATGGCTGTGTCTTCCAGCACAAGGTCCAGTCGTCAGGGGAAAAATGCCGACGCAAACCAGCATCTTGTTGAGTCTTTGTAGTGAAATAGAGAGCTAGCTATCCACTCTTCCGTCTGTGAATGACGCTGAGGCTAGCAACTAGTGACATGTCATGTTAGTTGCAAGATAAAAATGTTTTTTCATGTTAGCTGCGACAATAATCATCAATAATACAAGTTAGTGATGTAAATAGAGCACTTTTGGCATTTTTTTAGGTTTTTGTGACGGCTTTAGCAAAATTTATTTAATATTAATGAAAAAAGTGAAATCTGAAACATTGTAGGTCAACGAAATTCATTGTTTCCAAATAGTCTAATATCCACTTGATGATTATGGTCCCTGATGGTCCACACACTGTGTTCTGCTCTCAACTCCCCGGGATCAACATCAGTTTAGTGCTAATTAACTTGCTTTTCTCTCTATATAGTGTGCTCTCAGCTATCACCTTCCCTTGTTAGCATCAATTACTGGTAATTTATCTTGCCGCTTTACCAGTGAGAGTGATTCTACTCCTTGGTCCTTGTGTTACCCCTTACCCCTCGATTTCACAAGAGGGGCAACATACAAGTGGTTTCCCAATTCTCCTTAAACCGAAGGGTAAGTGCGAAGGGCTGAACACCCCTCATTCCAAGTCTGCTTGGGGACCCCCCTTGAAAGGAAAGGGAAGGCGGAGCTACAACACTGAGAAGATTGAAGTGCAGAGACCAAAAGAAACATAAAAATGTAAGTAATTAAACATAATAATTGATAGTAAGGTCATTCATGTATTATTATATATTCAACAAGTTAATCCACGTAAATATTCTCCATGTATTGAATTGTTCCTCGTCGCTAGTTATACCTAGCCAGCTCACATCAATATAACTTCACCGTAATGTAGCACATTTCATAAACGACGAGGTGATGACTAGATGGAGATAGCCGCCACAGTAGCGTGTTAATTGGGAGTTGTATTTTATACATTTATACATTTATTGGTCGCTAACGGGGGGAATATACATTACTAAACTGGCCGAGAGAATGCCATGTGTGTGTCCGACTGAAGTGCACCCTTTTCGACCACGGCGGGTGGCTAACACCGCTCTATGCTCTGGTTCTCCCAAGCTCCGTGGAAGCACGGACGCTGTCTGCCGTTTCCTAATCTACTTATTCGTGTAAGGCAGCACATGGTAGTGAAGTCTGTTCACTGTGAATGATAGCCATTCTCCACCAACTATGGAGAAGGTGAGATATGTTTACTGTATCCATCATACAGTATGGATGGTCAGGAAGTGAGCCAAATAAAAGACGTCACACATCATCCCAGTAGCATTCCTAAGCTCCCATCCCACTATGGAAAAGTCAGATACAACAAAATGACATTCTGGTCTTTCTCAATAAACCATCCGAGAGAGAACATCAACGACAGGAGGAGAGTGAGGCCAAATAAACCTTGTCAAGACAAAATGGTGCTTGATAAGGTTTATACATTTGTTGATGATATTTGTGTTCTTGTTGTTGTTATATTCCATATACATAGTTGATACATTCTATCTTTATAAATGTTGATACATTGCTGCTTGTAAGCTGTATGTTGTTTTGCAATAAATGTTACAATGTGTAAAATCTGTGTCTTTTATTTAAAATGGTGAACAGAATATATAGAAAATTTAAATCATGTAGAAATGTATGCACCTTACCTACACTGAAAAAAAGAGAAACAGTGGGTCTTTGAATTTACAAAAGTAAAGTTTGTATATGCAACACAATTGAATTATATTCTGCTTGGGAACGTGATTTAGTCAAGCAGACTTAAGTTGTTTTTCGATAATGTTGAACATGCTAGTTTCTTTCATGTAAAATGAACTTGATCAAATTAAAAAAACAAAGTCAATGTAATCGAGATTAGTCCCACCCGGAAATGGAAAACATTCAAATATCGCCAGGACATGTCATTAACCACTCCGGAACAGAAGTTGGCGCTGATGCGCCGATCTTTGGATGGCAAATAACCAAGAAGAAGATCACTAAGCCCGCGAAAGTTGGCTCGTGGAAAAAATTGCCATACTCTGCGGCAGCAAGCCACGGACCAGTCACCGAAAAAGTAAGGTCTTCAAATGTATATGTTTCTGTTCTAGTAATTTGGGTGATAGTTAAGTAGAACGCTGTTCTCAAACAGTAACGCAGCAAATATAACAATTACAACGGCATGTTAACGCTAGCTATTAGTGTGTATGTATAGCCTTGATATTTGCATCAAGTTGGGGAACGTTAGCTAGTGACACCACCAGCCGGCGGCAGCTCGCTGGAGGGCTTTAGCCCGATGCTAATTGATTAGCTCGCTATTTACTAGTAACTAACTAACGAAGTGATGAAAAAACGGAGCGCCGACTGTTTGGACAGTCTGTTAGTACAATTAACCACACAGCAAGCCGTGTTATTTATCCAGTATTTACATGAAAAATTATCCGAAATTCAAAAACACCGCAAACACAGACGGATTTCAGTGATTGAATGAGCTAGGTGTTTGCAGCCGACCGCCAGCAGTCAGCTGCCAATCAAAGTGACGTCGCTCTTCATTATGCATGATTTTAGATTGGGAGTCAGAAACTGACACCGAAGGGTTTTGACGCGCTGGGAGTGAGAATGTAATGTGGGAAATAAGAACTAGTACAAAGTACAAAGTTAGGGCATGTTTAGGATTGTTTGTGTGTGTGCTTTAGATAATCCTATCCTTACTTGCCATTGTGTTTAGAAAGTGTAATCAAAGTTAATGTCTGCATCTAGCACCTTTGCTTTATGATTGTGTGTGATTTATTTATTTATTTTTTATTTCACAGGTTCACCGTCTACATCATACATATTCAGAAGGCTCTATAGTAAGTGCTCTCATATTACTTTAAGCCCTAAATTTGCATTTTCATTTACCTTCAGATACATTTAAAAATGTTTATTATTATTATTGATAGAAAATGTTATTTGTATTTTTCGCATTTGATTATACTTGAAAAAACAGACTTGCGTTATCCTGCTGGTGTAAACAAGCTAGTGTTAGTCCTTGTGTTTGAAAACATATCAATTTATTTGGACATGATAGCAGGTTTCCATCTTGTTTTGAATTATGGTATTGCCGTGAGCCTTTTTGTTTCAATTTGGCTTGCACATTGTGGATGAATGATATGACTAATGATGAACTTGATGTATGTTACAGGATTAGGTGCAGGGAATGTGGAGTTGTAAGGGGTGCACAGAAACTGTAGCAAGTAGGTCCAAGCTTTTGCACCACTACAAGTTAAGGCATCCACATTTTGGGCATAGTTCTCGCTATCCATGTACATACCAGCATTGTCCATGCACATTTAAGACGTGGAATGCCTTAATTGTCCACCAAAGTAAAATCCACACCACAGGTGTCACTCACAAAAAAGAAGCAATATTCAGTTGTCACATTTGTAGTTGTAGTGATTTTGCATCAGAGAAGGATTATTTTTCTCATATAAATGCCCATCTCAAACGAAACGAGACGGTCATTTGTATGTTTTTAGGCTGTGATTTTAAGACAAACATTTATTGTACTTTTAAATCACACAAAAATCGAAAACACCGCCATCACACATTGGTTGATTTTAAACCAGAAGTAGTCATAACTACAAGGATATCATTTGTGAATAAATCGGAGGAAAATAGTGAGGAGTGTGTTGAGCAGTCAGATACTGCCATTCCTTCAAACAGTCATTCGCATGCAGAGGACTTGCAGAAGGTCATAGAGCAAAGATTTGCAGCTGCTTTGTTGAAGTTAGAACATTTGGTCCATGTGCCAACTTCAGCGGTAGATGAATTTCTTGGGGAACTCCATCATTTGATCTGTTCTGCCCCTGTTCCATTATCTTGTGACACTGTGAGAGACATATTTCATCAGAAAAACCTCTCTGTTGATGAACTTGCAATTAGAGAAACTGTCAATGCAATTTGTTCTGGTAATCCAGTGCAAAGGTCCATACAAAAAGGTGGCTCTCTAAGTACCGCCTATCTGCGTAAGCAGTATTACAAGGAAAACTTTGGTGTTGTTGAGCCAGTTGAATTCATTCTTGATACTAAAAACAAACGCAGCTTCCAATATGTCCCAATATTGAAGTCTTTACAGCAGCTGTTAAGTAGAGAAGACATCATTACTAAAGTTGTTGAGGGCCATCAAAGACAGGAAGGCACATACTCTGGTGTGTCATATCAGTACAGATCCTCAAGGGATGGCTCTCTATTTAAGGAAAATTGTTTCTTTGCTGGAGAAAAGCCAAGGATCACCTTAAATTTGTATGTTGACGACTTTGAAACTTGTAACCCGCTTGGCACCTCACGTAAGAAGCATAAGCTTTGTGCTGTTTATTGGGTATTGGCTAACTTGCCTCCGGGCTCTCATTCTTCACTGTCATCTATCTACTTGTCAGTACTGTGCAAAACTGATGATGTGAACACCTATGGTTATGATAAAATCTTTGAACCCCTTCTGCAGGATCTTAAAAACTCTCGAAGAGCTCGGTGTTTATGTCCCACGGTTAGGTGAGTCACTTCAAGGTACAGTATTCAGTGTAGTGGCTGACAACCTGGGAGCTCACAGTGTTGCAGGATTTTTGCAGAGTTTTTCAGCTGAATACTATTGCAGATTTTGCACAGGAAAAAGCAGTGATATTCAACTAAATTCTGTCGCAACTGGTGCTTTTAGTCTGAGAACTAAGGAGCTACATCAGACTCACGTCAGACAAGTCCAAGATACAGGTACAAGTTGTTTTGGAGTGAAAAAGGAATGTGTCTTCACACAAAATCTGTCACATTTTCATGTCATCTTTGGCTATCCACCTGATCTTGCCCATGATGTTTTTGAGGGTATAATCCCAGTGGAGCTTGCTTGTTGCTTAACAGTGCTTATTTCCAGAAAGTATTTTACATTAGTTGACCTGAACAATGCCATTCTGAAGTTTCCCTACAAATGGGCTGACAGGACAAACAAACCTCATGCAGTGTCACAAAGTTTCTCCAGCAGGAAAACAGTGGGGGGAAATGCTCATGAGAACTGGAGCTTGCTCCGGTTCTTACCTTTTTTGGTTGGATCACTTGTACCTGAAGATGAGCCTGCGTGGCTTGTTCTCATGGACCTGAAGGACATCACAGAGCTTGTTGTTGCCCCTGTGCATAGTGATGACTCGCTGGCTTTTTTGGAAAGTAAAATTGTAGAGCACAGGCAGAGATACCAAGCGTTGTTCCCAGACATCAAGCTGCTACCAAAACACCATTATTTGGAGCACTACCCCCAGATGATCAGGCTGTTTGGTCCACTTGTTGGACAGTGGACATTGCGCTTTGAGGCTAAACACAGCTTTTTTAAACAGGTTATCCGACACACAAGCTGCTTCAAGAATGTGCCCCTCTCATTAGCTTCAAAGCATCAGATGATGATTGCGTACCATTTGAGCTCTCCACATCTAAATAAGTCTGACCTAGAGGTCTCAGCTGTAGCCACTCTACCAGTAGACTTACTCAAAGAGGAGATAGCACAAGTCATCAGACAGAAGTTCCCAGACACACCTGAGGTTCAACTTGCACAGTGTGTGACAACCAAGGGTATAACCTATAGGAAGGGAATGATACTGGCCCACAGAACAACAGGTGGATTGCCTGAATTTAGTGAAATTAACCAAATCTGCATTTTACATGACAGTGTATTCTACATTGTTAATGAGCTGTGTGGCTGGTATAGAGAACATTATAGAGCCTTTGAACTCAGTCCATCACCCACAAGAACATTCACTCTCGTGGCACCCAGTGAACTCCTTGATACTTATCCACTGGTTGACTACAAGATTGGATCAGCCCGTATGGTGACTTTGAAAAGACATATTGAAATAAAAGGTGGTGTGCAATAATTGAGCTGAGGGTTTATGACAGTTTGTAACTTGTGTGTATGATATGTAAGTCATTAAAAAGTGTAAAAGTAAAGAGTTTCAATTAGAATTCACGAGGTTGTGATTTAAGTTAAAATGTTAGCCATTAAAAAGTCTTAATTTGATCTAACCTAGTTTCATACTTCTGCCTTGGATGTCTGCAGGTTCTTGAAGTACTAAAATGTCTGAAATTCAATTAAATAAATATTAGACCTAAAAGTAATTTAAAAATCTATATTTGAATACATAAGGTGTTTATTTCAGCATAAGCTTTTTAAACTAACTTTTGTCAACATTACTACTAGTGCTACTTCTACTTGCAAATTTCCCCACTGTGGGACGAATAAAGGCATCTTATCTTATCTTATCTTACTTCTGCATCAGAGAAAGCACTTCTGATTTTAAAACTCTTACTTGCTACTGAAGCTAATACTGCTTTCATATTGATCTATAGTACTTATATGCAGGTAAAATGAACTAGCTTGCCTGCAGCATTGGTTTTGATAAATGTTTATGAAAATGTAATCTCCTGTATGTGCATTTACCGTGTTTTACATATTTTCTCTTTTTTTCCAAATCCACTACTATATTTTAAAAACATTTTCATTATAAATACCTGCTGCATGCAGTAATAGATAAATAGGTTTTTACTGTTGGATTTTACATTTCAATTATATTGATGTCTGATGTTTAATTTTCTTTGTTTCTGCAGAGTGGCTTTGAAGATGGATGCTCCTGTGATCCTAAAGATCATATTGACTGATGGCAGCTCTCAGAGGTTGACACTCTCACATGGACTCCCTGAAACAGTTGATGACCTTATTGTTGAAGTAAAGAGACAATGTGGACTTCAGGGCAACTTAAAACTTCAATTCATGGACTCCTTGTTTGGAAACGAGTTTCTCAACTTAACCTCAATGTCAGAGGTGGAAGACAGAGGCACTCTTAGAGTTATTGATATGTCAAGGCCCACCACTATGCAACATGATGATAACTCTACTGTGCTTAATTCAGTCCTACACCCCCAAGCATCAAGTCCTTGCTCAACAACTGGCTCTTCATCACGGCCAGGTGAACTTGTGGATACAGACATACTGTCATCAAGTGAGTCTACAAGCTCACGGTCCTCCTGGCCAGCTGTGTTTCATGTACCTAAGTTCTCCTATGACACAGAGTTAAAACTTCAGCAGGCAGGTTTAGTTTACATTCAAAATGGCACTGCACTTATTCCAGATCCCAAGTTGAAGTCAGCTATTCTTGATGGATTAGTGCAGCAAATTGTGCAGTATAAAGTGTATGTCACTGATAAGGAGATGGAACAGGTAGCCCAGAGTCTCATCAAGAGACATGCATGTTTAACTGAGAAGGGCTCCAGCACTGGATGTGGTGGATGGAAAATGAGTTTAAAATAAATGAGTCTAACTATCGCACACATCTGAGAAAACTTGGATGCCCAGAAGTGACGGTGAACTCCATAAAAAACAAACCTGCTGGAAAGCACAGTGCAGCTTTTGGCATCAAAAAGGCAAAGAGAGCAGAAGTTAATTTTTGCCCAACATACCCGTCAGCAGAAACTGAGGAGAGTCTAGAAGCCATGCGGAAAGCTTTACTCTTGGATGTAAGGAAGAGGAACAACCGAGAGGTTGTCAAGCTCAACATGGAAAAGACTTTCGCATTGAGAAGACATGAGGTTGTTCGTGATGCACCGATGGTGGATGATTTCATGGCGAGATGGCCTGCTTTGTTTGAAGTCAGTGAGGTAAGGCTGATCTCATGCTGGGTTTTCATCTTAGATTTGCTGTTGATTAAATGAAAAGCTTGTATGCACTGGCAAATTGCTAATGTACCTGATAGCACATCGTTTGTATGTGCTTCATCTCCCTCTTGCCTGTCCTGGTCTGCTTTGTGTGATGGTGACATTCTCCCTGAATCCTCTGTGCTTTTTCAGATCAACGCTGAATTCAAGAGAATCACGACTGTACCACTTCAGTCCAAGTTCTTTTCTCAGGTGGACCTCCACACTGACAACTTGACAAGGCTGTTCCAGAAGAGAGGAGGACAGCTAGGTGAACGGCTCAAAAGAATCACTGCACAAATTGCCAATGTAAGTAATGCAGGGCTCTCGCAATCAAAAATTCTTTCTGCTATTTTGCGTTTACTTTTCCTTTTTGTCCTTTCACTGTTGCATCCTTTTGTATCATCTTAAACTGTTCCTCTGTTTCCTTATTTATCTTCATATTTGTCTACCTCCTCTTTCTTTTCTGTTTTTTTCCTGTTTCTATTTTCTACTTCCTCTTTTTCTAAGTCCCTTCAGTCCTCCTCTCACATGGAGTACACGGCAAGGCTCTCACAGTCATAGGAAACTTGCATACATAGGAAAAGAAATGTGCACCCATAGGACAGTTTATACCAGGAGATTAAAGCGATATTCTACTTTGCCAGATTAGTCCACTCAATATGTACTCTCCTCCATTCTGATGTGATGAGTGAAGATCTTCAGTTCACAAAACAATGCTTGAGTTTTAGGAGAAAGAGGGTAGCCTCATCCAGTACAATGGCAGTGAATGGTGACCACAGATGAAACGTTAAAAAAAGAACACAAAACGTCTCCATCCTGCTTGTGTGGTGTAATCAAGTGTCTGTGAGCCACAACATTAAAAATTGACCGTGAAAGATGCCGTTTACACCATGTTTTTAGCCTAAATGTCAACTGTAGCCTGTAGCTGGATGTCAAGATGGCGTCGATCTTGCGAGGCTTCCGCATTTTCATCCATTGAGAGATATACGAAGTCTCACATATTACATATTTAGTGGATTAAACTTACAAAGTGGAGTATCGCTTTAAGGCACATGTGGTGAATTAAGATGCTAATCTAGAAATGTCCTTTCAGTGTGATGATGTAGATGCTGGACGAGAGTGCATCATTAAAGGAGTCTGTGTCTACATGGGCGAAGATCCAGATAACCTCCTACAGGAATATGTGGTATGTATATGAATCGGTGCTTGTGTTCTTCTTCCGCTCTTCTCTTGTTCCCATTCTTGATCATTGTGTGGAAATTGTTTATTGATTAAAAGAATATAGTATATTCTGTTTTTTAAGTCAATTGTTTTACTGTTTCATAACCAAAAATCATTACAGTGTTTCTTGTTGCTGGTAAATGAACTTACAGGTAGAATAGAAGGTTCTCAAGACTTGTTGTGAAATTCATTAAATATCTGATTGCCTGCCAACAGTCTGATCTGTGCGCGTGTGCTGAAAAAGAGTCCTGTGTTGTCTCTAAATTTGCCTCCATTCTAACTTTGACCTTACTAGATCGAGTGTCACTATTTTGTTTATCCTTTTCTCGATGGGGCTTGGTGATTAGGTTTGACTTACCTAACTTCTTTACTTACCTTTTGTCTGTTTTGCACAGAGCCTGGATCAGAACACGATCAACAAGGCCATTGAAGACACTACAGTTGGTATATATGTTGTCAAAGAACATGCTTCAAGTGATGAAGCAGAGGACATTGGCATTGTTCTTGAAGGCATCAAGGTGTTACAAAACCTTGATAATGTAGCATTAGGTGTTGCTGTTTTATTTGGATTGATGTATGCGCTGAACCTCAGCTATCCTGCTGACCTCCGCTACACTTTTGAGGTAATTCAAAAGATCTGGATGGAACTGGATCGAGGGAAACTTTCCAACAGAGCACTTGCTCTGAAAAACAGGCTCCATCAGTGAACAGTTCAGACTGGATTGACTGCACTTTTTTTTAAGTTTTGTTTCTCAGTGACAAGTTTATGCAGGATTTATTGCTTTTTGTTTACAAACCTGTTACTGTTATTATGTTCTATTTGCTCTTGAGGATGCACTGGATGCTCAAGCTCACATTATATTTTTGAATGTACTGTGATAGGTTCAGATTGTTATCTGCTGTGACCTGGTACTCTGAAAAAAGTTAGATTATTTGTAAGATGAATCCATTGCACTTTATGCAGAATTTACTTTTAATTCATTTTTGTTGTGAATTTACTGTGAAAACTGTTTTTGTGTTTTAATGTGATTTGTATTTTCAATATTTGTGTTTTGAAAGTTGTGTTTTTATGCTGAAGTTAAAGCTGCACTGAGATCAAGATCAATACACTACATTTTGTCAATACAATCAGTTTTGATTTTTGTATTTGCACACACAATTGTCTACAATGTATTTGACTGGCTTTAACAAATCAAGTTAAATTTAGAGACCTAACTTGTATTGTAAGGACATAATAAAATTGCTTTCAAGTTATATAATACATTTAAATTATATTAGCATTAACAAATCAAGTTAAATTTAGAGAGCTAACTTGTGTTGTAAGGACATAATAAAATTGCTTTCAAGTTACATAATACATTTAAATAATATTAGCATTAACAAATCAAGTTAGAGTTGCATTTGAAAAACAGGTATCTGAACATGAAAAAATTACTTTCATATTACTCAATTCGTTGGTGTTAAATCAACTTGATTCTTTTAAATACTCGAACGTAATTGAAATATTTTGATTTAACAAGTAATAATTCATTGAGAAGAAGAATGAAATTTTGTCAGTCATTCACATTCTTATCATGTGGGACCGATGTACACATTAAAATCAAGTAAATCCAAAGGATTATTTTTTTCAGTGTAATGAAAGGAAACATTTATTATGAACCATGATATCTCATGGTCGGCCAATGTCACAGCCGGCAAAGGGTGAAGGGTGATGATGGCATGATAATCAAATGGTGTCCCATTTCTTAGCTGCTTCTTCCCCTTGGTCCGAGGTTGTAAGGGCTCAGGGAAGGGGTAAGACGAAGGGGTAAGGGAAGGGGTAAGACGAAGGGGAAGGGCAAAGGGGTAGAATTGGGATTCAGCCTTCCTTCCTGTTATTTATAATGATTAGTTCCAATTCAAAATCATACCACAGATTAGAAATGCTGTTGTGGGCTTGACTGACTTCTTACCATGCACTGCATGCTGCCATTTTGTGGCACGTATGCTTTATGTTAGTTGGTAGCAGTGGGATTTAGGGGGAGGAAAGATGAGTGTGAATTGACAGTCAGCTAAGTGCAAAGTGCTGTGCATGGTTATAACCGCCATGTCGTGTCAGTGTGACTGTGTGAGCATCTCCACTGGCTCCTGGATAGCTTGCATGTCTTATGTACATATCCCTGAGCTGTCAGAGCACACAATCAGCCAGTGGTCTTATTCCCAGTTCAGACGTTTGTTAAATAGTCAAAGTGGGGGGGGGGGGGACACGGCCTATGCGTGTTTATTTAACTGTGAGACAAGCGGGTTTTAAGACTTAGGTTCTTTCACTGCTGGAAGACGGCTGCTTGGCGACAGCGCTGCTGGTGATGTTCTCGACCTGAAGGGACGGCAGGTGCAATAAGGGCTGAATAATTAAGCAAATGGAGGAGGAGGAGAAGACACCTGGTGCCACCACAGTGAAGGTCAGCAGATGGATCTGTGGCTAATGAAGCACCACTGTGTGCATTTTTTATCAAACCACATCCATATAAAATCAACTGTACTGCTTTATCATTTGCCACTCAGGGACAACTTGAAAATACTACCATGTATGAACTCAAAGAGTGGCAATGTAAGTCCGCGTCTACTGCCAACAATAGCACAGTAGTCCAAAATATGGCCATTAAATCAGCTGATATGGTGAGACGTCCACAGCAGAACCCAGCGCTCAGAGATCTGTGATGCAACAGGCTGGTGTGCATCATCTTCCTCCTCAACACCTGTGCAGAGTAGGACAGAGCCGTGGATGAAAGCTAAAGGGAAGATGAGCAACAAAGCTCCCAAACCAACTAGTGTGCAGCTTAGGTCACCATCTCCAACTGCATCCATCAAGCTCCTCATCTTCACTGGGTATCCTTCAGGGTACCCTCCTCCCCCCTGCTGCAGTTTACTGACCAAATGAACAAACTTGCCAGCGTTGGTATCAGGCTTACTTCTTTTTACTCCATTTGGGATCTTCAACCACCCTGTCCCCCTCCACTACCACAGCGCCAGTGGGCACTACCTCCACCCCCTCCACAGCTTGATCTGAACTTACTAGAGTCTCCTAGTAAGAGCCCTGGGTTATGTGGTGTTCTGGGTGTTCCGGGTCCAGATTTTATGTCAAATGTTATTCCTGACTTTCCAGGGAAAAGCTAGGGTCCATTGTGCCAGAAGCTTCATTGATTCATGTCTCAATCAGTAGGAGAAGATCAGATTATCAAATTTAACATGTGTTCCATCCACGTCAGCCTCAGTATGTTGTAAAATATGGGGATGTTGGACTTTTTAGCATATTTAAGTTAGCTCTTTTAAAGGTCTTTAGCAGGCAAATCATTCTTAATCAATGATTTTATCATCAAGTAAAAGCTTGATTTTATGTTTTCAACTGAAACTTGATTAGGATGAGATAACAGTACAGCAGTTCTCAATGAGTTAGCTCCTCCAAATTTCAGTTTTATAAATGAAGTAAGAATGCATGAGAGGAGGTGGAGCCACCATTTTGTTTAATGATGGCATTCAATGCGAGGTATTCTCTTACAGTCAGTTTGAGTTGCCATTCAATCAAAGTCCCTGTCGATCAGTCTTCGTAACAAATCTACAAGCCCCCAAAATACAACGCAAAATTTTCTGATGAGTTTGCCAATCTCTTGCCTGTTGTTTGTATTGATTTGACTTTGCTGTGTTCGTGGGTGACTACATTCATTTTGATAATCTCAAAGATGGATGTGCCTAAGAACTTCTAAACATCCTGGATCATTTTGATCTCACCACGTAACACATTCAACATAACAAAGGGCATATACTATTAGATTTGATTATCTCCAAATGGGTTCATATCTCTGAAGTTGTAGTGACAGATGTTGCTCTTTCTGATCATTACTCTGTGTCCTAAAAATGGCCACACCGGCTACTCATAACAAAAGTGGAACAGAGCTCATCAAAAAGCGTTATATTAAAAGTTGTTGCAACACTGCCCTCAGCTTCAACTGATGAATAAATGATGAATAATTTCAGTTCAAAAGTTACGACTATAATTGACTTATTGTAGCCTCAAAGGGGTACAAGCCAGTGCCGTGTTGTGCCAGTCCCAAGCCTGGATGAATACAGAGGGTTGTTTCAGGAAGGGCATCCCACGTCAAAATTTTGTCAAAGCAAATATGCAAATCAAACTACAGGGTTCTGGTGGAAATTAGGTTACTGTTGGTCAAAGAAGGAGAGGAGGAAGATGTGTGTAAGGAGAGAGAAGAGGAGCGCCAAGAACCTAGAACTGATAGTAAGGACTTTGAATGTTGGAACTATGACAGGAAAAGGTAGAGAGTTGGTTGACATGGTGCAGAGGAGGAAGGTAGACATACTGTGTGTCCAGGAGACCAGGTGGAAAGGTAGCAAGGATAGAAGTTTAGGAACAGGGTTCAACTTGTTCTATCATGGTGTAGATGGAAGATTAATGGAGTAGGATGAGTTGGTTGAGAATTTCCTGGAGGTAAAAAGGTTAGCTGAGAAGAAGTGGGACATGGAGAGGACTGAAGAGAGTAGAACAGAGTACAGAGAGATGAATGCTAAGGTGAAAGTAGTGGTGGGAGAGGCCAAACAAGAGGTCTATGATGACTTGTACGCTAGGTTGAACAGTAAAGAGGTAGAGATGGATCTCTACAGGTTGGCAAGGCAGAGAAACACAGATGGGAAGGATGTGCAGCAGGTTAGGTTTGTCAAGAACAGGGATGAAAGTGTAATGACAGATGCCAGTTGTGGGATGGGAGGGTAGAAAACGGGCTTTCAAGAGTTGATGAATGAAGAAAAGGAGAGAGAAGGAAGAGTAGAAGAGGTGTCTGCTGTGGACCAGGAAATAGCAAAGACTGGTAAAGAGGAAGTGAGAGGAGCATTAAAAAGGATGAAGAGTGGGAAGGCACTTGATCCTGATGGTATACCTGTGGAGGTATGGAAGTGTCTAGGAGAGGTAGCAGTAGAGTTCCTGACCGGGTTGTTCAATAGGATCTTAGGTGGTGAGAAGATGCCTATGGAATGGAGGAGAAGTGTGTTGGTGCCCATTTTTAAGAACAAGGGTGATGTGCAGAGCTGTGGCAACTGCAGAGGTATAAAGCTAATGAACCATACCATGAAGTTATGGGAAAGAGTAGTTAAAGCTAGACTAAAGGCAGAAGTCAGCATCTGTGAGCATCAGTATTGTTTCATGCCAAAACAAGAGTACTACAGATTCAGTATTTTCTGTAAGAATGTTAACAGAGAAGTACAGAGAAGGTCAGAGGGAGCTGCATTGTATCTTTGTCGTTTTGGAGAAAGCCTATGACGGGTGCCTAGAAAGGAACTGTGGTATTGTATGAGGAAGTCTGGAGTGACAGAGAAGTATAAGGGTAAGATGTGCTGGAGGTGGGACAGAAGAGTTCAAAGTGGAGGTGGGACTGCATCATGGATCAGCTCTGAGCCCCTTCTTGTTTGCTATGGTGATGGACAGACTGACAGATGAGCTTAGACAAGAATCTCCATGGACTATGATGTTTGCAGATGACATTGGGATTTGTAGTGAGAGTAGGGAACAGGTGGAGGAGATGCTAGAAGAGTGGAGGTTTGCCCTGGAAAGGAGAGGAATGAAGATTAGCCGCAGCAAGATGGACTATATGTGTGTGAATGAAAGGAACCCAGGTGGAAGATAAGTGGCCATAACTACGCTTCATAACACACCTCACACATAGATGACATAATGGCAATGGACATTGGACACAATGAATGGACAGACTACTAAATGGAAAATAATTGTACCAGGCAGCTTTATATCGAGCTCGGATCATCACATGGAATGCATGATGACTTGCAAACAGCACTTCCAGTCAGGGAAAAAATTATCACTCCACCCTTGTTTCTTCACTTTATTTCTTCACTTGAATGCCTGATACAACCAAAGGTACATTTGTTCAAACATATTTCATGATGACAACATACATATACAGCTCATAAGAGTTTATTTAAGAGATGATATCCAGCAACTTCAATGGTTTTCTTTGTTTTTTCCAAAATCACTAATATTCTTACATGAATAACTATAACATTGTATTTCCCCAAAAATTAATCTTATGAGCTACGTATTTTTGATCATTGTTTCATTTGCCCAGACAACCGTACGTATTTTTAGTTGTAGCAGGCATTAAAAAGAAGAAACTAAGGAAACAAAGAGGTCTATTATTTTTCCACAATTGTATTTACAGTCCTTAAAATCAACCTGACTAACAAACCACTATATGTGGCTTGGGTAAACATACATGTGCAAGACTAACCGTATATTTCATGTCAAGGCATGTCCAACTTGAGATTGGTCACGGTCATGGTCATGGTTTCATTTTATTTGAACCTGAATCAAGTTACAATGGAATATGAAACATAACTCAATTTCAGTAGATGGCATTCTGTACGGAGTTTCCCATTACGGAGAAAGCGTTGGCAATACAGTGACGTGGTTGCTATATTTAGAACATAAGGGTGCACATCAAAGTGTTTCAGTATTGAAAAACAAGCTGTCAACAAAGGCGAAGAGGGAGTGGACCTCCGCCTCCTTAGCAACACGCAAAGTAGTTATGAAAGCTACATAAACCTTTCCACAATGCAATCCAATCAGCAACAGAACCAAGAAGGCAGCGCTTGGACATTATTCTTTGTAGTCTGGCAGGGTGTCATCTTTGGACACATGGGTGTCCAAAGTGTTGTGCAGGGCCCATCTGTGGAAAGTGGCTCATTGTAGAAATAAAATAAACAAAAACGCAACAAAAGTGAGAAAAAATAGGGCAAAAGGACAAAATGTAACGAGAGAAACCTAAAATGTTGACATTAACTTTATTGATATTGTTGATATTTACTAATAAAAACCAGGGCTGTCAATCCATTAAAATATTTAATAATAATAATATCGCATTTTGGTTGATAGTTAACACATCACAATCCCTGATAGAAATAAGTTTTCATCTATAATAAGTATGGGAAATATCTTTGTGGTAAACGATTCCATCTGCAACTACGATAATTACATCCAATTTTATGTAAAAGGATATTCATTTGAGAACTATGGGCCATTATTTAAAACAATACAGTAAGCAAGCAGATTTTTGTATGATGTATGTATTTTTCTTTATTATTAGCATATTAGCTCTTAAACTCGCCCACAAACCTTCAGCAAATCCAAAATGTGAGCGAGTGAGACCTCTCATACTAACATGGTTTTGTTTATTTGTGTCAGCTTGAAATAAGATTAGTTTATTTGTGATACTGGTTTTAAATTCTAAATGTTTTTGAGTAAAAAGCCCATTTAGGAACATTCAGAAAGGATTATTATTAAAGAATTGCCTCAATGCATCTTTCCTTCATGAAATGTACAAATGGAAATACCTAAAACACAGGGCAATAGTCATAAAACATTTCATCCAAATTGTAAACCTAACATTTGCAAACATTTCTCTTTAAAACACATTAAATACATAGAAATTCATCATTTTATTACAGTAAATATTATTTTATTACAATACTCTATTCTACTCTATCTAACTATTTCCACGGTTTTTAAATGTTTGATGCGATTTGCAATTTGTCCTACTTTTTCGACGGTCATTGAACGCAGCGACGCACCGTTCTCCAATGTGCAGAGTACTGTATGGATGTATTTGGATGTATATTTCTTTCAACTTATACTTGCTCCCGAATGCTGATACTATGTGGGAATGCATAAAGGTAAATGTGCATCATTGTGGTAGTTCCATGCTAAATGGCTCACGCTAGCACAACACTGGACTTCAGCCACGGTCATCACATTGACAGCCCGTCAATAGCAGCTGGAAGTCCAATTTAGCTGGCAGTGCAATGCTAAAATCATCAGAGAGATGTAAGAATGTGAAAATCACTGGTTAGTTGGGCCACTATTATGCCAAGGTAGCACTGTATATGACAATAAAAACAATACCTGCACTGCTCCAGTCTCTGGCAGGCCATGGAATCTGTGATAAGTGAAACACAGCGACAGTAGATACAAATAACTTTGGTCTTGCTACAAGAGCCATCTGCCAGGGATTTGAAGCTAACTTTACCAATCTAAATACTCCTTTCTTTCTCCATTTACCATCCGTATTTGTTCCAGCTTGTGGCTACAGAGTTACCGTGCTTCAACCAAACTACGGTGGGGGCCGAGGGTCAAACAGGAGGAGTGCACATTAATCGTGCGTCAAAAAAATAATCATTAAAGTAAAAAAATAGTCAAAAACTAGTCATTAAAGGAAACTTCTGTTAACGCCTTAACTTTGACAGCCCTAATAAAGACACATTTGCCTTTGAATGCATATATAACTTAAAAAAAATGTAAAATATCAAATGACAGATAGACAGCCTTGACCTAAATAGACAAAGACAAGTAGATAAGACAAAATAGTCCTGTCATATTTTTTCATTGTACTTTCCATAAAATGAATGCTGTTAAACTCTCATCTCATCTCTCGTCTTGTGGAGACCCAATATCTGTGCATATGTCTTTTGATGTTGGTGTCTCATGACCAACCCAATAGCCAAGTAGCTCTCAATACAAGTATAGTCATATATTTAGTACCATATTCAATTCAAAATTCAATTCTGAATTCAGGTGATGTGCTTCTTCACCACCAGCCGACCTCACTTGCATTATTCACATTTTTTCAGTGAATTAGCAAAATAGCCTCAAGGTGAAGAGGACTACTTGGTAAAATAATGTGCAGCTTTAATGGGTTAGCTGACGTCTGCAGAACCCCTTCTCTGACACTTTGTTGCTGTAAATTTGCTCAAGGCTATGTCACACACAAAGGAGACCCGCTGACCGACTGGTAAGTGAGTTGAGAGGCAGTGTCTCTATTCACTTAGAAGGGAAGAGTACCTCAGGCAACAGGAGGAAGCAAAGGAAAAGAATCTTCAAAATGCACACTATCCTTCACTTCCTCCTCCCGCCCATCTCCCGTTGTCTCTAATGTCATATGGGAACTTCGCTTTCAAGCCCTTGTTTGTCCTTCCAAGAGCCAACCAGGCAGCAGATCACATCGGAGCTAATCAGCCACATTCAAGGCTGTTCAAAATCACTTCCCACAGAATTGGAAGTCATTACTAATTACTCATTGTATTTCCCCAAAAAATAATCTCATGAGCTATTTTTGGTCATTGTTGAGTGAATTGAGTGCATCACATAATCAGTTCACAGTTCCACATGTCCGAAAGGAGTTGGAAGAAGCAAAACTTATTTAATCCTACCCCTCCATCTGGTACTTTTACAATCAGTAGCTGTTACATTTGTTCACGTCCTGCTTTCCATAATAGAGTTTAAAGTTTTTTTGTAATTATTTTTTTAATAATATACCTCGTACCAAAGTATGAGGTGATATGACCATCCAATGACATAATGGGTACCATAGTAAGTGTCAATATAGTGATATATATAGCACATCATGACTGGTTCAAGACTCTTCATCCTTGTATTTAGCAAACATCAACTGCTTGTATTGTTTCTTGAATTGGCTCATCGTTGTGCATTGTTTGAGGTCCTTACTCAATCCATTCCATAGTTTGATTCCACATACTGAAATGCTATGGCTTTTTAACGTAGTCCTAGCATAGAAGTGTTTCAAATGTAGTTCTTCCCTGAGATCATATTTCTTCTCTCTTGTAGAGAAGTATTGGATGACATTTTTAGCTAATTGGTTATTTTTAGCCTTATGCATTATTTTAGCTGTTTGAAGATGAACTATATCAGCAAGTTGAAGTATTTGTGATTTTAGAAATAAGGAGTTAGTATGTTCTCTGTAGGCGGCATTATGAATTATTCTTGCTGACCTTTTTTGCAGTACATTTAGTCACAGTCCTCAGCTGGACCACAGTAGGATCCTGGGCAGGCCCTGCAGGGACAGTGTCAGGCCGTACCAGCGTTGCATTGGACCCCGTGTCCAGGAGTGCTGTGCACCTCTTGCCTGCTATTGTCACTGGAATGTGGCAGAAGTCTCTAACATGGGTCCAGTCCACCATTACCACTTGGCTCGGTGTAGGCGGCAATGGGGTATGGTTGTTTATCCCTTGGGCCCATGTATCCCCCTTTACAGGGGCCCCCGGTGGTTTCCCTACAGTGCTGCCAGCTTGGGGCATTCCCCCAGGAGGTGTCCTTCAACTCCACAGCCCCAACATGTCTGTGGTCGACGACGTCTGAGGCCAACTGGGGCAGCCGACTGCAGGACAGCTGCTTGCACCGCAGCTTGTGGTCCTTCTGGCTGTTCGAGCCACTCACTGGCACACGCACATACGGCGGCATATTGTCATACGCTCGTTGCAAAGGCACTCTATATCGTGTGCCAGGACACGCAAGGACTCTCCAGGCCGTCTGTGTCTATTGTGAAACTCTGAGCGTAGCAACACAGGTTGGTTGTACTGTCCGTACCGCCTCTCAGAGACGTGCAGTCCCCCCTCTCCTCATGATTTAGCAGGAGCAGGCATTCAGCAGCTTCATCCAACAGGCAAAGAGCTAACTGCAGGGCTCTCTGTTTATAGGACCACCCGGCTGCTTCAGCCAAAAGTTCAAACTGGGCTTGGAATACCTCCCATGCAGATTTGCCGTGAAACTTTGGCCTGCCATGGGCGCCGCCATCTTTGTTTACATCACTTGACGCTCCAACTCCGCCCATGCTGCCGTCATGGTGCGCAAAGCTCTCCCGCCGCGCTAACCATGACGCGAATCCCTCCTCTGCCGCCTCTCTGACCCGGTGTCTGGAAGAACAAAGATCCATTTCCTCCTCTTCCTCTTTCTTCACCTTGACCGTCAACATAGTGTGCACGATGAGTCCTCACTCAACAACACTAGCTCCCGGCGCGGGTCCGTAATAACCCATCTGACACCAGTGTAACACTCTACCCTCAGCCAAACACCAGACCAGACGGGTGGAACAGAACAGGTCCAGAACAATGATCCCTAACAAGGGCTACTGTCACGGCCGTAACCCACGCCTACAACTCTCCAAGATGCGGGTTCTGCCTCACTTCCTGTCCGTCACCCCTTTTCCTTCCCAAACCCGGAACTTATCTCTTCATTGCAAATACAACACATAATACCCTTAAGCAGGGGTCCCCAAACTACAGCCCGCGGGCCGGATACGGCCCGCCTCCACCTTTGGTCCGGCCCCCTGAGCAACACCAGATAAATACCCCTCCCCCCTCCCAGAAAAAAAATCCTTGACTCACCCCGTCAAATAGAGCGGAACAATGGCGAAAAGATTAGGTAAGAGAAAAATTGATTCAGAATGCAGGGTATTTAACCTGCTGTGGACAAACGATTATTTTTTTGTTCAATGCAAAGAAAAAGCGGTTTGTCTCATCTGTCAAGAGACGGTGGGCGTATTTAAAGAATACAATCTGCGCCGACACTATGAATCCCGTCACAAAGACAGGTATGATAGCTTGCAAGGCCAAATGAGAGCAGACAAACTCTCAAAGCTAAAAAGTGGACTCTTTGCTCAGCAGAATATATTTCTATGCCAAACTCAGCTGAATCAGTCATCCGTTCGAGCCAGCTTTCGGGTTGCTCAATTGATAGCGAGCAGCGGTAAACCTTTCACTGATGGAGAGTTTGTAAAGAAATGTTTGAATGCTGTTGCGGAGGAGGTGTGTCCAGAGAGGAAAGATGTTTTTAATGCCGTGAGTCTGTCGGCGAGTACAATCACCAGACGCATTGAAGAACTTGGGGGTAATGTGTATGCCCAGCTGCAACAAAAGACAAAAGAGTTTGACTTTTTTTCATTAGCACTGGATGAGAGCATGGACGTGCAGGACACGGCGCAGCTGCTCATTTTTATTCGTGGAGTTAGCGCTAACTTTGAGATGTGCGAGGAGTTGGCAGCCCTCCAAAATTTCAAAGGGACTACAACGGGGGAGGATATTTTCGGTAAAGTATGCCAAACCATGGAAGAGTTGGACTTGGACTGGTCAAAGCTTGTCAGCATCACAACTGACGGGGCTCCTAGTATGGTGGGCGCGTCTCGGGGTCTAATAGGACGCATGAACCGGGAGATGGAAGAACGGGGTCTCACTGCCCCGCTACAAGTCCACTTCCTAATTCACCAGCAAGCGCTGTGCTGCAAAGTGTTGAAGTGGGATTCTGTCCTACTGGAACCTACACAAAAGGATTATAAAAGGCACACAAGAACTTTGAGAGACTGTACATATGACTCATTTAAATAAGAGATTCTGCTCTGACAACGAAGCTGAACTTTTACCTGTTAAGATTGTGCATGGCACAACAGAAAATTAATGTTCCATGGCCTTTTTTTCTGTGAAGACCCCAGAGAGGTTTATTTGGTTATTATTTATTTCATAATTGTGTTATTATATATTTCCTGACTTTATTTTTTCTTTGAAGACCTCAGAGAGAGTATTTGGTTATTATTCATTTCATAATTGTGTTGTTAAATATTTCCTGATTTTGTTTTTTCTTTGAAGTCCCCAGAGAGAGTATTTGGTTATTATTTATTTCACAAATAGTATTATTTATTTTATTAATAGTGTTATTATTTATTTCCGACTTATTTTTTCCGTGAAGATCCCGGAAAGGGTTATTAATATTTGGTTTTGTGTGGCTTTCTGGAAAACAATAAATGTTTATGTTTAGACACCCATGCAATCGTTACATTTTCTGCTACAAACTGACCCCGGCCCCCCATCAGAGCAGGGAAAGGTTATGTGGCCCTCACAGGAAAAAGTTTGGGGACCCCTGCCCTTAAGGGTCATTACAGTTTACCATTACATTACCTACCATGGTTTGCTCAAAAGAAAGAAAAGTTGAAACTTCAAAGTGACCGGACCGACTAATATATGTTTAAGATCATTGATAATTGTATTGAAACAAAAATGGCGTTGTTTGTTTTTGTTTACATTTGATATTCATATGAGCTTCTTGTTGGTGCATTTTAAGGCAAAATGAGTCTCTGACTTTTGCTGTGAAAATAAATTGCATAAACTGACCTTAGTCAATTTTGATTGAAGACAACTGGTCTAGAGGTTTGTACTTGCAAACCAGACTGGTGACAATAGCTTCTTCTCAAGCAAGTCAGAGTTTTTCTCCCTGCACACACGCACACCCATGCACACACACACGACCTGGGGGGACAAACAGGAGGAATTATGATGCTCATTTTTATATGATGGTGATGATTGAAGCAGACTCACCAAGCAACTGTCGAACAGCCAAGTAATAAGCCGGCATGCATTCTACAGTTAGCATTGAGGTGATGAAGATACTGTATTAAATGGGGAGGGTCATGGATGCCAGCCGTAGGGACAGTCAGGCATGAATGTGTTTGTTATCCTGGTAATTACCCTGACAGTATTCCTCAAAAGGTCTCAAAGTAGACCTCGAAAAGCTGTTGCTATGATTACCACACACGTTTATGGCAGAGGAATTTGGATTTGCAGGAACATGAATGATGTCCTGATGCTCAGATTGAGTCAGCTCAGCTCAAAACCTTAAACCAGGAATCGGTAATGGTGATGGCAATGGTAATGGAATACATCACATAATAATTCACAGTTCCATGTGTCCAGTAAGTAGGAATAGGCAAAGCTTATTAAACTCCCCTCGCAGTACTTTTATTCACTTCCTGTACTCCACATGTGATGTTTTTTGTAATAGGATATTTATATATATATATGTATGTATAATATTTCCCCCCTCCCAGTTTCCATGTGGTGCATCTGGCCTGTTTTGGCTCCGGGTCGGGTATCCCTTCGGCATTCCCCCATTCCCTCTCTACGCTGAGATGACCGAAGGTGGCCCCGTTTGTCGCCCAGCCACTCTTTTTAATGCACTACACATGCACAGGCATACAAACGGAAAAACCCCAAACAAATAAAAACATGAAAGCATAGGGTAAGCAGACAATCTCTGCCTGTCAGTCAACCGGTCAGCAAAACCGAGAGGCAGAAGAAGACACAAAAAATACTTAAATTATTCCCCACAGCCCTTCAAAAGAATACATCTTATATTATGTGACAGGTTAAAAATATGAATGATGCTGATTGCATCTGTCTCTTGAATCAGTTTGACCGATCAAAGTTCTTACAGCATTGGATGATGGTCAGTGGCCATCGGCCATGGAACAGCTTTTGGAGTAATTCTGTCTTTTTTGGTCCTGCTTTTTGGAACATCCCATTAATGACTGTAGGTTATCAATTGTCAATGAGCTAGGTGTTGTAGATAAATGCAGTATTCACATGTTCTGGAAAAAAATAACATCTACAGAGCCATTTTCAGTGCTGTTTGAGTTCCTCCTCAGCCTTCAAGAAAGGTGGAGCGATAAAGAGGGAGAGAGAGAGGGAGAGAGAGAGAATGACACCTCTGTCCCTCCATGGGTACTACTGGATCAAATGCATAACACTGTATGCTTTTGGTGTAAAATGCAGCATGCAGGGTCATTTCATCCCTACTTTAATATTGTCTTACTGTGTCTTTAAATATGCCAAATATATGAGAACACAAAAAAGTGCAAGGTGATCATTTCATTCCAGCGAAGATCTTTGTCTCCTCTTGTGCAGACCTGTCGAAGTTCCACCAGTCGGATTTAAGAGTCAGATAACCGTTGAATTTTGTGCTGGAAACTCTCATAAAGTTTCAGAATTTGATCAGGGAGCCAGGGAACCACCTATTAGTACAGAGAGTCTACCCGGCTGGTTTTTGGAGAGGTCTTCTGCGCATGTGGATTGCATCATCCATCTACCACTCAATCAACCGCCTCATCTCCATCACCCATCTACGCTTCAGCGTTGCTCCGCCAGTCATCTCTGGGATTCATTCTGCCGTGGAAAAAACTGGTGGTCGGACTTTGTGTGCACTCAATTTATTTCATTTTTTGTGGGGATTTTATGGCCATAATTCATTTGTATTGAAACCTGAATATTGTCTTCATCCAAATGACACATTTCTTTCTTTCTGTGGTGTACATGTTTGAGACCGGTTGTTTTAAAGTAAATTCAAATAACATAATAGTCCAGTTCATGGATGAAGTGACTTTAGGTCTCAAGAGTCCAAAACCTGAAATAATAAAAACTGCAATTAGTTTTCCAATTGACCAAACATACAGTATATGTCATTCTCCTTCACTCATTTTGGCCCAATGCTTTTTCAATACCTCTGTGACTTGCAGTCGGATCCAATGAAAACATCCTAAGACGTGTATCTCTGTGCATGCTGAATGCAAACGGAATTAATTTGGCTTATCGCTGATGGAATAAAGAGCACTCTGATGTGTAACTATCTTCTCTTCTTTTACAGAAATCTCTTAGACAGAGACACATTCTCCAAATCAGACCCATGTAAGTTTTTTCTTTCTTTTTTTCCAACGATGCTATTACAGAGGGCGATACTCTGTGAGAACTCAGCTCATTGACACTGCCTTTTTGCAGATGTCTCACTTTCAAATATGAACTGGGTTCATTTGGTCTTGGGGTTTTGAAGGTGTTCCTTCAACAGCGTATCATTTACAGTAATGTGACAGCCTTGGCACTCAATGTATAAGATTGCTGTTTGAATGTATTTTGGTGAGACAACCTCAAAAGGGCCACGGCAGTATTTTGCAGGACTTTACAAGTCTGACATAATGAGGGAGACATTTAACATAATGGGTGGGAGGTTTGAGCCCTTGGTGTAAATCAGCTGTAGAAAGAGAATATCACACTCAGCCTATTTTGCATTCAGCCTCGTTGTGTTCGCCCTCCTCAGCTTCATTTGAAGATACACAATCAAATTCAAATCGAGGAAATCCCACTGTGAAGAAAATGTGTTTTGATTGCAGAGCGTAAACTGTGTGCCTTTAAGCACGCTTGCTTCTTTGTGTGTGAATGCTTCATGTGAACTTGCGTCATCAAACTTGGCACTTTATTCTGCTGGGTGGGTGTGGAAGTATAATTCATGATGAATGTCTGCTAAGACGCCACAAAAAGAAACAGTGACTGAGGAAACGGCAATCACGCTTGACTGAAATCATCGACTGACTCCTCTTGTTCTTTGGCCTTTTGCTTTTCCACAGTGGTGGTGTTGTACACCCAGGGTGTGGAATCCAAACAGTGGCGAGAGGTAAGACACCCCTCCCTCACTCAGTAACACAAGTGAATCACATATGTCACCAATTATGACATCCCAGGGGTCACCAACGCAGGTAGCCCCCCATGACCGCCTGAGACTGTTTTCATTCAGGTTTCCAGTGAATAATGTGAGAAGACTAGAAATAAATGCATGGTGGAATAGAAAAGGTGAGTTGTTGTTCATGTTCTGCTAAAACCAGCATATTCTGCTTGTTTGGGTTGAAATAATCTATGGAAATAAATGTTACAAAAATGTAACACTTTTAAAAAAGTAAACTCTTGGCCATTTTCATTTTGTAAAGGTAGCTCTCACAAGAAAAACCTTGGAGATCACTGACGTACGCTATATGGCAGCCAACTCTTTGTTTATAATCACATCACATACTCTCAAGCTAAATGCTGTGAATGTCAATCATTTTACTATTGATTGACCTTGCAAACATCCCCAAAGATTATTAGGCCCTCCACCTCACCTTCAGGCTGTTGACCCTTGGACCCCAATTAAACTCAAGGGGCGGAATAAAAGCAAAAGAAGAAGAAAGCAAAGACTGCTATAGATGGTGGGCTCTTGTGGGAATATTACAAGCTCCCAGTAATCCCAGTGTGTGCCTTTACAAAGGAGCAACATCTTAAAATGAACTTGAAAATCTGTTTGATACTTTCACCTCTTTCATGCTTCTTTATGAGCAGAAATTCAGTGGTATAAATGTTTTCATGATGTTCCTTTCAAAATAACTGGTTGTTGGCATCATCTATTCCAGGTAAATATATCATATAGCAGACCAACACAGGGATAGATGAGAAGGGAAATGAACTGCATACAAATTACAGAA
Source organism: Doryrhamphus excisus (assembly GCF_030265055.1). Classification (NCBI taxonomy): domain Eukaryota; kingdom Metazoa; phylum Chordata; class Actinopteri; order Syngnathiformes; family Syngnathidae; genus Doryrhamphus; species Doryrhamphus excisus. Next base: position 19,518,111 of record NC_080475.1, on the reverse strand, counting down.
AGTGTCTAATCATTATTCGCTCCTCAGACTCCAACCTCCTGGCACTTCCCTGCAGGACCAAGCTCCGAACCTGGGGAGACAGAGCCTTCTCCATTTCTGCCCCCACCCTCTGGAATTCTTTGCCCCATTCACTCCATGCTTGCCCTGACCTTCCCACCTTCAAAAAGCAACTTAAAACCCACCCGTTTAAATCCTTTTTTAATGTCTATAACTTTTTATACCTGACTGCTGTGCTCCGCTTTTAGCCTTGTTTTTTAGCTCTGAATGAATTAATGTTGGAATGGAATGGCCTTTATTGTCATTATACAAGATGTACAACGGGATTGGAGAGCTTCTCCTTTTAAAAAAAGTATATAAAAGTAGAGTAAAAAAGACAATTTAACAAGATGTATTTTATGTATGTTGTATTTTAACGTCTTTTCTACTCAGTTTTTTGCACTAAATTTTATTGTTTTCACTGTAAAGTGTCTTTGAGTATCCTGAAAAGCACTATACCAAAAAATTAATTAAGTATTATTTAAACTAAAGTAGGCGGTAGATAACTTTGGGCACCATTGATGTTTTATTGTTTGAATACTACCACTAATTATTGGAACACAACATTAGTTTGGTAAGCTCATTGACCCTTGACCTGCATACACAAGTGAAGACAATCATAGAAAAGGTATTTAAGGTGGCCAATGGCAAGTTATATCTTCTCTGAAGAGTAGCACCATGGTAGCCTCAAAACAACTGTCACATGACCTGAGATCAAAGATTGTTCAAGATCATGGTCTAGGGGAAGGATACAAAAGCTAGCTCAGAGTTGTCAGCTGTCAGGTTCCACTCTGAGGATCATAGTGAGAAAATGGAAGACCACAGGAACAGTTCTAGTTAAGGCCAGGAGTTATTTGGAGTTAAAATGGAGTTATTTGGACATAACGCGAGGCGGTATGCATGGCGGATGAAGAACACAGCATTCCAAGATGAACACTTGCTACTCACAATAACATTTGGTGGTGGTTCCATTATGCTGTGGGGCTGTGTGACCAGTGCAGGTACTGGAAATCTTCTTCAAGTTGAAGGAGGCATGGATTCCAGTCAGTATCAGCAGATTGTTGGCAACAGTCTTCAAGAAAGTGACAAAGTTGAAGTTGACTGGATATTTCCACCAAGACAATGACCCTAAACACTGCTTCAATTCTACTAAAGCATTCATGCAGAGGAACAAGTACAACGTTCTGGAATGGCCATCTCAGTCCACAGACCTAAATATTATTGAAAATCTATGATGTGATTTAAAGAAGGCTGTCCATGCTTGGAAACCATCAAACCTGACTCAACTGGAGATGTTTTGGAAAGAGGAATGGTCCAAAATACCTTCAACTAGAATCCAGACCCTCATTGGAAGCGATAGGAAGTATTTAGTTTTGATAAACGAGGATCTACTAAACATTGATGTCATTTTTCTGTTGGGGTGCCCAAATTTGCCTACTTTAGTTTAAGTAATGATTGTCCACTTTCTGTAAATCCCATAAACTTAATTCACCTTCTCATCTATCATTGTGTTGGTTTGCTATATGATATATGATCTGATATATGATCCCAACAACCAGTCATTAATAAAAGGAAAATCTTGAAATTATGAGGGGTGCCCAAACCTTTTCATACCACTGTAAGTCACACATACAACCGGGTTTGCAAATCTTTAATCTTTAATCACAAACAGACATTTAATTCTTTTGCATGGAGAAAACAATATGAAATATGTGTAAATCAGGAATGAAATTTACATTTAACATACATTTGACCTTTATCCACTTTGTCCACTCTCTGGTTTGTGCAACCTCTACTGGGCCCCCTATGCAACAAGGGGGCGGGGGAGGAGAGAGACAGAGAAACAGCGGCAGCCAAACAGGCAGGGAATATTTTTAACTAAATGCGAAAGTGTAGAAATAAGTCCTGAACTTGAACATTTCTACTGAGGTAGCAGCTCTAATATTAACAGGTAGACCATTCCACAACATTGGAGCCCAAATAGAAAAGGCTCTAGAGCCTGCATACTTCTTTCTGGCTCTCGGGATTGTCAAAAGACCGGCGTGTTGTGAGCGTCCGATCCCCACGATAAGATGGAAACCATGAGAGTACCGGACCAGTAGCACCAATATACGTTTGAAGGCGTTCCAGTCGGGTAGAGTGATGGACGGTATCAAAGGCAGCACTGGGATCAGAGTCACTGTTGCAAGGGCTGATTCAGTGGAGTGGTTCATCCTGAAACTAGAAACTGAAAGAGATTCAAATAAATCACTCAAGGCCATGTGATCGTTGAGCTGTTGTACTACAAATTTTTCAAGGGAACTACTAGGAGAGGTCCGCTTCTGAGTTAGCAATGCAACTGTGTAGAAAAAGTACTTGGGGTTATTTTTATGAAGGTCAATTAGTCTAGAAAAATAATTGCTTATTTCCCCATGTCTGACATTTGCACGCCATGGCTTACCAGGTCTGCAGTAAATTCCTCGAAGAACTCAGAGTAAGGACTGGGGGGATAGAGAAGTGCGTGATAAAATGGCCACTATGCTGTCGATTGCAAGTACAGACCAAGTACTGAGGTTAAGAGATTAAAGGATGAGGGATATGCTTCATCCTCGTGTCATTGGAGCCGACGTGTATCACTATGTCAGAGAAGCTCGTGTTTGCTTTATGCTGGTGTTTAGGCCTGTTGCGAGTCAGCTCCCTAAGGCTAGCTTCAATGTCGGGTGCTCTGGCCCCAGGAATACACGTTACGGTGGCTGGGTTCTTAAGCTTAATGTTACACACACAGGTGTGGCGAGCTGGACCGGAGAGCCTCCGGTCGTGGGTGGGCTCCCTTCCGGTTCCGCCCTTGTGCCCACAGGTGTGTGGCCCTCGATGCCCTTCTGCCCTAGTGGGGTATGGTCTCCCGCCGGTCTCGGGGGTGTGACTCTCCTCCGGCCTGTTGGCGCCCTTTTGCTGGTCGAGATTGCTCCTCCATGGCCCCTTGCTGGTCTCTTCGGGAGTATGCTTCAGGGGTGGGTCTTGGGTGTTGGCCATGGCTTTGCCATGGCTGGAGTCGGCCATGGGGCCGGTGGATCTCTGCCGGTTGGCTACAACCTACACTATATGGTATGCCCGCCACATCTATTGTTACAAAACTACTCTGCTCTAGTTGGCGGACACGTCCCTTTAGGCGGGAAAGCCTCTCAAGGAGAAGGGGACAGGTAGTGCACGAAGCCATACTCACGTCCTGGTCAGTCGGCTAGTTAGCAGGAAACTCGAAGAAAAACTCTGGTGACACCGCTGGAAGTCCAAGTCGATGGGGTTAGCTTGGTCCAGTCAGCCATTTTGAAAAACTGGAAGACAAAAGCCTAGAAGAAAAGGTCTGTTGAAGATCGGAGTAATAAAGGCTAGTTTAACTAGCGAGCGTGCAAATAAAGGGAGCGGTCTTCAAGGAAGGAAGTCTTCAAGTTTAAAAAACTGTGGTATTTCTCATGAAGTTACAGGATTGTAATAAAATAATATTTACTGTAATATAATGACGGATTTCGCTGTAATTGAATGTGTTTTAAAAGAGAAATGAAATGACATTAGGTGTGCAATTTGGATGAAATGTTTTATGACCATTGCCCTATGTTTTAGGTATTTTCATTTGTACATTTCTTGATGGAAAGGTGCATTTAGGCAATTCTTTTATAATAATCCTTTCTGAATGTTTCTAAATGGGCTTTTTACTCAAAAACATTTAGAATTTAAAACCAGTATCACAAATAAACTAATCTTATTTCAAGCTGACACAAATAAACAAAAACATGTTACTATGAGAGGTCTGACTCGCTCACATTTTGGATTTGCTGAAGGTTTGTGGGCGAGTTTAAGAGCTATTATGCTAATAATAAAGAAAAACAGTCATATGAAAAGATGAAAAAATGCTGTTTTAGTAACATTCTTAATGTGCTTATGAAAGGATAGAGTCGAGTCCAACTTTGGGTAATGATGCTTTTATCAAAGCTCAGAGTGGTGTCCTTAAACAGGTGACTCTGTGTAGCAGAACCAATGTTCAACAGCTCAGTTTTATCAGGGTTCAAGAGTAAAAAGGTACAGGACATCCAATGTTTGATATCGATGCAACACGCCTCAAGATTGGACAGTCCTGCGGGTCAGTTAACTTTAGTGGCACATATAGCTGAGTGTCATCAGCATAAGAGTGAAAGCTAATCTTATGTTTGCGAATGATGTCGCCAAGCGGCAGCATGTAAATGTTGAACAGAAGTGGGCCGAGCACTGATCCTTGTGGAACTCCGCAAGTGACATCACAGTACTCAGAAGTCACATCATCATAAACAACACGGTGCGTCCGATCCCCAAGATAAGATCAAAACCATGAGAGTACTGGACCAGTAACACCAATATACATTTAAAGGCGTTCCAGTAGGATAGAGTGATGGACGGTATCGAAGGCAGCACTGAGATCAAGTAATAACAATATTGTGGATGTGTCACAGTCCATAGATAGAAGATCATTTGTCACTTTTGCAAGGGTTGGTTCAGTGGAGTGGTTAATCCTGAAACTAGACTGAAGAGGTTTAAAGAAATCACTACAGTTTTTTCAAGGATTTTGGAAAGAAATTGGAGGTTAGACACCAGCCTATATTTAGAAATACTCCCAGAGTCGAGGCTTGTTTTTTTTTTCAGTAGGGGTGGAATCACTGCAGTCTTGAAAGCTGCAGGCACAGTGCTGGATGAAAGTGATAGATTCATAATATTTAAGATTGAAAGAGCTAGAATTGGGAACAATTCTTTAACAAGTTTCCCAGGAAGCATGTTTTCCGTTTTGCTGCACTAAAAGCTTTGTAAGCCCGTCAAGAAATACTTCCTCAAAGTAGGATAAGCCAGTGGGACAAAGGATGGAAGTAGTCCCAACAGTGGTCATGGCGGTCGACACGTTTAACCGGTCTGGAGGTAGGGTGTCCTTTATTTCATTCCTGATGAGCTCAACTTTCGTCGACTGAGAGAGGTCCTGAGAGAGGTCCTCTTCTGAGTTAGCAATGCAACTGTGTCGAATAAGTACTTAGGGTTGAGCCTGCTTATATTTGGTCAGACTATCTCTTAGTTGCATGTCATGGGTTACCAGGTCTGCAGTAAATTCAGACATGTATTGCTGTGGCCCATAGCTCCCAAATATATATCCTTTTACTTAAAATTGGATGTAATTATCGTTGTAGTTGCACATGGAAACAATTACTAAAAAGAGATTTCTCCTTCTTATTATAGATAAAATCTTATTCCTATTTGCAATGTGATTATTTGCGAAATATTTTAATTGATTGACAGCCCCAATAATAACATATAACATATATGTCATATATGTGCATGGGGTGATTCGGTAGTCTCCGGGCAGTGGGACCCGTGCTGCTGGTGGCCTGAATTCCGCGGTGGCTACTTGGCGTTGCTAAGCTGTGGCTGCTACGCTGTGTTGGAATGGGGCTTGGAAGAAGAGTCTTGAATGGGTTGTTTATCTTTGTTTATATCACAATTTTGATTGCTATATTCATGATCAATATATTTATTCTGGATGTGACAAATCACTGTTACATCACTATGTGGTTGCATTACCTCACTCTTCTTTATGAAATATCATATCTGGAATACCAAAAGATGTTTTGCTTAATAAGGTTTGCTTCTGCCACTGTCCCACAGTATTGCAGTACAGTATTTGGTTCACAACTAATATAGCTGCAGCTGGAGGGCGGTTACTGCTTGCAACGATTTGACAATTCTGACGTGCTCCTTGTTTGTCTGTTTGTGCTTTCTCTCCATGTTCCAATCCAGTTTGGGAGAACAGAGGTGATAGACAACACGTTAAACCCTGACTTTGTCAGGAAGTACATCCTGGACTACTTCTTTGAAGAGAAGCAGAACCTGCGCTTTGATGTGTGAGTTATCCGCTTTGATCAGCTCCTCTGAGGACACAGCAAGGTGTGCATGTTCCACATATATGCCACTGCTCCAAATCTTCCCGTTTTCTTTCAACCACAAGCTCAATGCACCCCCTCATCTCTACATTCCCTCTTTCTCTAACCTGACTCTTATTTTCCTGTCTTCTGGCTTCCCTGCCTCGTCGCTAGATCGTCTCTCTCTCCAGAGAAATTAGTCATTGGCACTGTGTCTCAATAGAGAGGATAAGAGTGATAAATATTTTATATCAAGTTTTATCCTTCATCTCCAAACTGCAAAAGCCAAGCAAGTATTTTAAAAGTCGCCAAGACCCATGTGCTTTGCTATCCCACATTTACAGTACAGTAGCTCCCTTTGTCCCGGTGAGTGGGTCAGGAAGTGCAGTTTCATTTTCAGATCTCAGAGAATCAAATCAGAGCCATTGGTGCACTCCACCCTTCTCCTGAAACTCAAAGAGATATGTTTTGGAAAGTCCTTTCTTTTGTTTAACCTCAACATGATGGACTGTCTGGTCTCCAGGGAGCTTTATTCTCTTCATGAAGTCATTTACATGCCATCTGGGGATTTGGACAGCAGGGGGCCTATCCCTTCACAATTACAGCAACTCATTTACATCTCTTTTATCACAGAGAAGCAAACCGAGCTTTCTGGAAATTAATTACTATTACATTCACTTTGACTGGCAGATGTGTGAACCTTTTTTTATCTGGGGTGTAGTGTAGGAAATTACTAATAATGTATTGTACAACTTGTCGTGTTCCGGCTTGAGAGCTTTCCGGTACGACCCCAGGATGCAGAGATGAGGACCCAATTGCAAGTAAAAATGTATTCATTGGTGCTATGCAGCAGAACAACGCACTGGCATGACCAACTCAACAATGACAATGACCCGACAAAGAAAGGACCGCACACCTGAACTAAATAGGAATCACAACTAATGGGAAACAGGTACGGGAGATAATGGAAATCAACTGAAAACACAGGAAGTTAATACAAAATAAGGGTATGAACTAGGGACAGAGGTAAAAGAAGGAACTAAAAGAGCTGTCACAAGGGGGTAACGCCCACATCATGACACAACTTCCTTCATTACTTGGACAATGGAACAGCAAAAGTGGAATGCTCCTATTGTTGCCTAAAACTTTGGAATTCTGACCACCGTCATCTGGAGGCAGAGTGGGTCAAGATGCAACTGGAGGGTTGGTGGTCCTAATCCCCCCAACAGTCACTGCTGTTGTGTCCTTGGGCAAGACACTTCACTCACTTTTCCCTCAGGGTTGGCCACAGACTGATGCTACCTACAACTTGGTCACAGTGGGGCAGTGGTTGCCCACTGCTCATTAAGACAAGAGGGTGCGTCCATCAGGGGTTGGGAACCTTGTCAGCTAGAGCCACAAAAACCACCTATTTTTACAACCATATAATATTAACATTGAAGGAAGTAAAATGTGTACGTTTTTAAACAAGACCAACAATTTAAGAATATAAAAAGTCTCAGAATTTTTTTTTTAAATAATGCTGTTATAGCTAACCAATAACAAATACGTCTTACCGATAATGCAACAAGTGGTGCTACATGGTTTTGCACCTTACTTTGTATCTTGCTCTTCGCCATCTTCTTCCTCAAAAGGGTAGGCTCTGCAGAATAAGCTAACTGACTATTTGATTAAAAGGTGGGAGTTGACTAAAGTTGATTAAAAGGCATAAGGAAGCTTTATATTTTAATATTTTTAGCACTGTGATTTCTGTAATATTTTGTTTTAAAATGCCAGCCAAAAAAATAAGAAAAAGATCCGGTGTGGCGACTCTGTAATCAGGGAAAAAAGAGGAAAAAAACAAGCTTTTTAATAAACAAAATTTTAGTAGCTAGAATATAGAAAACCTTTTTCATGACACTCTAAAAGCTAGCAAGGAGTAGTAAAGGATCTTCGGTGGTGAGAAGATGTGTCAGGAATGGAGGAGAAGTGTGTTGGTGCCCATTTTTAAGAACAAGGGTGCACAAGGGTGCAGAGCTGTGGCAACTACAGAGGTATAAAGCTAATGAGCCATACCATGAAGTTATGGAAAGAGTAGTTGAAGCTAGACTAAGGGCAGAAGTCAGCATTTGTGAGCAGCAGTATGGTTTCATGCCAAAACAAGAGTACTACAGATGCAGTATTTGCTTTAAGAATGTTAATAGAGAAGTACAGAGAAGGTCAGAGGGAGCTACAATGTGTCTTTGACGGGTGCCTAGAGAGGAACTGTGGTATTGTATGAGGAAGTCTGGAGTGACAGAGAAGTATGTTCAAGTGGTGCAGGACATGTATGAGGACTGTAAGACAGGGGTAAGATGTGCTGGAGGTGGGACAGAAGAGTTCAAGGTGGAGGTGGGACTGCATCATGGATCAGCTCTGAGCCCCTTCTTGTTTGCTATGGTGATAGACTGACAGATGAGCTTAGATAAGAATCTCCATGGACTATGATTTTTGCAGATGACATTGAGATTTGTAGTGAGAGTAGAGAATGGGATCACTCATTGGGAGTGACTAGGATGGATAGGATCAGGAACGAGTGCATCAGAGGGGCATTACATATAAGATGGTTGGGACATGTCCAGAGGACAGATAGTGAATATATTGGTAGAAGGATGCTGCCAGGTAGGAGGCGTAGAGGAAGACCAAAGAGGAGGTTTATGGATGTAGTGAAGGAGGACATGCGGGTAGTTGGTGTGACAGAGACAGAAGTAGGGAAGACAGGGTTGGATAGAGGAGATTGGTTTGCTGTGGCGATCCCTGAAGGGAAAGGCCCAAAGAGAAAGAAGAAGAAGAAGAAGGTGACAAACATCAATTTACAAACCACCGTCCAGTCTCCTTACTACCGCAATTCTCTAAAATTATCGAGAACAACAACGGGTTGGATAAATGTATTAATATGAATGAATTACTATCAGAAAGTCAGCACAATACAGAGCTAACATTTCTACCTCCATGCCACTGATCAAAATTATGGAGGAAATTACTCATGCTATAGATCAGAGGAAGTGTGTGTAGCCGCAGTATTCATGGATTTGACAAAAAAAAAACAAAAAAAAACTAAAATCATGCTGTTTGGTAACAGCAGAAAGAACACATACCAGCAAACACAAATAGATGGTATAGACATTGAAAGGGTGAGAGAAAATAAATTTCTGGGGATCATGAGCTGGAAACCTAATATTACAAATATACCACATAAGGTGGCAAGAAATATTTCAATATTGAACAAAAATGTGTTCTTGGTAAGAAATCACTCAACGCTCTTTATTGTTCTCTGGTTCTACCATATCTAACTTGTTGTGTGGAAATATGGGGTAATAACTATAAAAGCAATCTTCACTGGCTTAAATGTACCAAAAAAGATGAGTAAGGATAATCCATAATGCCGCCTGTAGAGAACATACAAACTCCTTATTTCTAATATCACTAATACTAAAACTTGCTGATAAAGTTCATTTTCAAACAGCTAAAATAATGCATAAAGCTAACAATAACCTATTAGCTAAACATGTTATCCAGTACTTCTCAACAAGAGAGGAGAAATATGATCTCAGGGAAGAAATAAAGGTGAAATATTTCTTTGTGTGGACAAGGTTAAAAAGCCATAGCATTTCAGTATGTGGAATCAAACTATGGAAGGGATTGGCTAAGGAAATCCAACAAGGATGAGACCATTCAAGAACCAATACTAGCGCTTGATGTTTGCTAAATACAAGGATGAAGAGTCTTCAACCATGTTGTGTTTATTTTATATTATATATCACCATTGGGATGGTTATATCTACGTATGATCATTATTGTTGTGAAGACATCACAATTATGTCACAAATGGTCACCAGAAGGTATCACCTTATACTTCTGTATGTGTAAAAAAATAAATCATACCAGGAAGGCAGAAAATGTATTTAATAATCTTTGTTTCGTCCTACTCCTTTGTGGAACGGTGAATTGATGATGTGATGCATTCATTGTAACTTGATGGATGTTCAAATAAAATCAAACCATTACCATTACCATTACCATTACCATTACCATTACCATTACCATTACCATTACCATTACCATTACCATTAGATCAGACAATTATGGCAGAACATTTGTAATGTAGTGTTTTCAATGTACAGTGTTCCACCATGCTTATATAATTTATACTTAATAAGGCTCTTGGTGTGATTTCAGGTTTGATATTGATTCAAAAAGTCCCGATATGGCCAAGCATGTAAGTAAATACCCTACTTCTTCTAGTAGCTCTTAATAATCATAAGTCATTGTATGTGTGTGTTTTTCACCTTTATGGAAATCCAAATTGATGGCATTCAGCCCTCCAAGGAGTAAATTAGGAGCAAATTATTGCACACAATAATTACAGTTGTGCCCAAACATTTGCACCCCCCTGCATAATGTTTGGCCTTTTCTCAGAAAATATGAATGATAACACAAAAACCTTTCTATCACACATGGTTAGTGGTTGTGTGAAGACATTGACTGGTGTCATTATGATTTAAAAAGAGTAAAATATATATATTTTCAATAAATGTCTTCACACAACCACTAACCATGAGTGACAGAAAGGTTTTTGTTTTATCATTCATATTTTCTGAGAAAAGGCCAACAAATATTAAATTCTGCAGAGGGGTGTAAACGTTTGGGCACAACTGTAGCTTTTCTTCTTGCCTTTGAAAAGTAGAAGGTTTTATTTTTCTTGAGGTCTACCAATACAAGTTACATTTACATCACACACACTCATATGCATATGATTATCACAGAGTTCTAGCACGTTATCTTTCCAATGAGTATTTCCATTCTATTTTCAACATGGAAGTTGAAAACGTGGAAGTTGTTCTAAATTCATTCAGACATTATATTGTGGCGCATTATTGATAAATGACAAAAATGAAGTCAGTCTGTTCAGTTGATGATGAAATATAAAAAGTAAGTAACACAAACATTTGTTTTGAATACGTCCAAACTTTGCGCTACTTGTGACTTGCTGCTGCATTGATTTCATTGTTATGTTGTGGTTTTAAAACCTGCCATGCTGTAGAAATAGATGCCTGCTAAAAGCCTTTCTGCCTCCACTGATCCACTCATTGTCCTCTTGTGAGTTTCTTTTAATGTTCTCTGACATACCGAGCTCCTCTTTTCTCTTCTTTTGATTTTGCACTTGGTTCATGATGCTGTAATTATTTGAGTGGTGTGCCTTCTGTTCCATGATATGCTCTGTTGTGTCACTGCTGCTGCCCGGTCCCTCTCTCCTTTCCTTCCTCCTTCTCCACTTGGGAAAAAGCCAACCGACTTTAACGTACGTGTCTGCCTCAGATGTCCTAATTCACCATGCTTATGATGATGCTATAATGATGCTCCTCATCGACTCTCCTTTTACTCCGCTCACCCACCTGAACACGCCTTCCCATTGCCCCAACCTGCATCTCTCTCCATGGTACTTATTGTCCCCCTCATGGCAGGATTTCCTGGGACAGGTCTACTGTACACTGGGGGAGATTGTGGGCTCTCCTGCGAGCCGCTTGGAAAAGCCATTGGGGTAAGTTGCCTGTTTAAGTTGCTTAAACAGTATGGTTTGGTTCAGTTATATCCACATTTGGCTGCCTTTCCATTGTTGACAATCCCAATATAATTAACCTGTCACATCCCACGTTTAAGCATGCCATGGTTGGGATGGCAGGATAGAGCTTGACACACTGCTGTGCATTTATTGGGACAAATATTATGACACCCTGGTTACATACAACAGATGTTTACAATGCATTGATACTGTGCCCATTCTGTCATTACGAGGAATTAAACCTACCTCCCCTGTCACCAGTAGCATTAGGTATCATATACATACATATCTTTTTACAATGCCAAATTGGTGCTTTTGAAACAGTGCCAGTGCTTCAGCAATGCACCATCGGGTACATGCAAAAGGAAAACAAGATTTGTCCCAAAACAATGCCTTTTTCTTTTTAATAGTATATATTACTATATTATGTTGCTATATATAGCAATGAATAGTAATTCAATTTTATAGAATAATCATTTAAATACTGCCATAATACAGTATGTCCCTGAAGGCAACTTGTAAGTTTCAAGTCAGAATAGGAAGAATCTGTTATCTGTCAACATAGCCTAAAAATCCATACTGCAAACATATTCTTTGGCATAATTATAATAGAACCATTTCAAAACAGATTACAGATTACAAAGGCTCCTCCTTTGGCTGCTGATATAGCAGTAATGACATGTCATTTCCTTTTTCCAAATTTGTGCACTCCAAAAAAGCTCCAAACCAGTTACAGTGGAAAAGGGGCAACAGTATAAACATGAATAGTTGAATAGTTCATGTTCATAGTTCACTATTTCAGTTATGAACTAGTTCACAGTTCAGTTCAGATTTTTTTAGGTGAAACGTGAGGACTGACTGTCAGGAACTAGTGGACTTAACCGGAAGATGCAGAGTCAGTGGTGTTGTACAAAAAAGGTTTATTTAACAGAGGTGTACTCACAACTACACAAGTTAAAAACCAGTCAGCGAAGGGTCAGTGAGTTTGTGCACGTAGCCGAGTGAGCGAAGGACGTGCAGCAGGCAGTCACAAGGAAGCTTGAGGGACAATCTGGCAGTTTGCAGGTAGAAACATGAGGCTTGAGTAGTCCCAGGGCTAATTGGGCTCAGGTGTGCAGGAGGAGCCAGTCTGCTGCCAATCAGGGTCACCGGAAGAGAAGAGGCAGCAGGCGGCAGCAGAGCACAGATCAAGACACTGACTTTGTTTTTAGGAGCACTTGGGAGTGTGACCAATCACAGCGGAGTGGGCATACCTAGAGGCGAGCTGAGGATGGAGCAAATTGTTTATACTGGTTATTGTGTGTAGCTGCTCTATATGAGTCCACAACTCAATGCCAAGGACCGAAAATGAGCACAATAGGTCCCCTTTAAGAATTGCTGGATTGTTATGCTAGTGTGTGCAATGCTTTGTGGGTAATGCAGTGTGAAGCAAGTCGAGTACTTCATGTGTAGCGCTGCACTCTGGTAAAGGACCAATAACATGCTGGCGGAACAGGAGTGCAAATATCTCTTGTCAGGTATTGGATCTAAAAGGTGGCACTGATTCTTACATAATCAGAACAAGTTCAAGTTCTTTATTTACAAAAAAAACAGAGCCAATGAAGACAATGTTGTTGCAAGATAAGTCAAGAACAAAATGTAGCTACATCCTTGAATAACTTAGACTAGTCTGAAATGATGGCCTGTCTTAGCGTTAATAAATGCTGTGATCTCTTGCACTCTTCAATTAACTTTGCATTGAAACAGTTCCAAAGAAAAACATTTTATAAAAGACGAGTATATTCTTTGCCTTGGATCAATGGGGACTGTAAACAACTCATGATTTATCGGGACAAACTCCTTAAAAAATCTTTACAGTCAGGTTAACTACTGATACATTACAATTTGTATCAGCAAGAAATAAAGTCACTCAAACTTTAAGAATGGCAAAAGCAAACTTCTTCATGACTGTGATAGATAATGCAAAAGGTAATTGTAAACTTGTTTGGGATAATATGAAATATATTAATATATTATATTGAAATATAAAATGATTAACTGGTCAATCACGAGAAAGTGGTGTAAGAACTTGAACTTAAATTTGACAATGAATTGTTTCTGAACCTGTTATCCTTGCAACTAAACTTAATGATTATTTTCAGAGAACCATAAATTATATCACACTCCATGTGACTCTCACCCAAGTTATAGTAAGGAAATGATTAATTCAACTTTCGGTATTCTACTTGATTCTACACTTGGCTCAGAGTTCAATTTTAGAAGAGTAACTGGTATGTCTAAAATAATCTCCAAAATAAAAAATTCTAAGGCTATGGATGAATTTGGTTTACATATCACTTTTCTGAAACAACACAAGTCTTGCCTTTAGGCCCATCACACATCTGATTAATTTATCAGTCACACAGGCAGTTGTTCCACTGAAATGGAAGGTGGCCAAAGTAATTCCCATATATACATCAGACAGCAACTATAGTCAGACAGCAACTGACAGGCCGATAGTTAACAGACCCTGCTAACTATCGGCCTGTCAGCATTTTGCCAACAATCTCCAAAATTGCTGAAAAGTGGGTGGCCAAATTGATTACAGAACATCTTAATAACAGTGGCCCAGGACTGCACCCCATGCAATTCAGGTTTAGGGCCCAGGATTCATGTATCTATGTTTTTCACTGAACCAATGACTAACCAAGCAGGCTACCAACCAAAGTTTACCTGGAAGGGGAAGCTCCACAAATTGTAGAAGAATTTACGTATCTCGAGGTGGTGCTAGATTCATAAATGCAGTTCCATAAACGTGCTCAGAAAATAGTACAAAGTGTGAATTTTAATATCCATAATTTTAAACATATTAGGGCACCTTTGACAGATGAAGCAGCACTTACATTTCTCCACTCAATGATACTCTCTCATATTGAGTACTGTATTACCATTCCTACACTGGCTTTTTGTCATTAAACCTATTGAATCATGCTACAAAAGGGCACTGAACACTTTTGAATTGAAACCTTTTTCTCACCAACATTGCCAAATACTTGACAAATATAATCTACCGGACGCTATGCACATCTTTCACCACATATGCCACCTGGCATCATGACATCATGTGTTCTTGACAGTTACATTAAACAAAGCAACAGGCTAATCCAGGCATCTTGCTTGTTTTCCACCAGCATTCCTGCTCTACAAGGCTAAATAGGAGAACCTTTGATGGTATATTGGCGGTATCTCCTCCTCATCCTCCTTGAGGAAAAAATGAACATAAAAAATGTTCCAGCCAGATTTTAACAAGCAACTTTATATTAATCATAGTTTTTAGTTGTTTTTAATTTATTAGCTGTCGGGTGAAGGGCGGCACGGTGGTCTAGGGGTTAGCGCGCAGACCTCACAGCTAGGAGACCAGAGTTCAATCCCACCCTCGGGCATCTCTGTGTGGAGTTTGCATGTTCTGCGGGTACTCCGGTTTCCTCCCACATTCCAAAAACATGCTAGGTTAATTGGCGACTCCAAATTGTCCATAGGTATGAATGTGAGTGTGAATGGTTGTTTGTCTATATGTGCCCTGTGATTGGCTGGCGACCAGTCCAGGGTGTACCCCGCCTTACGCCCGAAGACAGCTGGGATAGGCTCCAGCACCGCCCGCGACCCTCGTGAGGAAAAAGCGGTAGAAAATGAATGAATGAGCTGTCGGGTGGGTCACTTTCTCTGTTTCCACAAAGCCCGTGCTGCGTGTTGGTTCATTTGTGATTGGATTTTACTCGGGACACAGGGACGATCTGGGCTATGATCTGGGCATCCAGCACATTTATTCAGGCGAATGTTACCTGACAACTTTGCCTGTGAGGTTTTGGAGACATGTGTACACTGTGCCTGTCAACCATTTACCACAGAACAGGGCGCACTTCGCCTGCGCCAAGAATAGACCAGGTCAGAGCTGGTGAGTTTTGTCACAAAAGCTGAAAATGTGGACACATGGTAAAAAATTTGGTAAAATCCATACTAAAAGTCAGTGTACGCCCAAAAGCTGAAAACAGTGCACGCCCAAAAATATTAGCATTTATAAAACAGTGAACATAAACATCATGACCAATAGGCAAGAGAACAGGGCACTTGGAAAAGCCATCCTCCAGGACTTCCACAGCACACTGGTAGTACACGTGATGCCCGACAACCATTTGTGTATGCCGCTGCTCCTAGGTCTTAACTTCATGACCCCGACTCAGATAACCCTGAAACCTCATCTCCGCAAGTATGTTATGTCAGGTGGAAAAGAGTTTAGGTTTCTCAACAAGACCAGAGATAAAGTACACTGGAATCATACTCACTCTTCTGTGAATTTTTACATGGCGGGTGTCGAGGATCCCAAAGGCCACCCATCCAACATTCCTCTTTTGGAGGCTCAGCCCGAAGTTGTGAGGCCGCTGCTGCAGAAGTGGCCAAACGTTTGGACTGAGACCACTGGCGCCACCAGGATCATTACACATAAAATCAACCGATGAGGCGCCAGTGAGGCAGAGGGTCTACAGGGTGTCTTGCCAAAAACAGCATTGAAGAGCAAATCAAGAGAATGCTTGCCAATGGACTAATTGAGCCATCAACATCGGTGTGGGCATCTCCTTTAGTGCTGACTCCCCGGAAGGATGGGACACCCCGGTTTTGCGTGGATTACAGGGGCCCATGCCAAAACACAGCATGATGCGTACCTCATGCCCATGGTCCACAAGATATTGGAGTCCCTGCAGGGCGCTACCTATTTCAGCTCCTTGGACTTGCAGAGTGGATAGTGGGAAGTGGCCATCGATGTGGAGTGCAAGCCAAAGACTGCCATGACCACCCAAATCAACAACATCATTGTATTCTCAAAAACAAAGGAACAACATCTTCTCGACCCTGACAGTGTGTTTGCAAAATTGCATCAAGCAAACCTGACACTCAATGTCAAAAAGTGCCACTTACGCCAATACCAGCTCACCTTTTTGGGACATCTGGTTTCAGGGAAAGTGGATCCATCAAAAGATCTCTGCTATTACTGCCTACCCCCCGCCAACTGACCTGAAAAGTCTCCAGAGGTTCCTGGGGTTGGTGGGCTGGTACCATAAATTCATCTCCAGGCTGGCTTTGCAGTACCCTTAAACCATCTAAAAAAAAGGGATGTGCCTTGGCAATGGAACCCAAGTTGCCAAGAGGTCTTCAACCACCTAAAAGCCTTGCTGCAGTCACCGCCAGTCCTTGCATGACCCCATCCATGTGTCAGTTTCCAGGTCCACTGTAACGCCAGCGATGTAGGCCTGGGAGCTGTCCTGATGCAGTACGTGGAACGGCTCATTGCTTTTGCCTCCAGAGCCCTTCATGGTGCAGAAGACCGTTACTCCACCGCAGAAAAGTAATGCCTGGCTGTTGAAGAGTGGAGACACTTTCTTGAGGGGACCACCTTCGACTTGTTCACTGATCACAGCGCCCTCTCATGGGCATTCAACTGCCCCAAGACATCTTCTCGGCTTACACGGTGGACTCTGAGGCTGCAAAGTTTCTCCTTCAGGGTCCATTACAAAAAAGGATGCTGCAATGCCTGTCCCGTGCACCCCAGTCACCAGAAGGGAAAGCTTGTCTGGCTGTCCCAAAGAACTACTGGTCGGACCTCCCAGGTATGCTCCAAGACATAGCGGAAGCCCAGAAAACGGATCCAACTTGCCTGGAGTGTGGGCCCTCGGTTGACCAGCCGAAGCCCGGCCGCAGCCACTATCAACTTCAGCAAGGTGTGTGGTACCGAGGAGTACCATCAAAGCATGGTGGCTACCATGTACATGGCTGTACTAACTCGTACATATAAACTGCAGAAGCATGTACGCAAAGTATGGCAACATCAAACAATATTTGAATGTATTCAGGGAACCTTTCAAAGTAATTGCAATCTTGGAAACCTGGCTGAACGAGAATAAAGGCACGGACTTTGAGTTGGAAGGTTATGAGATGACCTGCAACACGAGGGGAGGAGGCATGGATTCTAGTCAGTATCAGCAGATTGTTGCCAACAGTCTTCAAGAATCAGTGACAAGTTGAAGTTGACTGGATACTTCCACCAAGACAATGACCCTAAACACTGCTCCAATTCTACTAAGGCATTCATGTAGAGGAACAAGTACAACGTTCTGGAATAGCCATCTCAGTCCCCAGACCTAAATATTATTGAAAATCTGTGGTGTGATTTAAATCTACTGAATATTTATGTTGGGGTGCCCAAATGTATGCACCTGCCAACATTTGTTGAAATAATGATTGTACACTTTCTGTAAATCTTAGAAAGTTAATTTCAGTTCTCATCTATCACTGTGTTGGTATGCTCTATGATATATTTAATTGAAATGGCTGATCATAACCACCAATGATTTATAAAGGAAAATCATGAAAATTACCATACCACTGTATAGTGGTATACCAGCCCTGCTGGTCTATGCTGTCTTTTCCAGCAGGGTGCGCCTGCTATCTTTTGTTCTCTGCTGGTGTGGTGGAGCAGCCTACCAGCATGGGATGCTAGTAAGACAAGGATAGACTTAGTATGCTGGTAAGACCAGCAAGACAAACATACTGTTTGGGTGCTGGTGATTGGATGCTGGTGACTAACCTGTGAAACTGCAATAGTTTCCTGATCACCAGGGTGGGATGCTGGTCTGATCTGGTGCCAAAGCACATGAAAATATTGCAATGTTTTTTTCTTGTGTCATGATACCAACTACTAGAATGAAGAAAACAAAGTTTTAATAACAGTGGGTTAGCCAACATTTAATAAATACACATGACAAATACATATATCAATAATGTGATAATTAAACAAAGAGCAACAAGATGCAATTGAAGTGAAATCAATAATTTACTTGCATGTATTTAAGTTCCAGTAACCTGCTCACATTCTGACTCCAAGTTGCTTGTTAGTTTGTTTGTTCATTCATTCATTCATTCATTCATTTTCTACCGCTTGTCCTGGGTTGCGAGGGTGCTGGAGCCTATCCCAGCTGTCTCTGGGCGAGAGTGTTTGTTTGTTGCAGCACCATGCATTTCCCATTTTCATCTGGTCTGCAGCTCAGGTTCCTCCAGATTTGATTCTGTGACGCAGACTGAAAAGACATATTGAAATAAACAGTGATGCTCCTGTCACACCACAACAATCAACATGTTAATACTCCATATCAGCAAACACTTAATATTAGGGTTGGATTATTTTTCATTTCTTTTTAACCAGTTGTACTCTACATGCTAACATATTTATTTAACGACGATGAGCCTGTTTCCACATTTTAAATCAACTCGGAAAATCCCATGAAACATCTGTCTTTCAGCCAAAGACGTGACAAGGAGCATTTGGTTTATTGATAACCTTTCCTCTGTTAGCAGCTGGGGATAACTCATTATTACAAGCAGAAAACATACTTTGGTTGAAAACTTTCCAATATCTACTGCAGTTTTCTGATGTGGTCCTAGAAGCTTTTCTGTGCCAATTGTAATAACCTCACCAACCATAAATGCCCTGCATGTCACTGTTTCAACAACAGGTTTGCATCTGTAGTGACGGGGGCATTTGGGCTGAATATGGCATGTAATTAATGTGGAATTAATGCCAGTATTTATTTTCACTTATGACATTGTGTTATGTGGTGTAATTTATTCAGAGTATAAAACAGAGAAAAGGGGTGAAAAAATATTCCAGAGACAGATTGTCGTGATTTGAGTTGAGTATATTTCTTAAAACAAGATGAGTCCGCCTTTATAAATAACGGCAGAGAGATGTTAAATTAAGCTTTTTTCAGCTGTGATATATGACTCAAAACAAGATGTTTTCAAGTCCCCTTGACTTTGACAAAATTTTCAAGCTCTATTGTCTAAGAAATGTTGTTAATGTCTAAAAAAAAAATCCTCTGATTTTGTCTTTATATTAAAGGAGATCTATTATGCTTATTTTCTTCCCTTTGTATTGAGTTGTGGACTCCTATAGAGCAGCTGCACACAATCACTCGCACAGAAAGTTTTCTAGATTTTCCAGACGTCAGCAACCTATGGCTCCAGAGCTGCATGTGGCTCTTCAGCCTCTTTGTTGTGGCTCCTTCATAATACTCATACACATCTTTGTAATGAGTTTTTTTTTTTTTAAACTGACTTTCTGTGAGACCCTGAATGAATCCTGGCTGAGTTCTGACTTGTGATTGGATGACCTTGAGGAATGGAGGGGAAGCGGGTATTTGGCTACCTGTTTCTGTAGGTTTGAGTTGTCCACACAAGATGTGGACAAAGTTTTTTTTTCGGGGACATAATGTACATTTGACGCGTACATTTTTACCTTTGACCTCAACAAGGTTAAAGTAGTGTCTGTACTTCTCTTTGGCAAACACTGTCTTCTCACTGGAGTCCTCCTCACTCGCCATCTGTCACGATGATGTATCTACTACCTGGCACTTTAGATTGCTCTAAACACCCGACCACCCAAGTTCTCTGATTGGCTGACTAAACCTTAGCCAATCCTCATTGCTTATGTGGTTATCTCACCCCCTCCCTTGTCACTCTGCAACACTCTCACTGTGCTGCAGATTAGTTATGAATGTCTGTGATATATTTTTAGGCGGCTTCAGTAACGTGCAGTAACGGGGTGTCGAAAATGGTGTTAAAACGGCCTTATGCCAACAGTAAAAGTAATTAGTTAGATTACCCGTTACTGTTTATTCATACGCCGTTATTCCCATCACTGGATTTTACAGATCTTCCCCCAATACGGTAAACCAGGGGTGCTCATTAAGTCGATCGCGAGCTACCGGTCGATCGCGGAGGTGGTACTGGTCGATCGCTGGTCGATCGCGGCGTGACATTAAAAAAATATCCCAGCATCAATGCCGTCACTTGATTGATATACAGGGCAGCCATTCAGATGACAACTGAATGTTGCCCTTCGGGGGACCAATCAAATCAAACAACGTCTCTAAGTGCAGCAGAACTTACGATGTCAGCCTATCATCCATCCCCGTTACTTGATTGACATACAGGACAACCAGTCAGATGACAACTGAATTTTGACCTTTAGGTCACCGCTCATGCGTAAACAACGATGCAAAGTGCTAAGCTAGTCGGCGAATTGCGAGATTTTAAGCCCTCGCTAAAGTTTATGGTCACTAAAATGAGTGAAGGAGCTGAAAACTGGACCAAGTAAAAAGGCAAAAAACACATCACTTCCATACGGATATGGAATATTATACGGATATTATGATACGGATATTATCCATGACTGATAAACATTTGGAAGTGTGCTTGAGGCTGGCTATCAGCAGCTACTGTCCGGACTATGCATCCCTGGCTGGTTCAATTCAGTGCAAGTCATCAAAGTAAACTCAGGTAATTACAAAAAATTTTAATAGTTAATTATGTGTGTTTTGCAACATTGGCTCATTTGGTTATGTAAGGTACATCAACATACATTGTACGTACAAATAATCCTCAATACATTTGAAAATAAATAGATGTTTTGCATTTTTGTAGTGGGTAGATCATTTTGACTCGGTCATTTTAAAAGTAGCTCGCATGCTGAAAAAGTGTGAGCACCCCTGCGGTAAACCATAAAAAAATTGTTCTTGCTCAACATGAAGCCACACTCGTAACTGCAGTGAAAGCAACAACCTCATCTTGAATAGTTCCGGTGAATTCCTGTGTGTACCAACCCCCTAGCACTACACCCTCTACAAAAAAGGTGAGTTTAGTTTACTTTATTCCACTATTTAACAACAACATCCCTCAGACAATACAATTAAAGCAGATACCTCAGCCCAAACTCCACTCGCCCGGCGCTTCCTCCATGTTCACGTCAATTTTGCCACCACCATCAAACACCTGGGTTCTCTCATTATTGTCGCAGTCTGTTGTTGTTAGGTAGTCCATGATTGGCCAGTTGCATCGTCACTTTGAACGCCTTTGTTTTAAACCCTCCTAACATGCTAGCAAGCTCTCAATTTACTTCACTTGGCTTTGGAGTTGAGCCTTTATTCTTGTCAAAATAGCGTCAAACTGCAACCACAAGGCATGACAAGGTACTCGAAGTGGTCAAGGAGTGTGTTCAATGCTGTCTTCCACTCGTCTCCTTTGCGAATGCGCACAAGGTGATAAGCGTTTCGGAGATCGAGTTTACTAAAGAAGTTGGCGGAGTGAAGTGGTGTCAAAGCATAGTCCAAGAGGGGTACTAATATTTAACAGTAATGAGGTTGAGGGCCCGATAGTCAATGCAGGGGCGCAGAAACTTGTCCTTGTTTTCAATGAAAAAAAAAACTGCTGCCAGGGGGGAAGAAGAGGGTCGGATAAGGTTAGCTATAAGGACTATAAGGAGGCTATAAGGACGAGAAAATGTAACCCTCGAGTGCTTTCATCTCAGGTTTAGAAATATGGTAAAGGCGCGCAGAGGGAAGGGCAGCCCCCTGGAGGAGGTCAATGCCGCAGTCATAAGGGCGATGGGGGGGCAAGACAGGGGGAACACCAGAAAGGTCTATGATCTCGGGCTAAGGGGGGTGTGAGGGAGTGCTGGCTAAGGGTGGAACGCAGGCAGTGAGTGTGTCCAGTTGAGGATAGTGGCCAGTCTTTGTGCAGTTTTTTTTTTTTGAGAAGCCAGGTAAGTCCAAGAACTTGGGTGCAGCGCGGGAGGGGATAATGAAAATTCTGAATGTTTTGATGTTGTTGCCAGATAGTCGGAGGCTCAGAGGCGTCATCTGGAATGTAATGCTCGCAAGAACATAGCCATCAAGAAAGTGTACTCTTTTAGGTTCAGAGAGTTTGACTATAGGTCTGAACCAGCGTTTGACTAATGCTTCTTCTAGGAAGTTGTCATCAGCGGCAGAGTCAATAAGGGCACAAATGTCAACCTGCTTGTCCGACCACGCTTGCGTACCTTGCAGCAAACATTTACCTTGCATCCTTGGAGTAGCCGGAGTGAAGAAGATCGACCCCTGTCGGTCGAGCCGGGAGGTGAACGCTGGCAGGAGCTGCGATGAGGAGCTCTTGAGGGACGAGTGGGGCAGCGAGAGAGGGACTGGTCAGCCTCACTTAGGTGTAGGCGCCATTGTCTCTTTGTGCAGCGGTGAGGCAGCTGCCTCTGAGCTGCATGGGCTGATCCACCACCCAAGCCGGCACAGTGTCGGTAATTTCTGTTGGGTCGGAGATGTTGATGTGGCTAGGAGTGCTCGTCTGTCTGTATGGAGTGTCCACGTCGCCGAAGGATAACTTCCTTGGTCACGCTGCCGCTTGTCAATGGACACTCCTAGATAAATGAGGTCATCCCCTTTAACTATTGTTTTACCCACTGCTTTCCAGACAATACATGTGGGTGTGCAGGTGTGTGTGTAATAATTATCCACAAAGTTTATCAGCAGCTGTTTGCAAAATACAAAACCAGGACAAAAAAAATTCCCATATCCCGCCCCGTGCAAAGACATTTTGCGTGATGGCGGCAATGTTTTTCAACCAATCTTGCTCAGATTTAACATTGTTTGTTAGTCCCATAGGGGTGTGCACCGAATTGTGCGGTGGTTTGATCACACGCCCAAAATTTAGTGTGGGTGTTTTGAAAAGTGCATTCAGGTGTATGAGAATTTCAAATCTTATGGGCATCAAACCTTGAGATTTGTGAAAGACAGCAACAATGAATTTGTCTGAAAAATATCACAGGTAACACGATATAAGTTTGTAATTAACAAAATTTTAACCTTTCACCTTTTCACGGCAGCGATTCAGGAGGAGTTTACACAAACAAATACATCCTGCAACACAAACGTTTTCTCACAGAACAACACTTGTGTTCTGCTGACTTATTTAATTATCCAGGGCACTTTTCATCCCTTTTTTAAAATCCTGGTCAGGTGAAATATTATGGATGCTTATTGGTGTATAACGATCAAGGGGATTAGTGGGATAATCCCCTTTTAATCCCTGCTACAGCCTTGTTTTATTCTCTTCAGATGAATCTGCCCCCAAATGTTGACTGTGGCACAAAGCCAGATTTCATGCTACCCGGCATCCCTGTTGGTCTTTCACTTAAAACAGTCGGCAAGCAGATTTGTTCATTTAACCTTACTGTTGACCAGAGATTCATCGGATTCACACACCTGAGCCTATGCAATGAAATCATTATGTTGGGTTGCAACTTTTCAATTTCCTGTCTTTGTTCTCTCTGCCTTTTCACTCCAGTGCACCAGATAATATATTTTAACTAGCTTATTCTCAACCAGGTGTGAAATTGCTGGCCAACAGTCTGAGCATGACAACACTGCAGTCACAACCATAAAGACCCCACCCTGCAGCAACTGCTGCATGGAAAAAAAAAATCATTTTCTTCATCTTCTTCCATGCTCACACATTGTTGAGCAGATGACGCTCCCTCACTCCCCAGCACCGCTCTTCTTGCGTGACACTGCAGCATTTTTAAATATCACGACCATTCCTCGTCCTAATGACCTAATGTGAGCAGCATCAACAATTGCTTCCTTCTCCTTCTTTGGGCTCAATCTCACCTCCAACCACACTGAGAGAATGCCAGAATATCCCTGATGTTATATGTCATGTCCAGTGAACTTTGATGCTCTGTTTTGGTGGGGGTGGGGGTGGGTGAGAAAGAAGTGACATTGTCATTGGTATTCAGCCATATCAGAAGGTTTGGTTTATTGTTTTGAGCAATGCTGAGATATGCTGCGTGATTTTTTCCCAACTGATCAACTGATCATGAAGGAATTGTGGCCAGTCTGAGCAGAGTGTATGGTTATGAAAGGCAGCAATAGCCACACACGTTCATGTACTGTATGTCTTTTCTTGTCTTTTTCCTTTAAAATGCCAATGCTAAATGCTCATAAACCCATGAATATGTTGTCCATTGATGTAGTTTTTTCCACAGCACTAAGCTACCACTAACAATAGAGTGACTAGCCTCTTAAATACTGCTGGTACCCCTACCAACACAAAGCAATAAAGCATTAAAAGTAACTATGTATCTGATTATCTTTGCAAAAGTACTCTCTGATTCCCTCTGATGATGTGATCGATAATAAATGTCCATCATCATCAACAGTAAATGAGTGTGGACATGGTTTATTCCTGTTAGCACATGCAGACATTTTGGTGCATAACAGGCTCATGTGGGGTGAGACATTGACCTGTATGAATTTTTCTTAAATGTTATTACTCTCATTACAGGTTGGTTTGCAAAAGTTAACACTCAAGACTCTACTTTTAAATGTGTTGTTATGAAACAACACTGGAAAACATGAATATTGTATCTTTGATGACATTCATAGAGGTAATCCATCACATATTGCAGGTACCAATGCTGTTGGCAACAAATCCATCATATCAGAATAGTATCATGGCAGTTTATTATATCACTACTCTATATCGTCACATAGGGTACTTTCATGTGTACCGCATGTGCAATGGTGCTGTTATAGGAGCTCATGCACATGGTGGAGACCATTGATGATACCATTGATGTTACTGGATAACACTGGAGTGAAAGAGGTCATCACTGTACATAAAAAACCCACCCAGACTAAACCCATTTTAATTGTTTAATTTTACAATACCATGGAGGGAATATAGTTGCTGACTTCCTCACTGGATGATACCTGTAGCCTTGTCTGGGAGGAGGTTTACAGCTCTACATTTCACAGAATTTCATCATCAAAGCCATTTTCATATAAAAGCAAGGGTACGACTATCACCAGCAGTCACATTTCAGCAGACAACGAGCAGCAAACATTTAACTGAAATTAATAAAAAGCTTAAAGTGGACGTGACAACCCAGCTTCTACATTTGTATCATTTTCACTGCTGGCTTGTATGGAGGACCAAAACTGCCAAAATAATAAATAAATAAAAGTGGAAATAAAAACAAAAATAAAAAAAAAATAAAAAAATTAAATACAAAAAAATTAATATGAATGGAAATAAAAACAAAAATAAAAAATATATACATAAATAAATAAATAAAAGCAAAACTAAATACAAAAATAAAAACAATATTCAAAAATTAAAAATAAATACAAAAATAAATGCAGAAATAAATACAAAAATAAATATATAAATATAATTACATATCAATAAATAAATAAAAACACTCTGCTCTCATATGTATTTATTTCATGCAGCAGACAATGTCAGCTTGAAATGCAGAAGGAAAAACTATTCAAATGAGGGGGCGGTCCTAAGTGTGTCTTGGGTTGAACTGTTCGCCTATTGGTTGATCGACATGTGAGTGCGAAAATCGACTAGGTATGCCTGCAAACGGCCACAGCAAGAGGAAGTATACAGGGAGAAAAGTATACATTTACTGGGACAATAATGGCGGGGTCCACCAGGAAGTCGGTGTCCGAGCTGGAGATTGCAGCCATATTTACCGCCATTGAGAGTGGTGTGGTGACTTCCTCTTGCTGTGGCTGTTTGCAGGCATACCTAGTCAATTTTCGCACTCACATGTCGATCAACCAATAGGCGAACAGTTCAACCCAAGACACACTTAGGACCGCCCCCTCATTTGAATAGTTTTTCCTTCTGCATTTCAAGCTGACATTGTCTGCAGCATGAAATAAATACATATGAGAGCAGAGTGCTTTTATTTATTTATTGATATGTAATTATATTTATATATTTATTTTTGTATTTATTTCTACATTTATTTTTGTATTTATTTTTAAATTTTGAATCTTGTTTTTTATTTTTGTATTTATTTTTGCTTTTATATTTTATATATTTATTTATTTATTTATTATTTTGGCAGTTTTGGTCCTCCATAGGCTTGCCCCTCCAATTAAACACTCAAAAACTTAACTGTAACTTTTAATGGACTTTTAACTTCAAAAGTCCATTGCCAAATTACAACCTACATGCCCTTATATTGGTTCATTAGAGTGTAATGTGTAATGACTCGCACAACACCAGAACATCCCACGTAAACAAGGGGAAGACAAAAAAAGGAAATTTATATATATATATACACAATAATGTATATAGCATACGCATACATACATGTATACGTACGTACTACATACATATACATGTATATACAGTTGTGCCCAAAAGTTTACACCCCCTTGCAGAATTGCCTTTTCTCAGAAAATATGAATGGTAACACAAAAACCTTTCTGTCACTCATGGTTAGTGGTTGTGTGAAGACATTTATTGGAGAACATTTTTAATGCTTTTTAAATCATAATTACAAAAGAAACAAAAAATGACCCTGTCCAAAAGTTTACACACCCTGGTGATTTTGGCCTGATAACATGAACGCAAGTTGACACAAATGGGTTTGAATGGTCCCTAAAGGTAACCTGTGATGTATGAGCTTGTAATCAATGTGTGTGTATAAAAGCTTAGAGCTGCGTTGAAGTTTTTGGTTTCTGCGTCATGGGGAAAGAAAAGAAAAGAAAAGAATTAGCAAAGGACCTGCGAAACAAGGTAATCCAACTGAATAAAACAAGAAATGGATATAAAAAGATATCCAACAAATTGAAGAGGCCAGTCAGCAGTGTTAGAACTCTAATCAAGGATTTGAAGATGCCAGTAAGCATTGTTAGAACTCCAATCAAGAAGTTGAGAGTGAGGGATTCTGTTGAAACCAAACCACGGTCAGGCAGACCACCAAAAATTTGCACCAACTGCAAGGAAATTTTTTGAGATGCAAAGAAAAACCCTCAATAACTTTAGGTGAAATACAGGACTCTCAGAAAAAAATTGGAATGGATGTTTTCAGATCCACAATAAGGAGACACTTGAAGAAAGCCATTTCTATGCAAATACCACAAAATATCCCATTTGCAATACGCCAAACACCACAGAGACAAGCCTCAAAACTTCTGGAACAAAGTCATTTGGAGTGATGAGACCAAAATGGAACTTATATATATACATATAGACAAACAACCATTCACACTCACATTCATACCTATGGACAATATGGAGTCGCCAATTAACCTAGCATGTTTTTGGAATGTGGGAGGAAACCGGAGTACCCGGAGAAAACCCACACATGCATGGGGAGAACATGCAAACTCCACACAGAGATGGCAGAGGGTGGAATCGAACTTGGGTCTCCTAACTGTGAGGCCTGCACGCTAACCACTCGGTCGCCGTACAGACAACATTGGGGTATTGGGGTTTTGGCCACATCTAATGTCGGAGACTCCATATTGCTCCATGAAAGTATGACGTTGAGACAGGTGAGGGTCTAGACGAGGGGTGTCAAACTCATTTCGCATCGTGGGCCACATACGGCCTAGGGAGATGTCAAGTGTGCCGGACCATTAAAATTATACCATACTCTGCTATAAATAACCAAAATATCATGTCTTTCCTTTGTTTTGGTGTAAAGAAGCACAACAACATTAGGAAAATATTGAAATTTAATGAACTATCCTTTTACAAAACATTTCATGAAACACCTCATATTTCCTTAGACAAATGTGCAATTTACTTTTATCATTCACAAATATGCATTGCAACTGATCCCACTGATTGTACAAAGGCACAAAACTTTAATTGGTACTGAAAAATATAGTAATGCACTTTAAGATTAAATGAGACTTTTAAAGAAAGGGATTTTTAAACCACTTACACATACGCATATAAAATCGAAATGTAATCCCTGCGTACACCTTACAAACTAAGGAGAGTGATTTTAAATGTGTAATGAAGAAAGTGTTCGCCTGTCCTGTAAATCTGTAAACTTCATACATGAAACATACATACACATACAATATATACTGAAAATTTATGGAGTTGTATGAACAGTAGAATTCCATCACACAACTTTTGTTTTGAAGCTGCTGACTAACATTAAAGTGCACATTTTTTAAATCACCACAGTAAGGATTCATCTTCACAGAGCTGTATTATTTCAATGCAAACAGTAAGCCGTCATATTTTTCGCTGTGATGAGTCTCGTAGTGGCGTCGAATATTATATTCCTTCAATACCGAAACTTGTTGCAAACACACCAAGCACAAAGGTTTTCCGTGCATGTCTGTAAATAAATAGGACGTGGTCCATTTTTCTTTGAAAATTCTACACTCCTTATCTACTTTTCTCCGTTTGGATAACGACATTTTGGCTAATGAGGGTGTAGCGGAGAGGTAGAGACCAAGGTATTAACAACGTCGTAACAAGCAGCAGATGGCGCATTGATACCGTCTGCTGTTTTCAGTCTGCCTCAGTGATGCGGCTTGTCTCCTACGCTGATGGAAAGAGTGCGCCCCTTAGCGGATAATCCATGAATTGCAGCGAATTAAAAATATTAATTCCATGTCTTTTATGCATTTTTTCCACTTTCAAATTATCCTGGGGGCCTGATCGAACCTCCTTGGGGGCCGGTTCCGGCCCGCGGGCCGTATGTTTGACACCCCTGGTCTAGACGAAGAACGGACCAAAGATGGATTTGAGGTAGCAATTGAAATCCCCACCAAGAATAAGACGACTGGCATTTAAGTTAAGACGGAAGAATAATTTTTTGAAAAATCTTCGTTATCCAAATTAGGGCCATACATATTTGCTAGGGTCAACCTATTTCTACCAATGTACCCTGTAACGATAACATATCGGCCATTGCGATCCGATACAATGGCTAACGATGAAAATGGAACAGACTTGTGTATAAGAATGGCAGCCCCTCGAGCCCTGCTTGAGAGTGAAGAGTGATAGAGCTGGCCAACCCACCCCGTCCGAAGCCTTGCATGGTCTGAGGGTGTCAGATGTGTTTCCTGAAGACAATTTTCGCATTCAATCGTTTAAGGTGTCTGAACACTTTGTTTTGCTTAACAGGCGAATTGACCCCCTTGACATTCCAGCTGACGAATCTTGAAGCGCCGCCTGGTGACGTTGTATAGTCAGCACTTATAAGGCGATGGTAGTGTATACATATATGTAAAATATCTGTTGTACTGACAAGTCAGCGCCCCAGCTGCTGGCGCCCCCCCTCATATATACATATATCATGACAAAATTTTGTGTTTGGAAGTCACATCCTCAGAAGCACACAAAAAAGAAACACAAAAAGAAAAAAGAAACAAACACACAAAATAGTAAAAAGTGAGAAAATAAAAATTCTTCCCCAAACCCCAATTTCCCTTAGCTTAAACTGTGGCCGTCGGTGAAACACGGCAAAACAGCCAGGACATTGGTATAGCAATCTATCACTTCTTACATCACCTTACTGACTCCCGTGCCAGAGCTGCGAAGAACAACAGCGAAAAGGGGGAAACCCTGAACAAATCCCCTAAGTGCAAAACAGCAGAAGTGCCTTGAAATTTAACATGGTGGCAGAGAGTGCAAGTTCTACTATAGCAACACAGCACACCTTTGTTGGAGGCTTATAGAAATCAAGGTGTGGGCATGTGGCAATCCCAACAAGCAAATAACAACTCTTACCATTGGTGTGAACAATACGCTCAGTATATTGCCCTCAGTAAATTATAGTATATTATAAAGCATATAGTATAGCTCAGTAGTATATTATACTGTATCCTTGTATCACTGTCTATATTGAAAAAAAATACTTTATGTAAAGGAGAAAAAGATGCCACAGTACAGGCCCACCTGTTTACCCAGAGTTCAGTTTTGGACAAATCTCTCGGTCTCCACAAATCGGGGAAACCACTTCTTGTCCCCACCAGGCATGATTATACACAGCCGAGCAGGGAACAGCAACACTGGCTTGTATCCCTGCTTTTAGAGCTTGTTCATGGAGGTCTTGAACTCGGCTCGTAATTTTAGGACGTCGGGGGTGCAGTCATCGTAGAAGCGGATCTTATGGCTGTTGTACACCAGCTCTCTCCTCTTGCGTGCCTCGCGGATGATCAGATCCTTGATTTGGAAATGGTGGCGGCGAAGTATGACCGGCCGGGGCCGCTCACCACATATGCCATCTTGTGGGACACATCATCTGTTCCTGACAGTTACATTAAAGGCTAATGTAGGCATCTTGCTTGTTTTCCACCAGGATTCCTACATTTCTACATCGCCAAATAGCAGAACCATGGATGGTATATTCTCGGTATCTCCTCCTCATTCTCCTTGAGAAAAAAAAAACTTTATATGCTTTATATGCAACTTCATATTAATCTTGGTTCTTAGTTGTTGTTAATTATTAGTTGTCTCACGGCACACTTTCTCTGTTTGGCTCATTCACATACTAACCGTGATTGGATGGCCCGCTTCCACATTTGCCCCGGCCCCCTGAACAATACACTACCAGTGATACACATACCCCTCACCACGACTCCCTTCAGCTGTTTTGCAGCGGTACAACCAGTGTCACGACAAAAACTGTACCCGCTGGGACAAAGCACGTACATTTCTGACAGGGTGCAGTTTCTGTCATAGAACCGTTAATGGTAACCCCTATTGGGAGCCACGTTGCCACAACATCACTTCCACAACCTTAAAAATGTCCATGCTGGTTCAGACGATTACATTAAATAGTGGTTACTGGTTGTATTGACATGTGCCTGACAACCTGCCTGTGAGGTTTTGACGACGTGTCAGCACTGTGTCAGCCAATTTACCACTGCACAGTCTTGTGGCAAGACTAGCATACTGACATCTTGACACACCACACAGGCAAGCTACTAGCCGACAAGCTAGGAGCTTCTCCACACACTCCAGCGCAGTGCTAATGCCTAAGATAAGATAAGATATGCCTTTATTCATCCCTCAGTGGGGAAATTTGCATTGCACAGCAGCAAGAGTACAGAATCAGTTAAGCAGTACAAAATACACAACATGGAAAAATAAACAATATAAACAACCCAAGTATTAACAAAATCAACAGTTTTTCCCAGAGTTATATACAAGTACAGTATGCAGATAATATGAAACGAGATGAGATATATGACCAGTCTATACACCGAGATCTTGAGTTAATATGAGGCATCATGGAAATACTTCACATAGAACTTAGTATATTGCATTTAGAACCCTTAATATTGCACATGGAGGTTGATCAGATATCGCACAGTGAGTGGAGTCTGGAGTAACTATACTGAATGTAAAATTGGGAGCAGTGCTGGTTGTACAGCCTGACAGCTGCAGGAAGAAAGGACCTGCGATATCGCTCCTTCACACACTTGGGGTGAAGCAGTCTATCGCCGAAGGAGCTCTCTAGTGCTGTCAAAGTGTCCTGCAGGGGGTGGGAGTTGATCCAACATGGATGATAGCTTAGCCAACATCCTCCTCTCTCCCACCACCTCCACTGGGTCAAGGGGGCAACCCAGGGCAGAGCTGGCCTTCCTGATGATCTTATCTAGTCTCTTCCTATCCGCAGCCGAAATGCTGCTGCCCCAGCAGACCACTCCTTGGAAAATGGCTGAAGCCACAACAGAGTCATAGAACGTCTTGAGGAGTGCCCCTTGCACTCCAAAAGACCCCAGTCTCCTGAGCCTATGGCCTCTACCAAAAGGTAACGCTACATATTGCAGCTGCTGCAACTGCTGTTTTTGTTTAGAATTTGGAAAAGTTAATGTGAGGTCTCAGCATTTGTTTCTATATTGCTATATGAAATCAATGCACCCAGAATGGAAGTTACAGTAAGACTTAACAGGACCAAAATATGGCAAAATACTGCATTACGTCATCATGAATATATCTGTTACAACATGTTTACAGCATGGATACAAAACCATAAAACCTTGTTGAAGTTTTTTTGAGGTGTATTAATAGTGCTCTTTGTAGACTTCATAGGTGTGTCTATTTTTTTGTCTGTTTTTATTCATCTACAATGGACAGAAAAGAGAGAGGTGTGTGTTCATATCGCACATAAGGATTGCAGCTGATGGACAAAATTCCAAAAAGTGCAGTTTTTCTGTAGGAAAGCTTTTTTGGCATGACATGATCGACTTGGCCAGTATGGTGACCAAAGGCTGATGACTTGACCTCACTGGCGAGGCGTTTACTGGCTCCCGTGTGTGTCATCAAACTGCATGCTAATGACATCGTCTTGAGTCATCAATAGGATGTTTAATTCACCTTGAGAATGGTCCCTGTGGAGCCTGAAAAGACAAACTGAAGATCTCTGTGTCCAATTCCATGGCTTCATTGCCTTTTGCCTCATTAAAAGCTGTTATGTAATGGGTGTCCTGTGGCATCAGATGGTACATATGGAATAGCGGCAGACATGTGTTGGTCCAACTCAATACCTTTAGGGTAATTGTTTATAAAATGGAGCTTTACATTATATCCTCAAAAAGGCCACTGGGGCTTAATAGGAAAAATGTCAAACTGTTGTATACAAGAGCTTTTATTGCTTTTTAATATGTCCCTGTATGTACTTTATGTGATCTCAGTACATAAAGTATGCTTCACACCCCCCACCTCGACCCAGCAGCGACACAGCAGTATGGAGTCCAAGTTCCGATTTTACCGCGAGGGCAATAAAGATGTGCAGCAAGTATGACCCTTTAATGACCCGGCTCTAATATAGTTAAGATTGTGGTAGGATTCCTGTGTAATTTGCTCTTTTAAAAAGGTTCTATCCCTTCTAGGCTCCAAATTATGCTTTTTCACCTTGAAAGTGGTAAATGGTTTTTACTTTTATACAGTAGCGCTTTTTTTTGGCACTCAAAGCACATTGAGTGAGCACATTTACTAACTGATGACGGAGCAGCAGGAACAACTGGAGGTTGAATATCTTGCCCAAGGATACTTGGCCTACATACCGGGAGGGTGAAGGTTTGTGAAACAATTTTTGGTGTACAAAATTATAAACATATTCCTCACAATTATGGGGGGGGGGCTTCATGGTGTTATAATAAGTCTTCATGCTCTGCTGGAACAGACTGCTGCGACCTGCAGGTATTTGAAGGCTCAGTGTGGTGCAGGTAGATGGGAATCACATGTGCTATGTGTTTCACGACAGTGTTTCACATTGCTTCAAAAAAAGATCTATATCGATCTAGGAGAAACACAAATAATGATTAGTGTTGTCAGTCTCTCCCGTCTCTTGCTTTTTGTTCGATTTAAAATGTGTGACTGGGGAAGTAGAGAGAGGATGAATAGATGAGGTGCATAAAAGATCTTTCATCGTTTTCTTTCAACGGTTCTTGTGTGTGCGTTCTGGTAAGACTGCCACAGGTTAAAGTTCAATTTCTATCCGCTGTGTAACATGAGTAACATTTGTATTTCAGTGGAATCCCTGGGAAGAAATGTGGCAACATCATCTTGTCTGCTGAGGAGCTAGGAAACAGTCGGGTAAGTCTTAATTAAAAAATACTAATTACACAAAATCATGAGCATATTTGTGAGATACACTCTGCACTCCTCACTTGACTCATATCATCAAGACATGACAATGACCTCATAGCTAAGCCAATCATAGCTTGGCTTAAAATGAAACTGAATATGACTCATTGGGAAATAGTGTCTTTCATGAGGCACTATGGTGCATATTACAATACAACAATTGTTGAATGTATAAAAAAACATTGCATCATATCGCATTAATTTACATTTTTCACTGTTGGATCTACGTAGAGCTTCAAAATAAAAAGAGGAAACGGTAGACGTCTATTGCAAACTGCCATTAAAATGAAATGGCATGTTCATCAGCTGATCAAAATCCTTCATCCTTGAAAAACTAAATCCTGGCAAAAATGTGGATTCAATGTCATTTTCTCATACTGTTGTGATCTCGACTCCGGTTTCCTCCCACATTCCAAAAACATGCTAGGTTAATCGGCCACTCCAAATTGTCCATAGGTATGAATGTGGGTGGGAATGATTGTTTGTCTATATGTGCCCTGTGATTGGCTGGCCACCAGTCCAGGGTGGACCCCGCTTCTCGCCCGCAAACAGCTGGGATAGGCTCCAGCTGTGAATGAATGAATGAATGTTATGATCTCGAAATGGTAAAGAAAAAAATTGTTTTCTTTTTGAATGCAGTCAGACTGTTGAGCTGCATAAGCAAGGCCTGTCTGATGCAGTAAGACGATCATTTGGAACATCTTCAAAAATCCATGGGGTTATGGAACAAAATTCAAGTGGTGGACCCAAAAAAGGTCACCAGTGCTGAGCTGGGGGCTGTGGGTGGTTGTCCGTCAAGACACGGGTCCGGATTCTCGCCTCAAATTAAGTGTAGTCCAGTAACGACCAGATGGCATCTGCAAGGGTTTAAAAAGTATGGTAATGGTAATGGTTTTATTTCATTTGAACATGCATCAGATTTACAGTTGAGTGCGTCACATAATCAGTTCCCAGTTCCACATGTTCAAAAGGAGTAGGAAGAAGCAAAGCTTATTAAATCCTACCCCTCCATCTGGTACTTTTACAATCAGTGACTGTTACATTTGTTCACTTTCTGCTTCCCTAATATAATTTAAGTTTTATTTTTAATTTATTTTTTTAATATTTATTTTTATTTTTTATATGTATTTTTTTGTCACGTACCGAAGTACGAGGTGATATGATCATACAATGACATAATAGGTACTAGGGGTAGACCGATATGTTTTTTTGGGGGCCGATGCCGATACCGATTTTTTTTCCATCACCCTTAGCCGATGGCCGATTTTGCTTGGGCCGATATTTGTGGCCGATACTGCTTTTGATCCCTCAATTTACATGAAAAAATGACCATGATAACAAATATTACAGGTCTCATGTTCAAACAAATATGTATTGAAATGTAAACACTGAACACACTAGGATTCAGCTTTCTTAAACACACATTTAAATGGCATTATCAACTTTAAAAGGAATAAATATTCAACCATGTGCAAAACATTTCTGTCATAGTTTAAATTTATCTAGGATCTATGTGATGACTGCTCTTCCGCAGCGTGACGCGCAACCCCCCGCCTCCACACACACAAACACATCACACTGACACAATTTAGTACGATATATAAAACATTTCTCTCATCATTAAAGTTCGTGTTGTGCACGATAAAGACCTCTCATAAGCAGACACGGCTGCTCCAATTCCTTTTGTGTGTGTGTGTGTGCGTGCTCGGAGAGAGCGCACACACATAACACGACACGCATTTAAAGTTGCATAGTTGTTCATTCTTGTTCTGCTCAACTAGTGAGAGTGCTTTTATTCGTCTGTTGCCTTGGTATGTGATGTTTTTGGGCTGTCTTGTTGTCACACCGTGACTTAAACTGTTATGCCGAGCGATCACCCAGTGAAATGTGATGGGCTTAGTAAAGTGTTAAAAGCAAGCTAACTCTATTACTTGTGAAAACGCGCCCTCGATGTGATTGAACAGTGCGGGCGGGGTACTGCAACTATCTGTTTTGCGGGGTCCTCCGGGGCAACACAAAGCTGCTTCGGTGGATGCCTGACTGTAAATCATACGGTGGAAAAATACATTGGCGAACCCATGCGCGTATCAGCCGATACCGATACAAGGAAAAAACGCAAATATTGGCCCGATATATTGGCTGTCCGATGTATTGGTCGATCCTTAATGGGTACCGTAGTGTTACGTCTTTTGGAGGGTCTGGGTCCCAGACACGGAGACAGGAGTCATTTGAGAGAGTTTAGGATTTATCTGGCCCAAAAAGGAGGAAACGAAAGGCGATGGTGTCGAAAGGGAGTACCATGGAAAAACACAACAAAGGGAGCTGGCTGAAGGCGAGCGCTGCTGAACGCACAAATGAAAGGTTCTAGAAGGCGGTGCAGCGACATGTGTAGTGTAGCGTATTCAATGCAATAATCCGGCGTTCCCTGGCTGTCAGCAGTTGGCTTAAGTGCCAGAGGAGTAATCCACCTCAGGTGCGTTCAGCACCTCCACCTCCAGCCAGGAACAGAGGATCTGGAAAGATAAAAAAACACAGGGCTCCTCCCTGTGTGGGGGCACAGAGCAAGGGCACCCGGATGTGGCAGTATCCCCCCCCTTAACGATGGGCGCCACCTGGCGACCTCCTGGCTTCTCAGGGAAGTGACGGTAAAAGTCGGAAAGCAAGTCAGGGTCTAGGATGAGAGCACGAGAGACCCATGAACGGTCCTTGGGGCTGTACCCCTCCCAGTCGACCAGATACTGGAAACCCCTGCCCCTTCTCAAGTCCAAAATGGCCTTGACCGAGAATGTGGGGTGGCCGTCGATAAGCCTGGGAGGAGGAGGAGGCACCTCTGGAGGGCTGAGGTCACTGACCTTGACGGGTTTGAGAAGGGAGACGTGAAACGTGGGATGGATACCAAGGGAGTCCGGGAGACGAAGCAACACAGAGGAGGGGCTGATGACCCGTCCCACGGGGTAAGGGCCACTGAACCTAGACTGAAGCTTCTTGGAACTGGTGTGGAGGGGCAGATCCCGAGTGGACAACCAAACCCTCTGTCCTGGCTTGTATTCCGGTGCTGCCACGTGGTGGCGGTTGGCCAGGCGCTGGTTGCGCTTCGCTGTGCGTGCCAGGGCCATCTGGGTGTTGCGCCAAGCCAGGCAACCTCGGCGCAGGTGGGCGGACACCGAGGGGACAGCTGACTCTGCCTCCAGAGAAGGGAAGGCAGGGGGTTGATAACCATATGCCCCATGGAAGGGAGAGAGACCCGTGGCAGAGCTGACCAGGGAGTTGCGGGCATACTCAATCCAAGGCAAGTTTATGGCCCAGGAGGCAGGCTGCTGGTGGCACACGCAGTGGATGTCGGCCTCCAGGTCCTGGTTCGCTCGCTCGGACTGGCTATTAGTTTGTGGATGGTAGCCCGAGGACAGGCTGGCGGTAGCCCCCAAGTCCTTGCTAAAGGCCTTCCATATGGCTGAGGAACTGTGGACCCCTGTCGGAGACTACGTCGAGGGGGATGTCGTGGAGCCGGAATACGTAGTGGACCAGTAGCTGGGCGGTCTTGAGGGCTGAGGGGAGCTTGGGGAGGGCGATGAAGTGGGCCATCTTGGAAAATCGGTCTACCATGGTGAAAATGACCATGTTCCCGTTGGATGGGGAAAGGCCGGTGACAAAATCCAAAGCCACTTGGGACCACGGCGGGGAAGGGACAAGCAGGGGACATAGGAGGCCTGCTGGGGCCTGATGGGAGGATTTATTCTGGGCACATGTAGTGCAAGTGGCCACAAACTCTGTGACGTCCGAGCGCAGGGACGGCCACCAGAACCTCTGTGACAGGAGAAAGGTGGTGTGGGAAACTCCCGGATGGCACGCTAGCTCGGACTTGTGCACCCAGCGAAGAACCTCTGGGCAGAGGCCAGGGACTACAAACAGGCGTCCGGCCGGGCAGCCCCCCGGAGGAGAAGAGTCCTTCATCTCTCGCCTCTAAACGCCCCACTGAAGGCCCCCCAGGATGCGGGACTGTGAAAGGATGGCTTCCTGGTGAGGTGTGTGCAAGGAAGGGGAGTACATCTTTGAGAGGGCATCAGGCTTGCCATTCCGGGAACCGGGGCGGAAGGTCAGAGTAAAGTCTAACCTGGTGAGGAAAAGGGCCCAGTGTGCCTGCCGCAGGTTTAGTCTGTGAGCAGAGCGGAGGTAAGCCAAGTTCTTGTGGTCCGTAAGAACGATGAAGGGGACCGCCGAACCCTCCATCCAGTGCCTCCACTCTTGTTAGGCCAAGACGACGGCCAGTAACTCCCTGTTGCCAATATTGAAATTGCGTTCCGCCGGGGTCAGGCGGCGAGAGAAGAAGGCACAGGGGTGCAGCTTTTGATCGGTGGTGGAGCGCGGGGAGAGGACAGCCTCCACGCCGGTGTCAGACGCGTCCACCTCGATAAAGAATTGAGAGAGAGGGTCAGGGTGGACAAGAACAGGTGCAGAGGCGAAGCACAACTCGAGCCTTTCGAAGGCGGAATTAGCGTCTGGGGTCCACACAAAAGGAATCTTAGTGGATGTGAGCCTGTTCAAAGGTTCTGCGACCCGACTGAAATTCTGAATGAAGCGGCAGTAGAAATGAGCAGAAATCTTTGAAGGTCCTTCCTTGATGTAGGAGGAGGCCATTCGACCACAGCCTGGATCTTGGCAGGGTTGGCTCGGAGTTGCCCCTTCTCCACCACAAACCCCAGAAAAGAAACTGACGAAGAGTGGAAAGTGCATTTCTCGGCTTTAACGAAAAGCTTATTGTCAAAGAGCCTCTGCTGGACCAGCCGAACCTGCTGGATGTGCTCTTCGAGAGTGGCGGAAAAAATAAAAATGTCATCGAGATAGACAAAAACAAACCGACCCACCATATCACGAAGGACATTGTTTATGAGGCACAGAAAAACGGCGGGAGCATTGGTGAGGCCAAAAGGCATTACTAGGTATTTGAAGTGGCCAATAGGGGTGTTAAATGCAGTCTTCCACTCGTCCCCCTCACGGATGCGGACAAGGTGGTAAGCATTGCGGAGGTCGAGCTTGGTGAAAATCTTGAAGGGAGTGAAGGGAGTTGAACAAGGGAAGTGGGTATTTTTGACAGTGATATTATTGAGGGCACGGAATTCAACGCATGGGCGGAGTGACTTATCCTTCTTTTCGACAAAGAAGAAGCCGGCAGCTAAAGGAGAGGAAGAGAGGTGAATGAGGCCTGACGCGAGAGAGGAAAAAAAGTATTCCTCAAGTGCCTCTCTCTCGGGCTTAGACACGTTGTACAGGCGAGAGGTGGGGAGCGTGGCACCAGGGTGAAGATTAATACTACAGTCGTACGGACGGTGAAGGGGGAGTGACATGGCCCTGCTCTTAACCAAGGTGATATCAATGTGCTCGGGAGTAGCGGCACGAGTGGCTGGCAGATGGGGACACGCCCCCCTCAGGCAATGCGTGTGGCAGAAAATACTCCAGTTAGCAATGGCTGGCTTAGTCCAGTCAATGTGGGGGTTCCGTCTGCTCAACCAATTAAGCCCTAATACCACGGGAGCGGAGCGTGAGGGGATGACGAAAAAAGTCATGTTTTCGACGTGGTTGCCAGAAAGACGGAGCAAAAGAGAGTGGGTCTAGTGAGTGACGTTAGCAAGGTGGTGCCCATCCAAAGAACGAACAACTTTGGCCGTCGATAGATAACCACAAATGCTTCGTCGAGGAAGAGAGTCAGAGAGCCCACCGACGAACCGGGAGGGGGCGCGGCCATAGCTTGGGAGAGTTGGCTGTCAGGGCGGAGGGGACAGCGGGAGATGGTGTGGTCGGGTTGTCCACATTAGATGCAGAGACGTAGCCGAATTTGACGCTTCCTTTAGGCCGGCGTGAGGTGATGTCCGCCGAGCTGCATCGGTTCCTCCGGTGCCAGCATCGGGGGTGTCCCTATGGAGGTGGACAGCCTGTTGCTCCATTCCACCGTGGCCCAGGCGCCCGCCTTGTCCGTGAGGTGGGAGGTGGCAAAGGCTACTCAAGCGCGTTCAGTGGGAAAGGCGGCTGCTTGGAGCTCAAAGTGCAGCTCGCACTGGGTCAGGAGGGTACGTCACGTGAGTCCCCAGATAATCGCTCCGGTTTCGAGAGCTGGGGGCACACGGCTGCAGAGCTGGGCACCACTGGCAGAGGGGAAGGATCCGGATGGACGTCCACAACCGGAGGTGCGGCAAGAGCCGGGTGGAACTGCAGGGCCAAAAGCACAGCTTTGAGCTGGGCTTTGAGGGCGGCCTTGCATGCATCTTGCCGCTCGGCCAGGTTCTGCACGCTGGCGCCGATTGCGACGAATTGTTCCTCTTGTTTGGAGAGGCGCATGGCTTGGAGACGGAGGGACTTCTTGACCAGGTCCGCGTCGCCGGGATCCATTCGATAGCCGGATTATTCTGTTACGTCTTTTGGAGGGTCTGGGTCCCGGACACAGAGACAGGAGTCAGGTGAGTGAGTTTAAGGATTTATTTGGCCCAAAAAGGAGGAAACAAAAGGCGATGGTGTCGAAAGGGAGCACCATGGAAAAACACAACAAAGGGAGATGGCTAAAGGCGAGCGCTGCTGAACGCACAAACGAAAGGTCAATGCAATAATCCGGCGTTCCCCGGCTGTCAGCAGTTGGCTTAAGTGCCATAGAAGTAATCCACCTCAGGTGCGTTCAGCAGCTCTACCTCCAGCCAGGAACAGAAGATCCGGAAAGATTAAAAAACAAATTTTACTTTGTACAATATTGAAATGTTTCTTGCCACCTTATGTTGTATATTTGTAATATGAGGCTTCCAGCTCATATTTTCATCTATTGTGATCCTCATCCTCCCTGGGAAAGTCTATTCCAGGGTGCTGGAGAGAAGGGTACGACCGTTGGCCGAACCTCTGATACAAGAGGTCCAATGCTGTTTTCGTCCTGGTTGTGGAACACTGGACCAGCTCTACACCCTCACGAGGGTGCTTGAGGGTGCATGGGAGTTTGCCCAACCAGTCTACATGTGCTTTGTGGACCTGGAAAAGGCATTCAACCGTGGCCCTCGTGGCGTCCTTTAGGGGGTGCTCCGGGAGTACGGGATTGGTGGCCTGCTACTACATGCTATCCGGTCCTTGTACAAACGGGGCAGGAGCCTGGTTCGCATTGCCAGTAGTAAGTCGAGCCTGTTTCCGGTAAACGTTGGCCTCCGCCAAGGCTGCCCTTTGTCACCAATTCTGTTCACAATTTTCATGGACAGATTTTCTCGGCGCAGCCAAGGTGTTGAGGGAGTCTGGTTCGGGGGCCTTAGAATCTAATCTCTGCTATTTGCAGATGATGTGGTCCTTATGACCTCTTCAGGCTGTGACCTTCAGCGTTTACTGGGGCGGTTTGTATCCGATTGTGATGCGTCTGGGATGAGACTCAGTACTTCCAAATCAGAGGCCCAGCAGTAATGCGGTCGCTGTACAGGACCGTCATGGTGAAAAGAGAGCTGAGCCGGAAGGCAAAGCTCTCAATTTACCGGTCGATCTATATGCCCACCCTCACCTATGGTCATGAGCTTAGTGTCATGACCGAAAGAATGAGATTGCGGATACAGGCGGCTGAAATGAGTTTCCTCCGTAGGGTCGCTGGACTCACCCTAAGAGATAGGGTGAGGAGCTCAGTCATCCGGGAGGGGCTCAGAGTAGAGTCGCTTCTCCTTCACATCGAGAAGAGTCAGTTGAGGTGGCTCGGGCTTCCAGTCTGGAGGCCTCTCGGACGCCTCCCTGGTGAGGTGTTCCGGGCATGCCCAGCCAGGAAAAGGCCCCAGCGCAGACCTAGGACACACTGGAGGGATTATGTCTCTCAGCTGGCCTGGGAACGCCTTGGTGTCCTCCCGGTGGAGCTGGAGGAGGTGGCCGGGGACCGGGAAGTCTGGGCTTCCTTACTGAGACTGCTGCCCCCGCGACCCGGACCTGGATAAGCGGAGGAAAATGGATGGATGGATGGAGGTGTTTCCCACCATGAAATAATTAGGTCCTAATATAAAAGGCCTTGTCTCCTTTGACTAAACATAATATTCCAATGATGGCTTCTCAGGACACCCCACCTGAGATGTTTTCCAC
Source organism: Doryrhamphus excisus (assembly GCF_030265055.1). Classification (NCBI taxonomy): domain Eukaryota; kingdom Metazoa; phylum Chordata; class Actinopteri; order Syngnathiformes; family Syngnathidae; genus Doryrhamphus; species Doryrhamphus excisus. Next base: position 19,476,225 of record NC_080475.1, on the reverse strand, counting down.
ACAGCACAGTGGAGGGGCCGCCATCATGATCTGCAATGCTTTTTACTTCAATGGAAAAATGGTGCTTCAGGTTGTGTAGGGGTGTCAAACACCAGCTGGCTTTGTGGAAATGTTGTCTGAAATGACTGAAGACCCTTGTCTCTGTGGTAATGACTGGCTTCTTCTATAGGACTGTGGTTCTCAATTATTTTTTGTCATGCCATCCCAGGTATGTTTTCACTGTCCCCAATTGTATTGATATACTGTACTATTGAAAAATGGATTATATCTATTTATTCAACTTTACTTTACCTTTATCTGTACTGGTCTCACTGTTTTGCATTTTGAAGCTCTACTTAGAACCCCCATGTGATCTAAGAGTGAAAAATGTGAATTCTGGCCCTTTTTCAACTGGTCTTGTGATCAGGAGTGTACACCACTGTGGTTCTGCCATCCTACAGTGTGCACACATGCAATACGTTTGAAAAGTATGGAGCAACATCCAATTGTGGCAAACAAAGAAATGATCCGTACCAAGAACACACAAAGACCACAAAACACATGCTGCAAATTCGCAAAACAGAAGCAGGGGCATATGCAGCACTCACAAGCCAGCAGGCTTTTCAATAAACGGCGTTACTTTTTTTTTTTTTTTTGTCCCGTCCAGCCATTGGGGCAAATAGTATTGTTGATCTAAATGCCCTTACATGCTAAACAGATTTGCTCTGTGTCAGGAAAGGTGTTGGCTACAACTTCCCTGTACCATGAAATTTTATTTGCCGTTATTTGATGTTTTTGTTATGCCATTTGGAGCGACCGGACCGGAGCAAGAAGAAGAACAGAAAAGAAGAAGAGAAAGGTGGGGTGGCGGGGGGGGGGCAGTAGAGGGAGACACAAAAACAGCAGCAACAAGAATTCCCATAACAACAACAGTGACAAACAGAACAGTTAAATGTCAATGATGGCTAAGGTCACAATGGAGATGATATCAGTGAAATGAAACAGTCCAACTTACCAGTGGCAATAGTAACAATGAAGACATGAACCATGATAGTAAACACAATTACAGCCATACAGTTACGGTAATTAAAATCTCACTGCTTGACATCATTATTACTGTAATAATAGCATACCAATAGCATATAGACATCAGGGATATGATGGTAGATTGTGTAGAGAAGCACCCATGTGCTGTGAGTGTCCATATGGAGGTGTGTTGTGTATGTGAATGCGAGTATGTGAAGGCCCCAGGTAACCCCAGGCCTGACCACCGACATAGGACCGCCCCGGCCAAGACAGAAGAGGCACGGGCACACTGCCCCATGGAGGACCGGGCGGTAGAGATGGAATGCCCTGCGCCAGACCCCCGCAGAGCCCCCCCCCGTATATCTATATGGCCATATACACACACACCCACATACATATATATATATATATATATATATATATATATATATATATATATATATATATATATATATATATATATATATATATATATATATATATATATATATATATAATTATAATAAAACTAATCATTATTTATCTAAGTATTTCAAACAATAAATACATAAAATAATCTCAGACACACGCGCACACCCCATCCACTCAATACGCACACACGCAAGCACACACGCAAGCACACACTGTGGACGTCCCCGGGTGGGGCGTCCGGGGCATCACAGGGCGGGGGACCCAGGGGTCCCAGACCCACAACCAGGCCCCGAGCCCAGGGAGGTACGGACCGCCAAGGCATAGCACCCCCGGACTCCCCTTGACCACGGCATCGGGGCTACGGCAGTGTGGCAGACAAAGGAGCGGGCGAGGGGAGGAGGCCCGCACATGAGCAAGGGGAGGGGGCGAGCAGGCGAGTGGTGAGGCGCTCCACCGCGCCGGCCGACACCCACCGGGCAGCTCACCCCCGTGAGGGAGAGCCATAGCTCCAAGTCATGGGGAGGCCAAGCACCAGAGCTGAGGAGTTAAGACCAGCGCAAGGCCACTGACAAACCCCACAATCCACCGGCCCTGCCCCCAGAACCAGCAGCGCTCCACCCACGTACCGGAGAACCATCCCTGACGAGCCCTAAGGCAAGACTGGGGATGGGCAAAGACAGGGACAGCGATGCAGCAGAGCATAGGACCAGTGGCAGCAGACACCCAAACGCCCGGAAGAGCACCGCCCCCCCAGCAGGCCCCACTCCGAGGAGCATGCCCCATCCCCACACGCCACCCAGGCCCCCGTCCCCATGAGCAGGATCAGGCCCCCTCCCAACACACAGCCCGGTCCCCGCAGCAGCCACCACAGTGCAACAACCCCAAGCCACCACCGTAGACTTCAGGCCACCAGCAGCGCGGACCCCACCGCCTGGAGGCCGGCGAACGCCCCCCCCAAGGGCACGTTGGTGCCCGCGATTCAGGACAGACCCAGGGAGGTAGCGCCAACCATGACCCTAGGGCAAGCCCCGGCGTCAGCTGGTTCCAGCGGGACCCCCATAAATGGCGTTACTAACGCTGTTACTTTTTTCAGTAACGGGTAATCTAACTAATTACTCTTACTGTCAGCATAACGCTGTTACCATTTTCGACACCCCGTTACTGCACGTTACTGAAGCCGCCTAAAAAGATATCACCAACTTCATAACTAATCTGCAGCGCAGTGAGAGTGTTGCAGAGTGACAACGGAGGGGGTGAGATAACCAGATAAGCAATGAGGATTGGCTAAAGTTTAGCAAGATTGCGTCTTCAGCCAGTCAGAGAACTTGGGTGGTCGGGTGTTTCGAGCACATCCAAAGTGACAGGTAGTAGATACAGCATAGCGAGAGATGGCGAGTGAGGAGGACTCTAGTGAGAAGACAGTGTTTGCCAAAGGAAAGTACAGACACTACTTTAACTTTGTTGAGGTCAAAGGTAAAAATGTACACGTCGAATGTACATTATGTCCCCGAAAAAAAAGCAGAGGCAAGTAATGCAATAGATACTTTTACTAGTAACTAGTTACTTTTGTAGTGGAGTAACTCAGTTCGTAACTCAGTTACTTTTTTGGAGGAGTAACTAGTAACTATAACTAAGGAATTTTTTAAAGTAAAAAGATTAAGATATGCCTTTATTCGTCCCTCAGTGGGGAAATTTGCATTGCACAGCAGCAAGAGTACAGAGTCAGTTAAGCAGTACAAAATACACAATATAGAAAAATAAACAATATAAACAACCCAAGTATTAACAAAAATCAACAGTTTTTCCCAGAGTTATATACAATACAGTATGCAGATAATATGAAACGAGACGAGATATATGACCAGTCTATACACTGAGATCTTGTTAGAGAGTTAATATGAGGCATTATGGAAATACTTCACATAGAACTTAGTATATTGCATTTAGAGCCCTTAATATTGCACATGGAGGTTGATCAGATATTGCACAGTGAATGGGGTCTGGAGTAACTATACTGACTATAAAAGCAAGTATTACACAGATGTACATAGTGGTGTAGAAGTCTATTGGGAGCAGTGCTGGTTGTACAGCCTGACAGCTGCAGGAAGAAAGGACCTGCGATATCGCTCCTTCACACACTTGGGGTGAAGCAGTCTATCGCTAAAGGAGCTCTCAAGTGCTGTCAAAGTGTCCTGCAAGGGGTGGGAGTCGTTCTCCAACATGGATGATAGCTTAGCCAACATCCTCCTCTCTCCCACCACCTCCACCGGGTCAAGGGGGCAACCCAGTGCAGAGCTGGCCTTCCTGATGATCTTATCCAGTCTCTTCCTATCCGCAGCCGAAATGCTGCTGCCCCAGCAGACCACTCCCTGGAAAATGGCTGAAGCCACAACTGAGTCATAGAACGTCTTGAGGAGTGCCCCTTGCACTCCAAAAGACCTCAGTCTCCTGAGCAGATAGAGTCTGCTCATGCCCTTCCTGTAAAGTGCTTCCGTGTGATGAGTCCAGTCCAGTCTATTGTTGAGATGAACACCCAGGTACTTGTAAGATGTCACCATCTCAATGTCCATTCCCTGAATGTTCACTGGTGTTGGAGGAGAGTGGATGCGCCTGCGGAAATCCACCACCAGCTCTCTGGTTTTCCCCGTGTTGATCTGGAGGCAGTTCTGCTGGCACCAATCCACAAAGTCCTGTGTCAGTCCTCTGTACTCCAAGTCGTCCCCATCTGTGATGAGGCCAACGATTGCAGAGTCGTCAGAGAACTTCTGCAGGTGGCAGGTTGGTGTGTTGTATGAGAAGTCTGCAGTGTAGAGGGTGAAAAGGAAAGGAGCCAGGACCGTTCCCTGCGGAGCCCCCGTACTGCAGACAACCGTGTCGGACACACAGTCCCGTGTCCTCACATACTGTGGACGGTTGGTGAGGTAGTCCAGTATCCACGATGTGAGGTGCAGGTCCACCCCTGTGTGCTCCAGCTTGTCCCTCAGAAGTGCCGGCTGGATGGTGTTGAACGCACTGGAAAAATCAAAGAACATGATTCTCACCGTGCTCCCAGGTTTCTCCAGGTGAGAGAGCGCTCTGTGCTGGAGGAAGATGACGGCGTCGTCCACCCCAGTGCCAGGTTGATAGGCGAACTGAAGCGGGTCCATCGAAGGACCCACCAGGGGGCGGAGATGGTCAAGGACCAGACGCTCCAGGGTCTTCATCAGGTGTGATGTAAGTGCCACCGGCCTGTAGCTGCTGAGGTCCTTGGGGTGCGGCGTCTTGGGGACAGGAACCACGCAGGATGTCTTCCACAGCTGTGGCACCCTCCCCAGCTTCAGGCTCAGGTTGAAGATCTGCTCAACAATCCCGCATAGCTCGTCCGCGCAGGACTTCAGGAGCCTGGAGCTGATGCCGTCTGGTCCCGCCGCCTTCCTCGCCTTGGTTTTCCGGAGCTGGTTTCTCACCTGGGATGTTGTGAGGGTCAGGTTGGAGCAGGGGGGCTGTGTGCAGGGAGAGGTTGGTGAGGAGGTAGAGCTGATTAGGTGAGAAGTGGTGGGGGATGGTTGTGTGCAGGAGGGGGAGGTGGGGGTAGGGCTGTCCACTCGAGGTGTCGATGGGGGGAGTTTCGGCAGGAGTTTCGGCAGGAGGTGCTGGGCCGGGGGATCGTTAGCCCACGCCTGGTCCCCAGCAGCCTGGGAGTCGGGCCCCCTGTGGCCAGAGATGGTTTTCAGGCCTCTCCAGACTCCTCTGACGTTGTTCTGCTGCAGCTGTTCCTCCACCAAAAGTTGTGCTCCATTGTCTCACCAAACTCCTCCAACACCCAAGTTTTTGCCTCGACCATTGCCGAAGCCATGTGATGCTTGGCCTCATGGTACCGGTCAGCTGCTTCAGGAGTCAAGCCATCCAAGTTGAAAGAGCTCCTTCTTCAGCGTGACAGCAACCCTCACCTGACCTCTGGTGTCCACCATCGGATTCGGGGCTTGCCGCCACAACTGGCACCAACCACTTTGCGGCCACAGGTCTGATCAGCTGCACGTACGTGGAGGCACGTAATATTGCCCATTTAGACTCAATATCCTGGTCTTCTGCCGGGATGCAGGTGAGTTGAAGACTCAACGAACAGGAGACTCTGCCAGATGTTCCCAGCACCCTCTCACTTCAGAATTTGGTCTCCCAGGTCTGTCTGGCCTCCCCCACCATCTAATCCAACTTATCACCAGGTGGTGATCAGCTCTCTTCACCTGTGTGTCCAGAACATGTGGACGCAGGTCTGATGATACCAAGTCGATCATAGACCTGTGGCCTAGTGTGTCCTGGTGCAAAGTGCACTTATGGACATATGGACATCCTTATGTTCGAACATAGTGTTAGTTATGGACAAACTGTGGTGCACACAGAAGTTCAACTACATCACACCACACGGGTTCAGATCAGGGAGGCCGTTCCGCCTCCTGTGTGGTTTCTTCGGGCTGGGCCCAGTCCGGCCCCCTGGGTGAAGGCCCTACGACCAAGCGCTTTCCTGCGAGCCCCCTGGCTCCAGGGTGATGCCTCGGTATCCCACGTTGAGGCAAGGTGTGGTCTCTCCTCTTACTTTTCTTCATATTGGTCTTCAAAATCACTCTTGGTCTGGCCCGTCATGATCTCCCTAGGCAAACAGGCAAACAACATAGCTTCTAGGTCACTCGGCACCCAAACACCTCCACCACGATATGGTGGTTATTCATGGAGGAGCATACATACAACTCACATCAACTAAAAAGACAACTCACTATCAGTGCCACATAGGCCAATTAAAAAATGCCCTTTTGAATAAAAAATGGTTGATAAAACCTAATTCGTTTAATCCATCTATCCCTCTGTCCATCCACAAAATGAATACCTTTCTAACAAATATATAATAGAAAATGTATTTAAACTATTTTGGACAGTGTTCATAGTCTTATCAAAAAAGGCACAGGTGACCTTGGTCTTGGAACCCAATAAGTCTGTTTAACATATTCTACTGACTGAAATGTGTCACATCAAATAACAGCAAGTTGACAGCTTCAATATGACTTTCTAACTCTTTGAACTAGCAGGCTCTTTAACCTTGTGTCATCTTCACTTGTCTTGTCTTTATCTGAATCAGAGGATGGTCAACTAAGTAGACATCAATGGTGACATGTACCCTGTTCACCCTTTGACCAAGTGAGGTGCATTGGAGATGCTACAATTCCTTATAGCATCAACACTATCTTATGGCGAGTGCATTTTTAGACTATGTTCCTTGTCTACATAATGGTAGCCTACATTGACATGCTGCCCAAATTAGTGTAATTATGCTAATGTAGGCTTTTGTAATGTATCATTAACTGCACTCACACCCTGTGCACCTATTGTACAAGGTTTCACAATCCATTTTAGCACTCCTGCGTTATCTCTTACTGCTACTGTGATTATATTGATTACAACAAGGTGCTTTCCATTTGATGCTCTTGCCCTGCATTATGTTGTCATCCAGAAGTTGCATAATAAATGGCACATGCATTTGCAGGATTTGAAAACAGGAGCCCTGCTGGCCTGTTAGACTAGATTTGGATTCAGGCTTTTATTTGGTGCATTTGTGCTTTATATCTAGTAACATGCCATGTATGCGGTCTGGTGGTTAGTGCGCAGACCTCACAGCTAGGAGACCAGGGTTCGGTCCCCGCCCTCGGCCATCTCTGTGTGGAGTTTGCATGTTCTCCCCGTGCATGCGTGGGTTTTCTCCGGGTACTCCGGTTTCCTCCCACATTCCAAAAACATGCTAGGTTAATTGGCCACTCCAAATTGTCCATAGGTATGAATGTGAGTGTGAATGGTTGTTTGTCTATATGTGCCCTGTGATTGGCTGGCGACCAGTCCAGGGTGTACCCCGCCTCTCGCCCGAAGACAGCTGGGATAGGCTCCAGCACCCCCGCGACCCTCGTGAGGAAAAAGCGGTAGAAAATGAATGAATGAATGAATGAATGCCATGTATGAATAAACACCAGCAGGCAAGCAGATGCAAGAGCGTGAAATTACAAAGTGTTATGTTGGTTCTCTTTATCTTGCTCCCCTCTGAAGGATTACACCACTATGCAGTTTTGTGCCAACAAACTGGATAAGAAGGACTTTTTTGGAAAGTCTGACCCCTTCATGGTCTTCTACAGGAGCAATGAAGATGGCACGTAAGTTGGTCTTTTTATTCAGTGGGTGATTCACGTTGGCTTTAGGGGACAGACATTCAAGGGAAGGTTGTCAGTGGAGATTCCTTAAACTCAGTGGCATACTGACAACTTCATCGCGGCAAGACCTCAAAGCAGATTCACTTCCACCTTCAAGGTCCTCTTAAAGATGTGAGGCAGCACCACTTTAAATCCCGGTTAACTTTCATCTCCAGGTTCACCATCTGCCACAAGACAGAAGTGGTGAAGAACACGCTAAACCCAGTGTGGGAGCCCTTCTCTATCCCCGTGCGAGCGCTCTGCAATGGAGACCATGACAGGTACACAGTATGATGGTGCACATCACCAACTGCACAATCTAATTTTTAATGTGAAGTTGTGTCAAATTGAGATGACAATGATTTTCTGTCTGCTGCTAAAAAAGACCATCACTGCAGGCCAGTGTTTGTCAACTTAAGTGGACAGCACAAAACTGTTGACATCGGTTCAAACAGTTTGTTGCTGCAGAAGCCTACTTCCTGTCTGACAACTGAGCAGCATGGCACTTTTTTTGGCAGGATACTAGAAAATAACAAGGGAGTTCCATAAATGACGACATGCGGCTGGGATACAGTAACAGCTCTGTGTGTGTGCGTGTGTGTGTAACCAAGGCAGTATGTGTCAAGACAGCCACAGTGTGTGGAAGCCAGAAAACTTCACCCCCATTAGCACACAACAGAGGATTTTTCCTCCATTCTGCCTTTGCTCACCTGCAAGTTAATTGGGTCAGACAGATGGAGGGAAGCCATGGATGGTGTCTTTGAGGATTTGGATGGAGGAAGGCAGTTGCTGTGATTAAGGACCCTGCCTACTTTCACACTTTTTTTTATTTAATGCAGCCTTGTACTGCAAATAGAATCAAATATATGGGTTAAAATGTAAAATGTAAATGTAAAAACATGTAGTTCCTACCCACTATATAGACTATAGCATCTGAAATCTTTGCCTTTAATGGGCTATACTTGAAGAATGTTCATCTGTTTCTGTTTCAACAGTTACGACTAGAGATGCTCGATACTGGCGTTTTAGTGTGATGCGATACATCAATATAGTCCAGCACTTTACTACTGATATCAACCAACATCAATATTTGTAGCAGTTCTTCCCAATGTCAAGTCACATGTTGTGTACCGAATTAACAGATTTTCTCATTTTGCAGTAATGCCACTGGATCAATGTCCCCCCACTAGTTGAAGTATCTGAGCATAAACAAAAAACGTTTGAGCATTCCTCACATACCTCAGGTATTACACACCGTAATACCTCACCTGTCCGAAACCTGAGAACTTCTGTTCTATCATTTTGTATACGACTGCTTTCAAACATATGTCCATGAAGCATTCTCAACCTCAGACAATATAAGCCATGGTCTCAATGAACCATCTGCCAATAAGCTGTGTTGCCCTCGCCTGTCTATGACAGAGTGGGAGATTTGAACCCAAGTCTTCCCATTCTCTTGACTGTGTGGCCGACACGCTAACCACTCGACCACTGTACGGCCTTGGCAGAGTCCAATCATATCTCATCTTGTCTTGTGGACGAGAGGAAAAAGTATTCAATCATTGAATGTTCAATCATAGCTATTTTAGCTAAATGTTAGAGAGGGGATGGGGGATGACATATGGAGGAGATCTAATCAAAACTATTGTCTTTGTGAGGTTGGGCTGTTTGAGTTTTCATTTCAATTACCAGTTGCGATTGGTTTCATTGTCATTCATTGTTCACAGGGGTCCCCAAACTTTTTCCTGTGAGGGCCACATAACCTTTCCCTGCTCTGATGGGGGGCCGGGGTCAGTTTGTAGCAGAAAATGTAACGATTGCATGGGTGTCTAAACATAAACATTTATTGTTTTCCAGAAAGCCACACAAAACCAAATATTAATAACCCTTTCCGGGATCTTCACGGAAAAAATAAGTCGGAAATAAATAATAACACTATTAATAAAATAAATAATACTATTTGTGAAATAAATAATAACCAAATACTCTCTCTGGGGACTTCAAAGAAAAAACAAAATCAGGAAATATTTAACAACACAATTATGAAATGAATAATAACCAAATACTCTCTCTGAGGTCTTCAAAGAAAAAATAAAGTCAGGAAATATATAATAACACAATTATGAAATAAATAATAACCAAATAAACCTCTCTGGGGTCTTCACAGAAAAAAAGGCCATGGAACATTAATTTTCTGTTGTGCCATGCACAATCTTAACAGGTAAAAGTTCAGCTTCGTTGTCAGAGCAGAATCTCTTATTTAAATGAGTCATATGTACAGTCTCTCAAAGTTCTTGTGTGCCTTTTATAATCCTTTTGTGTAGGTTCCAGTAGGACAGAATCCCACTTCAACACTTTGCAGCACAGCGCTTGCTGGTGAATTAGGAAGTGGACTTGTAGCGGGGCAGTGAGACCCCGTTCTTCCATCTCCCGGTTCATGCGTCCTATTAGACCCCGAGACGCGCCCACCATACTAGGAGCCCCGTCAGTTGTGATGCTGACAAGCTTTGACCAGTCCAAGTCCAACTCTTCCATGGTTTGGCATACTTTACCGAAAATATCCTCCCCCGTTGTAGTCCCTTTGAAATTTTGGAGGGCTGCCAACTCCTCGCACATCTCAAAGTTAGCGCTAACTCCACGAATAAAAATGAGCAGCTGCGCCGTGTCCTGCACGTCCATGCTCTCATCCAGTGCTAATGAAAAAAAGTCAAACTCTTTTGTCTTTTGTTGCAGCTGGGCATACACATTACCCCCAAGTTCTTCAATGCGTCTGGTGATTGTACTCGCCGACAGACTCACGGCATTAAAAACATCTTTCCTCTCTGGACACACCTCCTCCGCAACAGCATTCAAACATTTCTTTACAAACTCTCCATCAGTGAAAGGTTTACCGCTGCTCGCTATCAATTGAGCAACCCGAAAGCTGGCTCGAACGGATGACTGATTCAGCTGAGTTTGGCATAGAAATATATTCTGCTGAGCAAAGAGTCCACTTTTTAGCTTTGAGAGTTTGTCTGCTCTCATTTGGCCTTGCAAGCTATCATACCTGTCTTTGTGACGGGATTCATAGTGTCGGCGCAGATTGTATTCTTTAAATACGCCCACCGTCTCTTGACAGATGAGACAAACCGCTTTTTCTTTGCATTGAACAAAAAAATAATCGTTTGTCCACAGCAGGTTAAATACCCTGCATTCTGAATCAATTTTTCTCTTACCTAATCTTTTCGCCATTGTTCCGCTCTATTTGACGGGGTGAGTCAAGGATTTTTTTTCTGGGAGGGGGGAGGGGTATTTATCTGGTGTTGCTCAGGGGGCCGGACCAAAGGTGGAGGCGGGCCGTATCCGGCCCGCGGGCTGTAGTTTGGGGACCCCTGCTTTAGAAACTTGCTGTTAATTACAACAGTTAATTTTCCTTCTTGTGCTAGACATGCCAATCCTGATAAAGTGTCCCCATGTGTATGTGTTTTTTTTTTTTTTTACAGGACAATCAAAGTGGAAGTGTATGACTGGGACAGAGACGGAAGGTGAGACACACACTCATACAAACACACACACACACACACACACACAGCACACACACTGGATGGAAATGTAATTGACACATTTTCCTCACTCTCTCTCCCAGTCATGATTTCATTGGTGAATTCACTAGCAGCTACAAAGACCTGTGTCGGGGGCAAAGCCAATTAAACATCTTTGAGGTGAGTGGACACAGAAACAAACACAACCATCTGGTGCGGTAAATTTGTATTTTAAATTTGTAATCATAATAAAAAAAATAATCATGAAAAATACAAAACATGTTTTGGTGTGCAGCTGCAGCAAACCAAACAACAAACAAATGACAAACGAAAGACAATGCCTCAACAAGGGGAGAAGTGCACACCTGAATGAAACAACAGAAAATTAGAGGCAGGTGCGTGTAACAAAATAGTAAAGGCAGGAACAAACAGAAAGGAATAACAAAGGAAGTGGCTACAAAATAAGGGCATGGAAACAGGATCTAAGGCATAGGAAGGAAACTTACAGCAGGAGGAGCTCCTTTCACAGGCGGTATGTAATGTGCGTCGTCTGCCGCTGGACGTACTACCCCCTTCAGAAGAAAGGTCCCATACGTCGTTCACTGCTGGAACTGGAACCAGTGAAGGGAGGAGGGTCATTTGGAGGAAGGTCCCGAGTTCAACCCGCTGTGTCTCCTAGACCGGAGCTACAGCTGCTACTTCCCTGTCCTTTAGAGCTGCAATGTGAACTTTGTATCAAGAAAAGAAAAAGAGAGGCAACGGAAAGTGTACTCAGAGCGGTTGGAGATTGTGTGCTGAGTACATCTCTTCCGTTCTCCTCGCTAGTAAAAGTAATAACTGTTGTCTTCCTTCTTCCGTTTCATTGTTTTGAAATGTTGAAGATGCTTAGACCTGACAGTGTCAAAAGCAGTGGTAAGGTCCAGGAGGATGAGGATGGTGAGATGGCTAGAGTCGGAGGAGAGAAGAAGATCATTAGTGATTTTAAGAAGAGCTGTTTCAGTGCTGTGTTTGGGGCGGAAACCGGACTGGAAGGATTCAAACAGGCTGTTAGAGTTGAGGTGAGTTTGAAGTTGAGCAGCTATGACATATTCAAGGATTTTGGACAGAAAGGGGAGGTTGGCTAAGGGACGGAAATTGGAGAGGTTATTGCACTCAAGACCAGACTTTTTGAGTGTGGGGGTGATTGCTGCCAGCTTGTTAGACTGAATGGAGCCAGAGAGCGGTGGGTAAGGGGACAGCGAGTGAGCAGAGGGGAGATTGAGGGAACTGTATATTTAGTCAATTTTGGACTGGAAGGAAGTTAGGTAATCATTACATTTGGTGGTGGTGAAGAATAAGGAGTCGTCATTGGGCTTTAGCAGTGTGTTGATTGTTGAAAAAGGAGATTTGGGATTGTTGGAACCAGATGTAATGAGATTGGAGTAGTATTGTGACCGGGCTGTGTTTAAAGTGTCTTTGTATTTCTGTAGGAAATCTGTATAAGCTTGGAGATGGACAGTTAGGCCAGATTTCACATTGTGGAGCACAGGTACCAGGGTGCAGTGTGGGAGAAGGAGACCATTTTGTTTTTTTGGGGGGGCAAGCTCATCAAGACGGGAAGGAGAGGGTGTTGTTTTAATAGCTGACAAGTTCAAAGGGGTCTTCAGATAATGGAGGGAGGGGAGACAGGAAGTTTGGTGGTGAGAAGTGAAGGAAAGACATGAGGGTTGATGGATGTGAGATTCCTAAAGGTTAGTTCATGTTACATAGATCAATTGTGATGGCCAGATGGTCTGATATGTGGAGGTTATGACTGGTGAGTTTGTGGATTTTGATGCCGGCGGAGCAGACCAGATCCAGGATATGGCCTCTAGTGTGGGTGGGGAAGTTAACTTGCTGAGTGATGCAGAAGCAGCTAAGAAGGTCCAGGAATTCTGTGGCAGGTTTGGCGTTAATGTTGTCAAAGTGAAAATTGAAATCACGAGCCAGAAGCAGAGCTGAGATGGCACTTAATTGGATAAAGAGTTCTGGGAAATCTGAGAGGAGAGAGGTTTATGACAGAGTTGGTTTATGACAACAGTAACAAAAAAATGACACCTGTTGCAGTTCAGACTGCAACAGGTGTCCACAATAGGTGTGACAACAAGCGGACAGGGCAAACTCCTTATGTGTCGACAGGGAAGGTGCTTGATCTTTCTGAGATGAACATGCACAAATGCAACAAAAAGAAGCTTGACTCACAAACTGAAAAGGGGATTTTTGTGGGTTTTGACAGTAACCGTCCTGCATAAGTTGTTTTTCATCCTGAAACTGGTAAAATACAAAAAAATTGGTTGGTAAAGGTCTTAATCAAATTTGTAAATGAGTGTCAAACCCAGTGAAGTGTATATGCAACAACCTGAGGGTTTTGAAGTTAAAGTAGAGACGGGTGAAAAACTAGTTTGTGAACTTAAAAGGTTGTTGTATGATCTGAAGTAGTCAGGACAAAATTGGAATAGGATGCTTCATGATTTCCTAATTGGTTACTTCAGAACCCAGCTGACCATTGTGTTCATAGTAAAAAGACAACAGACAACAAATGAGAAGATAATTCAGATAATTTGAGTTGATGATCCCATCATCAACCCATCATAAACCCTTGAGATCATCATTGATCTCATCATTAATCATTGATCATTGATCGTCATTGATCTCAAGTGACAAACAGACTGTAAAAAATGTAAAAGAGATGTTGGGAGCTAAATTTTAAATGAACAACCTTGGGAAACATTTCTTGGGTGTTGATTTTGTTCAGAAAGAAGGTGAACTAAAAATGGGCCAAAAAAGATATATCACAAAGATCTTCGAGCGATTTAAAATGACTGTGAAAACAAATTTAAGTGGGACAATGAGTGTCAGTCTGTTGATCGAAAGAAGTACCGTGAAGTTGTTGGAAGTTTGCTTTATGTCATGATTTGTACGAGACAAGATCTATGTTGGATTATTGTTAAACTATGGGTAAACTAAACCGGTTGGTGAACGGTTGGTGGTGCGTTCAAAAGTAGGACAAATAGGAGCAGTATTGTTACAGTGTTTTAATACACTACTATTTACTGTAATATAATGATGGATTTCGATGGATTTTAATGTGTTTTAAAGACATTTCATTGAGTTTGCACTTTTTATGAAATGTTTTATGACTATTGCCCTGTGTTATACTATTTTAGGTATTTTTTAGGTGTTTTCATTCGTACATTTCATGAAGGAAAGGTGCATTGAGGCAAATTTTGAATAATAATCCTTTCTGAATATTCCTAAATATTGAGATGTTGAGATGTAAATACAGGAGACTGACAGCTCATGTTGGAATATTTTGAGCTGTCAGCCAGAAATGTTACCCTACTTTTACATAATAAGAACCGTTATCTCTCCTAATTTGTTTTTCTATGCTTATCACAGTGATACACAGTGTACTTTTTGTGTATGCCTCCATTATATGTAGCTGCATAATGGTGAATTTGTCACTATACGATTCCCAGTGCTATCTCCTCATGCAGCTATCGGATGAGGTATGTGCTCCATTAACCTTAGCTTCATGGAATAAGACGGCAATGATGTTTTTATTGCTCGCTTGGGGCAGCATACAATTATGTGATCATGTTCCCATTCTGCCTCTGTCATAGGTGGTGAATGCCAAGAAGAAATTAAAGAAAAAGAGATACATCAACTCTGGAACAGTAAGTCTTGTGTTTTGAGATTAATCTCACAGAAAGTTTTCAATGAATGGATTTCACACAGCAGCACTTCTAAACTAAATGCTTGTATTCCATCCCCAATATCAGAATTGACAAGGCAGACAATAATATGCAACCTTTGGCTGAATGTTGTGGCTAAACGTTGTAATAATCCTTAATGAGTCTCATGTCAGGGGCCAAGTGTGTGATGATGAAAATTGATATATCCATCAGTGCACATATGCCACGCTCCAGATTGTGATGATGAAATTAAACATTGTCCATGCATCACACTTTCTACATGGATGAGGCATTCTAGGGGTGGTTTGCACAGAGGTCAGCTGTTAATGGGATAATGCACATTGATGGCTTTCGCTCCCTTTGAAGGGGAACTGCAATTTTTTTTGTAATTTTACCCATCATTCCCAATCCTGATGTGAAACATGAACACATATTATTCTCCCTTTTCTGTGTTTTCTAGTGTGAAAACACAAGTTCATATGAGCTAGCTAACAATGAATGTCATGGGTAGTGCCTTTTTTGATGCTAAAGCGCTCACAAAATAACGTTCTATTTACATAACAGACTTCTATATTAACAAAGCTACAGCGATATTGTTATTGTAGCAGCCAACATGAAAAACTACTGTATACTTATCTGGCCAACTAACATGATGCCTCGCTGGCCGCCCGTCTCAGCCTCACTCACAGACCGAAGAGTGGATAGCTAGCTCTTCATGTTACTACAAAGACTCAAGCACATACTCGTTTGCCGTCAGCATTTTTTCCCTGAGGACTGGAGCACACGTCTTGTGCTGGAAGACACAGCCATCCCAAGGAGAGTGTTGTCACTGTATCTGTGCTGCTGTTGTTGACAGAAGTAGCGTAAGCTCTATGAGCAATGTGAAATCAATGCAACTCAGAAAGAAGTTTTGGTAGTGTTTTAAATCATAAAAATTCAGCAAGACACTGCAAGTAAGTATTACATGTTATCATCGGTATACTTGTATACTAATGTGTGATCAAAGCTTATATTTGAAACGATAAAATGTTAGAGGGCTTTGTTGTCGAAATAGGTACGTCCCAATAATGTGCATTGTTAGCTCATTTTAAGTTGTCTCCGCTTGTTTAAAATGCCCAGAAGAGGGAAAGAAATGTGTGTTCATGTTTCACATAAGGATTGTGAATGATGGGAAAAATTCTTCCAAAAGTGCAGTTCCCCTTTAATGACCAAACATAAAACAATCTGTTGAGACTCTCTGTTTTGTCCTCCCATCAGGTGTCCTTGTTGTCATTCAACGTGGAGTCTGCGCACACATTCCTGGATTACATTAAAGGAGGGTGAGTTCTCTGTGTCATCTTGTAATTGTTATAGTTATACAGTACATAGTTGTGCTGTTATTTCATGGGTCAGTATACTATGTATACTTGTATGTATGTACGTATAAGTCTATGTATACTTGTAAGTATGCAAAATATCACTTTTATACTAAAATATATCATTATAAATATGTTTGTTGAGTTTGTGAAGTGATATGTAAAATTTGGTGGCGAATGATGAGAGAAATGAGACAATAGAGACATTTTTCAGTTATACAGGTATTGGTACACACCAATGAAATTAGATTGACATCTTACCACAGGTGCAAATGTAGGAATATTTACAGCAAGGTGCATGTGGAAATAGTTACAATTGTGGTAATATTCAAAGATACCAAATGATTTCATGTAGGAGATCAATAATTTTGTCTGTGGCAGTTCATAGTCAGCCTGCTGCGACGTCTGTTCCAAGGAGTGTGTGTTAGTGGATGTCTGATGCACGAGTGGCAAGAGAATGATGAGAGCTACTCCACCTTTTTAAAATATGTTTTGGATGAGAAGATGAACTTTTACCTACATCAGTGAGCACCTTTCCTAAGACTTGCATGATAAACCATGCCCTTTGATTACGGATATGATGGATGGATGTTAACACACTGCAGTAGCAGAAGCTTCGGATACATAACTACATATCGGATACATGCTGCTTTTTGCATCATCAGTTTAATTTGGTCTCGTCTGGAGTGCTATCCGATGTCAGGTAGGTTTGGGGATTGAATCTCAAGCATCAGTGGGACATGTACAAGACATGAACCGTGATAGTAAACAGAATTACAACCATACAGTTGCAGTAATTGCAATCTCACTGCTTGACATCATTATTACTGTAATAATAGCATACCAATAGCATAAAGACATCATGGATAAGACGATGGATTGTGTAGAGAAGCACCCATGTGCTGTGAGTGTGTATATGGAGGTGTGTATTTCTGTTGGTGTGCACATACATATAAATGTGTGCATATGTGTGAATGTGTAATTGTCACTGAGAATGTACAAAAGGAGAGGGACTGCCTCCTACCACCCAGTAAACCCCGCCCTGCGTAGCAAGGCCGAGCTCCCACCACCAGAGAACCACCGGCCCCACGGGGACTGGCAAAGCCAAAGACCACCCTTGTCTTACCCTTTAACCCTCTACAAGTGGTTTCCCAATTCTCCTTAAACCGAAGGGTAAGGGGTAAGTGCTAAGGGCTAAACACCCTTTCACAGCAAGTCTGCTCGGGGAACCCCCTTGAAAGGAAAGGGAAGGCGGAGTTACTTGCTGAGAAGATTGAAGTGGAGAGGCCAAAAGAAGCATAAAAAATATAAGTCATTCATGTTTTATTATACAGTCAACAAGTTGCTACTCCACGTAAATATTCTCCATGTATTGAATTGTTCCTCGTCGCTAGTTATACCTAGCCGGCTCACACCGATATAACTTCACTGTAATAGCTCTTTTCTGCGACTGGTTTTATTGCTACTGGGGTTCACCTGTCTTTCCTCTTCCCGACCTCAGCCAGTCTAAACGTTGTAGGATGTATTCAAGTTTGTTAAAACTTTCTCAGTCAACAGTGAGCACATTAGTTAGTGCTGTGACTAATGCATTGACATTGAGTTCAAAATCGGTCATGTCATCTCTAATGGAGTAATCCAGTCAATTCAAAAGCATTACTTTGGGACCCATAATGTGTTTCACATCTCCTCCACAGTACTGTGTTGCAGAAACACTTTTCCTCAATCTTTGCCCTGCATTTCATAAATGTGGGATGTTCTCCAGTGTGTTCCTCCTTGGAGACAAACCTGTCCACAGCTCAACTACAATGAAATGATAAAAGACAGACCAAATCGTAATTAAGGCCAGACAACCAGTTACACATGGACATGTTTCTTAGTGCCCTGGTTTTAGCTGTCCTAGATCTGTCTTATTTGTCTCTCTCCAGGACACTCACAAAATACATACACACCTTGAATAACAGTGCTTTATCTCAATTGCTGTACCCCTCTGGTCCAATTTGCCCCACAAAGTTTTCACAAATCTGGAGTCAATTTTCAAAAAGTCAAATCCATACTCATACTCAATGTTCTAGCTTTATAGTTGAATTGAAAGTCTAGATTATATTACAGGTCATTGGTATCCTTTAGAATGGTGCAGTATGTAGTTTCCTGTCAAATTTACTGTCAAATATCTAACTGCAAAAATATAAAATCTAAATACTTGATGTGTTTCATTAAAACACAACCGCTTCGTTTGTTGCCACTTTCTAATCCAACAGATAACCATTCAATAATTAAAAATAAAAGAAACTAAGGTAAACACATGCTATTCTATATTTTTCTACCATCATTGAAATTAGCCAAATTACCAATTATTACTCTCTTTCTTATCAAATCAGTATGATGAGTATGATGCTTCGCTAAGTGCTTTAAAGACTACAAATCAAAACCCTCATGAGCTTTTAAAGCATTGCAATAAAGACTGTCTTGTCTTTGTTGCTGAAGACGGAATGCAAAATGTTAAAAACCCACTAGTTTCTCTGCTTAGTTTTATGCTGGTGTTGAAGGAAAGTGAATAATAACTTTTATGTCAAACATACCATATAAAATAAATTCATGAAGGAATCATGCAGGGAAGAAAATCCCTTGCCACATCGCGGTTAGAATGTAATGACGTCTCTTTATCACTTTATCACATCTTACCGCAGAGTTGATTTTAGTTCAATTTCCAAACAAAAGCTGTGAATGCACTGCTCACTGTGCTCATATTGTCAGGTTTTGATCTTATGATGCAAGCTCTTTTGGCGCTCCTTGTGGATAAGGTACTGTATCTCAAGGAATCACATTCAGCCAGTACAGGATAGACAATGTGATTGTAATGCATCTGGAGCCACTTTTGCAGCGACACTGGTCCTGCTTTCTGTTGCACAGTAAACACTGTGGCAACTGCTCACGGCAATGTTAGTGTTGGCTGATTTCCAGCAGGATGAGAGCTTATGTAGGTGTGCCATGAATACAATGGTTGTTTAACACTATCCTACCTGGCATGCATTTCCAAGCCTGGAGGGGATTCCTATTTCAGAGACTCTTTGAACATATTGTGTTTGTCCAATTGGAAGGAGGAAGTCAAAATTACATCAGCGTTCAACAAAATAACCCATGATGGAGCCATAAACAGTTGCAAGTGCCAGCCTTTTGATAAAGAAGGTGAGGGGCAGTATTGAATTCAAGAGATAACCTATAGCCAACCAAGTCCCCAATCAAGGAAAAACTGAAGATAGGTGTTAGGGATGAGCCGGATACTCGTTTGCAACAACTATCTATTGGGTATAATACATTTTTGCTGAGTACGAGCATGAAACGACAACCGCTCGTCATTATCTGTCATCGTGATAATGGAAAAACCTGTGTATTCACTCCTCATGGTGTGTGATTGACAGGTCACACAATGACCACCCTCCTGAGACAGACTCAGGAGGATGGTCTGTATTGTGTCTGTGTGTCAGGGCTGTACAGGGAGAACTTGTGTGAATACCTTTTTCAAACCTGTCATTCACATTTTGCTCCTGAAATAGTCAACTAGTCAAACGAGTCAAATTTCCATGCATCTGTGTACAAATGTACGAGTCCCCTACAACTTTTCTTTGTTCACGAGGGCAACTCTCGCTTTGACGTACATGAAAAAAAGATTTTTGGGTTGTTTGTATGCATCATAACTTTCAAATTTCACAAATTTCACAAATTTCCTTTGTGGCGCACATTTAAACAGGAAACAAAGTGTTTCTTTTGTTGTTCATTTACTGTATAAGCTTCACAAGAGGCTTGCGGCTGCAGCATACCTCCTCAACACGGATTGTGTGCACCGCTATGGAAGTCAAAACAAAAAGCATAAAATAACGAAGAAAACAATTAAAGTTGTAGAAGAGTTGATTCTAAAAACGAGTTAGTCTTACAGATCACTTACGCACATACACAGTACACATATAGCTGAATCATAGTAACTAACTATAAATTTAGCAACTTCTAATCAATCCATATCAATTTCAGACTTAAACGGAACAAATTATTCTCATTTTTTTTGGCCCTTTGTATTGAGTTGTGGACTCCTATAGGGCAGCTACACACCATAACCAGCACAGAAAGCTTTCTAGATCTTCCAGAATCAGCACTATTGCAGCTGTATTTCTTTGGATTTTGTGCTTCCTGTCAAAAAAGTTTTTTTTGTTGTTTTTTTTTTTTATGTATTTTACCCACGGCCTGCTTCCAGGCACGGCCACTCCGCTGTGGTTGGTCACACTACCAACATTAAAATGGCTTTTAATGTTGAATAATCCCATCTTATTCAGTGCTTAGTTATTCTCATTTTAACTCTATGGTACATGTAGATTCGTTCTGTATTCTATTGCTTTATTGTACATTGTATTCATTTCAGTTGCTTGCATTGATAATTACAAAGTGCCTTTGAGTTTTTAGAAAAGTAAAGAAAAACTAAAATGTATAATTATTTCACAGGTGAGAATAACAGGACACGGTTTTGTTGTACAGTGGACGTACAGTGCTAGTAGTGCATCTTGTTGAAAGAGTCCCTTCGGTAGCTAGTGTTGGATTTATGAACTTATGATCAAGTAGCAGGAAATAATGATAGCACATTTATCTGTGGTTGCAAAATATTGTTCAAAGAGAAAGTGTATTTCTGAAATACATTTAAAAAACAACTTTTATGGATTACTTGATTGGGATAAGGATAAAAATAGTAATCCCATTTTGGCCATGATATGTTTGCAATGCTGCAGCATCCATCAAGATTGTTCCATATTGATTTTTTCATTTTGCAGTAATTTGTAGACTCAGCTCGTCAACTAATCCCCAACAGACCTCAGAAGGGAAATTGGGAAATCAGGTGTAGTGAAAGCCAAGCCTGCCAAGTTGTATGTGTGGCGGTATGATACTCTTCATACATCCACACAGCAGCACATGCTGATCCCCAGAGTACCTGATCCTGCTTTCACCATCCCTTTTTGTTCACAGCACTCTAAAAAAAAAACTGGCACCACTCACCATGACCTGGTTTCTCTCCACCCGAGTACACCGCATTACAAAGATCCATCATCGGTCCATTCTGTTTCATTCATGAGTATTACATAAGCATACACAACATGGGGGGTATCTGTCATGACATGACTGCACTACTATTCATGAATGGTTCTGTTCAAAAGTCATTGTCGTCCTAGCCAAAGACTGATTTCCTCTTCTGGGACTAATAAAGGCATATCTCATCTTAGACATGTCTCAACCAGCAGCACCATTAACATGCATGGGGGGGAATGGGGTGTGTGTGTGGGGGGGGGGGGGGGGGGTGGTTTGGTGGCAGCCAAAAAAGGCAGGAAGTATTTTTAACTAAACAGTGTAGAAATGAGTCTTAAGTCAGGACTTGAACATTTCTACTGAGGTAGCAGCTCTAATTTTAACAGGTAGACCATTCCACAACGTTGGGGCCCGAATGGAAAAGGCTCTTGAGTCCACATACTTCTTTCTGGCTCTCGGTATTGTCAAAAGGCGTGTTGTGAGCGTACGTTTCTAGACGGAGCATAGGGTACAATTAGGTCAACCAGATAGGAAGGTGCCAACCCATGTAATATTTTGTAAACAAGAAGCAGAACCTTCACATCTTAAATGAACTGGGAACCAGTGCAGGTTGGCTAGTACTGGAGAAATATGGTCAAACGTATGCGTCCTTGTAAGCTGTAACATTTTGTACTAACTGCAGTAACTGCAGGCTTTTGAGACTTGCCATGGGAAGACCAGAAAGCAGTACATTACCGTAGTCAAGGCGAGACAAATGCATGGACTAGGGTCTCTGCATCAGAAGTGGATAGAACAGGCTGTATCTTCTCCATGTTGCCAAGATGAAGAAATGCTGTTTTAGTAACACTCTTAATGTGCTTATCAAAGGATAGAGTCGAGTCCAATATCACACCCAGAGTCACTTTGGGTAATGATGCTTTTATCAAAGCTCAGAGTGGTGTCCTTAAACAGGTGACTCTGTTTAGCAGAACCAATGATCAACAGCTCATTGTTGATCCATAGTCCATAGATAGGAGAAGATCATTTGTTGCTTTTGCAAGGGTTGGTTCAGTGGAGTGGTTCATCCTGAAACCAGACTGAAGAGGTTCAAAATGATCACTCAAAGCCATGTGATCATTGAGCTGTTGTGCTACAATTCATTCAAGGGTCTTGGAAAGAAATGGGAGGTTAGACACCGGCCTATAGTTAGAAATACTCCCAGGGTCAAAGCTTGGTTTTTTCAGTAGGATGAAAGTGATATATTCATAATTTTTAAGATTGAGGGGGCTGGAATTGGGAATAATTCTTTAACAAGTTTCCCAGGAAGCGGGTCAAGCAGACATGTTGTGTGTTTTGCTGCACTAAAAGTTTTGTAAGTCCGTCAAGAGATACTTCCTCAAAGTTGCAAAAGCTAGTGGGACAAAGGATGGAAGTAGTCCCAACAGTGGTCATGGCGGCCAACACGTTTAACCGGTCTGGAGGTCATTCCTGATGGGCTCCATTTTATTTGCAAAAAATCTCAAGAACTCGTCGGCTGAGAAAGGGGAACTACTACGAGAGGTCGTCTTCTGAGTTAGCAATGCAACTGTGTCGATTCAGTATTTAGGGTTATTTTTATGGAGGTCAATTAGTCTAGAAAAATAATAGCTTTTTCCCGCAACAGGAGCCTGTTTGTATTTGGTCAGACTATCTCCCCATTCCTGTCGGAAGACCTCAAGTTTAGTTGCACGCCGTTTGTGCTCCAATCTCTGACATAATTGTTTCAGCCTTCAAGTTTCATCTGTAGACCAAGGAGTAAGTCTTTTGGCATGAGACTTAAATCTCAAAGGTGCAACAGTGTCAAGAGCTTAACATAGCACCTTGTTGAAACCATTTGTAATGTTGTCTATAGGGCCCGTATATGAAGGGAAGGAGGAAACCGCTGCAGGCAGTAGCTCAGCAAGTGCGGTGGCAGTTGAAGAACTAATATTACGACTGACAGGGCACTGATACCGGTCCGAACGGTGGCATTGGGTCAAGATTTAAAATGTTATAAAATAATAGTCAGACACGGTGCTTGTATAAGGAAGGACAGTTATGTTGGAGGTCGTAATGACCATAATTAAGACCAGATCCAGGGTATTTCCACTGATGTGGGTTGGCTCATGAATTAGTTGAACAAAGCCAAAAGTATCAATTATTGATACAATACCAGGGCCAAAACTGTTCAACTTGTACATCAATGACATTTGCAAAGTCAGGAAAGACTTCAAGCTGGTGTTATTTGTGGATGATACCACTGCCTTTTGTTCTGGAGAGAACACAGAAGAAATCATTAGAAAGGTCAGAGATGAAATGGTCATATTAAAACCATGATTTAATAATAATAGATGATCCTTGAATCTAAGAGACTAAAATCATGCTGTTGGTTGCAGTAGAGAGGACACGTACCAGAAAATACAAATAGACGGTGCAGACATTGAAATGATGAGGGAAAATACATTTCTGGGGATCATAACAGATGAACATATGGGCTGGAAACCTCATATTACTATATATATATATATAGTAATATTTATCTATATATATTTTTTTATATATATATAGTAATATATTACATATATACAACATGAAGTGGCCAGAAAGCAAAATTTGTTTTCAATCAGACCATTCAAGAAACAATACAAACACTTGATGTTTGCTACAGACAAGTTTCTTCAACCAGTAATGATGTGCTATATATATCACTATATTGACGGTTACTATGATACTGCAAAGAAATCCATCAGGTTTCCTGGAGACATCCTCGATCACGCCATTGGCACCAGCTCGGTCCTGACCAGACGAAGGGACCTTGCCAGTGTTCTTCTTCCCCCCACCTACCACAGCGCTGACTGCGACAATGACCATTCCCTTCTCGTCAGTAATTGTTTCTGAACATTACATTGTTCTGCGGAAGATACACCACAACAAGAAGAATGGCCGGCCAACACATGTAATGTCAGCAACCCTTGGAGGACGCGAAGCTTCTTGAACTGTTTTGACACCCTTGTAAGGGAGACGCCTGAAGACGACACCAGACTCCATATGGTCCCACCTGTGGGACTCAATCTACAATGCGGCCATCTCCGCCTATGGGAAGAAGGAATACAAGAACGCTGACTGTGGTTGAGGCAAAGAGGAAGGCCCTCCTGGCCTACAAGAACGCTCCATGCCCCATCACACTCGCCTCACTTTGGGGCTGCAAGGAAAACATACCAGCAGACAGCCCGTCACCGTGCCAACACCTACTGGTTAGACCTCTGCCGTAAAATACAGCTTGCCGCGGAATCAGGAAATGCACGAGGGATGTATGAGGGCATCAAAAAGGCAACAGGTCCAATGCCCAGTAAGTCTGCCCCCCTCAAGACCAAGACGTGATCACCGACCAGGACAAGCACTAGATCGCTCGGTCGAGCACTATCTGGAGCTGTACGCCGCGCAGAATGTTGTCACTGAAACTGCTCTTTCCAACATCTCCGATCTGCCCGTTATGGAGGAGCTTGACACATTACCCACTGAGGAGGAGCTCAGCAAAGCCATCAACAGTCTCTCCAGTGGAAAGGCCCCAGTGAGTGACAGCATTCCAGCAGAAGTCCTGAAGAGTGGGAAACCTGTACTACTGGAGCCCCTGCATACACTTCTTTGTAAATGCTGGGAGGAAGGACACATTCCGCAGGATATGCGTGAAACAAACATTATCACCCTGTACAAAAACAAGGGTGACAGAAGTGACTGTAACAACTACCGAGGTATCTCTCTCCTGAGCACTGTGGGGAAGGTCTCCGCACGTGTCACCCTTGCCCGCCTGCAGACCCTCGCCTGACGCGTCTACCCTGTGTCCCAGTGTGGCTTCCGTGCTGGCCGGTCAACCATAGACATGGTATTCTCCCTGCGTCAGCTCTAAGAGAAGTGCCAGGAACAGCAGATGTCTCTCTATGTCGCTTTCATCGATCTAACAAAGGCATTAGATTTTCAGTAGGAGCGGACTTTCTCAGCTCCTCAAGAAGATTGGCTGCCCCCCACACCTGCTCGCTGTCATCTCCTCTTTCCACGACAACATGCACAGCACAGTGTGCTTCAACAGTGCCACGTGTGGGGCTTTTCCTGTCCGCAGTGGTGTGTCCTTGCACCAACGTTCTTCTGCATTTTCTTCTCCTTGCTCCTTCAATATGACTTTAAAGACTGCAGCGAAGGGGTGTACATTCCCACCAGAGCCGATGGCAAGCTTTTCACCATTGCCTGCCTTCGTGCAAAGACCAAAGTGAGAGAGGTGCTCATCTGCAAGATGCTCTTCGCATACGGTCAGTAGTTTCTCCGCTGCCTGCAAGGAGTTTGGGCTCACCATCAGCCTGAAGAAGACAAACGTCATGGCTCAGGGCACAGATCATCCTCCAACCATCGCCATTGTTGGGCATGTGCTGGAGACTCTGGGAACCTTCACCTACCTTGGGTCCTCTATCACAAGCTCGCACACACTGGAAACAGAAGAAGGAAACAGCAGAATCGCCAAGGCTGCAGCAGTCATGTCAAAACTGCGCCACATAGTCTGGAATAACTCCAGTCTCCCGGAAAAGACTAAGATGCATGTCTACCAAGCTTGTGCGCTTAGCACCCTCCTCTATGCAAGGCATGAGAAGAGACTCCACAGCTTCCACCTAAGACGCCTACGATGCAGTATCCACATCCGTTGGCAGGACAAAATCCCAGACGCGGCGATACTACAGCGAGCTGGCATGAAGAGCATGGTGGCCATCTTGAGGGAGAGACGTTTGAGCTGGCTCGGCCACGTGCGCAGGATGGATGCAGGTCGAATACTACAGTGTACTTCAGTGTGTGTCAAAAAAAATGACAATAAAAATAAACAAATAATATCAGAAAAACAGGAAGTGAACAAATGTAAATTCAGATTGTAAAAGTACCAGATGGAGGGGTAGAATACAATAATATTTGCTTCTTCCTACCCCCTTTGGACATGTGGAACTGTGAATTGACAATGTGATGCACTCAATTGTAACCTGATGAATGTTCAAATCAAATTAAACAATTACCATTATAAGACGTATCAATAAATCTTTGGGAGCCAGCGGTCGGGTTGAAAAATGGCTTTGGTAGTGAAACAGTTGAGCATATCCCAAAGAATTCCCAAATACATTTTATCCCCAAAATACATCCAGTACCTCTATGGGTCAGGCACAGCCACATTCCTGAAGGGTTTATGAATGACAGACAGATGGGTGGATAATTCATTCAAGCAAAAATGGACAAGATGGTTTTGTGAATGTCGGGTGGACACGAGGAATGATTTGTGGGAGTTGAATAGACAGATACAGTAAATGTTTAGCCATTTTTACACATTTTGAGCTGAATGGATAAATTATTGATAAAAGCTGACTGGACCAGAGGGATGTTTGCATGAATGGCAGATGATCAGGGAGAAGAATTGACAGACAAATGAAGGAATGAGATGGTTCGAAGTGGAAGCATCTTGGTAAAAGACAATCTGTGATATTATTATGAACATTGCTTGATGTGTAATTTAGACCCAACTATTGTCAGCTTGTGTAGCAGAATGAAATGTGCCTCATTAAACTGGTGGGGTGACATTCACTCTCTGCTGATAAGAGCACCATTCCTCTGCTCATCTTTTTCAGGACGCAGATTCACTTCACAGTGGCTATTGACTTCACAGCATCGAACGGTGAGTGTTGCATTTATTGAATGCCTGGGCTGCTTTGTTTTCTGGTCACCGTGGTATTTTTTGTAGTTTCTTAATGGATTTACCTATTTGTTTTCTTTCAAACAATATTATTGCACTGTAATAAAAGGCATGCACTGAGACGGTGATTAAAAAAAGGCTTGGCATACGTACCTACCCATGCCTTGCAATTTCTCCACACAGTCAGGAGGGAAGACCAGGGTTCGATTCTCCTCTTGGGAATCTCTGTGTGGAGTTTGCATGTTCTCCCTGTGTGCGGGTGGGTTTTCGCCGGGTACTCCAGTTTCCTCCCCCATTCCAAAAACACGCATGCTGGGTTAATAGGTATGAATGTGGTTGGGAATGGTTGTTTGTCTATATGTGCCCTGTGATTGGACACCAGTCCAGGGTGTATCCCCGAAGACAGCTGGGATAGGCTCCAATGGAGCCAATGGATCCATCCAATGGATGGATTGATATTGTACATTATATACCACTCTGAGCAGAAAGAGCATCTGAGCTACATAGTCAGTTAATAAATTGAATATTTACATCACAATTATGTCCCCTATAATAAGTATGAACTTTTATTCACATCATCTTATTTAGTGATGGTTTCTTTAATCGCATCTATCAGTTGATGGCCACTTTGAGGGCTCATATCAATGATTTTGACTTCTCTTAACAGGAAATCCATCCCAGTCCACTTCCCTCCATTACATGAACCCGTACCAGATGAATGCCTATGCCATGGCCCTGAAGGCGGTGGGGGAGATCATCCAGGACTATGACAGTGATAAGATGTTCCCTGCTTTGGGATTTGGTGCTAAGCTGCCCCCTGATGGGAGGGTTTCTCACGGGTTCCCTTTGGTGAGGCATCAGTGGTGTTCATTTGGTTCTTGCTCTCTATTATACTTTAACATTGTTTCTTACATTTTCATACCCTCATCAACATGTTTGCATGGATGGGCACACATCCTTCTACTTTCCTCCCATGATATAAAGTCAACTCCATTTATCTTTTATAGTGTAACTTAATTTAGCTTAGGCTGACTGATTCTTAAATCAATTTGGCTTCTCTCAGCCAGCTAATGTGTTCTGGCTCTTGATTATTAGTATTGTACAAGCTAATGAGAAACTGTCTACAGGGTAACATTTGCATCAGTCCACGTTTACATTAATATCCAAATTCAAATTGAGATTCATCACACCATATTATAATTCATTCATTCATTCATTTTCTACCTCTTATCCTCACAAGGGTTGCGGGGGGTGCTGGAGCCTATCCCAGCTGTCTTGGGGCGAGAGGCAGGGTACACCCTGGACTGGCCGCCAGCCAATCACAGGGCACGTATAGACAAACAACCATTCACACTCACATTCATACCTATGGACAATTTGGAGTCGCCAATTAACCTAGCATGTTTTTGGAATGTGGGAGGAAACCGGAGTACCCGGAGAAAACCCACGCATGCACGGGGAGAACATGCAAATTCCACACAGAGATGGCCAAGGGTGGATTTGAACCCAAGTCTCTTAGCTGGTCTACGCGCTAACCACATGACCGCCGTGCAGCCCCATATAATAATATAATACATTATTTATGTGTGATTACAGACTGTATTTGTATTTTCACCAAAACTGACACAAAGGTTTTGTATAGGCTTGAAAAAAATGTTTGTATGTACATATGTACAGTGGTATGATCATTTTCGGGATTTTCCTTTATAAATCAATAGAATCCAGACCCTCATTAAAAGCTATAAGAAGCATTTATTTCTGCAAAAGGAGGATCTACTAAATATTGATGTCATTTTTCTGTTTTGGTGCCCAATTGTATACACCTGGCTACTTTATCTTAAATAATTATTGCACACTTTCTGTATATCCGTAAAGTTAATTTCCCTTCTCATCTATCCCTGTGTTGGTCTGCTATTTGATATATATTACCTGGAATGGATGATCCCAACAACCAATCATTTATACAGCAAAATGATCAGGGGTACCCAAACGTTTTCATACCACTGTTTATGAATTTACTCCGTTCACTGCACCATAACCACAAATACGTATGTATTCTTCTTCTCCTATCAGATGTATAATGGTAATTATGCATTGGAAAAGAAAAAATAGAATATAAACTTATAACATTAAAATTGCAATTGTGCCTTTAAAAAGGGACAAAAATCTGCTAATTAATGGTCGTAGTAATAAATAGTAATACACCATGTGCGTTAAACCTCTGAGTATATATATACAATATACTGGATCTTAATTGTGGACATGTTGTTTTGTTTGGACTCCATGGCAGTTGCATCGTCCTTGTTCACATTTCATCATAAGATTAATAGATCACACAGTGACTTAGTGGTTAGCATGTTGGCTACACAGTCAGGAGATCTAGTTGGCCATCTCTGTGTGGAGTTTGCATGTTCCTTCCGCGTGGGTTTTCTCCGGGTACTCTAGTTTCCTCCCCCATTCCAAAAACATGACTCCAAATTGTCCATAAGTATGAATGTGAGTGTGAAAGGTTGTTGTTGTTTGTCTATATGCGCCCTGCTATTGGCTGGCCACCAGTCCAGGGTGTACCCCGCCTCTCGCCCAAAATGAGCTGGGATAGGCTCCGGCATACCTCCAAGACCCCAGTGAGGATAAGCGGCATAGAAAATTGATAGATGGAAAAACAACTAGTGCCTGTCCAGCGCCTCTCTGTCTAAGTCAGGCGGTATAGGCTCCAGCCTACCCCTGCAATCCTAGTGACGATACGCGGCATAGTAAATGGATGGATGTTTTTGGTAGATCAGGGTGAACTGTGAGAATTAGCGACATTCGGGTCTATCTCTTGAATGTGAGTGTAAATGGCTATTTGTTATATGTGCCCTGTGATTGGCTGGCCAACAGTCCAGGGTGGACCCTGCCTCTCTCCCAAAGACAGCTGGGATAGGCTCCACCATGTCTGCAAGGATATGCGGCATAGAGAATGAATGGATGGATAGGTCTATCTCTCCAAAATCTCCAATGAGGGGCACACAACATTTGCCATACCATACACTCTATATCCTCAAAACCAATATAAAGTGTCACGCCCTTTCTGCATGACGATTTGTTTATGTTCCCTTTTTGGGCCTCAGTTTCCGTTTGGATGCTCTTATTTTGTGTATACTTCCTGCCTATCCCTGTTCTGTTTTCCTTTGATTGGCATTCATCTCTCATACCTGTTTTTTATTTCAGTGGTGTCTATTTACTTCAGGTGTGTACTCTCTCGTTGATCGTTTTTGCGTATGTGCTTGGTGCATGCCAGTTGTTTTGCTGAATTGCATAAAGCATTACAATACCTTTTACCTGCATTTGTGTCCTGCTTCTTGCATTGTGGGGTTGCAATGTAACGCCGACAAGCCTGAATGTGACAGAATGCTCCAACCAAACGAAGATGACCTTGCAGATATGGACTTCTGGATCCTGCAGATTTTCAAGGGGCAAGAGGACTGTGCAAAATTTACGCCAGAAGAGTTGGAGGACATGGTTTGGGGGTCGGACGGCACACTTATCCCCATAGTGTGGGTGTATCCCGGACCTGCCACTGACACCAACTCGACTGCGACGCCGACCCACGTCTCAGCCGGCTCCAGCGAGGACTTTGCTGCGTCACAAGGTGAAGTCTCCTCCTTCCTTGTTTCCTCGCCAAGCCAAGGTGCAACCCCACGAGCCACCACTAGGGCTCCCGCTTTCTTCTTCTGAATTCTCATTGCCTTGATGCAACATGAAGAGGAGAGCAGCTGACCTTCCGCTCACCTGCCTAAGAGCTCCAAACTCCCGCTGCCCTCGTCCCTTCTGGCATTGCCTCTTGTGCTACGCGGAGAGAAGTCAGTGCACTTCCCACACCTGCACTTTGGCACCCAATGCTTCAGACATGCTGTCACAGCCCTCCAACGCCCCTGGCGTTGCTTGATGCTCCAGACCCCCCCAGAGTCCACACCATGCAGCTTCAAGCTTTTGTCCTCCCCTGCTCCTGTGCTGCACTACTTGATGCTCCAGAACCCCCACTGAAGCCCAAACCATGCAGCCTTAAGCTTCAGTCCCCCCCAACTTCCTTGCCCCGTCGCTTGATGCTCCAGACCCCCCCCAGAGCCAACACCGCCCTAAACTTCTGTCCCCACCAGCGTCGGCATGGACCTCGCCTCCTCGGCAGTCAGACTTTCCGGGTGCCCGTCTCCACACCACGTTTGAGGTCAAATGCAGCTTCTGTTGGGGACATAGAGCAGGGGGAACTCTTGCCACTCCACCAAAGCCCCCCTCCTCCCTTGCCTGATTCCTGTTCCAGCGGTGAACAGCATCTGGGATCTGCCTTCGGAAGAAGGATGTAGTACATGCTGCCTGTGGAAAGGGGGCACATTGCTATCTTCTGGGCATCTGAAGAAGCGCAGCCTGCTCCTCCTCCTGTAAACCAGGAGGTGATGGTCCGTCTCCCTCCTGCTGGCCCAGGTTCACAGCCCAGCTCTCCCATCTGCAAGCCAGGGGGCCAAGACGCCTCCTGCTTCACGTCCTTTGCGTCAGACGCTCCCAGTCATTTGGGCCGTCCCAAAAAGGAGTCCTGCTTCCTTCACCATTCTGGTCGGTCCTGCCACCTTTGGCGGCCCAGCCATTCCCTCCGTTGCCCAGAGGGGCCCCGCTGATCCCACCGGGCTTGTCGCCCCAGCCGGTTCCCGCCAGCAACCCACTTCCGGTCTTTGGACTTTCTAGGACGTCTGGGATCCGTCCTTGGGGGGTATTCACTTCCTGCATTGCCCTGTTCTGTTTTCCTTTGCATTTTTCTCTCGCATCTGTTTCTGTTTCAGTGTGTTTTCAGGTGTGTGCTCCTTTCTTTGTTGGATCATTGCCAATGTGTTTGGTGCATGCCAGTTGTTTTGTCATATTGCATACATTTGCATAATTTTTTTTTACCTGCATTTGGGTCCTGCTATCCTGGGGCCACAACATCAACAAGCCAACAAGCGTGACAAAAAGGGCTCCTTCTTATTTCTGACAGAAGTGACATTCCAGAACCTGAAGACTAAATCACCACTGATGCTATTGTTGTCATGTGGTTCTGTTTGAAGTTCACTGTTTTCTTTTGTTTTTACCAGAATGGTAACATTGAGAGCCCCTACTGCAACGGCATGGAGGGGATTCTGGACGCTTACCATCGAAGCCTTAAGACAGTTCAGCTGTATGGACCCACCAACTTTGCTCCTGTTGTTAATCATGTGGCAAGGTAATTGCTAGGGATGAGCGAGTACACCACTCTCTGTATTTGTATATTGTGAAAATAATGAGATTTAAAAGGTCCAACCAAATGGGCTGGTTTGAAAGCATTCTGCCATGTAATGTCTTTCCGTAACTGTGTTCACCATAGCAACTGGTCATTTAAATGTTATAAACTGTCAAGTATTTAAAAGTTTAAAAATCTGAAAAGTTGTTGCTGCATTACAGAGCACTAACATTTACAGTACAATGTCATCAGCCTCACAAAGCATATTTTAAAAAGTACAGTATTCACACAGAGCAAGTACAGTTTGTATATTATGTGTATGTACAGTACCGGTCAAATGTTTTGGAATACCCCAATTCTTCCAGTTATTTCCTGAAATTCAAGTAATTCAATTGTAAATAGTTTGAAATTGTACAAAGGTAAGTGGTGATGTGCCAGAGGTTAAAACAAAGGTAAGGTTACCCAAAACAGAAAAATAACAGGCCTGTGCCAGGGACCACAAATGTGTCAACAATTTAAACCTGTTCTGAAGAAATGGAGGTTGATCAAGCCTTGACAGTAGGCGCAACTAAATCCTACAAGTGTCCCATGTTCTGGAGTGCTAGCTATCCCTCTGTCTGCATAACAGTGTTTGGAACACACTGTGGTACTACACCCTTGTGAACATCAGTTGATAAGCATTGTACTAGAGTAAGTAATTTGTTGCTACACAAGTGGCACGAAAAAAGGTCACAAAAGGAAGAGAGACGAACCATCTTAACACACTCCTCCAGAGAAATTGGAGTGTTCTTGAACTTTGTGTACAACTTCTAAAAGAAATTATTGTGTACAAATTATGTACACAAGAAGCCTGTTTCCTTCAAATATAGTATTGGTCACTAATCTGTCTACATCTGTGTCAGACGGCATTCATAAAGAAGATGCTGACGAGACAGCATGAGCATATTGCGCAAGTGTGTCTTAGGTTGGCTACAACAAAAGGTCAATGAAAGGGGTGGTGGGAGATGTCCAGTCAGTATCTGGTGTGACCACCATTTGCCTTGACATTTGCAGGTAGAGCACATACTCAACAATAACTTCACCACACTTCAGTAGTCCATGGACTCCAGAAGGTATTACTTTCAATAACATGAATCTCTGTTACCTCTCTCTGGACCAAAGTTGGCTGACCTAGAGTGTTATAACTTAGTATAGTCGGTTGCCGTCTCACTCTTTGAGGTTGCTGTCTCACAGGGTCAGTCTCACCATTGCCGGGCTTTTCCAGGTCACGTTCAGAATCTTGAATCTGTTCTGGCACACCCTCGTCACTCTGTAGTGGCAAATCCTCCTCTTGTGTGACAAGGACTTGGTTGAGGTTGGAAGGGCACTGCTGATGGGTTGAGTGCAGTCTTCCAGGAACAGGTCTGAGATACCACTCATCCGATGTGTTGCTGTTCTCTAGCTGCGGCTACTGTCTATGTGGAGGTCGGGTCTTCCGCTTTGTGACAGATTCTTTTGGGGGCTGGCGGTCTGTGTTGGCAGGTTTTCCTGGGGCAGGAAGTCGCAGGGCAACAGGAGGTTCCTGTGCAACACCACCATTGAAGAGCTTGTGAGCGACGTTTTTAGTTGCTTTGTTCTTCGTTGCATAAGCTTGTGCAAACCTCATGAAGTTGCCCATGACTACCCATGACTACTAGTATGTACTCATAGCCTTGATTACACTTTTCCAGGTGGAGGAAGTCTATGGACACGAGCTGGAACGGGTAAGTGAACTAAATCGAGGTGCACAGATCTGCTTACTCGGTTTCTTCTTAATGCACTCACATACTTCTGTAACAAAGTGTTCGACTTCTTTTGCCATCTGTGACCAGTAGAACCTGTCTCAAATCAGGTCCAGAGTTCTTTCCACTCCCAAGTGTCCCATGTCTTGATGGAGCTCCTTGAAAACCAGGGAACGGTAGGCTTTGGGGACAAATAACTGCTCTTGACAGGTGGTGTGGCGGCACAGGACACCATCTACATCGATGTGAAGCTTCATCCATTGCTTAAGCAGTGCAGCTACAGCGGGATGCTCTGCTTTCACCTCCATCCATCTTCTACTCTATGACTTGTACCAGAGCACAAGACTTCATCTGTTTCCTGGCCTCTGTGGATCTGTTCTGGTTTAAAAGTCGGGTTGGAGTCAACATCTTTGATCAACGTTAAGGCACTGACCGTAATAATTCCGTCTTGGCAAGAACGATGGAAACCGAGTCACAGCTGGGAACCGTTCTTTTCTAGCTGTGACTGGGGCAGTTTTCTCACAAGGTGGCGGACTAAGCAGGCTATCGAGTGGGCAATTTCACTGCTGTGTTATTGTGCAATACGAGAGAAGTTGGTGATGAAAGGCCTATAATAAGAGAGGAAGCCAAGCATCTGACGTACCTCACCGGTGATTGTCGGTGTCTTCTCCTTTAAGGCCAACACTGGCGACAACTCCGCTGGATCCATCGTGTAACCGTTGTCGGTTACCAGCTTGCCTCGGAAATTGACACAGTGCTTGAACAACTCACACTTCTTTGGGGTCAGCTTGACAGCATATTCTTTGTAAAGCTGGAGGACGGGCCGGATGTGGTCCAAGTGCTCTTCGAAGTTATTACTGTGCACCAGGTTGTTGTCCAGGTACGGGAGGCAGATGGTGTCCCTGAGGCCTGCTAAACAGTGTTCCATGCTCCTCTGGAACTCAGCGGGTGCAAAGGGGATACGGACTAAGGATTGACCGATACATCGGCCGGCCGATATATCGTGCCGATATTTAATTTTTTTTTCCTTGTATCGGTATTGGCCGATACGCGCGTGGGTTCGCCTATGTATTTTTCCACTGCATGATTTACAGTCAGGCATCCACCGTGGCAGCTTTGTGTTGCCCCAGAGGCAGAGGACCCCGCAACACACGTAGTCGCGGTACCCCGCCCCCACTGTTGAATCACATCAAGGACGCGTTTTCACAAGTAATACGGTTAGCTTGATTTTAACACTTTACTCAGCCCATCACATTTCACTGGGTGATCGCTAGGCATAACAGTCACGGTGTGACAACAAGAAAGCCCAAAAACATCACATACCAACGCAACAGACAAATAAAAGTACTCTCACTAGTTGAGCAGAACAAGAATGAACAACTATGCAACTTTAAATGCGTGTCGTGTTATGTGTGTGCGCTCCCTCCAAGCATGCACGCACACACACACACACAGAAGGAATTGGAGCAGCCGTGTCTGCTTATGAGAGGTCTTTATCGTGCACAACACGAACTTTAATGAGAGAAATGTTTTATATATCGTACTAAACTGTGTCAGTGTGATGTGTTTGTGTGTGGAGGCGCGGGGGGGGGGGTCACGCTGCGGAGGAGCAGTCATCACATCGATGTTAGATAAATTTTAACTACGACAGAAATGTTCTGCACATGATTGAATATTTATTCCTTTTAAAGTTGATAATGCCGTTTAAATGTGTGTTTAAGAAAGCTGAATCCTACTGTGTTCAGAGTTTACATTTCAATACATACTATTTGTTTAAACATGAGGCCTGTAACATTTGTTATCATGATCATTTTTTCATGTAAATTGAGGGATCAAAAGCAGTATCGGCCACAAATATCGGCCCAAGCAAAATCGGCCATCGGCTAAGGATGATGGGAAAAAATCGGCATCGGCCCCAAAAGAAACATATCGGTCGATCCCTAATACGGACCAATTGATAAAGCCCCCGGAGTGTGATGAAGGCAGTCAAGGGGTGGCTTTCTTCATCCAAGATACCCTGGTGGTACGCCTTGCCCTGATCTACCACTGAAAACGAAGAGCTCCAACCCAGCTCATCCAACATCCTTGATATCGGGTGTTGGTCTGGA
Organism: Doryrhamphus excisus; assembly: GCF_030265055.1. Taxonomy (NCBI): domain Eukaryota; kingdom Metazoa; phylum Chordata; class Actinopteri; order Syngnathiformes; family Syngnathidae; genus Doryrhamphus; species Doryrhamphus excisus. The sequence goes on along the minus strand of NC_080475.1, from coordinate 19,440,139 downwards.
ACTGATTTATAGTTAAGCTCTCTATAGTCACAACAAAAGTGAAGAGTGCCGTCCTTCTTGCAGACACACACTGCCAGGGATGAATTGGGGGACTGTGAGGGTGTAATCCAGCCTTTGTTAATCAAGTCCTGCAGATATTCTTTTACTTCTTGGTGAAGAGGCTTTGGGACGGACATGTAAGTTTTCTGCTCAGAACGTGTCATGGATGTTTGCATTTTTCGTTTACTATGCTGGACTGTAGGGACTCAGTAGTACCTCTCTGTTTCCCCTTGGCGGCCTCTGTGCTTGGCATCCACGGGAATAGTGATTCTCTTGTCCACATTTGAAACAGTGGCTGCAGGTGTCTCCTGTCCCCTCTTCTTTGCATTTTTTTACAGCCTTTTTCTCTCTGTCTTGGTACCATGGGTTGGCGGGGCTGGTTACCATCACAGCCATAAACATTTGCTTCATTTCTTTGCAAAGTTCTTCTATCATCTGCTGTGGGGGGTCTCTGAACAGCTCTCTGGGCTGCCTGGCATTCTGTTTGGAGCTCTTGCATCTTGGGAATCTTGACTGCAGTGGACCTTTTTCGTTTCTCCAATCTTTCATTTTCTAGCTTTGAAGCTTCAGTGACGGTCTCAATGAGGTCTTCGTCTGGTATGAATAAGTCACTTAGGAGAGGGACCTGCCTTCAACACCATCCTCCCAACTCTGCTCCAGGAGAAGCTCTCCCAGCTGAGCGTGCCTGACTCCACCTGCAGGTGGATTACAGACTTCCTGTCTGACAGGAAACAGTGTGTGAAGCTGGGGAAACAACAAACAACAACAAACAAGCTGGGGATACAAAAACCATCAGCAGGGCTGCTTTCTTTCTCCTCTGCTCTTCTCCCTGTACACAAACAGCTGCACCTCCAGTCACCAGTCTGTCAAGCTCCTGAAGTTTGTGGACGACACCACCCTCATCGGTCTCATCTCTGACGGCGGTGAGTCCGTCTACAGGTAGGAGGTTGACCATCTGGCGACTTGGTGCAACCTGAACAACCTGGAGCTCAACGCTCTAAAAACAGTGGAGATGGTTGTGGACAACAGGAAGAACTGACCCTCTCCTGTCCCCATCACCCTCTCTGACTCTACGATTGACATTGTGGAGTCCTTCCGCTTACTGGGTACCATAATCTCCCAGGACCTCAAGTGGGAGCCGAACATCAGCTCCCTCATCAAGAAAGCACAGCAGAGGATGTACTTCCTACGGCAGCTGAAGAAATTCAGCCTGCCAAAGACAATGATGGTGCACTTCTACACCTCCATCATTGAGTCCATCCTCACCTCCTCCATCACCATCTGGTACGCTGCCGCCACTGCTAAGGACAAGGGCAGGCTGCAGCGTGTCATTCGGTCTGCAGAGCAGGTGATTGGCTGCAATCTCCCGTCCCTCCAGGATCTGTAAGTCTCTAGGACCCTGAGCCGTGCAGAAAGGATTGTGGCCGATCCCTCTCACCCCGGACACAGACTCTGAGACGCTCCCCTCTGGCAGGAGGCTGCGGTCCATCAGGACCAAAACCTCACGCCACAAGTACAGTTTCTTCCGTCTGCTGTCAGCCTCATCAACAAGGCCCGGAACACCCCTGACACTCTTCACACCCCACCTCTGCCTCATCCTGCCACTTTGACACTCACTATATGCGTTACATTAACGCTCAGTTTGGACTCTTAGAAATAACAATCAGACTGCACTTCCGGAATAACAAACAAAAAACAGACTGTGTACATATATTCATACTGTTTATTCTGTATATTTTGTATTTTCATTTTTTAATAGATGTGTCTGCAATTCCTAGTATGTGTTTGATCATACCTGGCAATAAACCATTTCTGATTCTGATTTTGATTCTGACTGTAATTACTGTTTCAACTATTTCAGCTTCTGGGTGTCCTTTTTCACTCCCATTCTCAATCTGGCGGATTAAGCTGAGGTAGGATAGTTTATCCTTCTGCCCATGCTCTCCAATCTGTCCACATACTCTCTCCTCAGCCTTACCTATTGTTGAGTGTCTGTCAACATTCTTGGAGGGGTTTGTGCAGGGTTGTGCAGGGAACTATTTCTATGTCTTCATCTGCTTGATAGTGCCACAAATGCATCTGTGTTTGCAGTCCATAACACACGCCTACCCGTACAATAACCCCACTGCCACCATGGTCCACTTGATCCACAACACACAATCCTTTGAGGTGGATGGATTATGAATTAGAATGCTGTCTAACAGATTTGTGAACAATATTTGAGAGAGAAAGGTATGTATAGGAAGGTTTCAGAACTTTGAGTTTAGCTAATTAAAATGGGAGCAGAAACACAAGTGTTGTGTTTATACTTTGCTTAGTGCATTGACAAAAAATTGCCTTGCAGCATAACCTTGCTTAAACAACTTTATCCCTTGCAAATCAAGTTATCTTCCAGCCTTTCACTGCACGTCCCTAAGTACAATCCACACAGTGCACAATTAACAATTGGGCTAATGAGTTCTCTGTTAATGTGACACCAAAGACACAAGTTATTTTATGGTATGGAAAATAAGGAAGAGCAATGTCATTGAGACATCAAAATTCCAACCAATTGCAGTCATATATACCAAAGTGGAAGCAAACTGAGGATTCATCTTTGACGTGTCCATTGAGCTCCCATTGATTTGTTTTGTACTGTCTACCAATCCTCATTATGCATAATTTGGTGCCAGGAAATCAATAGGATTGTGAGAAGCTAAGACCACATGCATAAACAGGTAGATAAATTATTCATAAAACAGCCAGCACTGCACGATTGAAAGTAGGCCACACTTACTATGTGGTTCTTCTTATGGGTTTCGTAATAGTGTCTGGAAGGATCTCGGAGAGATGAAAGCCACAGCATATTTCATTTATTTGGTAATTGCAATGTTAATGGTTTTATTTTATTTGAACATGCATCAGATTACAATTGAGTGCATCACATAATCAGTTCACAGTTCCACATGTCCGAAAAGAGTAGGAAGAAGCAAAGCTTATTAAATCCTACCCCTCCATCTGGTACTTTTAAAATCAGTAACTGTTACATTTGTTCACTTTCACTTTTGTTCACAAAAGCAAACATCAACTGCTTGTATTGTTTCTTGAATTGGCTCATCGTTGTGCATTGTTTGAGGTCCTTACTCAATCCATTCCATAGTTTGATTCCACATACTGAAATGCTATGGCTTTTTAACATAGTCCTAGCATATAAGTGTTTCAAATTTAGTTCTTCCCTGAGATCATATTTCTCCTCTCTTGAAGAGAAGTATTGGATGACAGTTTTAGGTAATTGGTTATTTTTAGCCTTATGCATTATTTTAGCTGTTTGAAGATTAACTATATCAGCAAGTTTAAGTATTTGTGATTTTAGAAATTAGTTAATATGTTCTCTGTAGGCGGCATTATGAATTATCCTTACTGACCTTTTTTGCAGTACATTTAGCCAGTGAAGATTGCTTTTATAGTTATTACCCCATATTTCCACACAATAAGTAAGGTATGGTAGAACCAGAGAGCAATAAAGAGTGTGGAGTGATTTCTGATTGAGAACAAATTTAGCTTTGTTCAATATTGAAATATTTCTGGCCACCTTATGTTGTATATTTGTAACATGAGGTTTCCAGCTCATTTTTTAATCTATTTTTGATCCCCAGAAATGTATTTTTCTTCACCTTTTCAATGTCTATACCGTCGAATTGTATTTGCTTGTACGTGCCTTTTCTGCTGTTACCAAACAGCATTATTTTAGTTTTACTTAGGTTCAAGGACAATCTATTATCATCAAAACATCTTTTTAGTGTGACCATTTCTTCTCTGATCTTTCTAATGATTTCGTCTGTAGTCCCTCCAGAACAAAAAGCAGGGCTATCATCCGCAAATAATACCAGCTTTAAGTCTTTTGTGACTTTGGAGATATCATTGATGTACAAGTTGAATAGTTTTGGTCCTAGTATTGACCCCTGGGGTACTCTGCACGTAATATTGTCAAATATTGACAAATATATAAACTTGCAAATGTGTATTCTCCTAGCTGTACGTATTGTTTCGTGTCAGCTCAGTAGCTTTTGACCCAGTTCAGAACTAATCCTCTTATTCCGTACCTTTCTAATTTAGTTATTCAGATGCCATTGTTGATTGTCTCAAAGGCTTTTGTCAGATCCATGAATACTGTGCCTGCACACTTCCTATGATCTATAGCGTTAGTGATTTCCTCCGGAATTTTGATCAGTGGCATGGAGGTTGAAATGTTAGCTCTGTATCCATACTGACTCTGATAGTAATTTGTTCACATTAATACATTTATCCAGCCTATTGTTGAATAGCTTCTCAATAATTTTGGATAATTGTGGTAGTAAGGAGACTGGCCGATTGTTTGTAAATTGGTGTTTGTCACCATTTCTAAAAATTGGAACAACCTTTGTTGTTTTCCTTTCTTGGGGAAATCTTCCGGTCTGAAAAGATCAATTACTCATGAACATAAGTGGTTCTACAATCTCGTTAACTGACGTTTTTATAGTGTCCATTTCGATTCCATTACAATAAGTTGATGTTATTGCTTTACAATATTTTGACAATATCTTTTTTTTTTTTGTCCCGTCCAGCCATTGGGGCAGATGGTATTGTTGATCTAAATGCCCTTACATGCTAAACAGATTTGCTCTGTGTCAGGAAAGGTGTTGGCTACAACTTCCCTGTACCATGAAATTTTATTTGCCATTATTTGATGTTTTTGTTATGCCATTTGGAGCGACCGGACCGGAGCAAGAAGAAGAACAGAAAAGAAGAAGAGAAAGGTGGGGTGGGGTGGGGGTGAGGGAGTGGGGGGGGGGGGAGTAGAGGGAGAGACAAAAACAGCAGCAACAAGAAGTTCCATAACAACAACAGTGACAAACAGAACAGGTAAATGTCAATGATGGCTAAGGGTCACAATGGAGATGATATCAGTGAAATGAAACAGTCCAACTTACCAGTGGCAATAGTAACAATGAAGACATGAACCATGATAGTAAACACAATTACAGCCATACAGTTACAGTAATTAAAATCTCACTGCTTGGCATCATTATTACTGTAATAATAGCATACTGATAGCATATAGACATCAGGGATAAGATGGTAGATTGTGTAGAGAAGCACCCATGTGCTGTGAGTGTCCATATGGAGGTGTGTGGTGTATGTGAATGCGAGTGTGTGAATGTGTAATTGTCACTGAGAATGACAAAAGGAGAGAGACTGCCTTCTACCACCCAGCAAACCCCGCCCCGCGCAACCAGGTCAAGCCCCCACCGCCAGAGATCCTCCGGCCCCGTGGGTGTGGGCAAAGCCAGGGCCGACTCCCCAAGACCCGCCCCCGAAGCAACTCCCCGAAGAGACCAGCAAGAGGCCATGGAGGAGCAATCCCAACCGGCAACAGGGCGCCAGCAGGCCGGAGGAGAGCCGCACCCCCGAGACCAGCGGGAGACCATACCCCACTAGGGCAGAAGGGCATCGAAGGCCACACACCTGTGGGCACAGGGGCGCCCCCGCCAATCGGAAGTTGTCAATATTTTGACAATATCAATGATTTCCTATTTTGTTACATCCGTCAGAAACATAGAATTAGGATTCCTTTCTATTGTTTCATTAATTTCCTCCCTTGTCCTTTGTTTCGGAATCTTTTCTTGCAGTTTGGGACCAATATTGACAAAGTAGTTATTGAACTTTTCAACTGTCTCATCCATATCATCATGATAGGTGTTGCCCACCATGAAATAATTTGGGTAGTCTGTCTTGTTGTTACTTTTCCTGATAATACTATTTAAAATGCCCCAGGTTGGTCGAATATTGTTTTTGTGCTTGTCTAATAGTTGGCTGTAATATTCCTTCTTACACACTCTTAGGATTGTAGTCAACTTATAAGTCTTGTATGTTCTTTCTGATTCTTTAGTCTGTTGAACTATGAATTTCCTGTACAGTGTGTTCTTCTTCTTGCAAGCATTAGTAAGTCCTTTTGTTGTTTTTCTTTTGCTTCTTTGACTTTTCCTTCCAGGGACAGTTCTTATCGTACAGGATCATATAAGTATGTAGAAAGTGTTCATATGCTTCATCCACGTCTTTGGCACTAGACACACGCTCCCATTTCTGTTCTTCTAGATCCTTCTTGAAAGCGTCGACTCTGTCTTCAGATAGTAGTCTTTGGACAGTCTTTGTAGCCTCCATTGGTCTGTTGTTGTAATGATGGTTATAAATTGTAAACACTGAAAGATGATCACTGATGTCTTTGATTAGCAGGCCACTAGTGGTTTTGTTATCAAAATCATTGGTGAATATATCGTCGATTAGAGTGGCACAATGGGCTGTTATTCTACATGGTCTGGTGATTTAGGCAAACAAACTTAAGCTGTACATTGTATCTATAAAATTGTCAATTACCTTGTTCTTGTGTGGATTCAGCAGATCGATATTGAAGTCTCCATGAAAATGTTTGATTGTTATCTGAAAAGGTTGTTTTGATCCAATCTTCAAACATTTCTATCCTTGAGTGTGGCGTCATTATGGGCGTTACTTATGAACACGTTTTTCCGTTGTTCTTTATAGATTTCAATTGTTATGCATTCCAGGATATTGTCAAGAGCAACTGATATAGTATTATTATTATGTATCCGGATCTATGTCCTTTTCCAATTCCAATTGTTTGTGATTTGTAAAGCCAAAGGTGTCCAATTGCACATCTTCTTGTGTCATAATGGTGATGTTTAAGTCGTTTTCCATTTTCAAGTAATCTTAGACTTGTTCCAGATTCCTTGTTCCGATATTTTTGACAACGAGACAACACTGGCTTCCGGTCCTCCATTTAACTTGATGAAAATTTTGCAGTTGGTACTCCAAGTAGCTTGAATCTTTCCCTGCTTTCTCAGGTCATGTGCTTTCTTCGCGATTTCAGCATTACGTTTGGTCAGGTGGTCATTCATGTAGACATTTGTACCTTTCAACTTCTTTCCCTGTTTTAGTACAGTGGTCTTGGATTTCCTGTTAGTGAACTTGACGATGATGATGGGTGTGGTTATGTTCCTTCCGTACAGTGGGATGCAAGTGTCGATGGATTCGGTGTCAACCTCTACCTCTTTGGATGTTAGGACATCCACTACTTGTTGCTCCGTTGAGGTGATGTCCATTTCGTCTGCTTCCTCACTGTTCCTGACTGCCATGGCATAAGACCTGGGTTTGATCTTCAGCCCCGTCACTATTATGTCGTTCATCCTTGTATTCTGATCCACGTCGTCAATTGTATTTTTCAGCTCCTGAATTATTTTGTCTTTCTCCTCATTTTCTTTTTTGATGATGGTATGACTCTCTTGTAATTCTTTATATGATCTATCATCTCCTTCATTGGGTTTTGAATGTGCTCATCCACCTTCTCTTCTGATTTTTCCCACTTCAAAGTCATCTTTTTCAGTTAATTGCCGTTTTTTTGTAATTTCTTATCCATGTGATCCGTCCTCCGGGTTAAGTAATCCACCTTATTTAGCAGCTTTGATAGCATCTCTAGTATGCTTTAGTGTGCGTTAGTGGTGGAGATCGCTTTCAGTGGGAATCGACGGCAGATCTTTGAAGATTTTTTCCGTGTACATAATTGTGTCCGGAGTGCTTTGGCCCGAGCTACATGAGCTTCCAGGTACACTTCGATCCGAGGTACTTGGGCTGGGAGGTTCACTATTTGGTCCCAGGGGTGAACCCTTCCCCTTGGATCTCCGCATGGTTGCGGTTGCTAGGCAACACCTTGACAACACCTTGTCAACACCGTCTGTTGTTAGCCTGTTAGCTCGCTTTTACGACTGTATTCAATATTTAGTAATCGTTCTTATAGAGAGTATAGTCTCTCACCACTCGATGTTACAGCCCGGAATGTCCCCACAAAGGTTCCGAGATATTATGGAGGTTATGGAGGCTAAAAGCAGCCACCACCTTGTAACGGCTGTCGACTCCTTAGAGTTCGTTGATGTGGTGAGTTCAGACCTCGCTTGTCCTGTATTAAGACAGAGTTGCCACAAGGTTCCCAGCGGAGTAATTTGAGGTGCTGACACGAGTAATGGTCGGGAATGTTTCCAACAAAAACTTTAAAAAACTTAAAAACTCCAGGAACAAAGCCAGAGCTCATGCCGCCCATGTCTGTCCTTGTCAACAGGAGGTGAAGTTAAATTCTACATTCAGCGTTTGTGCACGCCGCGTGGGTGTAAGGGGAATTCATGTTTGCAAAAGGCATGTAGTACTCGTTCTATGAGTTAGAAAAGCACTGCTGCAGATCACCTTTATACATGCCCATGTCCTTGTCTGCATATGTTTTCAATGTTCTACATGGCTTATGTTTTTTTTCTCTCTCAGGTATGCAGCAGCAGTGCAGGATGGATCTCAGTACTTTGTCCTGCTCATAATCACAGATGGCGTCATTTCGGACATGGCTCAAACTAAGGAGGCCATCGTAAATGTAAGTGCTGTTCTAACACCAGCCGCAGGATTATCTTCTCTTATACCATGATACTGCTCTTAGGGTTTTTTGTACCCTTCAAGGTTTGCAGTTCAGTCAAAGAAGATATTAAAGTTTCTGGGATGTTTTCTGCGCCACTTGTTTCCTCTCTTATGAACGCCTATGTTCAATTTTGCTGAGATGTCTGGGATGCCTGAGGTGTTCAAATCCTTATCGTCAGGTCTGCTTGAGTGACTGTCTGGTTTTTGGCTCAACCAAGAACTACTAAAATATTGTGGTGTTGGGTATATTGTTTTTCCAAACTGCTATTGCATGTGTAAGCTATAGAGGGCAGCCAGGTTCAGCATGCTGGTTAGAGCAAGCGTTTGGAGGAAAAAGGCCAGAATAAGAGATGGAGGAAGTGTTGGGGAGTGCTATGACGAGAGTCAGCGTGAAAGACAGGAAATGCTGTATGCTGCTGTTACAAATAAATGGCGAACTGTATACAGCCATCCTGACGTGTAATTATTCAGCCGCCATTACAATATCATTGTCAACATGACCCCCCCCCCCCCCACACACACACACACCCCACCAACTTAAAGGTACCAAATACTGTGTGTGAGCCAATGTGTGAGCCAATGTGAACGTGACACTGCCAACACCCTTAATGTTAGCGAGCTAATGCTAACAGAGCCAACGGGAGAAGGCCCAACCGCAGAAGTAAATAGCAGCTAAATGCAGCCCAACAGAATAATGTCCCGGTCAAACTCCACTATTACTGATAGTTGAAAACAGCATCTGAAACACAGTTGAGGTGAAAGGTAGTGTGTTTACAAGGCAAAATACAGATGCTAACTAACTAAGTTGAGCCTTCTCCATTGCTGGATGGTGCAGGCTGACAGCTCTGTGTCACGCTGTCCCCGCCCCCGACTACTGAACACCAGTCACTCATTGGCTGATCTGGGCATGCACTGCGGTCTCACCAAGAAACGCAGCTTTCTGATAGGATGTTTTTATTGTTCCCCCAATACTAATATTTTTTTAAGTATTTGTTGAAATTAATTATTCGTAAAAAAAAAGTCATTATTCGTGCCGTTTGGAATATCATAGTCCAGTTCGGTTAAGTGTGGTGGGGTTAACGTTCACAATTATATTTTATTAGATTTTGGTCTATCCATCGATGGGATAAGGCTGTTATTTATTTATTTTTTTTCATTGGTGGATTTATGAAAGAAAACGTGAATTTATTTCTAATTACTATGATTGTACTATTATTATTATTGGATTTTTTTTTGGCAGGCTATTATTTGTATTTTTATTATATTAAATGAATTGATGGGGGGGGGGGGGGATTTTAAATTTTATTCGATTACAAATACTTTTCCGAGCTCAACAAATACAAATACAATACACATAAATGTATATACCAGGGCTGTCAATCGATTGAAATATTTGTTGTGATTCATCACATTTTGTCCACAGTTAACTCACAATCAATCGCATTTAATCGCAGATAGAAAGAAGTTTTTATCTATAATAAGTAGGGGCATTTCTTTGTGGTAAACGATTCAATGCAACTACGATAAACGATAATTACATATATTTTATGTAAAAGGATATCAATTTGGGAACAAGGACCATTATTTAAAACAACACAGTCAGCAAGCTTATTTTTGTATGACTTTTTCTTTATTAGCATATTAGCTCTTAAACTCGCCCACAAATGCTCAGCAAACACAAAATGTGAGCGAGTGAGACCTCTCATACTAACATGTTTTTGTTTATTTGTGTCAGCTCCAAATAAGATTAGTTTATTTAGGAAACTGGTTTTAAATTGTAAATGTTTGTAGAAAAAAATAATCATTTAGGAACATTCAGAAAGGATTATTATTAAAGAATTGCCTCAATGCACCTTTCCTTCATGAAATGTACAAATGAAAATACCTAAAACATAGGGCAATAGTCATAAAACATTTAATCCATTTCATTTCTCTTTTAAAACACATTTAATTACAGAGAAATTCAATTAAATTTGTACTACTTTTTTGATGGTCGCACCATCCCACTGTTCTCCGATGCGCTGTATGGATGTATTTGGATGTATTTTCCCCTTTTTCTTTCACTTCATATTTGTCCCCAATTGCTGATACTATGTGGGAATGCATAAAGGTAAGATTTGATGACTTTGAGTGCTAATGTGCATCATTGTGGTAGTTCCATGCTAAATGGCTAACACTAGCAAAACACTGGACTTCAGCCACAGTCATCAGAATCAGAATCAGAATGCTCTTTATTGTCATTTTACATATAGTAGAATGAAATTGCAGCAGCTCCATTTTCAGTGCAAGACAGTATGACAGTACAAAATATAGATATTGGAAATTAGAAGAATAAATAATAATGAATAATGAAGGGTCTACATTGTAGAGGACGATTGGTTGCCTTGGTTACATGGTCTTGTTGAGGAAGATGATGGTTCAAGGAAAGAAACTGTTTTTTAGTCTGTGTGTCCATGCCCTGATACATCTGTATCGCCTCCCAGAAGGTAGTCACTGAAACAGTTGTGTGGCATGGTGAGAGTAGTCCTGGATGATCCTGAGAGCTCTGCTGACGCGCCGGGAGTCGTAGAGGTCTGCCAGGGAGGGCAGAGGGCAGCCGATGATCCTCTGTGCTGCTTTGACTGTCCTGTGCAGCCGCTCTCTGTCTGCAGCAGTGCAGCTCCCATATCAGATGGTTAGGCAGTAGGTCAGCAGGCTCTCGATGGAGGAGCGGTGGAAGTTTCTTGGCCACGTTGTTTTTCCTGAGGACTCTCACCACTGCCGAGCCTTTTTGATGATGGCTGAGGTGTTTTTAGTCCAGGTCAAATCACCGGAGATGTGGACCCCCAAGAATCTGAAGTCATGGACCCTCTCCACATCCTCGCTGTTGATGTAGAGGGGGAGATGATCACTTTTCGTCCTCCTGAAGTCCATGATGATCTCTTTAGTCTTCCTGGTATTCAGAGTCAGGTTATTTTTAGAGCACCATGTTGTGAGTCTCTGAACCTCCTCTCTGTAGGCTTTCTCAACTCGGTTTGAGATCAGCCCGACCACTGTGGTGTCGTCCGTGAATTTGACGATCATATTGTTCCTGTGGGCCGGACTGCAGTTGTAGGTGTAGAGACAGTACAGCATGGGGCTCAGGACACAGCCCTGTGGTGAGCCAATGCTTAGAGTGCGTGTGGAGGACTGGTGGGGGCCGAGCCTCACTTTCTGGGGCCTGTTGGTCAGAAAGTCCATAATCCAGCTGCATGTGATGGGGGGAGGCCAAGTGTGTCCAATTTTGTGTTTAGAATGGCTGGGATGATGGTATTTAAGGCCGAACTGTAGTCAGCGGAGAGCAATCTGCCATCGGCCTGCTGCTGTTCCAGGTGACTCAACACAGCATGCAGAGTTGTTGTGATGGCGTCCTCTGTAGATCTGTTTGTCCGGTAGGCGAACTGGTGGGGGTCAAGTGTGGGGGGGGGGATAGTCCTTGATGTGTCGGAGTACCATAGTCTCAAAACACTTCATGATTACTGGGGTGAGGGCAACAGGGTGGTAATCGTTGAGGCTGGTTGGAGGTGATGTCTTGGGGATGGTGATTATTGTGGCTGATTTTAGGCATGTTGGAACGATCGTTTGGGCCAATGAGAGATTAAAGATCTTGCAGAAGATGTGGGAGAGCTGGTGAGCGCAAGCTCTGAGCACCTTGCCAGGTTCTCCGTCAGGGCCGGGAGCTTTCCTGGGATTCACTCCCTTCGGCACACATCTCACCTCCTGCTCCTCAAGAATGAGTGGGGGTGCGCTGGGGTCTGATGTGGGTGGGGGCACGGTTAGAGCAGATGAGTGTTGCCTAGGTGGTGGAAAGCGGAATAGGAGAGCCGTGAGCCGCTGCGTCTGAGCGCGCCGCCATCTTGGAAAAAAAAATTGACATCGATCACATTCACAGCCTGTCAATAGCAGCTGGAAGTCCAATTTAGCTGGCAGTTCAATGCCAAAATCATCAGAGAGATGTAAGAATGTGAAAATCACTGGTTAGTTGGGCCACTCTTATGCCAAGGTAGCACTGTATATGACAATAAAAACAATACCTGCACTGCTCCAGTCTCTGGCAGGCCATGGAATCTGTGATAAGTGAAACACAGCGACAAATAACTTTGGTCTTGCTACAAGAGCCATCTGCCAGGGATTTGAAGCTAACTTTACAAAAATACTAATTTCTGTCAAAAAAAAAATCCCAAGTACGTAGATCACAAAGTAAATTGATATTCAGTTGAGCATCGGACCTCCACCAAGGACAACATTGCTAATTTAACAAAATTATCATATTCATGTATAGCTGTGGCTTGCATATGCTTGCATGATCTCATAAATATTGATGTATGCTGCAATTAGCAATTAAAATACTCAACAATTAAATCAAGTATCAATGCAGTTGTCCCTCATTTATTGCGGTCTCTTGGTTCCAGACCTGACTGCGATAAGTGATTTTCTGCAACTAATGATTCAATATTAATAAATTGAATATTTTTGTAGTTGGAGCATAGAAAAACTGTTAATGGCTTTGTAAATATATATTTTTAACCATTTTAAGACCCCTGTAGACATTACCCCATTACACCCCTTCACATTCCTATTATTCTTTTTTTACAACACATTGCCATGACACATGCCATGGCTGACTCGTGTGACATGCAGTGTAAAGATAATCTATCGATAATCTGTCTCAATGTAACATTACTCAATCCTAGTGACTAGAATACTACATATTGTCTTTTAATATTTTTTGACAAATAATAGTCCATAGTCAAACACAAAACAGATCCCTCACTCCAGCATGTGCGAGAGCATCGTTCAAACCTCAATCCTGCTAGGATTAAACACACAGTGTACAGTAAAAACACTTTCCACCTTTTAGATGATAAAGAATTTCCATCTTTTAGCAGAACATTCTTCTCTGCCTCTCAACGAAGGCGGTTGCATCTTTCCCCTCTCCTCCTTATCCCTTATCTTCCCTGCTTTGCTTCTTTGTCTTGTCTAGTCTCGTCTTGTACTTCCTCAAGAGCCTCTCACTGCACTGCTCTCCAAAAACCTAAATCAGGGAATTGATCAACTGGTCTCTCAACACAATCTTCTCGACGAGAAGCTCAGGTACGGGGGAACCTGCCTGCCCTGACAGAACGTACACCGCTGGGTACGTGATGGACAGTTGGGGAAAGTGGAAGGTCATGTGCCTGGCAATTCTTTCCGTGGAGGACATCAAAGACGTCTACCTATTCGGAACCATGATAACAGGTCTGTTGCTGATTGGATTGGGCACTTTCCTGGTGTATCGCAAAATTCATATGATGATGAAGGCAGCGGATCGAGTTGGCCCACAGCTGCCCATCGTGAATGATTTGGTGGGCAAAGCCGTTCACACACTGACTGGGACTGCCAATCACAACAAGGATGCCATCTTGGTGAAGATTTCGGCTTTGCAAAAGCAGTTGGATCAATTGGGAGGCCAGAATGGACAATAGGGTGGTCCGGTCTATTGGAATGTGGCTGCCCGAACTAACCCAAACAATATTATTAATCTGGATTTCGGCGTCCCCACCACGGCTAACCAAGGTCGTGTTGTGAAAACAACTTCTCCCAAGAGATTGCTGCAGCGGGATGCTCTGACCCTCCTTCATTCCTTACGGACACCTGTTGTTTCTCTTCTCTTGGCCCACCACAGACTTCTCCATGGCAACTGCTATGTATCGCAATGACACCCTGCGAACTGAGCTCCAGGTGGGCGGGGCATCCCCCAATCCAAAGCCTTCGCCGCTAACCCCCCCGGTGCGGGCATGACGGGGACCGCTGCTCGTATCGGCTATTTTCCCTTCGTGGTGCTGGTCTTGTGTCTATGTGTGTGAACAATGTCTTTTATTTGCATGCCGATTTGTATGCCGAGGTTTTTTTTTAACAGTCCCACACTGTACTTCTTCATTAAGAGTCTAGTTTTGAGTTGTTTTTTTTCCCTCCCCTCTCCTAGTGTTGCCCCCCCCCCTTCATCGCCCAATCATCCCGTCCTGTCACCCCTTGTCTCACTGCATAGTATGTTGTATGTGTATGGAAGGGATGATTGCACAATTTCGCTTGTACTCCTGTATAAGTGACAAGAATAAAGGGCTTACTACAACATTCACCAGCATTAAACTCAATTAACTGAATGTTCTTTAATGTCACCTGTGAGTAGATGAGGCAAAATGAAGTGCACTACGTGGTTGTAACCAACATACAGTGCATCCAGAAAGTATTCACAACGCTTCACCTTTACCACATTTTATCCCAAAATGGATGAAATACTTTTACTTTTTTGCTCCAAAATTCTACACACAACACACCATAACAGCAATGTGAGAACAAAACATTTTTTAAACTGTTGCTAATTTATTACAACTAAAACGGTGAAGAATGACATGACCATAAGTATTCACAGCCTCTGCCCAATACATTGTTGATGCCCCTTTGGCCAATTCCAGCCTCATCATATTTGAATATGATGCCACCCTCTTTGGCCAGTTTTTCCTATTCCTCTTTGCAGTACCTCTCAAGCTCCATCAGGTTGGATGGGAAGCGTCGGTGCACAGCCATCTCTCCAGAGATGTTCCATTGGGTTCAGGTCTGGGCTCTGGCTGGGCCACTCAAGGACATTCACCCAGTTGTTCTGAATCCACTCCTTTGATATCTTGGTTGTGTGCTTAGGGTCGTGGTCCTGCTAAAAGTTCAACTGTCGCCTCAGTCTAAGGTCAAGAGCACTCAAGAGCAGGTTTTCATCCAGGATATCTCTGTACATTGCTGCAGTCATTGTTCCTTCATCCTGACTGGTCTTCCAGTTCCTGCTGCTGAAAAACAACCCCAAGAATGATGCCGCCATCACCATGCTTCACTGTTGGGATGCTATTGGCCTGCTGATGAGCAGTTCCCTGTTTTGCCAATATAATGCCTGGTATTCACACCTAAGAGTTCCATTTTTGTCTCATCAGACCAGAGAATTTAGTTTCTTGTGGTCTGAGAGTCCTTCAGGTTCCTTTCGGCAAACTCCAGGCGGACTGCCATGTGCCTTTGACTAAGGAGTGGCTTCCTTCTGGCCACTCTACCATACAGGCCTGATTGGTGGATTGCTGCAGAGATGGCTGTCCTACTGGAAGAACGCTGACAGAGTGGCCATGCGGTTATTGGTCACCTCTTGACTAGGGCCCTTCTCCCCCAATCACTCAGCTTAGATGGCCACTTAAGTATAATGGAGGCTACTGTGCTCATTGGAACCTTCAAAGCAGCAGAAATGTTTCTGTAACCTTCCCCAGCCTTGTGCCTTGAGACAATCCTGTTTTGGAGGTCTACTGCCAATTCCTTTGTCTTCATGCTTGGTTTTTGGTTTGCCATGCACTGTCAACCCTGGGACTGTATAGAGACAGGTGTGTTTCACATCATGTCCAACCAACTGACTATGCCACAGGTGGACTCCAATGATGCTACTGAAATATCTTAAGAATGATCAGTAGAAACAGAATAGACTTGAGCTCAATTTTGAGCTCCACAGCAAAGGCTGTGAATACTTATGTAAATGTGATTATTCATTTTTTATTTGCAATAAATTTCCAATGACTAATTTTTTTTCACATTGTTATGACTCAAGTCAAGTTTATTTATAAAGCCCTTAATCACAAAAGAGCCTCAAAGGGCTTAACATGCAAGCAACAGTAGATAACAGTAGATGATAGACAATAGACGACATCCCCTGATCTAAACCTCCATCAGGACATGAAAAAACTCAAAACCCATTAGGGAAAAAAAACCTTGAGAAGGTACCGCAGATGGGGGAATCCCCCTTCTACGATGACCAGGCTGCAATGGATGTCGAGAGGGTAACGTGACAATTAAATATAAACAGAGAGTATAATAGTCCAGGTCCAAGATGTAAGGCCATTAGGATAGTTGGGCAGCCACAGGTGTTGAGATGATCACCAGCCAAAGCAGGGCCCTCTTCTGCAGCACCACCACAAGGTAGGCCACGTCAGATGTTGTCCAGTTGAGTCAGGGCAACTTCCAAACAGCCTCTCCTGGACCAGGGGAGGTTGTTAGAGAGAGAGAGCGAAGGAGCAGCAGTCAAAACAGGCAAGGAATACTTTTAAGTGTAGAAACGTGTCTTAAGTCGGGACTTGAACATTTCTACGAGGTAGCAGCTCTAATTTTAACAGGTAGACCATTCCACAACGTTGGTGCCCGAATGAAAAAGGCTCTTGAGCCGGCATATTTCTTTCTGGCTCTCGGGATTGTCAAAAGACCAGCGTGTTGTGAGCGTACGTTTCTAGACGGAGCATAGGGTACAATTGGGTCAACCAGATAGGAAGGTGCCAACCCATGTAATATTTTGGAAACGAGAAGCAGAACATTAAAGTCACATCTTAAATGAACTGGGAGCCAGTGCAGGTTGGCTAGTACTGGAGAAATATGGTCAAGGCGTCTTTGTAAGAAGTCGTGCTGCAGGCTTTTGAGACTTGCCATGGGAAGACCAGAAAGCAGTACATTAGCGTAGTCGAGACGAGACGTGATAAATGCATGGACTAGGGTCTCTGCATCAGAATGGATAGAATAGGCTGTATCTTCGCCATGTTGCCAAGATGAAAAAAATGTGTTTTAGTAACCCTCTTAAAGTGCTTATGAAAAGATAGAGTCGAGTCCAATATCACACCCTGATTTTTCACAGAGTCACTTTGGGTAATGATGCTTTTATCAAAGCTCAGAGTGGTGTCCTTAAAAAGTTACAGGACGTTCAATGTTTGATATCGATGCAACACGCCTCAAGATTAGACAGTCCTGCGGGTCAGTTAACTTTAGTGGCACATATAGCTGAGTGTCATGAGCATAAGAGTGAAAGCTAATCTTATGTTTGCGAATGATGTCGCAAAGCGGCAGCATGTGAATGTTGAACAGAAGAGGGCCGAGCACTGATCCCTGTGGAACTCCGCGAGTGACACCACAGAACTCTGAAGTCACATCATCACAAACGACTCGATGCCTCCGATCCCCAAGATAAGATCTAAACCAAGAGAGTACCGGACCAGTAACACCAATATACGTTTGAAGGTGTCCAGTAGTTAGAGTGATCTACGGTATCGAAGGCAGCACTGAGATCAAGTAATAACAATATTGTGGATGTGTCGTAGTCTATAGATAGAAGATCATTTGTCACTTTTGCAAGGGTTGGTTCAGTGGAGTGGTTAATCCTGAAACCAGACTGAAGAGGTTCAAAATGATCACTCAAAGCCATGTGATCATTGAGCTGTTGTGCTACAATTATTTCAAGGATATTGGACAGAAAAGGGAGGTTAGACACCAGCCCATAGTTAGAAATACTCCCAGGGTCAAGCCTTGGTTTTTTCAGTAGGGGTCGAATCACTGCAGTCTTGAAAGCTGCCGTCAGATTGCCGGATGAAAGTGATAGATTCATATTTTTTAATCTTGAGGGGGCTGGAATTGGGAACAACTCTCAGGTTTCCCAGGAAGCAGGTCACGCAGACATGTTGTCTGTTTTGCTGTACTAAAAGTTTTGTAAGCCCGTCAAGAGTTACTTCCTCAAAGTTGGAAAAGCTTGTGGGACACAGGATGGAAGTAGTCCCAACAGTGGTCATGGCGGTCGACACGTTTAACCAGTCTGGAGGTAGGGTGTCCTTTATTTACTTCCTGATGAGCTCAACTTTATTTGCAAAAAATCGCAAGAACTCGTCGGCTGAGAAAGGGAAACTACTGGGAGAGGTCCTCTCCTGAGTTAGCAATGCAATTGTGTCGAATAAGTAATTAGGGTTATTTTTATGGAGGTCAAATAGTCTAGAAAATAATTGCTTTTTGCCACAAGAGCTTGTCTATATTTGGTCAGACTATCTCCCCATGCCTGTTGGAAGACCTCAAGTTTAGTTGCACGTTGCAAGTTATACCATGGAGTGTTGTGTGCAGAATTTCTGATAAAAAATCTGCATTTAATCCATTTTGGAATAAGAGTGTGGCATAAACGAATGTGGAAACAATGAAGCGCTGTGAATACTTTCTGAATGCACTGTAGGCGCAGTTGATTCAATTTCAACCAGTTTGTTGTCTAAAGAATTTCGACGTGTCAGCTCAGTCTTATATCAATGAAGACCTCATCTCTGTCACAGCTCCTCTAGACAGCATTATTTGACTTTGTTATTCTACGAAACAGGAGCTAAGAACACTCGCAAGAGGGAGTTACTTTTATTGCATTACTTTTGTAATTTGTTGCTCCCCACCAGGTCCTTTGTAAGGTGAAAAGTCAGTTGGACATATAGGTCATGGTCACAATGGCCGTGGATCAATTCCAAACTGGGGGATTTATTTTCAAATATTTTAGGGTGCCGCATTGGGAGTTAAACAGAGTTCATTTACTTTATATATTTAACTTTCATACTTGTACAATACCTCTCTTGCACACAGATATTCACACACAAGACAGTTAAATAAACCACGTTTTGCTGACAGAGCTGACACAACTTCACCTCCTGGGTGGCCCCACGTTGACCCCCAGCAGACTGGGTTTAAAGGGAATTTGCGACTGTTAATCAAATCTTTCGAACAGCCACACCTTCCTTTTAAGATCTTGTCTGCTGCTCTGCACTGCTCAGCCCTAACCTGCTGAACTTATCTTGCTGCTGCTCTGTGAGAGAACTGTTTACTGTCATCCTTCACCTTACCTACTTTAACCCGTCACCTGCAGGAATTAATCATTGTGCGTGCAAATCTCTACTTTGCTATCTTGTTTCTCACACCAAGAGTAGAGATGAAATTCATATTTATGGTTAATTTGTGCTTTTGGGAATATTTATGTATTTTTGGTTTTTTGGTTCCACTGACTAATATATGCACATATCTATCAGGAAATCATTCAAGCATCTGCCTTTGATGTTTTTCCAAATTTAGCTCCATAGCTTCTAAAATCTTTTTTATGACCTTAAGTGGGTACACACAAAAACGAATTTGGACTGAGGTGCCACAGTATATATCATAAATCTATTAATATTTTTTAAAATTGAACCTGAGATCACTGGCATCATGACAGGTTCAAACTCCTGTGACACTTGTAAAAACACTTCATTACAGAAGAGACAGACAACAAAATTCAAAGTTTCTCGTAGTGAGGAGAGTGAAACAACATACCCAGTGACATGCCGCTCCACTCTGAGTATGCCATTCATGCTCCTCTCTTTTTATTTTCTTTAGGAGGTTCCTAATACAGGGTCGTGCAAGCAGTTGCACAAGCTGTACTGTCTATTGTGTGTGTGTATGTGTGAGCAGTTACGTTTTGTGCATAAGTTCTTATCTCCGCACATTTTGCATGATGAACAGGAACATCTTCAAGGTTGCTGCTGGCATTCCCAGGCACCTGCAAGATTAGTGGCGCTGGGAGTTGCTGGTTAGGGTCTTGGAATGTTCCTGCCTTTAAAACACTCAAGACACTTTGTCTATTGTCTAAGCAAACGGATATGAGGGTGATAACTATCACTATAATAATTGAATTTACATTTTATTCTAACATTACCTAGCACTATAATAATTGTATTTACATTTTAATCTAACACATCACTATTTTTTCTTTCTGAGCATTTAAATTTCAATGGCTGACAAAACCTGTTTGCTTTAGCAACTTTTTCAACATGTTTAATCATTACTATGTGGTTTACAAAGTGAGCCACTTCATATTCACCCTTGAGAGACTTTGATTAGTACAATAAATAACCTTAATAATAAATAAAATAACCTTCAGTTATAACAGTTATAAAATAACTTAACAGTTACTGGTGCTTTATGACCTCAATCTAAAGCAGGACAACTGATGGAGCCCAGATTAATCAATATTCACAAAATACCTTATTTCACAGCAAAATATCTATAAACTATTCAGTAATTCACACTATTATTGATTAATAAAAACATTTACAATAAAAAACACTTCGTAAATTTATGGGCTCTAATTTCGTAGACCAGGTGCAGGCTCAGCACATATAATGCATTTTTGCTGAATACAAGTATGAAAAGAGTACATTTCATCAATACCTGTATTCGTGTTTAAAGAAAATGCTCAATATGTATTTACTCTTCACACTCTGTGATTGGCCAATCACACAAAGCGACTGCCTCTCCCTAGATCGACACAGAGGAGCTCGGTGGTGTTTCTTCATCTCGTCTCTATACTGGCGTGCTATCTACAATATAAGAACTTTGTTAATTTTCAGTTAGCAGTACACAGACAGTGGTAATGGTACCCTGCATTGACCGCCCACAACATTATGTACACTTGGACAGTAGCACAAGAGCGGCATCAAGCATCCTGTGTGTATGGCTGATATCAGCGTGATAAAATAATACACCTCTCAAAACGTTTCAATATGCGCCTTGCAATAAACTTACAAACACAAAATAAAAAGTGCATTTCACCAATGAAACACAGCTTTCTGATAGGATGTTTTCATTGTTCCCTAATACTAATATTTATAAAAGTATTTGGTCAAATTAATTATTTTCTGCCCCCTCAGGGAAAGACATTTTTCTTGACAAAATCAAGACAAAATGGAAAGTTTACTGCCAGGAAGAAGTGGACAGACTAGAACCTCAAATGCAGAGGACAAGACCATTTGTACAAAAAGATTTATTAACATAAGGCGTCCCCATAGGGTAAATTAGGGTAAAATAAACACAATGTACCAAAATACAACTAAGGGAGCAGGCCAAAGAAAACAAAAACACAGTAGAGAAAATGCTACTCGAAAAACGAGGCGAAAGGTTCAGGAACAAAAAAACACCTTCTGTCAGCGGGCAGAACATTTTTTTTCTTCGAGTTGAAAAGTGTTGACTCTGTCGTCTGAATGTCGTCTTTGGACAGTCTTTGTAGTCCTCCATTGGTTGTTTGTTGTAATGATGGTTGTAAATGTCTTTGATTAGCAGGCCACTTCTGGTTTTGTTATCAAAGTCATTGGTGAATATATTGTCGATTAGGGTGGCACAGTGGTCTGTTATCCTACTTGGTCTGGTGATTTTGGGAAACAAATTTAAGCTTTGACTCTTCCTCCCCTCGTGTAGTTCCTGTTGATGCAGGTCATCTCATAACCTTTCAACTCAAAGTTTGTGCCTTTATCCTCGTTCAGCCAGGTTTCTGAGATTGTGATTACTTTGAAAGGTTACTTGAATGAATTCAATTATTGTTTGGTGTTGTCATAATTCACATGCTTCTGCAGTTTATATGAATGATTGACAACTTTTGCCTGTATAAAAACTATTACATAATAATACAATTGTATTGTTCTTCTGTATGTTAACGACAGTCAATTCTCGTGTATAGAATATACATATCCTCTATATCCCCTTCCAATTCCAATTGTTTGTGATTTGCAGAGCCAAAGGTGTCCAATTGCAGATCTTCTTGTGGCTTACTGGTGTTCAGGTCATTTTCCATTTCCGTTTTTAAGTAGTCTTAGTATTTTTCCAGATTGTTGATATTTTGAGCACTCTGGCCTCCTAGGGGAGTAGCAGGTGGCCAAAAAGTGCTCTAGTTTTCGAGATACCCCTACCGGAGGTATAACAAGTCGTACTTGGTATCAAAATGTTCGTTAGAACCTCTACTTTTCAGAACTGGTGTTGTACTTTGAAAAAGTTGTGTATAACATAGTCAATTAACCCCTTTATTGCCGAAACACGCAAAAAAACAACACTTCCTCATACCTTCAATTTATTCAACCCAGGCACTATAAAACTTTGTTTGATGCCACTACAATGCTATTTCTTTATTAACAGAGGTCTGTGGATATCATCTGGACATCAGTGGTGGTGTAAAAATCCCAAGGGGGGTAGTCTGGGGCCCCAAAATGGGGATTTTAGCCCCTTTTTCTACTTTTTCTTCAGGAAAACACCCCTTGTGAGCCCAATTTCAACTCAGATAAGGAGTGTTTGGTATCAAAATGTTCGTTGGAACCTCTTCTTTTCAGAACTGGTGTTGTACTTTGAGAAAAATTTGTGTAACATGGTCAATTAACCCCTTTATTTCAGAAACACATTAAAAACGAAACTTCCGTACACCTTCAATTTCTTCGACCCAGTCACTATAAAACTTTGTTTGATCTCGATAAAGTGCTTTATTTCTTTTTAGCAAATGTCTGAAGAAACAATCTGTACACCAGTGGTGCAGTAAAAATCCCAGGGGGCTAGTCTTGGGCCCCCAAAACTTTTATCTTAGCCCCTTTTTTCTACTTTTTTTCGGGAAAAAGATCCTGTTGCAAACACCAGTGAATTTGTAACTGTACTCGGACTCTGAAGGTCACTTCAAAACTCGTTTACCTGTTTGAAACAGCTTAGCAGTATTTTCTTTACCAGTAAAAAAGTGCCTGCTACCAAATATTGACCAATGAGACCAATGCTAGTTTTCATCGCTTCTGCCATCCCCATCCCCATCCCCATTATCTTGCTCAACACGGACAGTATTCGGGCAGTCACTGCATTTGCATGCTTCGATGCACGGAAGTCCAACCTGGAGACATGGACATTTCGCTCCATCAATACAGCTTGAATCTTGACAGTACAGATGAGTGAGGTTCCTCAGATCACTGGGAGCCGATTCCTTCAAAGTTCGAACACAAGGTTTTCTCCACTCTTGGTCCAGCCATATGCACAGGGGTCCCCAACTTCAGGTTTTGCTATGTGGCTGCTGCACCATACCATGGTCTGATATTTTGCCCGGAGTGCGTGCTGTTGAAAAGCATCCTCTGTAGGAGGGAGTGACACCACTGGCTTGTCGGTTGTTGATGAGTGGATGAGACGCAATTCATCCAAAGTTTTGCAATGTCTGTCCTTACGACCTTTGTAAATGAGGATACCGAATTTTCTTGCAGAATCCATTCCCACCTCTGGTCCAGGACTGTTGAATTCAGAAAGGCCTTTCAACTCATCTTGATGCTTTTGAAGCGCATTGAATGCAGTTCGTTTCCCTATTTTGAAAAATCCGCTAGTAGTGTCACATCCTGAAAGGGCGTGCATTGCTGGCAAAATGGAGCAGAGTAATGGCCCTACTTCTTCAGCAATCTTAGTCACTGGAATGAATCTCTCTTTTTTGGTGAATTTTCCGGCATGACCTGCGTGCATGTAGACCTCCCGACTCAACATTCCTCCACTCTGATAATGCAACAGCAACACAAGGACATCAGTGTCATCGCATCTGACGATGGTCCGTGGAAAGGAAGCTGAGTGTGTTGCATGTAACACAATTCTTGTGTCGGCTTCAGCTTGTGTCGAAGCCAGGTTCTCCATCGTACAAGGTCCTTCAGCAGATATTTGTTTCACTGTCTCTGGGTTCGGGTAACCCCCAGCAATCACCAGTGTTTTGTCTGGTGCAATCATGTCAGGTGCTCTCGCCTCTATATATTGACTAAGAAAATATATCAGTTCTGCTTTATTCTTTCCGGACTTGAGAAACTGTTTGTAGTTAGGAACTTTCCTATTCCCAATTACCTTGTGGGAAGCTCTATGTTCATGACTGTCCCCACGTCGTTGTCTTTCTCCTCCCTTGATGTTCAAGCTTGCATCTACATCATAACGGTCAAAGACCACCGTTTCGACTTCAATATGCAAGTCTGGATTTTTCAATAGTCTGGTCAGTCTTTTCAAGATGATCTGTCCCAAATCATCGAATGTCTGGAAGTGTGTTTCATTCACACTTTGAACAAGACTCATTCCATCAATTATGTATGCAGTTCGTGTGTAGGCTTCTGATTTCAGAACTGTTTCCTTCTGGCAACGTTCTTCAAGCTTGCTAGCAAGGTCTGATTTAGTCACCTTTCGCATGGCACCATCGTCATGGAATAATGCTGGCGGTACTGGGGTCAGCTCATACGACAAGACATCCTTCAGGTTGATTTCTCTGTGTCTTGCAACACAAAGCAATCGACGGAACAACACCTCTGGGTCAAGTAACAGCTTCTTGGCTTTATCAAACGATAGAGATTTCTTCATGCTCTCGAATGTTGTGGCCACAGACTTGGGTACTGCATCCCAAAAGTCTTTCTCTCCACCATCCACAAGTCGCTGGGCAATGAAATTATCCAGTATGCCTTTTCCCTTTCCTGGAATCGTTGTCAGGGACTGCACAACCGGTTTTGTGGCAATTTTCCCACTTGAGATATTCACAAGCTCACTAGGAACGCTGTTCAGATCAAATGGATTTTCGCAACTGTCCGTTATGTACGCAATTACAGAGAGTACGTCATTTCTATCCCTTGCTTTCCTTGTCTGGCCAAGTTCATCATGACTCCTACCCAGCGACTTCCCACCACAGAGCTCCTTGAAACTCTCAGAATACTGTGAGGTTGCATGGCGAGTTACAAGCCATCGTAGCAGGGCAGCTTTTCTTCTGGTGAAGCCGATGATTCCACCAGTGGTTTTTGCATCTCTATTTATTGATTGCTCCAACGCCTGATCGGTAGGGACACTGTTGAACTTCGATTCGCCTGACCGCCGAACAACAAATCCACCCTGCTCGAGGAACTTGAACATTTCTGGCTGTTTGGTTTCCAGCTGTCGCATCTCTGAAACGTACACGGGGGTGTACCTTGCATAGTTCACTCGCCCTGCCAAAATGAAGTAAGGAACAGCTTCCATTGCTGCATCAAGGTGTAGATGGAAGTCTCCCTCTTTGTCGGCTCTCAGGAGGTGAAGCAAAACATCACCTGCCTCCAGGAAACTGCACCAATACTTGAATGTCTCTGAAAAGGGGTTAAAATCCCCGTTTTGGGGCCCCAGACTACCCCCCCTGGGATTTTTACACCACCACTGATGTCCAGATGATATCCACAGACCTCTACTAATAAAGAAATAGTCTTGTAGTGGTATCAAACAAAGTTTTATAGTGACTGGGTCGAAGAAATTGAAGGTGTACCGAAGTTTCGTTTTTAATGTGTTTCTGAAATAAAGGGGTTAATTGACCATGTTACACAAATTTTTCTCAAAGTACAACAACAGTTCTGAAAAGAAGAGGTTCCAACGAACATTTTGATACCAAACACTCCTTATCTGAGTTGAAATTGGGCTCACAAGGGGTGTTTTCCTGAAGAAAAAGTAGAAAAAGGGGCTAAAATCCCCATTTTGGGGCCCCAGACTACCCCCCTTGGGATTTTTACACCACCACTGATGTCCAGATGATATCCACAGACCTCTGTTAATAAAGAAATAGCATTGTAGTGGCATCAAACAAAGTTTTATAGTGCCTGGGTTGAATAAATTGAAGGTATGAGGAAGTGTCGTTTTTTTGCGTGTTTCGGCAATAAAGGGGTTAATTGACTATGTTATACACAACTTTTTCAAAGTACAACACCAGTTCTGAAAAGTAGAGGTTCTAACGAACATTTTGATACCAAGTACGACTTGTTATACCTCCGGTAGGGGTTCAGTGGATTTTTGGTACTGCTGCTACTGCACTATCCGGTCCTCCATTTAACTTGATGAAGATGTTATAGTTGACGCTCCAAGTAGCTCGGATCCTTCCCTGCTTTCTCAGGTCACATGCTTTCTTTGCAATTTCAGCATTGTGCTTCGTCAGGTGCTCATTCATGAAGACGTTTTTACCTTTACCTGTTTCAATACAGCGATTTTGGATTTCCTGTTAGTGAACTTGACGATGATGGCGGGTGTGGTTCTGTTCATGCCATGCTGTGGGATGCAAGTGTCAATGGAATGGATGTCAACATCTATCTCTTTAGATGTTGTAAAATCCACTACTTGTTGCTCAGTTGAGGCGACATCCATTTCATCTGCTTCCTCTCTCACCATCAATATTGTCTCTCACCATTCGATGTTACAGCCCGAGTTGTCTCCACGAAGGTTCCGAGATGTCATGGAGGTCAGGCTAGGAGCAGCCACAGCCACGCTAGCTAGCTAGCCTTGTCACGGCTCTCGGCTCCTTACATTCATTGATGTGGTTAGTTCAGACCCTGCTTGTCTGAACTCAGACAAAGTTGTAACTGGGTTCTCAGCGGAGTAATTAGAGGTGCTGACATGAGTAATGGTCGGGAAATTTCCCCAACAAAAACTCCTGCCATGCATGTCCTTCCTTGTCAACAGGAAGTGACATATTTCGTTAAAATGTTGACATTAATGGAAGAATGCTGTTTTTGACACTTGTCGTATTTAGGAATTAAAGGAAAGATCCTGATCGAAGATGACACCAAGGTTTCTGACTGTACTGTGGATGATGAGTGCAAGACTATCTAGGGCAGTATTATTATTGCAATATTCACAGGAATCAACATTTTTGCATCTGTAGTGAACAGGTTATTTGGAATGAATATGGCAGACACTGTAATTATTGTCAGTATTTATTTTCGCTTATAACATTGTGGTGTAATGTACAGAGAAAAGGGTTTTTGACGTTTACTGTCTTAATTTGAGTTGAGTATATTTCTTTAAACAAGATGAGTCATATTTGGAAATAACAGCAGCAACATCTCAAAGGAAGCTTTATTCAGCTGTTACATGACTCAAAAAAATATGTTTTCAAGCCCCTTTGTTCTTAATGTCTCACTGACAAATGACTGTTTTGGTGATGTTGACTTATATTAAAGAGGACCTATAATGCTCATTTTTCTGCCCTGTATTTAGTTGTGAACTCCTAAAGAACAACTACACACAATAACCGGCACGGAAGTCTTTCTAGATCTTCTAGAATATGCACCAATTCAAGCTGTAGTTCCTTGCATTTCCAGAACGGTCTGATTCAATTTATTTCATGCATGCCTCTCATCCAGGAACGCCAAGGCCCCTTGATTGGTCCTACTCCCAAGAGTTCTCAAAGACTTCTGGTCAACTACCAGACCCCAATTTCTAATTTAGTGGGTATAGGAGTTGATAATAAATTAAAAAATCCCTTTGGAGAGCTACTTGCTCATGAGCTACTGGCAGGAGACCCCTGACTTACCGTCTATGAAGAGTAGTACCGGAGGTCTGCATTTACTAAGAGCTTGACATCGGTAGTGGAAATGTGGTCATTACATGTTTTTTGCGGGACTACCCCTGTTTAAAAAAAAGTCTGATAGCCCCCCTGATGGTGGTTAAAAAGGCTATCAGCAAACTCCTGACATCAGTGAGCTTGTAATTTGCACCCCATTCCCTGTATGCACACTCTATAATGCTACACAGACAACTGCTTACTTACACTAAATAAACACAGTTAGAACACTTATAAATTGTTACTTACAGCTTGCTCTTCTGACTCAACATGATCAAGTAATTTCAACAGTTTGAGGAAAGTCCAGCTTTGTCCAGCAGTCCTTGCTAAAACTATGAAAGCTCCGACAAAGATGTTTAGCATGGTGGGGGTGGGCGGTGTTTCAGTGGGAGGCGGGATCTACAGCTTGTGCTCACAGTCAGCACACTGTGATGTCACAAAGCCTCTGCTTTACCCTCTGCTTTAGGATATCACAGTACACAGCTGACAGCACTCAGACCATGACACATCCATGATTGACTGTAGGCAAGACACAGTTATCTTGCTCACTTGCATTGCCAGCTATTTAGACAATAATGGCTGTGTATTTTTTTTCGGTGGATAGTCAATCTATGCTACATGGACTGGACACAGACTTCGATAACTACTGTCTCATAAAACATTAGTATGCCATGAGAGACCACCCAATTACCATCCAATTTTCAGACTTATTGGTCTGAAAATGTATTTACTTCAAATAACATATTTTTTTTGTCAACAACATCTTGTGACAACCAGAATAATGAAATGCTCTTCCAGTATCGGGTAGAAGGTACACAATTAACTCTTAACTAGAATTTTTCTGATGTAAAAATATTTATGCCTGAACTCAGTCATGGTTGGGAAACACTGCTCTGAAGTATATTCAAGTTTCATTTCTATAGTATTGTCCGTTGAGATGATATACAGTAATAAAAATGATTGTTAAATGATGCATATGTATGTCCTCATTGCATTGTATGTATATCTGTGAGCAAAACTATAAAGATAGTCATATCTTTAACCGGATTGATATATTATATTTTTAAACTCGCGTATGAAATAGGTACAGTTTAAATGTAGTTATTCAGTTCAATGTTGAAATAACGTTATGACCTCTTTCAGGCAGTGGATGATTCACACAAACTGCTCTATAATGTGGCATGAAACACTGCCATGAAACCTTTACGATCATATCTATAATTTATGTTTCACCAATTCCTTCTTTGAACGGCTCCTTTTCTGTGACGCCTTGCTTTCAGTTAGACTGACAATGCAGAAAGATCAAGTGCATTATGGGATACTCAGTAGTACAAAATATCATTACTTCCAGGAACTTACTGCTCTCTTGCTCCTGACAGGCAGCTAAACTCCCCATGTCAATCATCATTGTTGGAGTCGGCCAAGCAGAGTTTGATGGTGAGAGTGTCAACTAAAATGTTTATTTATTGTTATTAACATAGTATAAATGTTGATAGTTCTTTAACAGTGTCAGTCAACACTGAGCACTTTTGTATTTATTTGTAACATTGCTCTTGCTATGGGTCTCATTAAGCGGGTCATAATTTTGTGGCCGTGAGATATACAGTGAAGAAAATAAGTATTTGAACACCCTGCTATTTTGCTATTTCTCCCACTTAGAAATCATGGAGGGGTCTGAAATTTTCATCGTAGGTGCATGTCCACTGTGAGAGAGATAAACTAAAAAGAAAAATCCAGAAATCACAATGCATGATTTTTTAACAATTTATTTGTGTGATACAGCTGCAAATAAGTATTTGAACACCTGTGTATCATCTAGAATTCTGACCCTGAAAGACCTGTTAGTCTGCCCATTAGAAGTCCACCTGCACTCCATGTATCATCCTGAATCAGATGCACCTGTTTGAGGTCGTTAGCTGCATAAAGACACCTGTCCACCCCATACAATCAGTAAGACTTTAACTTGTAACATGGCGAAGACCAAAGAGCTGTCCAAAGACACCAGAGACAAAATTGTACACCTCCACAAGGCTGGAAAGGGCTACGGAGCAATTACCAAGCAGCTTGGTGAAAAAAGGTCCACTGTTGGAGCTATCATTAGAAAATGGAAGAAGCTAAACATGACGGTCAATCTCAATCGGAGTGGAGCCCCATGCAAGATATCACCTCGTGGGGTCTCAATGATTCTAAGAAAGGTGAGGAATCAGCCCAGAACTACACGACAGGACTTGGTCAATGACCTGAAAAGAGCTGGGACCACCGTTTCCAAGGTTACTGTAGGTAATACACTAAGACGTCATGATGTGAAATCATGCATGGCACGAAAGGTTCCCCTGCTTAAACCAGCACATGTCAAGGCCCGTCTTAAGTTTGCATATGACCATTTGGATGATACAGAGGAGTCATGGGAGAAAGTTTTATGGTCAGATGAGACCAAAATAGAACTTTTTGGTCATAATTCCAATAAGCGTGTTTGGAGGAAGAAGAATGAAGAGTACAATCCGAAGAACACCATCCCTACTGTGAAGCATGGGGGTGGTAGCATCATGCTTTGGGGGTGTTTTTCTGCACATGGGACAGGACGAGTGCACTGCATTAAAGAGAGGATGACTGGGGCCGTGTATTGTGAGATTTTGGGGAACAACCTCCTTCCCTCTGTCAGAGCATTGAAGATGGGTCGTGGCTGGGTCTTCCAACACGACAACGACCCGAAGCACACAGCCAGGAAAACCAAGGAGTGGCTCCGTAAGAAGCATATCAAGGTTCTAGCATGGCCCAGCCAGTCTCCAGACCTGAACCCAATCGAAAATCTTTGGAGGGAGCTCAAACTCCGTGTTTCTCAGCGACAGCCCAGAAACCTGACTGATCTAGAGAAGATCTGTGTGGAGGAGTGGGCCAAGATCCCTCCTGCAGTGTGTGCAAACCTGGTGAAAAACTACAGGAAACGTTTGACCTCTGTAATAGCAAACAAAGGCTACTGTACCAAATATTAACATTCATTTTCTCAGGTGTTCAAATACTTATTTGCAGCTGTATCACACAAATAAATTGTTAAAAAATCATGCATTGTGATTTCTGGATTTTTCTTTTTAGTTTATCTCTCTCACAGTGGACATGCACCTACGATGAAAATTTCAGACCCCTCCATGATTTCTAAGTGGGAGAAATAGCAAAATAGCAGGGTGTTCAAATACTTATTTTCTTCACTGTATACAGTGTATCATGGGGTGGGTCAAGTGACTTGTGTTTTTGTTGCAGCCATGGTGGAGCTGGATGGTGATGACATCAGGATTTCGTCACGTGGAAAGCTGGCAGAAAGAGACATTGTACAGGTGAAAGAGGATTTGTCAATAAGGATTCAAATATAAGTTTTTTAATACATATTTCATATGTATTTTATACAATTGTGTGACCAGACCACAAGACTTAATATATAATATAATATAATATAATATAATATAATATAATATAATATAATATAATATAATATAATATAATATAATATAATATAATATTATATAATATTATATAATATAATATAATATTATATAATATAATATAATATTATATAATATAATATAATATAATATAATACGACCCTCGTGAGGACAAGCGATAGAAAATGAATGAATGAATGAATAATGCTCTACACTAAAGCTAGAGAGTGCTATATCAGGAATGTCAATTTTTAAAACAATGTATAAAAATGCAACTCTCAATCCAATTTTAATAGATTTTAAAAAATAGATGTAGCCCTCTGAGGCTCTTTTGTGATTAAGAGCTATATCAATAAACTTGACTCGATTTGACTGAGTGGTGATCAACACCCTAAACGTGGTAATCTGGGCTCTCAAATTATTGGTTTATTGATAATTATTTATATTTTCTGAAGTGAAACAACTCTGAAACAAACCATCTTAATCCAGAGTAGTTAAACCTTTGAGACTTGTGTGCTGCTTTAATATCCAAAACATTGGTAAATAATAATGTGTATATTCTACCTTTGCTTTTATAATTGTTTTGTGTACAATGTAACTGTATGGCTTTGCCATATCTTTGACTTTTAACTACAACTTAATTGTAGTCATTAATAGTCATAGGGCTAGGTATAGACCAGACACCTGGCAAGCGCAGTTTCCTCTCTGTACTGTGGCGCGGTCCAGCACAGTGCACCCACGCCTCCGTGCCTCCCACTAGCACAAGAGACAAAGAGGGAGGAGGGAAGCTGTGAGACGTTTCTACACAGCCGAGTGTAATCTTAACCAATCAAATGAAGGCCTGTCTTTAAATGTTCAGAGCCCATTGGACTGCACATCAGAGGCCACAATTTGAATCACCAAGTAGACCACATCTGTTCCTGACAGTCACATTAAACACAGCAGTAGGCTAATCCAGGCATTGTGCTTGCGATCCACCTACAAATAGGAGAACCTTTGATGGCATATTCTTGAGATGCCATCCTCCTTTCATGCACTTCATATTTTTAGATAATGTTAAAAATAAAGATCGGGTCTACACTACGGCAAGGGGGCAAATACAAATTTTAGAAGTGAAAACGGACACTCATGACAAGGTAACCCATCTTTCATCTCCATGATTGTGTGTGTCTTCACACCCACATGCCCCTTCTCCCCTCTCCTCAGTAAACAGTAGGCATGAACCCGATATTCGTAATAAACAAGTATGGGTTACGGATAATGCTTTTTTTGTCGAATACGAGTATGAAACAAGTACATTTCATCATCATCCGTATTTTTGTTTAAAGAAAATGCTCATTGTGTATTCATGCTTCACGCACTGTGATTGGCCAGTCGCACACAGCGACTGCCTCTCCCAAGACGGCGGCAGCCATGGAGGAGCTCTGTTGTGCCTCACACGATACATTTGGGAATATGAAAACGGCTCAGCGTTTGTCACAATTCCTCCACTTCATTAGCTTTTCTTCAGCTGGCCTCTATTTTGGTTTAAAGTTACTTGGTAAACTTGTTCCGTAACAAGTGTGATTGCGCGGTGCACAGCATTAAACAACTCAATACATACGTATAGCTTGCATTGACTGGCCACAACATTAGATACACTTACACAGGACTTGTAATCTTAAAGGGGAGCTATGATGCTTTTTCTGCTTTTCTGCCCTATAAATGTAGTTAGAATGTTTTATTCTGGTGTTAAACTATGCCAAAGTTTCAGATCACGAGGTTTGCACATTTGGAAGTGAGCCCTGAAAGAAGTTTGGGATGGCTAAAAACGCTGGGTTTCTATAGGTGTGGTAAAACTGCCCCTTTGTGATGTCACAAAGGGGTGGACTTCCTCATGTGTTCATATTAGGAAGCACTTTGGGCGTGTGACCAGTCGCAGCGGAGTGGGCATGCCCTTAGGCACATACTGTGAGTGGAATAAATTAAAACAGACCGTTTTGGCTGGAAGCACAAATCAAAGAAAATTCAGCCGGAATGGGTGCAGATTGCGGGTTATTGTAGGTAGCTGCTCTATACGAGACCACAACTCAATAAAAAAGGTTAAAAAAAAGCATAATAAGTCAACTTTAAACTTATTTCATCACAACATAGTGCATTTTTTCAAGACTGCGGGCACTGAATCAGTCACTGACAATGTTTTTTGTCTGCTTCTGAGAAAAATACATAATAATGTACAAATACATGATAATGTGTTAGTAAAGCTGACTTTATTATGAATGAATCTTTCACACAGCTCATATATATATAAAATAATTATAATATTTATGAATTACAAAACAACTACGCTGTTAGAAATCTGCTGCAAAAACATTAAAAACACTTTTGTTTTGAACTGAAGATGTCGGCCAGTTGAATATGCTCCATGAATTTCACCTCAACAGTTGGCCACACAAACCAGATGTCATGTGGCCAGGAAAATTAATCTGATGTATTGTGCTGCATTACATGCATTTATAGCAAATCTGTTGGATTTCTTTTTTTTTTGGTATTCATACAATTGTTGTTTTACAGGTGTATAGCTTGCCCCAGTGATTTGTAACCCACATTTAAAAAAAAAAATTCTTTTAACATTCCTAACTCAAATTCACAATGCAGCCGTGTAGACTCATCTTCCTGTTCTGCTCACTGATCTGTCTCCTGCATCGCACCAGTTTGTCCCATTCAGAGACTACATGGACCGCACAGGGAACCACGTTCTGAGCATGGCCCGCCTGGCTAAGGATGTACTGGCTGAAATCCCGGACCAGGTCATCTCCTACATGAAGAGCAGAGCTATTAAACCCAACATCGTCCCACCAGCTTCCTTGCCTGACAACTATTGCCAAACCAACTCTGTCTGAAGGCCCTCCCACTGCTCCAGGCTGTATTCTTTTTGGAGGCCTCATAGGCCTCATAGGTCCCCTTAGTGAAACCAGTGGAGATGAAACTATTTCTGTTTTGGAGCAAAGAGCTTTAGAGCTTGCAGGGCACCTGCAGGAAGAAGATAGAGGAGTTTTGGTGTTTTAGTCACTTTTGGAGCCTAGAGGGTGCTCAGAGGAGCCCATGGATGCCACAGGAGGTTTCATTGTTTGCTGCATTGGTGAGTAATGGATAGCAAGAAAATACTATAGGAAGGGCATATGTGTATTAGAATGTGCCAGTGTGTATCATGTGTGTGCAACCTTTTACAATTGCTGTGTGTTGATCTAGAAAATCATATGGAAATCAATTTATTTATGGAATAATTTATTTTCTTTGGTTTGGATTTCAGTTTCAGTTTCCCTGGAGTTGTCCATCCTATATTTTATCCATCCATCTTCTATGCCGCTTATCCTCACTAGGGTGGGGGTGTTGGAGCCTATCCCAGCTGTCTTTCGGAGAGAGGCGGGTCCACCCTGGACTGATGGCCAGCCAATCACAGGGCACATATATAGAGAAACAACCATTCCCACCCACATCCATTCCTATATTTTATGACCCAGCTTATTAAAGAAAATATCCCACTTTCTAAATGTAAACGCATGTAATATATATTATGCATTTTATGGATTGTGTGACCATTGTTAGATTGTAAGTTAGTTATGGATGACCCACCGCCACCCTGTTTTCTTATTATTATTATTATTATACCTGCTCCTAGTATGTTCCTAGTCCCTAGTTCCTAGTATGTTTCTATCAAAACAATGCACTAGTTACTATCCAAAATCAAAGCACAACAGCTACATTCTTGTTTTGAAAGAAACAGCCACAAACAGTATGTTTACAGAGAGGACACACCTCTCCTGTGTATCCCGTTCACAGGAAGAAATGTTCCTGCTTAAACATGAAAACAAATCACACTGTTAGAGTTTCACAATCTTATATTTGTTTTGATTCATTATTGCTTACGTTCATTTAAAAAGGCTAAATCAGTTATACCAGAATGAGAAATTATACATTTATTAGTGTAAAACGTGATTAAATATATTACCGTTGCTTTTTCTTTCGCCTTCTAAGAAGTGCTGATCACACCAAATGCAAGGAGTGTATTTTCCGCACCATGAGGTGCCCCTGATTATAAGGCACAGTCTCAATTACGGGGTCTAGTTCTCATACATTTTTGATAGATCAGGCGCACCGTGTTATAAGGTGCATGCTAAAACATATGGTTGAAGTGCTGAAGAATGGAGTGTCAAATCCGTTCGAGTGGCAACACCATCAACTTTAACAGTTCTTGAATGAATAACTATGTACAAACCCCCTGGCACTACACGGTCTACAAAAAGAAGGGCAACTGAAGCCAAACAGTGAGTTTAATTGAACTTTATTCTACTATTTAACAATACACTCACCATATTTTTTAATGAATCTTCTCCAACAAATCCATCAAGACCCTCACCTTCTGTATCTGAATTGAAACGCTGGGCAATTTCACCATCAAACATGCCGGGTTCCCTTGCATCATTGTCGGAGTCAGTCTTGTTGTCAGGTGGTTGTTCAGCAATGATGCCGGCTTTCGCCAAAGCTTGGACTACATTTAAAGAACATACCTTGGTCAGGCACCCACAATCTATTCACATATGGTGGCGTAAATTGCCCGGGTATTGCCTCCGTGTCCGCCGTCTTTCATCCATCACTCTCACACCCTTCGCAACTTCACTTTGAACATTCCTATTACACCAATGTCCAGCTTTGGAGTTTTCTTGTTAATCCTCCAGGAATGATGGGAAGCTCTGAATTAATTTGCTCAAATTATCTGATTGGTTTATCACTGCCAGCGTAGTATTACATACCTGTGTCAGAGTGAAATGGTATGACACTCAATCAAGCGGAACACTTATCAAAGTAGCACAACATTTTTACAGATTTTTTAACTCACATATAAGGCGCCCCGGATTATGAGATGCTTTATTCATTTTTAAAGGCTTTTAAGAGTGTCTTATAGTGCAGAAAATCCGGTAGTGGCACCATAATCCTCCACTATTATTATTCATTTTTTCAAACAAATAATCACTACACATTAAGCAGTATAATGCACTATGGTCCATTTTATGTAATATTATTTAAATATTGTACAGTATACACAATCTGCCACTATTTTCCATATATGTATGCTGTTATTAAAGTCCACTTATAAGGATGAAAAAGACAGTTTAACACCCACCGCTATTGTTTTGACCAGTTTGTCTCAGTCATTTGATCCAAATGTGCCTACAATATGGAAACATATCCAAATTGACTGAGCCAGGTGTTATTCTGCCAGCAGCTGTTGTCATGTTGAAGATACAAATGTTACTAATGATAAAACTGTTGAGAAAGTCTGTGGAGGTTGCACATGTTGTGTAGTTTTTGTACTTCACAGATAATCTTTGAATATAATGTAAGGTATGACTAAGCCTTTTACAATACTCGAGTCAAGACTTGTTTACCGTTCAATTGGGGCCATTTTTTTGCCTCAAGGAAGAAGTAAACTTGCATTGTTTTTATGAAAAATATGTACCATAATGTCCGGTGAATAAGCCACACCCACCAAATTTAGAGAGGAAAAAAAGATACAATTTTACTGATACACTTTTTATCATTCACAATCTTTATGTGAAACATGAACACATTTGTTTCACATTTGTTTACCTTTTCTGTGCGTTCTAGCGTGAGAAAACAAGTTAATATGAGCATGCTAAAAACGGACATCATGTGAAATACCTATTTGTGTAGCCCTCACAAAAAAAGCAACAGTGTCCATTTACATAACTGACTTGTACATTAACCAAGCTACAGCAATATTATTATTGTAGCAGATAACATGTAAAACTATTTTTATCTGGCGGACTAACACAACGCCTCGCAAAGTGCTCATCTCAGCTCCATTCACAGACGGAAGAGTGGATATCTAGCTCTCAATTTTGCTACAAAGACTCAACAAGATGCTGGTTTGACATCCCAATGAGAGTGAACATTAAGGATATTCATTCATTCATTCATTCATTGGACTGGTTGCCAGCCAATCACAGGGCACATATAGACAAACAACCATTCAAACTCACGTACATACCTATGGACAATTTGGAGTCGCCAATGAACCAAGCATGTTTTTTGGAATGTGGGAGGAAACCGGAGTACCCGGAGAAAACCCACGCATGCACGGGAAGAACATGCAAACTCCACACAGAGATGGCCGAGGGTGGAATTGAACCCTGTTCTTCTAGCTGAGAGGTCTGCGCGCTAACCGCCATGTATATATATATATATATATATATATATATATATATATATATATATATATATATATATATATATATATATATATATATATACACACACACATGTATATATACTTATAGATATATACATATATATATACATATATATGTATTTATATATACTATATATATGTATATACACGTATCAGTATATATACGTATACGTACATATCAAAAAGAAGTTTCGGTAGCATTTTAAATCATCAGATTACTGAAAGATACAGCAACTATGACATGTAATCATCAGTGTACGTGTTATCAAACATTTCAACTTCATAGTCGAAATAGATCCCAATGACGTGCATTGTTAACGAGCTCATATTAACTTGCTTTCTGTTACGGTTCCCCGGAGGTGGACCACAGAATGCCAAAGCAGGAAGTGGAAATAAAAGGCTCTTTAATGGTTCAGTAGCAAAGAGGGACAACTAAGGGCGCTGGTGGCAGCAACAGGCTGCACACCATGAAAAAATGACTGGAAAGGAAACAAACTGAACATAAAGCGCTGGTGGCTAGGTACACCAGGATGACTAGCTAAGCGAGAGTTCCTCACACTAGGGAGACAGGGACAGCTGGACGAGAGGGGAAAAAAAGGCAGCGAGGTTGTGGCGTGTGGAGACGTCAGGACGTAGAACAAAGATCCAGCGACTCCCAGCTGCCTCCACTCCACTGCCTATGTAGAGGAGAGGTCTAATGAGGAACCGGTGCGTCCACCTGCCCCTGCTCCAGTAGGGCGGTATACTATAAGGGGGGAGAGAGAGAGAGAGTGCACCACCAGACACAAAACAGGTGATCGTCACACTTTCTCATGTTATAATACACAGAAAATATGTGTTCATGTTTCACATTTTATGGAATAACTAATGACTAATAACTAAAAAAGGATTATGAATGATGGGCAAAATTAAAAAAAAAAGTGCAGTACCCCTTTAAGATGAGTTGAAAAATACCTAGAATTGACGTTTTTCACATCTTAATGACACACAAATCAATACAAAGGGTCAAAAAATGACCATAATAGCTCCCCTAGTGTAAAAACCCCCCGTTTGACCACCCTGCACCAACTGCAGTGTTCCACTAAATAAGAAAGCACCCCGCATCATGATGGACCCCCCCTCCACTGTGCCGGGTAGAAAACATCTCAGGTGGAATCTCCTTGTCAGGCCAGCAACGTTGGAAGCCATCTGGACCATGATCATCAACGGTCCAAGTTCATTTTTTTCTCATCAGAGAATAAAAATTTTCCACCTTTCAATGCCCCAAGTTTGATGCTGCCTGGCAAAGCAGCAGTTTTGTAGTGTTGACGGAGACAAGGTCTTTTAATTTGTATTTGAAACCCTTTTTCCGCAGATGTTGTCTGATGGTTATTGCGCTGCAGTTGGCACCAGTAAGGGCCCTATTTTGCGTCAAGGACCGCCCTGTGTCTTGACAGACAATCAATCGGCTGTTCTGGCTCAGCACAGGAGTAATTTTTGGGG
This sequence comes from Doryrhamphus excisus, assembly GCF_030265055.1. NCBI lineage: Eukaryota > Metazoa > Chordata > Actinopteri > Syngnathiformes > Syngnathidae > Doryrhamphus > Doryrhamphus excisus. The sequence goes on along the minus strand of NC_080475.1, from coordinate 19,401,453 downwards.
GTCTACTACTTGACTTTTTTTTTGTAATGCTCAGGATCTTTCAAAACTGTACAATGACTGTCTTACTGCGTCCAAACCTTAGCAGCAATGACAAGCTGTGAGAAGCCTTGCTTTTGCAGCTTAACGATCCAACCACCTTCAAGAAGAGAAAGCTTCTTAGCTCTAGCCTACGGAAATGAGAATTTTGAGCAGATTTTGGCTTATATAGCCTGTGGTCTTTGAACGTTTGATCAGGCAAAAAAACACCTTCATTGGGTTGCAGTGGGACTTCTCTTTGGCTCTCAACAAGGCGGTCGCATCTTTCCCCTCTCCTCCCTATTCCTTATCTTCCCTGCTTGCTTGCTTCTTATGTCTTGTCTAGTCTCGTCTTATATTTTCTCAAAAGCCTCTCTCTGCACTGTTCTCCAAAAACCTAATTCATGGAATTGAACAACTGGTCTCTCCACGCAATTGACACTCTTCTTGACGAGAAGCTCGGGATCGGGGGAACCTGCCTGCCCTGACGGAACGTACACTGCCGGGTAGGTGATGGACAGTTGGGGAAAGTGGAAAGTCATGCCAATCACAACAAGGATGCCATCTTGGTGATTTTGCAAGATTTTGCAAAAGCAGTTGAATCAATTGGGAGACCAGAATGGACAATAGGGTCGCCCGGTCTATTGGAATGTGGCTGCCCGAACTAACCCAAACAATATTCTTAATCTGGATTTCGGCGTCCTCACCACGACTAACCAAGGTTGTGTTGTGAAAACAACTTCTCCCAAGAGATTGCTGCAGCGGGACACCCTCCATTATTTCTTCACGGACACCTGTTGTTTCTCTTCTCTGGGCTCCATGGCAACTGTTGCGTATCGCAATGACACCCTGCAAACTCAGCCAGGTTTGGGCACCTGACGGGGGAAGCGTTGCATCCAAAGACCTACATCCATCCAACGCTCTCGCCACTATATCCCCCCGGTGCTGGCTTGACAGGGACCATGGCTTGCAAGTGGCTGCAGGTAGCCTGGCTGACTGCTGCTCGCATTGGCTATTTTTCCCTTTGTGGCGCTGGTCTTGTGTCTATGTGTGTGAACAATGTTTTTACTTGTATGCCAATTTGTATGCTGAGGTTTTTTTTAATAGTCCCACACTGTGCTCCTTCATTTAAGAGTCTAGTTTGGAGTTGTTTTTTTTCCTCCCCTCTCCTCGTGTTGTTCCCCTTCTTCACCCCCTTCATCGCCCAATCATCCCGTCCTGTCATCCCTTGTCTCACTGCATAGTATGTTGTGTATGTATGGACGGATGATTTACTGATGATACACTTTAATGATATACTTCTGTATAAGTGACAAGAATAAAGGGCTACATCATATTAATCAAAAGTATTCATACCCATGAGCAACACTCAATTTCTTGGCACAGAACAAAAGAAAGGTGTGCAGTCATTTTTGACTAAAAATGACAACTTTGGTGCAAGGGTATGAATACTTTTGCAACAATGAAATACAGACTTATGCAATCTATCTATAGTTACTATCTATCGTACTTATGAACAGTGATGGATTGTCATGTTTGTGCTATTTCTTTTCATGTGAACAGAGGAAACACATCTTTCCTTTATTCTGTGCTGAGAAATTGAGTGTTGCTCATGGATATGGATACTTTTGCAACCCACTGTATTTCATCCATCCATTTTCAATGCTGCTTATCTTCACTAGGGTCATGGGTTATACTGGAGCTATCCCAGCTGTCTTTGGGTGAGAGGCAGGGTACACCCTGGACTGGTGGCCAGCCAGTCACAGGGCACATATAGACAAACAACCATTCACACCCACATTCATTCCGATGGACAATTTGGAGTGGCCAATGAAGCTAACATGCATTTTCTTGGAATGTGGGAGGAAATCGGAATACCTGGAGAAAACCCACGCATGCGCGGGGAGAACATGCAAACTCCAGAGATGCCAAGTGGATAATCCCACCCAGGTGTTCCCGATCTCCTGACTGTGTATCCAGCGCAAGTTGGAGCTGCTGGGCCTCAAGACCTTCCTGTGCAACTGGCTCCTTGACTTCCTCACCGACAGAACCCAGAATGTCCGATTGGGCAACAACAGATGACACATTCAATGTCATCTCCCTAAACATCTGCTCACCCCAGGGATGCGTTCTGAGCCCCCTGTTATTTACCCTGATGAGCCATGACTGTCGCCCCACGTACAGCAGCAACCATATCCTGAAGTACGTGGATGACAGAACAGTCGTGGGCCTCATTCAGGACTGTCACGCCGAGGAGAGGGTAGGACCCAAGAGAAGCACGCAGGCAAGAGTAAGTTTGCAATAAAAGGTCTTTATTGCCTCCTCAAAAAAGCAGGATAGTGATAACAAAAAACTATGGTGCAAAAATAGAGAGCAAACAGAAAAGGTACCACGAAAAAGACTAGCAAGGCTATACTAAACTAACTTCTTAGTGCAGGTTGGGAGCAGCTACCTGGCTGGCAGGAAGGCGTCGGGCAGGAGACTTGGCACCACTATGTGGTGGTGGAAAGGGCGGCAAAAGGCTCAGGTCCAAACAGGCAAGTGGCGTGCGTCCATGAGGAATAATACTACGACGCCTTCCTGCTGCCACAGGTGTGCCTAAATGGAAGGTGGTGATTGAGAACACCTGTGGCTGGCCGGGTAGCTCCTCCCATCAGGGCGAACTGGGGCCTGAGGGGAGAGAGAGCATGAGTGGCAGGCAAGTGCAAATGGTGACAAAACCAGTAGGCTGCTCCAGGAGCAGTAAGATAGTGTCACGCAATGGCGTGACAGTATTCCCCCCTCCCAACTAACCGGGCGGGCCTACCGGGTTACCTGGTTTATCGGGAAATCTCCAATAAAAGTCGGAGATGAGGGACGGGTCAAGGATAAGGGCGCGCGAAACCCGCGAACGCTCCTCGGGGCCGTAACCCTCCCAGTCTATGAGAAATTGCACCCCTCTGCCACGCCTCCTGGCGTCGAGGATGGACTTAACAGAGAATGCCGGATGGCCGTCCAGAAGCCGGGGGGGTGGTGGAGGCACGGGTGGAGGGCTAAGCTCGCAGGAGGCAACTGGCTTCAGGAGGGACACGTGAAACACTGGGTATCTCTTGATGGACGGAGGGAGTTTGAGCCTGGCGGACACAGGGTTGATCATGCGCACCACCTCGAAGGGACCAATGAACCGAGGGGACAGCTTCCTGGATCCGCCAGCCAACGTGAGGTCCCGAGATGACAACCAAACCCTCTGACCGGGCCTGTAGTCAGGAGCTGGTCTGCGGTGACGATCGGCCAACCTCTGGTTACGTCTGGATGACCGCACAAGTGCTGCCCGAGTGTCTCGCCATACCCGGTGAACACGGCGTAGCAGGGAGGCCACCGAGGACACGGAGGACTCCGCCTCTTGGGTGGGAAACAGGGGTGGCTGGAATCCTTGGGCGACGTGGAAAGGAGAGCGGCCCGTAGAGGAGCAAACGAGGGTGTTGTGGGCGTACTCCACCCACGGCAGGTGGAGGGACCAGGAAGTGGGGTGCTGGTGGCATACACACCGCAGGGCCGCCTTCAAGTCCTGGTTTGCTCGCTCCGTCTGGCCATTGGTCTGTGGGTGGTATCCAGAGGAGAGGCTCGCTGTGGCTCCCAGAGACTTGCAGAATGACCTCCAAGTGGCTGCTGCAAATTGCGGACCCCTGTCCGATACCACGTCCAGTGGAATGCCATGGATACGCACCACATGTTGGACCAAGAGTTGGGCTGTCTGCATGGAGGATGGCAGCTTGCGGAGCGGAATGAAGTGGGCGGATTTCGAGAATCTGTCGACGAATGTGAGAATGACGGTGAAGCCTTTCGAAGCCGGTAGTCCAGTGACGAAGTCCATGGCCACGTGAGACCACGGGCGGGAGGGAACGGGAAGGGGCCGCAACAACCCCACCGATGCCAGACTAGAAGACTTGTTCCGAGCGCAGGTGGTGCAGGCCGCTACGAACCGCCTGATGTCGGAGTGCAGGGATGGCCACCAGAACTTCTGAGCAAGCAGAAAGGCGGTGCGTCGAGCCCCCGGATGGCAGGCGAGTTTGGAACAGTGAGCCCAAACCAGGACTTCCGAGCGAAGGTCTTGGGGAACAAACAGACGGTTGGGTGGACAGCCAGGGACCGGAGGTGCTTGACTGTTTGCTTCCTTCACACGCCTCTCCACCTTCCATTGGAGCGATCCCAGGATGCGGGACTCGGGTAGGATGGTCTCCCGAGGGCAAGGCTCCACCGGAGGTGCGAACATCCTGGACAGGGCATCGCGTTTTCCATTCTGGGAGCCTGGGCGGTAAGTGAGGGTGAAATCAAACCGAGTGAGGAAGAGGGCCCAGCGTGCCTGGCGGGGGTTCAGCCATTGGGCGGAGCGGATGTAGGACAGGTTCCTGTGGTCCGTGACAATGACGAAAGGGTGAGCCGCCCCCTCCAACCAGTGCCTCCACTCCTGCAGGGCGAGGATGACTGCCAGGAGTTCACGATTGCCAATGTCATAATTACGCTCGGCGGGGGACAGACGTCTGGAAAAGAATGCACAGGGGTGCCATCTCTGGTCCGTGCTAGTGCGCTGGGAGAGCACGGCCCCGACCCCCGTATCTGACGCGTCCACCTCAACAAGAAAGGGGCGAGAAGGGTTAGGGTGAACAAGTAAAGGAGCGGTAATGAAACATGATTTGAGGTGGTTAAAGGCCACGTCGGCCGCAGGGGACCATAAAAAGGGTGTCTTGGAGGATGTGAGCTTGTTCAGAGGTTCCGCGACCTTGCTAAAGTCTTGGATAAAGAGCCTATAGAAATTAGCGAATCCCAGGAACCTCTGTAAAAGCTTCCTTGATGTAGGAGTAGGCCATTCGGCCACCGCCTGGATCTTGGTGGGGTCGGGTCTGAGTTGGCCCTTCTCCACGATAAACCCTAAAAATGGCACGGAGGAGGAGTGGAAAGAACACTTTTGAGCCTTAACGAACAGACGGTTGGCTAAGAGCCTCTGGAGCACCAGGCGAACGTGTTGGAAGTGAGCGGAGGCAGAGGGGGAGAAAATGAGGATGTCGTCGAGGTAGACGAACACGAAACGTCCAATCATGTCACGTAATACGTCATTAATGAGGGCTTGAAAAACGGCGGGTGCATTAGTGAGGCCGAACGGCATGACGCGGTACTCGAAATGTCCCAGCGGGGTGTTGAAAGCAGTTTTCCATTCATCGCCCTCACGGATGCGCACAAGGTGGTAAGCGTTGTGTAAATCCAGTTTAGTAAACACGACAGCAGGATATTTGTTTTTTATTGTGATTTTGTTAAGGGCGCGGAAATCGATGCAGGGTCGCAAGGAGCCGTCCTTCTTCTTAACAAAGAAGAACCCTGCCGCCAGGGGTGAGGAGGAGGGACGTATGTGGCCAGCCGCGAGCGAGGAGGAAATGTAATCCTCCAAAGCCTTTTGCTCAGGCAGAGAGATATTATAAAGGCGCGAAGAGGGGAGTGGCGCTCCCGGCAACAAATCGATAGCGCAATCATAAGGACGGTGGGGTGGAAGTGACATGGCACGATCCTTACAAAAAACCTGGTGAAGGGAGTGATATTGCTCGGGCACAAAAGAGAGGTCGGGAGGAACCGGTGGCGACAAGACAGAGTGAGAACTGGGAGACGAGGCGGAACGCAGGCAATTGGAGTGGCAGAAATCACTCCAATTGGTAATTTTAAGTACAGACCAGTCAATGACAGGGTTATGCTGTCTGACCCAAGTAAGACCAAGGACCACCGGCGCCGAACGAGAAGGGATGACAAATTAGCTAATAGTCTCTAGATGGTTACCAGCGAGACTAAGAGCGCACATACAAGTCTGGTGAGTGATACTAGCGAGGTGACCCCCGTCGAGAGAGCGAACAGACTTGGGAGGATGTAACTTGACAGTGGGTAATTTGAAGCGTGAAACTAAGTTACAGTCAATGAAATTATCATCAGCTCCAGAGTCAATAAGTGCCTGGACAGGTACCGCCTCCCCCCGCCACGACAGCGTACCTTCAATCTGGAGGCGTCCGATGACTGGTGAGGTCCTCTGTGATCCCTCGCTGGAGGGGGAGGGGCGTCGGCTCCTGGGACGCACGGGGCACCTGGCGACGGAATGCCCCGCCTCTCCGCAATACAGGCACAGACTAAGTCGCAGCCGTCGGGCCCTCTCTGCCGATGACAGGCGGCTGGCCCCCAGCTGCATGGGTTCGGTCCCGCCAAGAGTCTCCAACGGGGGTCCGCTGATGTCCGAAGGGGGGATGAGGGGGTCCGGGCGGTTGTCTGGAGGGGCTGGCAGCGCCAGGCGTGGGACGACGATCCTTCCTGCCCTACGTTGGAGTGCGCGCTCCCGCAGACGGCCATCCAACCGAATGGAGAGGGCGATGAGCTCCTCCAACGTGTTTGTCTCGTCCCGCGCGGCCAGTTCATCTTGCAGGTGAGGGCTGAGGCTCCCCAGGAAACTGCAGCGGAGCGCCTTCTCATTCCAATCGCTCTCGGTTGCCAGAATGCGGAAGGTGACGGAATGGTCCGCGACGGAGGCGCCGCCCTGGCGAATAGACAGCAGGCGCATTCCAGCCTCCCGCTCTCGCATGGGGTGATCAAACACCCTCCTCATCTCGGCCACGAACAAGGTTAAATTGACCAGTAGCCCCGGTCTCTTCTCGGAGATGGCCATGGACCAGCGAGCCACGCGGCCAGAGAGGAGGTTGAGCATATATGCCACCCTGGCTGCGTCCGTGGTGTACGTGGCGGGCTGCTGGGCGAAGGTGAGGGAACACTGGTGAACAAACAACCCGCACTGGCCGAAGTCTCCTCCATACCGGGCCGGGTGGGGAATGCTGGGTTCACGGGAAGAGGTGCCAAGTGGCGGGAGAGGAGGCATGACTGTCGAAGGCTCGTCGGAGGAGGGAGCAGGAATACGGGCGTGGATCTCCTTAATAAGGCTAGCCATGCCTTCAAGCATCTGCTCGTGATGGCTGATGGACTCACCGTGAGCCTTGAGGGCAAAAAAAATCTTCTCCTGCTTTGCGGGGTCCATGCTTCATTTGGTCGTAGTATTCTGTCACGCCGAGGAGAGGGTAGGACCCAAGAGAAGCACGCAGGCAGGAGTAAGTTTTCAATAAAAGGTCTTTATTGCCTCCTCAAAAAAGCAGGATAGTGATAACAAAAAACTATGGTGCAAAAATAGAGAGCAAACAGAAAAGGCACCACGAAAAAGACTAGCAAGGCTATACTAAACTAACTTCTTAGTGCAGGTAGGGAGCAGCTACCTGGCTGGCAGGAAGGCGTCGGGCAGGAGACTTGGCACCACTATGTGGTGGTGGAAAGGGCGGCAAAAGGCTCAGGTCCAAGCAGGCAAGTGGCGTGTGTCCATGAGGAACAATACTACGACGCCTTCCTGCTGCCACAGGTGTGCCTAAATGGAAGGTGGTGATTGAGAACACCTGTGGCTGGCCGGGTAGCTCCTCCCATCAGGGCGAACTGGGGCCTGAGGGGAGAGAGAGAGAGCATGAGTGGCAGGCAAGTGCAAATGGTGACAAAACCAGTAGGCTGCTCCAGGAGCAGTAAGATAGTGTCACGCAATTGCGTGACAAGGACAACCATGAACTGGGAGGAAGTGCAACACCTTGTGGATTGATGCAAGGCGAATAACCTGATCATGAAAGTTGACAAAACCAAGGAGATCGTTGACTTCAGGAGATCCAGTCCTAGCCACACTCTGCTCCGCATCAACGACACAGCCGTAGAAGTTGTGAGCACAAACAAGTACTTGGGGGTGCATATTACAGGCAACCTCGGCAGGTCACTCCACAGCTCCGCTCAGGTGAAGAAGGCACAGCAGTGACTGCACTTCCTGCGGCGGATGAGAAGAGCCTCCCTCTCCCTCCCATCCTTACCACTTTCTACAGAGGGACCATCGAGAGCCTGCTGACCAGCTGCATCTCTGTCTGGTCAGGGAGCTAATTGGGACCCCGCTCCCCCCCCATTAAGGACATAGCAAACAACGGCTACTTATCAAGAGCTTATCAAGATCTTCTCTGACCCCACACACCCCCAGCATGGACTGTTCTCTCGCCTGGCGTTGGGCAGAAGGCTCTGCAGAACAACTGGTTTTAGAAACAGCTATGTACTTAACCCTGGCCATCAGACTGCTGAATCATGCAGATGCAGCCGACTCGCTCTTCTGTGCCCGGAAAGGAGATGCAATAGTAGTTTGATATCGCTGCACACAACGCCCGTTTCAAGCGCAGCGCATGTCACACATTATGCGGAGTCTGACGCAGCCCTGCACAAAAGTTCCTCTTGCACTATAAGTGCTACATAGTGTCTGCATTCTCCCAAATCCGTGCTGAGGCACTACTCATCCCCAGACCGCTGCCTGACTGAGGATTACATCGTGAACCTCACCACACCGTGCCAAGTGGTCAGCCCCAAATGCCTCACCAATCTCAAGCTTTATAAAGCGCCACCCTGGTGAGATATTTTTGAGGCACATTTTGCAGGGTGCAATTACTATCACTCTCACAAAGACAGGAAGTCCCCCAACCTGCAGACATGCTTGTTCTGGATGCTGCGACAGGGATGGAGCTGATTGGGGTAGGAGATCTGCATTTCAAAGTGAGTATTGGCTAATATCGCTACTGTCCTGTTTCAGTGATATTGGCCAACACCGATCAGTGGCCGATCGATTGGACCATCCCTAATTTAAACGATTAGTAGTAGTTCTGAAGTAAAGGAGATGTCACAAGATTAGAATATAGCCATAAATTAGCTGCACTGTTGTATAAGCCACAAGGTTCAAAGTTTAAGAAAAAAGTAGCAGCTTATACACCGGAAATTGTGGTATATTGTTGCTCATTTACAATGATTTATTACATTCTCTGACTCTTGCATAGAGGGTTTGTTTGGTTTTGTTCAACGTTATGTGAAGCACACATTCTGAAAAACACAACCCACACCCACATCTTTTTCAGATATACTTTTATGCCTGAAAATGACAATTTCTCTCTGTCGGAGGACAAAGAGCAATCAACTTTCCAGTTATTTATTCATCAGAAATTAAATGAGGCCATGCATTTATGTTAAATATCATACATAAATACCATAATACCTCTACAAAAAGCCATTCAAGCACATTAAGAATATTGAGAAACATTTATATTATCATTAAACATAATTTTGCCATTCATGGTCCCAGTTGCATTGAAATATGCTGTATGCCTATTGATTTGGTTTTGTGTGCACATAATTCATGTGAATAATGCGTCATATTTAAAGTACAAATAGATGCCTGCTTTAAATACCAATAAAGATATTTAAAAAAAAACTTGAGACTTTTGCAAATGTGAAGCATTACATAATTATTATTATTATTAAGGAATATATGTTCATTTAAATCTGAAAATGCCAGTTCAATTGTTTGTTCACTTCATTATATCTCTTCCTTCAGGCCTAGCTCTAATTATGTGCATATACTGGAATGCAATATACAAATTTTCAGTGCCAAAAATATACTCGTTTATACATGGCATTCTTTAGACCTTGTGCATGTGTGTGCCAAACATGGCAGCAAGTCGGGGTCGTCTGCCATCATGTCAACTGATGCATCGGCCATATGCTTGATTTTTTCCTTGGGATGTTCTTTGGACACAGCAAGCACCGCAAGCATGTTGCATCTCTGCTCTGGCCCCATTCTGTTCCTCAAAGACACATTCTGTACTGGTTCTTGCCACTGCTCCTCTTCTATCCCAGGCACTTGCATGTTGGGCATGATTGTCGTCATGCTGTGGTTTGTGAAATGCTTTGTAATGGATTGCCTTAAGAGTAATAAAAATATTGACAACTTGGACCGTTGACCGTCATGCTTTTGGTCATCTTTGGTCATGCTTAACAAATTCCTCCCAACCCCTGATTACACACTTACAATTCAACTAGTCCAAAAAGCACTAGCAAGAAGCCTATTTAAGCCTACCCCTTTTCCATGTCTGAGCTATTACTAATTGTTCAGTTTGTTCACTTACTGTGTTTTTACATGGTTTACATTGAAACACTTTTATTGCAGACATGTACAAATTTACATTACTAAACGTGCAATTTAACTCTTGAATACGCTTGTATGCGCTCCATTTTGTTCCACTTTCCTGGTTTCAGTTTCAAGTTCAGTCTGTACAGTACAAATAACTGAATAGATATTATCAGTTTCTATAGTATTTTAATTCATGAGGGGAGGGGGGGGGGGGGGGGGTGTAAACATTTCTGTCCCCTAGGGGTGCATGACAGAAAATAACCGAGAATCACTGCTGTGGATGGACATCGGTGCACCTGGAAGTACATCTCATTCTCAGACTTGGAACTCAAGGACCACCTTGGATTTCCTGAGTCATCTCCTTTACCCAATGATGACAAGGCTATGGCGTACTTCATCCTAGGAAATGATGCCTTGGAATATGGAGCGTCTTGATGAAGCCAAACGGTCATAGGGATCTTCAGAGGAATGAGAGGATCCACAACTACAGGACAACAATGTGGGCAACATGTGGTGGAGAATTCATTTGGAATCCTGACCCTGAGATGACAAGTCGTCCGCATCACCATACATCCAAGGTCTGTAACACTTTACAATAGGTACACAAAATTACAGTAGGTAATGAGGAATGAACCATGCCTAACCCTAACCACTACTCATTCGTCCCACATCAGTTCTAAGTTAGTTCTCCAGTAACTTTAAATGTATGTGCCTTAATTCCTCAGTAACTACTCTACTTATTAGTTTCTCATTAGTTATTCATTAGTTCCTCAGTAAGTATGTATGTGTGTATAAATGTATGTGCCTTAGATATTAGTTCCTCAGTAAATACTGCATTTTATTGTACTTTATTGTAAAGTGAGACTGCCAAGGTGGCTGATACCAATGTCTACCGTTATCAAATTTTAATGCTGATAATTATTGGTACCAATAATTTGGTACCAATAATTATCCGACAATCCTAATAATTACCATTGTTTCTTGTTTAATTGAACATAATTGTGCTTGTCCATGCGACAACTACAGGGCTGTATTGCCACATTCTTCAAACAATATAATAATAATATATAATATAATTCAAATAATACAATGCCAGGGCACCCAAAACACTGTTGCCGTGTGGCTGTAAGGCTGAAACAATAAAATTAAATTAACAATTTTGATCCGAAAACGTTCCAATATGGACAGTTAATTCAATTAATTAAGGCAGCTTTCATGGGTGACCAAGGCCGGTAAACAGGATCCCAATGCAGAGGTAGAAAAAAAAAGGTACAACAGAAAAAAACACACCGGGCCTAGCCACGGGAAAAATGTACAAAACGCACAAAACGTACAAAATGTAGAAAATACAAACGGAAATTGCTGAAGTAAAGCAAGCAGGAGGTAAGTAACAAAAAACAATGCACTGCTGAAAACCAAGCTGGCAAGAAACTCCGCCAGAGAAGGCAGGAAAAATCGGTTAAAAGAAAGTGGACCAGAAACTGAGGTGAGGTGAGGTGAGGATAAGGATAAGGGTAAGGAGACACACCCTGTTTACCACAAGCAAGGTAAACAGGACAATCTGGCGACAAATACAAGACAGAGGGAGACTAAGTAGCCTGTGGGAAGATTGGCTGCAGGTGTGCTGGGTGACTCCTCCCATGGACTCAGGGTGCACTACGGACAGAGGAAGACACGTGACAGCAGAGCAGCACAAACAGAACCATAACAGTCGCGCTGCTCAACTTTGGTCTTTTTCTTGTCACTATGGTGGGCAAAAACACATTTTCTGCACATAAAACATAGAAGTCCCTTATACATTATACATCATCATCATCATCTTATTGTCATTGCAGAGTTTTTGTACCAACATTTTATTTATAGCTATTTAAGAGAAACTGGCATCCTCAGTGAAAGAAAGCATCACTTGCACAAATGTGCTTCCCTCAGAGTTGTATTGTTTATCCCTATAATAAGATGCACTGTGAACAAATCAAGCCATCCACTTGGGAAGCGGGAGACTGCAGTCAGAGCCATAATTTGCCATCTTTAGATAGCCAAAACCTCCCCTGCCCACCTACTTTGTGCCTGAAGAGTAACCATCAATAAGAAGACAGAAAGAACGTTGAGAGCTAATAAAGAAGAAAGAAAATACATTCAGTTAGGACACTAGGAAAAATTATTACTTAGTGCATGCTCTTCTACTCCACCAAGTAACATTGGAAAGGCGCCAAGCTATAGCCAGTTTGTCAGCCAGTCCAGCTGCACAGTGGTCCATGTTCACGAAACAGTCCAGTGTGAAATGCCGTTGACAGATTGACAGAGAATCAGGAACTCCAACCATAAGGCCTGGTGTTTTTGTCAAATGTAGCTTTCCCTTCAACTCGGAGAAAGACTTCCTGGTAGCCATTGCTATCAATGTAAACACAGAATCATAGCCTGGGGGAGGGCAGAGAGTGTATCTCGCCTACAGCACACACCCATAAGGAAGCCCGCCTATGTATAATCCATCACAAACCTCCAGTTTTACAACACCCTCTGAAACCCATCTTTTTGAGCCATTCCGAACTATTTCATGTTTGCTGCAGCATTTGTTTTTTAGCTGTTTGTAAATACTATACTGGCTGCAGATGGAACTTTTCAGTAGTCATTACGACTCTTTGATATGACTCAAGATGTCTTCATGAAGTCCTTTATAACCTCATATTAGCCTCTGAATTATCACCCAGTGCAGTCAGTATGTTTACTTGGAGTGGGGCCGAACCCAAATACTGTATTTGGAAAGGCACGAATAATTACTTTTTTTATGAATAATTAATTCAAACAAGCATTTGCATTGGGGAACAATGAAAACATCCTATCCTGAAGTATGCGGACGACACAACAAACTGGCTTACAGGGAGGAAGTGAAACACCTTGCGGATTGTGCAAGGCGAACAACCTGGTCCTGAATGTTGACAAACCAAAAGAGATCACAGTCGATTTCAGGAGATCCAGACCCAGCCACACTCCACTCTGCATCAACGAAACAGCCGTAGAAGTTGTGAGCGCAACCAAGTACTTGGGGGTGCACATCACAGACAACCTCGGCTGGTCACTCCACGCCTCCTCTCTGGCAAAGAAGGCACAGCAGCGATTGCACTTCCTGCGGCGGATGAGAAGAGCCTCCCTCTCCCCTCCTATCCTTACCACTTTCTACAGAGGGACCATCGAGAGCCTGCTGACCACCTGCATCTACGTCTGGTCTGGGAGCTGCAAGGCCTCGGACTGGATGTTACTGCAGAAAGTGGTGAGGACAGTGGAGAAGATCATTGGGACCCCGCTCCCGCCCATTAAGGACATATCAAACAGCTGCTTCGTATCAAGAGCTCATCGGATCTACTCTGACCCCACACACCCCCAGCATGGACTGTTTTCTCGCCTGGCGTCGGGGAGAAGGCTCTGCAGCATCCGCTGTAGAACAACCAGGTTTAGAGACAGCTACTTCCCCCTGGCCATCAGAATCATGAATGCCAAATAAGCCCCTCTACCTGCCCACACATACACGCAAAACTTTAAATTATTATTATTAATTCAAAATTATTTAAATTATTTGTGCAATTTACTGTTTACGTTCTACATTGTTGTTCATATTTGATGTTATCTATTCTCCACATTATTATTATTTATTGTTATACGGAGCCAGGTAACGACATTTCCTTGGCAATTTCACTGCTGTGTTATTGTGCAATGACAATAAAGGAAGTCTATCTATCCATCCATCCATCCATCCATCTATTGACATCTGTTGACATGGAAAAGCCATTGGAGAAACTTGTTTTGGAGACAGAGGGGCTCAAGCCACAAGCAGATAGTCACAACATAGCATAGGTTGTTCTGGTAGGAAATCAGTCTGATCTTAATGAGCACATTAGCAGAAGTACTGTATTTGTTCAAATCAACTCACCTAATGCTAAAATATCAGATTTCCATCCATCCAGTGTGTAAGCAATTCTTGAGACTTTATTCTTTAATTATTTTTAATGTGCTGTGTGAAGTTGGTGTTTCATGCAAACATGGCAAACAGGGAAATAGTCTGTCAGCCTTGTTGACTATATTTTTCCCAAAAGCACCACATTCAGTATGACTGATTTTAAATCACCAGCCAAACCAGTCAAAGCAAGCTGAAAAAAACACTGTCAGTGACTGATGCATAATCTTGTCTACTGTTTTGTGTAAATTATAAAACAAATTTAATGGGTTAGTTCTGATTTTTTGACATGAAGTTGTATGACACCCCCAAGAGCAGTGAAATCCGTCAACAGCGACTCACCCCCCACTCTGTGTCCTGAGCCCAGTTCTGGTCATATTTTTGTGCTGAGGAAAGTAGTGGCTTCTCAAAACAAGATGCGTTCGAAATCACAATACATTTGCATCACAAAAATGGCTACAAGAAAAAATCAGACCTCATAAATATTCTCTGCCGTCATATCACTTCATGCTCCACCTGTCCATCGTTACGCACATTGTTTGACCGGTTTTACAGTGTTTACTGCTGGCATAGTGAAAGTAAACACTGACTACAAAACAAGTGATGACAACATTCCTTTTAGCAGAAAGCCAAGGGATATCTGTATGAACCGGAATACACGGATATTAAACTTGGTCAGGGAAGGTGCTAATGGGCGGCACAAATTAGCTAGTTCTTATCTGTGGTACTGGAATAGCAGAACACTTCAAAACACATCTCATCCCCTGTCTGGGACATGTAGGAACGTAATCCTCTTTGAAAAAAGTGTGCACTGCACTGACACGATGGTTCCCACATTATATCCCCAGGCAAGCAGCCAAAGTTGTCTAATAGCAATGTCTGTAACAAGAAAACCGTGGAATTTATAGGGGGACACGTCCTTGTTGTCACAGCCCAGATAATTACAAGTACGTACCAATTTGTAAACCACTTCCTTTATGTATGCTCCAGAAGCTCCGGTCACGCTGATATGATAGGATGCGACCTGTTGACAGCAGTGCAGGCAACCATCCTGTGTGGACCCTCCGGCCTGACTGTCCGCTTCCCAGACGAGACAAAGGTGGACTGCGACATTGGACATGACAAAGGTCAATATTTGGTCAAACCTTTACCAACCACAGAAGTTGCAGACATTTATTGGGATGTTTTACAACCAAGCACAGATGATATCAGTGTGGTGTCTGCATACCAGTTGTGGAAGCCTTGGATCCTCACTTGTTACTGTTACGTCTCACTTCCAGTCTCTGACCCTTTACATTGCACACTGTTTTATGACCGCGACACTAACCAACAGTATCATGAGGAATTCCCTGAAGGTGAAAAATGGACCCTCCATTCACCACATATTTATATAGGCAAGGAGGGAGTGGCGACATTTGTCGATTTGTGTCCAATGCAGGAAGTGTTTTACAAAATGGGACCCGACTCATTTCCCCCACATTTCATTGGCGGTCGCACCTGACCATGGACAAAGGGAGTTGGGTCCGATGGTCAAACATTTGTCCGGGCTCACCAACTGGTGTCCATCTCCACGGTACCCAGAGTTCCGTATTCTCCCTCAACAGGAGCATACCTAATTCCTGGTCGTTTTTGTGATGATGTGGTCCTCCAACACCAACATCAGCTTGTCCCACGCGATCATGGCCATGAGTTGTCCGACCACAACTTGGCAGGTCCCCTGGTAGACTCCATCGCAGAGGGGGTGTGGTCTCAGGGTCCCTTTGATGTCGGGTTCTGCAAAGGTCTTATGCCCATCACATTGGAAATTGATGACAGCAATGATATCTTCAAGTATCAATACCGTTGGCCACCTGCAGCTGACGAGGGGATGGTCGACACCCTGTCTGGGCTGTGGGATGCGAGAGTGTTGGAGGAATCTGACTCACGTACCAGGGTGAGCTACAGCAACGACAAACCCTGGTTCGCAGCCAAACTCAGACAGTTAAGGTTGGCGAAGGAGGAGGCCTTCAGGAGTGGGGACAAAAACAAGTACAAAGAGTCGAAGTACAAGTTTAGCAAGGCGGTGAAGGAGGCTAAACGACTGTACTCTGAGAAGCTCCAACACCAATTCTCAGCTAACGACTCTGCGTCTGTCTGGAAAGGGCTCAGGCAGATCACCAACTACAAGCCTAAAGCCCCCCACTCCATCAACGATCGACGCCTAGCCAACGACCTGAACGAGTTCTACTGCCGCTTTGAAAGACAAAAGGACAGTCCAGCAACCATCCCCCTCGACATCTCGCAACAGCTCCAGCTCCAGCCACCTCCACCAAGACCCGCCTTAAAGGCCCTCCCCTCCCCCTGCTCACCCACCTCAGTGACAACTCTTTCCATCCATGAGAGAAACGTAAACAAACTCTTCAGGAGACAGAACCCCCGGAAAGCAGCTGGACCGGACTCTGTGTTTCCATCCGCCTTGAAGCACTGCGCTGATCAGCCACGTGCCTGCCTGCTTCAAGACCTCAACCGTCATCCCTGTTCCCAAAAAGCCAAGAACCACAGGACTTAATGACTTCAGACCCATCGCCCTGACCTCCGTGGTCATGAAGTCCTTTGAGCGTCTTGTGCTCTCACACCTGCAAGTCATCACTGACCCTCTCCTAGACCCCCTGCAGTTTGCCTACAGAGCCAACAGGTCTGTAGACGATGCAGTCAACTTGGCCCTCCACTTCATCCTCCAGCACCTGGACTCCGCAGGAACCTATGCTAGGATCCTGTTTGTGGACTTCAGCTCTGCCTTCAACACCATCCTCTCAACTCTGCTCCAGGAGAAGCTCTCCCAGCT
Source organism: Doryrhamphus excisus (assembly GCF_030265055.1). NCBI lineage: Eukaryota > Metazoa > Chordata > Actinopteri > Syngnathiformes > Syngnathidae > Doryrhamphus > Doryrhamphus excisus. The sequence goes on along the minus strand of NC_080475.1, from coordinate 19,384,641 downwards.
GAGCGTTCCTGACTCTACCTGCAGGTGGATTACAGACTTCCTGTCTGACAGGATACAGTGCGTGAAGCTGGGGAAACACGTCTCAGATACAAAAACCATCAGCACTGGATCCCCAGGGCTGCGTTCTTTTGTCCTCTGCTCCCTGTACACAAACAGTTGCACCTCCAGTCACCAGTCTGTCAAGCTCCTGAAGTTTGCAGACGACACCACGCTCATCGGACTCATCTGTGACGGCGACGGGTCCGCCTACAGGTGGGAGGTTGACCATCTGGCGACTTGGTGCAACCTGAACAACCTGGAGCTCAATGCCCTAAAACAGTGGAGATGGTTGTGGACAACAGGAAGAACTCAGCCTCTCCTGTCCCCATCACCCTCTGTGACTCTACGATTGACATTGTGGAGTCCTTCCGCTTCCTGGGTACCATCATCTCCCAGGACCTCAAGTGAGAGCCGAACATCAGCTCCCTCATCAAGAAGGCACAGCAGAGGATGTACGGCAGCTGAAGAAATTCAGCCTGCCAAAGACAATGATGGTGCACTTTTACACCTCCATCATTGAGTCCATCCTCACCTCCTCCATCACCATGTGGTACGCTGCTGCCACTGCTAAGGACAAGGGCAGGCTACAGCGTGTTATTCAATCTGCAGAGGTGATATTCTGTATATTTTGTATTTTCATTCTTTTTTTTAATAGATGTGTCTGCACCTACTTCACCAAAACAAATTCCTAGTATGTGTTTGATCATACCTGGCAATAAACCATTTCTGATTCTGATTCTAATTGGTGTACACTTTTACGACTTGTGTTGAAGGCAAACGGAAACAGTTACAGGATGGCACACGATTTATGGTCCATCCAAGATGTCACACGTACTCCAGCATTGACGGTCCTCGACCCACACAGGATTCTCACCGCCCTTTCACATATGTACAGGTTATTTACTGTGATTGACTTAGCAAATGCTTTCTTTTGTCTGCTACTACATCCTGACAGCTGCAAGTATTTTGCTTTCAGATTTCAGGGACGAGCATACAAAACACTTGCGTCCCACAAGGCTTCAAAAACAGTCCGGGTTTGTACTCCCGGAGGGGTGTACTTTGGTCCAGAATGTGGGTGACTTGTTACTTGCCTGTGACACAGCTGGTGTGTGCCTGGATGCAACTAAGAGGTTGTTGTTGAAATTGTATGATTTGGGTTTTTAGGTCTCTCGCAAGAAGTTGCGATGTTGCCGATGGTCTGTCACCTTCCTTGATAAGGTGCTCTAGGCTCCGGCCACTTCCTGTCGGATGGGCATCGTCGATCCATCCTGAAACATCCTAAGCCACAAACAGTTAGGGAAATGCAATCCTTTTTGGGATTTTGCGGCTACAGCAGGACATACATTCCCTGTTATATTGAACGAACGGCGCCCCTAAGGGCCCTGATCAAAGCTAAAGGTCCCCGACATGGCAATGCCACTTTGGACTGGAAGGCGGAGACCTCTGACTGTTACATTCAACTTGTTCAAGCATTGGCCACAGCCTCTGCCTTGGCGGTGCCCGATCCTTCGGCGCTGTTCCATTTGGACTTTGCTATATCTGGTCCAATTGACGGCGGCAGACAGGTCTTGATGTATGCAAGCGCAACCCTTGACCTCAGTGAACAATGACAACCACTGTGTGTGCGTTTTGCCAGTCTGGCCAGTCCAAGTCAGGCAAGTTGCAAGCCCGTGGCAAGGAGGTGGCTGACCAGTCCGCCAAAACCGCTGCTGGCTACAATATCATCTGACCCTCTTACTGCCATGGTTGTGTCTGCTCGTCCACCTATAGGTCACCCCCTGTCCCTTGACGTGGTTTGCGAGCATCAAGCTGCGGCCTCACTGGAGGAATGCTCCTTCTGGCTGTCTCAGTGGGCTGCACTTTCCTCTGACGGCATCTGGATCGGCCCTTCCGGCTGTCCTGCCTCCCCTATGGGTAAGTTGTCTACGATTCTTTGGTGGAGGCACACCCACATGGGTACCCAAGCCATGACGTATCAGTTCGAACATTGGTGGCACCCCAATATGAAAGCTTTGATTTGGAATTTCTGTCATTCTTCTGTCATCCTGACCTTGAGGCCCACACCTGGTCATCTCCCGGTCGCCCTATGGCCAGGGGCTGAGATCTCTTTGGATTTCACTGACATGGGCACTCGTGTGGCTGGCAAATGTTATCTGCTCGTCATTGTCGACTCTTTCACTGGCTGGCTTGAGGCCTACCCCTGTGGCCGGGAGGACGCTACTTCGGTCATCAAGGCTTTAGTGAACCATTATATTCCAGCTCATGGGTTCCCGGCCCGCATCCGCTCTGATAACGGCTCTCATTTCACTTCACATTGTCATTCATGTTGCACGTCGTCATTCATGTTGGACGGCGACGGGGGCAGAGCCCCCAGCGCTCGACTCTCCATCACCCCCCTCACGGACTGGACTGGAGCCAGCACGAGATGGCGAAGAAGGCGGAGCATCCTCAGCGGAAGGGGAGGGTCTGATCATGCAGTAGTGGGACCACTTGGAGCCTTTCCCGTCCATGGTGACACACACACAACACACATACTGATAACACTTACATGACTTACACTGATTTACAAGCACAACACGCGCGGGACATTAGATATCACATTACATTAGAGTAATAGGGGCATCGTTGCTATTACCTCCCATAGTATGAAATAATGTGCTGATGTTTTGTCAGCAGAGCCATCGGCATGCTGAAAATGATAGTGATGAATTATCTTAATCATTTGCATTGGGAAGAAACACAAACAAGTCATGTTTTTGTTTTTTGTTTGTCATGTTCATTGCTTTTAAGGTGACATGCTGAGATGTTCAATTTGCAGTAAGTGCAGAGATGAACTGCAGTATTTGTGACATTTAAACCGAATCATGCTCATTACATGTCATACAACCAATCCCAAATGGAGACAAGTTACATTCTTGTGAAGCCAACCTTATTTATTGTTAGCTGTATGCTGGAACAGCCTGTTCCCTATGAAATCCTTTCCCATTAGGGACAGAAACAACACTGAGATTGAAAATGTCAGGGATATTTTAGTGATTTCTATTTGATAGTACTTGCTGGTGTAAACACAAGAAGAAAAATAACCTTTCCTGAGGCCAATAAACTGAATACCATTATAGCTAATTTCCGGCACACTGAGTAAACCCTAAAATGGTATATATTGAATATTACACAAATACTGTCTGAGTCTCAGCATTGTTGTGTTTACAAACAACTGTTTGTGCATCTATCTATTTAATGAATGAAATGTACAGCTTAATAATTTATTCAGAAAATTGAACTGTAAATTCCACGGTAGTACATTATTAGTATAGTTATTATTAGTATATTAGTGCTTGTGTATATATATACTATATATATATATATACATATATATATATATATATATATATATATGTTCATGTACCTTTCCATATGCATATAAATTGCGTCTAAATGCGTGTAAATGATGATTGTTAATTCAGTCATTGTGTTATCTTGTCTTAACGCCCCATTTTCATTTCCTTTACATTCTTTAGATTTTGAGTCACAGACCAGAAGCACCATTTGCTGTAATAAAATCCTGCAAGGGACTGCATATGTAAAATCAAAAGGATGTGGGAGCCATTTGGGAATTTTTTTTAAATTAAGTTTGTTACGTCCCAAAGGTGTCTAGGTCAGAAATGGGGTGTAACAAAGGTGTAGAAGGAAAAGGTAGCACACTAGCAGGTCAATGTAAATAAAGTATTTAATCCCAGGAGCAACAGAAAACAATCCCTACAAAATTGGGGACAAAAAAAGCAATCCTCAACACCAAGATGCAAAAGAAACTATTGAAACAGAAGTAGTTGACACCAAATGGCTGAGCACGCGGCACATCTGGTCACCCACACAGCAGCACTTCCAGGAGAGCAGCATGAGAGAGAGAGAAGGGAGAGAGCACTGCTTGCTGTCTGCCTCTGATATGCCAGCTCCACCTGATTGGCAATCAGGCACACCTGGGATGCACCTTCCAGGTGCGTCACCACTCTGCAGAGAAAAAGGGACACACACAAAAGCATCCCACACACTACGGGACGTAACAAGTAAAAAAAAAGATGTTTTACAGTATATGTGTTTAAAGTCAGCTTTGTGTCATAGGTGACAAAGCTAATTAAAGTGGTCCCTTGTTTATAGCACTGGGTTATCCAACATAACAAATACATACATTTATTAAACAAAGAGCAACAAGATGCCATTCAAGTAAAATCAATCATTTACAGTAAAGTCTCATTATATCGATATCGGTTATAACGAATTACTGCTTATTACGATACTATTTTCATTTCCTGGCAAATTTCTAGTCTTTTATGATATAATTAGTTCCGTTAGTACGATACCCGGTTATTATGATAATCCGGTTACTACGATGCCCTTTTCATCTCCCGCCAGCCAATTTGGTCTGCTTATATCGATACAAAAGCAGCTTAAATCAATCTTTGCTTAAGGATTTCAATACCAAAAAAGAACACGGCGAACGGCTGCTTCCTGTCAACTTTATTTTTCACACTTCCACCACCAGAGCGCAGCACACACACCGATTCCCGCACTTCCTGGTTCACAGATCATGCTCAACCCGCCCCACATAGCTGGCCAAACACATGCCTGTAACAGAAGAACCAACTGACATAGCATACACACCTATTCCAACGAAGACACAAGCGTACAAATACATGTATTTAATTGTGTTGTATTCATATATCTTTTTATCGCTTGCAATAATCACTGTTTTTCACATGTACATGCTGGCGTTCGTGGTTTCTCGTTTCTCTCGTGTGTATAGCATCTATACACACGAGAGAAACTGTTGCAGGCATGTGTTTGGTCAGCTATGTGGGGCGGGTTGAGCATGACCTGTGAACCAGGAAGTGCGGGAATCGGTGTGTGTGAGAAATAAAGTTGACTGGAAGCAGCCGTTCGCCGTGTTCTTTTTTGGTATTGAAATCCTTAAGCAAAGATTGATTTAAGCTGCTCGACATTGTTCTATACTATAGAACAATGTCGAGTGCATTATTGCCCACTTTTAATGCAGTTCGGCGCAGGATCGGATATATCAACATTCCGGTTATATCGATATTTTTTCCGACTCCCGACAATATCGATATAACGAGACTTTACTGTACTTGCACGTATTTAGGTTCCAGTAACCTGCTCACATTCTGACTCCAAGTCGCTTGTTTGTTGTCCATATTTTTTTCTGTGATGCAGCGCCATGCATTTCCCATTTTCATCTAGTCCGCAGCTCATTTTCCTCCACATTTGATTCTATGACGCAGACTGAAAAGACATATTGAAATAAACAGTGGTGCTCCTGTCACACCACAACAATCAACATGTTAATACTCCATATCAGCTAACAAATCATTTCAGGGTAGGATTATTAGCTATTATTAGTTGTCGATTAATGTCTGAGTAAGTCAATATTTGTCTAGTCAAAGTTTCCACAGCATGGAATTGATTGTGGCACACCGCCACTACAAAATAAAAACTACTTTTAGCGCAGGAAACAACACCTAAAAAATGACTTTTATTAAAACATGAAATTAATCAATTAAGTAATATATTGTATGAATGGTTATAAAGTATTGGCTATATAGGTACATACGTACATAGCTTATTATTTGTGCATATAATGACCACAATTGGTTAGTACACAGGCCACACAGCTAGGAGACCTAGCTTGGAGTTTGCATGTTCTCCCCGTGCATGTGTGGGTTTTCGCCAGGGACTCCAGTTTCCTCCCACATTCCACAAACATGCTAGGTTAATTGGCCACTCCAAATTGTCCATAGGTATGAATGTGGGTGGGAATGTGGGTTTGTCTATATGTGCCCTGTGATTGGCTGGTTACCAGTCCAGGGTGTACCCTGCATCTCGCCCGAAGACAGCTGGGATAGGCTCCAGCATGCCCCACGACCCTCGTGAGGATAAGCGGTAGAAAATTAAAGAATGAATGAATAAAAAACACTTTCTATGAAGGTCTATTGTATAATGCATTATGAGCGCACCAATAAGGCATTATAATGCGTTATAAAACATATTGAAATTGAAATTATAAAGGATTATAAGCGGTGGATTTAATGTGTATAAGCTCATCATTCATAATGTTTTATATCTTCATGGCAAAGTGACAACAGTGTTTTATGGAAGTCCTGGGTGGTATACCATGCTATAACTACCGGTTATAAAATAATATGAACTGCTGTAACACAAGATGTTAGAAAATATGCTGTTCATCATTGTTGAAAAGTAAGATATGTAGCCATGGTGGCCAACAGCTTGGTGCTGCTGCTGGGGCGTGGCCTGCCCTGGCCCTTCACTAACAATCTGGACTTTCCCAGGTTACTTCAGTTTCCTAGCTGTTTAACAGTATTTATTTTTTAGTTTTTGACTTCTACAGTGATGTCAATAGGTTTAACGATCCCCTCAGGTCAGAATTTGTTTTTCTTTTTGTTTGTGATTGTGTGGCATGACAAACGTAGGAGATCATTAATATCCCGTCGACAACGCCAGAATGTGGCAAGACAAACTTAGGAGATCGTTAAGGTCCTGTGACAACACCACCTGGGGAGTTGCACCCCAGGAAATTATGAAAAGGGGTGATCTCTACCTTGGCCACGCAAGTTGGATACCACTGGGGAGGACGTGTTCTCAAAACAATTTTATTAACAAAATTAATCGTAAAAACAATCACACACCAGTTCAAACTTAAGAAAAAATGGGCAAAATAGCTAATACACAGGGCTGGGTGCTTACCATGCGGCAGGGTAACCAAAAAGGAGGTCCTAAATGAATCACTTGTGACACAACAAACGCAGACAAAATCAAAAAGGGGGACCGTGAAGACACCACCACCAGAGAATAGCTGTCAGCCCACAGCACCTGGATGTCACGGTTGGGCTTGAGAGCTTGGCGGTGCGACCCCAGGATGCAGAGAACAGGACCAAATGCAGGTAAAACGTTGAATTTAATGATAATAATTGCAGCAGCAGGATAAAGCAACTCAGGAAGCACACGGACAAATAATAATGATCCCACACAAGGAGAAGCACAAACCTGAACTAAATATAAACAGAAATCAGGGACAGGTGTGGGTGACTAGACAGCTCGAAGCCCAGACAGGGAACACAGACAAACTGTCACATGGGAACCCACACAAGGTGTGACACTGGAAACAGAAAAAAAGTCAAGTCAGGTCAATAAAATACCCTAGAGCAAAGAACTGGTATGGACTAAAAGAACAAAGAAACCCCCAAATTATTTAATAAACTATGAAACAAGTAAATAAAGCACAATACAAAAACCCCAAAACATACACAAGTCAATGTAACAACATAAATTAAACCAAAATACCCAAAAGGAAATTACTAAACCAAAACAAATACAAAAAAATATTTAAGAAGGCCCTCATCCTATGGCGTGTCACAAGGCGTGGGTGGCCTTCCAGGATCTCCAGAGGCCCACGACACCATTGTCCTTGGTTTTAGTCCACTTGTTCAGGAGACGGTCAGCCACCCTGAACCAAAGCAGATGCTCCCTTACAGTGTGGTCAAAAAACTAAGAAAAAAAAAAACTGAAATAAGGCAAAACATACAAGGGTAAAAAAAAAAAAAATGAGAAAACTAACCAATTTAAAATGCAAATGAATTATATCTGTACATACCCGCCGTGCAGCAAACCCCAAGCCACTGGAGGATATGGGCCTAGGTGGTTAATTCACGCAGCCTAAAGATATGCTCGGTGTTACGCAAAAACAGACAAGTACAGGCAGACAATGTGCAACTTACATACCGGAGCCAGCACACAACCACACACAACGGTATTTCTGTGGGCCACGCGATCTCTCTCTCCCTCACCCCAGCCCGACTGCGTTGCAAGGAGCAGAGACTTTGTAATTCCCTGTAAATGCTGGGTCACTAGTGTTTATTGATAATGTGACACAGGACAGAAGCAGCCAGATTAATTCTGCGGTGTTCAGAGACATTATATCTGCTCAGATCCAGTCAAATTCAGCTAAATTGATTGGGTGGGGTTCATAATACAGATGGACAATGACCCTAACATACAGCAAAAGCAACCCAGGAGTTTATTAAAGCAAAGAAGTGGAATATTCTTGAATGGCAAAGCCAGTCACCTGATCTCAACCCAATTGAGCATGCATTTCACTTGTTAAAGACTAAACTTGGGACAAAAAGGCCCACAAACAAACAGCAAATGCAAGCTGCTGCAGTAAGGGCCTGGCAGAGCATTTGAATGGAGGAAACCCAGCGTCTCGTGATGTCCATGAGTTCAAGACTTCAAGAAATAATTCCCAGCAAAGGGTTTTCAACCAAGTATTAGAAATCAACATTTAGTAGTTACTTAGTTTTGTCCAATTACTTTTGAGCCCCTGAAATGAAGGGGTTGTGTTTAATTGTGCTTTACTTCCTGGCATTTTTATGCAATCTTTTTGTTCAACTCGCTAAATTAAAGCTGAAAGTCTGTTTCAAATACATTGTGGTAGTGTACAGTACCAAATTAGAAAAACTTTGTGTCCGTCCAAATATTTATGGACCTAACTGTAATAAGTTTTACTTCTTCCCACTCCATTTCAAGCTTTAAATGTGTTTCTATATTGTTTCTTTCTTGCTCAAAGACTGTTGTGGACTTGATTGTGCTATTGATAATGCTATGTTTTGCAACACTGCATTGTTTTGCTCGAAAAAATTACAAACAAATAAACAAATTCCAATGACGACACATTTGATGTGGAGGCCTACCTTGATCCTTGAGACTTTTTCTTTAAACACGAATATGGATAATGAAGAAATGTATTTGTTGCATACTCAACAAATGCGTGCTGGAGCCTATTCTAGTCGTCATCGTATCTGACAAAAATACACTATCCGTAACAGATACTTGCTTATGACGAGTATCCAGCTCATCCTTAGACATTCCCATGAAGAGGTTGCTCATCAAGGTTGCCACTTAACTAGGTCAATGTCTAGTGTCCTTTACAACTATGTGACCTGTAAAGAACTGAGAGGGAGGTTAATGAAACAAAAAATTGCACCACTTCCAACTGACAGACTCGCCTCAGAACCTGCATTTGGCGGGAAAGGATGCTGGGAGCTGGGACCTGGGAGACCCACATGGGTAGTTAGGGTGTGCTGGGAACATCTGGCAGAGTCTCCCGTTCATCGAGTCATTAACTCTCACCTCTGGCAAAGCTTCACCTGCATCCCGGGGAAAGACTGGAATATTGAGTCCGAAATGGCCATATTCCGTGCCTCTATTGCTGAGACAGCCAATTGGATCTGAGGCCGCAAGGCGGTCGGTGCCGGTTGTGGCGGAAGGGCCTGCCTTGCGTGGAAGTCGGGAACAGTTCCTTTGGATTGGCAGACTGGGGTGGTGGTCCCCCTCTTTAAGAAGCATGACCGGAGGGTATGTTCTATAGGGGAACTATAGGGGAATCACACTCCTCAACCTCCCTGGAAAAGTCTATTCCAGGGTGCTGGAGAGGAGGGTACAACTGTTGGTCAAACCTTGGCTTAAATGCGGTTTTCGTCCTGGGCGTGGAACACTAGACCAGCTCTACACCATTGTGAGGATGCTTGAGAGTGTATGGGAGTTTGCACAACTGTGCACAACAACACGTGCTTTGTGAACTTGGAAAAGGCATTCGACCGTGTCCCCCTTTGGGGTGTGCTCCGGGGGTACGTGATAGGTGATGCGCCACTACGTACCATTCGGTCTTTGTACAAACAGGGCAGGAGCTTGGTTTGCATTGCCAGCAGTAAGTCAAGTTTGTTTCCAGTGAACGTTGGCCTCTGTCAAGGCTGCCCTTTGTCACAGATTCTGTTCCCAATTTTCATGGACATAATTTCTAGGTGCAGCAAAGTTGTTGAGGGAGTCTGGTTCGGGGGCCTTAGGATCTATTCTCTGCTATTTGCAGATGATGTGGTCCTGATGGCATTGTCGGGCTGCAACCTTCAGTGTTTACTGGGGCGGTTTGCATCTGAATGTGAAGCTTCTGGGATGAGACACAGCAGCTCCAAATCAGAGGCCATGGTTCTCAGATGGAAAAGGGTGGAGTACTCCCTCCGCATTGGGAATGAGGTCCTGCCCCTGGTGGAGGAGTTTAAGTATCTCGGGGTCTTGTTCACGAATGAGGAAAGGTGGGAGGTCGACAGATGCAGCATCTGAAGTAATGTGATCTCTCTACCAGACCGTTGTGATGAAAAGACAGCTGAGCCAAAAGGCAAAGCTCTCAATTTACCGGTCGATCTATGTTCCCACCCTCACTGAAAGCGGTTGAAATGAGTTTCCACCATAGGGTAGCTGGACTCACCCTAAGAGATGGTAGGTGACGAGCTCAGTCATCCAGGAGGGGCTCAGAGTGGAGCCGCTTCTCCTTCACATCGAGAGGAGCCAGTTCAGGTGGCTCGGGCATCTAGTCCGGATGCCTTCAGGGCATGCCCAGCTGGGAAAAGGCCCTGGGGCAGACCTATGCCTTGGCGTCCTCCCGATGGAGCTAGAGGAGGTGGCCAGGGACCGGGAAGTCTGGGCATCCCCATTGAGACTGCTTCCCCCGTAACCTCGACCAGGATGAGCGGAGGAAAATGGATGAATGGATGGATGGACGTCTGCAGGGCTTAAAGTATTCTGGCACTGTGCCGAATTCTCTTCACATTTAACTTGCATGTCATCTTGTACATTACCAAACAACATGCCAAACAGTTCTTTGCCAAAGTGCTTATAATATGCATCGGCTCCACCATCCTCTTTGGGGGAAAAAAGTTCAGATTTTTTTTTTTCTTTAAGCCCTGCATCTGTGTGTTGGTTAAGGTACTACATTACCCATGAAGCTTAGTGAGGGGGACGTGGGGGGTGTGGGGGCACCCACAAGACACTGCATGGTTGGGTCTTGTGCTGAAGGAGTGAGAATAAAGAAGTTGCTATACATTGCTAAACTCTGCAGTCCTGTCATATAAGGACGAACATTAGAGAAAAGAGATTAGCAAAAGAGGCTAGTACAAGCAACACGTGTCTTCTCTCTTTAAAAAAAGAAGAGAAAAGAGTAGGAAACATGGATAAGTCCACCAACACCTATGCAGCAGAGATTCAACATCTATATGGCTGCAAGTGGATGTGGTGAAGAAGATGACAAGTTAAAAGCATAAGTTTGCACATCATCGGTGAGGATGAGAAGGACACAGCGAGCCACGACGCGCCAATCACACAATCTTTGGCGCGATCTGAAACCAAGTGGCCCAGTGGACTCCTGTGGCCCAGTGGACTCCTAGCATGATTGGCGCTATTTGGCTCGCGCCATTACATTCCACTGGATTCCAATAGGCGGATTGTTTGCAACATTTGGTTCCACTAGGTGGACACTTGGCGCCGACTGGTTGATGCAAGTGGTGCAACCAAGATTTTCAACATTTTGTTTTTCTCTTGCCGCCAAACTCATATTTGCCGCCGTTACGGACCACCACGAGCCAGTTGAGAGGCAGTTGGAGCCACTGCACGCCACTAGCCACCTTATTGCCAACACTAGGAGCCACAGCAAATTGCATTGGTGCAAACTGGCACCAACTGGCGCTGGCCCAGTCGACTCGTAGCATTAGGAGTTCTTTGTGGATGCGGTACATTTTAATAAGGGCGAAGATGAAGAGGAATGGATAGTGTCGTTAACAGTTAACCAGACTATAATTCCGTTCTAACTGGACACAGGAACATTGGGATACCTCATGTTTGTGAATGACTACTGGAGTGGAGATCAAAATATTTCCTGTGAAAACAAGAGTGAGTGGATATACTGGAGAAAGAGTGCCAGTCAATGGAGGCTGCACCGCAACATTTGAACACAGTGGTAAGCAAGTAAACAAGTAAATAACACTGATGATTGTTGATATGAGTGTCAAGCCAATATTGGGATTATAAGTACGCAGACAGCTAAACCTTGTAAAAAGAGTTTTGTATTCTCATCAAAGCTTGATAATGATCACGACTCACTCATGAAGGAATATAGCAGTGACTTTTTTGAAGGTCTAGAATGTCTACCATGGGAGTACAAAGTACAAGTTGATGAGAATGTGACCCCAGTAGTTCATCCGTGCAGAAAAATACAATTAATGCTGAGAGGAAAACACAGAGTGGAGTTGGACAGGATGGAGAAAATAGAGATTAATAGATTAACCTACAACATGGGTCAGCTCGCTGGTCACCGTGGAGAAGCCCAATGGAGCACCAAGAACCTGTATCCCTGAATCCAAGGGATCTTAACAAAGCAATCGAGCTGGAGCACTTCCAACTGCCGACAAGAGAAGAGATCCTGGCACAGCTTGCTCGAGGAAAGTGGTTCAGTAACCTGGATGCATCTTCAGGGTTCTGGCAGATGAAAGTAGATGAGGCGAGCTCAAAATGTTGTACTTTCAAAAAGCCAGAAAGAAGGCACAGGTTCTTGTGCCTACCATATGGAATCCTGTCAGAGCCAGAAGTACAACACAAGAAAATACCCATGATCTTTGAACACATCTCAGGGGTCAAAAATATAGTGGATGACATCATTGTGTGGGGGTCCAGCCGAGGAGAACACGATGAACGACTGAGACAGGTGCTCAACAAGACGCAGCAAGTAAACTGGAAGTTTTATCCTGGACAAGTAACCATGGTGACTTATTCTCTGCAGCTAGCCTGCTCCAGACCAGGCTAACATCCAGGATAAGGTTAATCCTGTGGTGGCTCTGCCGTCAGTACTGTGAGAAATGAGTGTGTTTTACAGAATTCCAATGTTTTTTTTCTACACGTTACATCATCCAAATATTATAACTGTAATCATTTCATTTGCCGGTTGACTTTTAGTTTTAGTATTATTTATTAGCACAGTTTATATATAAAGACCAAAAGCACATATAAAAAAGACAATATTTGAGCAATGAAAGTAAGAAGCCACACGGTTCATTTGGAATGCTTTCTATATTAATACAACACAAACACTAAAAAGTGTGACCTCACTCAAGTAGGTACGATACAATACAGATATTTAAAAGAAATCCTACATGATGACGAAAGAGGAGAAAAAAGGAAAAATAATTATATATCACCACTTAAACATTTGGACTACAATGAAATTGACAGAAGATAATTTTTAAACTGTCTCTTCAAAATACGCAAAGAACATGAAGACTCTTCTAACTTTACTTTTTAACTTCAACAATCTTTCTATTCATTCATTGGTCTTATTCCTGTCAACCCTAGTGTTATGTTGCAATACTAAAAAAGATTGCTTGACTAAGCTGCGTCTCTTCATCCTGGCTCGATAAACGTGCAACCAATTAATCCAAGAAAGCGCCGACCAGGCTTGGTCAAGCCGGGTCTGCTCATATATCCTGGATGTCTTTATCCTACTTTTGTGGATAAATACCCCTGTTAAATACCCCTCTGTCAAAGTTCATACCTCAACCGTCAACAAAGTCAGCACCACTGAGATGGCTCTTTGTTAGAATAAAATGTAAATGCAATCATTATAGTCATAGTTATCACCCTTATATCCGTTTGCTTAAACAATAGAAAGAGTGTTTGAGTGTTTTGAACCCTGTTGTTAGTTAGCCCGAGGAAGCTCATCACAACAGGTATGATGGGAAATAAAAGTGGAAAACCACAAGACAAAAAGGAAGAATTGAAGTGTAAGGATTGGTGTTAACATTTTAAGCGCTAACTAAAGTAAACCATCTAGAAATTAAAGGTATGATGACCGATCATACTGGAAGGAGTTGGCAGAAAAAAGGGAAGTGAGGCGAAGATGAAGGAAGAAAGGAAGGTGAGAGAAAAAGCAAAATATGTGCTTTTTAGGACTCACTAATTACTGTAGAATATTATTATTAATAAAAATATGTTATGTTATATATGTTATGTCTTTGTACTAGATTTTTATTTTCATGTAAATTGTTATTATAGTAGATTCCAAATTGATGCGAAATTAAAAGAGTACTGGTAGGAGGTACAATTCTATCACTACCTGATTACAGCAAAACCTTTATACAAACAGTAGATTGTAAAGGTCATTACATGACCTCAGTCTTACTACAAGAGTATGGTACAAAGAAACAACCAATAGCGTACTACTCTTCTAAGTTAGATGCAGTAGCGTGCATCATGCCACAATGTGTGCTGGTTGTAATAGCAGCATCTATGGCCGTGGAAACAAGTGCATGAGGTTTACCATCCTCTTATTCTGCACAAGCAGCAATCAGTAGCGCTTACAGAAGCATACAAATTAATGAAAGGTCAAAAGGTGGCAATTTATACTGATAGCCAATACGTATATTGAATAGAACGTACCTTCGAACAATATTGGCAAAACAGAGGTATGATAACGGGATGCAACGGGAAAACCAACAACTCGGTGCATGTAAATGCACAGCACATAGAAATAATACTGATCCGATATCCTTAGGAAATGCATTCGCTGTTAACATGGCACAACAAGAGGCACTAAAAGAAGTAAACCATCTTAAAACTAAAAAGTAGACTTTGAATCAAAGGGAGACGCAGAACAGGGGTAGGCACGTGGCTTGGCATCTGAGGTTGGAACAATAGTGGAGTGCCATCCAGTCGCAAAAGGTGAGTATAAACGGTTAATTGCAGAGCATGCAGAGCAGCTGTGACACGTCCCGTAGCTCCGCCCCAGACAGGAGTGGTCAAATCTAAAAGGACAGCAAAAATTAGTGACCACTCCAACAAATAAACAAAAGACAGTAAACAACCAAATCTCCCAAACCCATGTTACAGTAGAGCGTGACAAATAATCCTAAATACCGGCACAGTAACATTGGTAACTCAAAAGAGGGCATCTTCCAACACCTCCCCCTTCTCAGACAATCAGGCAGTCAGGATTGTATGCCATTTTTTACACATAAAATTAGGACAAAGTTAAGGACACCATGTGTCCAGTTTGGTTAAACTTGTCGGCCGCCAAGGCTACCGTTGGCATTACTTCCATTCTTCATTATACTTGTCATGATCTGCACTTGTTTTGGTCTGCTGCCCCCTGTCGTCTCTTCTCTGTCTTGCAGCCGACTCCTGCCTTGCTCTCTGGTCTGCACACCTGTTGCCCATCAGCCTTTAGGCCTTGTTCTTCTCCGGCCGTGGGCGGGCTCCTTTCCGGCTGACGAGGGCACCTGGTTTGCCCACTGGTGTGTGGTCCTTGGTGCCCCTCTGTGTATTTAAACTGTATATTTTGTATTTTCACTTTTATTTTTTATATTTATTTTTTTATACTATCTGCCATTGGGGCATATAGTATTGTTATCTAAATGCCCTTACATGCTAAACAGATTTGCTCTGAGTCAGGAAAGGTGTTGGCTACAACTTCCCCGTACCATGAACTGGTATTTGCCGTTATTTGATGTTTTTGTTATGCACATTTGGAGCGACCGGACTGGAGCAAGAAGAAACACAGAAAAGAAGAAGAGAAACTGGGGTGGGGGGGCAGTAGAGAGAGAGACAAAAACAGCAGCAACAAGAATTCCCATAACAACAACAATGACAAACAGAACTGCATCAGTTAAATGTCAATGATGGCTAAGGGTCACAATGGAAATGATATCAGTGAAATGAAACAGTCCAACTTACCAGTGGCAATAGTAACAATGAAGACATGAAACGTGATAGTAAACACAATTACAGCCATACAGTTGCAGTAATTAAAATCTCACTGCTTGACATCATTATTACTGTAATAATAGCATAACAATAGCATATAGACATCAGGGATAAGATGGTAGATTGTGTAGAGAAGCACCCATGTGCTGTGAGTGTCCATAGGGAGGTGTGTACTTCTGTGTATATATTCATATATGTGTGCGGAAGTGTGCTCGTATGTGAATGCGTGTGTGTGAATGTGTAATTGAATGTGTAATTGTATTTTCAATTTTAATAGATGTGTCTGCACCTGCTTCACCAAAACAAATTCCTAGTATGTGTATGATCATACAAGGACACATAAGGTTTTTTGGATAACATTTTTTGGATAACAGAATAGTCGGAAGCTATGAGTTGGATGCCAGCAAAATGCAGACCATTTCATTTTAAAATGTGGCAAGAACTGAATTTAAGTTTCCTGTCATTAAGCAACTGACCTCCAGTTTAAGATATCAGTTTCTGTGTGTATTAAGTGTTGCAATGAAACACTGCTGTAACATTTTCTGATCATAATTTTGATAGTGCTTAGCCTATTCCGGGTCATACAGTTTTTACAATCATATTTCCTACAAAGGGGAAAATGTGGAGAGGGAATCAGATCATTGTCCTATGGTATTACGGCTCTGCATGTTTTACTCAACACATGTTCATACAATTTAGGTTTCTACATAAAAAGGAACCTTGAAAGCCAATAGGAATGCAGACAATTCATATGAATTTGGTTGGAATTTGTTACAAAAGACTGCCACCTTCAGACTGAATGGCCCATTGCAGTTGGATATTTAAAAAGCATGCACTGTAAAATCAAAGCAAATCCATGTACAAACTACATTCATTCATTCATTCATTCATTTTCTACCGCTTTTTCCTCACGAGGGTCGCGGGGGGTGCTGGAGCCTATCCCAGCTGTCTTTGGGCGAGAGGCGGGGTACACCCTGGACTGGTCGCCAGCCAATCACAGGGCACATATAGTCAAACAACCATTCACACTCGCATTCATACCTATGGACAATTTGGAGTGGCCAATTAACCTAGCATGTTTTTGGAATGTGGGAGGAAACCGGAGTACCCGGAGAAAACCCACGCATGCACGGGGAGAACATGCAAACTCCACACAGAGATGGCCGAGGGCGGGGACCGAACCCTGGTCTCCTAGCTGTGAGGTCTGCGCACTAACCACCAGACCGCCGTGCCGCCCGTACAAACTACAATATTGGTAAATATTTAGTGGCTTATACGTTAAATTCATTTTCCCCATTCCAAATTAAGAACACTACAATACTTTGATGGTAAATTATAGTTTTGACATACGTGCCTTTTAATCATATTTTGACTCAGAATCAAATGTATACAATATTTCACAATATTTCTCTGGAAACAACAAGGTAATGTGAAATGGGGAGGCACATAAGAATACAACAAGTCTGAAGTAGATGGCGAAGGAGGATACATTTGTGTGAAAGTCAGGGCATCCCTTTAAAAATAGTATATATATTGTACATTTAAAAATTCATATTCATTTATATTTATAGTTTTTTCTGGTATAAGGGGAAAAACTATATTATCAGGAAACATTAATGCATATAGTTACATTTTATTTTATAAAGTGAACACAAAAATAATTAAAAAAAACATCCGTTTGGCAGGTGCAAAAGTCGGGGCACCTTCTAGTGCCAGTACTTTCATTAATTAGTAAGACCCCTGGATTCTATTATTTGGGATTTTCTCCCATTTTTTCCTTGCAAAGGCTCCCAGTTCTGCTATATTCTCCGGTCGACTTGCATGCAATAATTACTTGTTATTTAATGGAATTTATTTTCCCTCCACCTGAGCAATGCTTTCTGTCCCACTGGCTGCAACACAACCCCAAAGCATGATGGATCCACAACCATATTTAATAGTTGCCAAAATGTTGTTTGTCTACATGTGCCCTGTGATTGGCTGGCGACCTGTCCAGGGTGTACCCCAAAGACAACTGGAATAGCATACCCGCGACCCTAGTGAGGATAAGCAGAATAAAAAATGGATGGACGGAAAACACTACCGAAACTTCTTTCCTCGGTGCATCGATATTAACTAATGAACTCGAGAGCCGCCTAGACCCTTCATCCTGAGGCTACACTATTTTCATGGGCTTGAGGACATCCTACGGAGAGATAGAACGGCGAAACAACTTCATTTCCAAGGCAAGAAGATCCAAATATTCCCCGACTATCCGCCCACCGTGGCTAAGCGGAGGGCGCTGTTCAACCGAGCCAGGGAGCTACTACGCGACAAGCCTGGCGTCAGGTATGGCCTGCTGTATCCTGCACGACTCCTGGTCACATACAATGGCACACAGACTTCCTACATTGACCCTAAAAAAGCTGAAGAATACGCGGAGAGTCTGTCCGGACCAGGACCATCGGCTGCTGCGGAGGACAGATAAATCGTGGGTCTCAGGAATACCTTAGTTAGCTTTGATGGCTAACATTGGCACAGTACCTGATGCCGGGAGAAAGTGAGTCAAGATAATCACGCACACAAGCACAGCTGATGTTTCACTACATGATGGTAAGAAGAAGCACTGTGTGCAAAGATGAAAGACTTGGTCTACTATGCTGCACTAGATATCCTCAGGCATGTATAGCAAGAATGTATCCTGGTGTTATTGCTTGCTCCCTCTCATATATTTAACTGCATTCATTATTATTTCTACTAAGTTTCAGAGCTGGCAGAGCATTTTAAGTTATTAACAGGCCACCAATAGATGTGGAAGTAACCTTAGTTTCTTTTGTTCTTGTTGTTGATATGGTGTTCAGGTTGACCTGGGGAGGGATAGTAGCTTGGGAGGGGCAAGAGGACCTACTTTCTGAAAAAGGTTTACTGATAGGAGTGCCATGAATGACAATACTAAGGGTAAAAAGACCCTTACCTTTTGCAGCTGGAATGTACGTGGAGTTAATAACCCAGTCAAAAGAGGGAAGGTTCTGTCTCATCTGAAAACACTGACCTCGGATATTGTGTTTTTACAGGAGACCCATTTGAATAATAAATCACACGGCAGACTCAGAGCAAAGTGGATAGCGAAGCGAAGCGAGATTTACCATTCGACTTTTTCTTCCAAAGCAAGAGGCACAGCAATCGTAATTAGGAAAGGCACACCCTTTGTGCAGAAAAAAAACAATAGCTGATAGAGAGGGACGCTATGTTATAGTGATTGGAGAGATTCGGAATACCCCATTCACTCTGGTAAATATATACGCACCTAACATAGATAACCCAATATTCTTTCAGAAAGTCTTTGCATTAATACCAGATATTTCACAGACTAATCTTATAATTGGAGGAGATTTTAATACCGTTTTAGATACATCTCTAGACAGATCCTCAACAAAAAAGTCTCCCAAAAATGCTTCAAGTGAATTCCTAAACACATACATAAATAATACTAATATTCTAGACATTTGGAGGATGATGAACCCCTCAGGCCGGGATTTTTCTTTCTACTCATCGGTGCATAATTCTTATAGTAGGATAGACTACTTTCTGGTCGATGCCAAACTGGCACCTTATACAGTAAATGCTCGGTATCACAGCATTGTGATCTCAGATCACAGTCCACTCTCCTTCTCAGTCTGCTTAGACCATATAGATAAGCCACACACTTCTTGGAGGCTGAATCCTTATATGGTTACAGATAAAACATTCCGAGATTACTTAAAGGACCAAATTTCATTGTACTTTGAGATGAATGATCTCCCAGAGACATCTCCCTCTATTCTGTGGGAGGCGTTTAAAGCCTATATTAGAGGTAGCATAATTTCATTTGAAGCTTCAAGGAGAAAAGAAAACATATCCAAATTAAAAGATCTAGAAGAACAGATCAAAACGTTGGACCAGGAAAATGCGCGTTCTCCATCTGCATCACTACACAGAAAAATAACAACATTAAAGTATGAATATAATCAAATTATGTCTGTGAAAATAAGAAAAGCATTCCTGTACACTAGACAAAAGTTTTTTTAATTTGGTGATAAACCACATAAATTATTAGCTCGGCAACTCCGGAAAATGGAAAGTGATAGGACAATTCATAAAGTAAAGGCCTGTGACAACACTATCCTTACAAAACCCAAAGATATTAATAACAGGTTTCTTGATTTGTACACTTCTAAATCCACGTCAGAATTTGAAATCATGAATAAATTTTTAGACGAATGTGAGCTGCCGAGGTTGACAGCTGAAGATTGTGAATCTTTAAACGCAGAACTCACAATCAAAGAGGTCCAAATTGCTATTGCCTCATTAAAAAGTAATAAAACACCAGGTCCTGATGGCCTCCCTGGAGAATTATATAAAACATATAGGGAAAAGTTGTCCCCCTACTTATTAAAAATATTCCAACACGCTCAGGAAAGCGGAGATTTGCCTCCAACACAAACTGAAGCTGTGATCACCGTAATTCATAAAAAGGGAAAGGACCCTCATGAGGTTGGTGCTTATCGCCCTATTTCACTCTTAAATGTGGACGGGAAGTTATTTGCCAAAATACTAGCAAACAGACTAGGCCCCCTGTTGGGGAGGTTAATCCACCCAGACCAAACGGGTTTCATACCAAACAGACACTCCACTTTCAATTTGAGACGCCTGTTTAATATTCTCTATACAGAGAGACTACCACACGCTGACCTAGTCGTCATTTCGCTAGATGCCGAAAAGGCTATTGACCAGATTGAATGTCAATATTTATTTGAAGTTCTCAAGAGATTTAACCTCAGAGATAGATTCTTATCACTGATTAATCTGATTTATAAAACTCCTACAGTTCAAATCCTAACTAATAAAACATTATCCTCCCCATTTAAGTTGCATAGGGGGATGAGACAGGGTTGCCCTCTCTCCCCCCTAATCTTCGCTCTTGCTATTGAACCACTAGCTCTAAGCATTAGGCTTGATGCTCGGATACATGGATACACAGTTAAAGAAACAACTAGTAAAATATCACTATATGCGGACGATATCCTTCTTTACTTAACTCATCCTCAGGAATCTATTCCAATACTCCTAGATAAAATTAATCTGTTTGGTACTTTTGCAGGATATCGGATCAACTGGACAAAAAGTGTTTTAATGCCAGCTCGTACAGATGTTCTGACGTCCCTGTCTAATCTTCCATTCAAAATTTCCCTAGATAAATTCACCTACTTAGGGATAGAAGTGACAAGAGAATACACCTCTCTCTTCCAAGAGAACTTTCTGCCCTTACTTGAAAGTCTGCGCTCTAGATTGCTGTTTTGGGACGCACTTCCAATTTCAATGATCGGAAGAATAAATGCAATCAAGACGGTCTTACCATACTATACCTGTTCCAAAACATTCCAATATTCCTTAAAAAATCTTTTTTTAAACAATTAGACTCCATAATTACACCCTTTTTGTGGGGACATAAATCCCCTAGAATCGGTAGGAAATATCTCTACAGACTAAAATCTGAAGGAGGATTAGCTCTCCCAAATTTTCTGTTTTATTACTGGGCCTCAGCACTCAAGAATTGTATTGTTTGTCTAAACACCACAGAGTCCCCACCCAATTGGCTAATGATGGAACAGGAAGACTGCCAGCCACATTCATTAGCTGCAATTCTGTTAGCACCAACTCCGATCAGTAGATCATTATACAACAATAACCCTCTTATCCACAGCATGATTTGCATTTGGAAACAAATTAAAGCCAGTTATAACCTCAATTCTATATCCCCTGCTCTACCCATAGATAGAAATCCCACTTTTGCCCCGTCTGGTCTGGGAGGAAGCTTTGCCAAATGGAGTCAGAAAGGTATAAAATGTGTTGGAGATCTATATATACAGGGTATCTTTGCCTCATTCTCTCAACTACAGCATAAATTTGGATTGGAAAATAATTCTTTCTTTCAATATCTGCAAATTAGGGATTATATACGTAAACATATGGAGGACTTTCGGAATGAGTCAAAAACATTAATAAATGATTGCCTGAAATTGACAATAGACGAACCAAAACTGATAACACGCATTTACAATGCCCTCCTGTCAATGACTCCCTCTCCAGCTCATATACATAAGCATAAATGGGAGAAAGAACTTGGCAAATCGATTACAGATGATCTTTGGGATAGTGCACTTGAAAAGATTAATACATGCTCGCACAATGCCAGACATTGCCTTATTCAATTTAAAATTATATACATGCTCCATTTCTCAAAGGAAAAACTACATAATATATACCCAGATATCTCGCCTATCTGTGACAAATGCAAATCTTCGAAGGCAACTCATCTTCATAGTTATGCACTTTGCCCCAAAATATACTCTTTTTGGTCTGGTGTTTTTGATATAATGTCCAAGGTTTTGGGGATTGTGTTAAAGCCAGAGCCTTTGCTCATCATCCTTGGGGTTTTTGAATCCTTTCAAATGTTAAATAAGGCACAACAATGTTTCATTTCATATGGTCTCATTATAGCAAAAAAACTGATTCTAATGCTATGGAAAAGTGTAAGTGTACCATCAACTAAGATGTGGCTAGAGGAGTTGACGAACACGCTTCATCTGGAAAGAATAAGATATATCTTGAAAGACAGACTTCAACATTTTGAAACATCGTGGCAACCTTTTGTTCAATATCTTGTAAATACAAATCAAGCTCAATGATGAATGTAACATGCACTGCAAGATTCAAGTGAGGTTTTATATGGGTCCTCAACAGGGATGGGGGGTGGGTGGGCTGGCAACCTGCTTTGTTGTATTGATGTTATGTTTGTATATTATGTTTTGTGTTCTGAGTTTGTATTTTGTATATTTGTGTTATAAAAAAAACCCAATAAACATACATGGGGGAAAAAAAAAAAAACTAATGAACTCGACACCTTGCTGACCGCTCGCCCCAGCATCGTTCACAGATGGAAGAGTGGATACCTAGCTCTCCACATACCGGAGGGTATGTTCCAACTATAGGGGAATCACACTCCTCAATCTCCCTGGGAAAGTCTATTCCAGGGTGCTGGAGAGGAGGGTACAACTGTTGGTCAAACCTCAGCTTCAATGCGGTTTTCTTCCCGGTCGTGGAACACTGGACCAGCTCTACACTCTTGTGAGGATGCTGGAGAGTGTATGGGAGTTTGCACAACTGTGCACAACAACATGTGCTTTGTGGACTTGGAAAAGGCATTCGACCGTGTCCCTTGCAGTGCCCTTTGGGGTGTGCTCCGGGGGTACGTGATAGGTGATGCGCCACTATGTGCCATTAGATCTTTGTACAAACAGGGCAGGAGCTTGGTTTGCATTTAATAGTTGCCAAAATGTTCTTTTCATGAAATGCTGCTACTTTTTTTTCTCCAACCATACCCCTGCTTATTGCGGCAAAATAGTTGTATGTTACAACTATTTTGTTGTACTTCATTAATTCACAGCACTTTTTTTCAAAAATCTTCAGGCTTTTGTAAATGTTCTGTTTTATATTTTTGCCAATGATGACAACGCAGGTGAGGTTTTCTTCTGCAGACTCTTCTGGGAACGTATTGTATGTGCAGTAACGCCGAGTAGTGGAACGGTGCACCACCACACCTGCGTTTGCTCAATCTTCCTGCAGTTCTATTCAAGTCAAGAGTGGGTTTTGATTTACTTTTTTAGCCTTTCTCTGAGAGAGTTTCCTTGGTCTTCCAGATCTCTTCTTGACCTCCACAATTCCCCTCTTTTAACTAAAACCCACACTGTGGGAACTGACATTTTTTAAGCTCTCCCTGGCATGAATATTTTTCATTTTTACTGTCCTACAAAGCATCTTAGAGGAACCCATGGTTGCTGAGTGTTTGCACAAGGGGCACTTTTTCTTAATTAATCATCATTCCCAATCCTTATGTGAAACATGAACATATTTCTTTCTCTTTTCTGTGCTTTAGAACACAATAAAACAAAGTTCATTTCAGCTATCTTACGAGGCTGTCATTTTCCAAGTGAGTTTTTAAGCTAGATTCTAAGCTTGGGCATGTTCTCCTGTGGGTGGGTTTTCGCCGGGTACTCCGGTTTCCTCCAAAAAACATGCATGTTATGTTCAATTGTCCATAGGTATGAATGTGAGTGTGAAAGTTGTTTGTCTACATGTGCCCTGTGATTGGCTGGCGACCAGTCCAGGGTGTACCCCAAAGACAACTGGAATAGCATACCCACGACCCTAGTGAGGATAAGCAGAATAGAAAATGGATGGACGGAAAACACTACCGAAACGTCTTTCCTCGGTGCATCGATATTAACTAACGAACTCGACACCTTGCTGACCGCTCGCCCCAGCATCGTTCACAGATGGAAGAGTGGATACCTAGCTCTCCACATACCGGAGGGTATGTTCCAACTATAGGGGAATCACATTCCTCAACCTCCCTGGGAAAGTCTATTCTAGGGTGCTGGAGAGGAGGGTACAACTGTTGGTCAAACCTCGGCTTCAATGACCGCTCGCCCCAGCATCATTCACAGATGGAAGAGTGGATACCTAGCTCTCCATTTGGCTACAAAGACTCAACAAGATGCTGGTTTGCCATCATAATTTTTGGAATCCTGACCAAAGTGGTTTACATGCGGTTCATCAACTAGTGGTTCCGCACCCGTACTGCTCACAGGACATCTTGGTGTGAAAAAAACAGTGAGTGCTTCGTCATGTTACGTCCCTGGGGAGTCTGGGTTCCGGACACGGAGACAGGAGTCAGGTAAGTGAGTTTACGGCTTTATTCGGCCCAAAGGGAAGAAACAAAAGGCGATGGTGTCGGGAGAGAGCACCATGGAAAAAACACAAAAGACGCTGGCTAAAGGCGAGCGCTGCTGAACGCACGGTGGTGGTGCAGCGACATGCTTAGCGTAGCATATGCATAGCAATAATCCGGCGTTCCCCAGTTGTCAGCAGTCAGCTTAAGTGCCAGTGGAGTAATTGGCCTCAGGTGCGTTCAGCAGCTCCACCTCCAGCCAGGAACAGAGGATCTGGAGAGAAAAAAACACAGGGAGG
The DNA here is from genome assembly GCF_030265055.1 of Doryrhamphus excisus. Taxonomy (NCBI): domain Eukaryota; kingdom Metazoa; phylum Chordata; class Actinopteri; order Syngnathiformes; family Syngnathidae; genus Doryrhamphus; species Doryrhamphus excisus. The sequence goes on along the minus strand of NC_080475.1, from coordinate 19,359,888 downwards.
AGACTGGGGAACAGAGCAAGGGCACCAGGATATGACAGTACCCCCCCCCCCCCCCCCCCCTTAACGATGGGCGCCACCTGGCGGCCTACCTGGCTTCTCGGGGAAACGACGGTAAAAGTCCGAAAGCAAGTCAGCGTCAAGGATGAGCGCCCGAGAGACCCACGAGCGGTCCTCGGGGCTGTACCCCTCCCAGTCGACCAGGTACTGGAAACCCCTGCTCCTTCTTCTCAGTCCAAAATGGCCTTGACCGAGAATGCGGGGTGGCCGTCTATAAGCCTGGGAGGAGGAGGAGGCACCTCTGGAGGGCTGAGGTCACTGACCTTGACTGGTTTGAGGAGGCAGACGTGAAATGTGGGATGGACACCAAGGGAGTCCGGGAGACTGAGCAACACCGAGGAGGGGCTGAGGACCCGTTCAACGGGATAAGGGCCGATTAACCTTGGCTGGAGCTTCTTGGAACAGGTGTGGAGGGGCAGGTCTCGTCTGGACAGCCAAACCCTCTGTCCCGGCTTGTATTCAGGTGCTGCCACACGGTGGCGGTTGGCCAGGTGCTGGTTGCGCTCCGCTGTGCGTGCCAGGGCCATCCGGGTGTTGCGCCAAGCCAGGCGAGCGCGGCGCAGGTGGGCGGACACCGAGGGGACAGCTGACTCTGCCTCCAGAGAAGGGAAGGCTGGGGGTTGGTACCCATAAGTCCCATGGAAGGGAGAGAGACCCGTGGCAGAACAGACCAGGGAGTTCCGGGCATACTCAATCCAGGGCAAGTTGGTGCGCGAAACTCCGGGATGGCATGCGAGCTTTGACTCATGCGCCCAGCGAAGAACCTCTGGGCGGAGGCCAGGGACAACAAACAGGCGTCCGGCCGGGCAGCCCCCCGGAGGAGAAGAGTCATTCAAGGCGTCCATCACTCGCTTCTCCACGTCCCACTGAAGGCCCCCCAGGATGCGGGACGGTGGGAGGATGGTTTCCCGATGAGGTGTGTGCGAGGGAGGGGAGTGCATCCTTGACAAGGCATCGGGCTTGCCATTCCGGGAACCGGGGCGGAAGGTCAGGGTAAAATCAAATCTGGTGAGGAAGAGGGCCCAGCGTGCCTGCCGTGGGTTAAGTCTGTGAGCAGAGCGGAGGTAAGCCAAGTTCTTGTGGTCCGTAAGAACAACGAAGGGGACCGCCGAACCCTCCAGCCAGTGCCTCCACTTCTGTAGGGCCAAGACGACGGCCAGTAACTCCCTGTTGCCAATGTCGTAGTTGCGTCCCGCCGGGGTCAGGCGGCGAGAGAAGAAGGCACAGGGGTGCAGCTTCTGATCGGGTGTGGTGCGCTGGGAGAGGACAGCCCCCACGCCGGTGTCAGACGCGTCCACCTCGACAAAGAATTGACAGAGAGGGTCAGGGTGGACAAGAACAGGTGCAGAGGTAAAACACAACTTGAGGCTCTCAAAGGCGGAATTGGCGTCTGGGGACCACACAAAAGGAACCTTAGGAGATGTGAGCCTGTTCAAAGGTTCTGCGACCCGACTGAAATTCTGAATGAAGCGGCGGTAGAAATTAGCAAAGCCCAGAAACCTTTGCAGGTCCTTCCTTGATGTAGGAGGGGACCATTCGACCACAGCCTGGATCTTGGCAGGGTCGGCTCGGAGTTGCCCCTTCTCCACCACAAACCCCAGAAAAGAGACAGACGAAGAATGGAAGGTGCATTTCTCTGCTTTAACGAAAAGCTTATTGTCAAGGAGCCTCTGTAAGACCAGCCGCACCTGCTGGATGTGCTCTTCGAGAGTGGCAGAAAAAATCAAAATGTCATCGAGATAGACAAAAACAAATCGACCCAGCATATCACGAAGGACATCGTTTATGAGACACTGAAAAACAGCGGGAGCATTGGTGAGGCCAAAAGGCATAAGAAGGTATTCGAAGTGGCCAATAGGGGTGTTGAATGCCGTCTTCCACTCGTCCCCCTCTCGGATGCGGACAAGGTGGTAAGCATTGCGGAGGTCGAGCTTGGTGAAGATCTTAGCTGATTGGAGGGAAATGAAAGCAGAGTCCAGTAAGGGAAGTGGGTATTTATTTTTGACTGTGATATTATTGAGGGCCCGGAAGTCCACGCATGGGTGGAGTGATTTGTCCTTCTTTTCAACAAAGAAGAAACCGGCAGCTAAAGGAGAGGAGGAGGGGCGAATGAGGCCCGACGCGAGAGAGGAAAAAATATATTCCTCGAGTGCCTCTCTCTCAGGCTTCGACACGTTATACAGGCGTGAGGTGGGGAGTGTGGCACCGGGGTGAAGATTAATACTGCGTCGTAAGGACGGTGAGGGGGGAGTGACATGGCCCTGCTCTTACTAAATACGTCACGTAGATCGTGGTAAGCGGAGGGAACAGAGGAGAGATCTATGAGCTCGGGGGTAGCGGCGCGAGCGGCCGGCAGACGGGGACACGCCTCCCTCAAGCAATGCGTGTGACAGAAAATACTCCAGTTAGCAATGGCTGGCTTAGCCCAGTCAATGTGAGGGTTGTGTCTGCTCAACCAATTAAGCCCTAATACCACGGGAGCGGAGCGCGAGGGGATGACGAAAAAAGTCAAGTTTTCGACGTGGTTGCCAGATAGGCGGAGCAAAAGAGAGTGTGTCTGGTGAGTGACATTAGTGAGGTGGCGCCCATCCAAAGAGCGTACAACTTTGGCCGTCGAGAGCTGCACCACCGGGATAGAAGAGCTAACCACAAACGCTTCGTCGAGGAAGCAGTCGTCCGAGCCAGAGTCGATAAAAGCCTTGATATCAATACTGATATCAGACCAGGAGAGTGTACCTGGCAACTGCAAACGGCTGGCAGCAGGCGTGGTCGAGGCGGGAGGTGCGGTCAGAGAGCCCACCGACGAACCAGGAGAAGGCGCGACCATAGCTTGGGAGTGTTGGCTGCCTGGGCGGAGGGGACAGCGGGAGATGGTGTGGTCGGGCTGTCCGCAGTAGATGCTGAGACATAGCTGGATGCGACGCCTCCTTTCGGCCGGCGTGAGACGATGTCCGCCGAGCTGCATCGGTTCCTCCGGTGCCAGCATAGGTGGTGCCCCCATGGAGGTGGACGGCCGGTTGTAGAGGGCAAGCTCATCGGGGAATCTCCGAACAAAGGTCGGCGCGGTGCGGCGTGGCGCGGTGGAGGAGCCGGTCGTGCTCGCGGAAGTTCAAGCGCTTTTCGATGCGGACTGCCAAGGCGATCAACTTGTCCAGATCGCCCGGCGTCTCCAGGGGGATCATGTGGTCTCTGATTCGCTCCGCGAGCCCGTCGGAGAACACATCCAGGAGAGCTGAGGGGTTCCAGTCACTCATGGCTGCGAGCACGCGGAACTCGATCGCGTAGTCCGAAACGCTGAGCTTGTCTTGGCGAAGCCTCAGGAGGGTCCGAGCTGCCTCGCGGCCGGGAAGATTCCGTTGGAATACTTGCTCCAAGGCCTTTGCAAACGAGGAAAAGGAGGAACAGATGGCCGAGCGACGGCTCCATTCCGCCGTGGCCCAGGCGCCCGCCTTGCCCGTGAGGTGGGAGGAAATCTTCCGGTCTGAAAACATAAATTACTGATGTACATAAGAGGTTCTACGATCTTGTTGACTACCGTTTTTATAGTGTCCATTTTGATTCCATTACAATCAGTTGATGTTTTTGCTTTCCAATTTTTGACAATGACGATGATTTCCTTTTTTTTTTCATCTGTCAGAAACCTAGAAGTAGGATCCCTTTCTATTGTTTCATTCCTTTCCTCGCTTGTCCTTTGTTTCGGAATCCCTTCTTCCTGTTTGGGACTAATATTGACAAAGTAGTAACTTTTCAACTGTCTCATCCATATCATCATTATAGGTGTTTCCCACCATGAAATAATTTGGGTAGTCTGTCTTCTTTTTACGTTTCCTTATAATACTATTTAGAATGCCCCAGGTTGCTCGAATGTTGTTTTTGTGCTTGTTTAATAGTAGGCTGTAATATTCCTTCTTACACACTCTTAGGACTGTAGTCAACTTATTTTTATAAGTCTTGTATGTTCTTTCTGATTCTTTAGTCTGTTGAATGAATAGGCCATGAGTGGTTTTGTTATCAAAGTCATTGGTGAATAAATTGTCGAATAGATTGGCACAGTGGTGTGTGCATTCTATTTGGTCTGGTGATTTTGGGAAACAAACTTAAGCTGTACATTGTATCTATAAAATCGTCAATTACCTTGTTCTTGTGTATATTCAGCAGATCGATATTGAAGTCTCCACATATGAAAATTGTTTTTTTTTTTATCTGAAAACGTTGTTTTGATCCAATCTTCAAACATTTCTATCCTTGAGTGGGGCGTTCTGTATAAACAACTTATGTACATGTTTTTGCTTTGTTCTTTACATATTTCTAAGATATTTCAGCATTCTAAGATATTTTCAATAGCAACTGACATATTCTTTACCACTTTGTAATGTAGTTGGTTGTCCACATACAGGGCGACTCCTCCTCCCCGCGTGTTGTTCCTGTTGATGCAGATTGAGTAACATTCAAACTCAAAGTCCATGCCTTTAGCCTCGTTCAGCCAGGTTTCCGAGATTGCAATTACTTTGAAAGGTTCCTTGAATTTATTCAAATATTGTTTGATGTTGTCATAGTTTGCATATATGTATGCTTCTGCAGTTTGTATGTATGATTGACAACTTGTTACCAATAATAAAATTGTTATTGTATTTCTCTTCTGTATCATAACGACAGTCAATTCTCATGTGTGAAAAAACATTTGTGTCCGGATCTATATCCTTTTCCACAAGTCTTTGTGACTTGTAGAGCCAAAGGTGTCCAATTGCAGATCTTCTTGTGTCATAATGGTGATGTTGAAGCCGTTTTCCATTTTCAAGTTAGAGTAATCTTAGTATTGTTCCAGATCCTTTATATTTTTGACAACGAGCACACTGGCTTCCGGTCCTCCATTTAACTTTTAAACTTTTAAAATTTTGCAGTTGGCACTCCAAGTAGCTTAAATCTTTCCCTGTTTTCTCAGGTCACATGCTTTCTTTCCAATTGCAGCATTGCGTTTGGTCAGGTGGTCATTCATATAGACATTTGTACATTTCAGTTTCTTTCCCTGTTTTAGTACAGCGGTCTTGGATTATCTGTGAGTGCACTTTACGATGATTACGGGTGTGGGTCTGGTCCTGCCATGCAGTGGGACGCAAGTGTCAATGGATTGGATGTCAACGTCTACCTCTTGTATGATGTTAGGAAATCCACTACTTGTTGCTCCGTTGATGCGACATCCATTTCGTCTGCTTCCTCCTGTTCCTGATCCTGGCATAAGACCTGGGTTTGATCTTCAGCCCTGTCACTATTATCCATCTTCTGCCCTGTTTTATCCAACTTCACAGCCACCTTTTGCACTTCATCCCCGTTTTTCCGTACTTTCTTGTCAATGTGATCCATCCTCTGGGTTAAGTAATCCACATTACATAGCAGCTCTAGTATGCTACTCTCTTTAAGTTGCTGCTGCATCAAGTAAATATCACTTTCAGTGGGAATCGGCGGCCGATCTTTGAAGACTTTCTCCGTGTCTATAAATGTGTCCAGAGTGCTTCCGCCTGAGCTACATGAGCTCAAGAGTACACTTCGATCCGATGTACTTGGGTTGAGAGGTTCACTATTTTGTCTGCGGCGTGAACCCTTCTCCTTGAATCTCAGCATAGTTGCAGTTGCTCGGCAACGGCATGTTAGCACCATCCTTCTGGGAGCCTGTTAGCTTGACTTTGTGACTGTCTTTGATATTTAGTGTTCGTTGTTATAGCGAATATAGTCTCTCACGATGTTACAGCCTGGAATGTCCCAACAAAGGTTCTGTGATGTTATGGCGGTTATAGAGGCTAAAAGCAGCCACCAGCTAGCTAGCTAGCCTTGTAACGGCTGTCGACTCCTTACAGTTTGTTGATGTGGTGAGTTCAGACCTCGCTTGTCCTGACTTAAGACAGAGTTGCCACAGGGTTTTCAGAAAATTGAAATATAGAAATATAAAACTTAATAAAGAAAAAAGCTCTATCTCCTCCATTAGAAACTCAGAAGGTAACATCACTCACCTTCCAGAGGAAATTAATTCAGTCTTTAGGGACTTTTATGAAAAATTACATACACCTCAGATTAACCCTGTCCCAGACATTGAGACATTTCTTAGCTCCATAGAATTACCGAAATTAGAAGAACATCAGGTGACAAACATGGACTTACCCATTTCATTAACAGATCTTCATGATGTTCTACAGCAAATGCCAAATAAGAAAGCACCAGGACGGACGGGTTCCCTGCCGAATTTTATAAAACATTCTGGTCATTGCTAGCCCCAGTATTTTTTAGAATGGTTCTGGAAATAAAAGAAAATACACGCCTGCCCCCAAATATGAACTCTATATGATATATATAATATATAAACATGAATGTTTATATGAACATAAACATGAACTCTGCTAAGTCTCCTGCTAAAACCAGAAAAGGACCCAACATTACCTTCCAGTTATTGTCCAATTTCACTCATTAATGCAGATCTTAAAATAATATGCAAAGTATTAGCTAGAACACTGGAAAAAGTTACCCCTCATATAATACATCCAGATCAATCAGGGTTTACCAAGGGGAGACACTCAGTTAGCAATGTACGCCGCCTAACCAATCGGATCATCCATAATTTGGAAACCATAATCGTCTCATTAGACACTGAAAAAGCATTCGATAGAGTTAACTGGAAATTTTTCTTCGCAACTCCACAGAAATTTGGCTTTGGAGACTCATTTAGAACATGAATCAAAATATTATGTAGCACCCCGAAGGCCTCCGTTCGGACCAATAATCTGATCTCTCCAGAATTCACTTTACAAAGACGTACTTGGCAAGTTTGTCCACTCTCTCCCTCATTGTTTGCTATCTTCATTGAACCTCTTGCAGCTGCAATTCGACAACATGTAAATATTAAAGGGATCCACACAACGAATGTTCATCATAAGATAAGATTTGATGCTGATGATGTGTTACTCTTTCTGAAAAACTCCTCACTTCACCAATCTATCGTACTCATCAATAACTTTAGCACCTTTTCGGACTACTCTATTGACTGGTCTAAATCCACCGTATTGCCGATTATTTTGTTTTCCAGAGTACCCCCTCTATACCACTGCGCTCGGGGAATATCAGGTATTTGGGCATGATCTTGACCGTTGCAGAACTTTGCCGATCTCTCTTATGGGCAGAGTATCCACTGTGAAAATTATATTACCAAGGATTAATTATCTGTTCTCTATGATCCCAACCAAACCACCTATAACTTGGTTTGGAATTTGGGGGCTTAGAACTGCCAAATTTATCCAATTACTTCCTGGCAAACAGGCTACAGTATTTGTTAAAATGGATAAAGCCTAACCCCTTGGATCACTTATGGCTTGACATTGAACAATCATTTAGCCAAGAAATACCCATTTTTAATTTACCTTTCATAAGCCAAATCCTTTGGAAAAAATATTGTTTAAGTATAAATATAAGCACCACTCTGACAGCTTGGTGGGAATTAAAAAAAAAATAACTAGGTCCTTCCTCACTCCTTGCCACTACGCTCCGATCTGGAATAACCCTGATATATTGCTTAAAAAAAACCTTGGGTTTTCTGACATGGCATGAAAAAGGAATAAGTTGCATGGAAAATATCATAAAAGAAAAAAAAATTGTGTCATTCAATTACCTTGTTACACAGTACAGAAAAAGCCATAATAAATATATTGAATACTTACAAATTAAATCTATAATTAGAGCTAGTTTCTGTAATATATCATGGGAAAGCTATCCCACCATTGATTAGTTTTTAAAGATAGCCGCTGCCCAAACATTATCCAAACTGTATATTCTTTTGTCAAAGTGTGACAACACCATCGGTGTTCCAATAGAACCTAGATTTATCTACAAGCTGCGACCCTGAGTTCTGGAAGCAAATATGCTTTCATGCTTCCCGTCTAATAAAAAATCCCAACCTACAGTTGGTTCAGTTCAAAATCCTTCATAGAGTACACTACACAAGACAGAGAATGTTTAAAAAGGGTCTAACTGACTCTAACATCTGTGTACACTGCAGCGGCGTCGCCAGACATTTCACTGGGGCACGTGCCCCAGTAAAAATGTCACCAATTAAAAAAATCACTTCAGAGTTTTAAGTCTAAGGCACATACTACTTAGTACGTATGGTAATTAATTGCTGCTGTATTCACTCCACATAAACAATGTCACATGGCTAATTAATATGGTAATTTATTCATGTGTAGCGACTTCAGCTGATAATACTTGTGTGTCAACTCGAAGTTGAGAGAGCGAGAAAGAGAGAGGCAGGCAATGAGAATCACTGCTTGAGGTAGGTAATGTTAGCCGACAACAACTTGTTAAATATACTATTTGGATTTTGATTTGACTCTAACTGTAACTCTTAGATAGATATCAGCAGGTTATTCACCAGCAGCAGGGACAAAGCAACAAGGAATGAGAGAAGTAAGTGAAGTCCTAGCTAACCAGGCAACAGAAGTCTGTCTTAAGTTAGTAATGGTAAGTTAGCTAACGTTATCCCTTGTATCAAGACAACTACATTAATTTGTACGAGCTGTCGGGGGAACTTCCAGTGAGTTTCATAGTTCATGGTCTGTTCATGGCCTGCTGGTTCTGCTCAGGAACCAGCATCCTGAGCCTCCTGAGCATCATGAACTCTGCATCAATGATGATTTTGAGTAAGCTTGTGTTAGTTGACAGATATAGCCTATGGATGGTGCAGTGGTTCTCAAATGGTCTATCTTCAGGAAGAAAAACATTTTCCCCTAAGATCAAGTCGTGAGCCACATTTTTAAACCATTCAAGTTTATTTCACAGAAAACGTCTCCACACTTGGCTGAGAAGCACAATGAGGCAGGATAGGCTTCACCATCTTGCCATCATGTCAGTGGAGAGTGAGGAACTTTCCAAGTTATGCCACAGCCAAGTGATTGACCACTTTGCAAAACTGAAAACAAGATGTTACAGTTTACTTCCCAAAAAATGATTCCCTGAAGAGACACATAACAGTCGTTGTGTTTTTGTAATGGTTTAATGTAATGGTTTAGAAGTCTAGAGTAAAGTGCACAAGTAGGCCAAATGCATTAGCGCAGTACATTTCCGGTGGTTAATCAAAGATCTAGACAACAACATAGTCTGATATGATTGAATCGTTTAAAGATCTATTCATGCTCTTTGATGATAAATAAGTGATGAATTATCTTGCACACTTTGCGTGCTCTAATGAATTCTTGGTGCCCCAGTACAGTATCAGGTCTAGTGATGCCCCTGGTACACTGCCCAGATCATATAGTAGATGACTGTTTATACTCCATTTGGGCTTGTGCCCCCATTAATAGTTTCTGGCAAGTAGTGTGTGAGGACCTATCTTTGGCACTTGGGACCTTTATTCCTTCCTCACCTGTATTATGCTTGTTGGGCGATCTTTCTACAATCAACATAGAAACAAATCACACACAATTCCTCATCATAGCGTGTAGCATCGCCAAGAAAACCATTCTTATCTATTGGAAATCCAAAAAGAAATTTAACATAGACCTTGACAAAAATCTCCGGCCGGATCATATAGCAATTGAGAGAATGTCTGCCGAATAACAGTTTAACTGTTAGCCTCTAACAGTTAAACTTAGTTGAAATATTGCCACCTGCTTTGAAATAGGAAACATGAACGCTCTCTCCGAGCACGCACGCAAATGTGTGTTTAAGAAAGCTGAATCCTACTGTCTTCAGTGTTTACATTTCAATAAATATTTGTTTAAATTTGAGTCCTGTAATATTTTTTTTCATTGTCATTTCTTCATGTAAATTGAGGGAGCCAAAGCATTATCGGCCACAAATATCGGCCCAAGCAAAATTGGCCATCGGCTAAGGGTGACGGAAAAAAATCGGCATCGGTCTGAAAAACAACATATCAGTCGATCCCTACTCTAAACACCTTAAATTATGCTTCACCACCGCTCCTGTGCTTGTTCACCCTAACCCTTCTCTCCCCTTCCTTGTTGAGGTGGATGCGATAAGGGGATTGGGGCCGTTCTCTCCCAGCGCGCTAGCACAGACCGGAAATGGCACCCATGTGCATTCTACTCCAGATGTCTGTCCCCTGCCAAGTGTAACTATGATATTGGCAATCGTGAACTCCTGGCAGTGGTCCTCGCTTTACAGGAGTGGAGGCACTGGTTGGAGAGGTTGGCTCACCCATTCGTCATTATCACGGACCACAGGAACCTGTCCTCTATCCGCTCCGGCCCACGTCTGAACCCCAGCCACGCATGTTTGGCCCTCTTCCTCACTCGGTTTGAATTCACCCTCACATACCGTCTAGGCTCATAGAATGGGAAGCCCGATGCCTTGTTGAGGTAGTTTGCACTGCCGGTGGAGGCCCGCCCTCTGGAGACCATCCTACCTGAATCCCTCATTCTGGGGTCGCTCCAATGGGAGGTGGAGAGGCGCATGGAAGAAGCAAACAGCAAGGCTCCTCCCGGCTGCCCACCCAACTGCTTGTTCGTCCCTCAAGACCTCCGCTCAGAAGCCCTGGAATGGGCTCATTGTTCCAAGCTCCCCTGCCATCCGGTAGCCAAGCGTACCGCCTTCCTACTTGCTCAAAGATTCTGGTGGCCATCCCTGCACAGTTTGTAGCGGTTTGCTCCACCTGAACTCGGAAAAAGTCTTCGAGTCAGGCTTAGGCATCCGGGCATCTGGGCATCCAGCGGGGCGGATGGCGGGTGTTTGTTTGAAAAATATTTGTGTACTCTGATCTTAGCTTTCTGTCCTGAATTTCATCTGAGAATGTGCAAATTAAGTAATTATAAATATATTATTAATATATTTTTTACTGTTCATTTTTTCCTCAAGGAGGATGAGGAGGGGATACTGCCAATATACCATCAAAGATTCTCCTATTTGGCCATGTAGAGCAGGAATGCTGGTGAAAAACAAGTAAGATGCTTGGATTAGCCTGATGCTGTGTTTCATGTAACTGTCAGTAACAGATGATGTGTCCCACAAAGTGGTGTACATGGTGAATGACGCATGGTGGCCTCAGATTTGCAGTCCAATCCGGACTTTAAAGGGAATTTAAAGGCATTTCAATTCATTTGATAGGTTAATATTACACTCTGCTTTGTTAAACCCTCTTATGCCTTCTCTCCTACCTCTATGCCATTTGTGCCGGTGGGAGGGATGGAGGCGTGGGTGCACGGTGCTGCGCCAGACTGCGCTGCTCACAAAATTTGCTAAGTACGCTGATCACACCCCGTTGCACCATGGGCTCTACAAAATTAGAGCCCATGGACACAAAATAAATGAAAGTCAACCCACCTATCAGGTTTTTGGAGATCGGGACTGTGCGGAAGGAATTTAATGAGCGCAGAGTTCATAAAAGTGGGTTGTTCCAACGTCATTGGTAATGTACAGTATGACAGACAAAATGTACAGCATTTAAAAATGGTACACAAAGGAATATTAGAGTGACAGTAAACAAACAATATGTTAAAGTCAATGCAAAGATGAAAGAAACTCTTGCACACTTGTCCTTTGGCAACGTCACCAAGTCACTAAATGTCACTCCTCACAAGATGGATTCACAGATAGATTTGACTTGGAATGTGGTGCAAATTTATTATTTTTAACATTTAGACAGTGGCTAACATTAATATTTGGAGAAAACGTGTAAGTGTTTTTTTCATATGTTTGTTTAGGCTCAAATAAGTACAGGCGTCCCTGCAATATTATGGTTTGACTATGACTTCCTCACAGGATCTGTGGAGTTTGCATGTCGTCCTCATATGTGTGTGGGTTCATTAATAATTATGTTAATAAGTATGTTGAAATAAAGCTAGAATGTCAATGTTTCTGGTGTTGTAGGAACATAAGTTTGCCAAGGTGGGTGGAGTCTCTTTTAAAAAATCTACAGAGGACAATGAAGAGGTACGTTTCACACGAATGCTGTTTTACACAAAGGAACAAATACACTGCAAATGGTACACTGTAAAAAAAAATCTGTAGTTTATACGGAAAAAACTGGCAGCTGTGGTTGCCAGAATAATCCTGTAAAAATCACAGTAGAAATGTTTTACAGGCTAAACTGTAAATTTTACAATTTAAAACTGTTACAATTTACAGAAAGAATACACTTGAATCTTGGCCAACCTGTTACATTTTTTTGTTAAATCAATATGGTTATTTTGTTATTTCACGTTTTATTCATGTAATATTTGCAGAAAATTGTTGTTAATTTTACATCAAACACTATTAAACCCTATGGAAAAACACTGAGCAAAACTAAAAATACTGATATGGTATAAATATATATTACTGATATATTTTGCTCAATTAAACTCAAATATTTATATTTATATTTATAATATATTAATTTATTTGAAGACATCTAGGGTAGGCTCCAGCACCCCTTGTGAGGATAAGCGGTAGAAAATGAATGAATTAATGAATTTAGTAACAACTGTCAACAAACATGGCAACAGTAAAGCACAAAAACAATCATTGGGGCACATGGGTTGCCTTTCTCAGTTTAGTCCAAGTTCAGACATCACGCCACTCATGATCCAAAAGTTCCCGAATCAAAGTGATTACTCTAGGGTTCACATTAAGGTGGGATGTGGTTGTCTTCTCCACTTTGGTGCCCTTCTCTGGGTTGATGGAGAAAAAAACATCTGTAAATATGAGAAAAACAAGACCTTTATTAATAATAAAAAAGCTTACTTCAAAGCACAGCTTTCTGAAAGCTATTAGTTAAAGTCCTATAAATCCCATACAGTGACAGATGTTTGTCAGCTCAAATAAATTACAATGATGCATAAAGTCTTTTTATTAATATTATAATAAAAAAAAACTTTATATTAATAGGACATACCTCTGCATAAACTCCAGGGTTGAAGCCAGCGCCGATGGATAGTGGATAGTTAAAACAGTAATAGTTCCCAAACAGCAAGCACAGGACGGAAACAAAGGAGGGGATGTTGTCATGCACGATGTTTCGATCCACACTCAGCATGAAGCTCGTTGATGAAAAGCAAGACCGTCCTAAGGACAACAACAAAAAGAACATTTTACAAAAAAATGTAAACAAACATTTTAGAAAAATACAAAGCACATTTGCTTCTCAACCTTAAAGGTTAGTTAAGTCATAAAATTTTATGTTCCAATAGGGAAAATGTAGCTATATATACCTAAATGACTAGCTTAAGACGACAATCAGCAACATTGTGCAACAAGAATTAATGTACAACTATACAGGAAAGAGAAGACACGTTAAATGCAAAACAGATATTATAAGAATGACAAGGAAGCAGGAAATTGTGAACTTACCACACACAACAATGGTGGGGGTCAAAGGAATCTGATCCATCTGCACCTCCACTGCCAGGCTCGTGTCCGCCACGTAGCAGAACATTGCTTCTTCCTTCTCATTAAACCATGACAGGAGAAGCAGCACCATCTCCTTAAGATCTTCAGAACAACCAATCAGCTCACCCCTTGCCGTTTTCAATTTCATTAGGGAGTGGAGGAATGTTTTGCTTTTGTTTGCGCAAACAGTATTCAAGTAATTCAGGAGCCATTTCCCTTTAAGATCCACATTTTCTGTGAAGGTTTCTTTGAGACTGATTCCTGTGAGTGCCTTAAAATGGGCCTCCATGCCAACTTCCCTGAACCAAAATGACCACTCCTCCAGGAGGCATTTCAGACTTTCCCCCTGGTTGACTTGTTTACGCTGCATGTAGAAAGTCAACTTCATTAGACGTTTGACTTCCTGGGGATTCACATCACACTGCTGAGACATCTTTTTCATTTGTTCTTTCTTCTGCTGCAGTGTCTCAAGAGTCTCTCCAAGGGGCAGGAATTTTACTTCCCACTTGATGCACCCATAAATGTCCTGGACCACTGCTCTCTGTTCTTGAGGGACGTCTTCTGTGTCAGAGTCTTCAGAGCGATGCTTTCGTTTTCTTATTTTGGGGGTTGTATATCGCCTGGCATTCTCCATCCTGTTTTGCATTTGCTTGGCTGGAGAATGATACCCTGGCCCAATGATGTCCCCTTCAATTACATCTTGAAGAGATTTAGGATATTTTGCCACCATCCTCTGGGCATCTACATTGGTGTGCTTTTTACTTATGCAAGAATGTTTTTGCATGATTTCACGGACCACAATTCAGACCATCTCTCTCCTCAGCTGTGGACTTGGTCGTTTTTCTCTTTCGAGGGACTGCATCAGTTCCTCTGGCATCACATTCCATGGTATGTTATTCACCCAGTCTTTGCCAGGGCTTGGGCTGCTGCTGGAAGAGGTTGAGGGTGAACTTAGGGGTGAAGAGGTTGGCATTGGTGTGGACGGTCCCGCAGAAGAACAAACAGATGAGTTGCTTGTTTCGGGAGCCTGGCCTGAAAACCACACAACCAAGAAAAGTTAAAATTCTGAGTCAAAAAGCAAATGTTTGTATGTGTTAAATTTAACTTGCACAAGGGTTTGTTTCAAATGTGGTTGCAATCTGTGCTGTTAAACTTGACTTACTCAGCTTCCAAGCAGCAAGGACTTTTCTTGCTTGACTTGGCCTCAGAACTGACAGCAAATCTTCCTCCTTAATAAAACGAAAACCATCACATGTCTCCACACCAAGGGATTGTAAGGTTTCCTCCAGGATGTCTTTTGTCATTTCTGGAAGGTCAGGTAAGACCTCAGTGATGGCAATGCAGAGATTTGTTTGCTCCAAGTCCATATTTTCTGTAATTGAAGAAGAATGATACTTTTCTTCAGATGCAAAAAAACAGAGGACATAATCGGTAGTTAACTACTTCTTATTTCTCTGCATCTAAAAATTTGAAACAAACTTTTGTTGCTTTCCCCTTTCAAAAATTGCCATTTTGTCTCAGCATTTGCACTGTGTTTATCTTTAGTATATTTTCCCCAACAAACAAGCCAAGATTGTGCTTATTTTGACAACACACTGTGTTTCAGAGGAATGACTTTGTGTCCGTTGAAAATGTACGATGGTAATGGATAAAAATCTACCAAGTTGTCTATGTCAAGACACTGCAACCTTGTACTGTGTTTTTTCACAGAGTACAGATGATAGTCAGAATGGTAGCTAGCACTGTGCATGTCCATCACAAAATACACAGTTGCATCACTTTGAATTAAGATGATCAGAAATTCTCCAAATGCCATTGACTCTTCATTTTTTGCTACAAGGAAATGGCCTTTTTTGATGTATCTTTATACTGTACTTCTGTGGAAGCACTTGTATTGTGTTCTGAAAAGCCAAATTCCCTCACCGCTTGTTTGATTGTATCACTGTACAGATAAAAAGTACAACTGTCCTTGACTGCTGAAAGAAATGCCTGAAACATCTGATGTCTTTCTGACAAAGTAAGGCAGATGTTTTTAAAGTTTTTCAGGTGCCTGGCACATCTCTTAAAGTATGCGTGTTTACTTTCAAAACACATAGTCCACACTCTGATTAAAGGGCCAAATTTCAATAATAGGGCTGGGTAGTGCCGCAGGAAATTGTGTTTTTGTTTTAGTGGACTTCCAGGAAATAAACCCTTTGTGATTCCAAATATTCTTGATTATAATGTCGAGATAGGCTACCTATGACAGTGAAATCTTTTGTGCGCAAATCATGTCAACAATATCTTTAAGCTGGAGAGTTAACTGCCACACATCAGCTTCTGCATTTTCAATTTTGTCACCAATTAATACAGGCAGCAACCTTAAAAAGTTCCAGTTCTGAGTTGTGTGGCCTGAGAGCTTGGATGAATCTGAGTTGACAGTGCATGGCTTTGAGAGAGCATCAGCTTCTTTGTACTTGAACTGCCTAATTTAAAAGTGGTTTAAAAGTGAATATGCAAACCGCTTCTTTTTCTTAATGAAGTATATCAAGTACAGTGCAACATCATAGGATAAAATACCCTCAAATACATCATGGCCCAAACAAGGTGGGAGTCCAGGCTGGCAAACATGAAAAGAGTATTAAAGACTGAGTTTACCTTTATGCCTTAGACTTCTTGGCAGTCTTCTCCAAGCTCACCAACAGCAGTATCATAATGTGATGGGAAAATTTATATTTCACAGGTATAACATAGTTTACACATTGTTTGAATTACTTTACGGCCTTTTGTAGAGCTTCATCCGAGCACATCCTGCTGTTCCTTCAAAGATGGTGGCACAGCAGGAGGCTATCTGTAACCTGGGGTTAGGGGCAGTGTCGGAGGAGGTCATTCTTTGATCAAAGCTTTACCTTCATGGGATAAGGGGACATCAGGATGTCCCACCAAATGGCTGACCCTAGGAGGTTGTCTCGCATGGGTGTGACAAACCTTGCCAGAAGGTTGGGTGTGTAGACTAACCCCCATACATGAGGGTGGCATCGGGGGAGTGACAAGAAAGTCTCTTTTCTCTTGTAATGTAATTCATTTGCATGCTATGGAGTATAAAAGTTCCCGCCAAGAGGCCACTCTTGGCCAGACACCTACAGACCGCCATGCATACTGTGTGTTGTCTGACCCCTTTGTTCTGCAAAGGTAATAAAAACTGCCAGAGCTATGTATTTATTTCAGGTATTCTCTATCCTACTTAGGATGATAGAAATTTTTTCCACAACAATTTGGTGTCAGAAGTGGGATTCCTTGGCTGATTGGATCTGGACCTGTGGCGGACAGCGACTGATCATCCTGGAATTAATTTTTTCCTCCAGCCTCTCTGTCAGTGACATTCAGAGATTTTCAGGGCTGACCGTCCAGGACTCCAGACCATCACCACTGGAATCTCTTATCAAGAGTGGAACTACATTTTTTTGATGGTGAGAATCCTGAAATAATTACTATATATGAGCATTAGTTGCATGTTTATATGTAAGTGTTGTAGTGTTTCCCATATGCACATTTGGTCACTTGTCGGTACGGATAAGATCTCTGGAACATGAGTGAATCGCGTATCAGAGTATACTGGGTATACTTTCATGCTAATAAGATCTCAGTAACAACATTGAGTGAGTTACGCATGGTATGGGCGGACAAGACCTCAATAATATAAAAAAGAAACCAAAAAAATTGTGAGTGATTGGGCGAACAAGACCTCTGTAACAACAAAGAGTGAGTTGCGCTTGTAGCTGTTTTGTGCTAATGAGACCTCAGTAATAGATTAATAGATAGTAATAGATTAGACAATAGGAGTGAATCATGCACAATTGTATATTGGATATACATTAATGCGAACAAAATCTTGAAGTGATAAAGAGTGGATTACGCATTATTCATTGGATACAGCTCGGCTTTGTCGTGGATTGTGCCGAAGGAACAACACGGATTCGGGGTGACGACCTTGTCTTAAGGGAATTGTGCACAACCGAGTGACATCTGTAAATATGGGAAATCTGGTAAACATGCAACTATAGGTAAAGAAGAAAAAAATGGGGAAAGCATGCATAAAAAAACACTAATATGGGGAACTTTTGAGAACAAGAGAAAGTGAGTTAACCAAAATAGATAAGTGAGATTTTTGTTGGGAAAAGTGGTGATAAGGGAAAAAAATCACATTGCATTGTTTAAAAGAAAAATAATTATTTGAGAGAAAATCAAAGAACATTCAAGAATTTTGTTTAGGGCATAAAAAAATAAAAAAATTAAAAAAGAAAAATTTGGAAAAGGCTAAAAACCATTGAGGGCAGAGAGCACGGCTTGCAACTAAGACTTGTAATGATGATCGTTACATAGATGATGAAGATCTGCAACACACACTGACATGAAAAGAACAGACAAGACTTCTCAGAATAGGTCTTCCTTCTCTTTCTCCTACAGTGTCTCAGTGTCTCAGAGTGGACCATGATCTTGATCGCACACCTCCACCCTTGCTCTGCCAACAACCTGACAACAACATCCTGATACAACAACATGCACGATGAGTCCAATATCATCAGCCAGGCCATTATGTCCAGTTTCATCTTCACCAAGACCTGAAGAAGATCCATCACATGAGCTGTGTTCTAACTGCAAACGATCCCTTCCAGACATGCATTGTCGCTCGTATCCAAACGGATGCTTAGCAAGTATCCTGTGACTGACGGTGGAGACTATGAGTGGGACAATGGTGTAAGGAAGGCGTGTGGGGAGGCCATAACAGCCCTGCTTGTGTTTAGTGAAGTTGTCCCACTTTCCCTGACCACTGAAGAGTTCTGAAGATGTTTGCTGACATGGTGTTCACGGTGACGACAATCACATCACCAGCCACTAAAACGGAATGTGGCCGACTTAGAACTGGATGGATCTCACTTTTGACCGGATGGATCACACCTTTGATGCAAGGACAAGCCAAGCACCAGAATCCATGGGTGGCAACAAATGGCCACCTGCAAGGAGGACATCCAGAGAAGAGACTGGGACAGCAATATGACCCTGGCATGTGCAGCAAAGGAGACTTTGGACCAAAGACTTGATGGAGAACTTTCTTAACAAGCATGGTGGAAGGAAGCAAGGAGGTGGGGCGTGATAGGATCATGGCTACTCTGACTCACCTGATGCCAAAGATGATACTGAAGTTGACAGTAACACACACACACATACACATCTATATGCCCTGTCCTTTTCTTCCTTTTGTTTAGAGTCTTGGCTTAAATCAGCCCCTCTTGCTGATAACTATGTAGAATATGATCTACTTCTCTCTTTTAGAATATGCTATAAGAAGACGTAGTATACAAAATATGGCAAGGTTATTTATTTTCCTTTCGACTCTGATGAAACACACTCACTAAGAGTGACAAATTCCTAACCTCTCCAAAGTTGAATGGCAATTATGTTAACTTCGTTGGCCAATCAGGTGAAGTGGTCCAAAGACAATTTACCATTGGATTTTCTGTTTAAGAGAAAATTCATCTTCAAAAATTAAGTTTGTTGGCATATGGTGCAAAGGACCAAATGGCCTATTTTCTAATTCAGATGGAGGTGAAGGTGTAAAAACTGACACTGACCCTGATGTTCACACTTTGGTGAAGCAAGATGCCAATCAGCTGTATGCATATCAAAGGAAGATGCAAACTGGTGACATGAGTGCTCAACTGGTGGAGGAGGTTAAGGATGTACTTTCACGCACTCACGCACACACACACACACACACACACACACACAATTTATGCAAATTGATGCTCTGCAAGGTCTTCAATGCACATCATACCTTTCTATGGTGATGAGAAATTTGATAAAAGATATTGACATAGGGATAGCTGTTAGGGGAATGTTTATCTCACAAATATTTTGTTCTGGGCATAAGTGCTGCCTTGATGCACATTTGGGTTACTCAGGTACCATTTTTTTGACGTCAATGATTCCATTCCTCATGGGTCTCTATCTAAAAGAGACACAGTGACAAATGGAATAATGTGGGCCTTTTTTGTACAAGCATGCTATTTTACATTTGATTGGGAATGCAAAAACAATTTGTTAATTTATTACAGTCCGCAATTTGATTTTTTGAAAAGTGTTTTCGGCAAAAATACACTCAGAAAGGACTGTCCAGCTGGTTTTTCATTGTTGTGTTGTCTTGTTTGACATATTAGGCTGTTCTGCTCTTTTAGCATCAATAGGCATAAATTAAATCTGCTAAAATGTAGATAGTTCATTTAGGGTATGCAGGACCTTCATCTAAAAATTAGCTATTCCGAAAAAGGCCTTGTAAATTAGGACAATCCGACTTTCAAAGGAACTTGGACCTTTTAAGTGTTGCAAATGACATCCTGACATGACGACTATGAGTGCGACACACCGACAGCAGGGTTCTTCATGGGGGACAGTGGACTGGGACAAAAATTTTAATTGACTGAAATTTAAATGTGTTAATTGTTCCTTCAGGGTTGTTCTTGTGTTGTGGAGAGACATCAACTACTATGAACTATTCCAGCCTAACCTTCATTGTTCCACATTAGGAAAGCACATTCTCCTGGAGGAGGAGAAGACAAATGTCATATGTGGCCGAAACATGACATCTTTTTTGTTTAAAACTGTTTAACAGTACTAACATGTACTAACATTAACACTTACAGTACACTTACTTAACACTTGAGGTCATTCACACACCTGGCAGGGAGTGCCATCGTTTTAACTTCAGTTTGTTCCACAGGACACTTCTTCAGGATCCAGAGTTTGAATTGTTGAACTTTGTTTGATGTGTCCTGCTTCACAGATTACTGTTTGCAGATGTATAAAAAAAAATATAACGTCATTTGATTTTACAGGGAACTGCCAATGCTTTTGGAAGTTGACACATGGGAAATACATGTGTCAAAAGGGGGGAGAATGTCATTTTGTTGAGTAATCATGGTTAACAATTGGACAGGATATTTTTTTTGCTAAAATTGGTTTCTCCAAAACCAAAGTGAGTGAAACAAAGGTAGGTATGAGTTCCAACATTAGAGGTTGATAATGATCAGTGATCAGCAGTAGTAATGACACTCCATGGATTGTACAACACGCTGAAGACTTTGGTAAGTTACTGTATCTTGTTTTTTCTTAACTATATTACTGTATTTGGTACTTTGCCTTCCATAGTGCCAATGGTCATGCTAATGAGAGCAAATGGTTCATTGAAACCCAAATTTCCAGCTGTGAGCAAGGAACACTACTACAGTGTGACAATGTCCATCTTAATGCAAATTCAGACCAGATGGTGTGTTGGTTTAAATTCAGTGAAACCTTGTGTTGTTTGGCAAAAACTTAAATGCAGAGCTGGATGTTAAAATTAAAGTTAAAATAGATATTGGTGGCATGATGGCAGAGTGATTAGCACTGCTGTCTCACAGCAAGAAGGTTTGAGAACCTTTCTGTGTGGAGTTTCACGTTCTCCTCATGCTTACGCGGGCTTTCTCCTGACGATTAGAAAATTTTAAGGCTCATTTACAATTGACGTCAATGGCCAAAATATGAACAAAGTGTCGTATTCAGTCAGACACTACATGATGGTTGCCTACTGCTCTTAGGTTGCCTACTGTTCTCGAGATTAGTCATGTGTAGAGAACACATCTGACATGTATGACGTAGATGTAAAATGTTGTGTTGCTCATTAATTTCTTTCTATGTTCTTGGTGGGTGTCGAGTGACCTGACATCTGTTGGCCCTGGGGGCCATAGAGAGGACGTGTTGGAGTTCCAGCAGAGGGAAGACTCCACTGTCAGCGTGGTCATATGAGAGACCTGCACACAGATCGGTCAAGGCAGAAAGACACTACCTAAACAGAATGGAAGAAATGTCCATGACGCACTCAACCTTCTCAACTGCGTGTTTGGATGGAGCTCACGAGTTCGCACCGCGAGCTCAGGCAACCTAAGAACAAGTGCTTCAATCAAGAGGATTGGCTGGCTGACTGACTGATTGAATACAACACAATAGAACAACAGCATAGCTTTCCTGGGTGCGCTGTGAACCACAGCCATTAGGATCATTATTTTCAAACTCATGTCGTGTGATTTCACAATACCTGCAAAAATACTGAGGACGACTGAAGTTTTCACTGAACCCCCCGATGCCATGTGAACCCAAATTATCACCGGCAATGCAGTAAACAGCCGCTTTCACAGTTTCATTTCCCCCAGTTATTCCATTTTCCTCCAAATGTTTTAAATCTGCTAACATCGTTGAAAAAACTTTTGACCATCCAAACTTTTTTATGTCACTCTCTAC
Source organism: Doryrhamphus excisus (assembly GCF_030265055.1). NCBI lineage: Eukaryota > Metazoa > Chordata > Actinopteri > Syngnathiformes > Syngnathidae > Doryrhamphus > Doryrhamphus excisus. The sequence goes on along the minus strand of NC_080475.1, from coordinate 19,338,156 downwards.
ACACAAGAGAACAAGGGGCATGGGATCAATACTGGACCGCACATGGACAGGTAAGTTTGCAACAGAGAGATAGACAGCAACAACTTTGTGTTTGTTTTTTTTTTTTTAGAGGAGCCGAGTGGGTTGACAACCTCAAATGCATCCTGGTACAGGATTAGCTGTAGGGATCTGGGATTCTCCCTGAAAAACTGGTTGGACTTAAAACTCTGTCCATCAGTTATGTCTCCAAAAACATCTGGATCTGTTTCATAAGACTGTTGTGACACTGAATTCTTCCAGAGGTGGGATTCTAATAGGGTATTTAGTGTTTCTTTAACTGGTGCATAGTAAGCAAACCGTGGTGTCATATTGTCATCATTTCCCAACGGTACTTTGACAGGTTCTATTTATTTAAACCTTTTTTTGAATGTCTGAGCTCTTGAATATATTGTTCTCATTGGTCCCTGATGGCAAACAGAGAACAGATCTGAATCTTTGACACAATCACAAATTTTGGTGATAGCATCATCTGTGAGGCACATGTCATTTTTTAGCAGAGAGTGTAGTTTGTCTAGTGTATAATTCTGACCCAACTCATGGAAATTTTGAATCTCCTCAACAATCGTCTGTATTGTTGAAGCTGGAAGAAGGAGCTGCCCTTGTAGTTTTAAGTAGAACAAACACACATTCCTCAGATAGGTATCGCTAAAATTCTCTGGCATTTCTGCTTTCATTTGTTTGTGTATTATCTGAGCTCTGAGGAGCATCTTCACATGCACTGACAACAGTAGTCTGAGGTATAGTTTTCCTGTACATGTCACTTATGCTATCTATCAAGCATGTTCTGTGTTTCCTGGACATATGAGCCGTAAAGGAGGATTTCACAGTGAAAATATTTTTACAAACAGCTACGGGAGATGTCACAGGTCGCCCCTCAACAATATGCTCCTAAGTGGGCTACAAGTTAATTCACTGTGTGAAACTGGCGCTCACACAAGAAAATGGCGCATTTTGGGTCACTAACAGCTGCTCTAGCAATAACAGAGGGATGTGGAGCATTGTGAACACGATAAAATTGAGCTTTAAAAGCTGCATAACTACAAAATGTTCGCTTGCAGTCATAGCTGACATATTTGAAAATGCAATGTGGTTCGTTCCTATGAACTCTACAATGCAGGACATAACACCTTGTTGTCTCAATTTTACTACAAAAAGCACAGGTAATCATTGTTACCAATAAAGGTAAGGGCAGCCTACACCAGCGTTTGATAACTATGGCCATTAAGCATCAGCACCAGTCATTTAAACCAACAAAAAAACACGAGTCAGGAGTTATATTATGAAAACTGCAGCTAATTATATTAAATAAAACTGCCAACCAAGTATTTACCTTTGACCATTACACTGCTGATGCATTTACACACAGCTACAGGCGAAAACGAGCTAACAGAAGCTATGCATCCAGTGAGCGCCAAAATTTGAAAAGAACAAAAGACGTGTACACGAACATATCGGCAAATACTGTAGCTGAACGACCAATACAGTTACACACAAAAAACCACAAGCTGACAGAATGTCTACTTCCCAGGAGAGCCATTATTTAAAAAAGGAACGTTAACATTTATGTGTGACTGCATAGAGGAGAGCTACCGATCTTAGCAACACCAGAAAGTTGGCAACAACAGGACGCATGTTGAGCTAGCAACTTATCTTTTGGACAAAAGAGTTAATAATCAAGCGGTTTAATTTTAAAAAGCATTATTTAACTTACCAGTGCTTGTGTAGTGTTCCAAACGCTTCCAACGCTGTCAGACGAATGGACATGGATTAAACCGCGATGAAATCTCCAGGAGACGTTGCATATGATGCATTCAAAGTTAACTCCGTCAAATGAGGAACGAGATCGCTGCATAAATGCTATGATGTGTTCAAACGAAAGATCAAGAAACAGAATGTTTAGGTTTTGAAGAGAAAGTAAAGCAGTGAAGATGATAAATGTTTATAAATGTTTATAGCTACTAGTAATTCAGAGTAACTACTACTGTTACTATGAATTTGGATGACTCAAACACACTATGTCCTCAATTTATTTTTGTTTTGTATTTGGTACAAGTCAAGAGGAGTTTAATAGTACCTGTTGTAGTCAGTGACAACAGTTTTATAGGTATAAGCTATAAAAAACACAAAGAGGTTGCTTTTAACCTTCAGCCAAGTTTTCAATCGTGTGATAGTTTTAATGTTTTGGCCTATATTGTAATTAGTGTAACAAGGTATATAAGATAAATAAATGTTTTTAAATTTTACAGTTTATTCCTGTAAAACATTCAGCTCCGAACATGAATTATCCATTATTTTAACTTTAATGCTGTAATTGTGACCTCATTGTAGTGTTTATCACATTACAAGTTTTCTGTGTCTAAATTATAGGAATCTGTCAATTCTACAAAGGAAGCTGATTTTTTTCACATAATTTTACTTTAAAAATAGCAGTTTTGTTTTGTTCTGTATTTTACAACAAATAGCTGTCAAATAAACAGGGGTTCTTTGTTTTTGTAATGGTAATGGTAATGGTTTTATTTCATTTGAACATGCATCAGATTACAATTGAGTGCATCCCATAATCAGTTCCCAGTTCCACATGTCCAAAAGGAGTAGGAAGAAGCAAAGCTTATTAAATCCTACCCCTCCATCTGGTACTTTTACAATCAGTAACTGTTACATTTGTTCACTTCCTGTTTTCCATAATACAGTTTGAGTTTTTGTTTTGTTTTAATAATGCACCTCGTACCGAAGTACAAGGTGATATGACCATACAATGACATAATTGGTACCATAGTAAGTGTCAATATAGTGATATATATAGCACATCATGACTGGTTCAAGACTCTTCATCCTTGTATTTAGCAAACATCAACTGCTTGTATTGTTTCTTGAATTGGCTCATCATTGTGCATTGTTTGATTTCCTTACTCAATCCATTCCATAGTTTGATTCCACATACTGAAATGCTATGCTTTTTAACGTAGTCCTAGCATATAAGTGTTTCAAATTTAGTTCTTCCCTGAGATCATATTTCTCCTCTCTTGTAGAGAAGTATTGGATGACATTTGAAGGTAATTGGTTGTTTTTAGCCTTATGCATTATTTTAGCTGTTTGAAAATTACTTATATCAGCAAGTATTTGTGATTTTAGAAATAAGGAGTTAGTATGTTCTCTGTAGGCGACATTATGAATTATATCCTTACTGACCTTTTTTGCAGTACATTTAGCGAGTGAAGATTGCTTTTATAGTTATTAGCCCATATTTCCACACAATAAGTAAGATATGGTAGAACCAGAGAGCAATAAAGAGTGTGGAGTGATTTCTGATTGAGAACAAATTTTGCTGTAAAATCATTACATCATCAAAATGTAAACAGCAAATACAAATAGACGATGTGGACATTGAAAGGGAGCGAAAATGAATTTCTGGGGATAGATAGATGAAAATATGAGCTGGAAACCTCATATTACAAATATACAACATAAGGTGGCCAGAAATATTGAAGCAAAATTGAACAAAGCAAATGAAAACAATTTTGAAGAAAAGTTTTAAAGAAAACTTACAACACCAGACATGAGACCGCGGGCCCCAAGTTTCTCCTCAAGAGCCGCAACATCTGCTTGACTTTGCAGCGGGAAGACTTTTTTATTTTATTTTATTTTTTTTGTCACCTTTTTTTGGCGCCGCTCTGGTGGCAGCCTGCTACAGCAGCTCTCGCTCTTTGTTGAGTTTTTTTCTTCTTTATTCTGTCTTTTTCATTCTTTTTCTAGGTTATTCTTAAAGGAACTGCTTCGTAAATGCTCAGTTCAACTGTCCACCATAGTGATAGTGTTGAGCTGGCATAATTTTTCGACGATGTTTTCGACCGCACGCCGAAACTCTATTGTTTACAGTAGGGACCAGCTGTTGGCGCTCCGCAACACAGCGGCGCTGCCCCACAAGAGGCTCGAGGTTCCCCGGGAGGTAAAGAGGAGAAGACGGGGAAGCCGTGCCAGAGCCCAATGCCGCGACAAGAGGAGAAGATACAGACCAGTTCTCCCGTCCATCATCATGGGGAACGTAAGATCTCTCCCCAACAAGATGGACGAGGTAGCGACGCTGACCCGGCATCAGTGGCAGTTCCGGGAGTGTAGCGTCATGTTGTTTACGGAAACGTGGCTGGATACACGGACCCCAGACACGATCGCTACACTACAGGATTCACACTACTGCGGGCGGACAGGACAAAGGAGAGCGGTAAGAGGAAAGGAGGCGGGCTGGCAGTGTTTGTGAATGAGAGATGGTGTAACTCTGGGCACATCACTATTAAAGAGCAACTCTGCTGCAAAGACATTGAACTGTTAGCCGTTAGCATGAGTCCGTACTATCTGCCACGGGAATTCTCGCACGTTATCGCGATAGCGGCGTACATTCCCCCCTCTGCTAACGCCGACGCGGCCTGTGACGTCATCCACACTGCCGTGGGCCGGCTACAGACACAACATCCGCAGGCTCTCCTTCTTCTCTCAGGTGATTTCAACCACGCTTCTCCATCCTCCACCCTGCCCACCTTCACCCAGTATGTCACCTGCTGCACCAGAGACTACAAAACACTGGACTTGTGTTATGCCAACACCAAGGAAGCATACACTTCAACAGCACTTCCTCCCCTGGGAAGATCAGACCACAACGTGGTTCATCTCCAGCCTGTGTACAAACCTCTGGTACGCAGGCTGCCAGCTGTGTCCCGCACAGTGAAGAGATGGTCTGATGAAGCCGATGAGGCTCTGAAGGACTGTTTCAACACAACAGTGTGGGAGGAACTCTGCCATCCTCATGGGGATGATATAGACAGTCTCACTGACTGCGTCACGGACTACATAAACTTCTGTGTGGAAAACACTACCCACCAGGACTGTACGGTGTTTCTCCAACAACAAACCGTGGATTAATCCGGACATAAAGGCTCTCCTAAAGGAGAAGAAGAGGGTCTTTAAGTCAGGAAATAGGGACGAGCTGAAGGCTGTGCAGAAGGAGCTGAGGAGGAAAATCAGGGAGGGGAAGCACTGCTACAGGAAAAAGATGGAGGAACAGCTGCAGCAGAACAACGTCAGAGGAGTCTGGAGAGGCCTGAAAACCATCTCTGGCCACAAGGGGTCCGACTTCCAGGCTGTTGGGGACCAGGCGTGGGCTAACGATCTGAACTCATTTTTCAACAGGTTCAATCAACCATCTGCCCATCCCCCGGCCCAGCACCTCCTGCCGAAACTCCCCCCATCGACACCTCGAGTGGACACCTCCCCCTCCTGCACACAGCCATCCCCCACCACTTCTCACCTAATCAGCTCAACCTCCTCACCAACCTCCCCCCACACACAGCCCCCCTGCTCCAACCTGACCCTCACAACATCCCAGGTGAGAAACCAGCTCCGGAAAACCAAGGCGAGGAAGGCGGCGGGACCAGATGGCATCAGCTCCAGGCTCCTGAAGTCCTGCGCAGGCGAGCTGTGCGGGATTGTTGAGCACATCTTCAACCTGAGCCTGAAGCTGGGGAGGGTGCCACAGCTGTGGAAGACATCCTGCGTGGTTCCTGTCCCCAAGACGCCGCACTCCAAGGACCTTAGCAGCTACAGGCCGGTGGCACTTACATCACACCTGATGAAGACCCTGGAGCGGCTGATCCTTGACCATCTCCACCCCCTGGTGGGTCCTTCGATGGACCCGCTTCAGTTCGCCTATCAACCTGGCACTGGGGTGGACGACGCCGTCATCTTCCTCCAGCACAGAGCGCTCTCTCACCTGGAGAAACCTGGGAGCACGGTGAGAATCATGTTCTTTGATTTTTCCAGTGCGTTCAACACCATCCAGCCAGCACTTCTGAGGGACAAGCTGGAGCACACAGGGGTGGACCTGCACCTCACATCGTGGATACTGGACTACCTCACCAACCGTCCACAGTATGTGAGGACACGGGACTGTGTGTCCGACACGGTTGTCTGCAGTACGGGGGCTCCGCAGGGAACGGTCCTGGCTCCGTTCCTTTTCACCCTCTACACTGCAGACTTCTCATACAACACACCAACCTGCCACCTGCAGAAGTTCTCTGACGACTGTCACGGTTCGGCATGTCTGTGTTACGGTGCGACCCCAGGATGCAGAGAGCAGGACCAAATGCAGGTAAATAATATTTATTTTGTGCAATTATTGCAGCAGCAGGAAAAAGCAACTCAACTCACTGACAGACAAACTAACAATGATCCAACAAAGGGAGACGCACACACCTGAACTAAATAGACACAAATTAGGGAAAGGTGTGGATGATTGGGACAACGAAGGAAGACAGGGCAAAAACAGGAAGTCCAATACAAAATAAGAGTGTCCCAAAAAGTAAACCAAAGCCCAGACAGGAAACTCAGACAAACTGTCACACAGGAACCCACACAGGGCGTGACAATGACTCTGCAATTGTTGGCCTCATCACAGATGGGGACGACTTGGAGTACAGAGGAATGACACAGGACTTTGTGGACTGGTGCCAGCGGAACTGCCTCCAGATCAACACGGGGAAAACCAGAGAGCTGGTGGTGGATTTCCGCAGGCGCATCCACTCTCCTCCAACACCAATGGACATTGAGATGGTGACATCTTACAAGTACCTGGGTGTTCATCTCAACAATAGACTGGACTGGACTCATCACACGGAAGCACTTTACAGGAAGGGCATGAGCAGACTCTATCTGCTCAGGGGACTGAGGTCTTTTGGAGTGCAAGGGACACTCCTCAAGACGTTCTATGACTCTGTTGTGGCTTCAGCCATTTCCCAGGGAGTGGTGTGCTGGGGGAGCAGCATTTCGGCTGTGGATAGGAAGAGACTGGATAAGATAATCAGGAAGGCCAGCTCTGCACTGGGTTGCCCCCTTGACCCAGTGGAGGTGGTGGGAGAGAGGAGGATGTTGGCTAAGCTATCATCCATGTTGGAGAACGACTCCCACCCCCTGCAGGACACTTTGACAGCACTTGAGAGCTCCTTTAGCGAAAGACTGCTTCACCCCAAGTGTGTGAAGGAGCGATATCGCAGGTCCTTTCTTCCTGCAGCTGTCAGGCTGTACAACCAGCACCGCTCCCAATAGACTTCTACACCACTATGTACATCTGTGTAATACTTGCTTTTTATAGTCAGTATTGTCACGGGGTGTCGAGGGTTGGACCCCAGATGCAGAGGAAGGCCAGCAGGAGATGCAGTTAGAGTCTTTTTAATGGGCCAAGTCTCAGAAACAAACTGCCCAGGGGGCAACACAAGGCGGTGGCGAGGGAAGACACGAGGGAAAAAAAAACAAAATCTCGCCACAGAGCACAGCTAACATAAATACTCAATAGAACTACAGGAGGCTGGCTGGACGGCTAGGGAGTGCTGGGTAGACCGAAGTACCAGTAGGATAGCAGGATACTATGCGAGGAACCAGCGACTCCCGCTGCAAGCGGCGGCCTTAAATGGGCAGTTGATTGGATGGGCTTCAGGTGTGCCCAGTCCTCCCGCCTCCAGCCCGCTCCAGGATATCTGGAAAACAAGGAAAAGCAGACCAGAAGGCAGGAACAGAACTGTGACAGTACCCCTCCCTCTAAAGGTCGCCACCTGGCGGCTTACCTGGCTTCTCTGGAAAACATCTATAGAAATCGGAAAGGAGGGTGGGATCAAGGATGAGGGAGCGGGAAATCCAAGAGCGTTCCTCCGGCCCGTACCCCTCCCAGTCCACCAAATACTGGAAACCCCTGCCCCTTCTTCTCACGTCTAAAATGGCCTTGACTGTAAAAGCGAGGTGGCCATCGACCAGTCTGGGCGGAGGGGGAGGAACTTCCGGGGGGCTGAGGGTACTGGAGGCAACTGGCTTGAGGAGGGAGACGTGGAAGGCTGGGTGTATCCGGAGAGCTTCAGGGAGACGGAGCTGCACAGAGGAAGGGCTAAAGACCCATACTATTGGGTATGGGCCGATGTACCTGGGTTGGAGCTTCTTTGAGTCAGTGTGGAGTGGTAGATCCCGAGACGAGAGCCACACCCTCTGTCCAATCTTGTATTCTGGGGCGGCCGAACGGTGGCGGTTGGCCAACCGCTGGTTCCGCTCGGAGGTGCGACCCAGCATGGCCCGGGTGTTGTGCCATGCTCGGTGAGCACGTCTGAGGTGGGCTGCCACTGAGGGGACAGCGGACTCTGACTCCAGTGAGGGGAAAGCCTGGGGTTGGTATCCGTACGCCACATGGAAAGGTGAATGTCCACGTGTCTGTCGCGCCAGGAGAGCGTACCTGGGAGTTGTAGTCTGCTGACTGCCGGGTCTGCTGGTGACGTCATCCCAGCAGGCTGTTCCACCGTTGCGCCACGAGGAGGCGATGCTTGCGAGCGTGGGTGATCTGGGCGGACCGGGCAGCGAGAGATAGTGTGGCCCGCCTGACCACAGTAAATGCAGAGCCGCATCCTTCGACGACGGTCCCTCTCGGCCGGGGGGAGGCGACTTCCTCCCAGCTGCATGGGCTCGTCGTATCTTGGTGCAGATGCTGGCTCGACGGCAGGGAGGGGCCGCAGCGACGACGGCGGCGAGCGGTCCCCGTGCTCGCGGAGATAGCAGCCGGGAGGGAGGCGTCCGTGCTGGAGGAGGCGGTCCTCCTTGTGGTCGTTGCTGCGCCTCTCGATCCCGATGGCCAAGGCGATGAGCTCGTCGAGGTCGGATGGAGTCTGCAGAGGAATCATTCGTTCCCGGATGTTGTCCGACAGGCCCAGGAAGAAGGCGTCCGCGAGGGACGACGGGTTCCAGTCACTCTCAGCCGCCAGAGCCTGGAACTCGATGGCGTAGTCGGTCGCGCTGCGGCGGCCTTGGCGTAGCCGTAGGAGAGCCCGGGACGCGGGGTTCGCTGGAAGATCTGCTCCATGGCCTGGGAGAAGGCGGCGTATGACGAACAGACGGGAGAACGGCGGCTCCACTCAGCGGTGGCCCAAGCTCCAGCCCTCCCAGTAAGGTGGGAGGTGACGAAAGCCACTCGCGCTCGCTCCGAGCGAAAAGCCGCTGCCTGCAGTTCGAAGTGTAGCTCGCATTGGGTGAGGAACGGCCGTACCTCCCCCGAATCCCCCGAGAACTTCTCCGGCTTGGAGAGCAGCGCGCCAAGAGCAGGTAAGGAGACGTCCGAAGTCGGCGGGAGGTCGGCGGGCTGCTCGGGGAGCGTCGGGGGGGTGGCGACGGGAACGTCGCGCTGCAGGGCGGACACCAATGCGCTTAGTTGAGCCTCAAGTGCCTTCATCCGTGCGTCCTGCTGGTCGGCCAGGCTCTTAACGCAGGAGCCCAAGGCGTTGAGCTGCTCCTCCTGTTTTCCCAGCCTGGTGGCGTAGAGCCAACTTAATCGGCTCTGGCTCCGCGGGGTCCATATCTTTTGGCTGGTTCCTTCTGTCACGGGGTGTCGAGGGTTGGACCCCAGATGCAGAGGAAGGCCAGCAGGAGTTGCAGTTAGAGTCTTTTTAATGTGCCAAGTCTCAGAAACAAACTGCCCAGGGGGCAACACAAGGTGGTGGCGAGGGAAGACACGAGGGAAAAAAAAACAAAATCTCGCCACAGAGCACGGCTAACATAAATACTCAATAGAACTACAGGAGGCTGGCTGGACGGCTAGGGAGTGCTGGGTAGACCGAAGTACCAGTAGGATAGCAGGATACTATGCGAGGAACCAGCGACTCCCGCTGCAAGCGGCGGCCTTAAATGGGCAGTTGATTGGATGGGCTTCAGGTGTGCCCAGTCCTCCCGCCTCCAGCCCGCTCCAGGATATCTGGAAAACAAGGAAAAGCAGACTAGAAGGCAGGAACAGAACTGTGACAAGTATAGTTACTCCAGACCCCATTCACTGTGCAATATCTGATCAACCTCCATGTGCAATATTAAGGACTCTAAATGCAATGTACTAAGTTCTATGTGAAGTATTTCCATAATGCCTCATATTAACTCTCTAACAAGATCTCAGTGTATAGACTGGTCATATATCTCATCTTGTTTCATATTATCTACATACTGTATTGTATATAACTCTGGGAAAAACTGTTGATTTTTGTTAATACTTGGGTTGTTTATATTGTTTATTTTTCTATATTGTGTATTTTGTACTGCTTAACTGATTCTGTACTCTTGCTGCTGTGCAATACAAATTTCCCCACTGAGGGACGAATAAAGGCATATCTTAATCTTAACTACACCATCAGGAACCTCCATCACAGATGCATCTTGTTTCTTCAAGAGGACATTCAGCAACTTCCCATGGACCTTCTGGGTCTCCTTAATTTCTTCTAGAAGTGTCAGATTTTTCGTGAACATGGCTTCACAATTGTGGTTTGAAACCCTCTGGAGAGTGGAACGGGTCACTCGCTGGGCAGTGGGGCTGGTGATCCATGTGGTCATTTTCTTTGTTGCTAGCCCAAGGAGTTTTTCTGGGGGAGTGGGTGGAAATTCCTCCTCTGAATCAGAATGCTCACTTGATTCTACTTGCTTGCTCTGTTTTGCCCTGGAGAGGTTAATATGAATTTGTAAACCATAACTGCTGCCCCAATTATGGAAATGACCTTTACTTGTATTACACCACCAACACCTACTTTCTCTTTATTGAGCCATCTTTCAATGACAAAATGAAACCAGTGAAGCAGACATCAAAATAGAACTTAGTTTCATAGACATTTAGAATACGTATAATGGATCACAAAATTCACAATTTGGATCACATCACAGTTTTGAGTCACGATTCAACTAATTTTTCCGATCAGGACATGAGTAGAAAAGAATAGATTAGAGTTGACTGTCAGTAGTTATTACAATGGTAAATATAATACGATTGTTTGAAAAATTATTGTTCAGAAGTCAAGTAATAGCCAATCAACACAGAAAGACACACTATATCAGACAGGGCTGCACCAGTAAATAAGTGGTGAACTCTGTGCAGAATTAAAGAAATCACTGAAATTATACTGTATTTTCTGGACTATAAGTTTACTATAAGTTAAGTATATGTCGCACAATGCCAAAAATGCATAATTAGGTAGAAAAAAAATACATAAGCCGCACTGGAGTATGAGTCGCATTTTTTGTAGGTAATTTATTTACAAAGTACTTGACCAAAACAGACATTACGTCATCTGGGAAGGCAAGTTCTAACAATAAAATAATATAGGACAGGCTGAATAGGTGTAAGATATGCTAACACAATGGTTATTCAGCTACACAAAAAATAAACATGAACAGAAAGGTGTCCAGTGTTTATGTAACATAAACAGTTTTTTTTTCATTCATAAGTCCCTCAGGAGTATAAGTCGCAGGACTAGCCAACCTATGAAAAAATGTGCGACTTATAGTCCGGAAAATACGATAATAAACATCACAATCTAATGACCTATTTCTCTGTTGACAGAGATACCAGCCCTTGACAATTTAGCTGAGAGAACCCTGTAGAGCGAAATGAACACAAAAAACAAAGAATAAGTTGAGCATCATAGGGACTAAGTAAAGGAAATTTGTCAGTGTCCATGAACCACTCTGATGGAATGATGTCCACCTTCTTGCAGCCATCAGGGTCAACTTCATCCACAAACCCCACCACACTGAATGAGGGCATTCTGCAAAATTCATTGTGTTATGTGCAGTGTAGCTGAGGCAAAGCCACAAACATTTTGCACAAAGGCAATAATATCAGTCAGTGGTTTTGTGAAGTCTGTCACTGGAGCACTCGCAAGCTGACCAGACAGTTTTGATAGTAAATATACTCCAGGACATGTCGAATCAATGGGGTAGCTGAAAAAACATGCCCCTGTCTCAAAAGGTTCATACACTACTATTACTACTATGTGTGTGTACAATGTTCCTCACAATCACAACCCTGCCCCCCAGTTCAAAACAATTAGAACCATGGGAGTTTGAGATTATTGTGCCTTTGAGTTTATACATTTTATATTGAACACCCTGATGCATGGAAAAGAAGGCAGAAGTATTCTCATTGCACATGACAAAACCAGGACATTTCTGTAATGTTGACTGGGTAATCTTTGAAAAAGCACAACTGGCCCTCTATACAATAGGAACTGTCTGAATTCTGTAGCCTTCTGTTGAACAGAAGTCGGAACCCAACATTGCAATGGCCCCTTAAACCACAGAGGAATCACTTTACGCACAATGCCCAAGCAAACTATGTAGTCCAGAGGAAAATCAGAAACCATGCCAACGCCTAGCCCTTGGAGAGGTGATTTAGAGTGGTGGTGGTCTTCGTCAGACATTTGTTCAAACTGAGTGTCAGTCCTCAGACTGGAATCCATCTGCTGTTAACATAAATGCCATATTGTGTGCAACGCTCACAAGAACTCTAGCCACTGTGACCTTTGATACATTTTTAAAAAAGCTCTTGCTGGAGTGTCACAAATAAAAGCATTTGGAAGTGGGACATTGTACCGTTTCCCACTTACCATTACACCAGTAGTTGTGATGGCTTTCAAATCTTGAATAAAATCATGTATGTAGTCGTTCACAGATTCAGGTTTACAAGGACCTGCATATACACCTATGATAAACACTTTTGCTTTTTGTAGTTCAACTATTTGGCCTAAAATAGGCCACAGCTGCATATTTGAGCTCCTTGAAAGAGGCAGCCCATCAACATTCACCCGAATAGTCAATGTGTCTGTTGTCAATTCATGCTCATTTGTGTTTTTCAGTTCTGACAGTATTGCACTTGCAAGCCCAAAGTGGTAGTAACTTCCCTGTTCCATGTCTTTGATCTCACAGTCTTTCATTGTACCAAGGAGAGTTCTGGGATCCTTGGGTACATCCAGACCTAGCTCCAAGAGTATTGCCAGTAACTCTGACAGTGCAGAATGAGACACCTGACGGTTAGCTGCCCATTCAGCTAGTTTCACCTTCGCATCAGCGTGAGGTTCCTCTTCAGTAAAACCACGGGCAGGATCCTCGTCACAGTCACTCCACAAGCACAAGTCATCATCACTGTCAAAGTCCAACTGCAGATTTAAAGCCTCATCAGGATTATTCTCCATATATTCCTCAACCTGCACATCCAGATCCATCGCCTGCACATCCAGATCCACCGCCTGCATTCCTTCATCACCCGCCTGCACTCCTTCATCACCCGCCTGCATTTCTTCATCCACTGGTTGCACTGCCTGGTCCACAGCCTCCATGGCAAGGGCCATTAAATGCTGCTGCACTCTACATTTGATTCTTCTCCTCCTCGTCCTTGAATTGCCATGGAAGCAATCCATTTCACTAAAATACACAGGAGACCATTGTGTTTTCTACATGTCACGTGTAAAATAGCTTATACCATTTCATAATTTTGTTTCGTTTGGTTTGAGGTAACTAGGCCTCCTGTGTCAACACAGCCCACTAAACAAAAATATAATGTAAACTGTAGGTCTAATCTAAAATCAAATTGAACTTTTAGCCTTTCAGGTGGCTTAAAGTTTTTCTCGATTGTTTACACACAATTTCTGATGCCTGAGACACAATGACCACAACATATAACCAATGCACCACCTCCATGAACTAAGTCTGCTAAACTATAAGCACAATTTCTGCTTTACACTCAGACTGCAGATCTACAACACACTTTTTTCAAAACACTACACACAATTCTCTGAGTTTTGGCACAATTTTCATGAAGTAAACTTCTTGTTTTCACAAAGAACACAATTCCACTCAAAACAGTAAAATTAATATTCCTATTATTCACACTCATCACATGGGTAAACACCTGTCACACATTTTTACAACTAGCAATCAGAGCTTTAGCATAAAACCGCAACAGGTGAGTTTCTCTGTTTTGAAACAATGGATGCCAACATTGAAATTAGAGGGAGAGCCAGAGGTGTGAGAATGACAGGAGGACGACGAGGCGGACGAGGACGAGGAAGGATGAGGGCCATAATCTCTGATGAGATCAGGGCCACTTTGGTTGACCATGTGGTAAACCATGGTCTAACAATGAGGGAGGCTGGGCAAAGGGTGCAGCCAAATTTGAGCAGATACACATCCGGACTTTCCAAAATGAAAATATGTAAGAAATTTAGTAGTATTACTAGTACTGCTGTACTGCAATTCAACACAGTACTCAATGAGTACAGTATTACAGTATTGCCAGTGGACTGTTCTGAAGGACTGTAAAAAAGTAAAGTTTTTATTTGAGAAAAGTATTCCTTCTTTATATCCCTTCACAGTATTTACAAAATTTCACTCTCTGTCCATGGCTGGATCGCCATGCTAGGCGATATTTATCCCGCTGCGTGGCCAGAGAAAACATTGCATGTGATGTAGATGAGGTGCTGTGGCCTGGCCCAAACAGAAGATGTGATGCAGCATAGTCTTTTGCTTTGTTATTGATTGATTTATTGTTTATTATTATTTTTATTTCTTTAACTGAAGCTGGGCGGCACGGCGGTCTCGTGGTTAGCGCGCAGACCTCACAGCTAGGAGACCAGGGTTCAATCCCCACCCTCGGCCATCTCTGTGTGGAGTTTGCATGTTCTCCCCGTGCATGCGTGGGTTTTCTCCGGGTACTCCGGTTTCCTCCCACATTCCAAAAACATGCTAGGTTAATTGGCGACTCCAAATTGTCCGTAGGTATGAATGTGAGTGTGAATGGTTGTTTGTCTATATGTGCCCTGTGATTGGCTGGCGACCAGTCCAGGGTGTACCCCGCCTCTCGCCCGAAGACAGCTGGGATAGGCTCCAGCACCCCCGCGACCCTCGTGAGGAAAAGCGGTAGAAAATGAATGAATGAATGAATGAATAACTAAAGCTGTATACATTTAGATGCAGACCACTGTATGTTGAACTTTGTGTTGGCTGTGATGAACACTTCTTACATTGTTTTTCTGTGAAAAATAAAAAAATATATATATTTCTGTGTAATTTTGTGTTCTGAGTCAAAAAAAATAAAACAAAAACAAAAAAAAATTCTAAAATACTTTGTCACAGTGTCACACTGAACACAAAACGGCCCGAGTCATGATGAATATGATGTAATCCCAGTGTTTTACACTGAGCACATCAGTGTTCAACTGGTTCATATAAATGTTTGTTCATATAGTGGTTTGTGTGTGTCATTTGGCGACAAAACAACATTTTCAGAAGAATGAAGACTGTTTTGGATGTAAAGTTTCATTTTGCAGGAGAATTGATGGGTTTTCAGAAATGTGTGAGTGATTTTTTGATTTGTGTGTAGAGTTCTGAGAATATGAGGCATCCTTTCAGAAAATGTGTTTAAACAATCAAGAAAAACTGTAAATTCTCACCTTGCTCCCAAATATAACTTCTCCAGTGCTCCTTCCTGTGTCCACGGTGCAATCTTGGACTGCCTTCTTCCACCTCCGAAAAATCTCTGTCCATCACTGTCCCAATTCAGCATCAAAATCCCGGTTAATGATTTGTTACCTGCTGCATTAACTACTGCAATGCCTTCCTCATCCGGTTCACTGCCAAACTCAACAGACTGCCGATTATTCAGAACTCAGCTACATACAAATTGTCTGACGCATCTGCCCTATTCTCATCCAACTTCAATGGCTCCAAGTACAATACAGTATCCACGATACAAAAAAAACAGCCCCTTCCACGACGTCTGCTGGACTAAGCATCCCCATATTACACCTTAGGTACCCATGCCTTCAGCTATCGGCACCCAGACTACACCTCCCCAAACAATCAGACTCCATCACAAAATTCAAATTTCAAACTTATATACTCACTGTTGCGCACTGCACTTGTTTAGGTTGATGTTTTAATAATGAGTGGTTAGCATGTATAGGCCACACAGGAGATCGGGAAGACCTAGGTTTGATTCTCTGCTTGGGCATCTCTGTGTGGAGTTTGCATGTTCTCCCCATGCGTGGGTGGGTTTTCTCCGGGTACTCTGGTTTGGCGACTCCAAATTGTCCATAGGTATGAATGTGAGTGTGAATGGTTGTTTGTCTATATGTGCCCTGTGATTGGCTGGCCACCAGTCCAGGGTGTACCCCGCCTCTCGCCCGAAGACAGCTGCGATAGGCTCCAGCATACCCACGACCATAGTGAGGATAAGATAGATGGATTTAATAATGTTTGATGTTGTTATTTTAGGCTTTTATTTTCTGTAAGGTGACTTGAAAGGCACCATCAAATAAAATGTATTATTATGAAATGCATGCATAAAAAGTGCCCCTTGTTAACTTCTCTCAACCACTGTCTTCCTGTCCCATTTAGAATTGTCCAGATCACACTGCCAGAAAGTGTTCTTTGCCACGTAAGTAATTTAAATGTATTAGTTTGCCACATTTGCACAATGTACATGTTGTCAGTTCGTGCTCATTTGTCATTTTCAGTTCTGATATTACTGCACTTGCAAGCTCCAAAATTGTAGTAGACCATGTGAAGTGCATGATGGTAGGCTGTCACTGCCCCCTCTGCTGAGTTTCATTCATTCTGATGATGGACACAATATTTGATTAAATTAGACAGATAGTGTTGTTACTTCTGAAATAATATTAACCGTTGTGCACCCCCAAGTAATTTCCCTCTCTTGTGATATACAAATATTATTTATGAATATTGTTTCCATGTTTATTGAGTCAGATCTTTTCTCCAACCAAAGTCATGATCACAACTATTACATTTTCATTCATTTCAAAGATAATTTTAACCTTTTAATGCATTTTTTAAAGCCAGATTTCCTTGTGAAATAAAAACAAAATATTTCAGCCACTGAGTAGTGGGTACTTTTCCCACTTAGTGATGTTAAGTTACAGTTTCTCAAAAACAAAGCAAATGACTATGCTGCATCATGTCTTCTGTTTGGGTCAGGCCACAGCACCTCATCTACATCACATGCAATGTTTTCTCTGGCCAAGCAGCAGGGGAAATATTGCCTAGCATGGCGAATCCAGCCATGGAAAGCATCTGCTGGAATCTCTCCACATGTATCTTCCATAGCTTGGAGAAGGGGATTGTGTGTTTGTGGATTTCTGTCATACACTTTCCATCTCCAAGCAGAAAAAAATGCCTCGATAGGATTGAGGAAAGGGGAGTATGGAGGGAGATCGTACAAAAAATCGTGGGTGTGCATTGAACCAGTTATGAACCAGAGCAGCCCGGTGGAAGCTTACATCGTCCCAAATGACAACATATCTGAGCAGCTCTGGGCCATCTATCTGATATGGTGGAATTAGGGTGTTATGCAGAGTGTGTGATCAGATCAGATCAGATGGGCAGTGTTGTAAGGGCCAAGGGTAGCATGGTGATGGATGACACCATGGTGAGTAATTGCTGCGCATATGATGATATTCCCTCCACGCAGCCCAGGGACTTCAATGATGGCACGCTGGCCGATGATGTTCCTTCCCCTTCTACGTCTTTTTGTGAGGTTGAATCCAACCTCATCAATAAAGACAAACTGGTGCTCCTCTGCAGCCACCTCTACCTCAAGGACTCTCTAAAACACACAGAGTTAATATCAGAAATGGACATGGAGTGGTCACTATTGTGAAATACATTAATTATGATTCCAATACTAAAACATGTATAGTATTTACAGTTTTCAGGGTATGCATCAGTTGGAGGATTGTAGAGGACTTACTTGCACATAGTTATATTGCAGTTCTTTGACTGAATTGCATTCAAATGGAACTCTGTAGACTTGTGTCATCTTCAGAAAATGTCTTCGCAATAAACGGTCCAGAGTGGATAAACTTATTCTATCAACATTTGGAAAAATGTCATTGTTTTCTAGTACTTGTAATGGCATTGTTCTCTAGGACCATGTTTACAATTTGATTTTCCTGTTCAGGAGACGCTCGACCTCCTCTTGATCGTCGTCTTTCAGCTCTGCAATACCGAGAGTGAAATATTTGACTTTAACACTTTACTTTTTTACAGTCCTTCAGAACAGTCCACTGGCAATACTGTAATACTGTACTCATTGAGTGCTGTGTTGAATTGCAGTACAACAATTTCCTAATACTAGTAAGACTAAATTTCTTACCTATTTTCATTTCGGAAAGTCCGGATGATGGATGCGAGTGTGTATCTGCTCAAATTTGGCTGCACCCTTTGCCCAGCCTCCCTCATTGTTAGACCATGGTTTACCACATGGTCAACCAAAGTGGCCCTGATCTCATCAGAGATGATGGCCCTCTTCCTTCCTCGTCTGCGTCCTCTTCCTGTCATTCTCACACCCCTGGCTCTCCCTCTGATTTCAATGTTGGCATCCATTGTTCCAAAACAGAGAAACTCACCTGTTGCCGTTTTATGCTAAAGCTCTGATTACTAGTTGTAAAAATGTGTGACAGGTGTTTACCCATGTGATGAGTCAGTGTGAATAATAGGAATATTGATTTTACTATTTTGAGTGGCATTGTGTTCTTTGTGAAAACAAGAAGTTTACTTCATGAAAATTGTGCTAAAACTCAGAGAATTGTGTGTAGTGTTTTGAAAAAAGTGTGTTGTAGATCTGCAGTCTGAGTGTAAAGCAGGAATTGTGCTTATAGTTTAGCAGACTTGGTTCATGGAGTTGGTGCATTGGTTATATGTTGTGGTCATTGTGTCTCAGGCATCAGAAATTGTGTGTAAACAATCGAGAAAAACTGTAACACAGCCTACTATAAATTACACCTGCCCTGAAAAAAGTGTGGAATAATTGAAATATGCCAGCCTCAGCCCTCCAGAATCTTAAAGAAATTGGTTTCAAAACTCACTTCTGAGGTTGCGTCTTGTAGGAGTGTTTAAGTCAGAGACCCTTTTGTTATTTAAAAAAAGAGGAAATTTTTTCATCAAGCCGTTTGCTAAATCCTGGGGCCAAGAGTGTGTGCCCAAACTTTGGGACCAGGTATTCTAGGGCCCGAACTGCAGCCATTTCAAATTTGACAAAATTTGTGCAAACTTAAGTTAGCATAATTGTAAAAAAATACAAAACATTTAATTACTGAAGCAACAGTGCCAAATATCTATAGTTCCACCCAATATCTACATTATGTCCCTTTTGGGGCCCATAGATAGGCCAAATTGGAAGCCAATGTGGGGCTCATGTTACTGAAACCACATGAGGCCCACACAACTTGCCTACTTACAGCCAATGCCCACATAGCCCACTCTTCTTACTTACGTGGGCCCAAGGTGAAGGAACAATATGGGGCCCAAAAATGATACCCGGTTTAAACCCATGCCCACTCACTTATGGGGCCCATGGAGTTGGCCCACATGGGTTTTTCATGTGGGGCTCATGTCAAGTTATGCATATGGGACCCATATAACTCACCTACTTCCATCTCATGCCCACTTTGTGGACTCATATTCCTTATGGGACCCATATGGTCAGCCCACATGGGCTTCCTTTATATGACCCGTGTTACTGAAACCATATGGGGCCTTCACAAACCTGCCTACTTCAAGCTGATACCCACTTAGCTCACTCTTGTCACTTACAGGGCCCGCATGGGGAGCCCATGTGGGTTGACCATGTGGGCCCAAAGAGAAGGAAAAATATGGGGCCCAAGAAATGATACCCAGTTCCGACCCATGCCCACTCTGCCCACTTATATCACCTATGGGACCCGTGGAGTTGGCCCTCATGGGTTTTCCATGTGGGGCTCATGTCAAGTTACCCATGTGGGACCCACATAACTCGCCTACTTCCATCTCATGCCCACTTTGTGGACTCACATCCTCAATGGGACCCATGTGATCAGCCCACATGGGCTTCTTATATCGGACCCATGTTATTGAAACCATATGGGGCCCAGACAATTTGCCCAGTTCAAGCCCATGCCCACTCGGTACCCATGTTTCCCCTTTGTAATCCATATGGGGCCCACATGTACATGTTGGCTGGGTCAACCATGAAACATGTTTTTTTGTACATGCAATAGACTGCATGATGCTTTGAACCATGAAGTCCGCTGGACAACTGTAAAACAAATCTAATTCACCAAGAAGCCACCACACTATAAATTATGCAGCATTTGAAGCTGTCAATGTAAAATTAAGCTAGTCAATCCACTCCATACTTGCAAGGATATCGCCATAAGTATGGCCCTATGATTTCCATGATAATGAAATAAAGCAATTGGCCAATAAAAACGGAATTTATAGTTGTGGAATCTGTTGTGTACCATGTGGAATCTCACGGAAAGGGACATAATGTGAATGAAATGACGTCATCGCGAGAAAGAACGTTGGTGAGGGGAAGTATTTTCCAATCGGGCCGCTCAAGTGGCGTGCGAGGGGAATAAAACTGTTTTTGGTAACACTGGTCGTACCGTCTTCTTCAAGGTAACAATTATACGTAAAATAATTGCACTTTAGACATACTCATTTGTATGGGTTACATTAACCAAAGTTATTTTTACATTGACAGGCCCACCAGGGAACAGATGCTGATGTGATAGCCGTAGTCAGGAGCTAACTCAAATATGTCCCAGATTGGCTTGCTGGGGGTGGGAGGCAGAAGAACTAGAATTCTTCAAATGTCCTTGTTTTGTGTTCATGTTGGTTGTTTCACAGTTTTTTTGAGTTGTTTTTTTTTTTACAATTTACGAATACAAGTGGACAAAACCGGATTATTCTGGAAGCGGCTGCCTAATCGGACCTACATCTCTAAGGAGGAGAAGACGGCCCCGGCCATAAAGTTGAGAAGAAGAGGCTTACTTTGCTGCCTGGGGATAACGCTGCTGGAGACTTTGCTCGTCTATCTTTCTGAAAACCCCAGGGCACTCAAGGAGTTAAGGAAGAGCATTCTACCAATCATCTGGAAGTCAAGGAGGAAGGCATGGGTGTTTTTGAGGATTGGTTCAGCAACCATTTTGTCCCTGCAGTGGAGCGGTACTGTGTGCCCAAGGAAATCCCCTTCTGGGTATTACTTTTGCTCGACAATGGTGCTGGCCATCCTCCTACTTTCGGTGATTTCCACCCCAATGTTAAAGTGGTTTACCTCTCAGTCAACATGACATCCCTGCTGCAGCCCATGGATCAAGTCGTCATCTCGCCCTCCTTGCAAGGACTATGGCTCAGGTGTTGGAGAGGACGGGAAATCCTACCAAATGCTACCGTCAGATCTGGGATGAAAAGAGGAAGATTTCCTCTCAGACGGACATCTGCAAGTACTTGACTAGGGTGGAGAGACCAGCAGAACCTGCACATGCTTCCTCAGCGATAGCCTCCCCTCCTTCAGCTACCTCTCAGCAGTAATGGTAAATACAGAAACTTTTTTTTAATTTTAATATACAGTACTGTGATTATATATATATATATATATACATATATATATGTATATATATGAACTCCATAAGCCTTTCCTTCGCCCATGATGCAGTTGTGCCTACCGTACTGACTCGTTTCTATGGCAACAGTTTCCTCAGTCGCCCCCTCTACCACTGTCACTGTATCCTCCCTCGTTGTTATGGTTGCCTTGTTCATTCAGATCCTGGGCTGCCTCGCTCATACTCTTGTAGATCCGAAGTCCTGTTTCCCAGTGCATTCCAGGCTTTGTGTTGGGGTTTGCAAACGACAGGACAAAAAACAAAAAAACACTCCTGAGTCAGGAGTGAAATGCTGCAAAGCATTGCATCATAGCGAGCTGTGTTAGCGTCTCTAGCCACTTCAACGTCGCCATTTCTCCCTTCAACTTTCTGTGCTATTTCCTGTGTTTTACTTGTCTTCCCTTCTCGTGTTGAAACAGCTGTAATGCTGTTTTGTATTAAAAGGGAACCTTTATGCTTTTTCCACTTTTCTGCCCTATAAATGTAGTTAGAATGTTGTATTCTTGTGTTCAACGATGCCCAAGTTTCACATAAAGAGGTTTGAGCATTTGGAAGTGAGCCCTAAAAAAACTCACAGACTTCCTAATATGGCCGTAAGCAAGATAAGCTCACAGCCATCGCCCAAGCTCTGCTTCCCCTGCCCTTCTACAATCTGTTTACTTGCTTGCAATGCCTCGTAAAGGGAAAGCCCCATTTGTTTCCAATTCCTAAAGACGCCACCATCATCAAGTGGTTGGAGTTCCTGTTTCCCTACCAGCAAAACAAATGTATTTTCATCTGTCAAGGGCATTTCACACTGGACTGTTTAGTGATCATGGGCCACTATGCAGCTGGACTTGCCCACAAACTTGCTGAAGCCCTATGCCTTTCCAACATGACTTGGTGGTGTGGAAGAGTCAGAAGAGGAAGCAGTACCCATTTTGCCTGCCCCCGTGGGGCTGGAAGCTCAGCCGGGCTGTGTGAGGAGGGGTTTACTGGGTGGTAGGAGGCAGTCCCTCTCCTTTCATACATTCTCAGTCAATTACACATTCACACATATGGGCACATTTGTGCACATATACATGTACACACACACCTACAGATATACCTATACACACTCACAGTACATAAGTACTTCTTTACACAACTCACCGACTTATCCATGATGTCATTATGCTATTGGTATGCTATTATCGCAGTAATAATAATAATAATATCACCCCATCCTGCATTCTGGGTGACCCGATGTCTGTTAACAGCTCTGCTGGTGGTGGCGTTCTTCCCAGGTGTGGCCTTTCAGGGGTACTTCGACCCAAGTTCCCCTTTCCACAATCAATTTATTTTTCCTCTGTATTCTTGCATTTTCTGAGCAACAGGTTAACTTGTTAGCTTGCCTCGCAACAGCTGTCTGCGCTGATTATTTGTTTATTTTGGCAAGTTTGTACCTCTCTCAGCAGTAAGAGTGAAGCCATTTGTCAGCAGTCTCTTCTGATCTTGGGATCACAAAGTATGGTCAGAAAGATTCCAAAATAGTTTGTAATCTGCTGCTAAGCAACTGCCGTACAGTGGTCGGCTTGTTAGCTTGCAACAACCGTCTGTGCTTATTATTCATTCATTATTCAAAGCCAGAGATATCAGCACACTGTACTTGTTTGACAATCACAAAATGTGGTCAGGAAGAAGGCAAAATAGTTAAAAACTCTGGTAGCAAAAGCATAGCTATTGCCACAAAGTCATTTTCCGATCAACAGTAAGTGACGTTATATATCTTTCATTTTCATTTGAGTAGATACTTAGTATGTAGCACCCCTATTGCCACTCGAATGGAAATGACGGGTGTTTGGTTTCGTTCAAACACAGGTGCACCAAATAAGTTGTTGACTCTAAATGAATATGCAATGCTGACTCGCAGCGGAATAAGACACTCAAAAGCCCGAGGTAACGTTTAACCATAGTGATCCTGTATTGAAACACACCCATAGGGCAAAACATACATGAACCTACGTCAACACCTAATAATATTTACAGTCTAAATGGGGATCACACAAAATACTATGTACAATCGGAGCAGATTCTTTTTCACCCCAAGAGTCATCGTCCTACAAAATGGCGTGGATTCTCCCTCCCACACACGCCTTCATTGTCAACTGTCTATCCTTTAGTTCAGAGTAACGTTGCAGGCCTGTTCCAGTGGGTCTTGCAAAACATTGAGATTGTTGAAATATCACTATCACCCATATTTTATACTCAAATCGCTAATAATGGTTCTCACAGATTTTCATTACTTCTTCCTCCTCCTACCGATCTCCCGTTCTCCCACCTTTCTTCCTCCTCCCCCACTGGCCCCACCCCTTCCCTCCATCCACCAATAAGAGTTAATCACAGAGTGATAACGGTGAGAACCAATTAAATTCTCCAAAACCTATCCTATACCGAACCTAACCTAATCCTAATCCTAATCCTAACCTATATTACTATCACAAACACCACATTAATGATACGCATTTAAATGATTCTTTTACAGTACATAGTTGTACAAAACTTTTCCAAATCCAAATATTGGATTGGAGTTTCACATGAGAAAATGGTGGTAAAATAAATTTATATTGCCTACAGTGACTGACATTTCCACCCCCAAAAATAAACAGTATGTAAATGGAATGTACTCTGGATGATACAGATAACACTTTTAAGATTATTATGGATTAACCACCAATTTACTCAAGTAACACTGTATCTGTAATATTGTCTAATATTACCACTTTATTGGTGTAACTTTTTGTCTCGAGCTTGCAAACACATTCTCCATTATAATCAATAGAGTTGCACTTGATTTAGGTTTGACCAATGAAACATTGCACTAGTTTCTTAAAATCAATTCTAATTAAGTTGAAATGCATGTTATTGTGTTCGATTTCCCCCTCTGACATCTCTGTGTGGAGTTTGCATGTTCCTCTGTGCAGGCATGGGTTTTCTCCGGGTACTCCGGTTTCCTTCCCCATTCCAAAAACATGGAGTGGCCAATTAACCTACCATGTTTTTGGAATGGGGGAGGAAACCGGAGTACCCGGAGAAGCATGCATGGGGAGAACATGCAAACTCCACACAAGATTAAATGTATGAGATTATTAGAGCATGGTTTGAATAGGTTGAGAAATGTAAGAAATCTGGAACTTTACAATTCATTTGTCATTGGAAAAAATCTCTGGAATTGCTGAAATCTGGGAATTTTTCAGCAATTATTTTTAGAGAGCACCTTTTTCCTGAAAATTGTGGGACTAGTTAGCGGACAAATAGGGGGAATAATAGTAGTAAATTAGATGAAAAGTGGTGCAGGATTTCGCATTCACACATTCAGACGCATTCACACAATTAATGCGTGATGCCTGTGGCTGTATGATGTCATGCATGTAGAGAGAGAGAGAGAGAGAGAGAGAGAGAGAGAGAGAGAGAGAGAGAGAGAGAGGGAGAGTGAGAGAGAGGGACAGAGAGTGAGAGTGAGAGAGAGGCCTTAGTTGAGAAGAGTCATTCCTCCACAGTCGTATCTCTGCAGTGCACGTCACCGCTTCAGCTCATTCAAGATCGCTAGGTATAGATTGTTTTTTTTTTTGTTTTTATTTTTTTTACCACCGTCAGGATTTCCCTCCAAGTTTCTCTGACAACTTGGATGTAGCCAAGGGAGACCCCGACGCGTTGATCGCATGTGTGTGAGGGTGTGAACACTAACGTGCACGTCGTGGAGACCATGTCGCTGCAGGAGGTGAACCAGAGTGCGGCGGAGTGGACAGCCAGTGAGAAGCCGTGGAATATGAGCGTGAAAGTGACCAGCATGAATATGAGCCGCACAAACGAATCAGTCCTCGCCAACAGACCCAAAGGTAGGCATTTCTTCTCCGCCCCTCTCTTCTTCTCTCATTCACCAATCTCACCGCTTCTTTCAATTCATGCGTCCATCCATTAATCGACCACAAATTGCCTTTTAATGTGGAATGAAACAATAGTGTGACAGACTGGCAATTTGTCATTTTATTGAATGAAGTTCATCAGTCCATCTTACAGTTCCTACACACGGTATAGTGTGCCTGCATTGAAATGCCATCATCATGCCGCATGTGATAGACACGTTGAATTAATGGAATCGGAAAAACTGCTGCTGCATCAGAATTATGCTCATGCATGTCTTCAGATTTGCAGCAAAAAAATTGCTTTCCAATCCACCCTCCACTGAATAAATTATTCAAACGCTTTCCTCTGTGCTGCATCACTTGTAGGAAACACAGAACAGAAAAGACATGCAGGGAGAGTCTTTAAAATTGCATCCTTCAACGCCACAGCATTTCTTTGTACATTTTTGAACCTAAAAAGAAAAAATGTGCCTCCCGGGCTAGCTTTTTGTATTCTGTAGTGGTGGAGTTACACTCTTGAGTATATTTTTGATGCACACCCTAGTGTAGTGCAAAAAGCACCTTGAGAGTCAACTTCTCACTCAACTTGTATTGGTACATAGATACTTTTTACCATCCATCCATCCATCCATTTTATATGCCGCTTATCCTCACTAGGGTGGGGGTATGCTGGAGCCTATCCCAGCTGACTTTGGGCGAGAGGCGGGGTACACCCTGTACTGGATGTCTTTACTAGGACTGTCAAAAATAGCACATTAGCAGCGGTAACTCATTTATTTAAGTACAGCTGCTATATTTTCTGCACCGCAAGGTGCACTTAAAAGCCTTTAATTTTCTCAAAAATCGACAATGTGCCTGATAATCTGTTGCACCTTATGTGTGCAATGAGTTCCAAATCTGGAAAAATGTTGTTGTCCAATCCAACACTGACACAGAGACATAATACGTACGTCTGCTTAACAAAAACAACGTTTTGCCCATCTCTCCACTACTGTGAAAAATCAAGTGAAAGAAATGAATTCTGAGCTTACCATCATTCCTGGAGGATTAACAAAAGAACTGGACATTGGTGGAAACAGGCTGTTCAAAGTGAAGTTGCGAGCGGCGTGAGAGCGATGGATGGAGGCAGCGCTGGGTGAGTTACAGCACAGCTATATGTGAATGGATTATGGATTCTGGGGTCGGATATCTATTTTAAATGCGGGCTTTGGTGAAAGCTGGCATTTCTGACGAACAGCCACCTGACATTGTGAATGGTTGTTTGTCTATATGTGCCCTGTGATCGACTGGCCACCAGTCCAGGGTGTAACCCGCCTCTCACCCACAGACAGCTGGGATAGGCTCCAGCACCCCGCGACCCTCGTGAGGATAAGCAGTAGAAAATGGATAGATGGATGAACAGGGCTCGACAATAACGATGTACCGATGGCCCGGGGCAAGTTAAAACAAAATTCGGGCAAGTAAATCCAATCAGCGATATTCCCGTCGGGAAAGTGCACTTTGGAATGCCATACTGCCAAGAGTTTTTTTTTAAAGCGGTTCTTGTT
This sequence comes from Doryrhamphus excisus, assembly GCF_030265055.1. Lineage (NCBI taxonomy): Eukaryota > Metazoa > Chordata > Actinopteri > Syngnathiformes > Syngnathidae > Doryrhamphus > Doryrhamphus excisus. The sequence goes on along the minus strand of NC_080475.1, from coordinate 19,311,420 downwards.
GGGTGTTGGTAAAACACGGACTGAGTAATTCCGGTGGTAATTTGCAAAGCAATCCTTGCAAATCTTGAAATGGACCAATCAGAATCGTTTATTTAGACCGCGGTCCGTAATCCACAGTCCGCGTTTTACCCACGCCCGTTGTTCGCGATCAACCAATCAGCGATCGTTTGACTACGAAAACATCCGTCATGGCGGTGCTGCCAACATCGTCTAATTCTGAAGGAAACAGCAAAAAGTGATGAACCAGTGCCTCCTAAACAAGTATTTTATTAGCGGCAGCAAATCAAATGATGGCACAGGTGAGTGAATCACATTGCTGTGACAATTTGAAGTGGTCACAATGAAACACCACCCATTAGATCCAATACCAAGTGCTGATTTTGCACAAGCTACAAAACCTAGCGGTTTCATTTCTCTGTGTATTTTTCTCACCTTTGCTTCACAAATTATTGTTTGACCATTGAGCTTTTTTTCTGGATTAAAAACACTTTACTAGTACACAAATGTGTCTATTCAATAATGTTTCATTGTGGTGCACAACTTATAAATATCACTGCTTACTACGACTACCATGTGTAAAGTATTATTTATTTCATTATTTTATTTATTTGAGATTCTCATGTGATGCCACAAAAAATTACATGATATCATTATGGCAGTCTTTTCATTTTACATGGGGCAAGTTCGGGCAAGTAGTTCTCACCTTAAGGATTCCCTATGGGCAAGTCATTTTGGTTTTTAATGTAGAGCCCTGATGAATAGTAAAAGTATCTGTATATCAATATAAGTGAGTGAGTGAGAAGTGGCATAGAAAAAGCACGGATGAATGATTAATTTGATTAACATTTTAGTAATTTAATTAAATTTTGTATTATTTCACTGCTACAGCTATCAATTACTCATGGTATTCTGCCTCATTTGTATTGTTATGTCTCAAAGGTGTTTACGGCAAAAATGGGACGTAACAAAGGTGTAGAAAGAAAATCCCGGTGAAGGGAAAGGTAGCATCCTATCAGGTCAATGTAAATAAAGTATTCAATCCCAGGAGCAACAGAAAACAATCCCCACAAAATTCAACACCAGGGCCCCGTTTCACGAAGCAGGTTTAGTGAAAACTCGGAGTATGTTAACCCTGAAATGAGGGAAACTCTGAGTTTTCCGTTTCAAAAAGGGAGGTAAGTCAAAACCAGAGACAGAGGAGTAACTCCAGCCTGTTTCACAGAGAGAGGTAACTTAACCTCGGTGTCAGTTACTATGGCAACAGACTCTGTGAACATAACCTTGTCGGGACCGGGTTTTCTTCAATGAACCTCGAGTTTCTTTCTGTCTCCGCCCTCTTACGCTACACACGGTGTGATTCATTCATTGTCGCGCGTGTTTAAAGCCAGTTTGGTCGTTTTTCATAATCACCATCACCAACAGCAGTAAAATAAACAGAAAGACAAAACATTTTTTATTTGGTCTTCTTTATTTCCTACAAATAAGAAAAAAAATGGTTTCTTACTTTTTAATTGTTACAATCATCAACACATTTCCAGATCCGTTTTAGTTATCTGGCGGTCCAGCAGCACCATTTCTTTTTCTGTTTTTTGTACGGTTTTTAATAAATGCACTTTGTAGATTTCTTTTAGTGGTAGCTGGGAACACATAAGGATGACATTATACAGTTGCACATGAATTCCACTGAATTAACCTCTGGAATTTACTGAATATCTCACTGTGTCAATCTGTGCTGTGGAGGTTGAGGGACCCTCTTCCTGCTGCCCAGCCATGCTCTGTTAAAATGGATGAGAATCCGTTAATACTTCAGTGTAGGCTAAAAGTCACTATAATCCACAAAAGCATGTAAAGACATGTGAATGGAGAGGAAATCAGTAACATCAAGATTTTACCTCTGTAGGCCTCTCAGGCTCCCTCTCAGACACCACAGAGAAGGCAGCAGACATTGTGGTCCCATCATCTTCATCATCCTGTTTAGAGTGTTGTGTTTCACTATGCTATACTTTAAATATGGCATCATCTCTGGACTATTGGCTACTTACAGTTAAAGTGGCACATGGATCCACTAGACCAAGTACGCCTTCAGAATCTGTTGAGACAAAAGAAAAACACATGAAAGGGAAATTAACATTGGACTATAGGCCCAAAAGAAGTTTGAGGCCTAGGCCTATTGCATCTTATCAAGGCTGGTGGCTCCTGTGTAATCATGTCCGAGGATGAGGTTCCTCCAGGGATCCCCTCTGCGACTGGCCTCCCGACAGTCTGACTCATGGCCAGCTCCTCTGCCTCGGTCAGACGTGGTGGGGGTGGTCCTCCGCCAGTTTTGCGGGCATCTGCCCGCTTTCTGTTGGCTGAGTAGAAGTTAGATGTTGCTTTTCATATGTCTGATTTAACTGTATACAGGCGAGGACATTTATGTGTGTGAAAACAATATTATGTTGGAGATAATGCACACTGAAACAGCCGCTGAATGATATTTAGTGGTAAACATGATTAAAAAGAGGCACCCTGACTGTTATGCCGAGGGCTTACCTTGAACAATGTTTTTATATTTCATCTTCAGCTGCTTCCACGTTCTTTTTTCGCCGGTGGGATTACATCTAAGTGACATCAATTGTAGCTGTAACACCATTCTACTTGTTTGCATCTGTAGCCTAATATTATTGTGATTGCATAAATGTATATAATAAATGTAAACTTACGCATTGACTCGAGCAGTAATCTTCTCCCACGCCGACTCGCGTTCTTTCGCTGATGCCGCCGTGTTTCTTTTCTTTTTAAAAACGCTTTCAAATTCGCCGTATGACCGCATTAATATATCCAGTTCCAGAGGACTGAAATATGACGATCTTTTCTTGTCACTCGTTGCCATGGTGAATCGAGGGAACGGGGCTCCATTGATCAGGGCTTTTTAAAGTCGTGGTGCACGCGCTTAACTCAGAGTGAACAAACTCTGTGTTGATTGAACCAATTGAAATCACCTGTTCTGAAACCCGTAACTCACAGTTTCCTGTCTCAGAGTAGATCAACTCAGAGTTCAGGGTTAGACTCAAGAGTTGGTTGAACCTGCTTCGTGAAACGGGGCCCAGGATGCAAAAGAAACTAGTGACAAAAATAGCTGACACAAAAATTGCTGAGCACACGGCACACGTCATGCAGCATTGACACCCGGTCACACAGCAACACTAGGAGAACAGCACGAGAGAGAAGTGAGAGAGCAACTTTGCTGTCTGCCTTCGATATGCCAGCTACCTGATTGGCAATCAGGCACACCTGGGATGCACCTTCCAGGTGTGCCACCACTCTGCAGTGAAAAAGGGGGGGGGGCACACAAAAGCATCCCACACACTATGGGACGTAACAGTATACTAGTATCTCATCTTGTGTAGACATAGACACGGAAATAGATAGTCCACCTCAACAAAAACAAAGTACATCATAATTAAATAATGCTTAACCACTGCTACCACAAACAATAAGAGTTCAATATGCACAAAGTGTCTCTTGTTTACACAGTGGCTTCAGGAAAAGTACACAGAGGGACTAACTGCAGTAACGCTCTCACTCATGGGCTGTCAAAGGTAGCAGTAATAAGCTAAACATCAAGCAGCAAAACCCTAAATACCACATTGTGAGGGAACCAAAAGAACATTTATATAAACACGCAAACATTTAACACTTGCAACTGAGCAAAGACATGCTGGGAAGCCCCGTCCACATACTTCCTATAACAAGTTTGCAGTGGTTGGGCATTGATCATGGATCACCTGCATAATGCCAGTGGCATAACACCAAACATGAAGACACACAGGAGGCGTTTCTGTTTATGCATTTCAAGTATGGACAGTCTGCAACGGTGCTCGCTAGTTTGGCTGAAATTGTGAGAACAAGTGAGGATTGTGCAAAAGGGCATTACTAATTTTCCTAACAGATGAAGCGGTATGTCGCATACAGGAAGCAGGAAATGCCCTTGAGAAAAGCCAGGCCACCCTCAGCTCTGTCAAGTGTATGGAGTATCTTGAAAATAAGACAGAAGACCTGGAGAACAGGGCTAGGAGAAAGAATCTATGATTATCTGGCATACGTGAGGGGGCTGAAGGCCAGACGCCGCTGTTTGATTTCATTAACGACATGCTGCCGCGATGGTTGATGGTTGAATTATGGAATTGGCCAATAAAAATGTAATTAACTGTAAAATGCAGAATCCTGTGAATAAAATGCTGTCATCATGAGGAGAAGAAACATTCATGTGGGGAAGTATTTACTTGGTGGACCACTCAATCGTGGCACAATCTGCAAGGTAGTTACTTGTCCAAAAAAGTAACTGAGTTACTAACTGAGTTACTCCAATGCAAAAGTAACTAGTTACCAGTAAAAGTAACTGTTGCATTATTCGCCCCTGCTGCCCCCCGGAAAAGATGGGTACCATTACAGAGGTTTGTATTTATTGCAGTTAACAGGTGTTTCTGTAGGTTTGAGTTGCTCACACAAGACGTGGACAAAGTTTTTTTTTCGGGGACATAATGTACATTTGATGTGTACATTTTTACCTTTGACCTCAACAAGGTTAAAGTAGTGTCTGTACTTCTCTTTCGCAAATGCTGTGTTCTCACTAGAGTCCTTCTCACTCGCCATCTCTCGCGATGCTGTATCTACTACCCAGCACTTTAGATTGCTCTAAACACCCGCCCACCCAAGTTCTCTGATTGGCTGAAGACGCAGTCTTACTAAACCTTAGCCAATCCTCATTGCTTATGTGGTTATTTCACCCCCTCCCTTGTCACTCTGCAACACTCTCACTGCGTTGCAGATTAGTCATGAATGTCGGTGATATATTATTAGGCGGCGTCAGTAACGTGCAGTAACAGGGTGTTGAAAATGGTAACATTGTTATGCTGACAGTAAAAGTAATTAGTTAGAGTACCCGTTACTGAAAAAAGTAACGGCATTAGTAAGGCTGTTACTGCCATCACTGGTCTTTTGAGGTCTTCCCCTCTGCCTGTCAAATAAAAAGATATACATTTCATGTACTTTACATTTTCATTTTGCTATTTTTGCTCTTGGATTTGATACTACTTTGATACTACTAGTTGACCATTTTAAAATAAAACAAGTGGCTGCATTGGATTGCAAGTGATCATTCAGAGGCTGTTAATGTTATACATTTTTTTTAAATAATATGAGCATAGAAAAGACTTATTCATGAGGACATCATACTAATATCAATCAGTCATATTTACGACTGAAAAATGGGCCAGGTGCCCACATGGGCAGCTCAGAAAGAGAGAGAAAGAGAGCAACATCAAGAAAAGTTAATATATCGGCTCCATTTTCACCAAATAATCTGTGATATGTGATCGGTCTGATTAAACGGCCCCCTGATATATCGGTCGGGGTCTTGTGTTAACACAAGGCGCCCAATGGCTCTGTACAGTACTACCGTATTATGAATTTTTGTTATTATTACATCATGAACACTCAAGAACATTTCTTTCTATTGTACTATCGTGTTTGAGTTCATTTACTGAAAATAATGAACATGGATGAAGCAGCGAGTGACAGCGCAGGAGATGCACTCGCGAATAATGATAAAGACAAGTTGGACCATTAGCATCAATCAATGATGGGTCTGTCAGGAGTAAAAGACCAATAAAGTTAACATACAAGGAAGTCGACAATAAAATATATATAAAAATATATAAAATATATATAAAAATAACATTTGCAATGTACTAGAAATTATTTATTCCATAAATTTGAAACTCTTAAGTGAAGGGGTTTAAAAAACAATTGGAAATAATAATGTGCATGAAGTTAAATGTGCCTCTGATAGGATGTCCTTTTGTGAGGTGAAATAAAAAGCGTTCATGAATCTTTGGTGGCATTAGTGCCTGGGGAGGAGGGTGTGGTTTAAAGCCAAGATGCTGGTGAAGGATGGGTTTATGGCTGATGTCGAAACATTTTTTATTTGTATTTTTTTGTCCCGTCCAGCCATTGGGCCAGATAGTATTGTTGATCTAAATGCCCTTACATGCTAAACAGATTCCCTCTGTGTCAGGAAAGGTGTAAGCTACAACTTCCCTGTACCATGAAATTTTATTTGCCGTTATTTGATGTTTTTGTTATGCGCATTTGGAGCGACCGGACTGGAGCAAGAAGAAACACAGAAAAGAAAAAGATAACTGGGGTGGGGGTGGGGAGGGCAGTAGAGAGAGAGACAAAAACAGCAGTAACAACAATTACCATAACAACAACAGTGACAAACAAACTGCATCAGGTAATGTCAATGATGGCTAAGGGTCAATATGGAGATGCTATCACTGAGATGAAATAGTCAAACTTACCAGTGGCAGTAATAACAATGAAGACATGAACCGTGATAGTTAACAGATTTACAGCCATACAGTTGCAGTAATTAAAATCTCACTGCTTGACATCATTATTACTGTAATAATAGCATACCAATAGCATATAGACATCAGGGATATGATGGTAGATTGTGTAGAGAAGCACCCATGTGCTGTGAGTGAGCATATGGAGGTGTGTACTTCTGTGTATATATTCATATATGTGTGCTCGTGTTCGTGAATGCGTGTGTGTGAATGTGTAATTGTCACTGAGAATGACAAAGGGAGAGAGACTGCCTTCTACCACCCAGTAAACCCCGCGCAGCCAGGTCAAGCCCCCACCGCCAGAGATCCACCGCCCCCGTGGGTGCGGGCAAAGACTCCCCAAGACCCGCTCCCGAAGCATCCCCCCCGAGGAGGCCAGCAAGAGGCCACGGAGGAGCAATCCCAACCGGCAACAGGGCGCCAGCAGGCCGGAGGAGAGCCGTACCCCCAAGACCGGCTGGAAACCATACCCCACTAGGGCAGAAGGGCATCGAGGGCCACAGACCTGCGGGCACAAGGGCGCCCCCACCAACCGGAAGGGAGCCCGTCCACGGCTGGAGGCGCCACCCCCCCCCCCGCCCCCCGCACACCCCCAGGAAGGGGAACCCGGCCTGCCCCAGGCACCGAGCACCGACACAGGACCGCCCCGGCCAGGACAGAAGAGGCCCGGACCCACTGCCCCATGGAGGACTGGGCGGCACAAATGGAACGCCCTGCGCCAGACCCCCGCAGAGCCCACCCCCCGAATATTTATATAGCCATACACACACACATACATATATATATATATATATATATATATATATATATATATATATATATATAAACATATAATTATAATAAAACTAATATTTATTTAAGTATTTAAAACAATAAATACATTAAATCAGCTCAGACACATGTGCACACCCCATCCACTCAATATGCACACACGCAAGCACATACGGCGTCCGGGGCGCCATAGGGCGGGAGACCCAGGGGTCCCAGACCCACAACCAGGCCCCGAGCCCAGAGAGATACGGACCGCCAAGGGATAGCACCCCCAGACTCCCCTTGACCACGGCTGCTGGGTCAATACCAGACCCAGCAGCGCACCACCCACGTACCGGTGAACCATCCCTGACGAGCCCTAAGGCAAGACTGGGGATGGGCAAAGACAAGGAAAGTGATGCAGCAAAGCATAGGACCAGCGGCAGCAGACACCCAAACGCCTGGGAGAGCACCGTCCCCCCAGCAGGCCCGACTCCGAGGCGCATGCCCCCCATCCCCACACGCCACCCAGGCCCCCGTCCCTACGAGCGAGATCAGGCCCCATCCCAACACACAGGCCAGTCCCTGCAGCAGCCACCACAGCGCAGCAACCCCAAGCCACCACTGTAGACCACCAGCAGCATGGACCCCACTGCCACGATACCACGGTCCTACACAGTAGCCAGAGCACCCAGGGCAAACCCCGGCCCACTCTCAGAGGCGAGGGAGGCCGCGGAGGAACCAGCGCACACAGCCCCCCCCCCAGCAGCAGTAGGCACCCACCACCCACCGGATGCGGCACCCCGTCTACCCACCACCCCGAGGGACGGCCTGCACTGCCCCCGGGACGACCACCACCACCCCACCCACGTTCCATCCCCAGATCCGGACAGCCCCCCACCAACCCTCACCAGAACCTCCAGGGGGTCAGCCCAGCAAGAAGGGACAGAGATACACGGCAACCACCCGCCCACCCCCCAGACCCCAGGGCAACCCGGCGACCAAGACCAGGGGCAGAGACAGGCACACTCAGCCCTTCGAGAATTAGATTAAGAGATTATTCGAGCCCATATAGATTGAAATTCTGACAGTTGTTCTTTGGATTCAGCAGACATTCTCTCAATTGCTATATGATCTAACAGAAGATTTTTGTAAAGGGCTATGTTCAGTTTTTTGGGGGATTTCCAATTGATGAAAATGGTTTTCTTGGCGATGCTCAACGCTGTGATGAGGAGTTGTGTGTGATTTCTTTCTACGTTGATTGTAGAAAGATCGCCCAACAAGCATAATACAGGTGAGGAAGGAATAGAGGTCCCAAGTGCCAAAGATAGGTCTTCACACACTGCTTGCCAGAAATTATTAATGGGGGCACAAGCCCACATGGAGTGTAAATAGTCATCTACTATATGATCTGGGCAGTGTACACAGATGTTAGAGTCAGTTAGACCCATTTTAAACATTCTCTGTCCTGTGTAGTGTACTCTATGAAGGGTTTTGAACTGAAAAAAATACTGGGGCTAGCAATGACCAGAATGTTTTATAAATATATATGTTTTATATATATTCGGCAGGGAACCCGTCCGTCCTGGTGCCTTGTTATTTGGCATTTGCTGCAGAGCATCATAAAGATCTGTTAGTGAAATGGGTAAGTCCAGGGTTGTCACTTGATTTTTTTCTAATTTTGGTAATTCTATGGTGCTAATAAATGTTTCAATGTCTGGAACAGAAGGGTTAATCTGAGGTGTGTATAGTTTTTTATAAAAGTCCCTAAAGACTGAATTAATTTCCTCCGGAAGGTGAGTGAGGTTACCTTCTGAGTTTCTAATGGAGGAGATAGAGCTTTTTTCTTTATTAAGTTTTAGTTGGTTAGCTAAGTATTTTCCAGATTTATTGGCATGTTCAAACTTCTCCAAACGTAGTCTTTGTAGTTGAAACTGATTTTTCAGTAATTTCTTTTAAATCTAATTTCAATTTTCTTAGATTATTCAGAGTATTCTCATCCTGTGAATCTGCATAAGCGGTTTCAAGAAGTTTGATTTTTTTCTCCAATTCCAATAATCTTTCTTTCTTTTTCTTATATGATTTTATATGTCATTAAAATCTAAAAACATTGTCCACTCTCTCTCAAAGTCTTTTAGAAAGTCTGTGTCTTTAAACAATGATGTATTAAATCTCCAGCATTGTACATGTGTACTTGTGGTTTGGTTAGTGAGAAAGAGAGAGACTGGTGCGTGATCACTAATAATGATAGGTTGTATGTGAATATTTGATATGTCTGATAAGATTGAGCTACTTGTTAAGAAGTAGTCAATTCGAGAGTAAGTGTGGTGCACTGGTGTGGAATACTTATATTCTCTGTGAGAAGGGTGATAAGAACGCAAAGCATCACAAAGACCAAAATCAGTCATATATTTCTTCAGTGTTGTTGTTGATTGAGACTCAAGATGTCCCCCAGCTGGGCTAGACCTATCTATATCTGGATGAAATACCAAGTTGAAGTCCCCTCCCAAGATCAAGCTTGAATCCAGGTGTGCAGAGAGAGAAGAAAAAAAGGTGTGAAAGAAAGAGGGGTCATCAACATGAGGGCCATATATGTTGGCAATGCAAAATTTTACATTGTCCACAGATATGTTAATTATTATATATCTACCTTCGATGTCTGTAATATTGTTGTGCAGTGTAAAATTGACCCTCCTGCTAATTAAAATGGCTACGCCCCTCTGTTTGGAGTTGTAATTTGCTAATTATATATGTGGAAACTGTGGTGAGTGAAATGTATGGGCAGCTGCTTTGGAGCTGCTTGTGAGTCTCTTGCAATAAGACAATGTCTGCTTGGATATTCTTTAGATGGTTAAACATTTTTTGTCATTTTTCTCGAGACCCGACTCCCCTGACATTCCAAGTGACAAATTGCAATGAGGACATCCTACTAGACTAGCTTATGGTGATGTGTGTGTATAGATGTGCAAGTGTGAAGTATATGTACCTGTAGGTAATGTAAGCATATACATTTAAATATATGCTTAAATTGCACATGGGCATATTATAATGTCGTCCTCCTGACTAGTGAAGGTGTAATATTGGTGTATGCATGTGTGAGATATATGTGTGTGTAAGTGGCAGTGATGTAGGATTATGTGTCAGATGTACAGTACGAGCCACCTGCGTGCATGCATTTTTGACATGTTGGCAAAACATTTTTGAATGGAGGGTGGGATGGTCAAGAGGTATACTGGGTTGATGATGTAAATCCAGAGGATAGCATATCAAACATTTCATGTAAAAGGTCACATATTTCAAGTAAAGGTTCAAGTAAAGGTGCAGTGGTGGAACAACTACATTTTATAAGATCATTTGAATATGGCGTGAAGTCAAAGGCTAACAAAGCAGATTGCTTTTATTTTTTGGAACAATTCACGACTGGACAACCAAAGGAACTGGTTCGTAGTTGCCAGCACATGACACCGGGTTGAATATATAGACAGGCAAACCAAAATACTCTCCGATCCTCTGGTTGGATGTATATATATATATATATATATATATATATATATATATATATATATATATATATATATATATATATACTTCCTCAAATATAACAAAGGGACGCTGGAACATTGTTCCCACTGTAAGGTAATGAAGCATGAGGAGAAGATTTGCTTCCTGAAGGATAAGGGATTGTGTTTTGGGTGTTTGGACGTGGATGTACATAAGGACTGCAAGGAACAGATGACTTGTCAGACGTGTGGAAAGAAACATCCCACTGCACTTCATGTACGTACACCCCTCCAATGGGCAAAGCATCAACATCCAACAGCCCGTAAACATCTCACACATGCCCATATCATCGTCAGAAATGTGTGGCCATACCGGCTGGAAGGAGTGACTGTTGCCTGACTATTGCCCCTGTTTAAGTGAAGTCCATCAAGGGACAAAAAATCATACAGACCTATGCCTTTCTGGACCCAGGTACCACGGCTACTTTTTGCTCTGAGCATCTGGTGCGGCAACTAAGCATAACTGGCAAGAAAATACCTCTGGCTTCTACAATCGGTCAGCATAAGAAAATTTCAAACCTCTTCTCTGGGCCCACCAAGGACTTCTCCATGGCAGCTGCTGTTTATCGCAATGACCTCCTGCGAACTGAGCTCCAACATTGGGCACCTGACAGGGGAAACGTCGCAGGCCATGCACTCATGCATCCAAAGACACACATATGCATTGCACTCACAACCCCCATCCAACGCCTTCGCCGCTCTATACCCTCACCCGATGCGGGCATGGCGAGCCGTAATTAGCTGCAGGTAGCAGGTGGCTGCTGGTCGCATCAGTGACCTTTTCCCCTTCGTGGTGCTGGTCTTGTGTTTGTGTTTGTGAACAATGTGTTTTACTTGTCTGCCAAGGTTTGTTTTAACAGTCCCACACTGTGCTCCTTCATTTAAGAGTCTAGTTTGGAGTTGTTGTCCCCCTTCCCCCTCATCGCCCAATCATCCCGTCCTGTCACCCCATGTCTCACTGCATAGTATGCTGTATATGTATATGATTGGGATGATTGCTTTTGATTTTCTGTATAAAAGCCTGCAAAGGACTGCAGAATTAAAAACGGTTCCTCTGGAAGTGGACAATTTGAACTCCTACCAAGGAGGAGTTCCCAAGTCAAGAGCCATTTTTAAAAAATTAGGGTTTCTTCTGGAACAAAAGAAGAACAGTTTGTTCTCCAATACCTTTTCCTCCCTTAACTCTCAATGTAGTCCTGCCTTGCTAGAATACAAAGTCGAACACCAGACCAGTTGGTATTGCCAAAAAATTATTCCTGCAACCTTACATCGGGAGAGAATTTTTAGTGCATGGTTTGATATACTGTACTATTATTCCCAAGTATCTGACCGTTTTTTTGGTCACACTCCATAACTTTAATAAGGAAGGAAGTATCACAGATTTTATGATGTATTACATACAATAGGTCTAACATAGAATGTGCCGGATATGAAAAATCCTGTTAACAAAAAAATATCCTAGAGCATAGAAACATACATACATACAATGGTACCTTGGTCTGCCCTGGTTAGAAAGGGTTTCTTGGTTAACATCCACAATTTTGCTAAAATGTTGCCTTTGATTGTGTTAGTGGCTGGTTTGTTTACGTCTCCTTCTTGGACCACGACTCAAGATGAAGTCTTGCGATAGTTGCACGTGATCACGCAATACTTTGTGGGCCGCGGGCACCATTTTAGAGAGACACTAATGATTTTCTCAGGTGCTTTCACAGTGCGCTGCAGGATCTTGTGGCAGGAGATGGTACAGGCACCGGAGATGCAGCTGGTCAGGATGCTCTCGATGGTGCCTCTATAAAAAGAGTACATAATGGGGGTCGGAGCTCTTGCTCTTCTCAGTTTCCGCAGGAAGTAGAGTCGCTGTTGGGCTTTCTTGGCCAGAGATGTGGTGTTGATGTTGATGTGGTTGATGTTCCAGGACTGGTCTTGGGACATATGTACACCCAGGAACTTGGCGCTGCTCACCTGCTCCAAAGCAGCGTCGTTGATGGTTAGTGGAGAGTACTGGGCGTGCTCTCTCCTGAAGTCCACTACAATCTCATTCGTCTTCTCCACATTCAGGTGGAGATTGTTTTCCTGACACCACGTGGCCAGGCAGCTCACCTCACTCCTGTAGATTGTCTCATCTTTGCTGTTGATGAGACCCACCACAGTTGTGTCATCTGCGTACTTGATGAAGAGGTGTGAGCTGGATGAGGGTGTGCAGAGGTGGGTCAGCAGAGTGAAGAGGAGGAGGCTCAACACACATCCTTGGGGGGCCTCAGTGTTCAGTGTGATGGTGCTAGAGGTGTTGCTGCCGACCCGGACTGCCTGTGTTGTCCCCGTCAGAAAGTCCAACAGTCAGTTGAGGTGTTGAGTCCCAGCTGGACTAGTTTGAGGATGAACTGCTGGGGGATGATCGTGTTGAATGCTGAGCTGAAGTCATCGAGCGATACGTACATAACATAACAAACAGATGGGCTGCACAGAAGAGAGAGGTGGTAGACCCGACCGAGACAAGGGTGAAAACTGTTAATCCAGAATAAACATGACGTTTATTATCTGTTGATCCTTTTATTCAATCGCTGCTTTCCCTCCAGTAAGACAACCGGGAAGTAACAAGTCTTCTTCTACAGTACCTCCAAAAGATGCAATAACATTCCAGCACACCCTGCTGGTCAAAGAATGGACACGCTATTTCATAGAACAGTGAAAATATACCGTAGAGGGAACGATCTCCCATCGTGTAAAATATTTATTGATAAATAACGTATTTTCTGGACTATAGTCGCACAAAGCCAAAAATGCATAATTAGGTAGAAAAAAACATACAAAAGTCGCATGCTAGTAATTTATTTTACAAACTACTTGACCAAAACAGACATTACGTCATCTTGGAAGGCTAGTTCTAACATTAATAAAAGAATATAGGACAGACTTAATAGGTGTAAGATATGCTCACACAATGGTTATTCAGCTACACAAAAAATAATCATGAACAGAAAAGGTGTCCAGTGTTTATGTAACATAAACAGTTTTTTAATTTATAAGTCGCTCTGGAGTATAAGTCGCAGGAACAGCCAACCTATGAAAAATGTGCGACTTATAGTCCGGAAAATATTTTTCGGAAAGTTTTTTTTTTTTGACAAGTGACAATGGAAGGCAAAACCAAAACAAAAACTTTCAAACCCATGTAGTCTTTTTTAAGATACTATAGTCCTTCACTCAATGCGTTCAGAAGCAAAAGTGCTGATGCTCCCTTTTTAGTGTGGCAGTCAGCAAGCTGACCTTTTGTGTCTGACCAAAGCACTTCTTTGATTTGTAGTTTTTCTATGAGCTCTTTAATGCTACTAATTTCTAGTCCAAGTCTTTTTTCTGTGACCTGCTTTGTAGATTTTAGTGCATCAAACACAGATTAGTGGATGGGCATTATTTGTAGCATTCCCAGTGGTGAGCTCAGAAAACAGAGTTGCCTGAAAAATAGCATTGTCAATGCCAGCTAACATTGCAAAGGTTTCTCCAGGAAGGGTGTTCCTTCCCACACGTCTGATTTTCTTGGACTGCCAGCATCGAGAGGAAAACCTCCCTCTTTCTCCCACAAGAGCAATCAAGGCCCCTCCCTGGGTACCTCCAACAGAAAGGTTACCAAGGGAGGCATCACTGAACACCACGAGGTTGAGGATATCATTGTTTACCAAATATTGAAACTTTAGGGTCACCTTTTCTGACTTTAGTTTGCAAATTACCTTACTTACTTACTTAAGAACTTCATTTATCCGTTAGGAACTTTTGTTTGTGCAGAGCATCAAAGAGTGTGCAGTTCATTTACTCAACAATACGACACAATACAACACATACAAATACAAACAATCAACCATCAATTTGCAATCAACAATAGAGAAGTGAAGAAAGCCTGCCAGCACCCGACCTTATTGACTTCATGAACAGACTGCACAGTTGCATGTTTTACTCGAGGCCAAAATGCAAGTATAACATAACATTAGGCCTGGTCTGCTTGGCAACCCATAGGATTTGCCCTATTTTTGATTTTAGCTGTTCTTTCTCAGCCTCATTAAGACAGCAAATGATCAATGTCGATCACTGTCGGTGTGCTGATGGACCTGAACCCCATCATCCATAGTAGTGAAGTCCATCCCTACATAATAGAAGTTTTCACTTTCTTCACGCCCAACATGAAATGCCGACGTTAGTATAGGAATCACATTTATCAAAAACAAATTGAACAAAAAAACAAAAAGAAATTGTGTACATGACATGCAAGTATTCCAGTATTCCAACTTGTGAGCGTTCATCCACTCAATTAAAGATTGCTGGATCTATCTTTGAAACTCTAGCACCTGTACTGCACATGTCCACATGTCCATTTGCTGCCAATTGAATTTTTCCTCAAAAAAATCCTTTCCGCGGATTTCACGAAGGAGAACGTCAGCTCTGAGCAAGCCGTTAATGCCAGCTGTTTGTTTTTTTTTTCTTCTGGGCAAGCCATGTCCGATAACTTAAATGCTAAGACAGCATCAGGAAGCGTCATATTGTATTTTTTGTCTGTTGTAACGGAATTTTATGGCTTAAAGAGAACATTGTCATTTAGAGGTATGTAAATGTGACTGGAGTGGCTTTGTCATCAGCTGCAGTGCATCCACATCTACCCCGGCCATGCATGAAGGGTGATAGTTGTCATTTTACATCCACTCATTTGGCACTCATGCAACGATAAACAAGTTCTGTTCGGTTTGATACATTTCTTATACAAAATACAACATTTATCTCACCTCAAAAGTACAGTTCTGCTACACACACCATATAAGACCAAAACAATCACCATGTAATAAAAATAAACAAATGTATTGATCCATGTGGTGCATTCTTAGCAGCAGAGTAAATATTACAAATCAATAAATATTAAAAAAACATTTTGTGAGTGATGTCAAATACCTTCATTAAACAATTCAACCTACATTTTGGACAGCATTATCAATATAAATGTGTTCAATGTGAGTCACTTTGAGCAAGATTACACATTCACATTTCAGTTTGTAAGTGTACTTTAAGAGGGAGTTACACCCCCGATGTATTTGCGCCGATTATGAATAACTATTAATAACTATTAGACTAAAAATGTTTAATTAAAAGAATATTAATTAATGAATAACTATTAAAACTGTTAAAATTAATTAATCTAATTGATAATAATTATTAATTACTTTCTGCATGCATGCAGGAAAAAATTGCATGCAGCCATGTCGCACGGGTAAGGCAGGGGAAGCGTGCTCGTGTCGCAAGTTTAAATACGTTGTGTACACAACATTGTATATACGCCATTGTCTAAACGGAGGAATGATGTTGTAGTTGTCCCTGGCTTGAATAAGAATCATTCAGACACAAAGGGCTCTGCTTTCGTAGACCAGGCACTGGTCTCCCTGCCCTGCGCTGTGCCTCCACTGCGCCAACGAGGTGTGGCGAGCGCACTGGAATTTTCATGAATAGTGCAGGGCAGCACACCCCAAACGCCATCCCTCCCACTGGCACAAGTGGCAAAGAGGGAGGAGAGAAGGCTTGAGAAGGTGTAACACAGCCGAGTGTAATATTAACCAAACAAATGAATGCCTCTCATCGCCTTTAAAGGCATTATACTATTACTATTATACTAATTTTACGGCCCTTTGTCTTGAGTTGTCTAGACGTGATAACCAGCACACAAAGCTTTCTAGTTCTTTCAGAATCTGCACCTACTCAGGTATGTTTCTTTGGATTTCGTGCTTCCTGTGAAAATGGTCTGTTTTAATGCGTTCCACCCACGGACCGCATCCAAGCACACCTTCTCCGCTATGTTTGGTCACAATCTTGAGTGCTGAAATGGACTTCTGGTTTGTGTCGCTTGCTGCGAACCCACCGTATAGGAGTTGATAGTAAATGGCAATGTATCTCTTTAAAATATCCACTTTTCACATACAGCCTATGTGTGGGATATCTAATCCGATCCGGAAGTAGAGACTGGACAGTCCAAAGTTCCTCAAGAAAAGAGGTTACTTCAAGATGTCCTCAATGGTAAATAGCTTCAGCTTTTCAACATTAGGTTATCGATAGCATCGGTAATGTCTAACGTGTTTTGCAGGACCAGCAGTGACTTACAATTATTCAACGAGTGTCTTGCTCTTTTTTCTTCTTTTTTTCACATTGAATGATATTCATGAGATGACAGAAGCCGAATATATTCTCCGTAGCGGACTGCGTGGCTGCTTGTGGTTGGCTGAGAGATGTGAACTCATTAGTTGGCATCATACTGCCGTCAGGTTCATTCCCATTATTCCCACGTCTTTGACCTGACATCAGATGTGATCGGACATTCATTCATTCATTTTCTACTGCTTTTCCTCACGAGGGTCGCGGGGGGTGCTGGAGCCTATCCCAGCTGTCTTCGAGCGTGAGGCGGGGTACACACTGGTGAGGCGGGGTACACACTGGTCGCCAGTCAACCACAGGGCACATATAGACAAACAACCATTCACACTCACATTCATACCTATGGACAATTTGGAGGCGCTAATTAACCTAGCATGTTTTTGGAATGTGGGAGGAAACCGGAGTACCCGGAGAAAACCCACGCATGCACGGGAAGAACATGCAAACTCCACACAGAGATGCCCGAGGGTGGAATTGAACCCTGGTCTCCTAGCTGTGAGGTCTGCGCGCTAACCACTAGACCGCCGTGCCACCCATGTGATCGGACAATGAATACAAAAATCATGCTGGTTCAGACGCTTACATTAAGTAGTGGTTGCTGAGATTGTTTATTGCATTGAAATGACATTCTGACACTCAACCTGCCTGCCTCCTGATGTGTGTGCACTGTGTCAGCCATTTTATCACGGCGCAGGATGTGCTTCGCCTGTGCTGAGAATAGGCCAAGTCGGAGCTGACGAGCTTTTAGATCACCTTTGGCTCACCGTTTTGTCAGGAGATTTTTACTGCGCGAAGCTGATAATGTGCACACTTCCCCTTGCGCAGCCCAGTCTACCAGATTACCAAATTGGCTGCGCACAGTGGAAATTACCACTGCACGGGGTGTACCATGTTCCGCCACCATGCGTCACCTTGGCTGTGCTTCGAAAATAGAGCCAAAATTTGTCGGTCAAACTTGCTAAAGTGTTCCATGTCAACACTCTGGGCCATGCGCTTTTGTTTGTCATGTACAAACATTTATACAGGAGATGACGCATAGTTGTCATACTTGAGGAGTCAATGCAAACAAAGTCAATTTCCCAGAACTCGGAAGGCCCTGGGGAGACAACATAGTGCTGCTTCACATTCCCTTTTCGCTCCACACTATCACAAGAGACTGAGTGGGTGGCATGTGTAAGAGATACTTACTGTTACTGTTCTGTTACTGTAAAATAGAGTAACATATGAGTCAGCGCAGACTTACTTTTTATTTGAACATGCATCAAGTTATAATGGAATACATTACATAATTTAATTCAGAGTTCCACATGGAGTCACAAAAGGAGTAGGAAGAAGCAAAGCCTATTAAATCCTACCCACTCGTCTGTTTCTATTGCAGTACATTTAATCAGTTCCTGTATTCCAGATGCAACCATATGGTGATGTAATGGTGATTTTTCACATTCATAATATATAATGATCGTAAATATATTTGTGATTTTAGAAATGTGTGGCATGATGGATTATCTCCACACAGTGAACTTACTTATATGGTAGAAGCCAGAGACCAATAAAGAGTATGGAGTGATTTTTGGTTAGAGAATGAATTTGGCTTTATTCAAAATATCTCGCCACCTCATATTGTATATATTTGATATGAGGTTTCCAGCTCATTTATACATCAAATCTGATCCCCAGAAATGTATTTTCATTCACCCTTTCACTGTCTGCACCGTCTATTTGTATTTGCTCATATGTATCATGTGTAGCATTATTTTTGTTTTACTTAGGCTCAAGGATAATCTTTTATCATCAAACCATCTTTTTAATATGACCATTTCATTTCTGACCTTTTTAATTATCTCTTCTGTGCTTCCTCTGGAACAAAAGGCAGTGGTATTATACACAAATTATACCAACTACCATACCACAGTCTAACTCTACAGATGTTATTGATATACAGTTGAACAGATGTGTGTACTCCTAGCTTTACATATTGCTTCCTGTTTTCTCAGTCGCTTCTGACCCAGTTCAAAACTAATCCTCTTATTACCTCTGACTTTTCTAATTTTGTTACGAAGATGTCATGATTGTATCAAAAGCTTCTCAATCATTTTAGAGAATTGCGGTAATAAGGAGACTGGTCAGTAGTTTGTAAATTGATGTTTTTCTCCATTTAAAACAGTTGGAACTAATTTAGTTGTTTTTAGATTTAGAAAATGTGATTCAAATGGAGTAACCTTGTTATGACATCATTGTTTTATGTCCATATTTTTATTGAGAAAAAAAAATGTATAACCAATAAGTAATAATTGCATATAATAAATGAATACAACTGATAATGCATTAACAAATAACAGTGGATATCAATTCATTAATGCTTAAATATTGTGGCATGGGAAGCAGTGCAACCTGACTTCCTGTACCAAAATGTGTCTGGGTGTTTTGCTGCAGACTTTTGAACTTCTGCCTCGTCACCAACTTTAGTCAGTGTGCTTAGTCAGCAATATGCTCAGGCTTTCTCGACCTCGTCCTGTCACATGCTTTCACTCTCAAACAGATTGATGGTGACTGCAGAGTGCCCCTAAAAGGCTGTGTCCATGCTGTCCTGCACTCAGTCGGGATGATGCCGGTGTGGGGGGTGTTTAGGAATCAACCTGTGAAATAGCTCTTCCACAACCACGAACCATGTTTTGTTTTACTGTCTTTGAAAAAAAAAACCCTGTGTATAAATATTGATCTCAATCAAGAGACGGATGTTTAATTTTGATCTCCCTTTTCCAGTTTGACAAATGCTTCCTAAAGCGTTGTTCTTAGCCCTGTTGAGGCTGTTTTGCTTCATCTTTCTCTTTCAAGATGGCAAATATTGACATGAACTTTAATCTGTTTATTTAGTGACACTGGATTCCTATTTCCCTATTGAGCAACTAAATGTTCTCTGTCCATTTTCCCCAAAACTAGGCTTGTCACGATAATCAAGAAATCAATTAACTAAATTAAATTTTGCTGGCCTCTATATATATTGACCTGTGTTTGTTTTCCTCCTTGGTCACTAGTCAACAGACTCGATGACAAGAGTGTGTCGCAACACCCGGCCTTGTTAGTTCTATAGCTGTATGAACTGAATGAGTGAACCCTCCTGTGAAACTGGGTGATTTTCCTGAAATATATTGAATAAACAGGGGAAACTGTGTTGCATACTTTCTTCGTGCCTGTGGTGTATAAAACACGATATGATGTCAATTTCAGCCCATCTTTGCATTGCTGCAGCATGGTGGCCTAGCATGTTGGTCACACAGTCAGGAGAATTGGAAGATCTGAGTTCAAATCTCTGTTTGACATCTTTTCCCTGGTGGTACTCTCGTGTCCTTCCATATAAAACATGATGTTAGCTTAATTTGCGATTCTAAATTGTCCGTGAGTGAATAGTTGTGTCTATATGTATTAATACAAAACAGTGGAACTTACGTGTCAGCTGCCATGAGTATAACAACTCATTGTGCACGAAACGCATTTTACTGCATCCAAAACATGTACTTTGACCAAACTCCAACAAAATATTACAGCACATTCCACACACAATGTTGCTAAAAGTGAATGAAGAAAGTATATATACTAAGGATCGACAATACATCGACCGGCCGATATATGCATTTTTTCCTTGAATCGGTATCGGCTGATACGCGCGTGGATTGACCGATATATTTTCCGCCGCATGATTTACAGTAAGGCAGCTGCCCCGGTGGCAGAGGACCCCGCAACACACACACAGTCGAGGCATCCCGCCTCCCTGTTGAATCACAACAAGGGCGCGTTTTCACAAGTAAACGGATTAGCTTGCTTTTTACACCTTACTAAGCCCATCACTGGGTGATCGCTAGGCGTAACAGTTTAAGTCACGGTGTGACAACAAGAACTCCCAAAAACATCACATACCAATGCAACAGACGAATAAAAGCACTCTCACTAGTTGAGCAGAACAACAATGAACAACTATGCAACTTTAACTACAAACTGCCGAACTATTTACATTACAAGGCACGCTGGGAACCAGGAAGTGCTCCCAGCAACGCTACAATATAGTTTAGTTTGTGGGTCTGAAAAACGGGATGGCTGCTGAATGCTTCATCTTTAAAAGTGCCTACCGTTGGAATTAGGAGCTGTTGATGTAGTTGGAAGCTAATATGTACAGCTGTTACCAACACCGCTTTAATGGCAACGTTGGCAATTCAGTCCCATGGTGTTTGGAGGAGTTTCATTCACCGGGCTGAGGCGTGTTGGTGAGAGTGGTTGGTGCACGGGCCACGCAGCTAGGAGACCTGGGTTCGATTCCCCCCTCGGGCATCTCTGTGTGCATGTTCTCCCCGTTCATGCGTGGGTTCCGGTTTCCTCCCCCATTCCATTATAATTATATATTTATACACACACATTCTCAGTGACAATTACACATTCACAGACTCAGACTCACATATGCACACATGTATTTCACACATACATATATATGAATATGTACACCAACAGAAATACACACATCCATATGCGCACTCACAGCACATGGTACAGATAATGCATTTTTGCCGGATATGAGTATGAAACAAGTACATTTAGTCATTATCTGTATTCGTGTTTAAAGAAAATCCTCATGATGTATTCACTCTTGATGCTCTGTGATTGGCCAGTCAAACACAGTGACCGCCTCTCTCTGGGCCAGGGGTGTCAAACTCACTTTAGCTCAGGGGCCGAATGGATGAAAATCAACTTCCAAGTGGGTCAGATGAGTAAAGTATATATATATAGTATATATTGTATACCATGATTTTAATAAAACAAATAAATATGACGATAGGAAATTTAAATTCAGCAGAGTCTTGTATAAAAAGCTACAAACATTCAGCCATATAATAAAATACACTTGTCTGAAATGATAAAGCACATGTATTTATTAGTAAGAAAGTATCTAACTGTTGGATGTCAATATGGATGTCAGCCTCTACGCACATTGCTACTAAATTGTTACCCAACTGTAATGCCTGTGCTTCTCATGACAGAAGATGTAGTCACCCATGCCATTCCAACTGCATATGGAAGATATTTATGACACTCTTGTTTAGTTCACGCAGACATGGGGCAAACAGCGCTCTTATTTTGATGGTTATGAAAGTGTGTTCCATGTGTGGAGAATGTGTGTTTACGGCGAAGACGAACTACGTTAAAAAATAGACGTACTTCTTGCATTTTATTCACTCAGATCTTCCACTTGGTCACCGGTCACTGTAAAACCTTCCTTACATTAAAGCTGTAAAATACAACGTGGTGAAAATATACTCATCCAGCCCAACCACAAAAGCTAACCCTGCTGGCTTCCACTCGGGCTCGTGAGTAAACACAGACTGCTGTTTCTTCAGATCCGCCAACAGTTCAATCACCTTCTCTCTTCTCTGTGTTCAATAAAAGTTGTCATACTGTCGTCACAAAGACTCACATCGTGACGACCAAGGTTCGATTCTTCCAGCACTGGAACGTGCTGTGAACACACCACCGTAATAGATGACGGGGGTAAAACACAAGGCGGCTGGCTGCACTTGACTTGCTCTGTCCTGGTATAACAGTTTGCTTGTGTAACAATTACTATAGTGCCATCTAGTGGTTGTAATTAGAACAGCAATTAATTTTATTGAAAATTTTTGTTTTATTGAAAAATTTACATTCATCATCACAAATCTTATTTTTATACTTCATAAAATTGTCTCGCAGCCCGGATTAAATCCATCTGCATGCCTGATCCAGCCCGCGGGCCATATGTTTGACACCCTGCCCTAGACCGACTCTGCAAGCAGCAGCCACAGAGGAGCTCAGTGGCAGTAGCGGTTCTAGCTATGGGCCACATGGGCAATTGCCTTAGCTGGCATTCTCCACAGGGCACTGCTGAGGGGGGAAAAAGAATAAATCTCTACTAATTCTGTGCCCTCACCAAGTCCTCATTGAGTCAGCACATGGTAGACCGACTCATATTGCATTTTGAGTCAGTTTAGCCTTGGCTGCTAGTTGGGTGACGGCAGGAGACGATGATAATTGTGCTGTTAATTTGTGCCAACAAACCATATAAAGCACAAAGTCATCAGGTGCACAATTTAGAAAGAAGAGAAGGGGGCCAAAGATAAAGGTATGGCACTATAACATCACTTTACTACAAATGTTGCTGCTGTTCATTTCTTTAATGGGACTTTTAATTTGTGTAATTAACACATGTGCATCAAGCCCTCAAACGCTGGATCTCAATTAGGGATAGACTGATATGGTTTTTTTCGGGCCGATGCCAATACCGATTTTTCCCATCACCCTTAGCTGATGGCCGATTTTGCTTGGGCCGATATTTGTGGCCGATACTGCTTTTGCTCCCTCAATTTACATGATAAAATGACAATGATAACAAATATTCAAGGTCTCAAGTTTAAACAAATATTTATTGAAATGTAAACATTGAACACAGTAGGTAGCTTTCTGAAACACACATTTAAACAGCATTATCAACTTAAATATTCAACCATGTGCAAAACATTTCTTTTTCTCAAGTTTTATCTAGCAACGATGTGATGACTGCTTCTCCGCAGCGAGACGCACACCGCCTGCCTCCACACACACCAACACATCACACTGACACAATTTAGTACGATATATAAAACATTTAGACCTCTGATAAGCAGACACGGCTGCTCCAATTCGTTCTGTGTGTGTGTGTGTGTGTGTGTGTGCGTGCATGCTCAGAGAGAGGGCACCTCAGCTCGGCGTCGGCTGAATGAAACTCCTCCAAACACCATGGGACTGAATTGCCAACGTTTCCATTAAAGCGGTGTTGGTAACAGCTGTACATATTATCCTCCAACTACATCAACAGCTCCTAATTCCAACGGTAGGCACTTTTAAAGATGAAGTATTCAGCAGCATTCCTGGTTTTTCACACCTATAAACTAAACTAAGCATGTATATTGCATGCACTGGGCGTTCATGTTTCCTATTTCAAAGCAGGTGGCAATATTTCAACTAAGTTTAACTGTTAGAGGCTAATTAAAAATTGAAAAGGTACCCTTGTTGTGATTCACCACTGTTGCTGTAATATGTACAGCTTTTACCAACACCACTTTAATGGCAACGTTAAGAACAGATTGGAGCAGCCGTGTCTGCTATCAGAGGTCTTTAGCGTGCACAACATGAACTTTAATGATGAAATGATTTGCAATATATATATATATATATATATATATATATATATATATATATATATATATATATATATATATATATATATATATATATATATATATATATACATACATACACACACACACACACACACACATACAGTGAAGAAAATAAGTATTTGAACACCCTGCTATTTTGCTATTTCTCCCACTTAGAAATCATGGAGGGGTCTGAAATTTTCATCGTAGGTGCATGTCCACTGTGAGAGAGATAAACTAAAAAGAAAAATCCAGAAATCACAATGCATGATTTTTTAACAATTTATTTGTGTGATACAGCTGCAAATAAGTATTTGAACACCTGTGTATCATCTAGAATTCTGACCCTGAAAGACCTGTTAGTCTGCCCATTAGAAGTCCACCTGCACTCCATGTATCATCCTGAATCAGATGCACCTGTTTGAGGTCGTTAGCTGCATAAAGACACCTGTCCACCCCATACAATCAGTAAGACTTTAACTTGTAACATGGCGAAGACCAAAGAGCTGTCCAAAGACACCAGAGACAAAATTGTACACCTCCACAAGGCTGGAAAGGGCTACGGAGCAATTACCACGCAGCTTGGTGAAAAAAGGTCCACTGTTGGAGCTATCATTAGAAAATGGAAGAAGCTAAACATGACGGTCAATCTCAATCGGAGTGGAGCCCCATGCAAGATATCACCTCGTGGGGTCTCAATGATTCTAAGAAAGGTGAGGAATCAGCCCAGAACTACACGACAGGACTTGGTCAATGACCTGAAAAGAGCTGGGACCACCGTTTCCAAGGTTACTGTAGGTAATACACTAAGACGTCATGATGTGAAATCATGCATGGCACGAAAGGTTCCCCTGCTTAAACCAGCACATGTCAAGGCCCGTCTTAAGTTTGCATATGACCATTTGGATGATACAGAGGAGTAATGGGAGAAAGTTTTATGGTCAGATGAGACCAAAATAGAACTTTTTGGTCATAATTCCAATAAGCGTGTTTGGAGGAAGAAGAATGAAGAGTACAATCCGAAGAACACCATCCCTACTGTGAAGCATGGGGGTGTTTTTCTGCACATGGGACAGGACGAGTGCACTGCATTAAAGAGAGGATGACTGGGGCCGTGTATTGTGAGATTTTGGGGAACAACCTCCTTCCCTCTGTCAGAGCATTGAAGATGGGTCGTGGCTGGGTCTTCCAACACGACAACGACCCGAAGCACACAGCCAGGAAAACCAAGGAGTGGCTCCGTAAGAAGCATATCAAGGTTCTAGCATGGCCCAGCCAGTCTCCAGACCTGAACCCAATCGAAAATCTTTGGAGGGAGCTCAAACTCCGTGTTTCTCAGCGACAGCCCAGAAACCTGACTGATCTAGAGAAGATCTGTGTGGAGGAGTGGGCCAAGATCCCTCCTGCAGTGTGTGCAAACCTGGTGAAAAACTACAGGAAACGTTTGACCTCTGTAATAGCAAACAAAGGCTACTGTACCAAATATTAACATTCATTTTCTCAGGTGTTCAAATACTTATTTGCAGCTGTATCACACAAATAAATTGTTAAAAAATCATGCATTGTGATTTCTGGATTTTTCTTTTTAGTTTATCTCTCTCACAGTGGACATGCACCTACGATGAAAATTTCAGACCCCTCCATGATTTCTAAGTGGGAGAAATAGCAAAATAGCAGGGTGTTCAAATACTTATTTTCTTCACTGTATATATATATATATATATATATATTGTGTATTTTATATATTGTGTATATCGTGAAAAAATGTGTCAGTGTTTCATGAAAACGTGTTTAGAGCCGTTTGCTGCCGTTATCAATATAGCGGTAGCGAAGTTTTTCAGTCAGGGTCTGCTCAGCTGATGTGTGTGTGTGTGTGTGTGTGTTTGTTACTACTGTGTGCAATACCTCAGTTGTTTTAATCATGCTTAAATATTTTTTTTATTTCATCAACACTTGAATAATTAAAAGCACCAAATACTTTTTTATTTTAAAGTACATGTGGTTAAGTTGAAAAAGTTGAAACCTACTCTGTACAGTAGGTGTTGTTTTATCTATACTTAAGTTAAAATATTTGTTTTATTTTATTTCATAGACATCACTTGAATAATTAAAAGCACCAAACACTTACTTACAAACACTTTACTTGAAAGTGTTTACTTGAATGTGTGTTTAAGAAAGCTGAATCTGTATTCAGTGTTTATATTTCAATCAATGTTTGTTTACACTTGAGACCTGTAATATTTGTTATCGTTGTCATTTTTTTCATGTAATTCGAGGTAGCAAAAAGCAGTATCGGCGACAAATATTGGCCCAAGTAAAATCGGCAGTCCATAATGGGCCATTGGCAAAGGGTGACGGGAAAAAAACGGTATCGGCATCGGCCCGAAGAAAATCAGTCTATCCTAAAACCAAACAGGAACTTGTATCATCACTTCTGTAATTAAACAACAGTTACGGCTGTTAGGTGGCACTTATGCACGTGAGAAGCAAACAATTAAGTAAGACAACAATGCAAGAGGTAAAAAGGACTCTATAAAATGCTGTACTTTACAGTGTCCACAGTCCTTTTATAAAGTCAAAACTCTGTCATTGATTGAGAAACAGGCTAAAGGGGTGAGTGCTATTTATATTCAGTATTAGCTTTGATGCTACAGTGCTGCTGATGTCTAACTGCTGTATAATTTGTCATATTTATTTTTTAAATGTACCTTAGTTCTACGATGTTCCATGATGGAAAATAAACATTTGTAAAAGGAACTGGAGTCTACCGATCAACAGGCAGCACAGTACTCCTTCCCTTTCTGAACCCACTTTGATACGGTTGATATGGGTGGCTGTGGCTCAGGCAGTAGAACAGGTCGTCCAGAAACCGAAAGACTGATGATTCAATCCTCGCTCCCTCCACCCAGTCACTATCTACTCCTGCAGCCAAAACCAGCTCGAAAATGTGACACTCAGCTTGGACCAAGTTGGCAAGGCCGTGAGGGGGGCCATGTTGAATGGGCAGCACATGGTTCCGGGGTGTAGGATCTTTGTCGAATATGACGTGATTGTTGATTCCTTCCAAACTGTTGGCATTCCTCCTACCTATACATGATTGAACCACTTCAGTGATACATATTTTCCTTTGGTACTCAAGTTCCCAGTTCTCAGAGACAAAACTCCCTCTGATTCCCCACACATTTTTTCCAAATACTATGTCATTCATGCATTCATTTTCTACCACTTTTTCCTCACTAGGGGAAGACTATCTCAATCTTTTTTAATTATTCTTGCCCACCAGTTTGATGATGTAGCCCTTTATTCTTCACTATATAGTATATATATATATATATATATATATATATATATATATATATATATATATATATATATATATATAGTCACTTATACAGAAGTACAAGCGATCATGTGCAAACATCCGTCCATACATATACATCATACTGTGCAGTGAGACAAGGGGTGACAGGACGGAATGATTGGGCGATAGCGGCGAAGGCGTTGGATGAGGAGGGGGGGTTAGTGCAATGCGTATGTGTGTCTTTGGATGCATGAGTGCATGGTCTGCGACACTTCCCCTGTCAGGTGCCAAACCTGGAGCTCAGTTCGCAGGGTGTTCAGGGCTCTACATTAAAAACCAAAATGACTTGCCCATAGGGAATCCTTAAGGTGAGAACTACTTGCCCGAACTTGCCCCATGTAAAATGAAAAGACTGCCATAATGATATCATGTAATTTTTTGGGGCATCACATGAGAATCTCAAATAAATAAAATAATATAATAAATAATACCTTACACATCGTAGTCGTAGTAAGCAGTGATATTTTTAAGTTGTGCACCACAATGAAACATTATTGAATAGACACATTTGTGTACTAGTAAAGTGTTTTTAATCCAGAAAAAAAGCTCAATGGTCAAACAATAATTTGTGAAGCAAAGGTGAGAAAAATCCACAGAGAAATGGAAGCGCTAGATTTTGTCACTTGTGCAAAATCAGCACTTGGTATTGGATCTAATGGGTGGTGTTTCATTGTGACCACTTCAAATTGTCACAGCAATGTGATTCACTCACCTGTGCCATCATTTGATTTGCTGCAGCTAATAAAATACTTGTTTAGGAGGCACTGGTTCATCACTTTTTGCTGTTTCCTTCAGAATTAGACGATGTTGGCAGCGACGCCATGATGGATGTTTTCATAGTCAAACGATCGCTGATTGGTTGATCGCGAACAACGGGTGTGGGTAAAACACGGACTGTGGATTACGGACCGCGGTCTAAATAAACGATTCTGATTGGTCCATTGCAAGGATTGCTTTGCAAATTACCACCGGAATTACGCAGTCCGTGTTTTACCAACACCCAACAAGAACCGCTTTAAAAAAACCTCTTGGCAGTATGGCATGCTAAAGTGCACTTGCCCGACGGGAATATCACTGATTAGATTTACTTGCCCGAATTTTGTTTTAACTTGCCCCGGGCCATCGGTACATCGTTATTGTCGAGCCCTGGTGTTATTGCGATACACAGCAGTTGCCATGGAGAAGTTTGTGGTGGGCCCAGAGAAGAGAAACAACATGTGTCTGTGAAGAAATAATGGAGGATCAGAGCGTCCTGCTGCAGCAATCTATTGGGAGAAGTTGTTTTCACAACACGCCCTTGGTTAGCCGTGGTGGGGAAGCCGAAGTCCAGATTAAGAATTTCGTTTGGGTTAGTTCGGGCAACCACATTGCAATAGACCGGACCACCCTATTGTCCATTCTGGTCTCCCAATTGATCCAACTGCTTTTGCACAGCCGAAATCTTCATCAAGATGGCATCCTTGTTGTGATTGGAAGAGTCACAGTCAGAGTGTGAACGGCTCTGCCCACCAAATCATTCACGATGGGCAGCTGTGGGCCAACTTGATCCGCTGACTTCATCATACGAATTCTGCGACACACCAGGAAAGTGTTCAATCCGATCAGCAACAGACCTGTTATCATGGTTCCGAAAAGGTATCGCCAGGAATCGCCAGGCACATGACCTCAACTTTCCCCAACTGTCCATCACGTACCCGCGGTGTACGTTCCGTCAGGGCAGGCAGGTTCCCCCGAACCTGAGCTTCTCGTCGAGCAGATCGTGTCAATTTCCTGGAGAGACCAGTTGATCAATTCCATGATTTAGGTTTTTGGAGAATAGTGCAGAGAGAGGCTCTTGAGAAAGTATAAGACAAGACTAGACAAGACATAGGAAGCAACCAAAGCAGGGAAGATAAGGGATAAGGAGGAGAGGGGAAAGATGCGACCGCCTTCGTTGAGAGCCAAGAGACTCTTCCAAAGTATACGCACCCTGGCAAATGATTTGCAAATAGTCAGTCAATCTGTAAACCTTAAACCTTTTCATGGTTTAAGTAGCTTTTGCGAGGAACACATTAAAACAAAGGAATCACAGCTGCAAAGAGGAATTACTCAGTGAAACTTTAAAACACTCTTAGAAAATGACACAGCAACTGTGTGGTAAGGCTTAAAGTATCACGATCTGACCGTGTGGCAGAGAGGGTGGATCCCAAGATGCAGGACACAGCAAGCTCAGGTAAGGTTAAGCTGCTTTAATTGTTCAGGTGAGCGAGTAAACGAAAGGCGATGAAGCATAAAAGAGGGGGCTCCGTGGAAGGGTGCACGCAGGCACAACACAAAATACAAGGAAGAACAGAGAGCAGTCTTAGAGGCCAGCGGGCTACCGGATGGGTAGGAGGGTGCGTGGCCGAGGTGTGAGTAACGCTGGAGGGGCACAGGAGCAGGGCCGCAGCTAGGAGCTAGTCTGTCACGTCCACAAAGGAATAATCCAGCATCCTCCTGCCGCAGAAGGGAACCGGAAATGAGGTTGATTGGCAGCAGCTGCGCCCATCAGGTAGCTCCGCCCAACTCAAAGGAGGTCCACATCTGCAGATGCACACAGAGAGCAGTAAGAGTCCAAATAACAACATGAACCGGGCATACCCCCAAACCGACACACAAGGTAACAACACATGTCACTGCGCAGCGTGACATAAAGACCATCATTGATTACAGGAGGCAGCCCACCCACCCAGTGGAGAACAAAATGCTGGTTGAAGACAAGATAAATCAGTTCTACTGCATGTTTTCACACACAACCCCCACCTCACTCACTTGCAGCTCCAACCTCTAACGATACCGATCCGGTGCATATCTGTACCCCCAACCCCAGCAGCAACACTCAATCTGCCCTAAAGATCAGTGAAAAGGACATTTGAATGGAAGGATGAATACCAGTTTCCAGAATACCGTTTCGCCAGTCTTTCCAATTACACAATAAACTGGTCAAAATCTACATTACTCCTACTAACCCAAGACTCATGAGACCCCACAGCCCAACAATCCTTCCCTCTTCTGCAAATAGGTAGTATAAAATACTTGGGTATTAGTATTTCCTCCAGGCTGTCGGAGCTCTTTCGTTTGAATAAGACCCCATTACTTAAGAAAACAGAAGACACTCTTAGAGGCTGGAAAAATCTCCCACTACAACTAACTGGAAGAATTGCCGCAGTAAAAATTAAAATCTTACCTCAAATTACTTACTTGTTTATTATGATACCCATCACTCCCACTGATAACTGGTTCAAACAACTCAATACCTTAACCACTCAGTTTTACTGGAAAAACAAAAAAACCTTGCATTGCTCTCTCAACTTTACAAAAAAGCAAACAACATGGAGGCTTAGAAGCACCAAATTTTAACCACTATTTCTTGGCAACCCAACTACAATACCTGTTTTTTTGGATTAACAAACAATACCACAACAAAGCATGGATACAATTAGAACAGGGTCAATGTCGTAACACACCCATTGCAGAACTCCCCTTTTTACCCCAGTCAATCAAAAAGTTACATATCTTCAAACCTATCACCATATCCACGACTCTGACAGCCTGGTGGAAAACTGTAAAAGTAACTGACTCCTCAATAACACCATGTAAACACAATTTTGCATAATCCTGATTGTAAACTATACAACTCCCCTATTTATTTTCCACATTGGCACCTAAAGGGAATCACTCACCTTCACCACTTGTATGAAAATAACACATTCATATCATTCCATGCACTAATCCAGAAGTATGGGGTGGGGAGAGAAGAATTTCTCCATTACCAACAAATCAAACATAGTATTCAATTAAAATTATATATTTACACTACAACCCTCTTCATGAATAGACAGCATACTGAAAATCAAGAGCAATAGAAAAGTAACATCCAAACTTCAGAAAATAATAACAACTTCAAAAAATCAGATAACACTGCTATCTACCAAATGGGAAAAGGATTTAGATATATCTCCCCACCTCGACACATGCAAAAATATCTACTCCATGTCAACTAGTCCAAACCTGCAACTCATACAATATAAAACTCAAAGATATCACAATGCACTTAGGGTTGCACAGATAATTATTTACATGCCACTTGGATCTGCACATCCATACATTCCATCTGGTCATCAGTAATTGATAAGCTTTCAACTATTTTGGGCTGTGGGATCCCATTAAATCAATCACTGTGTCTTTTAGGAGATATCACACAAATACGTAGATATTCCTAATAAATATCAAAACTCCCTTCTCATTTTTCTAACTATCACCAAGAAAGTCATTTTTCAAAACTGGAAAAACAAAAAAGCATGCAATATCACCCACTGGATCAATCTAATAACAAATCATATATCAATGGAAAAAAAATAGCTCACAAACAGAAGCATATGTCAGCCTTCATTGAAATATGGACCCCGTTCATTGATTATTTACACTTATCAGTAATTCAATAACTCACCAAACCATCTACACAACAAAAGAAAGAGAGAATTATTATTATTATTATTATATATGTATATTTGTGGTTATTTGTTTAATTTTGGAAGTATTTTTATTTTTTCTCCCCCCAGTTTTCATGTGGTGTATCCGGGCCTGCTTTGGCTCGGGTATCCCTTCGGCATTCCCCCTTTACGCTGAGCTGACCAAAGGTGGCCCTGTCTGCCGCCCAGCCATTCTTTTTAATGCACTACACATGCACAGGCATACAAACGGGAGAAAAAGGAAAAAATATATATAAATAAATAATAAATAAAATAAATAAATAAAACACACATGAAAGCATAGACAAATGCAGGAAGAAACAAGGGGAAAGGGGACAAAATGAGAATTAGGATTGGGGTTGGATGGGCGGTGCACGGTGCCTTGCCTGGGTTTTGGCTGTGGGGCGAAGGAGTGTGTGCCGGGGGTGCTCGGGCTCTGCAGGAGCTGAATAGCAGACAATATTTGCCTTTCAGTCAACTGATCAGCAGACACAATTTTTGTATTCATTTTATTATCAATTCGTGAATTAGCATTCTTTATTTAATATTTTTTGTTTAGCTTAACGCAACGAAATTTACCCTTTCTTATTATGTCTATACATGTTTTTATTCTCTCTCTCCCACCAATATCGCACAATTATGTGACTCTGTACTATTATCGTTTTACCACTTTTCCTCTCTTTTTTTTTCACACATTCGACCTGTCTCCTGTTGGTATACCTTCCACCTCTCTAGCGACAAATCTGTGACAAATCTTGTGATACTCCTCAACCCTCCGTTCCTCCTGTTCATCTATATGTTTGTAAATATCCACCTTATATGATTAACACAGTGGCAAATACACACTTAATGTTTGTAATTAAAAAAAAACAAAACTAGGGATTTGACCTTCTTGCTTGAAAGTCTGCGCGCAACAGCTGACACCCACCTTCAGTCAGATATTCAAGTCGCTGGAGCAGTGTGAAGACCCACCTGCCTGAAACTGTCCACCAATGTCCTGCTTCCCCAAAAAACCTTCCATCACAGGATTGAATGACTATAGACCAGTGGCCTCATCAATGACAGTGATGAATCTGCTTGTAGATGTGAGGTGGATCAGCTGGTTTCTTGGAGCACCTTTTTTTCTTTTTTGGTCTTTCCCCCTTTTTGGAATAACCAATTATAGCTCTAAGAAGACTGTGCCATCCAATCCATTCATTCATTCATTCATTTTCTACCGTTTATCCTCACGAGGGTTGCGGGGGGTGCTGGAGCCTAACCCAGCTGTCTTCGGGCGAGAGGCGATGGCCAGCCAATCACAGGGCACATATAGACAAACAACCATTCACACTCACATTCATACCTATGGACAATTTGGAGTCGCCAATTAACCGAGCATGTTTTTGGAATGTGGGAGGAAACCGGAGTACCCGGAGAAAACCCACGCATGCACAGGGAGAACATGCAAACTCCACACAGAGATGGCCGAGGGTGGCAACCACTAGACCGCCGTGCAGCCCCCATCCAATCCAACCCACTTTATTTATAGAGCACATTTGATGAACACTGTTTTCAAAGTGCTGGACAGACTAGAAAAACTGAAAATCATAAAAAACAATTAAAAGTAAAAGAAAAGACTAGAAGACACAGAGGACCACACAATCATGCCAAGTTAAAAGCCAAAGAATGAAAGTGGGTTTTAAGACAAGACTTAAAGTTTTTTTGCATGAGGGGGGAAAGAGTTCCATAGCTTGGGGCTACAGAAAAATCCTGGTCTCCCCTTGTCTAAGTCTAGTCTTGGGTACCACTAGTTGGAACCCACCTTTGGACCTCAATGGCCGCAGGAAGACGAGAATTGGGTTGATGTTATCCCTCTTTTTTGTTTCTGTTAAAAGCCAGTACTGGACTAACTGGAAGCGGGACAGAGATTTGTAGCTTCATCCAGAATGAAAGATCATAAAACGGGATTTTACAATGGCGTTGATTTTGTTTTATTAAGTTTAAAGTCACTGTCTGTTATGACACCAAGGCTGGTGGCTGTGGGAAGTTTTTGTCCTCTCCTTGGTCAGAGTTGCTCTCAGAAATCACTCTCCTTCATCATTGTTAGAAGAGTCTTCCTTTGCAGCGTTTACTGTGACCTAACACAGCACTTGTTTTACTCTTTCTTTGTGAACCACGCAGACTCACGGGCTCGCCTCATGTATTAACACTCGTGCATGACATACACTGATTGCATGTCACATGGTTGGTGCAGTCACAGTGGTTGCCATTGACATCGTTAAACACAAATATTTCTGGGGCATAGTAATTATAAACGTAACAACAAAATGAGAGCACATTTCTCAACAATCACGCTTGAGTTAAGATTCATTTTCTACCCTCCCCAGAGGAACTGTAGCGGTCCAGAGGCAACCTCTCTGCGGACTGTTCACACTAAGAATCGACCGATACATCGGCCGGCCAATATATCGGTCGATATTTGTGTTCTTTACTTGAATCGGTATCGGCCAATACGCGCGTGGTTTCACCGATGTATTTTTCCGCCGCATGATTTACAGACAGGCATCCGCCGGGCAGCTTTGTGTTGCCGGAAGACCCTGCAGTCACGCAGTCGCGGTACCCTTCCCACACCGCAACAGTGGTGAATCACAACAAGGGTACGTGTTCAACTTTGAATTAGCCTCTAACAGTTAAACTTAGTTTAAATATTGCCACCTGTTTTGAAATAGGAAACATGAACGCCAAGTGCATGCAATATACGTGCTTGAAAATATAGTTGAGTTTGTGGGTCTGAAATCCAGGAATGCTGCTGAATGCTTCATCTTTAAAAGTGCCTACCGTTGGAATTAGGAGCTGTTGATGTAGTTGGAGGCTAATATGTACAGCTGTTACCAACACCGTTGTCAATTCAGTCCCATGGTGTTTGTAGGAGTTTCATTCAGCAAACGCCGAGCTGAGGTGAAATGCGTGTTGCTTTATGTGTGTGCGCTCTCTCCGAGCATGCACGCACACACACAGAGCGGATAGGAGCAGCCATGTCTGCTTATGAGAGGTCTTTAGCGTGCACAACATGAACTTGAACACAACATGAATGATGAGAGAAATGTTTTATATATCGTACTAAATTGTGTCAGTGTGATGTGTTTGTGTGTGTGGAGGCGGGGGGGTGCGCCTCACTGCGGAGGAGCAGTCATCGATCATTGATGCTAGATAAAACTTAAACTATGAAAGAAATGTTGCACATGGTTGAATCTTGATTCCTTTTACAGTTGATAATGCCCTTTAAATGTGTGTTTAAGAAAGCTGAATCCTAGTGTGTTCAGTGTTTACATTTCAATAAATATTTGTTTAAACTTGAGACCTGTAATATTTGTTATCATTGTTATCATTTTGTTATCATTTTTTCATGTAAATTGAGGCAGCAAAAGCTGTATAAGCCACAAATATCGGCCCAAGCAAAATCGGCCATCGGCTAAGGGTGATGGAAAAAAATCGGTATCGGCATCGGCCCGAAAAAAAAACAGTCGATCCCTAGTTCACAGCCCGGCCACAAACTGTTCCAATTACTCCCCTTTGATACAGATACAGCGCACTGTTGACCAAAACAACTAGAAAAGTAAACAGTGTTTTCCACTCAGGCTGTCAAACTGTTGAATACCTAACACTTTGACTGCCAGCCATTTTCAGATCAGAGTTTTGAGGCATTTTCGCTGATCTTTCAATTTAGAACACATACGTATGTATGTCAAAGTCAAGGTCCGCGGGCCAGATGCTGCCTGCGAATTAATTATCTATGACCTTTGGATGATATTTAATTACCATCACCAACACTACATCCCCCACAATCAAGAAAAAATTCTTGATCGCAGGTCTTCAGACAGCTCTTTTGAGCGAACCATGGTGCACATCAGACAATGTTTCTCATCAAGACAATTCTTACCAGGTGTGTGTTTTATATTGGGCAGGACAGCTTTAAGCCACTCATCAGTGATTGGGCACACACCTGACTTAAATTGTTTGGTAAAAATTGGTTTCAATTGCTCTCCTTAGGCAGAGGGTTCAGTTATTTACCCCCCCCCCCACCCCCTTCTGTCATTGTTTGCATGCCATCCTCATAAAAATATGAAGATTTATACATTTTTGGGTGGTTTTAGTTAAAGCAGACACTTATTTCATCTGTGTGATTTTGACAAAGATCAGTTCACATTTGATGGTGATTTTATGCAGAAATATGAGAAATTCCAAAAGGTTCAGATACTTTTTCATACCACTGTATCCTCATTGGCACCCCACACCAGACCCGGTCATCTACTATCACCACCATCATCTTCTCCGGCCAGGACATCCATCTCTCATCTGCAGTTGCCAACCTCAGAGTCACAATGGACCCCCACCTAACATTTGAAGGCCACATCAAACATCTGTGCAAAACCTCCTTTTTCCATCTCAGGAATATTGCAAAACTCCGCCCCACACTTACCCTCAATGATGCCGAAAAACTTACCTTTGTCTCCTCCAGGCTGGACTACTGAAACACAATCCTCATCAGGCTTCCCAGCACAAACATCCAGAACTGTGCTGCCAGAATCCTGATGAGGGTGCGAAAGTTTGACCACATCACCCCCGCCCTCAAATCCCTCCACTGGCTCCCTGTTAAATACCGGATTGAATTTAAGGTCTCCCTCCTGACCTACAAGTGCCTCTATGGCACTGCCCCCCCACCCCCAAAGAACTCCTCACCCCACAATTCTCCGCTCAGGGCAGGCTCCAAACTATGGTCGATCGTGCCTTTTGCGCAGCTGGCCCCAGTCTGTTGTGTTAGTTTGGTTTTAGTTATTTATTTTGGTTGTTCTTATTGTGTTATTGTGACATTTGCTTTACCTTTTATTCTTCTACTGTAGCTATTGCACTTTGAGATCATTTATTTGATGTAAAGTGTGTTATAAATTCAATATATTATTATTATTATTATTATTATTATTATTATTATTATTATTATTATTATTATTATTATTATTATTATTATTATTATTATTATTATTATTATTATCATTAGTAGTAGTAGTAGTAATAGTACAATAACTTATTTTGTTGAATAATGTTAACTAGGGCTGCAACTATAAATTTTTTTAGTAATCGATTATTCTACCCGGCTGCAAGGCGACCGAGTGGTTAGCCCGCAGGCCACACAGCTAGGAGACCGGAGTTCAATTTCACCCTCGGCCATCTCTGTGTGGAGTTTGCATGTTCTCCTCGTGCATGCGTGGGTTTTCTCCGGGTACTCTGGTTTCCTCCCCTATTCCAAAAACATGTTAGCTTCATTGGAATGGTTGTTTGTCTATATGTGCCCTGTGATTGGCTGGCCACCAGTCCAGCTGGGATACGCTCCAGCAGTCATTGGAAAAATGAAGATGAAACAAAATAATACTCGCTTTGGGTACAAAACCAAGCTGTGAAATAAAGATCCTTAAAGGCCAGAAAACATGCATCAATATTTAATATTGTCAAAAAGTGTAAGGGTAAACATGTTTTGAATAACTCAGCTGAATATGGCAATAAAGATCATTCTAGGATTCATTAATATTTCTGTTAATTGATTCAATAGTATTTCAGATGACGATGACGTAGCATGCATTATGCACAGTAGATGTTATAGCATTAAAGATACTGTTCAATAAAAAGAGACACTTATTAAAAAACAAATAACAACCAACATCAAAGTACCACAATGCAAACTTTAGCCAATGGCATCACTTGTCATTTAGTTAATAAAGAAACAAAGAAGTCAATGAAAAAAAGACATTTCCACAATGGAATTCATGGCACAATCGGCGCAAAGTAAAAAAAAAAGTAACTTTTCAAGGTGAATGGCGTTGCAGCTTACCACATTGCTGTTTTATCCATCAGCCACACTGGCAACTGCTGAGATTTCAATGTTGGCACAATCAGGAAAGGACTGCTATTGTGGTATGTTAGTGGCACGTTCCAGCGAATACACGTCACGGTTTTAAGCCACATTTTCCGTCTGTTTTTTTTTTTTTTTACTTTTTGTTTTCCTTCTCTCTATTTTGCCTTGCGTCTTCAATCTATCAATAGTCGATTAATCTATCAATAGTTTTTGTAATCGAATTATACTAATAATTATTGTAGCCCTAATGTTAACATATTATAATTTTGCCTGCCTGTATGTGCTTTCTGCAATCAAAATGACATGCTGTATATGACATTTGTGGTCATGTTTTCTCCTTAGAGATGGACTCGGTGCGCATTCTGCTCTACACACTCATCTTCCTCATCAGTGTGTTTGGCAACCTCCTTATCATCACTGTCCTGATTCTCAACAAGCGCATGAGAACAGTCACCAACTCGTTCCTGCTGTCGCTTGCGCTCAGTGACCTGATGATGGCTATCTTCTGTATGCCCTTCACGCTTATCCCCAATATACTTGAGGATTTCATCTTTGGGGCCGCCATGTGCAAGACAGTCACCTACTTTATGGGTAAGAACACTTTTTAAAAACTTGGCTTCAACTCCACTTGGCTTCAGCTGCAGTCTTTTTCACTCATTTTTCACAACAGCTGTTTTACAAAGACAGTCTGTTTCAACAAGGAATGGGCACACCAATCAAATATTTAAACTAATAATTCATTAAGAATTCTGACAATTGTGTGGAACTGAATGATGATGAATTATATATTTTTTAAGTCGATTGGTGGGCTGCTGTTGATTCAGCCTCAACTGCAACAGTTTCTGGAGAGCCCAATGCCTCCATGTGTGTTCTGATTATTGTGTCGTGTAATCACTGCAACACAATCTAATATTTTTTTTGTCTTAATTACTAAATTAATTGTCAAACTCCTTTGGAGTTTTTTTTTTTCTAATGTCTATACAGGTTACTAATTAAGAGGATAAGAACATGTATACTTGCACCCTATCATTCCTCCTGGAAAAACTCAGATACGTTGTTGTAACCCTTGTGAGGATAAGCAGTATGGAAAATGGATGGATGGATATCAGCAAAAATAATAACGTGTAGTGGTAGGTTACCGGGATAGGGGAGGGGTTGCCACCCGGAGGGGTGGGTGCAAGGGACGGGTTTTTTTCCGCTTCCTGTCGTGGTTGAGAGACGGGGCTTTCATGTCTCACATAGCAAAGAGTGTAAGTTTATAATGCAAGAAAAATAAAGTTTTCTCCCAAATTCGACACTCCGCCTCAGACTCCAGTTCTTCGGCGCTTCACTGGTGACCCCGACAGTAGTCTTGAAGTGTTCGGAGCTACAGCGAACATGGCTACAAACGCCACCCTAAAATTGCCGGATTTCTGGGAATCAGCAGCGGCAGCGTGGTTCGCACAGGCGGAGGCACAGTTCGCCGTCCGCGGCGTGGATGACGACGACTCTCGCTACTACCATGTTGTTGCGGCGTTGAGCAGCTCGACGGCCGCTAAAGCGGTAAACTTCATCACCTCCCCACCGGCCCAGCAGAAGGTCTCAAGTCATTGCTGAAGACTTTCGAGCTCTCCCGGCAAGAGCGTGCACGCCGGCTCCTGGACATTTCCGGGTTGGGAGACCATAAGCCGTCAGAGCACATGGAGATGATGCTGAACCTGGCACGGATTGGGCACGGAGGAGCCTAATTTCCTCTTCATGGAGCTTTTCCTACGGCACATGCCCCCGCAGGTGCAAACCGCCCTCGCCAATACTGCAGCCTCCGACCCGAGGACCCTGGCGGCCGTGGCGGACCTCTTCTTCTTGGCCGCCCAGCGCTCTACGCCCGGCCATCACCGGTGCAAGCCCGCGCACCCCTGCGAACAACGCCGCCGGCCAGGGGAAGTCTCCAGATGCCCTCCGAGCGTGAGGATGGATGGTGTTTCTTCCATGCCAGGTTTGGTGCGAAGGTGAGGAGATGCCGCCCACCGTGCACCTATAAAGTTAAGGGAAACGGGGAGGCCTGCGCTCAGTAGCGGCCCTGGGCATAGGCACGGCGAACTGGCTGTTGTTCATCAAAGGAAGGAAGGAAGGAAGTTCCTCGGCGACACCGGCGCTCAGAGAAGCGTAGTTCCCGCGACGGCCAAAGACATCGCGGGGGGCGGGCATCGACCGGCTCTGGCCTCCATCCGGACCTATGGAACCCGTGCAACTACAGTTTGATGGACAGTTCTTTGGCTCTTTGCCACGGCCGCCGGGACTTTGTTACGCCGGACATCGCTTTTCCCCTACCTATTGGTGGACGCTAAGAATGGCCGGTTGGTGGATGCTTTAACGTTTTCGTCCCTCGCCTGTGTCCGGGACGGAGGGCGGTACGAGGGCCTGTGCTGCTCACAATCGGAGGGCGACGACTTCCAGCGCCTCCTCAAGGAGTTCCCCAGCCTCACCAGCCCCACCTTTTCTGCCCTCTCTGCCAAGCATGGTGAGGAACACCACATTGACACCACTGGCCCACCGTCCACACTCGAGCCCACCGCCTCGACCCCGCGAAGTTGGCAGTCACCAAGTCAGAGTTCACCAATATGGAGCGCTTGGGCATTGTCCGCCGTTCTGACAGCCCTTGGGCCTCCATATTGTGCCCAAGGCTGACGGCGGG
Source organism: Doryrhamphus excisus (assembly GCF_030265055.1). Lineage (NCBI taxonomy): Eukaryota > Metazoa > Chordata > Actinopteri > Syngnathiformes > Syngnathidae > Doryrhamphus > Doryrhamphus excisus. The sequence continues at coordinate 19,270,912 of NC_080475.1, read as the reverse complement.
TTCCGTCCATGTGGGGATTACCGCCGCCTCAATGATGCTACCACGCCTGACCGCTACCCTGTTCCCCATGTCCAAGACTTTTCGGCGCACCTTGCGGGCTGCAACATCTTTTCGAAGGTTGATTTGGTGCGGGGCTACCCGTACACCCCGCCGACATCCCAAAGATGGCCGTCATTACACCTTTTGGACTGTTCGAATTTCTCCGGATGCTGTTTGGACTCAAGAACACCTCAAGGCCCAGTCCTTCCAGTGCCTCATGGACTCTGTGCTCAGAGACATGCCGTCCGTTTTTGTTTATTTGGACGATGTCCTGGTGGCTAGTCGGTCTAAACAAGAGCACCTGCGTCACCTCCGAGAGCTGTTCTCAAGACTCGACAAGAATGGACTGATCATTAATCCAGCAAAGTGCGTCTTCGGTGTCCCCTCGGTCAAATTCTTGGGGCACCTCGTCAGCACGGACGGTTTTACGCCACTGCCGTCGAAAGTGGAGGCGATCACCGCCTTTCCCCACCCACACACAGCCCGTGGCCTCGGAGAGTTTTTGGGCATGGTAGCTTATTACCACCGCTTCGTCCGCCATGCAACGCACGTCATGCGGCCGCTATATGAGGCGCTACATAATCTGTCGCCCAACCAAGCTATTGTGTGGACAGAGGAGAGGAAGGATGCCTTCGAAGCCACCAAGTCCGCCCTAAGCCAAGCTGCCTTGTTAGCACACCCATGCCCCACAGCCCCGATGGCCCTCACCACGGACGCTTCGGACTACGCGGTGGGTGTGGTTTACGAACAGTGGGTGGATGACGCCTGGCAGCCGCTCGCCTTCTTCAGCCGCAAGCTGGTCCCACAGGAACAGAAGTACAGCGCCTTCGACCGGGAGCTCCTTGCGCTGTGGCTGGCGATTCAACACTTCCGTTTCCTGCTCAAAGGTCGCAAGTTCTACAAGTTAGTTGTTCTACAAGATGGCGCCGCGGACGGCTGCCTCGGTGTGTTGGTGCGCATTGTTTTGCTTTGTTTTATGTTATAAAACTGTTTTTTGCGCCGGTACCGGGAGCTCTTTCACCAGGGAAGAGCTCATGAACATCAGGGGAGCAACACCAGAGGATTTATTTCCTAAATTTCTGCTTCCAACAGCGGAAATTTTGGATATATTGGTCAAAGGTGCGCTCACCCTTGCACACGCAGCGAAACGCCGGAGGAGAGGAAAACGGGCCGGCGTGCTCGTGCGCCTTCGTCAGCGGGGATTACGCACGTCGCTACCCGGGATATTTCTCTCTAACGTGCATTCACTTCCCAACAAACTAGATGAACTACAACTGCTGTTGGGAAAAAACAGGGACTTCTCTTCATCTGCGGTTTTGTGCTTTATTGAGACGTGGCTCTGTGGATTAATACCGGACTCTGCGCTGCAGCTGGCTGGCTTCCAACTCCATCGCGCGGACAGAGACATGGAACTTTCCGGCAAAACCAAAGGTGGAGGAATCTGTTTCTATATCAACAGTGGTTGGTGCAACGATGTGACAGTGATCCAGCAGCACTGTTCTCCTGACCTGGAATCTTTCACCATTAACTGCAAGCCTTTTTATTCACCCCGTGAGTTCGCTTCATTCATTCTGGTTGGTGTCTACATCCCGCCGCAGGCCAACGTGCAGGACGCACAGCGCATGCTCGCCGACCAGATACTGTGTGTGGAGGGGACCTACCCGGACTCCTTAGTTATTGTCCTTGGTGACTTTAACAAAGGCAACCTCACCCACGAACTCCCTAAATACAAACAGTTTATCAAATGCCCGACCAGAGAGGAGAATATTCTGGATCATTGTTACACTACAGTCAGGGATGCTTATCACGCCGTCCCCCGTGCTGCTCTGGGACTCTCTGACCACATCATGGTCCACCTGATTCCTGCGTACAGGCAGAAACTAAAGCTCTGCAAACCTGTAGTGAGGACATCAAGGAAGTGGACCAGTGAGGCTGTGGAGGATCTCCAGGCGTGTTTGGACTCCACTGACTGGGATGTGTTCAGGACTGCTACCAACAGTCTGGATGAGTACACAGAGGCTGTGACGTCCTACATCAGCTTCTGTGAGGACTGCTGCGTTCCATCACGCACCAGGGTGAGTTACAACAACGACAAACCCTGGTTCACAGCCAAACTCAGACATCTAAGGTTGGCGAAGGAGGAGGCCTTCAGGAGTGGGGACATAAACAAATACAAAGAGTCGAAGTACAAGTTTAGCAAGGCGGTGAAAGAGGCTAAACGACTGTACTCTGAGAAGCTCCAACACCAATTCTCAGCTAACGACTCTGCGTCTGTCTGGAAAGGGCTCAGGCAGATCACCAACTACAAGCCTAAAGCCCCCCACTCCATCAACGACCGACGCCTAGCCAACGACCTGAACGAGTTCTACTGCCGCTTTGAAAGACAAAAGGACAGTCCAGCAACCATCCCCCTCGACACGTTCCAACAGCTCCAGCTCCAGCCATCTCCACCAAGACCTGCCTTAATGGCCCTCCCTTCCCCCTCCTCACCCACCTCAGTGACGACTCTTTCCATCCACGAGAGAGACGTAAACAAACTCTTCAGGAGACAGAACCCCCGGAAAGCAGCTGGACCGGACTCTGTGTCTCCGTCCGCCTTGAAGCACTGCGCTGACCAGCTGTCTCCAGTGTTCACAGAGATTTTCAACACCTCACTGGAGACATGCCACGTGCCTGCCTGCTTCAAGACCGCAACCATCATCCCTGTTCCCAAAAAGCCAAGGACCACAGGACTTAATGACTTCAGACCCGTCGCCCTGACCTCCGTGGTCATGAAGTCCTTTGAGCGCCTTGTGCTCTCTCACCTCAAAGTCATCACCGACCCTCTCCTAGACCCCCTGCAGTTTGCCTACAGAGCCAACAGGTCTGTAGACGATGCAGTCAACTTGGCCCTCCACTACATCCTCCAGCACCTGGACTCCGCAGGAACCTACGCTAGGATCCTGTTCGTGGACTTCAGCTCTGCATTCAACACCATCCTCCCATCTCTGCTCCAGGAGAAGCTCTCCCAGCTGAGCGTGCCTGATTCCACCTGCAGGTGGATTAATGACTTCCTGTCTGACAGGAAACAGTGTGTGAAGCTGGGGAAACACTTCTCCGATACAAGAACCATCAGCACCGGATCCCCCCAGGGCTGCGTTCTTTCTCCTCTGCTCTTCTCCCTGTACACGAACAGTTGTACCTCCAGTCACCAGTCTGTCAAGCTCCTGAAGTTTGCGGATGACACCACCCTCATCGGACTCATCTCTGACGGTGACGAGTCCGCCTACAGGTGGGAGGTTGACCATCTGGCGACTTGGTGCAACCTGAACAACCTGGAGCTCAACGCCCTAAAAACAGTGGAGATGGTTGTGGACAACAGAAAGAAATCAGCCTCTCCTGTCCCCATCACCCTCTGTGACTCCACAATTGACATTGTGGAGTCCTCCCGCTTCCTGGGTACCATCATCTCCCAGGACCTCAAGTGGGAGCCGAACATCAGCTCCCTCATCAAGAAGGCTCAGCAGAGGATGTACTTCCTACGGCAGCTGAAGAAATTCAGCCTGCCAAAGACAATGATGGTGCACTTCTACACCTCCATCATTGAGTCCATCCTCACCTCCTCCATCACCATCTGGTACGCTGCTGCCACTGCTAAGGACAAAGGCAGGCTGCAGCGTGTCATTCGGTCTGCAGAGAAGGTGATTGGCTGCAATCTCCCGTCCCTCCAGGATCTGTACGCTTCCAGGACCCTGAGGCGTGCAGAAAGGATTGTGGCCGATCCCTCTCACCCCGGACATAGACTCTTCGAGACGCTCCCCTCTGGCAGGAGGCTGCGGTCCATCAGGACCAAAACCTCACGCCACAAGAACAGTTTCTTCCCGTCTGCTGTCAGCCTCATCAACAAGGCCCGGAACCCCACATGACACTCTTCACACCCCACCTCTGCCTCATCCTGCCACTTTGACACTTTGACACTGTATACGTATACGTTACATTAACGCTCAGTTTGGACTCTTAGGAAAACAATCAGACTGCACTTCCGGAATAACAAACAAAAACAGACTGTGTACATATATTTATACTGTTATTCTGTATATTTTGTATTTTCATATGTTGTATTTCATATTTTGTATTCTCATTCTTTTTTAATAGATGTGTATGCACCTACTACACCAAAACAAATTCCTAGTATGTGTTTGATCATACATGGCAATAAACCTTTTCTGATTCTGATTCTGATTCTGATTCTGATTCTGATTCTGATTCTGAGTTCACGGCCTATGCCGACCACAAACCACTCGTCTTTGCCATGTCAAAAGTGGCTGAGCCGTGGTCCGTGAGACAGCAGAGACAACTGTCCTTCATCGCCGAGTATACCACGGACATACACCACGTTTCAGTCCCAGTTCCCACTGCCCTGGGCACGGCACGTTTGGTGTTTGTCCGCCACAACGCGCACCGTGGGCCTTCACGCCCACCCTATGACGGACCTTACAGGGTCCTGGAGCACGGCGACAAGTATTTTGTTTTGGACATGGGCGGCCAACGGGAGACTTTCTCGGTGGACCGGTTGAAGGTTGCGCTGGTGGACGACACCCAACCCCTGACACTGGCGGAGCACCCTCGCCAGGGTAGGCCCCCGCTCCCCGGCAAGGCGCCCCCTGCCGGGCCAGGCATGCCGACCCCCGCGTGGACAATCTCGTCCCTTTCACCACACCCTTCTTCACTGACGCAAGCAGTGCGCACACGGCGGGGCCGTGCGGTCGTCCCCAGACGATTTTGGCTATGGGTGAATGCCACCCGGGGTGGGCGCAAGGGACGGGGTTTTTTCCGCTTCCTGTTGCGGTTGAGAGACGGGGCTTTCATGTCTCACGTAGCAAAGAGTGCAAGTTAATGTTTGCAAGAAAAATAAATTTTTCTCCCAAATTCGACACTCCGCCTCAGACTCCAGTTCTTCGGCGCTTCAAACGTCACATTTATATTAAAGGGGACCTATGATGATTTTTCCACCTTTCTGACTGATGCATGTAGTTGGAATGTTGTATTCTGGTGTTAAACCATGCCAAAGTTTCACATAATGAGGTTTGGGGATTTGGAAGTGAACCTTGAAAGACGTTTGGGATCAAAAAGCTGGGTGTGAAAAGGCGTGGTAAAACTGTTTCTTTGTGTTGTCACAGAGGGGTGGATTTCCATATATATAAACTCGCTGCCCTCCCCCAAGCTCTGCTTCTCTGTTTATTTGCTAGCAATGCCTCGAAAGGGAAAGCCACACTTGTTTCCAATTCCTAAAGACGCCACCATCATCAAGTGGTTGGAGTTCCTGATTCCCTACCAGCAAAAGAAATCTATTTTCATCTGTCAAGGCCATTTCACACTGGACTGTTTAGTGAACATGGGCCACTATGGAGCTGGACTAGCACAGAAACTTGCTGAAGCCCTAGGCCTTTCCAACATTACTAGATGGTGTGGAAGAGTCAGAAGGGCAAGCAGTAAGTAACAGTTTATCAGGGTGCTAAGTGTTTATTTTGGGTAAGTCATGGAGCAAAATCTTGTCAAAAGCTTGTCTGTGTAGCATTATACCATAGGGAAAAAATTTTAGACGCACTGGCATAGAGGAAGCAGGGTTGCTAATACCCAAGCTTTTTACGCACTGGTAGTCACGCAAAACACATTCCACAAAGTTAAAGCTAAAATGCTAAAGCTACGTCTAAGAGATGTCTTGAAGTAACTTCTTGAGAAACTTCGGACTGTACAGTCTCCACTTCCACTTCGGGATCCAACACACGGATGTTAAAAACAGACATTTCAAAAAGGTAAATCGCTGTTTATGAACTCCTATAAAGTTTGCGGCACAAACGTGAAGTCTTTATATGCACTCGGCAGTGGGCAAAGTCGCTGTTTATCAAGTCCTGAACAGTTAGCGGCACAAACCGGAAGTGTTTCTATGCGCTCGTCAGTGTGACCAACTACAGCAGAGTGAAATACATTAAAACAGACAACTTTCACAGGAACAACAAAATACTAGAAATACAGCTGAATAGGTGCAGATTCTGGAAGAACTAAACACTTTCTGTGCTGCTCAGCGTGGGTAGCTCCTCAACGCAATTCAAAGGCCACAAAAATGAGCATATAATTGGTCCCCTTTAAATACATTACACAGGCTGTAGAACGTCATAGTGTACAATAAATGTTTCTGCAACGTTATATTATTGACGGCTTGGCAGCAAACAGAAACTGGAAGGCACCATCATCCAACTCAAGAAGTGATGCTTTGGCAGTGTGCGGCAGTCTCATCTTAAGGTTTCTGCCCTGTATTTGATCAGAAAATGGTTATGGTTGTGGTTTAATAGTCACGTACCCCTTCAGACATTTTACCTGAAGCCATGGACCCCCTACTACTGCACACTTAAAACATAAACCCTATTATTTTAATTAACTTAAAATATTGAACATGATTCAATGCCTCATTCATTTAGTGTGATTTTAGGTAAAAATGTGTATTTAATGTTCATGTGTAAAATGTGACGCTAGAATAAAGTTTGACATGAGCGCTGATAAACAGATAAATTATTATCCTATATAGGGGCTGCACGGCTTGTTCGGTAAAGTGTGTAAACATATTGTCTTTGTACAGGTCCCTAATGTATAGCAAACCTTTCTCTCTCCAATTGATAAATGTGGCGTCCAGTTGAGATAGGAGAACAAGTTATTTTTGGCTATTGGAGTAAGAGTACATCACTATATGTATTTGTATCTGTTCACCCTCCTAAATGATCTGTTTCTGTAATTGTACTTGGAGAAGGTGGGGCCGGAAGTGGGTGTGGTTTACCCGGAAATGAGCAGAACTTAAAGCTGGGCTTAATTGGCTCATCCCTACTTTAAACCATAGTTCTTATGGAATTGTAGCCGAAATCTGAACTCAACAACGGGGAAAGGTTGTGGATCGTCAGGGGCAGTTTTGCAGTCATAAGGGACTTGAAGGGATACTTTGAGGATCACTGTTGTATTTGAGCCAAGGATGGGCCTGCAGCAGTTCCTCGGTCGACCCAGTGAATCAAAGCTTAGCAATGTTCCATGCACAGTAATATTGAAAAAGCCTGCACTGGTCTTTCGAGAGTTGCAGCACGGCCTTCCGAATATTAGGAGGTCTATTTAGCCACATAAAGGAAGATTGTAACTTATCCAAGTCTCCACAAAAAGTAAATAAATAGTAAAATAAATGTAAATAAAATACTAAACAGTGCATTCGGAAAGTATTCACAGAGCTTAATTTTTTTCCACATTTGTTTATGTCACAGCCATATTCCAAAATGGATTAAATTCATATTTTTCTCCAAAATTATACACACAACACCCCATAGTGACAATGTGAAGAAAGGTTTTTTAAATTGTTGCAAATGTATTCCAAATAAAAAAAATGAATAATCACATTTAATAAATAAGTATATATAGTAAGTATTCACAGCTTAGCTGTGAAGCTCAAAATTGAGCTCAAGAGCATTCCGTTTCCACTGATCATCCTTGAGATGTTTCAGTAGCTTCATTGGTAGCTTCTCGTTTGGCTTTTCCCTTCAGGGGTCTCACACAGCAAATCAATCTCCAACTACCAACTACCCTCACGTCCTCCTTCACTACATCCATAAACCTCCTCTTTGGTCTTCCTCTACGCCTCCCACCTGGCAGCATCTTTCTACCAATATATTCACTATCTCTCCTCTGGACACGTCCCAACCATCTCAGTCTAAGGCCTCTAACATGTTCCTCTGATGTACTCCTTCCTGATCCTATCCATCCTGGTCACTCCCAATGAGCATCTTCATCTCTGCTACCTCCAGTTTTTCCAGGCTGGCCTCACCACAGTTTTGTATACCTTTCCTTTCATTTTAGCTAAAACTTCTATCACACATCACACCTCCACCTGTTCCATCCTGCTTGCACACCCTTCTTCACCTCCTTTTCACAATCTTTATTGTTCTGGACTGTTGACACCAAGTGCCTAAAATTCCCCACCTTCTGCATCTCTTCTCACTGTAACCTCACTATTCCACTTGGGTTCCTCTCATTCACACACATATACTCCATCTTGCTGCGGCTAATCTTCGTCCCTCTCCTATTCAGGGCAAACCTCCACTCTTCTAGCATCTCCTTCACCTGTTCCCTACTCTCACTACATACAAATCCCAATGTCATCTGCAAACATCATAGTCCATGGAGATTCTTGTCTAAGCTCATCTGTCAGTCTGTCCATCACCATAGCAAACAAGAAGGGGCTCAGAGCTGATCCCTGATGCAGTCCCACCTCCACCTTGAACTCTTCTGTCTCACCTCCAGCACATCTTACCCCTGTCTTACAGTCCTCATACATGTCCTGCACCACTTGAACATACTTCTCTGTCACTCCAGACTTCCTCATACAATACCACAGTTCCTCTCTAGGCACCAGTCATAGGCTTTCTCCAGATCTACAAAGACACAATGCAGCTCCCTCTGACCTTCTCTGTACTTCTCTGTTAACATTCTTAAAGAAAATACTGAATCTGTAGTACTCCACAGGTATACCATCAGGACCAAGTGCATTCCCACTCTTCATCCTTTTTAATGCTCCTCTCACTTCCTCTTTACCAATCTTTGCTATTTCCTGGTCCACAGCAGACACCTCTTCTACTCTTCCTTCTCTCTACTTTTCCTCATTCATCATCATTCATCTTGAAAGCCCATTTTCTACCCTCCCATCCCACAACTGGCATCTGTCAGTACACTTCCATTCCTATCCTTGACCACCCTAACCTGCTGCACGTCCTTCCCATTTCTGTCTCTCTGCCTTGCCAGCCTGTAGAGATCCATCTCTACCTCCTTACTGTTCAACCTAGCGTACAAGTCATCATAGACCTCTTGATTGGCCTTTGCCACCTCTACTTTCACTTTACCATTCATCTTTTCTTTTCTTTTTTAAAAATGTAGTAGTAAAATTAGTAGTAGTAGTAGTATTATACATACATAACTAGAAAATTCCCGCTGAAATTTTGATGGACTTGCCATCTGTGCTGTGAACCCCGGGCCCGGTGTCTGCCGTGCCGCGCCGCCGAGCATTATGCATTGCATATTGCAGGAATTATTTTGTATTTGCCTTTAGACATGAGTAATTAGCTAAAATGCTAGCATGCTAACAGTCGTAATGCTAGCACCTAGCAAGAGAACCTCAACTTTAGAAAGTGCCAAGGTTGTCCTGTAACATCCCTACATCATGCCATGTGTGTATTTGCCTGCATACATGAGTAAATTAGCTTAAATGCTAACATGCTAACGGCTACCACGCTAGCACCTAGCAAGAGGGCCTCAGGTCCCGAACAGTTTGATGCAGTCCCATAGTGTCCCCACATCATACAATGTGTGTATTTGCCTTGAGACATCAGCAAATTAGCTTAAATGCTAACATGCTAACAGTCATCTTGCTAGCACCTAGCAAGAGAGCCTCAAGTCTAGAAAGTGCCAAAGTAGTCCTATAACATCCCTACATCATGCCATGTGTGTATTTGGCTTTATAAATGAGTAAATTAGCCACAATGCTAAAATGCTAAGAGTTAGCATGGTAGCATCTAGCAAGAAAGCACCAAGTCCCTAAAGTGCTAAGACAGTCCCATAGTGTCCCGACATCATGCCATGTGTGTATTAGTCTTTAGACATGAGTAAATTAGCTAAAGTCTAACATGCTAACCGTTACCATGCTAGGACCTAACAAGAGAGCCTCACGTTTAAAAAGTGCGAAGGCTCCCTACATCATGCCATGTGTGTATTTGTCTTTAGACATGAGTAAATTAGCTTAAATGCTAGAATGCCAACGGCTACCATGATAGCACGTAGCAAGATAGCTTCAGGTCCCAAAAGTGTTAAAGCAGTCACACAGTGTCCCCACATCATGACAAGTGTGTAGTTGCCTTTAAACATGAGTAAATTAGCTTAAATGCTATCATGCTAACAGTCATCGTGCTAGCACTTAGCAAGAGAGCCTCATGTTTAGAAAGTGCCAGGGTTGTCCTCTAACCTCCCTGCATTACGCCATGTGTGTATTTGCCTTTAGACATGAGTAAATTAGCTTAAATGCTAACATACTAACATGCTAACGGCTACCGTGCTAGCACCTAGCAAGAGGGCCTCAAGTTTAGAAAGTACCAAGGTTGTCCTATAACCTCCCTGCATCATGCCATGTGTGTATTTGCCTTTGGACATGCGTAAATTAGCTTAAATGCTAACATGCTAACGGCTACCGTGCTAGCACCTAGCAAGAGGGCCTCAAGTTTAAAAACTGCCAAGGTTGTCCTATAACCTCCCTGCATTATGCCATGTGTGTATTTGCCTTTAGACGTGAGTAAATTAGCTTAAATGCTAACATGCTAACGGCTACCATGCTAGCACCTAGCAAGAGGGCCTAGCAACATAGCATCAAGTCTTGAAAGTTGCCAGGCACTGCTGTGGTGTCTGTACATGTCATGTGTTGTTTTCCAATTGAAAGCAGCACTTGCATTGCCATGGAGGACTAAAGAGCAGAGAGTGCGTGACATGTGGGTCGATACTGAACTATCGATTCCTGACATGATGATAACACAGCTTATTGCTGTATCATGGATTCTATAAAAATGTTGATATTTTGATACTTTGGTCTTTGAGGTGCCTGGAGTCACTGTGCTTAATTAGAAAAATCTAACTTTTAAAATCTACACAATAAATGAGCTGTATGGTATCAGCTGGGAAGCGAATCATTGTAATCGCACATGTCAAGAGAAGGTGGTTTTTGAAGGGAGGGGCTGTGAGGAGGAGGCGGCCATGGCAGTGAATGAGCTCAGAGGGCTGAATCGCTCATGTCGAACAGAAGCTTCTTACGGCCAAACGATTCGAGATATCGACACCACGAGACGACCGTGAGCGGCCCGAGGGTCGGGGCTTCGCATAGATCTGCTCTTTTTGCATATCGGTTGAGAAACGACCGCAAGATGACGAGTTGAAAACACAGAAAATTAAAGATTTGGAGAAAGAAAAGACGGCGTCTTTAACATGGGAGTGAATGGGAGACATGCCGGCGCTCTTCTCGCTTCTGAGGGCCCAGAAGGCAATCCGTACATCTCTCAGACATAAGAGTGACATTTTTGGAAAGGGGACAAGATTTCCTACGTTTTCACCAAATTAAATCGAGCTGGCTAAAACGGTGTGGCCAGGAAGAGGAGTTGTTTGCAAAGCCAAAAAGTTATCTTTTCGTCTCCCCTGCCACAGTGGAGTCAGAGTGGGAGACGCTGGCCCTGCGCACACCTCCTTCTGACGAAGATAGAGCGAAAACTAAACATCGTACAAAAAACTAATTAGCCACAGAGAGAGTTGAGAAGTTTATCTCAAAAATGAGCCGTTAATCACGTTTCTACGTGGCCGTATGGCTGAGCTACAAGGCTGTGAAAAGTCTGTAAATTCTCAGTTTTTCTCTGCCATGTGCTGTTCTAAAAATAGAACAGGGTGGACCTAATCTTGTGGCCCATTTTTGAACGTTTTGGTTAATAGCGTCGCCATGGTTACACAAAACATTCCAAAACCTAAATACCGCTGTAGTCCTGACCGCCACGATTCCGGCGGTGTAACATGTTTGGGGGTCCTTCTTGCGGTTTTGGCCGCATTACGCGCACAAAAAAGGGAAGATTAAGATATACGGAATAATAATAACTAAACAGGAATAACAATATGGGCTTGCTCAGTAATGCTTGCATTAAGGCTTGCATTACTGGGCAAGTCCATAACTACAAAATTCCCACGGAAATTTTGATGGGCTGGCCACCTGTGCTGTGAACCTCGGGCCTGGTGTGCCAACGGCTACCGTGCTAGCACCTAGGAAGAACGCCTCAAGTACCGAAAAGGTTGATGCAGTCCCATAGTGTCCCCACATCATGCCATGTGTGTATTTGCCTTTAGACATGAGTAAATTAGCTAAAATGTAAGCATGCTAACAGTTGTAATGCTAGCACCTAGCAAGAGAACCTCAACTTTAGAAAGTGCCAAGGTTGTCCTGTAACATCCCCACATCATTCCATGTATTTGCCTTTAGACATGAGTAAATTAGCTTAAATGTTAACATGCTAACAGTCATGCTAGCCCCTAGCAAGAGAACCTCGAAGTTAGAAAGTGCTAAGGTTGTCCTATAACCTCCCTACACCATGCAATGTGTGTATTTGGCTTTAGACATGAGTAAATTGGCTTAAATGCTAACATGCTAACAGTCATCATGCTAGCACCTAGCAAGAGAGCCTCAAGTTTAGAAAGTGCCAAGGTTGTCCTATAACCTACCTACATCATGCCATGTTTGTATTTGCCTTTAGATATAAGTAAATTAGCTAAAATGCTAACATGCTAACAGTCATCATGCTAGCATCTAGCAAGACAGCCTCAGGTCCTGAAAAGTTTGGGGCAGTCCCATAGTGTCCCCATATAATGCCACGTGTGTATTTGCCTTTAGACATGAGTAAATTAGCTAAAATGCGAGCATGCTAACAGTCGTAATGCTAGCACCTAGCAAGAGAACCTCAACTTTAGAATGTGCCAAAGTTGTCCTGTAACATCCCTGCATCATGCCATGCGTGTATTTGCCTTTAAACATAAGCAAATTAGCTTAAATGCTAACATGCTAACGGCTACCATGCTAGCACCTAGCAACAGGGCCTCAAGTTTAGAAACTGCCAAGGTTGTCCTATAACCTCCCTACATCATGCCATGTGTGTATTTGCCTTTAAACACGAGTAAATTAGCTAAAATGCTAACATGCTAACAGTCATCATGCTAGCACCTAGCAAGAGAGCCTCAACTTTAGAAAGTGCCAAGGTTGTCCTATAACCTCCCTACATCATGCCATGTGTGTATTTGCCTTTAGACATGAGTAAATTAGCTTAAATGCTAACATGCTAGCAATTGGCATTTAGCCACAGAGAGAGTTCAGAAGTTCTAAAAAAATGAGCCATCAATCACGTTTCTACGTGGCCGTATGGCTGAGCTACAAGGCTGTGAAAAGTCTGTAAATTCTCGTTTTTTTCTCTGCCATGTGCTGTTCTAAAAATAGAACATGGTGTACCTAATCTAGTGGCCCATTTTTGAACGTTTTGGTTAATAGCGTCGCCATGGTTACATGAACCTCTCCAAAAAATAAATACCGCTGTAGTCCCGAGCGTCACGATTCCGGCGGTGTAACATGTGTGGGGGTCCTTCTCGCGGTTTTGGCCGCATTACGCGCGCAAAAAGTGGAAGATTAATATATAATAATAATAGCTAAACAGCAATAACAATATGGGCTGGCTACTGAGCCAGTCCATAATAATAACTAAACAGCAATAACAATATGGGCTGGCTCAGTAGCTTTTGGTTCTCCCCCAATGACCTCTGCAAAGATAAGAAGAAGAAACACAACGCAGGATGACCCTTAACTGGCACTGGTCACAGTTTGACTTGATACTCATCTACCCTACATCAAAGACAATTATTTAAAACTAGATTAGGCTACAAAGCCCAGACTTCCCGGTCCGCGGCCACCTCTTCCATCTCCACCGAGAGGACACCAAGGCATTCCCAGGCCAGCTGTGAGACATAATCCCTCCAGCGTGTCGTAGGTCTGCCCCGGGGCCTTTTCCCGGCTGAGCATGCCCGGAACACCTCACCAGGGAGGCGTCCGGGAGGCATCCGGACTAGATGCCGGAGCCACCTCAACTGACTCCTCTCGATGTGACGGAGAAGTGGCTCTACACTGAGCCTCTCCCGGATGGCTGATAGATCACCCTATCTCTTAGGGTGAGTCCAGCTAAACTCATTTCAGCCGCCTGTATCCGCAATCTCATTCCTAGACCATGATGTTGAACAATTTTTGCTCTCAGGTCATATGACAGTTGTTTTGAGGCTCCCATGGTTCTACTATTCAGAGAAGATGCAACTTGCTATTGGCCACCTTAAATACCCTTTCTCATGATTGGCTTCACTTGGTATACAGGTCAAGGGTCAATGAGCCTGCCAAACGAATTTTGTCTTCCAACAATTAGTGTTCAGGGTATTGAATTCAATAAAACAACAAGGGTGCCCAAATGTATGCACCTGCCTACTTTTGTTTGAATTAATTATTGAAATAATTATTGCACACTTTCTGTCAATCCTATAAACTTCACTTCACTTCTCATGCATCAGTTGTGTTTGTGTGGATTGACTTGAGCTTGCTTTGGCCAGCAGAACGGGTGCCTTCATTTCAATGCATTATGCTGGGCCTGGGCGATATGGACAAAAAACTCATATCCCCATATACTCATGGTTGAATGACAGGGAAGGGTGATACCGCTGAAAAAAAATCTTACTCCTCTACGGACCAGAGGAAAATTCATTGGTCAGTGTTTTTAGCTTTCTGATGTGACAACAATGCTTGATGATGGCATGGCAGGAAAGGTGAAGTCTATAATAATATCATAATATTCTTCTTCAATCCATTCATCCATTTTCTGTGTCACTTGTTCTCACGGCGGTTGCAGGTACTGACGTTGAAGAGACGTCCGATAAACCAACTCAACAAGTATTGAACGTATTAAATGTTGCTTTTCTTTTCTATCCTTCAGGACTCTCTGTCAGTATCTCAACCTTCAGCTTGGTGGCAATTGCCATCGAGCGATACAGTGCAATTTGCAACCCACTGAAGTCCAGAGCATGGCAGACCCAATCCCATGCATACCGTGTTATTGCTGCCACCTGGGTGCTCTCGCTCCTTATTATGATTCCTTATCCAGTGTTCAGCATCATCAAGACGTTCCCCAAGACCAATGACACTGTGGGCCACATGTGTCGTCTCCACTGGCCCAGTCAACAAGCTGAGCAAACCTGGTTTGTATTGGATACATTATCATCTTCTACCATGTTCAAGGTTTTGGTGAACTGCAGCCACTCCCAGCTAACTAACTACAACAGACACCACTGTGTGTGGGCTCAAAAAAGTAAAGGGAACACATAAAAGTAACACAATGTAGATCTGAATGAATGAAATACTTTTTATTAATACATTGTTCTTTCCATAGTTGAATGTGCTGGCAACAATCACCCAAAAATGATCATTCATTCATTCATTTTCTACTGCTTATCCTCAAGAGGGTCGTAGGGGTGCTGGAGCCTATCGCAGCTGACTTCCGGCGAGAAGAGGGGTCCACCCTGGACTGATGGCCAGCCAACAAACATTCCCACCCACATTCATACCCATGGACAATTTGGAGTCGCCAATTTAAAAAAAAACATGTTTTTGGAATGAGGGAGTAAGCCGGAGTCCCCGGGGAAAACCCACGCATGCACGGGGAGAACCCAAAAATGATCAATGAAAATTAAATGTATCAACCCATGGAGATATGGATTTGGAGTTATAGTCAAAGTGAAAGTGGAAAAACACACTACAGGCTGATCCAACTTTGATGTTGGATCCAACTTTGATGCTTTAAACAAGTCAAAATGAGGCTCCGTAGTGGGTGTGGCCTCCGCGTGCCTGTATGGCCTCCCTACAATGCCTGGGCATGCTCCCGATGAGGCGGCGGATGTTCTCCTGAGGGATCTCCTTCCAGGCCTGGACTAAAGCATCTACCAACTCCTAGTCAGTCTGTAGTGCAACCTGCCATTGGTGGATGAAGTGGGACATGATGTCCCAGAAGTGCTCAATTGGATTCAGGTTTGGGGAACGGGCGGGCCAGTCTATAACATGAATGCCTTCATATTGCAAGTGCTGACACACTCGAGCAGTCAGGCTCCCTCTGGCAAGCTCATGGTGGGCTGTGCGGCCCTCCAAAGAAATGCCACCCAACACCATTACTGACCCACTATCAAACTGGTCATGCTGGAGGACGTTGCAGGCAGCAGAACGTTCTCCATGGCATCTCCAGACTCTGTCACGTCTGTCACATGTGTGCAGTGTCAACCTGCTTTCATCTGTGAAGAGCACAGGGCGCCACTGGCCAATTTGCAAATGTTGTTCTCTGGCAAATGCCAAATGTCCTGTACGATGTTGGGCTCCCACCTGTGGACGTCGGGCCCTCATTCCACCCTCATGGAGTTTGTTTCTGACTGTTTGCACACACACATGCACATTGTGGCCTGCTGGAGCTCATTTTGCGGGGCTCTGGCAGTGTGCCCCCTTGCACAAAGGAGGAGGCATATCGGTCCTGCTGCTGGGTTGTTGTCCTTACATGGACTCCTCCACATCTCCTGATGTACTGGCCTGTCTCCTGATAGCGCCTCCATGCTCTGGACACTACGCTGACAGACACAGCAAACCTTCTTGCCATCCAGGATGCTGTGCCACTATGTCATCATACAGGCACATCGTGTCATACAGACCTGTCATACAGGCACATGGAGGCCACACCCACTACTGAGCCTCATTTTTACTTGTTTAAAGCATCAAAGTTGGATCCAACATCAAAGTTGGATCAGCGTGGGGTATGTTTTTCCATTTTCATTTTGACTATACAGTAAAGTCTCGTTATATCGATATTGTCGGGAGTCGGAAAAAATATCGATAAAACCGGACTGTCGATATATCCGATCCTGCGCCGAACTGCATTAAAAGTGGGCAATAATGCACTCGACGTTGTTCTATAGTATAGAACAATGTCGAGCAGCTTAAATCAATCTTTGCTTAAGGATTTCAATACCAAAAAAGAACACGGCGAACGGCTGCTTCCAGTCAACTTTATTTTTCACACTTCCACCACCAGAGCACAGCACACACACCGATTCCCGCACTTCCTGGTTCACAGGTCATGCTCAACCCGCCCCACATAGCTGGCGAAACACATGCCTGCAACAGTTTCTCTCGTGTGTATAGAATCTATACACACGAGAGAAACCACGAACGCCAGCATGTACATATGAAAAACAGTGATTATTGCAAGCGATAAAAAGATATCTGAATACAACACAATTAAATACATGTATTTGTACGCTTGTGTCTTCGTTGGAATAGGTGTGTATGCTATGTCAGTTGGTTCTTCTGTTGCAGGCATGTGTTTGGCCAGCTATGTGGGGCGGGTTGAGCATGACCTGTGAACCAGGAAGTGCGGGAATCGGTGTGTGTGCTGTGCTCTGGTGGTGGAAGTGTGAAAAATAAAGTTGACAGGAAGCAGCCGTTCGCCGTGTTCTTTTTTGGTATTGAAATCCTTAAGCAAAGATTGATTTAAGCTGTTTTTGTATCTATATAAGCAGACCAAATTGGCTGGCGGGAGATGAAAAGGGCATCGTAGTAACCGCATTATCATAATAACCGGGTATCGTACTAACAGAACTAATTATATCGTAAAAGACTAGAAATTAGCCGGGAAATGAAAATAGTATCGTAATAAGCAGTACTTCGATATATCCGATATCGATATAACGAGACTTTAATGTAACTCCAAATCCAGACCTCCATGGGTTGATACATTTGATTTTCATTGATCATTTTTGGGTGATTTTGTTGTCAGCACATTCAACTATGGAAAGAATCAAGTATTTAATTTCATTCATATATATACATTCATATAATACATATATATATATATATACATCCTGCTCAAAAAAATAACGGGAGCACTGAAGTAACACGTTGTAGATCTGAATGAATGAAATTAGAATTAAATACTTGATTCTTTCCATAGTTTAGTATGGAAATACTATATAGTATATAGTATTAGTATACGTATATAGTATATATATATATATGTATATATATATACATACATATATACATACATACTGCTCAAAAAATAACGGCTGCTCAGAAAATAACGGGAGCACTGAAGTAACACGTTGTGTATATATATATATATATATATATATATATATATATATATATATATATATATATATATATATATATATATATATATATACATACAAAAACATGTTAGTATGAGAGGTCTCACTCGCTCACATTTTGGATTTTGTGAGCGAGTTTAAGAGCTAATATGCTAATCAGAAAGAAATAGTAATAAAAAATCTGCTTGCTGACTGTATTGTTTTAAATAATGGCCCATAGCTCCCAAATTGATATCCTTTTACATAAAATTGGATGTAATTAATTATATCATTGTAGTTGCACATGGAATCGTTGACCACAAAGAGATTTCCCCTATTTATTATAAATAAAATATCTCAGATTAAATGCAATTAATTATGAGGGATTTTATTATATATTATTATCTATTATATATATTAGGGCTCTCAATCGATTAAAATATTTGATTGCTGTTAATCACATTATATATTTTTTATTACTTATAATTAAATATATTATATATTATTATAATATATATATATATATATATATATATATATATATATATATATATATAGATAGATAGATAGATAGATAGATAGATAGATAGATAGATAGATAGATAGATAGATAGATAGATAGATAGATAGATAGATAGATAGATAGATAGATAGATAGATAGATAGATAGATAGATAGATAGATAGATAGATAGATAGATAGATAGATATATGGCTCGGGCATATATATATATATATATATATATATATATATATATATATATATATATATATATATATATATATATATATATATATATATATATATATATATATATATATATATATATATATATATATTATACATTCCATATTATATTATATTATATATATATATTGTTTGTCTATATGTGCCTTTGTCTATATGTGCCCTGAGATTGGCTGGCCACCAGTCCAAGGTGTACCCTGCCTCTCTCCCAAAGACAGCTGGAAACTGGCTCCAGGATCCTTGTGAAGATAACCGGTAGAAAGTGAATGACTGAATGAATATACCATCAAGACCAAGTGGCAAGGCACATGGTCCTGATGGTATACGGTATATGGAGGTATGGAAGTGTCCAATAGATTCACACTCCTCCCTGGTAAGGTCTATTCAAGGGTTCTGGAGAGGAGGAACCGCCCTATAGTCGAATCTCAGATTCAAGAGGAGCATTGTGGTTTATGTCCTGGTTGTGGAACTATTGACCAGCTCTACACACAGGATTCTTGAGGGTGCATGGCAGTTTGCCCAACCAGTCTACATGTGTTTTGTGTGGGTATCGGACCAGCTAATTCTGGTGTTCGTTCCCTGTATGACCGGTCAATGCGAGTCTGGTTCGCATTGCAGTAAGTAGTAAGTCGGACCCGTTTCCAGTGAGGGTTGGACTCCACAAGGGCTGCCCTTTGTCACCTATTCTGTTCATCACTTTTATGGACAGAATAGCTAGGCGCAGTCAGGGCGTTGAGGGGTTTTGGTTTGGTGGCTGGCCGATTGGAGGAGTTTAAGTACCTCAGGGTCTTGTTCACGAGTGGGGGCGGGCCTGACCAACAGGTGAATTGGTGTGGCATCTGCAGTGATGCGGTCTCTACATCGGTCCGTTGTGGCAAAGAGAGAGCTAAGCCGAAAGGCAAAGATCTCAATTTACCAGACTATCTACGTTCCTACTCTCACCTATGGTCAAGAGCTTTGGGTAGTGACCGAAAGGACAAGATTGTGGGTACAGGCGGCCGAAATTAGTTTTCTCCGCAGGGTGGCTGGGCTCCCCCTTAGAGATAAGGTGAGAAGCACTGTCATCCGGGAGAGACTCAGAGTAGAACCACTGCTCCTCCACATTGAGAGGAGCCAGATGAGGTGGCTCGGGCATCTGGGTAGGAGAGGTGTTCTGGGCACGTCCAACCGGTAGAAGACCTCGGGGAAGACCCAGGACACGTTGGAGGGACTACGTCTCCCAACTGACCTGGGAACGCCTTGGGATCCGCCAGGAGGACCAGGACGAAGTGGCCGGGGAGAGGGAAGTCTGGGCCTCCCTGCTTAAGCTGCTGCCCCCGCGACCCGACCTCAGATAAGCGGTAGAAGATGGATGAATGGATGGATGGAAGTGTCCAATAGGATCTTAGGTGGTGAGAAGATGCCTCAGGAATGGATAAGTGTGTTGGTGCCCATTTTTAAGAACAAGGGTGATGTGCAGAGCTGTGGCAACTACAGAGGTATAAAGCTAATGAGCCATACCATGAAGTTATGGAAAGAGTAGTTGAAGCTAGACTAAGGACAGAAGTCAGCATCTGTGAGCAGCAGTATAGTTTCGTGCCAAAAAAAGAGTACTACAGATGCAGTATTTGCTATAATAGATGTTAATAGAGAAGTACAGAGAAGGTCAGAGGGAGCTGCATTGTGTCTTTGTAGATCTGGAGAAAGCCTTTGACGGGTGCCTAGAGAGGAACTGTGGTATTGTATGAGGAAGTCTGGAGTGACAGAGAAGTATGTTCAAGTGGTGCAGGACATGTATGAGGACTGTAAGACAGGGGTAAGATGTGCTGGAGGTGGGACAGAAGAGTTCAAAGTGGAGGTGGGACTGCATCAGGGATCAGCTCTGAGCCCCCTTCTTGTTTGCTATGGTGATGGACAGGCTGACAGATGAGCTTAGACAAGAATCTCCATGGACTATGATTTTTGCAGATGACATTGGGATTTGTAGTGAGAGTAGGAAACAGGATCCCTCATTGGGAGTGATTAGGATGGATAGGATCAGGAACGAGTGCATCAGAGGGACATTAAATATGAGATGGTTGGGTTGTCTCGAGGAGAGATGAATTGAGAGGTGAATTTATTGGTAGAAGGATTCTGTGTTTAGAGCTGCCAGGTAGGAGTCAAAGAGGAAGACCAAAGAGGAGGTTTATGGATGTAGTGAAGGAGGACATGAGGATAGTTGGTGTGGCGACCCCTGAAGGGAAAAGCCGAAAGAGAAGAAGAAGAAGACATATAGTAATTTGATCAATCCAAATCAATTACAGCTTTAAGATCCGCCCATTACAGGTTAAATCACACCCACTTTTGGTTATGCCCCACACACGACAGATACAGATACAGATACAGTACGGGTTAGCTTTTCCATGCGTTTTGTCTCTATATTGTACTTGAAGCTGTACTTGAAGGCAATAAAACCTGAAATAAATATTTACTTTATTCTGTCTTTTCCTCCTTTTCTCCCTTTTTTATTCTGGCTTTCTTACAGGTATGTGCTACTGCTCTTTATTTTGTTCTTCATTCCTGGAGTGGTGATGGCTGTAGCCTACGGTCTCATCTCCAGAGAACTCTTCCGCGGCATGCAGTTTGAAATGAAGCAGAATAACACAGAGACTACTGGTGAGAAAATTGTTGTGGTCACCTTGGCTGCATGATAAACCATAAATCGTCATCAAGTAAAACTTCATGGTCTAGTTAGTTAAAACTTAGTGCTCTACTCCAGGGACATTTCTTCAAGCCAAAATCCTAATGTACACGATAATTTATTGAAATACCATCCATCCATTTTCCTTCTCTTATCCGGGTCCAAGTCGCAGGGACAGCAGTCTCAGTAGGGAAGTCCAGACTTCCTCGTCCCCAGCCAGCTCCTCCAGCTCCACCAGAAGCGTTACCAGGCCAGTTGTGAGACATAATCCCTCCAACATGTTCTAGGTCTGCCCCGGGGCCTTCTCCCGGCTGGACATGCATTGGAACACCTCATCAGGGAGATGTTCGGGAGGCATACGGATGAGATGCTCGCGCCTCTTGATGTAAAGGAGCAGCAGGCCCTCCGGGAGGACTGAGCTCCTCACACTAGGGCAGTGCATCTCTATTATTTTCATCATGGCCCATCAAGGCTGTGATTGTCAACCACTGTGCCGTGGCACACTAGTGTGCCGTGACAAATCGTTAGGTGTGCTGTGAGAAAATTATCCAATATCATTTATTTTCTAATGAACCTTGATTAATAATTTTCTGCAAATATTATGTCATTGTCGAGTGTCCGTGGTGTAAAGACAAGTGGAGCAATGTAATATTTGTGCGTGTGGCAACACAAAGCCGATCGCCTCATTCCTCCAATAGACTTAGTGACGCACATGAGATGGTTAGTAGGGCTGGGACGACGCGTCACCATCGTCACAGAAGAACTGCACGTCAATGCGTCATCACTCAGAATCAAAACATGGCGGCGGTTGCCGCAGCATCAAGTAGTGTGGGAGAAGAAAATATCTCGCAATAGGATATCAAAAGTATGTGAGTACCCTTAAAAGGTAACGATTCGGTGGTCTGTGACCTGTGCGTACCATAGAAGCACTACTGTAATGCACCAGCACCTGGGAGCTGTTTGTGTGGAGGAGAAGAGACCATACCCTTTCAACTTTTTTTTCTTTCCTTGTTTGCAATGATTAACCCCGTCATTCATCCAAACCGCACCACATAACTTGTGTGCCAATCTCGCACACACACACCTGAGCAGATGCACACAAGCACGAGTGAGGGTGGTGGTGGAAAGCATGAGGGAAAGATAAAGTGATCTTGCAGGAACACACACAGCTGCTTTTTTTTTAAATGTATTTTATGTTTATATTTTGATTCAGATTGTACAGTTTCATTTATTGGAAGAAAGTTAAATTTATTATTTTAATTATTATAGGATTCCTATAGTATAGTTACAGTTAATTTTGTAACTTGTTAATAAAAATATATTGGAAAGAAGAAATTTGTGTTTTATTCATGGCAATTCCAAAAACGTGCTAGGTTAATTGGCCATTCCAAATTGTCCGTAGGTACGAATGTGGGTGGGAATGGTTGTTTGTCTATATGTGCCCTGTAATTGGCTAGCCACCAGTCCAGGGTGTACCCCACCTCTCACCCAAAGACAGCTGGGATAGGCTCCACCATACCGGCGACCCTCGTGAGGATAAGCGGTGGAAAATGAATGAATGAATGAATGCTACATACGTCAAATTATGGGGAGATAATTGATAATCAAATCGAAATTGAATCAAATCGGATTTAAAAATGAATCGTTAGATTAATCAATGCATCGGAAAACAATTTTCTAGATTAATCTATTGCAAAAATAATCGTTTAACCCAGTGCTAGTGGTTAGTCATGTGCCGCAAGATTTTTCCAATGTAAAAAACGTGCTGTTGCTCAAAAAAGGTTGAAAATCACTGCCCAAAGGGACAATTTGTAGGTGCAGTCTCATCCCAGAAGCGTCACACTCAGATACAAACCTTCCTAGCAAACACTGAAGGTCACAGTCCAATGACGCTATCAGGAGGCCACTGAACTGGACTCCCTTGATGCCTTAGCTGTACTTGGAAATTCTGTGAACAGAATTGATGACAGGGTAGGCTTGGCGGAGGCCAACGTTCCCCGGAAACAGGCTTGACTGTTGGCAATGCCAACCAGGCTATATCCATCAAACCCAAATAAAACTTCAACAATATAGTTCTTGGCATTCAACTAGTATGTATGCTTGGTTTGACACTGAACTAGTAGCAATATCCATCCATCCGTCCTGTACCTCTTGTCCGTATTAGCATAATGACCTGGAGGCTCATGGACTTGAGCTGACATCAGCTGGCGGGAGGTGGGGTACCCTGGACTTACAGCCAGACAATCGCAGGAACAACCAGTCACACTCACATCCACACCTTTTCATAGCTTTGTAGAAAAATTATTCAGGTAATTTCGTTATATTAATCAAACTGCCACTTCTTTCACAGAGCTGAAAAATGGGGCTGTAGCAGTGCAGCCAAATGATGGTGATGATGGTTGTTACATTCAGGTTTCCAAAAAGCCCTCTTCAACCGTGGAGCTTCCCACCCTCTCGTCAAGTGCTGCTCAACCCAAGACTGAGCGTGCTCGCAGCAACACCTCTGAGGCCAAATTACAAGGAAAGAAGCGTGTCATTCGGATGTTGATGGTAATTGTGGCTCTTTTCTTCATCTGCTGGATGCCTCTGTACTTCGCAAACACCTGGAAGGCTTTTGACCTAAGGTCAGCCTCCAAAGCCCTCTCAGGGGCACCAATTTCTTTCATACATCTGCTGTCCTACACTTCCGCCTGTGTCAATCCTGTCATATACTGCTTTATGAACACCCGCTTCCGCAAGGCCCTGCTATCCACTTTTGCCTGCTGCTGTCGCCACCACCTCTGCCGCAAGTGCTGGTGGTTTAAAAAACAAGAAGCAGGAAGAGACGATGGCACCACCGCCACTACCATGGGGGCGACAATGGCTACCTCTGTCTCAAAGTACAGCTACACTACTGTCAGCACCACAGCCTGATGACCCTTCATAAGAGTGCCATGTTAGTACTGGGCAGTCATTTACAGTCCTTTACCTTTCATTCATCATATTCACATATATATATGTTTTGAATAATGTGCTGACTAATGCAGCTGCCCTTTGCCCTTTGCCCCTTATGTTCTGAGTGCATGTTGCAGAATGTGAGCCAGTACAGCACTTCTGTTGAATTGTCAAGTACCAGAGCTCTTTTATTTGATTTTATTTACAATATAATGTTATGTTATAAATTATTAATAAAGACCATATAGTAATTGCACCAAAACATGATCCTGGCTACACTAAATCCGATTAACTTTAGTAGGGTTACCCAGGCTTTTTCTCAAGTTTGTCTTATTTTGTTTTTGGTTGGCATTGTGTATTTATTATTTATTATTTACCATTATTTATTACTGGTGTTGTATCTTAAAACAGTCAATCTCGGTTAGTGTCATTCCAGAAGGTCCCGACTCGAGCTGAAACATACTCCAACTAAATACCTTTTTCCTATTAATGTAAATAAACAAAACCAAAAACATGTTACAGTTGAACATATATTACATATAAGTGAGAAATGAAAGGGATAAATTAACATTTAAGGTTACTTGTACTTTCCTTGCAGATGTGATTGCCAAAGACAGCAATGTGGCAGTAAGATCAAAATAATTTTACACAGTGGTGTTTCTCAACTCAGGTCTCTGCTTTTGTTTTGAGCACGGTTGCAAAATAAGCCATAATGGACACAGAAATTTGATACCACACGATTCACACAAAGGTGAAGTCCATGTTGATCTCGTTGCCACGGCGGTCTTGTCAAGAATCATGTCTTCAATTAAGGTAAAAATAACCCTAAATGTTCCTTTAACTCTTTCATTTGTTATTCATATGCATGTCACATTGTTTATTGCATGTAAAACTTAAAAAATGTGTTTTCTGTTAACATTCTTGAGACTTGTGGTGTACTGTTAGTTAGCAAATAGGGTCAACTGCTGATGATATAGCATAATAGACTCGTGACAGAGCTGACTTCTGGTTCCTGTTTCCTCGTATTAGCAAGCTGACTGGCTGCTAACAAATTAATAACATTAAAAACACATTTGGCCTTGTCACTACTCAATCTGTACCGGAAATACAATCTGTTCTACATACAGTACATAAAGCATCTTATCAAGTATTTTACGGCAGTCATGCATCAGGCAATCTGATTTGTACTACAAATGTGCAAATGCGCCATTAGTCGATCGATTTGAGGCAGTTAGGGATGATGCACGTATTAAGCAACCCATTTTCACTCTGTATGTGCAAAGTGGATCATTTATACCACTCCTCGAAAACTGTTATTTCGATTCTACAAATGACCACATAATCATATCCATTGTGCAAAGTGGAGAGATTATAATCCTGATAATAATCCTTAAAATAATTCAAATTCTTTTCTGGTTGTATAAATTATTTTATAGGTTTTTTTCAGCACTGAAAAAAAATGACAAAAACATTTGCTAACAAGATATACTGGTATATGCATGGATGTTTTTTTTTCCATTTAGAAGAAAACTCTCTGGCTGCTGGTTACACGTTATCCATCTTTGCACTTAGCTTAGAGTTGCCATGTTGTATGCTAACTGGAAAATTTAGTTTTTAGTTTTAATAAGCTTCATTGCAGACAGCGACAACGTGTTCACAACATGCCGAAAAGAAAACAGAAACTGACGTAACACAGGAAGTGCAGAGGTAGAACAAGCAAAGGTAGAACAGCAGCGCCCTCTATTGATGAAAGTACTCTGTATACCAACCCTCCCACTTACTTTTACAATAGGATTTACAAGTCCCCTTAAGTAATATGTCAGAGCCATGCTCTCCTTTACAATAAGGTCATGTAAAAAAATATGTGAACAACAAAAATCACCTTTTTTCAAACTTCTCTCGTTTTACATTTTTCCCCCAAATAATTGCTTTGACCAGGCCGTGTTCTTCATAAAACTTTCAAGCATTTTTAAATATTGAAAAGCCCGATCTCTCCCCTGAGATATTCAAATCTCTGTCTCGCCAGTGGCTTAGTAAGGATATCTGCTTTCATGTCAGTTGTTGGACAATACTGCAGCTTGATCTGTCCATTCTGCACAATTCACGGATGTACGTAATGGTAGCGGATGTCTATTTGTTAGACTCCACATAGACTCCACTCCGAGATCACGCAGTAGTCGTCTTAGCTAGGTTCCTCCTTGAGCTGCTTGACTGAGTGCGATGTACTCTGCTTCTGCAGTTGAAAGTGCGACGGTTGCCTGTTTCTTGCTGAGCCATCTGAGTATCCGATTAATACTCCAGAGTCAGATTTCTCATACTTGAGAACAATGTTCACCGTCCCTTTCAACTACCGAAGTATCCTTTTTACAGCAGTCAGGTGTGAAGCATCTGGATTTGCGTTGAACTTTGTACTCACAGCTTGAGCTATGTCTAGTGGTGTGGCCATTGCAGCATACAGCGGACTTCCAACCATTGACTGATAGGTGTGTTGGTGCACTGGCACTTACTGACACCATCACTCTTTCTTAGCTTGACGTTGGCATCTGCAGGGGTTGCTACAGGATTATCCATTCCATATTTTTGAAGTATGCCTTCAATGTAATGCTTCTAGTGAAGAAAGATACATTCATATATATATATTCTTTTCTTTATCTTGCATCACGGAGATGACAAGGATGTTAGACAGCTCACCCATGTCCTTTCATCTTGTAGCGCTCCTTGAGAGCCGTTTTGAGCTCATTCATGCTTTCAGTTGACTCTGTAATCGGAATCAAGTCATCCACATAAACTGCAAGTATCTCAAGCTTGTGTCTTGATCTCACGAACACGCAGGGGTCTGTTTGAATCCAATCTCCATCATGAACTTTGTAAACGCCTTACTCCAACAGCGAGGAGACTGCTTCAGTCCATAGATTGGTCTTTTCAGTTTGCATACCAGGTGCTCCTGCCCTGGTTTTATGTAGCCCTCTGGTTGCTCCATGTATATTTCCTCTTCCAGGTGTCCATTAAGGAATGCAGTAACAACATCCAGCTGGTGCACATGCAGATCATTTTGAGCAGCAAATGACAGTAATGTACGAATAGAGCTGAATCATACCACTGGTAAAAATGTTTCATCATAGTCAGTGCCATACAACTTTGAGTAGCCCTTGGCAACAAGCTTGCACTTGTATCGTTCCACTCTTCCATCACTATGATGCTTGACTTTGAACACCCATCTTGATCCTAGTGCCTTTCTGTCTCTTGGTAGTCCACTAAGTCCTATGTTTCATTTTCAATTAGAGACTCATATTCCAAGTCAGCCGCTACTTGCCACCTACTTTGCATCAGGACTCTTCATTGCCTCTTTCAGTGAGAGTGGTTCTGTCAACATGTTGGCATAATGATCAACAGTCACTACATCAGCGCACTCATCGTATACAAATCTTTTTGGAGCATGTCTGATTCTGCCACTTTTTCTGACAGTGCTCTCGACAGCGACCTCATCATCTCGCGTTTCACTCTCATTTGGTGTCAGTTATCTCGTTCTCTGTGCAGGGTACTTTCACTTCTTGCTTCCAGTTAAAGTTTGATTCGTCAAAGATGACATCACAACGGATTAGAATCCTCTTTTTGTCTTCATCATACAGTCGATAGCCTTTGGCATTGTTTGCATATCCCATGAAGCGAAGTTTCACAGCCTTTTTGTCCAGCTTTTTTCTGTCTTCATCTGGTGCATGTGCATAAGCAATACAGCCAAACACTTTCATGTGACTCACATCAGGTTTTTTGCCACACCATCTCTGATATGGTGTTTCTCCCTTCAGAACAGTGGGTAGCCTGTTCTGTATGTAGGCCGCTGTGGCTACAGCCTCTGCCCAAAACATCTTTGGTAACTTTGCATGAGACAGCATGCTCCTCGCTGCTTCAACTAGTGTTCTATTTTTCCTTTCAGCAACACCATTTTGCTGTGGTGAGTGGGGTACAGTCATTTCATGGTGGGTGCCTTTAGTCTTTAGTCAATATTCTTGAAATTCTTTTGAGGTGTACTCACCGCCATTGTCTGTTCTCAGCCTTGAGATGCTTCGCCACAGTCATTTGTGAAAGTTTTCTCAAATTCCTTGAATTTGCATAGCGCTTCAGTCTTTTGTCTCATGAAGTATGCTTTACAGTACCTTGAGTAGCCATCTATGAAGGTGACAAAATATTTTGACCGACTTATAAATTCCGTCTTTCATCTTTCCCACACTTATAGCATCTCCACATGCTTTGTCCTGCTGCTCCCACTGCTTTGGAGACATCCTGCACATTTCCACATAATTGTGACGACATTGCTGATGCACCACTTGACGTAGCACCACTGTTATCATTAGCATTAACTCGCTTTTGTTCTTCATTGATCAGTGCTTGCTGAACAATCTTCAGTGTCAGGTTGTCAATCTTTGTTTCAAGTGCAGCGGCAATAGTTGCATAACTTGGTGGCAAACTTCCCAATAGTGTCACAATTTGGTCCTCCTCTTCAATGACTCCTTAGCTCCTTCATTCGTTTAAGATGCTCAGTTAAACCATCTCCTTCTTTCATCTCACATCTGAAGTATTTCTTCAGAAATAATTTGTTTGCCAAAGTGTCTCTCTCAAAATGGCCTTTCAACGTAGTCCATGCTTTTGTAGGAGTCTGGCAGCTGGTTATCAGATACAACTGTGGTGTACTTACATTCAGCACCAACATAGAGAATGCTTTTTCTCTTCCTTTTGTAAACTCAGCATGTGCTGCTGTGTTAGCATCTCCGGGTAGCACGTCTTGCTCCGTTAGCATGCCCCACTGTCCTTTAGCCTTTAGCAAGTGCTCCATCTGAAACTTCCATGTTGCCCAATTCTCTGGTCCGCATAGCCTGTCCATAAACCGCTTGTCTTTCATTGTGAATTTCCACAACACCGTATTCCATGGACTTCAGCTTTCTTGCGACGCTCTGGGCCCATAACCTGTAGTTTTTAGTTTTAATAAGCTTTATTGCAGACAGCAACAATGTGAACACAACATGCCGAAAAGAAAACAGAAACTGATGTAACACAGGAAGTGCAGAGGTCGAACAAGCAGCGGTAGGCCAGCTGCGCCTCTATTAATGAAAGTACTCTATATACCAACAGAAAATGTACTCAAACTGTGTCAAAACTTTGGTGTACATTTTTAATAATGGGATCCCTTTTGGGAAGGTTCACTAGTTTTCCATGCTTCACCATTTGTGGATAATGGCTCTCACGGTGGTTCACTGGAGTCCCAAAGCTTCACAAGTGGCTTTTTTTCCCCTTAATAATCAAAAGTTCCATTTAAGAACTGCATTTTGTGTTCATTTGTTTTGTCATCGACTAATATTCACATTTGTTTGATGACCTAAAGCATTTTAGTGTGGCGAGCGTACAAAAAGAAAATCAGGAAGGAGGGCAAACACTTTTTCACACCGCTGACACAGAAAAGGCACAATATACCTGTGAATATCCTCATTCATCCAGGTCAATGAATTCTTAGGACACAGAATCGATCGCAACTGGACTGGTCAGGTTACCTTACAAGATATTTTGCCTCACATCCGAGCAGGGTAAAGAGTTGTCACATTTGGACTCACTGGCGTCTAGTCTGTGAACATGAACTGGTGAGGCCTGCTTCAATTAGAGGCAAAACATCTTCTAAGACAATCTGAACAACAAAGTTGCGACCAATTCAATGCCCTGAGAACAACGCCCCCAAAAAAACATTAAAAACTCATTTGCTCCATGCACGTTATTTGGTCATATACTGTAAATTTAAAAAAGGGGTGGTTCAAAAAGCAGTTTGTCCAACATATGAACTGTTTGGAAAAGTATTTTGCTCTTTAAGCAGGACATTACAATTTAGATGTATGTAAGTATGTTTCCTGTACAACCTACACAATTGGACAAAATTGTTGGTACCCCTCAGTTAAAGAAAGAAAATTCCACAATTCTCACTGAAATCACTTGACATTTACCAAAGTAACAATAAATAAAAAAAATATTGAAAATTAAACAATCAAAATCAGCCTTTGCTTTTGAATGGTTGATTAACATTCATCCATTCATTCATTCATTCATTCATTCATTTTCTACCACTTATCCTTACGAGGATCGCGGGGGTGCTGGAGGCTATCCCAGCTGTCTTCGGGCGAGAGGCGGGGTACACCCTGGACTGGTCGCCAGCCAATCACAGGGCGGTTGATTAACATAATTATTTAAACAAATAAACTAATGAAACAAGTCTGGACAAAAATGACGGTACCTCTTCAAAAGATTGAAAACAATTTGACCAGAGCCACATGATTATCTCACGTGTGTCCTTTAATTGACATCATAGGTGTCTTCAAACTCATGATCTGTCATAATCAGTCTGCCAATTTAAAGGGTGACAAATGGTCACTTTGCTGTTTGGTGACCACACTGAACATGGACAACAGAAAGCAAGAATTGTCCCAGGACATTCAAAAGAAAATTATAGACGAACATCTGAAAGGTAAAGGCTATAAGACCATCTCTAGGCAGCTTGAAGTTCGTGTGACAAGAATGGGACATATTATTCAGAAGTCTGAGGTCCACGGGACAGTATCGAACCTCCCTGGACGTGGCCGCAAGAGGAAAATTGATGACAAGTTGAAGAGATGGATAGTTCAAATTGTATCCAAAGAGCCCAGAACAACCTCCACAGATTGTAAAGGTGAACTTCAAGGCCAAGGTACATCAGTGACAGATCGCACCATTGGTCGTTGTTTGAGTCAAAGTGGACTTCATGGGAGACGACCAAGAAGGACACCACTGTTGAAAGCATACAATCATAAAAAAGCGAGACTGGAATTTGCGAAAATGCATGTTGACAAGCCGCAGAGCTTCTGGGAAAATGTTCTATGGACAGATGAGTCAAAACTGGAGATTCTTGGTGAGGCACATGAACTGAATGCTCATAGACTGAAAAATCAAGCCTATGTACGAAGAAAAGAACACTGTCCCTACTGGGAAACATGGAGGAGGCTCAGTTATGTTTTGGGGCTACTTTGCTGCATCTGGCACAGGGTGTCTTGAAGTTGTGCAAGGTACAATAAAATCTCAAGACTATCAAGGCATTCTGAAGAGAAATGTGCTGCCTCGTGTCAGAAAGCTTGGTCTCAGTCGCAGGTCATGGGTCTTTCAACAGGACAACGATCCAAAACACAGCCAAAAGCACCCAAGAATGGCTAAGAGAAAAGCGTTGGACTATTTTGAAGTGGCCCTCTATGATACCAGATCTGAATCCCATTGAACATCTGTGGAAGGAGCTGAAACATGCCATCTGGTGAAGACACCCGTCTAACCTGAGACAACTGGAGCAGTTTGCTCCAGAGGAGTGGGCCAAAATACCTGATGACAGGTGCAGAAGGCTCATTGACACTTACAGAAATCGTTTCATTGCAGTGATCTTCTCAAAAGGTTGTGCAACAAAATATTAAGTTATGGGTACCATAATTTTTGTCCAGGCCTGTTTCATTAATTTGTTTTTTAAAATAATTATGTTAATCAACAATTCAAAAGTGATGGCTGATTTTGATTGTTTAATTCTCAATTTTTTTTTATTTATTGTTACTTTTGTAAGTTTCAAGTGAATTCAGTGAGAATTGTGGGATTACCTCACTTTTTGTGATTACCGTTAATTTCTGGAATGAGTGCAGCTGAATATACGTATATCGTACCCACTAAATTTAAAGATAATAAAAGATTTGTGTCCATAAGCCACCATAAGTGTCTACTTTGTAACTTGGGATATTTAGTACACAGAAATTGACTTACAAGATCTTTTGTTTCACATCCGAGCAGGGTAAAGAGCTGTCCATTTGGACTCACTGGCGTTATACAGAGATCTTTTTTTTAATGAATACTTTTTTTTGAAACTGTACCAAACATTGCAAGGGGCAAGTGATACATTTGGTTAAACAGCAGCCTACATCAAGGAGGAAGAGTCTTGAACTTGTTCTGTCATGTTTACCTCTATTATTTATTTATTTATTTATTATCACACTGATTGTTTGTATACAGTATGTACATGTCTACCAAAGCTTCTATGTATTTTAATTTGTATTTGTCACATCTGGTTCCTGCTTGTGTCATGTGGTAATACTGCACAATTTGTGCTGTTGAAACTGTGTTTCAATGTGTCATGTTACTATACTTGTTGTAGTATATGTAAGGTTATAGTTGTCATTAATGCTTTATGCTTTCTAGTTTTCCATGGTTTAGGTTCATAAATTGTTCAATTAATATAATAAATATTGGGAAGACACTGGATTGTCAGTGGATTTGTCGCGGTGCGGTGTAGCTCTGGATTGCTGACACAGAGGCAGGTGAGGTTGCTTGCACAATTTATTCAGTCCAAAGGGGTATAACAAAAGCGATGGTCACAAAAGGGTGCACCCTGGAGAACAAGCTAAAGAATCTAAACCAGGGGTGCTCATTAAGTCGATCGCGATCTACCGGTCGATCGCGGAGGTGGTACTGGTCGATCTCGGCGTGACATTAAAAAAAATATCATCCTAGCATCAATGTCGTCACTTGATTGCCATTCAGCCATTCAGATGACAACTGAATGTTGCCCTTCGGATGACCAATCAAATCAAACAACGTCTCTAAGTGCAGCAGAACTTACGATGTCAGCCTATCATCCATCCCCGTTACTTGATTGACATACAGGACAACCAGTCAGATGACAACTGAATTTTGACCTTTAGGTCACCGCTCATGCGTAAACAACGATGCAAAGTGCTAAGCTAGTCGGCGAATTGCGTCAGATTTTAAGCCCTCGCTAAAGTTTATGGTCACTAAAATGAGTGAAGTAGCTGGACCAAGTAAAAAGGCAAAAACATATCACTTCCATACGGAATGGGAGGTGGACTTTTTTTTCACAATGTCTTTTTCGAAGTGCGTTTGCCTGGCTAACCTGGCTATCAGCAGCTACTGTCCGGACTATGCATCCCCGGCTGATTCAATTCAGTGCAAGTCATCAAAGTAAACTCAGGTAATTACAAAAAATGTTAATAGTTAATTATGTGTGTTTTGCAGTATTGGCTCATTTGGTTATGTAAGGTACATCAACATACATTGTACGTACAAATAATCCTCAATACATTTGAAAATAAATAGATGTTTTGCATTTTTGTAGTGGGTAGATCATTTTGACTCGGTCATTTTAAAAGTAGCTCGCATGCTGAAAAAGTGTGAGCACCCCTCATCTAAACCATACAATCAATCAATCAAACTTTATTTGTAGAGCACTTTTCATACATAGACTGTAGCACAAAGTGCTTTACATGTTAAAAAAGAAAGACAACAAGACACATATACACACACACTCGCACATACACTGTAAAACCTAGTAGCACATCTTTTTAAACCACTTAAGTTAATTAGACTTGATTCTTGAAAAAAATTACACTCACTTAAAATGAATTGAATATACTTAAACAATAACAATTGTTTCAATAACTCTTTCATTTTTAGTTCATTTAAAGTTACAGAAGGTTTCAAGTAGATGTTAACAAACCTATTTAGTTAGATAAACTCATCTTCTCTGATTTTATTTTAATTTTTGAGCGAGTTCTATGAAACCTGTTGGAACCTGTTTGCACCTGTTCACCCTCACATCTTCAGCAGCACGGTACCCACACAAGGAGCACAGCTGAATTATTTCAGTTTTATCAAGAAATCAGAAGGTTATCTGAAACGACTTCTTCACTTTTGCTGAGGCCAGCGGCGAATGGACCTTGATGTCTTGTCTATGGTAAGAACAACTTTTAAAGTTTTTCCTCCCGCATTCAGTGGGGGAAAGATCACTGCTTAAGTTCGCTTTTAAGGGTAAGTTAGCCAATTAACATATCTCAGAACAGAAAAGTAATTGTCTGCACACTTTTGGTATTTCTTAACTATCATCTCCAAACCGTGTCAGATTGCCAAATAAAAATACATTTAAAGGGTAATTTTTCATCTTCCAATTTTGATTTGTAACAAAGTGTTGGAAGAATTGTACATAAAGTTATTCTATTCTTACTATATTCTTATGACCTATTTTTACTATATTCTTATGACCTATTTTTACTATATTCTTATGACCTATTTTTCTTATGACCTACATACATTTCATATCACTCACATAACAAAGTAAGATTAGTAACACATAGCAATGTAAGATTAATGCTGTGACGCCTGCACTTGTGGTGTACATCATGATTAAGGGAAAACAGAACATGACAGAACATTCCTCAGCAGATAGTTTTATCACACCCTCAGGAGACATAACTGCACAGGTCAGAAGTAGATATGACCTCAAAGAATGTGTGTATGTCCCCAGAGGATCACATGCCAAGGATGAGATACCCACACCTTATGGATAACATGTTGTACGAAAGAACCGGTTTCAACTTGTTTAGTTAAACCCCCCTTCCCCTTAGTAGTTGAAATCTCGTGTAACTAGGGCGTCCCTAAGTAAATAAAAGGGCAGGAGAAATGGGGACTGTTTCAGAGTTGGTAGGAGGATTGTAACTGTGCAGTCTCCATCACTCTCCTTGCAAGTAAAAAGAAACTCACCTCTCTGTGTCTTCCTTTGTACAGGCAGTGTTTTTTACAAGTGTTGGGGGTTAAACCTGACACAAAGCTAGAGGAAAGCTATTTGACAATGTGCTTACCTCTGGAATGTTTTTTTTAATTTGTTGTTGAAGAAAACTATACTACTTTTGTTTTTTCCCTTTTTGTATTGCAGATTTTCTTAAAACAGTGCTAATGGAAACAAAAGTTTGAAACTCAGGGTCATTCTTGATTATGTAAATGTAGAGAGGCTTATTTTGCCGTCCCATCCTGAGAGCGTAAATGCCCTAATATATGACGTTAAAAACATGTTGAACTTGACTTATGACTTGCGCCTTCAACTTTCTTCCAAATTACCATCAAGGACAGACTAAGGACACACTGGAGACACAGAGACTCGAGATGGTGGAGCAGTTTAAGAAAATGTCCATGGAGAAAGATATGGTTCTCATTCATTGACATATGCAGCAGACCTTTGCGCTGAAGCGGGAAGAAATAGTACATTCAGACCCTCCCCTGGTTGATGTTGTTGCAAGATGGCCTGCACTCTTCTGTCAAGCCCAGGTGGGTAAAAATATAAGAGCACATGTAATGTAAAAATAACTGTCTATTTTGTCTACATAAGTCTATCATAGGTTTAAAATTGAGATGCAGGACTTTTTCATTGGGTAATGGGTACTCTGTAAAAAAAAGCCCGTCTCTTTTTTAATTCCATTACTGTGAATTCCATCACATCACCAATCAGAATCTTCCCTACTCCTCCTTTGCTGCTCTTGACAAGCACACATCTCAGCTTCTAAAGCTCTACCAAATGAAGAAAATCTGATGTTTCGGTGAAAGGTTACAAGCTCTTACATGATAATCAGGTACAGCTACTCCTATACAATAAATTAATGATAAAATCTGATTGTTGCATTCACAGTCTAGCTTCACATGTTCACATCTTGTCCTTTTTGTGTACTTTAGGACAAGAACAACATTACAGAAGCATTACATTACAAACATGACATTATTTTTCTCATATACATTTGGGATTTCTTTAATCGAAGTTGATCACATGTCCTTGGTAATCACATATTGTAAGAAATAAAATCCTTACAGAAATCCTGTCTTGAAGCAGATGTAAGTTTCAAGGGATAGTTGGGATTTTTTTTATTACATGAAGTTGTATGACATCATCAGCAGTGTAGTGCATCAACAGTGACCTACCCCCCACTTGGTCCCTTGAGCAGAGTTCTGGTCAGATTTTGGTGAGGCAGACTGTAGTTCCGGTTAGTTGGTGGGGCCACTTAAGTAAAGAGTTTGGCTTTTCAAAGCAATATGGTTTCAAAAGAGTAATACCGTTGCTAACAAAAACGTCAGACCTCTCAGTTTCTCTGTGTTATTTTCTCTCCGTTTGTATCACTACGAGTATTTGCCTGCCCATCTTGCGTCGCTGCAGTCTTCATCCACTGTGGAACCAAACTCAACAATGGACAGGTGACCGTGTGAAGGGATACATATATAATGCCGAGCAATTTGTGAGTTTTGATTTCTTTGAGGAGGCATTTTTGTGATGCAAATGTAATACTCTTTTGAACGCATATTGTTATGAGAATCCAAACTCTTTACTTAAGTAACCCCACCAACTAACCAGAACTATGTTCCTCTTCACCAAAATCCGACCAGAACACCGCCTACAGGACAAAGTGGGGGGTAAGTCACGTGTGATGAACTACACTGCTGATGGGGATGTCATACAACCTCATGTTAAAAAAATCCCAACTACCCCTTTAAAGTCTGTGAATAGCCCGAAAGTTTCTTTGTGTCTCTTTTTTGAAAAGAAAGAAGAAAGCCTTACTACATTGCAATTTCCTCAAGGATAAAGTCATTTTTATTTTGATTAAATTATTTGTATTTTATATAAGATAACCAATTCTTAACTTGCAGTCTGCGAGCACAACATTTAAACCGTTTTAAAAATCAGCAGGATTATGTACTCAATATTTCCGGTCAATCCTTGAATAAATATGATGGTGAACATTTTCTACTTTGCAG
Organism: Doryrhamphus excisus; assembly: GCF_030265055.1. Lineage (NCBI taxonomy): Eukaryota > Metazoa > Chordata > Actinopteri > Syngnathiformes > Syngnathidae > Doryrhamphus > Doryrhamphus excisus. The sequence goes on along the minus strand of NC_080475.1, from coordinate 19,234,119 downwards.
GATAAAGAGGCACCCCACGGTGAAGCAGTGGCTCTGCTGACTGTGGTCAGTGAGGATGAGGTGCCAGCTGGGATAAATTTTGAAACACACCATGTGTCCATCGTCCTCAAGGGTCAGGTTGTAATGTCTCTGAGATCTTGGCCTGATGCGTTTCGGAAAAATGCAAATTTGTTTGGACTGATTTATGCTCTCCATTGAACTACTCTGAGAAGCTGAATGGGTTTTTTGAGTTTATCCAGGTTGTCCTCTTAAACCTTGATGATGGTAGAAAGTTGCAGGCCTTAAAAAAATGAGCTAACTTGGTAAAAGCTGTACCTGTATGTTGAACCAAGCGCCTCACAAGTCCATTGAGTAGCTGTTGTTTAGAATATTATGCTTTTCCAGATTGTTTATTGCATTTTCAATTTCCAATTTGAAAAAAGATATTTCAGTACATTTCTACATTTTCAAACTTCCACCAGTCAGTCTCATTTTGACAACAATCTAAGTTATATGTTTGAGTTTCAAGTTTTGACAGTTATTCTCGAAAATAATATGGTCTTGTAATTTCAGTTTCAGAAGTCTACACAAGGATTGAAATTTCTGGAAATGTCTTTAGTAATATAGAATTACTTGGTTTGGTAGTTTTGTGTGGATCGGCTTGCTTTTCAGGGTGAGAAATCAAGCAGTTTGTTTCTGCTTGATTTCACATTTTAAGTGTGTTGCTGCCTCCCTTAATGCTTAAAGTCTTGTAGACTTAAACAGTCTATTGAACAGTCTATCTTCAATAAAGAATGCTTGTATTGTTTTAAAATAAATGGCAAATTTGTTTTAAATAATTGTCTCATTTGTGTTCATATAACTTAAACAGTTTAAGGCAATCGATTTCCTTAAATGAAGTGAGTAATCACTACTGCAAAGCATTATGTTTATACCACTAGAATGAGGTGAGTACAATTGAACAAAGCGAGTTAAACTTGTGCCTTTAGAGTCGAGTTAACGAGACATGTTTGCGTTTATAGTACTCAAATAATACTATCTGAATTATTTATTTAGCTTAAGTAATTCTAACTTTAAATTTTGTCTTTTTAGCTCAAACAAGGGGTTGCTTTGACTTAACTGAAAAACAATGTTCTACTTATAAGGTTTGAGTTAATAAACTTAAATGATTTACGGCAATCTGTTTCCTCAAACCATTCGAGTTCAACTAAATTGTCGAATTTTACAGTGTACATAGACACACACACATAAGAAGTTTATTTGCCTGAGTACAGAGGAACCAGTTCAGGAAGCACTGCCATCTGCGCTGGGGGCTGCCCACGGCCCAGGCCATAATGCTCAGGGGCCCACCACACCAAAAAGGAGGCAGGCGACCCACTGTGCTGCAGTGGGGCACCGCCACAGAGCTCCCAACCACCCCAGTCGGTAAGCCCCACAAGAGGAGAGAACAGCCCCCAGCGCAGAGAGCCCTCACTGAGGAAACACTGGATATATGGGATAAAAAATATAAAAACATAAAAAATAAGAATATAGAAAGTATATATAGAAATAATGACATAAAAACTAAAATATATAAGAACATTGATAAAACCTAAAATAAGCATGTGTAAAAATATAAAAACATATAAAATAACCATAAGATTAAAGTCAAGTTCAAAGGTTAAAAAAAAGAGTATACTAAGAGCATGAGTTAAAAGCCAAATTAAATAGATGGGTCTTGAGCCTATTTTTTTAAAAATCTCAACATTCTCTACGGCCCTTAGGTCCTCCGGCAGGCTGTTCCACAAACGGGGGCCATAAAACCGGAAAGATGCAAAACCGCAAAGTCCTCACAAAGAGAGTTTGTTGGAGTGTGCTGGAATTTGCTGGCATCCGGATTTATTAAATGGTCAATGGTGTGAAAAAGATTTTGAGATTGTTTTTGTGAGATGAGATTATTCTGTTAAAATTGTCATTTCTTGCATTTCTCAGAGCTTTATTAAATGTTTTTAATTGCTCACGGTATATCTGGTAGTTTACTGTTAATTTGTTTTTCCTCCATTTTCTCTCTGCCACCCTGCAGTTTCTCTTCAGTTTTTTGATTTCTTCATTTCTCCACAGTGTAGTATGTTTAGTTGGGACTTTCTTTAAAACCAGTGGAGCAACAATGTCGATGGCTGTCTTTAATTTACTGTAAAATCATCAACAATAAAATCACAGGGTGCAGGTAAAGAAACTGGAGGATGTTTGTCTAAAATGTCAATACAATTTGCAGCCACTTCAGAGATAATATAGCGCTTCCTGACAGTTCTCACAGTTCTCTCATACAGGCTGAAGGTGAAGGCTGCTGAGCGTGCATATGGAGACAGAGTCACACATGTAGGAAACACAGTAGCAGCACAGGGGAACTCGGAGTCGAGAATGAGGAATAATCCGGCGTTCCCCAGCTGTCAGCAGTCAGCCTACATAGAGGGGAAGGTGACCAATCTCAGGTGCGTTCAGCAGACCCTGTGTTACTGACTGTACAGTAACACAGCGTCTGCAACGAAAAGCAAAACAGGGAGGAGACAGAGGAACCAGGCAAGGGCAGGAGCGTCACAATATTTGTTTTATTCATAAATCCTAAAGTATGTGGTTTGACTCAGAATCCTGAACAGCCTTTTGCAAATTCAAATTGTACAATTCATAAAAAGTTCTAAAAGTCAGGCATTATCAACTTATCAGTACAAAGGGCTGCATTGACACCGACAATGATGAAAGAGAACCAGCATGTTTGATGGCGAAATTGACACCATAACAGAGGCGCTGCCAGGAGGACTACCTAACGACAACAGACTCCGCAAATGAGAGAGAGAACCGGCATTTTTCATGGCGAAATTGGCGCAATGATGGTAGCGGTGCCAGGAGGACATCCCAATGACAACAGACTCCGACAATGAGAGAGAACATGCATGTTTGATGGTGAAATTGACGCAAACACGGAGGAAGTGCCGGGTGAGTTACACACCATAAGTTTAATGGACTACTACAGACTCTGACAATGTTGAGAAAGAACCGGCATGTTTATTGGGCGAAACTGACGTGAACATGGAGGAAGTGCCTGGCGAGTGGAGCTTGGGCGAAGGTACCTTCTATAATTGTATTGGCTGAGTGTATTGTTAAAAAGTAGAATAACTAAACTCACTGTTGCATGAAGTGCAGGGGGGTGGTAGATGCAGTAATTCACCCTGGAACTCTTCAAGTTGAGGGCTAACAAAAGCCTGAAAACACCAAAAAAAATTCCAAATAAAAACAAATTAGACAAACATCATTTTACTAACTACTGACTAGTGGCCTTATTGCCACAATTTTAAAAAAATATCGAGAAACTATTCAATAACGTTGGACAAATGTATTAATAAGAATGAATTGCTAGCAGAAAGTAAAATAGAGATACAAACTGAAGGTGATTATTCATTAGTGTGTCTGTGCAAAGCAGACACGCACCCCCAAGAGTTACGGGATGGGGAAGATATCTCTTGCAGTTTGTTTACAGGTCAGGAGGTCACCAACGGCATCCACCTACAGGAGGATTGGGGGCCCTTCTGCGTCTGGACAACATATGCCGCTGTTCAGGGTAGTGGCAACTTCTTACTGGCCGGCGGATGCCACATCTGCACAATCTGAAATATGTAAAAACAGGGAAGGGAAAGAAGGGGCTTTTTGCAGCTGCTCTGATCTAAGACCCACTTAGATGGTAGGCTGGACAGGGACTGTGATAAGCCCGGACGTCTGTATTAGATTTGTGGTGTCAGGAATACATTTTGGGCATATTCTATCTTGGTTTGTGTATTGATCTCTCCCACCCTCCACTCGACACCCACCAGGAACTCGCCTCGAAGTACAGGGAGGCTGTGAGTTTCCTTCAATTTTGGCGCCCAACGTGGTGGAGGGGGAGTTTAGTGTGTAGGTTGTCCGGTCGACTTCACTTGCCTTCTCCAATCCATGGGCCCCACATTTGAAAGGTAAGCAGAAAACCTGTTACTTCAAATTTCTGCAATTGAACATACCAAAACGGAAGTGGATAAGTTAAGTTGAAAGTCAACCTGTTGTATTTTGTTATTATACAGTTTTGTATTTGAACACAAGTTACGAGGGTTGAAAGTCCCATATTTATATGCAAAGTTCCATACAAAGGTTGGAAGTCCTGTGCTTTGAGCGTGAAGTTCCATAATATTTAAAGGTTGTTGGGGTATATTGTTGTATTGTGTTCCCTTGTTGTTGTTTGTTTGCCTGAAACGCTGTTTCCTTTTGTTGGCTGTGTTTTGTGGGGTGTTGTCCTCTTTTATTTTTGCAATGGATCGTGAGTTTGACTGGGAGTGTAAAGAGGGAGAGGGTTGTGAAGGCCCTCCAGGAGTGTTGCATCAGAGAATTTCAAAGCAAGTGTTGAGTGGTCAAGATAAAGCCAGTCATGAGGCTGATAAAGTGGTAATGAAAAAAGAATGGAAGTTGCTTGGAGGTGATGTGATTAAGACGATGAGGTCGGCTGAAAAGAAGTTGAGAGAAGGACAGCAAGATGTGTCAGTGTTGAGGCGAGGAAAGTATAAGAAGGAATGTGACAGGGTTGAACATAGACGACAGGTTGTACACAAAATGGCTATGGCCAGTGCTGCTCTAGCTCCACTGGAGTCTAATAAGTCCTCCCCCACGGAGGTTCCAGTGCTGACTGCAGCTCCGTTGTATGTCTCTACAGACGCTGGCATATATCTAACATATTCAGGGCGGGGCAGACATTGACGGTGATGACGACATGACCCCTGTAGAGGACTTATGTACCGCTAGAAGTAGACACCAGGTGGATGACAGCCAAGCAGCCCCGCCTTCAGATATTGTCACCACAGGGGACAATATCACATCTAATTTGGCTTTGACACAGGACGCGCAACAAATGACTGATAAGTGAGAAAAGTGAGAAAAGTGGCAGCCAGACTAGCAAAGAGAGTGAACAAAGAAAACATACTGTCTGGAAAAGGCGACCGTGACAGGAGCTGCCACAGAAGTGGAGATAGTAACAAGTCCAGGTCTGGGTCAGACGGAAGTCCCGAGAGGACCAGTGTGACCTGGTGGATAGACCATTTTAATGCAAACAGGAGGCACACGCCAAATTATAAAAGTGAGACTCGGGAAGCGAGTGAATGGAAGGGAGGCAAAAGTAAGACAAAGACATATTCCCCTGCGAAGATGTTTCCCCTTTAAGGTAGATAGTCAAGGCAGACACACAGAATATTCACCCTTTCGAGTCACAGATGTAGCAGGAGTGGCTAAAAAATTGCCCCCGATCACTGAAGGTGGTTCGAGGTGGAACGATGCACTGTTACAGGCAACGGCAGGCATTAATTTGGCTTGGGGAGATGTGCGCCAGTTATTGGCTGAAATCACTTTGCTCTCCCATCTGTATGCTCTGACTGCAATGGCGGGATTAAATGATGTTGCACTGCATGAACTCTTTGGCCCTCATGCGCGCCCTCTATTTGCTGTTCTTGGAGCTGAGTACCCTAAACCGGTTGACTCTTGGAGTTATGCCTGGACAGATCCTGTTTGTTTGTTTGTTTGTCATTTTATTTCGAGCAAAAAACAAACAAACAAAAAAACCAAATGAAATGCACTGTCGCAAACATACAACAAGATACACATAAATCAGCACAATCAAGACCACCAGTCTTGAGCAAGAAGAAATAATATATAACACATTGAAAGCTCGAAATGGAGTGGGAAGAAGTAGAACTTATTAAATCCCACCCCAATATCGATAGAAATCTATAGAAATATCATCATGACCAGTCTGCATCAATGCATTGTCTGAAATCCTGTTAAAAGGTCTGGTTAGCTCAGTCGGTAGAGCATGAGACTCTTAATTTGCGAGGCTCAGAAAACCGCATTAACAGGACAAAAGAGGTTGGTTTCACATTTAAGGGAAGGGGCCTACCACTCACCGCCTGAACAGGGACTTGTACCCTTGACATCAGCTGTCACAGTCATTCGCATCATTTGGGAACTCATCCTGATCCATGGTTACCACTGACTTGCATTTGAAATTTCAAATCAACATGTAAATGTAAGTAATAATACTCTTACTGTTAAAGGAAGACACAGCCCAAACACTTGATTTTTGCAAGGCAAGTCACTTCCGTTAAAATTTGGATTTTCAAAAGGAACGAAGACAATACATCTGCAACCGTGTCAAAGGGCACGTAAACAGTGCAGCCATAGCAGAGGGTGGTTTCGATCCAACTGACGTTAGACTGAAGTTCTAGAGGTCCCTGTTTCAAGCCCGTGTTTCAGCACAATCCCTGTTTAAGTTCCGACTTGGCAAACAGTTTGAAAAAAGCTTATTGGCTGGCTGTAAGGATTTTAACTTCATTCTTCAAAAGCCCCCCTCCCACACCAGACAAGGTTAGAGGGGGTTACAAGCCAAACCATTGACATCAAGCGCACAAGTTGAGTCCGGTGAGCCCGAGGGTGGCTCAGGTGTTTCTTTCACAGCTTGCTATTAAACCTTTCAAACCGTGATTGTGATTTCTTGTTTTGTTGAAGAAAAGCCCATTATTTCTGGAACAATTTTCCCTACAAAGGAGAAATAATTGTCAATTTGGACAATTGTCAATCTGCCCCCACTTTGGACACATCGTTGTGTTTCAATGTTTGGCAACTGCTTTGTGACTTCGCCAGTCCTCTTAAAAGCCCCTTCCTTCAGGTTTCCATAGTGTAGTGGTTATCATGTTTGCTTAACAAGCAAAAGGTCCCCTGTTCAAAACTGGGTGGAAACATGGCTTTTCAACTTTTCAACTGATCGGGTGCATTTGCCTTTAGACATGCGTAAATTAGCTAAAATACTAAAATGCTAACGACTATCATGCTATCATGCAGCTATCACTGTTTTAAAAAACAGTTTTATTACAGGAGAAGGTCCAGTCTCAGAACTATTTTGGTTCCTTTACTGGAGTACGTCAAAGCGACACTGTCACTGCCTTTCTGAGTGCAGCCATAACGCAGTCCCTGGTGGTCTAGTGGCTAGGACTCGGTGCTCTCACCGCCGCGGCCTGGGTTTGATTCCCGTTCAGGGAACTGACATTTGGACAGGTTTTGAGGGGAGATTTGCGATTTGTCTTGGTCGAACAGTTAGGGTCATCTTTAAGCACTATCAGCGAACTGCTGTCATCCTGAAGCGGCTGACAACAGGAATACGAATAAAACACGTCAATAAATGATAGACTTGAGTTTCTGGTAAGTACTACACAACCAGATAAGGTGTGTTTAATCCCTAGTTACCCAGGGGATGCAAGACCCTGGCTCCCCTCATGTTAAAGGAGCAGGCGCACCTCCCTGCCTGACTACTCCATTCAAAGGGTTAAGGCCTCTCCCATAGAGGTTAGGGAGGCCTCTTAATCAGGGAGCGAGAGAGACTCACCCAGGTGTTAACAGCCGCGGTGTTGCAGAGGCTGCATCCGAGCCTGCGCACGATCAGAGTAACCGATGGTTGGTCGTGCGTGACACTGGACCCTCTGCTTTTAAGGCTGCTCTCTCCTTTGAGCTTTTTGTAGAGCTGCCTTCTTGCTAGGCAGCCTGAAACCAGCCAAGAGCATTGAGTATCTACTCCCTATATGCTCTGATTAGGCTCTGCCCCTTTCCCGCCTTCTCTTCTTGAGCCCTCCCAGAAGGTGTCAACCTTTTCAGTCCAGTACTTTCCCCTTGCACATGCTCAGTTCAGTCTGGTACTTTCCCATTGAGGAGTCAGGCGCTTTTTCCAACAGCAGTGATGACATTGGCTGTATACAATCACTGCAAATGGAGGTCAGAGTCAAAGACGATATCCCAGTTCAAAAGGCTTATGCATTGATCCCCAAACCCCTGTATAAAGAAGTGAAGGAGTGCATACAGGAGCTGTTGGTGAAGGGATGGATAGTAAAGTCCCGGTCTCCTTATGCAGCCCCTGTCATTTGCGTCAGAAAAAAAGATGGTATCTTGAGGCTATGTATAGACTATCGACTGCTGAATAACAAAGCCGTGCCAGACAGACACCCTCTTCCCAGGATCCAGGACCTCACTGACTCACTGGGGGGGGGGGGCATTTACAACAGGTTCTCAATTTTCGACCAAGGCAAAGCTTACCACCAGGGCTTTATAGCCGAGGGATCGAGATACCTGACAGCCTTCATAACTCCTTGGGGTCTTTATGAGTGGGTCAGGATCCCATTTGGACTATCAAATGCCCCCGCCGCCTTCCAGAGGAGCATGGAAGAGATGCTCGATACCCTGCGGGACAAATGTTGCATCCCCTACCTCGACGATGTTTTATGTTTTGCCAAGTGCTTTGATGAGCATGTGGAGGTGCTGCGCAAAGTCCTGCAAGCCCTACAACGACATGGAGTCACGTTAAAACCAGAGAAGTGTGAGTTATTTCGCCAGGAGGTCCGGTATGTGGATCGATTAGTTTCAGCAGAGGGTGTGAAGATCGATCCCAAAGACCTAGAGGCTGTTCAAGCATTGAAAAACAAGACACCACAGACAGTCGCGATGTCAGGCAGCTGCTGATATTTTTGGGCTATTATCGAACATATGTACGTGCAAGACTTCTCTAGAATAGCAAAGCCTTTATATGACCTGCTCCAGGTGAGGACTCACGACGCACGGCCCAATGTGTCACGTGTGAGGAAAAATGTCGCCCAGCAGTCATCTCGGACCCCAGTGAACTGGTGTGAGGATCATCAAAAGGTTCTGGAATGCTTGATTGACCTGCTGACTAAACCCCCCGTACTTGCATACCCTGATTTTGAAAGTCCATTCATTCAGCACACAGATGCTGTCAAGTCAAACCATTGTCCAAAATAATTTAGATAAGACAAACATGAGAGAAAATAAAAAAAACTTTTCATAGCCCACATTAAGGAAATAATAACGGAGCTACAACACTGAAGAGGCAGCCGGTAAGAAATTCCCCTTAATATTAGCGCTGTCGTTTGACGCGGCCGTGCCACGTAAGGTACGGCTCTTTTTTTTTTTTTTTTGGATGAGACGGCCGCCGATGAGGCGCGCCTCACTTTAGTTATTGTGACTGAATTAAGAGCATTAACATGGTGCAATTGTTTGGAAAAGTGGGCTCTGGAACACCGTCGATCGCCTGTGTCACGTAGGTGCACACGGCGGCTCGCGGTGGTTCATTTAATTGGCCCTAATTGGCTGATCAGCGGGCTTTGGGCATCGAAGGAATGCGTAATGCTCATTCTTTTGCAGTGTGCTTATATTATTTAGAGCCTTTATAATAATAATTTTAGTTACTTGGCAAGATAGGCGCAATGCAAAAGGTTTAATAAGCAGATCAAATAAAATAACGGAATAATGAGGAAAGAAATTAAGTAAAGAATAGGTTAATAAATGCAGGTAAAGGGGATAAAAATATTTCCAACCGTTGTCAAAAAATGTATAATGGTTAATGTACTGCTGAACAATGTGACGCTGATTTATATACCTTATATGTATATTATGCGTGTATATTATATATATTTGTAAATAGTATGTATATTGTGTATACTTATACACTTTCCCTTTTTATTTGAAGGTTTTCACCTGTGCTGTGCTGTGCTGTACCTTGCCACAACGAGACTTACTTCTCGCTAAATAAAAACCAAAGAACAGCAAAAGCATAGAGTGGATCCAGTCTTTCCTCAGTGTGGCTACTCAGCCCCCCTTTTTCAAGTTGCGCAAGGCAAGAAGGAACTTGACAGTGAAAACCGGTCAGTGAGCTGGAAAACCAAGAGTGCTTGACCTGTGTGTGCAAGGATCAGGCAACAAGAAAATCATCACTGCGTCAAGAAAAAATAAAAGTTCATAATGGCTGATCATGTGCTACCAAGACCATGGAGCAACTTAAAGTGGACAGGACAACAGCAAAAAGAGCATTTACACGACTCTTTAACAACATTACACGAAGCTTTGGAGATATGTCAGAAAAAGAGCTAAAGCGCTATTTTGACAAGATCACACAAGAGGCTGAGAGGGTCCTGGAGGCAAATGACGACATGGAAGCCGGACTGATTGCAGAACTGGAGGCGGAGCTAGGGACAGATGAGGAAGTATCATTACCGAACAGCAAAAAGTGAATGCGAGGCAAAACTTAAGGAAGTCAGACGCATGATCCGAATGACTCTTTGGTCAAACTTTGGATGTGATGAATTGTCCACAGCCTTTCATGTGGCGGAAGCGGAGTACGAGCATGTTGCTGCCGTGACACCAAGCGCTAAACTTGAGACATATGATTACATGCTCAGTCATCTTCAACAGCTGGTGAGGTCTTCTAAAGAAGCCTATGGTCAGTGGAAGCGTTGGATCCCACTGGAAAACGTGAAGGATCTCCAAAACCAGCTAAAGGCGCTGGAGCTCCAGGTTCCAAAGCTCATCTCCAGGAAGGCAGACTTCATCCAAGCTAAATGCGAAGATGATGCAGAAATGGCCACAAGAACCCTACAGCCCCAGTTACCCCATGCAGGCAATCAGATTGAGGCCGACAGCCCTTCCCAAATTCTCAGGTAACAGACGTGATTTCACCAGGTGGAGGAAAGATTGGGAAGCCCTTCAAACCACTGGGCTCAAAAGAAGTCAAAAAGGTGCAATTACTGGACAGCCTTGATGACAAAATTACCAGAGACTTTCGCCTCACTTCATACAATACAGCAGAAGACATTTTCCGTGTGCTAGAGAACCGCTTCGGCAACAGAGCAGCTATTGCCATCGAAATTGCTGAGGAATTGCAAAAATGCCAGCCGCTAGAGGAAACCAACCACGGAAAATTGTTGAGTTGATTCAGGCAGTGGAGAGAGCACTGCAGGACTTGATCAACCTTGGAGACACAGGAGCAATTAAGAATCCCCTTGTAACAAAATCAATTGAAAGTAAACTTCCAGAGCTGCTTAAAAAAGAGTGGCTTGTGCACGCAGCTGATGGAGGGAATGGTGTAACCCCGGCAAGAAGATTTGACTGTCTGTTGGCATTCCTAAAGGCACAGGAGTCCATATATGAGCAACTGGAGTTGCTAAGAGAGGAGGAGCCTCACAAAAGAGACCCCAGATCAGAGCAAAGATATGCCAGAACAAGACTGACCAAAGCAGGTGATGACCAGGTCGGCTGTATTGTCTGTGGGGATAGCAAGCACAGAAGAAAGCTGTATTTCTGTAGGCAATTCAAATCCCTCACACTGCCGGAGAAGAAAGGGGCAGTGCAAAGGCTAGGTGCATGCAGGAAGTGTCTGGAAGTTCATGACGACCCCTCAGATTGCAAGTCTGGATTCCTATGCAAAAACCAAGACTGCAGGAATCAACACACAGCAGAACACCATTACTAGCTTTGCCCGAATGCAGAGGTGAAGAGAGCCACTTCAGAGAAGTCATGTCGGTCCTGTAGACGGAAAAAGCAGGAGGAGAAACACAGAGGAACAAGAGGCATTCCTCAAGAAACTTTCCCCTGACCTGGCAAAGCAGTGCAGAGATGTCTTTTCCAACAGCACGTCCAAGGCCCTTAGTACTATTAAATATACACCTACTCTTCTGAAGGAAAGTGGTTTGCGAGAGCTCCCAGTATTGATAATGCTCCTTGAAGTCACCGCAAATGCGGGACAGTCAATTGGAACACTTATCGATCTTGCCTCAGACACCAACTACATAACTCACAAAGCTGCAAGTCAACTAAACCTCCGAAGCGAGGAAATCACCCTTGTTGTGCATGGCGTTGGAGGAATGAAAATTCATGTTGAGACAAAAAGATACCTCCTAAAAATCAGGGTCAACACCTCAAGAGGCACGGTCAAATCACACCAGATGGTTTGCTACGGTTTGGACACCATTGCCGATGTTCATAAAACAGCGACCCCCAAACAACTGCAATAATTCTTCCCAGGCACCTCACTCGAAGAATTGAGGAGACCCAAAGAAGTAAACCTCCTTATAAGTCACCGAGAGGGTTCACTAGCACAGCAACAAGTCAGAGCTGTGGGAGACCTCGTATTGTGGGATGGATCACTCAGAAAGACAGTTGGGGGAACTCATCCAGAACTTTTTGAAGACCTTTTTGTCGCTACCCACATGTCCAAGACACATTTTGTGCGGTCGATGAGAGCAGCTGCCATGAAGTACAAGGAGCTCGTTGGAGGGCCCCATAGAGAATTTCTGCTAAGCCAGAAGATGTCAAGAACAAGTAAACACGATTTCCTAAACTGGTGGAAGTGGGACAGCATTGATGCAGCTTGAAGTGTGAAGGCTGTCGCTGTGGAAACTGCCAACCAGGTGGCAAAGAAATGACTCTTGCTGAGGAGAGGGAACTGGAAGTTGTGAAAGCAAGCCTCACCTACATCACAGGGGATGACCACAGCAAGCAACCCCATTGGCATTCCAAATATCCTTGGTTGGAAGACCCAGCCTCCTTACCGAACAACAAGAGCGCTGTTGAGGCCACCTTTCTCAGAACAGAGAAACAATTGGCAAAAGAACCAGAATGGAAGGCTGCGTATGCTGAACAAGTGCATGAGATGGTCGCCCGCAAAGCTGCAATGGAGTTATCCAGGGAAGAGATCCTCACTTGGATTGGGCCCATCTAGTACGTAAGCCATCTCATTGCACCAAACCCCCACTCTGTAACAACCCCGGTAAGACTCGTCTGGAACAGCAGTCAGAAATTTAGGGGCAGGAGCCTAAATGACCTGCTGATGAAAGGCCCAGACGTTCTAAATCAAATCCATGCTGTCCTCCTCAGATTCAGGTGTGGAGCCTATGCTGCTCTAGGAGACATTAAAAAGATGTATAACTCCGTCTGGCTGGAGGACCAGGAAGTACACCTACACCGATTCCTTTGGCGTGACTCGGAGAAGGAAGAACTCAAGGAATACGCAATCACCTGAGTGAACATCGGCGACAAGCCAGCTGGGTGTATCGCACAACTAGCAATGCGTGAAACTGCCAACCTTTCCCCCTTCGCTCGCCTCAAAGGGGAGCAGCAGGTACTCCATAAAGACAGCTATGTTGACGACATTCTCACCTCTCAGAATGACCCCGAACAGCTGAGAGCCATCACAGCCAATGTGCAGAAGATCTTGAAAGCAGGAGGATTTGAGCTGAAGCCTTGGGTCTTCTCGGGTAAAAGTGGGAGGAAAGACATCCATGCTGGCACAGAAGCGAGCACTGTGGAGACCTTGGTGTTGCCAAATCAGATGCAAGACGACGACAACAAGGCACTTGGTTTGGGCTACCTGGTGGAGGAAGACGAACTGCACGTGATGTTGGGTGTGAGGGAGCTGCCAATCCTCCCTCACTGATCAGGTGTATGCCCCACCTACACTGTCCGGTTTCTCTTTGTGTATATAGTTGGCTTTAGTTATTTACATATATTTTGGTTAGTGCTTTAATTATGTGTTTGCCGTTTAAGTGCCACTTTAGTTAGTTAGTTTTTCATTCAGAAGTCATTTGTGTTGTTCCTAATTTCTCATTAGTTTCTCCTTTTGTTTGAGGTGATTGGTCGTGGCCCAAACATGGAGGTGCGCCCATGGGAGTGCAGGCCAGAGGCTGATCACCTCAATTGGACTCTCCCAAGTGCCACCTGGAGGAGGGGGGGATTGGGTGGTAGTTGAGGAATCCAAGTTGTTAGGTGTACTTGAGTGTTATATATATATATATATATATATATATATATATATATATATATATATATATATATATATATATATATATATATATATATATATATATATATAGTATATATATACAGGAAGTGACCCTTCAGTGGGGGACTCCTGAAGGACTTATATTTAATATGACCCCACCCTCTCATTGGGAACTGTGGTTGGCCCTTCACAGATAAAAGGGGCTGGGTGAAATTGTCTGGAGAGGCCTGTTGTGTGTGCTGGGGGAAATGCTGCTGCACTGTCTTGTAAAATAAACTCGAAAAGCTCTCAAGCCCTGGTCTGGTGTACCTTTCAGCTGCTATGGCTATCCCAGGCCATTGTTTTTCGACTCAAAATCTTACATTTTGGTGTCAGAAGTGGGATCGTCACTGCCAGTCTGAGTACACCGGAACGGCAATGGGGCCAAGGAAGAAGCTGGTTGAAGTGGAGCTGGAGGGAGAAATGCAAGAGGAAGGAGCCACAGCTGTGGAGGCCGGGGCTGATCTACCCAAGGCGGGGCCACCAGGTAGCATGGATTTGACTTCCATTGTGTGTATGCTGCAGAAATGCCTGCAGTCTCAGACGGACCTCAGTAATCGGTGACACAGGGAGACACAGCTGCAAGATGAACGATGGAGGCAGATGCAAGAGCAAGTCAACCGCCTTAGTGATTCCTCGAGTCCCATGGGTGAGCCACAAATACCCCTAATCTCCCCTCCACACCAACATACTGGACAAGTGCCAGAGCCCCCTACGTTACAAGAAAACACAGCAAAAGGCTGGGCACAGTCGGCTATTCCCCGGTTGGAAGATGGTGATGACATCGAACAATATCTCACCACCTTTGAACGTTTGGCTACAGCTTATCAATGGCCACAGACAGACTGGGCAGTTCGATTAATCCCGTATCTGACTGGTAAGGCCTGTGCAGCCTACATTGCCATGGCTTTTGAAGATTCATGCAATTACAAGTGTATGAAGGAAGCCATTTTGACCAAATATGAAATAAATGAAGATGTGTATCGTCAGCGGTTTCGAGAGCCTGACATCCAGCCAGGAGAGACGCCGCGGGAGTTCTACAACCGCCTTAAAGACTTGTACCACAAATGGATGCAGCCAGTGAAGAAGACAAAGGAGCAAGTGGGTGAAGTCCTCGTCCTAGAGGAGTTCTACCGTTCACTGTCACCGGAGCTGAGAGTCTGGGTTAAGGAGCGCAACCCAGCTTCTGGACGGCAAGCAGCGGAGTTTGTAGAGAACTTTCTCTCTGCCAGGCGTGGACCAAAGACTTTCAGGTTTAACTGTCAGGTTCAAACTCATGTGACACTTGTAAAAACACTTAACTATAGAAATACAGAAGAGACAGACAACAATATTCAAAGTTGCTCGCAGCGAGGAGAGTGAAACAACATACCCAGTGACATGCCGCTCCACTCTGAATATGCAGTTCACACTCCTCTCCTTTTATTCTCTTTCGGGGGTCCCTACTACATGGTCGTGCAACTCTAAGGGGGGGGTGGAGAAGACAGTTGCACAAGCTGTATTTGTTTGTCTACGTGTGTGTGTATGTGAGAGCAATTACTTTTAATGTTTTATGAGTTCTTATCTTGACACATTCTTGCAGGATAAACATGAGCATCTGCAGGGTTGCTGTTGGCGCATCCAGGCACCTCCAGGACCTGGGGGTCGCTGGGGTTCTCTGATTAGGGTCACAGGAACATTCCTTCTTCAGCACATTCAAACACTTTCTATTGTCTAAGCAAATGGATATAAGGGTGATAACTAACAAAATAATACCTGTATCTACATTTTATTCTAACATTTCCCTCCTGTTTATCACGCTTTTATCTGTTTGCTGTTGCTCCTTGGATCTCCTCTCGGTTTTTTCCTCGCAGGTCATTTTTGTCAGAAAATGTGCTTACATTTAAACGGAAGTGTTCTCGTCATCTGAGT
Source organism: Doryrhamphus excisus (assembly GCF_030265055.1). Classification (NCBI taxonomy): domain Eukaryota; kingdom Metazoa; phylum Chordata; class Actinopteri; order Syngnathiformes; family Syngnathidae; genus Doryrhamphus; species Doryrhamphus excisus. Next base: position 19,218,530 of record NC_080475.1, on the reverse strand, counting down.
CAAAGTACTTGTCTTGGTCAGGAAACAAGTCAGGAGCATATCTATAATGGTTGTCCTAGTCATCATCACTGTCATCGCTGCCACCTGCCACCAGTAGGGGGTACATTTCATTTACCTTGTTGTCATTGGTGCCATGGCTAAATTCACAGTCCATGTGATTCTAACCTTCAAGATAGGGATACAAAATCCACATAAGCCGCACAAAAGAAAGGCAACAGCGAGTGTAATAAGCACGGACATCACATAAGGAGACCCTTGTCTCCAAAATGCTCTCCACCAGTCACCAAACATCTCAGTGTCAACACCAGTGTTCTTCACCTTGGTGTTTAGCGCCTTTACACCAGAGATCGCACGCATCACCATTCCTGTGGAATCTGTATTGTTGGGGATGGACGTGCAACATTGGTCGCCAAACATGGCGCACACTCTGCTGATGTGCCAGCAGTCCATCCAAGGCGATGCGATTCTGGAAGGCCATGAGTGACGTGGCATGGAGTTTTTCTCCAATTGCTGTGAGTCCGGCCTCGGTGTAGTTCCCAAGCTTCTGTATGTCATAGTGGAGGTAGTTAATCCTATCCACATTTTTGTTAACTTATCCATGGGATAATACTTTCCTCCAAACCTGATGCAATCTGATTTACTAGTTTGTATTCTGGTCGTACCCCTTGTGGCACGCTGATGGCATCGATGTAAGCGGGATTGTCTTCATCATCCAGTCGGTGTCTGGAACCTCCCTTTTCGTTTGGAAGTACAGTAACGTCTCGTTATATTGATATTGTCGGGAGTCGGAAAAAATATCGATATAACCGGACTGTCGATATATCCGATCCTGCGTCAAACTGCATTAAAAGTGGGCAATAATGCACTCGACATTGTTCTATAGTATAGAACAATGTCGAGCAGCTTAAATCAATCTTTGCTTAAGGATTTCAATACCAAAAAAGAACACAGCGACCGGCTGCTTCCAGTCAACTTTATTTTTCACACTTCCACCACCAGAGCACAGCACACACACCGATTCCCGCATTTCCTGGTTCACAGGTCATGCTCAACCCGCCCCACATAGCTGGCCAAACACATGCCTGCAACAGTTTCTCTCGTGTGTATAGAATCTATACACACGAGAGAAACCACGAACGCCAGCATGTACATATGAAAAACAGTGATTATTGCAAGCGATAAAAAGATATCTGAATACAACACAATTAAATACATGTATTTGTACGATTGTGTCTTCGTTGGAATAGGTGTGTATGCTATGTCAGTTGGTTCTTCTGTTGCAGGCATGTGGTTGGCCAGCTATGTGGGCGGGTTGAGCGTAACCTGTGAACCAGGAAGTGCGGGAATCGGTGTGTGTGCTGTGCTCTGGTGGTGGAAGTGTCTGGAAGCAGCCGTTCGCCGTGTTCTTTTTTGGTATTGAAATCCTTAAGCAAAGATTGATTTAAGCTGCTTTTGTATCGATATAAGCAGACCAAATTGGCTGGCGGGAGATGAAAATCGTAGTAACCAGATTATCATAATAACCGGGTATCGTACTAACAGAACTAATTATATCATAAAAGACTAGAAATTTGCCGGGAAATGAAAATAGTATCGTAATAAGCAGTACTTCGATATAACCGATATCTATATAACGAGACTTTACTGTAGTTTGGGAGGTGATGTTCATCTGCTTCAAAGATAGCATTTAGTAACATGTCAACATTCATAGGGTAAATGGATACTGGAATCAGTCTATGTATTAGGGTCACTACTGCACATGTTCCGCTCATGTTATTTACAATGTCATAGTTGTATTTGTCTCTACATCAACACCACACGTCTGCTCTCGAGTACTGTTTGTGTGTGTGCGTGTGTTACTGTCAACTTCGGTATCATCCTTGGCGTCAGATGAGTCAGAGTAGCCATGATCCCATCACACCCCACCTCCTTGCTTCCTTCCACCTTGCTTGTTAAGAAAGTCCCCCATCAAGTCTTTGGTCCAAAGTCTCCTTTGCTGCACATGCCAGGGTCATATTGCTGTCCCAGTCTCTCCTCCGGATGTCCTCCTTGCAGGTGGCCATTTGTTGCCACTTCTAGATTCTGGTGCTTGGCTTGTCCTTGCATCAAAGATGTGATCCTTCCAGTTCTGAGTCGGCCACATTCCACTTCAGTGGCTGGTGATGTGATTGTCGTTGTCACTGTGAACACCATGTCAGCAAACATTTTTTCTGAACTTTTAGTCTGGAAGTGATTGTTTGCTGTCAGAGCACAGTTCATGTGATGGATCTTCTTCAGGTCTTGGTGAAGATAAAACTGGACACAATGGCATGGCTGATGAGATGAGAGGACTCATCATGCATGTTGTTGTATCAGGATGTTGTTGGCAGGTTGTTGGCAAAGCAAGGGTGGAGGTGTGCGATCAAGATCATGGACCACTCCGAGACACTGAGGCACTGTATGGGAAAGAAGAAGACACTGCAACTTGTTAGGAATACCAATCCTGTTACAATAGTGATCTTAGAACTAGGATGCATTGTTCGGTTTTCTGGACAAGGGGATGTGCTATAATCTTCACTGCTCAGCACGATGCCTCAGAGTCTAGGACTCTGAAGTCCCCTGCATCACAGACTGGTCTTTACCTTCCTCGTCAGACTCCCGAACAATGACTACTTTACAATGCGGTTGATGTATCCAAGTGTTTCTTTCTGCAATTCTTAATGCTGTGGTGTCGTTAACAGTACTTGATAAGGCCCTTCCCACTTGGGAGAGTGCCAGTGTTTTCTTTTTACACTTTTACTCAACACTCAGTCTCCTGGTGTCAATCTCATGTCTTCTATCAAAGTGGAATCTTCATCAGTTTCCTACACATTTTCGAACTGTGTCAACCTATAAGGTTTAACAAACAACGTTTCATATGGACTCAAACCATTTGTGCCATTATGTTTATTTGTAATTTAACAAGATCTAAACATTATGTCCTTCGACACTTTGTTTCTTCCATGCATTTTCTGTTCTACCAGTCCTCCACTTTGGGGATGGTACGCGCTATGGTTCTTTAAGTCCATGTGGAACATTGTTGCTGTTTTCTTTCCATTTTTTTTTCTTTTCTTTTACAATTTGATTTACAAAGAGACTGCTGTAGTCTAATTCTGTTTCATTCAAAACATATTCCATGCAGATTAGATGAATGCCATGTTAAACTGTGATCAGTACCTGTCAACCACTAGTAAAGTTAGTACACTGTAAAACATAACATGGAGCTTAATAAAAAATACCAAGTGAACCTAACTAACTTTTCGTCAATCTGTTACGAACACTCAATTTAAGCAAGTACCATGTAATTAGAAGATGAAAAAGTTGAACAACTCAATATGTCTCAGTTGTATTAATGTAGAAAAAATAAGTTATTAGTGAGATGTGTTTAGTTGATCAATTCACACAAGCGCAAAGGAGCCCTCATCTATTTGGCGCTTAATTAACTTCCGTGTCCTGACAAGTCCAGCGAGCGGATGTCCATGCTACTGAAGTGGTCACTTTTGTCGGGATTGCTTTGATTCCTGTGCTTCGAACGCTTTGGTAAGTAAATATGTCACTCTTTCACAGATGAACGATTGTCTTTTTATTAATAAGTGTGCAGTTCATTGAGTTTTTAAAGCGGTAAAGAAAATGTCACTTCCTATTGACAATATCTTAGAATGCATAACTATTGAAATCTGTCAAGAAAAAAAGCAACAGAACGCCACATTTAAGGATAGAAATTAAACCATTACCATTAAACCAGGGGTGCTCACACTTTTTCAGCATGCGAGCTACTTTTAAAATGACCGAGTCAAAATGATCTACCCACTACAAAAATGCAAAACATCTATTTATTTTCAAATATATTGAGGATTATTTGTACGTACAATGTATGTTGATGTACCTTACATAACCAAATGAGCCAATATTGCAAAACACACATAATTAACTATTAACATTTTTTGTAATTACCTGAGTTTAATTTGATGACTTGCACTGAATTGAATCAGCCGGGGATGCATAGTCCGGACAGTAGCTGCTGATAGCCAGGTTAGCCAGGCAAACGCACTTCGAAAAAGACATTGTGAAAAGAAAAGTCCACCTCCCATTCCGTATGGAAGTGATATGTTTTTGCCTTTTTACTTGGTCCAGCTACTTCACTCATTTTAGTGACCATAAACTTTAGAGAGGGCTTAAAATCTGACGCAATTCGCCGACTAGCTTAGCACTTTGCATTGTTGTTTACGCATGAGCAGTGACCTAAAGGTCAAAATTCAGTTGTCATCTGACTGGTTGTCCTGTATGTCAATCAAGTAACGGGGATGGATGATAGGCTGACATTGTAAGTTCTGCTGCACTTAGAGACGTTGTTTGATTTGATTGGTCACCCGAAGGGCAACATTCAGTTGTCATCTGAATGGCTGCCCTGTATATCAATCAAGTGACGACATTGATGCTAGGATGATATTTTTTTTAATGTCACGCCGCGATCGACCAGTACTACCTCCGCGATCGACCGGTAGATCGCGATCGACTTAATGAGCACCCCTGCCTTAAAGCAGGGCTCGACAATAACGATGTACCGATGGCCCGGGGCAAGTTAAAACAAAATTCGGGCAAGTAAATCCAATCAGCGATATTCCCGTCGGGCAAGTGCACTTTGGAATGCCATACTGCCAAGAGTTTTTTTTTAAAGCGGTTCTTGTTGGGTGTTGGTAAAACACGGACTGAGTAATTCCGGTGGTAATTTGCAAAGCAATCCTTGCAAATCTTGAAATGGACCAATCAGAATCGTTTATTTAGACCGCGGTCCGTAATCCACAGTCCGCGTTTTACCCACGCCCGTTGTTCGCGATCAACCAATCAGCGATCGTTTGACTACGAAAACATCCGTCATGGCGGCGCTGCCAACATCGTCTAATTCTGAAGGAAACAGCAAAAAGTGATGAACCAGTGCCTCCTAAACAAGTATTTTATTAGCGGCAGCAAATCAAATGATGGCACAGGTGAGTGAATCACATTGCTGTGACAATTTGAAGTGGTCACAATGAAACACCACCCATTAGATCCAATACCAAGTGCTGATTTTGCACAAGCTACAAAACCTAGCGGTTTCATTTCTCTGTGTATTTTTCTCACCTTTGCTTCACAAATTATTGTTTGACCATTGAGCTTTTTTTCTGGATTAAAAACACTTTACTAGTACACAAATGTGTCTATTCAATAATGTTTCATTGTGGTGCACAACTTATAAATATCACTGCTTACTACGACTACCATGTGTAAAGTATTATTTATTTCATTATTTTATTTATTTGAGATTCTCATGTGATGCCACAAAAAATTACATGATATCATTATGGCAGTCTTTTCATTTTACATGGGGCAAGTTCGGGCAAGTAGTTCTCACCTTAAGGATTCCCTATGGGCAAGTCATTTTGGTTTTTAATGTAGAGCCCTGCTTAAAGGCACCAAAAATTCAACTCAAGTTGGTCCAAACACTTTGACTGAATTACCACATATGGGCTCTGTTAAACTCTGTGAAAGTAGACGGCAACGGAGCTGTGAGAAGATGGAGAAGGCCCAGCGGGACCAGAAAAGCTGGTATGATAGAGCTGCGAGGCAACAATCCTTTGAAGCAGGTCAGAAAGTTATTTTAATGCTACCGACATCGGACAATAAGTTACTGGTAAAATGGAAGGGACCATATACGGTCAGTGACACTGTTTATGAGATAGAAGTGCCTGAGCGAAGAAATGCGCAGCAGACTTTTCACATCAATATGCTAAAAGAGTGGAAATCCCGAGACGCCACCTGTAGCCCGCAGTTTTTTGTCCAGGCAGTGCAAGAAGAGGAGGAGGGTGAGTTCACTCCAGCAAGGTCTCATCTCTCTCCTGCACAGCAGCAAGGACTGAAAAATGTAATTCCCTTTTTAAGGAGACGCCTGGAACCACTGCCCTGGTACGACATGACATCCAGCTGACTGACAGCACCCCCATCAGGCAGCGGATGTACCGGATTCCGGAGAGGATGGTTCCAGTGCTTTTGGAGGAGGTCGAGGTCATGCGTAAGCTGGGAGTTATTGAGCCTTCCACCAGTGAATGGAGTAACCCTGTTGTTCTGGTCATCAAGAAGGATGGGAGCATCCGCTTTTGCATTGACTTCCGTAAGGTAAATGCACAATCAAAGTTCGATGCCTTCCCTCTGCCCAGACTTGATGACCTGATATAGCGTGTCGGCCAGTCACGGTTCATCAGTACACTGGACTTATGTAAGGGGTATTGGCAAGTTCCCCTTAATGAGGCTGCCAAGCCTCTCACCACTTTCTGGACCCCTCATGGACTGTGGCAGTTCACAAAGATTTTGGACTCCATGGTGCTCCTGCCACCTTTCAAAGACTGATGAACAAGGTTTTGTCAGGTATGGAATCATTTTCTGTGGCATACCTTGATGACGTTATCATCCACAGCAATTCATGGCAGGAACATCTGCGCCACCTGGAAGCTGTTCTGGGCCGGATAAAGCAAGCGGGCTTGACAATAAACCCCAAAAAGTGTTCAATAGCCAGGCAGGAACTACAATACCTGGGCCATATCCTGGGAAATGGGGTGATCCGCCATGTGAAGGACAAGGTGGAGACTGTGAGAGCGACGGAGAGACCAACCACCAGGAAGCAGGTTCGCTCTTTCTAGGCCTGGTGGGATGGCACAGGAGGTTCATTCCGAACTTTTCAGCCCGAGCTGTACCCCTCTCGGACCTCACTCGAGCCAGCCAGACCAGGTGGGTCTGGGGAGAAAAGCAGCAGCAAGCTTTTCAGGATCTCAAAGAAGCCCTGTGTCATGAGCCTGTTCTTCAGAGTCCAAACTTCGACATGCTATTCGTCGTCCAGACGGATGCTTCTCTCCGAGGGATTGGTGGAGTTCTGCTGCAGGAGGGGGCGGAGGACAGGAAACACGTGGCCGGAAGCTGTTCCCACGTGAGATGCGCTACTTGACGGTGGAACTTGAATGTTTGGCCATCAAGTGGGTGATCGACTCCTTCAAATACTATCTTCTGGGGAAGGAGTTCACACTGGAAACGGACCATCGGGCACTCCAGTGGCTCGAAACTATGAAGGATACAAACAGCCGCATCACCAGATGGTTCCTGTCCCTTCAACCCTACAAGTTCAACATCCGGTATGTGCCTGGGAGGCAGAACACCGTAGCAGACTTCTTGTCGCGCCAGGAGGAAGGCAGATCTTTCGAAGGGGGAGGGAGTGTGAGGGAGCTGCCAATCCCCCCTCACTGATCAGGTGTATGCCCCACCTACACTGTCCGGTTTCTCTTTGTGTATATAGTTGGCTTTAGTTATTTACATATATTTTGGTTAGTGCTTTAATTATATGTGTTTGCCGTTTAAGTGCCACTTTAGTTAGTTAGTTTTTCATTCAGAAGTCATTTGTGTTGTTCCTAATTTCTCATTAGTTTCTCCTTTTGTTTGAGGTGATTGGTCGTGGCCCAAACATGGAGGTGCGCCCATGGGAGTGCAGGCCAGAGGCTGATCACCTCAATTGGACTCTCCCAAGTGCCACCTGGAGGAGGGGGGGATTGGGTGGTAGTTGGGGAATCCAAGTTGTTAGGTGTACTTGAGTGTTTATACATATATATATATATATATATATATATATATATATATATATATATATATATATATATATATATATATATATATATATATATATATATATATATATATATATATATATATATATATACAGGAAGTGACCCTTCAGTGGGGGACTCCTGAAGGACTTATGAAGGGTGTTGGGAATGTAAATCGGGTACCTTTTGGACTTGCTTCACCCTCTCATTGAGAACTGTGGTTGGCCCTTCACAGATAAAAGGGGCTGGGTGAAATTGTCTAGAGAAGCTTGTTGTGTGTGCTGGGGGAAATGCTGCTGCACTGTCTTGTAAAATAAACTCGAAAAGCTCTCAAGCCCTGGTCTGGTGTACCTTTCAGCTGCTATGGCTATCCCAGGCTAGTAAGAGGCCATTGTTTTTCAACTGAAAATCTTACAATGGGCATCAACTTCTCAAAGAGGAGGAAAAAAAATTAGACTCGGCCAAGACCTTCTCCCTGAGCAAGAACCAATCCAAGGGAGGAAACCACCAGTCACTCAATAAGACCACCTGCGCCAGCTTCAATCCAGTTAGTGGAAATCAAGCGATTCAGCAGTTTGACCTGACTAGTAAAAACAGTTGCATGGATGTGGAGGGCCGCAAAGAGGTTCAGAGGACAGAGTCCAGCAGCAGGCAGTCCAAAGTGGGAGGCAATTCTCTCAACAGGTGTCATCTCTGCAAAAGAGCGAGAGAATGCCCTAAGAGACATATTCCTTGAGGGCGCTACCTTCCCGGATACTACGACCAACAGGTTAGTGGTCTACAAAGAGGCAGACACTGGGTTGCTGCTCTGTGGCGGACGTGTGCAGATCTTCAAAGAAGACAAAAGTGCTGTACCCCTCCTGCCGTGTGGAGCATGGGTGTCCATGTTACTTACTCGGGAAGCCCACGATGAAGGTCATGAAGGTGTAGCTGGTACCCTGCTAAAAATGAGACGGAAGGCATGGGTAGTCAAGGGAAGAAGAATAGCCCAAAAAGTTGTTGATGGCTGCGTTCTTTGTAGAAAAGCAAAGTCGGTAAAATGCTAACAAGTGATGGGAGACTTGCCACCTGAGCGGACAGAGCCCGCTGCACCATTCCAATTTATGACTGTAGACCTTTTTGGACCCTACCATGTTAGGGACGACATCAAGAGGAGGGTGAGCCTAAAAGTCTGGAGTGCTGTATTTTGCTGCATGGCAAGCGGAGCCATTCATGCAGAGTTGGTCAACAGCCTTTGCAGTGAAAGCTTCCTTTTGGCCTACCAACGGTTAATTGCAATCAGAGGGCATCCATCAAAAATCTGGTCTGACCCAGGCACGAATTTCATAGAAGCAAAATCTGTCCTGAAAGATTTATATAAATTCTTGGGAAGCCAGAACAGAGAAGGTCTGGAAGAGACGGCAGCCAAGAAGGTAACAGAGTGGATGTGGAAAATCCACCCTGCAGACTCCCCTCATCGGAATGGTGCTGCAGAAGCTGCCGTGCGTGCCGTCAAGAGAGCACTCCAGAATGTCTGTGGAGATTCTATATTCACCTATAGTGAGTTCCAGACAGTACTCCAGTTGGCGGCCAATCTGGTGAATGACCGCCCCATCCAGAGTCGAAAGGATTGTGTCCAGTATGTTACACCAAACAGTCTTCTCCTTGGCCGAGCATCACAAAGCGGAGACCTGAAATCATTCGACTTTTCCAATTACCCGTACAAAAGACTCAGAGTAATGCAATCGGAGGTCAACAAATTCTGGAGAAGCTGGAGCCAATTAGCAGGCCCCAACCTGTTCATAACCTCATAAGGAGTAAGTGGCACACCACTCAAAGGAACGTCAAAATCAGAGACATCGTATGGATTGCTGACCAAAATGCGTTGAGAGGGCAATTCAAGCTGGGCAGAGTTGTAAGCACAAATCCAGATAACAAAGGCATTGTCAGAGACGTGGATGTAAAGGTCTTCCCAAGCTACTGTGTTCCCCTTGTAAAGGCCAAGAGAACCCATCCGACCTGCGACGGACCGAGAGAGAAGATGCACAGCACCATTCTTCATCGGGATGTCAGGTAGTCTACAGGTAGTATCTACTGGTGGTGATACTACCTGTAGAGGAACAGACTATTCCAACTGATCCACAGCAAAATGTTTGACTTCAAAAACTGGCGATCTCCCCGGCGCCCCTTGGGTAGATCGAGTGGGAGGTGTCAAGTCAAACCATTGTCCAAAATAATTTAGATAAGACAAACATGAGAAAAAAAAACTTTTCATAGCCCACATTAAGGAAATAATAACTTTTCATTGCAATTATCACGTTATTTTGCTAAATTAAACACGGGAGATCAGGTGAGAAAAATCTGAACCGGAAGTGGGGATCAGCTTTAAGCGCACCTGGGCGTCTGCATTAGGGCGCACTTCCTTTTTTAGCAGGTAAGGCTGCAGACAGGTGGGATCGAAAAGGTAGTCAGAACTGCGTCCCAAACCTTGTGCAAGCTGGAGCTACAACACTGAAGAGGCAGCCGGTAAGAAATTCCCCTTAATATTAGCGCTGTGGTTTGACGCGCCCGTGCCACGTAAGGCACGGTGTTGTGCCGAGTTTTGCATGCCTGCCGGAATTTGCATCCACCTCGCGGGAGCGCGCACGCTCAGTTAAAACCGAAAATATATGACGCTGCGGGTTTTTTTCGCCACAGAACTTCAGATTAACGAAGATATTATACCTTTTGTCTGCTTTATCAGTTACTATGAGATACCTAAAGCACACAGTATATGAAAACTTGGTATTTGTTTGGTATGTCAAGCATTTGACGCATGCATATCCAGGAATACGGTGAGTGGAGCGGGTTAGACATTTACAATGTAATTGTGGCGCTTTGTAACACATTTTTTCCACCATTTAGGTATTTCTGCATAACTAATGACAAATATGACCAAACCAACCAAACCACAAGGAAGAGTTGTTAACAGACAGTGAATGAGGCATGATGCAACAGTCGATCTCACCTGTTTGACATACTTTGGACTGTAAAATGAAAAATAAAAGTGTTGAACTTGGGGGCTCCACTCATTCATTCATTATGTGGCAACACAATGGTTATTTGGTGAATTTTAAATTCCCCATCAACAAATATGGGTGCATGCATTCTATGGCAGGGCAGATTTTTGACCTGCCGAGATTTGCATCCACCCCTATTTGGGCTGAGATAACTTCTACATGTCCATAGTTCACATGATTTACTTTAAAGACATCCACCTATCATGTGGACTTCATCTTTGGACCAAAAAAGTTTCCCATCAGCAAATAGGGGGTGCATGCATTTTACGGCAGGGCGGATTTTGACCTGCCGAGATTTGCATGCACCCCCTACTTGGACCAGGATAACTTCTACATGTCTATAGTCCACATGATTTACTTTAAATACATCCATCTCTCATGTGGATGTCATCATTTGAAAAAAAAAGTTTCCATATTGGAAACATGGGGTGCATGCATTTTACGGCAGGGCAGATTTTTGACCTGCCGAGATTTGCATGCACCCCCTACTTGGACCAGCGTAACTTCTACATGTCTATAGTTCACATGATTTACTTTAAAGACATCCATCTCTCATGTGGACTTCATCTTTGGACCAAAAAAGTTCCCATATTGGAAATATGGGGTGCATGCATTTTACGGCAGGGCGGATTTTTGACCTGCCGAGATCTGCATGCACCCCCTATTTGGACTGAGATAACTTCTACATGTCTATAGTTCACATGATTTACTTTAAAACACCCTCCTCTCATGTGGACTTCATCACTTCATCACAAAAGTTCCCATATTGTAAATATGGGGTGCATGCATTTTACGGCAGGTCAAAAATCCGCCCTGCCGTAAAATGCATGCACCCCATATTTCCAATATGGGAACTTTTTTGTTCAAATGATGAAATCCACATGAGAGATTGATGACTTTAAAGTATATCCTGTGAAGTATAGACATGTAGAAGTTATCTTAGTCCAAATAGGGGGTGCATGCAAATCTCGGCAGGCACAAAATCCGCCCTGCCATAAAAAGCATGCACCCTTTATTTCTAATATGGGAACTTTTTTGGTCCAAAGATGAAGTCCACATGAGAGATGGATGTCTTTAAAGTAAATCATGTGAAGTATAGACATGTAGAAGTTATCTTAGTCCAAGTAGGGGGTGCATGCAAATCTCGGCAGGCACAAAATCCGCCCTGCTGTAAAATGCATGCACCCCATATTTCCAATATGGGAACTTTTTTGTTCAAATGATGACATCCACATGAGAGATGGATGTCTTCAAAGTAAATCATGTGAACTATAGACATGTAGAAGTTATCTCAGCCCAAATAGGGGTGGATGCAAATCTCGGCATAGAATGCATGCACCCATATTTGTTGATGGGGAATTTAAAATTCACCAAATAACCATTGTGTTGCTCCATAATGAATGAATGAATGAGTGGAGCCCCCAAGTTCAACACTTTTATTTTTCATTTTACAGTCCAAAGTATGTCAAACGGGTGAGATCGACTGTTGCATCATGCCTCATTCACTGTCTGTTAACAACTCTTCCTTGTGGTTTGGTTGGTTTGGTCATATTTGTCATTAGTTATGCAGAAATACCTTAATGGCGGAAGAAATGTGTTACAAAGCGCCACAATTACATTGTAAATGTTTAACTTGCTCCACTCACCGTATTCCTGGATACGCATGCGTCAAATGCTTGACATACCTAACAAATACCAAGCCAATAAATCGAAGTTTTCATATACTGTGTGCTTTAGATGTCTCATAGTAAATGATAAAGGAGACACAAAGTATAATATCTTCATTATCGTGAAGTCCTGTGGCCAAAAAACACCGCTGCGTCACATATTTTTCGTTTTAACTGAGCGTGCGCGCTCCCGCGAGGTGGATGCAAAATCCGGCAGGCATGCAAAACTCGGCACAACAACGGCTCTTTTTTTTTTGGATGACGGCCGCCGATGAGGCGCGCCTCACTTTAGTTATTGTGACTGAATTAAGAGCATTAACATGGTGCAATTGTTTGGAAAAGTGGGATCTGGAACACCGTCGATCGCCTGTAGGTGCACACGGCGGCTCGCGGTGGTTCATTTAATTGGCCCTAATTGGCTGATCAGCGGGCTTTGGGCATCGAAGGAATGCGTAGTGCTCATTCTTTTGCAGTGTGCTTATATTATTTAGAGCCTTTATAATAATAATTTTAGTTACTTGGCAAGATAGGCGCAATGCAAATGGTTTAATAAGCAGATCAAATTAAATAACGGAATAATGAGGAAAGAAATTAAGTAAAGAATAGGTTAATAAATGCAGGTAAAGGGGATAAAAATATTTCCAACCGTTGTCAAAAAATGTATAATGGTTAATGTACTGCTGTGAACAACATGACGCTGATTTATATACCTTATATGTATATTATGTGTGTATATTATATATATTTGTAAATAGTATGTATATTGTGTGTACTTATACACTTTCCCTTTTTATTTGAAGGTTTTCACCTGTGCTGTACCTTGCCACAACGAGACTTACTTCTCGCTAGACAGCAAAAGCATCGAGTGGATCCAGTCTATCCTCAGTGTGGCTACTCAGCCCCCCTTTTTCAAGTTCAGGGGATGCGCAAGGCAAGAAGGAACTTGACATATGCTTTCCAGAATGGTGTGGGGGCAGTCCTTTATCAGAACCAAAATGGGAAGATGAGGGACATTGGATATGGAGCACGCACACTGACCCCAGCTGAGCAGAATTACCACCTCCATAGCGGGAAGCTTGAGTTTTTAAGAATCACAACGGAGATGATCACTGAAATGAAACAGTCCAGCCAGTGGCAATAGTAACAATGAAGACATGAACCATGATAGTAAACACAATTACATCCATACAGTTGCAGTAATTAAAATCTCACTGCTTGACATCATTATTACTGTAATAATAGCATACCAATAGCATATAGACATCAGGGATATGATGGTAGATTGTGTAGAGAAGCACCCATGTGCTGTGAGTGTCCATATGGAGGTGTGTTTTTCTGTGTATATATTCATATATGTGCGTAAGTGTGTTCGTGTATTTGAATGCGTGTGTGTGAATGTGTAATTGTCACTGAGATGTCACTGACAAAAGGAAAGATACTGCCTTCTACCACCCAGTAAACCCCGCCCCGCCAGGTCAAGCCCCCACCGCCAGAGATCCCCCGTGGGTGCGGGCAAAGCCAGGGCCGACTCCCCAAGACCCGCCCCCGAAGCATCTCCCCGAAGAGACCAGCAAGAGGCCATGGAGGAGCAATCCCAACCGGCAACAGGGCGCCAGCAGGCCGGTGGAGAGCCGCACCCCCGAGACCAGCGGGAGACCATACCCCACTAGGGCATCAAGGGCCACACACCTGCAAGCACAAGGGCGCCCCCGCTATTGTAAAATGACTACTTTCATGCACATTGCATATGACTTTTCTTTTTGTTAAACTCTAGTTGAACTTAAGAGGGCTACGTGACTTGGGGAGGCCAACGTGACCTGATTGTTATACAAGATGTTTTCATATGGGTGTGGACGTTCTGCCAAAATACTTAGGTCCAGTCAAGAAACATGACCAGATAAGGACTGAATTCTGGAAATCCACGTCATTGCTGGTGTTCATGAGGTCTATATAAGTGCTGTGTTAAATAAACAAAGGGACCCCTTTTCCTACAACTGCAGAGATGGTTCGTGTTGCATTATTTGCCAACATTTGGCGTCATGAACAGGATTGGAACAAAAGACGTTGATGCTTGTGGCTCCAGAACTGCACAGCACTGCAAGCCAACGGCCGTAAAAACAGGTAAGATTTCTTACCATTTGGATTGACAGTGTGGTGCAGTTGTGGAGGTACTTAATGAGCATTAATGTTTAATTTCTCCAAATAAAAGAGCCTGTTATTATTGCTTGAGTAATACAAATGCAGATTGTTGGTGGGGTACACTCACACATACACTGTAGCCCTCACTTGAGAGTGGGAAAAACCTTTGTGTGTTTTACTAAAAATGACTCGAGTCTGGCTGTATTACAGCATGATTGGCTTGTTGTAGAAGTGTAAAGTGTAAGAAAAAGAGCAAGAGGCTCTTGCCGGCTGTGTGTGTTTTAAGACTTACATATGCTGCAGGAGCTCTGAGTCTGGGTAGTTACGACCTCCAAACGCGCAAAGGAGGTGACGAACTATAGAGCAAAAAGGTTGCGCCTAATAAAATACACGTGAATCATTTCACGTCTAGTGAGAAGAGAAGCATACTCAAACTACACATGGTAGATTTGCAATAAAACAAGTCTTCTTGTCTACTTTGTGATGTAACTCGAATACAGTTTTGCAGTCCTATGAGGTGGACCGATTAATTTATGAGCATATTAATGTATACCTAATCTAGAAAACTGGAGGAAAGTAAGGCGTGAAGCAATCGATTGAATTGCTCAAATTGTGTGATTGATTTCTTGTATGTAAATAAAACTCCAGAGTTTGATTGGCTTATTCAAGACTTGTGTGTGTGCCTGGCTGACTGTCTTGTCTTATCTGTAAATCTTTCAGCTGTTTTTCTCTTCAGTGTCTTGAGTGAGTGTGTGTGTTTATATGAATGAGGGTCAGCTGAGGGTAAAAGTGTGTCTTGGCATTGTGACCGGCCAAGTGAGAAGTGTGGTTAAAAGTGTATTGTCACAATAGTTCCTATATTAATCTGTGTTTGAATGATCTCTTCTGGAACAATAAAAAGGTCAACTTGAAACATAGCTGAAGTGCAAGCAGTTTGTTTGTCATCTCTGTGTTTGTCGCAGGAGTTGCTAAGTTAGAACACCTAGTTTAACTGTGTTAGTCAGCCTCATGTGTTGTGTATTGTGAAGGAGAAATTTGAAATGCGTCATAACTTTGCTTGCTCTGTGGCAAAAGTGGTAGGCTTGTTGAAAGGACAGGTTTGTTACAGTTGACAATAGAACGTGTCTCTTCTGCATCGTGATTGAACTCTGTTTTACATTATTTTAAAAGTGTTTTAAATTTAGTCAAGCTGTGTGGTTGTGCCATTGACCAGATGTGAACTGATTCACTGGAGGAGGTGTTGAGCGAGGTGATACAAGGGAAGTGGTTACAACCGCAAGAGTTTTTATTTTACATTGGTTTTTGTGTTCAGAGTTAGTGTGTCTAGAATATTCTAATGCGTCACGTTAGTTTACATCATTTGTAAAATACTTAATTTTGGACCTGGATAAACACAATCATCATTAACTTAAGTTAGAGTGACAGTCCAAGGTATTTTTGTTAAATTATTTCATTTTGTTATCAACAAATAGTAACAGTTTTTATTTTTTCTGAATGAAAAACACTAAAAATGACTATTCTGTCAACAATGATTTTAGGGCTAAAATACCCAAAAAGGAAGGATGACATAGAGAAGATCTCCAAAAAGTGGACAAAACGTACTAAAAGCTTAAATCCAAGTTGGCCCAAAGGTGGAAGTCAGAATTAAAGACTATAAACCTAAAGACAAAAGTAACAAGAGGCAACAGAAAAGGGAAAAGGAGTTGGAAATCATACAATTGTTTAAAAAGGAAGGTGAATTGTTCAGGAAAACAATTAAAAAGAATCGCGAAATGCTGAAAGCTAACGGCGATGATGAACAAAAACATGCAGGCTAATACTCAGTTCTCTGTAGTGGCTTCATCTGGCATTTATCCTTTTATCTCTGGAAATGTCCAACTTGAAGGAGAGATTGACATTGATGACAACAAGCAAGAAGTTATCTCACCAGTTGAAAGGTTGAAAAATCCACCCCAATACTGCAGCACGGAAAGAAAGGGTGCAAAAGCAAAGAATTCAAAAGTTTTGGATTGTTATGCTGACAAAAATCATGCTCTTAAAGAGATGACAAGAAAGGATGGACACTCATATTGGTTAAACCTGGAGCACTTGGACTCGGATAGAGAAAGGGAAAGAACGATGATTCAAGAACTTGAGGATGGAACAGATGAGGTTAATGAAAAATATGTTCAAAATAAAGCTGCAGAAGAAAAACAAGAAGAGAGGAATAGAGGAGCAGGAGGAGGAGTACGTAGTGCTCTAGCAAGGAAAAGAAGGGTAAGTTATTCAGAGAAAACGCTCGAGGCAGAAGAAAGAGAATTGTTAGGGTTCCCCGTAACACTTCTCTTACCTTTGCTGCAACTGGTAAAGACAATGGAAAGTATGATTTCAGATACAGGTCTGGCATACACCCTCTAGAGAGGTATATTGACCCAGCTAATCAATTACCAATATTAATAAAAGGAACACAGGGACAGTACATTCCTTGGCAGACACTTGATCTTGAGGGGTTGATCGCCAGGCTGCCTGGTATTCATGAGGGGGCCAGCAAATGGATAAGGGCGTTTGAAGAAGAAACGGTGGGCAAAATACTGGCACTTGGAGATATCAAGGCTGTGTGGGCACGAGTGTTGGGGATACCAACAATGGAAAACATGCTATATCTAAGTGGCCATCAGTGGATGCGAACTCCAGAAGCGGATGGAATTGAGTTCAATCCCTATCGCAGAGACTTATGGGGGGACACTGCAACGGGAGTATCTGATCAAGATTGATCCCAAGGCCCTGAAGGGACAGCCACTCACTGAAACAGAGAACCCTGCTGAATATATCAGCCGCCAGCTCAAGAGGTGGAAGCAAGAGACTGAGGAGGAAGTTGACAACAGTCCTCTGACGACCACGCTATTCAGAACGGCAGTAGTTGAAGCCATGCCAACTCCAGTAAGAAGTAGACTGGAAGATGTTGTGGGACTGGCATCAAAGTCACACAGAGAATTCTGTGAGCATGTGGTACGTGCTATTGAGAAACACAGACGATATGAACAAAGGGTGCAAGAGCAAGACAGACAAGTTCAAAGAAAGGTTGCCCAATTGCAACTTGGGGAACTGGCAAACAAAAAGAAAGCTCAAGCCTCAGCTGGGGATGCAAGGCCAAGTATGGAGGCACCCGTAATACCAGCTGCAGCCCCACCTCCAGTACCAATCGTCCAAGCGTCACCTGTCATCAATGTATATGCTTAACCAAGAGCAAATCGAACATCCACAAAAGACCAACCCATGGCCGGCACTCAATTGGGTCGAAGGAGGCTATGGAGATCGACAACCTCAAGGCCAAGGACCAAATTCACGACAACAATTTTTGGGTCCTGTTAACCTATGGCGAGTTCCAAATTATGGTTATTAGGGGTGCCCAGAGAAGCTTGCAGGGAAAGGTCAATGTTCCAGTGAAGTTGGCGCCATCCAAGGGAACCCACCAACTGAGACGAGCCATTCCGGAGGACCGCATCAACCGAGGCAAACCATTCCTGGGGGCCACAGTCAAGGAAGGAGCCAGGCCGAGCAGAAGGACATCCATCCAGGAGGCTGGCATTGAGGAAGGGGTGAGATGAGCGCCCTCCTCCTACATGTGACGTGCCAAGTCACCACCTCATCTCGACGAAAGAAGCCCCTCGTCATAAAGAGTCCCTCCAGATGACATCGTGCTGACCATCGGCGGGTGGTCGAAGAAAGGGACTAAAGATGGCCAACACCGTTTGTAGAGAGGCACAATAATCCTCTGGGCGATGATAATGGGAGCAGAAACATTGCTCTTAACCAATTCTGCCCTCGCCCTGGGCCCCGAATCCCAGCCAACAACACTTCCCCTTCCCCATGCCCATGTTCCAGGACAAGAAGGCAGCAAGATCCCCTTGAACGCCATATGTGAATTCGTTTCGGAAAATGGTAATGTGCCAAGGGGCCAAGACTGGACCAAGCGACATTGTTTGTTGTTTTGGGGGTTTAGTACCCCCAAAAGGGGGGAATATATCTTTCTTGCACATTGCATATGACTTATCTTTTTGTTAAACTATAGTTGAACTTAAGAGGGCTACGTGACTTGGGGAGGCCAACGTGACCTGATTGACTGTAAATATAGTGACCAATATCCTTGTTGTTTTACCTTCCTTACAACTTCCCCCTTTGCACAGTTATCTGGACTGTGCACATCTGATATAAGCAATGTAAGTAACAAGACTGGTGCAACGAGCAATCCTTCATGTGATCCCCACAAACCTTTTTCATCTTTCTCACAAGCCCTTCAATCGTTTGATTTATACCTTTCTCTGCCTCTAATTTCAGAGGGTACTGAGCGCGTCTTGGAAGTTTCACGTTGGGTTCGAGCTCTCTCAGATTTCACTAACCCTAATGTTTCAGCATGTTTTGTTTTAAGTCACTCTCACCTTCACTGACTTGTGGCATCTGTGGAACCTCAACTGGAGTAATGATCACTTCTTTTGGTGTTGCTACATGATGGATCATAATAGACTGTGCAGTGGTACTCAGACTGTGGTTTTGTTGCTTTTGGAATTTGTGCAAGGATGTACTTTTCCCACTTTTGGAAAGCCAGGAGCACTGGTTTTGATATATCTCCTAACCAGTACACTTTTGCTCGTGCTGTCTGAACAGTCATTTGGAAATTTTCCTCAGCTCTATCTAATTTCACTCCCTCAGGTGTACATGAAATATTTACATTCAGCTTACATAAGGCATCTCTTCCTAGCAAATTTACTGGTGTTTGCTCAGATACCAGAACTGGCAATGTCGTTGTGTCTCCCCCCATGGTTAGCCGAACTGGAGCTGTCATTGGTATTGTTTGAAGCTTTCCCGAGAATCCTACTGTTTTGACAAATTTGTCAGACATGGGGAGGTATGAGCTGTCTTTTGGACCTACACAAGTGTAAGTTGCTCCTGTATCGACCAACATTGGTATTTGTTTCCCTTCAATTTGCACTTGAACTACTGGTTCTTTTTTAGTTATTAATGTTACTAGTGGCAACTGACCTTCACCTGCAGGATTCTCTGGGCACCCCTAATAACCATAATTTGGACCTCCCCATGGGTTGACCGGACCGAAAACTGCTGTCGTGTCGATCTCCATAGCCTCCCTCGACCCAATTGGGTGCCGGCCATGGGTTGGTTGGACAGTGACGTCGAGTGTGTCCAGGCTGCTGACATCCCCAACAGCATTTGGGAAGTGTTTGCTGAGGCGTGGGTTGTTGCTGATACCCCTTGTTTGATCCGCCTCTTCGTGCCATCTGAGATTGCCTTCCCTTTTGTGGCATTTGGTTTGCTTTTGGTTGAGCATATACATTAATGACAGGTGGCGCTTGTGCTGATGGTACTGCAGGTGGGGCTGTAGCTGGTATCACGGGTGCATCCACACTTGGCCTTGCATCCCCAGCTGAGGCTTGAACTTTTTTTTTGTTTGATAGTTCCCCAAGTTGTAATTGGGCAACTTTCTTTGAACTTGTCTGTCTTGCTCTTGCACCCTTTGTTCATCTCGTCTGTGTTTCTCAATAGCACGTACCACATGCTCACAGAATTCTCTGTGTGACTTTGATGCCAGTCTCACAACATCTTCCAGTCTACTTCTTACTGGAGTTGGCATGGCTTCAACTACTGCCGTTCTGAATAGCGTGGTCGTCAGAGGACTGTTGTCAACTTCCTCCTCAGTCTCTTGCTTCCAACTCTTGAGCTGGCGGCTGATATTTCAGCAGGGTTCTCTGTTTCAGTGAGTGGCTGTCCCTTCAGGGCCTTGGGATCAATCTTGATCGGATACTCCCGTCGCAGTGTCCCCCCATAAGTCTCTGCGATAGGGATTGAACTCAATTCCATCCGCTTCTGGAGTTCGCATCCCCTGATGGCCACTTAGATATAACATGTTTTCCATTGTTGGTATCCCCAACACTCGTACCCACACAGCCTTGATATCTCCAAGTGCCAGTACTTTGCCCACCGTTTCTTCTTCAAACGCCCTTATCCATTTGCTGGCCCCCTCATGAATACCAGGCAGCCTGGCGATCAACCCCTCAAGATCAAGTGTCTGCCAAGGAATGTACTGTCCCTGTGTTCCTTTTATTATTATTGGTAATTGATTAGCTGGGTCTATTGACCCAGCTAATCAATTCCTCTCTAGAGGGTGTATGCCAGACCTGTATCTGAAATCATACTTTCCATTGTCTTTACCAGTTGCACCAGTTCTCTTTCTTCTGCCTCGCGCGTTTTCTCTGGATAACTTACCCTTCTTTTCCCTGCTAGAGCACTACGTACTCCTCCTCCTGCTCCTCTATTCCTCTCTTGTTTTTCTTCTGCAGCTTTATTTTGAACATATTTTTCATTAACCTCATCTGTTCCATCCTCAAGTTCTTGAATCATAGTTCTTTCCCTTTCTCTATCCGAGTCGAAGTGCTCCAGGTTTAACCAATAGGAGTGTCCATCCTTTCTTGTCATCTCTTTAAGAGCATGATCTTTGTCAGCATAACAATCCAAAACTTTTGAATTCTTTGCTTTTGCACCCTTTCTTTCCGTGCTGCAGTATTGGGGTGGATTTTGCAACCTTTCAACTGGTGAGATGACTTCTTGCTTGTCAATGTCAATCTCTCCTTCAAGTTGGACATTTCCAGAGATAAAAGGATAAATGCCAGATGAAGCCACTGCAGAGAACTGAGTATTAGCCTCCATGTTTTTGGTTTTTGTTTTAAATCCATCATCGCCTTTAGCTTACAGCATTTCGCGATTCTTTTTAATTGTTTTCCTGAACAATTCACCTTCCTTTTTAAACAATTTCCAACTCCTTTTCCCTTTTCTGTTGCCTCTTGCTACTGTTGTCTTTAGGTTTATAGTCTTTAATTCTGACTTCCATGTCATCAAACAAACTCACATCAAATGTTCCACCTTCGGGCCTACTTGGATTTAAGCTTTTAGTACGTTTCGCCCACTTACTGGCCATCTTCTCTATGTCATCCTTCTTTTTTGGGTATTTTAGCCCTAAAATCATTGTCGACAGAATAGCCATTTTTAGTGTTTTTCGTTCAGGAAAAATTGAAATTAAGTGTTTACTATTTGTTTATACCAAATGAGTTATTTAACAGAAATACCTAGAATTTGGACTGTAACTCTACTTTAATGTAATGATGATTGTGTTTATCCTAGTCCAAAATTAAGTATTTTACAAATGATGTACACTGACGTGACGCATTAGAATATTCTAGACGCACTGACTCTGAACACAAAAACCAATGTAAAATAAAAATTCTTGTACTGGTGCACTTGCACTTCAACACTCCAAGGGAGGGGTGTAGCCCTTGTATTCCCTTGTATCACCTCGCTCAACACCTCCTCCAATGAATCAGTTCACATCCGGTCAATGGCACAACTACACAGCTTGACTAAATTTAAAACACTTTTTTTTTTAAAAATAATGTGAAACAGAGTTCAATCACTATGCGGAAGAGACACGTTCTATTGTCTGTTCAACTGTAACAATCCTTTCAACAAGCCTACCACTTTTACCACAGAGCAAGCAAAGTTATGACGCACTTCAAATTTCTCCTTCACAATACACAACACATGAGGCTGACTACCACAGTTAAACAAGGTGTCCTAGCTTTAGCAACTCCTGCGACAAACACAGACTTCTTGCACTTCAGCTATGTTTCAAGTTGACCTTTTTATTGTTCCAAAAGAGATCATTCAAACACAGATTAATATGGGAACTATGGTGACAATACACTTTTAACCACACTTCTCACTTGGTTGTTTGGCACTATTTAGCTATTTATACTGGCTTATGTTGCTGTATTGTGATTAGTGTGAATACTTTTACAGCTATTCTCTTGGCCGGTCACAACGCCAAGACACACTATTACCCTCAGCTGACCCTCATTCATTTGAACACACACACACACACACACACCCAGGACACTGAATAGAAAAAACGCTGGAAGATTTACAGATAAGACAAGACAGTCAGCCAAACACACACACAAGTCTTGAATAAGCCAATCAAACTCCGGAGTTTTATTTACATACAAGAAAACAATCACACAATTTGAGCAATTCGATTGATTGCTTCACGCCTTACTTTCCTCCAGTTTTCTAGATTAGGTATACATTAATATACTCATAAATTAATCGGTCCACCTCATAGGACTGCAAAACTGTATTCGAGTTACATCACAAAGTAGACAAGAAGACTTGTTTTATTGCAAATCTACCATGTGTAGTTTGAGTATGCTTCTCTTCTCACTAGACGTGAAATGATTCACATGTATTTTATTAGGCGCAACCTTTTTGCTCTATAGTTCGTCACCTCCTTTGCGCGTTTGGAGGTCGTAACTACCCAGACTTGGCGCGCAACTCACGAACTCTGCGTTAATGAAGGTATCCCTCTGTACCATTTGCAGTCGGCTTCATCTTTAGCCTGACAGTTCCTCTTGAACAAACTCCGGGACTCAGAGCTGCTGCAGCATATGTAAGTCTTAAAACACACACAGCCGGCAAGAGCCTCTTGCTCTTTTTCTTACACTTTACACTTCTACAACAAGCCAATCATGCTGTAATACAGCCGGACTCGAGTCATTTTTAGTAAAACACACAAAGGTTTTTCCCACTCTCAAGTGAGGGCTACAGTTTGTGTGAGTGTACCCCACCAACAATCTGCATTTGTATTACTCAAGCAATAATAACAGGCTCTTTTATTTGGAGAAATTAAACATTAATGCTCATTAAGTACCTCCACAACTGCACCACACTGTCAATCCAAATGGTAAGAAATCTTACCTGTTTTTACGGCCGTTGGCTTGCAGTGCTGTGCAGTTCTGGAGCCACAAGCTCGCCACAAGCCCCACAGCAGCCACCACAGCGCAGCAACCCCAAGCCACCACCATAGACTTCAGGCCACCAGCAGCATGGACCCCACTGCCCGGAGGCCGCCAAACACCCTCTCAAGGGCACGTTGGTGGCCGCGACCCAGGACAGACCGAGGGAGGTAGCACCAACCGTGTCCCTAGGGCAAGCCCCGGCGTCAGCTGGTTCCAGCGGGACTCCCAGGAAGGCTTGGCAGAACACACCAAAATATCGTGCAGCCCATGGCACCCCGAGCAGGCTGCCAAGCCCCAGCAGCCAGCGGGCCAATCGCGGGGGTAGGCAGAAGGCTCTCCGGCCCAGCCCGCTACGCCTGTGTGTGTAATGATCAATTAAAAATAGGCCTGCCCCCATAGGGCTGACGTATGTGTGTGTGTATGTATCATATGGAGTAAGAAAAAAAAATGGAGGGAAGCTGAGCAATGGTGGGTCCCATGCCTGCCCAGATCCCCCCTCAGAACTGAGTGTCTAAGGTGCGGTTAAATTTGAAGGACAAAGGGGCATCCGCAAGGAAACCCCTTACCCCCGGCACAACCAGTTGCAGATCACCCCCTGTAAGGGAACAGCTTTGGTGATGATATGCTGGCTGTGTATAAGCTGGCCTAATCCTCCGGTCAGAGAAGACGCAGCAACCTCTTTCCCTTTGATAGCTTTATTGACTTGTTTTCAAATAACAGGACACTGTCTTCTTTGTAGATCGTGGGTGTATGTGTGTGTGTGTGTGGTTTGTGATGTCTGCAAAGACAACAGTAATAACAGTATTAATGATGGTTAACCTACAGTGGCAGTAGTATTAGAATAACCTGAATTACAATTGGAATATACAACGTGTCATAATAAAAATCACCAGTAGGTGTCAATGTAGGGTCATGAATAACACAAACGGCATGGCGCAGCAGACAGGTTACGCGACCATTGTTCGAAAACGTACTTTATTAACTCTGAAAGACATTGCGAGCAAAGATTGTTACGGCCGTTCATTGTGAGCCAGCGGAAGATGCCAGGAGGCTCATTCCAAGTGTGCCTGGCGCAGCTTCGCATCCCATACTATATGCAGCAGTTTAACGTGGCTGAGAAGCACTGCTGTGGAGTTAGAGCGAAAATGAGACAACGTGTACCACTCTCTGTGATAATGTATTTCAAGCAATCTATAGGCTTTGTGATAAAAAAAAATTGCATACATGGCACTTTGTGTGCCACGTCCAAAAAAGCACTCCACTCGCTCAGAAAAGGCATCCGAAGAGCGTTTTGGCACTTATGGAACACATTTGGTGTGATGTGCTTTATTTCTTGGCACACACAATCATTGTTCGAAAACGCACTTTATTAACTCTGAAAGACATTGCGAGCAAAGATTGTTAACGGCGGGTCATTGTGAGCCAGCGGAAAGTGCCAGGAGGCTCATTCCAAGTGTCCCTGGCGCAGCTTCGCATCCCATGCTATATGCAGCAGTTTCACGTGGCTGAGAAGCACTGCTGTGGAGTTAGAGCGAAAATGAGACAAAGTGTTTCACTTGCTGTGATAATGTATTTCAAGCAAGCTATAGGCTTTGTGGTAAAAATTTTCTACATTCAAGGCACTTTGTGTGCCACGTCCAAAAAAGCACTCCACTCGCTTAGAGAAGGCATCCGAAGAGCGCTTTGGCACTTATGGAACACATTTAGTGTGATTTGCTTTATTGCTTGGCACACACAACCATTGTTCGAAAACGCACTTTATTAACTCTGAAAGACATTGCGGGCAAAGATTGTTACGGCCGTTACTTGTGAGCCAGCGGAAGGTGCCAAGACGCCCATTCCAAGTGTGCCTGGCGCAGCTTCGCATCCCGTTCAATCTGCCACAGTTTATGTTGCTGAGAAGCACTGCTGTGGAGTTAGAGCGAAAATGAGACAAAGTGTTTCACTTGCTGTGATAATGTATTTCAAGTAAGCTATAGGCTTTGTGGTAAAAATTTTCTACATTCAAGGCACTTTGTGTGCCACGTCCAAAAAAGCACTCCACTCGCTCAGAGAAGGCCTCCGAAGAGCGTTTTGGCACTTATGGAACACATTTAGTGTGATTTGCTTTATTGCTTGGTACACACAACCATTGTTCGAAAATGCACTTTATTCGCTCTCAAACATATTGCGGGCAAAGGATGTTACGGCCGTTCATTGTGAGCCCAGCGGAAGGTGCCAGGGGCCTTTTTTAATTGTGCCTGGCGCAGCATCGCATCCCATACTATCTGCAGCAGTTTCACGTGGCTGAGAAGCAACGCTGTGAATTAGAGCAAAAATGAGACAAAGTGTACCACTCGCTGTGATAATGTCTTTCAAGCAAGCTATAGGCTTCGTGATAAAAATTTTCCACATTCATGGCACTTGTGTGCCACTTCCAAAAAAGCACTCCACTCGCTCAGAGAAGGCATCCGAAGAGCGTTTTGGCACTTATGGAACACATTTAGTGTGATGTGCTTTATTGCTTGGCACACACAACCATTGTTCGAAAACGCACTTTATTAACTCTGAAAGATATTGCGGGCAAAGATTGTTACGGCCGTTCATTTTGAGCCAGCGAAAGGTGCCAGGAGGCTCAGTCCAAGTGTGTCTGGCGCAGCTTCGCATCCCATACTATATGCAGCAGTTTCACGTGGCTGTGAAGCACTGCTGTGGAGTTAGAGCGAAAATGAGACAAAGTGTTTCACGTGCTGTGATAATGTATTTCAAGCAAACCATAGGCTTTGTTGTAAAAATGTTCTCCATATATGGCACATGTGTGCCACGTCCAAAAAAAGCACTCCACTCGCTCAGAGAAGACCTCCGAAGAGCGTTTTGGCACTTATGGAACACATTTAGTAAGATGTGCTTTATTGCTCTGCAACACAACCATTGTTCGAAAACGCACTTTATTAACTCTGAAAGACATTGCGGGCAAAGATTGTTACGGCCGTTCATTGTGAGCCAGCGGAAGGTGCCAGGAGGCTCATTCCAAGTGTGCCTGGCGCAGCTTCTTATCCCATACTATATGCAGCAGTTTCACGTGGCTGTGAAGCACTGCTGTGGAGTTAGAGCGAAAATGAGACAAAGTGTTTCACTTGCTGTGATAATGTATTTCAAGCAAGCTATAGGCTTTGTGGTAAAAATTTTCTACATTCAAGGCACTTTGTGTGCCACGTCCAAAAAGCACTCCACTCGCTCAGAGAAGGCCTCCGAAGAGCGTTTTGGCACTTATGGAACACATTTAGTGTGATTTGCTTTATTGCTTTGTACACACAACCATTGTTCAAAAATGCACTTTATTCGCTCTCAAACACATTGCGGGCAAAGGATGTTACGGCCGTTCCTTGTGAGCCAGCGGAAGGTGCCAGGAGGCTCATTCAAAGTGTGCCTGGCGCAGCTTCGCATCCCATACTATAAGCAGCAGTTTCACGTGGCTGAGAAGTACTGCTGTGGAGTTAGAGCGAAAATGAGACAAAGTGTTTCACTTGCTGTGATAATGTATTTCAAGCAACCCATAGGCTTTGTTGTAAAAATGTTCTCCATATATGGCACATGTGTGCCACGTCCAAAAAAAGCACTCCATCGCTCAGAGAAGACCTCCGAAGAGCGTTTTGGCACTTATGGAACACATTTATAAGATGTGCTTTATTGCTCTGCACACACAACCATTGTTCGAAAACGCACTTTATTAACTCTGAAAGACATTGCGGGCAAAGATTGTTACGGCCGTTACTTGTGAGCCAGCAGAAGGTGCCAGGAGGCTCAGTCCAAGTGTGTCTGGCGCAGCTTCGCATCCCGTTCAATCTGCCACAGTTTCATGTTGCTGAGAAGCACTGCTGTGGAGTTAGAGCGAAAATGAGACAAAGTGTTTCACTTGCTGTGATAATGTATTTCAAGCAAGCTATAGGCTTTGTGGTAAAGATTTTCTACATTCAAGGCACTTTGTGTGCCACGTCCAAAAAAGCACTCCACTCGCTAGAGAAGGCATCCGAACAGCGTTTTGGCAGTTATGGAACACATTTAGTAAGATGTGATTTATTGCTGCACACACAACCATTGTTCAAAAACGCACTTTATTAACTCTGAAAGACATTGCGGGCAAAGATTGTTACGGCCGTTACTTGTGAGCCAGCGGAAGGTGCCAAGACGCTCATTCCAAGTGTGCCTGGCCCAGCTTCGCATCCCGTTCAATCTGCCACAGTTTCATGTTGCTGAGAAGCGCTGCTGTGGAGTTAGAGCGAAAATGAGACAAAGTGTTTCACTTGCTGTGATAATGTATTTCAAGCAAGCTATAGGCTTTGTGGTGAAAATTTTTTACATTCAAGGCACTTTGTGTGCCACGTCCAAAAAAGCACTCCACTCGCTCAGAGAAGGCCTCCGAAGAGCGTTTTGGCACTTATGGAACACATTTAGTGTGATTTGCTTTATTGCTTTGTACACACAACCATTGTTCGAAAATGCACTTTATTCGCTCTCAAACACATTGCGGGCAAAGGATGTTACGGCCGTTCCTTGTGAGCCAGCGGAAGGAGGCTCATTTTAATTGTGCCTGGCGCAGCTTCGCATCCCATGCTATATGCAGCAGTTTCGCGTGGCTGAGAAGTACTGCTGTGGAGTTAGAGCGAAAATGAGACAAAGTGTTTCACTTGCTGTGATAATGTATTTCAAGCAACCCATAGGCTTTGTTGTAAAAATGTTCTCCATATATGGCACATGTGTGCCACGTCCAAAAAAAGCACTCCACTCGCTCAGAGAAGACCTCCGAAGAGCGTTTTGGCACTTATGGAACACATTTAGTAAGATGTGCTTTATTGCTCTGCACACACAACCATTGTTCGAAAACGCACTTTATTAACTCTGAAAGACATTGCGGGCAAAGATTGTTACGATCGTCATTGTGAGCCAGCGGAAGGTGCCAGGAGGCTCATTCCAAGTGTGCCTGGCGCAGCTTCGCATCCCATACTATAAGCAGCAGTTTCACGTGGCTGTGAAGCACTGCTGTGGAGTTAGAGCGAAAATGAGACAAAGTGTTTCACTTGCTGTGATAATGTATTTCAAGCAAGCTATAGGCTTTGTGGTAAAAATTTTCTACATTCAAGGCACTTTGTGTGCCACGTCCAAAAAGCACTCCACTCGCTCAGAGAAGGCCTCCGAAGAGCGTTTTGGCACTTATGGAACACATTTAGTGTGATTTGCTTTATTGCTTGGTACACACAACCATTGTTCGAAAATGCACTTTATTCGCTCTCAAACATATAGCGGGCAAAGGATGTTACGGCCGTTCCTTGTGAGCCAGCGGAAGGTGCCAGGAGGCTAATTTTAATTGTGCCTGGCGCAGCTTCGCATCCCTTACTATATGCAGCAGTTTCGCGTGGCTGCGAAGCACTGCTGTGGAGTTAGAGCGAAAATGAGACGAAGTGTTTCACTTGCTGTGATAATGTATTTCAAGCAAGCTATAGGCTTTGTGGTAAAAATTTTCTACATTCAAGGCACTTTGTGTGCCACTTCCAAAAAAGCACTCCACTCGCTTAGAGAAGGCATCCGAAGAGCGCTTTGGCACTTATGGAACACATTTAGTGTGATTTGCTTTATTGCTTGGCACACACAACCATTGTTCGAAAACGCACTTTATTAACTCTGAAAGACATTGCGGGCAAAGATTGTTACGGCCGTTACTTGTGAGCCAGCGGAAGGTGCCAAGACGCCCATTCCAAGTGTGCCTGGCGCAGCTTCGCATCCCGTTCAATCTGCCACAGTTTCATGTTGCTGAGAAGCACTGCTGTGGAGTTAGAGCGAAAATGAGACAAAGTGTTTCACTTGCTGTGATAATGTATTTCAAGCAAGCTATAGGCTTTGGTGTAAAAATTTTCTACATTCAAGGCACTTTGTGTGCCACGTCCAAAAAAGCACTCCACTCGCTCAGAGAAGGCCTCCGAAGAGCGTTTTGGCACTTATGGAACACATTTAGTGTGATTTGCTTTATTGCTTGGTACACACAACCATTGTTCGAAAATGCACTTTATTCGCTCTCAAACACATTGCGGGCAAAGGATGTTACGGCCGTTCATTGTGAGCCCAGCGGAAGGTGCCAGGGGCCTTTTTTAATTGTGCCTGGCGCAGCATCGCATCCCATACTATCTGCAGCAGTTTCACGTGGCTGAGAAGCACCGCTGTGAATTAGAGCAAAAATGAGACAAAGTGTACCACTCGCTGTGATAATGTCTTTCAAGCAAGCTATAGGCTTTGTGATAAAAATTTTCCACATTCATGGCACTTGTGTGCCACTTCCAAAAAAGCACTCCACTCGCTCAGAGAAGGCATCCGAAGAGCGTTTTGGCACTTATGGAACACATTTAGTGTGATGTGCTTTATTGCTTGGCACACACAACCATTGTTCGAAAACGCACTTTATTAACTCTGAAAGATATTGCGGGCAAAGATTGTTACGGCCGTTCATTTTGAGCCAGCGAAAGGTGCCAGGAGGCTCAGTCCAAGTGTGTCTGGCGCAGCTTCGCATCCCATACTATATGCAGCAGTTTCACGTGGCTGTGAAGCACTGTGTGGAGTTAGAGCGAAAATGAGACAAAGTGTTTCACGTGCTGTGATAATGTATTTCAAGCAACCCATAGGCTTTGTTGTAAAAATGTTCTCCATATATGGCACATGTGTGCCACGTCCAAAAAAAGCACTCCACTCGCTCAGAGAAGACCTCCGAAGAGCGTTTTGGCACTTATGGAACACATTTAGTAAGATGTGCTTTATTGCTCTGCACACACAACCATTGTTCGAAATCGCACTTTATTAACGCTGAAAGACATTGCAGGCAAAGATTGTTACGGCCGTTCATTGTGAGCCAGCGGAAGGTGCCAGGGGCCTTTTTTAATTGTGCCTGGCGCAGCATCGCATCCCATACTACCTGCAGCAGTTTCACGTGGCTGAGAAGCACCGCTGTGAATTAGAGCAAAAATGAGACAAAGTGTACCACTCGCTGTGATAATGTATTTCAAGCAAGCTATAGGCTTTGTGATAAAAATTTTCTACATTCATGGCACTTGTGTGCCACTTCCAAAAAAGCACTCCACTCGCTCAGAGAAGGCATCCGAAGAGCGTTTTGGCACTTATGGAACACATTTAGTGTGATGTGCTCTATTGCTTGGCACACACAACCATTGTTCGAAAACGCACTTTATTAACTCTGAAAGATATTGCGGGCAAAGATTGTTACGGCCGTCCATTTTGAGCCAGCGAAAGGTGCCAGGAGGCTCAGTCCAAGTGTGTCTGGCGCAGCTTCGCATCCCATACTATATGCGGCAGTTTCACGTGGCTGTGAAGCACTGCTGTGGAGTTAGAGCGAAAATGAGACAAAGTGTTTCACTTGCTGTGATAATGTATTTCAAGCAAGCTATAGGCTTTGTGGTAAAAAATGTCTACATTCAAGGCACTTTGTGTGCCACGTCCAAAAAAGCACTCCACTCGCTCAGAGAAGGCCTCCGAAGAGCGTTTTGGCACTTATGGAACACATTTAGTGTGATTTGCTTTATTGCTTTGTACACACAACCATTGTTCAAAAATGCACTTTATTCGCTCTCAAACACATTGCGGGCAAAGGATGTTACGGCCGTTCCTTGTGAGCCAGCGGAAGGTGCCAGGAGGCTCATTCAAAGTGTGCCTGGCGCAGCTTCGCATCCCATACTATAAGCAGCAGTTTCACGTGGCTGAGAAGTACTGCTGTGGAGTTAGAGCGAAAATGAGACAAAGTGTTTCACTTGCTGTGATAATGTATTTCAAGCAAGCTATAGGCTTTGTGGTAAAAATTTTCTACATTCAAGGCACTTTGTGTGCCACGTCCAAAAAAGCACTCCACTCGCTCAGAGAAGGCCTCCGAAGAGCGTTTTGGCACTTATGGAACACATTTAGTGTGATTTGCTTTATTGCTTGGTACACACAACCATTGTTCGAAAATGCACTTTATTCGCTCTCAAACATATTGCGGGCAAAGGATGTTACGGCCGTTCCTTGTGAGCCCAGCGGAAGGTGCCAGGGGCCTTTTTTAATTGTGCCTGGCGCAGCATCGCATCCCATACTATCTGCAGCAGTTTCACGTGGCTGAGAAGCACCGCTGTGAATTAGAGCAAAAATGAGACAAAGTGTACCACTCGCTGTGATAATGTCTTTCAAGCAAGCTATAGGCTTTGTGATAAAAATTTTCCACATTCATGGCACTTGTGTGCCACTTCCAAAAAAGCACTCCACTCGCTCAGAGAAGGCATCCGAATAGCGTTTTGGCACTTATGGAACACATTTAGTGTGATGTGCTTCATTGCTTGGCACACACAACCATTGTTCGAAAACGCACTTTATTAACTCTGAAAGATATTGCGGGCAAAGATTGTTACGGCCGTTCATTTTGAGCCAGCGAAAGGTGCCAGGAGGCTCAGTCCAAGTGTGTCTGGCGCAGCTTCGCATCCCATACTATATGCAGCAGTTTCACGTGGCTGTGAAGCACTGCTGTGGAGTTAGAGCGAAAATGAGACAAAGTGTTTCACGTGCTGTGATAATGTATTTCAAGCAACCCATAGGCTTTGTTGTAAAAATGTTCTCCATATATGGCACATGTGTGCCACGTCCAAAAAAAGCACTCCACTCGCTCAGAGAAGACCTCCGAAGAGCGTTTTGGCACTTATGGAACACATTTAGTAAGATGTGCTTTATTGCTCTGCACACACAACCATTGTTCGAAAACGCACTTTATTAACGCTGAAAGACATTGCAGGCAAAGATTGTTACGGCCGTTCATTGTGAGCCAGCGGAAGGTGCCAGGGGCCTTTTTTAATTGTGCCTGGCGCAGCATCGCATCCCATACTACCTGCAGCAGTTTCACGTGGCTGAGAAGCACCGCTGTGAATTAGAGCAAAAATGAGACAAAGTGTACCACTCGCTGTGATAATGTATTTCAAGCAAGCTATAGGCTTTGTGATAAAAATTTTCTACATTCATGGCACTATTGTGCCACTTCCAAAAAAGCACTCCACTCGCTCAGAGAAGGCATCCGAAGAGCGTTTTGGCACTTATGGAACACATTTAGTGTGATGTGCTTTATTGCTTGGCTCACACAACCGTTGTTCAAAAAAAGCACTTTATTCGCTCTCAAATGCATTGTGAGCAAAGTATGATACGGCGCGTCATTGTAAACCAGCGGAAGGTGCCAGGAGGCTTATTCCAAGTGTGCCTGACGCAGCTTCTCATCCCGTTCTATCTGCAACAGTTTTGTGTGGCTGAGAAGCACTGCTGTGGAGTTACAGCTAAAATGAGAAAATGTGTTTCTCTCGCTGTGATAATGTATTTCAAGCAACCTATAGGCTTTGTGGTAAAAATTTTCTCCATATATGGCACATGTGTGCCACGTCCAAAAAAGCACTCCACTCGCTCAGAGAAAAGCGTTTTGGCACTTATGGAACACATTTAGTGTGATGTGCTTTATTGCTTGGCTCACACAACCGTTGTTCAAAAAAAGCACTTTATTCGCTCTCAAATACATTGTGAGCAAAGGATGATACGGCGCGTCATTGTAAACCAGCGGAAGGTGCCAGGAGGCTCATTCCAAGTGTGCCTGACGCAGCTTCTCATCCCGTTCTATCTGCAACAGTTTCGTGTGGCTGAGAAGCACTGCTGTGGAGTTACAGCTAAAATGAGAAAATGTGTTTCTCTCGCTGTGATAATGTATTTCAAGCAACCTATAGGCTTTGTGGTAAAAATTTTCTCCATATATGGCACATGTGTGCCACGTCCAAAAAAGCACTCCACTCGCTCAGAGAAAAGCGTTTTGGCACTTATGGAACACATTTAGTGTGATGTGCTTTATTGCTTGGCTCACACAACCGTTGTTCAAAAAAAGCACTTTATTCGCTCTCAAATGCATTGTGAGCAAAGGATGATACGGCGCGTCATTGTAAACCAGCGGAAGGTGCCAGGAGGCTCATTCCAAGTGTGCCTGACGCAGCTTCTCATCCCGTTCTATCTGCAACAGTTTCGTGTGGCTGAGAAGCACTGCTGTGGAGTTACAGCTAAAATGAGAAAATGTGTTTCTCTCGCTGTGATAATGTTTTTCAAGCAACCTATAGGCTTTGTGGTAAAAATTTTCTCCATATATGGCACATGTGTGCCACGTCCAAAAAAGCACTCCACTCGCTCAGAGAAAAGCGTTTTGGCACTTATGGAACACATTTAGTGTGATGTGCTTTATTGCTTGGCTCACACAACCGTTGTTCAAAAAAAGCACTTTATTCGCTCTCAAATGCATTGTGAGCAAAGGATGATACGGCGCGTCATTGTAAACCAGCGGAAGGTGCCAGGAGGCTCATTCCAAGTGTGCCTGACGCAGCTTCTCATCCCGTTCTATCTGCAACAGTTTCGTGTGGCTGAGAAGCACTGCTGTGGAGTTACAGCTAAAATGAGAAAATGTGTTTCTCTCGCTGTGATAATGTATTTCAAGCAACCTATAGGCTTTGTGGTAAAAATTTTCTCCATATATGGCACATGTGTGCCACGTCCAAAAAAGCACTCCACTCGCTCAGAGAAAAGCGTTTTGGCACTTATGGAACACATTTAGTGTGATGTGCTTTATTGCTTGGCTCACACAACCGTTGTTCAAAAAAAGCACTTTATTCGCTCTCAAATACATTGTGAGCAAAGGATGATACGGCGCGTCATTGTAAACCAGCGGAAGGTGCCAGGAGGCTCATTCCAAGTGTGCCTGACGCAGCTTCTCATCCCGTTCTATCTGCAACAGTTTCGTGTGGCTGAGAAGCACTGCTGTGGAGTTACAGCTAAAATGAGAAAATGTGTTTCTCTCGCTGTGATAATGTATTTCAAGCAACCTACAGGCTTTGTGGTAAAAATTTTCTCCATATATGGCACATGTGTGCCACGTCCAAAAAAGCACTCCACTCGCTCAGAGAAAAGCGTTTTGGCACTTATGGAACACATTTAGTGTGATGTGCTTTATTGCTTGGCTCACACAACCGTTGTTCAAAAACAGCACTTTATTCGCTCTCAAATGCATTGTGAGCAAAGGATGATACGGCGCGTCATTGTAAACCAGCGGAAGGTGCCAGGAGGCTCATTCCAAGTGTGCCTGACGCAGCTTCTCATCCCGTTCTATCTGCAACAGTTTCGTGTGGCTGAGAAGCACTGCTGTGGAGTTACAGCTAAAATGAGAAAATGTGTTTCTCTCGCTGTGATAATGTTTTTCAAGCAACCTATAGGCTTTGTGGTAAAAATTTTCTCCATATATGGCACATGTGTGCCACGTCCAAAAAAGCACTCCACTCGCTCAGAGAAAAGCGTTTTGGCACTTGTGGAACACATTTAGTGTGATGTGCTTTATTGCTTGGCTCACACAACCGTTGTTCAAAAAAAGCACTTTATTCGCTCTCAAATGCATTGTGAGCAAAGGATGATACGGCGCGTCATTGTAAACCAGCGGAAGGTGCCACGAGGCTCATTCCAAGTGTGCCTGACGCAGCTTCTCATCCCGTTCTATCTGCAACAGTTTCGTGTGGCTGAGAAGCACTGCTGTGGAGTTACAGCTAAAATGAGAAAATGTGTTTCTCTCGCTGTGATAATGTTTTTCAAGCAACCTATAGGCTTTGTGGTAAAAATTTTCTCCATATATGGCACATGTGTGCCACGTCCAAAAAAGCACTCCACTCGCTCAGAGAAAAGCGTTTTGGCACTTATGGAACACATTTAGTGTGATGTGCTTTATTGCTTGGCTCACACAACCGTTGTTCAAAAAAAGCACTTTATTCGCTCTCAAATGCATTGTGAGCAAAGGATGATACGGCGCGTCATTGTAAACCAGCGGAAGGTGCCAGGAGGCTCATTCCAAGTGTGCCTGACGCAGCTTCTCATCCCGTTCTATCTGCAACAGTTTCGTGTGGCTGAGAAGCACTGCTGTGGAGTTACAGCTAAAATGAGAAAATGTGTTTCTCTCACTGTGATAATGTATTTCAAGCAACCTATAGGCTTTGTGGTAAAAATTTTCTCCATATATGGCACATGTGTGCCACGTCCAAAAAAGCACTCCACTCGCTCAGAGAAAAGCGTTTTGGCACTTATGGAACACATTTAGTGTGATGTGCTTTATTGCTTGGCTCACACAACCGTTGTTCAAAAAAAGCACTTTATTCGCTCTCAAATACATTGTGAGCAAAGGATGATACGGCGCGTCATTGTAAACCAGCGGAAGGTGCCAGGAGGCTCATTCCAAGTGTGCCTGACGCAGCTTCTCATCCCGTTCTATCTGCAACAGTTTCGTGTGGCTGAGAAGCACTGCTGTGGAGTTACAGCTAAAATGAGAAAATGTGTTTCTCTCGCTGTGATAATGTATTTCAAGCAACCTATAGGCTTTGTGGTAAAAATTTTCTCCATATATGGCACATGTGTGCCACGTCCAAAAAAGCACTCCACTCGCTCAGAGAAAAGCGTTTTGGCACTTATGGAACACATTTAGTGTGATGTGCTTCATTGCTTGGCTCACACAACCGTTGTTCAAAAAAAGCACTTTATTCGCTCTCAAATGCATTGTGAGCAAAGGATGATACGGCGCGTCATTGCAAACCAGCGGAAGGTGCCAGGAGGCTCATTCCAAGTGTGCCTGACGCAGCTTCTCATCCCGTTCTATCTGCAACAGTTTCGTGTGGCTGAGAAGCACTGCTGTGGAGTTACAGCTAAAATGAGAAAATGTGTTTCTCTCGCTGTGATAATGTATTTCAAGCAACCTATAGGCTTTGTGGTAAAAATTTTCTCCATATATGGCACATGTGTGCCACGTCCAAAAAAGCACTCCACTCGCTCAGAGAAAAGCGTTTTGGCACTTATGGAACACATTTAGTGTGATGTGCTTTATTGCTTGGCTCACACAACCGTTGTTCAAAAAAAGCCCTTTATTCGCTCTCAAATGCATTGTGAGCAAAGGATGATACGGCGCGTCATTGTAAACCAGCGGAAGGTGCCAGGAGGCTCATTCCAAGTGTGCCTGACGCAGCTTCTCATCCCGTTCTATCTGCAACAGTTTCGTGTGGCTGAGAAGCACTGCTGTGGAGTTACAGCTAAAATGAGAAAATGTGTTTCTCTCGCTGTGATAATGTATTTCAAGCAACCTATAGGCTTTGTGGTAAAAATTTTCTCCATATATGGCACATGTGTGCCACGTCCAAAAAAGCACTCCACTCGCTCAGAGAAAAGCGTTTTGGCACTTATGGAACACATTTAGTGTGATGTGCTTTATTGCTTGGCTCACACAACCGTTGTTCAAAAAAAGCACTTTATTCGCTCTCAAATACATTGTGAGCAAAGGATGATACGGCGCGTCATTGTAAACCAGCGGAAGGTGCCAGGAGGCTCATTCCAAGTGTGCCTGACGCAGCTTCTCATCCCGTTCTATCTGCAACAGTTTCGTGTGGCTGAGAAGCACTGCTGTGGAGTTACAGCTAAAATGAGAAAATGTGTTTCTCTCGCTGTGATAATGTTTTTCAAGCAACCTATAGGCTTTGTGGTAAAAATTTTCTCCATATATGGCACATGTGTGCCACGTCCAAAAAAGCACTCCACTCGCTCAGAGAAAAGCGTTTTGGCACTTATGGAACACATTTAGTGTGATGTGCTTTATTGCTTGGCTCACACAACCGTTGTTCCAAAAAAGCACTTTATTCGCTCTCAAATGCATTGTGAGCAAAGGATGATACGGCGCGTCATTGTAAACCAGCGGAAGGTGCCAGGAGGCTCATTCCAAGTGTGCCTGACGCAGCTTCTCATCCCGTTCTATCTGCAACAGTTTCGTGTGGCTGAGAAACACTGATGTGGAGTAACAGCTAAAATGATAAAATGTGTTTCTCTCGCTGTGATAATGTATTTCAAGCAACCTATAGGCTTTGTGGTAAAAATTTTCTCCATATATGGCACATGTGTGCCACGTCCAAAAAAGCACTCCACTCGCTCAGAGAAAAGCGTTTTGGCACTTATGGAACACATTTAGTGTGATGTGCTTTATTGCTTGGCTCACACAACCGTTGTTCAAAAAAAGCACTTTATTCGCT
Source organism: Doryrhamphus excisus (assembly GCF_030265055.1). NCBI lineage: Eukaryota > Metazoa > Chordata > Actinopteri > Syngnathiformes > Syngnathidae > Doryrhamphus > Doryrhamphus excisus. The sequence continues at coordinate 19,181,083 of NC_080475.1, read as the reverse complement.
CTCAAATGCATTGTGAGCAAAGGATGATACGGCGCGTCATTGTAAACCAGCGGAAGGTGCCAGGAGGCTCATTCCAAGTGTGCCTGACGCAGCTTCTCATCCCGTTCTATCTGCAACAGTTTCGTGTGGCTGAGAAGCACTGCTGTGGAGTTACAGCTAAAATGAGAAAATGTGTTTCTCTCGCTGTGATAATGTACTTCAAGCATCCTATAGGCTTTGTGGTAAAAATTTTCTCCATATATGGCACATGTGTGCCACGTCCAAAAAAGCACTCCACTCGCTCAGAGAAAAGCGTTTTGGCACTTATAGAACACAATTAGTGTGATGTGCTTTATTGCTTGGCTCACACAACCGTTGTTCAAAAAAGCATTTTATTCGCTCTCAAATACATTGTGAGCAAAGGATGATACGGCGCGTCATTGTAAACCAGCGGAAGGTGCCAGGAGGCTCATTCCAAGTGTGCCTGACGCAGCTTCTCATCCCGTTCTATCTGCAACAGTTTCGTGTGGCTGAGAAGCACTGCTGTGGAGTTACAGCTAAAATGAGAAAATGTGTTTCTCTCGCTGTGATAATGTATTTCAAGCAACCTATAGGCTTTGTGGTAAAAATTTTCTCCATATATGGCACATGTGTGCCACGTCCAAAAAAGCACTCCACTCGCTCAGAGAAAAGCGTTTTGGCACTTATGGAACACATTTAGTGTGATGTGCTTTATTGCTTGGCTCACACAACCGTTGTTCAAAAAAAGCACTTTATTCGCTCTCAAATGCATTGTGAGCAAAGGATGATACGGCGCGTCATTGTAAACCAGCGGAAGGTGCCAGGAGGCTCATTCCAAGTGTGCCTGACGCAGCTTCTCATCCCGTTCTATCTGCAACAGTTTCGTGTGGCTGAGAAGCACTGCTGTGGAGTTACAGCTAAAATGAGAAAATGTGTTTCTCTCGCTGTGATAATGTACTTCAAGCATCCTATAGGCTTTGTGGTAAAAATTTTCTCCATATATGGCACATGTGTGCCACGTCCAAAAAAGCACTCCACTCGCTCAGAGAAAAGCGTTTTGGCACTTATGGAACACATTTAGTGTGATGTGCTTCATTGCTTGGCTCACACAACCGTTGTTCAAAAAAAGCACTTTATTCGCTCTCAAATGCATTGTGAGCAAAGGATGATACGGCGCGTCATTGCAAACCAGCGGAAGGTGCCAGGAGGCTCATTCCAAGTGTGCCTGACGCAGCTTCTCATCCCGTTCTATCTGCAACAGTTTCGTGTGGCTGAGAAGCACTGCTGTGGAGTTACAGCTAAAATGAGAAAATGTGTTTCTCTCGCTGTGATAATGTATTTCAAGCAACCTATAGGCTTTGTGGTAAAAATTTTCTCCATATATGGCACATGTGTGCCACGTCCAAAAAAGCACTCCACTCGCTCAGAGAAAAGCGTTTTGGCACTTATGGAACACATTTAGTGTGATGTGCTTTATTGCTTGGCTCACACAACCGTTGTTCAAAAAAAGCCCTTTATTCGCTCTCAAATGCATTGTGAGCAAAGGATGATACGGCGCGTCATTGTAAACCAGCGGAAGGTGCCAGGAGGCTCATTCCAAGTGTGCCTGACGCAGCTTCTCATCCCGTTCTATCTGCAACAGTTTCGTGTGGCTGAGAAGCACTGCTGTGGAGTTACAGCTAAAATGAGAAAATGTGTTTCTCTCGCTGTGATAATGTATTTCAAGCAACCTATAGGCTTTGTGGTAAAAATTTTCTCCATATATGGCACATGTGTGCCACGTCCAAAAAAGCACTCCACTCGCTCAGAGAAAAGCGTTTTGGCACTTATGGAACACATTTAGTGTGATGTGCTTTATTGCTTGGCTCACACAACCGTTGTTCAAAAAAAGCACTTTATTCGCTCTCAAATACATTGTGAGCAAAGGATGATACGGCGCGTCATTGTAAACCAGCGGAAGGTGCCAGGAGGCTCATTCCAAGTGTGCCTGACGCAGCTTCTCATCCCGTTCTATCTGCAACAGTTTCGTGTGGCTGAGAAGCACTGCTGTGGAGTTACAGCTAAAATGAGAAAATGTGTTTCTCTCGCTGTGATAATGTTTTTCAAGCAACCTATAGGCTTTGTGGTAAAAATTTTCTCCATATATGGCACATGTGTGCCACGTCCAAAAAAGCACTCCACTCGCTCAGAGAAAAGCGTTTTGGCACTTATGGAACACATTTAGTGTGATGTGCTTTATTGCTTGGCTCACACAACCGTTGTTCCAAAAAAGCACTTTATTCGCTCTCAAATGCATTGTGAGCAAAGGATGATACGGCGCGTCATTGTAAACCAGCGGAAGGTGCCAGGAGGCTCATTCCAAGTGTGCCTGACGCAGCTTCTCATCCCGTTCTATCTGCAACAGTTTCGTGTGGCTGAGAAACACTGATGTGGAGTTACAGCTAAAATGAGAAAATGTGTTTCTCTCGCTGTGATAATGTATTTCAAGCAACCTATAGGCTTTGTGGTAAAAATTTTCTCCATATATGGCACATGTGTGCCACGTCCAAAAAAGCACTCCACTCGCTCAGAGAAAAGCGTTTTGGCACTTATGGAACACATTTAGTGTGATGTGCTTTATTGCTTGGCTCACACAACCGTTGTTCAAAAAAAGCACTTTATTCGCTCTCAAATGCATTGTGAGCAAAGGATGATACGGCGCGTCATTGTAAACCAGCGGAAGGTGCCAGGAGGCTCATTCCAAGTGTGCCTGACGCAGCTTCTCATCCCGTTCTATCTGCAACAGTTTCGTGTGGCTGAGAAGCACTGCTGTGGAGTTACAGCTAAAATGAGAAAATGTGTTTCTCTCGCTGTGATAATGTACTTCAAGCATCCTATAGGCTTTGTGGTAAAAATTTTCTCCATATATGGCACATGTGTGCCACGTCCAAAAAAGCACTCCACTCGCTCAGAGAAAAGCGTTTTGGCACTTATAGAACACAATTAGTGTGATGTGCTTTATTGCTTGGCTCACACAACCGTTGTTCAAAAAAGCATTTTATTCGCTCTCAAATACATTGTGAGCAAAGGATGATACGGCGCGTCATTGTAAACCAGCGGAAGGTGCCAGGAGGCTCATTCCAAGTGTGCCTGACGCAGCTTCTCATCCCGTTCTATCTGCAACAGTTTCGTGTGGCTGAGAAGCACTGCTGTGGAGTTACAGCTAAAATGAGAAAATGTGTTTCTCTCGCTGTGATAATGTATTTCAAGCAACCTATAGGCTTTGTGGTAAAAATTTTCTCCATATATGGCACATGTGTGCCACGTCCAAAAAAGCACTCCACTCGCTCAGAGAAAAGCGTTTTGGCACTTATGGAACACATTTAGTGTGATGTGCTTTATTGCTTGGCTCACACAACCGTTGTTCAAAAAAAGCACTTTATTCGCTCTCAAATGCATTGTGAGCAAAGGATGATACGGCGCGTCATTGTAAACCAGCGGAAGGTGCCAGGAGGCTCATTCCAAGTGTGCCTGACGCAGCTTCTCATCCCGTTCTATCTGCAACAGTTTCGTGTGGCTGAGAAGCACTGCTGTGGAGTTACAGCTAAAATGAGAAAATGTGTTTCTCTCGCTGTGATAATGTACTTCAAGCATCCTATAGGCTTTGTGGTAAAAATTTTCTCCATATATGGCACATGTGTGCCACGTCCAAAAAAGCACTCCACTCGCTCAGAGAAAAGCGTTTTGGCACTTATAGAACACAATTAGTGTGATGTGCTTTATTGCTTGGCTCACACAACCGTTGTTCAAAAAAGCACTTTATTCGCTCTCAAATACATTGTGAGCAAAGGATGATACGGCGCGTCATTGTAAACCAGCGGAAGGTGCCAGGAGGCTCATTCCAAGTGTGCCTGACGCAGCTTCTCATCCCGTTCTATCTGCAACAGTTTCGTGTGGCTGAGAAGCACTGCTGTGGAGTTACAGCTAAAATGAGAAAATGTGTTTCTCTCGCTGTGATAATGTTTTTCAAGCAACCTATAGGCTTTGTGGTAAAAATTTTCTCCATATATGGCACATGTGTGCCACGTCCAAAAAAGCACTCCACTCGCTCAGAGAAAAGCGTTTTGGCACTTATGGAACACATTTAGTGTGATGTGCTTTATTGCTTGGCTCACACAACCGTTGTTCCAAAAAAGCACTTTATTCGCTCTCAAATGCATTGTGAGCAAAGGATGATACGGCGCGTCATTGTAAACCAGCGGAAGGTGCCAGGAGGCTCATTCCAAGTGTGCCTGACGCAGCTTCTCATCCCGTTCTATCTGCAACAGTTTCGTGTGGCTGAGAAGCACTGCTGTGGAGTTACAGCTAAAATGAGAAAATGTGTTTCTCTCGCTGTGATAATGTATTTCAAGCAACCTATAGGCTTTGTGGTAAAAATTTTCTCCATATATGGCACATGTGTGCCACGTCCAAAAAAGCACTCCACTCGCTCAGAGAAAAGCGTTTTGGCACTTATGGAACACATTTAGTGTGATGTGCTTTATTGCTTGGCTCACACAACCGTTGTTCAAAAAAAGCCCTTTATTCGCTCTCAAATGCATTGTGAGCAAAGGATGATACGGCGCGTCATTGTAAACCAGCGGAAGGTGCCAGGAGGCTCATTCCAAGTGTGCCTGACGCAGCTTCTCAACCCGTTCTATCTGCAACAGTTTCGTGTGGCTGAGAAGCACTGCTGTGGAGTTACAGCTAAAATGAGAAAATGTGTTTCTCTCGCTGTGATAATGTATTTCAAGCAACCTATAGGCTTTGTGGTAAAAATTTTCTCCATATATGGCACATGTGTGCCACGTCCAAAAAAGCACTCCACTCGCTCAGAGAAAAGCGTTTTGGCACTTATGGAACACATTTAGTGTGATGTGCTTTATTGCTTGGCTCACACAACCGTTCAAAAAAAGCACTTTATTCGCTCTCAAATACATTGTGAGCAAAGGATGATACGGCGCGTCATTGTAAACCAGCGGAAGGTGCCAGGAGGCTCATTCCAAGTGTGCCTGACGCAGCTTCTCATCCCGTTCTATCTGCAACAGTTTCGTGTGGCTGAGAAGCACTGCTGTGGAGTTACAGCTAAAATGAGAAAATGTGTTTCTCTCGCTGTGATAATGTTTTTCAAGCAACTGTGGCAGTGGTAGGGAGTGAAGGAATACTGGCTTACACCAGAGATTTTCGAGGACCAGACAACGCCACCCTGGGAATTTCACCCAGAGAGTCAATTTCTTTTTTTTTCTATTCCCTCTTAAGGCATACACAGGTTCATTATACTCATGAGGCTGGAGACATGGTTCACATTATAAAAAAATTAATACATTTTATTAACAAGTTGACATCCGTTTAAAATACCACACACAAGGGGAAGAGGGAAACCTAATCAGGTGCTGAGGCTTACCAGGTGGACAATGGGCTAGTGAAGGGGGGAGGGATCCACCCAAAACAACTCAAAAAGCACCCAGTCACACGTGACACACTCACACAGGGTTGTGCAAAGAAAACCAATCCCAGAGGAGCACCGCACACGGAAGGAGGGGATACCGCCACCAGGACCACCAGCACCACCACCGATCCTCAGCAACTGAAAAGGGAATAAAACAATTAGTGGGGTCAAAAACAAAATAAAGCAATTAAACAAAAAGTAACAAAATTGTACTAACTAAATTAAAAGTAGAGCCACTAAACACAAATTAAACAAGCAAAACAACATGATAAACAAAAGAAGAACTAATCAATGAAAATCCACCCAATTCCCAAAATCAAATAAAACAACTAGACTAGAAAATATAACTAAGTCAAAATAACCCTAAAACAAAAGGTAAACCTATAGAAATAATCTGAACAAGAGCAAAACCTATACAATTGTAACTAAACAAAAAGGGATCTACAACCCCACCATTAAAACACACACATAAAAGCGGAATTCTATAATAATAGAAATTGCACGTAGTGTCCGTCAGGAGAGGCCGAGCGGCCTGGCAAGTCAGTCACAGCCCAGCACGCGGGCCGACCACAGCAGGCAGAGCAGTCCAGAGCGCAGACAGAGGCCACCAGCGCCAAGCTCCAAGCCAGGCGAAGCCACAAGACCGAGCAGCAGCGGAACAGGTCAGCGGAAAGCCGCAGCACAGCGGCGGGAAAGCAGCCAGCCAAGGCAAGCAGCGGATGCGCAGACGAAGCAACCACAGGGACAGAACAGCGGAGACAAAGCAGTGGAGACAAAACAGTGGAGACAAAACAGCGGAGTTCTCAGACGGCTGGCATTCAGGCAGATTACACCTATCGCAGATGTTAAAATTAATTATAAGGCCGACGATGATGCGGTTACGACCTATATTAGTACTCTACATACCTTTTAAGCAGATACACAGGCACATGAGAGGAGCGAGGGAGTAAACCCAGGCGGCTACGGGCGTCTCACCTATGACCACACTCGCATTAGCGGACTACAAGCATGCACAGCAACGGAGAGAGAGGGAGCGATAACACTCACCACAATAGGACGCCGAAAGACACGTATGCCCCAACAGCACACCGGTCACTGTCTCAGTCAAACACTTGACCCCGGAAGTACACAGACGGAAGTGCAGAGAGAGAAGCAGTGAGAGGAGCGCTGCTTAAATACTCTCCACCTACCCAATGATTGGCCGGCAGTGAACTCTGTTTAACGGGACACACTGCATAGGGGGATATGAACATACTCCTATGCTGCTACATTCTATCCCCCCTTCTTGCATCGTCGCCCCGACGATGAACAAAAATGAGGGAGACACTACAAACTAGCTCCAAGGTCTAAACAAAGCAGACACTCCATTCGAAACAGAAGGGTTGGCAACTGGTGGGTTTCTAACTGGCCGTGGGAGGTGATACACATTAGTGTGGTGGCCAGCAGTTGACCGAAGGGTCCGACGAGGAGCCATGTGATCCGAACCGGCCTGACCAACTAAGGGAACAGCCAAAGATGTTGAGGCTTCCTCTGGTGAAGCACTCGAGGGACGACGCCCAGGGGGGTCTGAGTTGGGCGGTGGCACTAAAATCTGGGGTGTGGGACAAGTCATTGTCACTAACCTGGTGGTGGGCATGGCAGCGGGTACCTCAGGAGTCTGGTGTCCCAAAACAAGCAAATCATACTCAAATGAGCACTCATCTTCAACAGGTGGCTCTGCAACAAGGGGAGAGTTATGGGAAGAGGCACTACCGGAGGAGTCTACTCCAACCACGGCCTTCAACATAGTACGATGTACCTGTCTTACCTTGGTGAGGTCGTCTACTGGCCCGATTGTGTACACGGAACCCCCTTGGCCTGGTGCCCTCAACACTTGATACTTTACCGAACTCCACCTATCACGGGTCTTATGAGGGCCCCTAGCGCTAAAGTCCCGCAAAAACACCAACTGACCCTCACCTAACGGTAGATGTCTCACATGCTGGTCATGGGCTCGTCGTCTGCGATCAGCGGCCTGTTGCAAGCGCTCCTTTGCACCTTCAAATGCCACCTGCAGTCGAGCTTGGTGCTCCTGAACCCACTCGTGAACCGAGCCACCAACAGGACTCTCAACTCGACCCAACAGGAAATCTATCGGCAGTCGAGGGTCTTGGCCGAACATCAGGAAAAAGGGCGACTCACCCGTGGCCTGATGGGGAGTAGTGTTGTAACAGTAGAGGACCTGGGGCAAACAGGCATTCCAATCCCTCTTCCTGGAGACTGGCAGTGTACGCAACAGATTGTGGAGTGTACGGTTGAACCGCTCACACTGACCATTTCCCTGCGGATGGTAGGGAGTGGTACGAGATTTCACAATGCCGTACAAGTTACACAACTGCTGGATGAGGGAGCTTTCAAAATTACGACCCTGGTCAGAATGCAACCGAGAAGGAACACCAAACTTGTAGAACCACTCGAACACCAGAACCTTGGCCACCGTGGCAGCACGCTGATCATGGGTTGGAATAGCTACGGTGTACTTACTAAACACATCTGTCATCACCAAGATGTTCTCTACACCATTCTGGGCAGGCTCCAGGGTGGTGTAATCAATGGCAAGGATTTCATTGGGGCGTGACGCCAACAAATGTCCCATAAAACCGCTAGCTTTGGGGTGTACATCCTTGGCAACCTGACATCTCTCACATGTCTGACACCATCGGATCACGTCTGCAGACATGCTGGGCCAGTAGCATCGGGACCGTAGGAGCGCCAACGTTCGCTCCACTCCCTGGTGCCCGTGCTCCTGATGGACTTTGGTCAGGACCTCTTTACACAGCGCACTCGGCAGCAACAACTGAAGCATAGCTTCAGCACCATCGGGGCGGAACACCTGGCGATACAGCACCCCATCCTTTTCGACCAGTCTGTCCCACTGACGAAGCAAGGCCAGTGCAGACCGAGACAGCTGTGCCCGCTCCTCCCGAGTGGGACGCTGCTTCCTTTGCCAGAATTCTAGCAGTTCCTGGATGACAGGATCAGCCTGTTGAAGGGCATGAAGTTCCGGGGCAGAACGCTGTGGCATGACAGCGACAGAAGCTTGAGTTACCTCCATCTTTCTCAATCTCAGGGCTTGTTCCAAGGGCTGAGGCATGGCGGTGCCGGGAAGCATCGTTTCCACGTCTTGAGGGGCAGGCAGGTGCTGACGGGAGAGCGCGTCTGCATTCCTGTTGCTTCTGCCAGAACGATACTTGAGCTCAAAGTCAAAAGAGGCCAGCTGAGCTGCCCACCTCTGCTCAGTAGCAGCCAGTTTAGCCGAAGACAAATGACTAAGAGGGTTGTTGTCAGTATAAACCACACACTTATTACCCAATAAGTACTCCCTGAACTTTTCCGTCATGGCCCACTTAAGGGCCAAGAACTCCAATTTCATGGAACTGTAGTTAGCCATGTTCCGTTCTGTGGGCCTCAGACCTCGACTAGCGTAGGCTATCGGTCTTACCTTACCTGCCTGCTCCTGAGAGAGCACCGCGCCCAAGCCGCCATGGCTTGCATCCACCTCGAGGACAAAAGGAAGGGAGAAATCAGCATAAGCCAACACAGGTGCAGTGGTAAGCCTAGCTTTCAATGCCTCAAAGCTCTGTTGGCACTGGTCAGTCCAACACCCGATAACACCACGGTCAGACCTCCTACCAGCCCTAGTGTTGCTACACTCAGCTACAACTTTGTGCAGAGGGGCTGCCAGCTTGGCGAAACCCTCCACAAACCGCCTGTAATAACTGGCGAACCCGAGGAAAGAGCGTAACTCCGAAACAGTGGTAGGAATTTGCCAGTTGGCGACCACTTCAATTTTGCTTGGATCGGTGGAGACACCCTCACCAGAAATCACATGGCCTAAGTAACTCACTTCTCTCTGGAAGAAGGAGCACTTACTGAGCTTTGCCTTAAGGCCCTCCTGCTGTAATCGACCTAGGACCAACTTTAGCCTCTCCAGGTGTTGTTCTATAGTGGAGGAGAACACAACGATATCATCCAGATACAATAATAATGACTGACACGGCTGATCACCAAAGATACGCTGCATTAACCTCTGAAAGGTACTGGGGGCGTTACAGAGCCCAAAGGGCATTCTGTTCCACTCAAACAGGCCGAAGGGTGTGCAAAAGGCATCCTTGGCCCGATCTGCCTCAGTAACTGGAACTTGGTTGTAACCACTGGCCAAATCCAGGGTCGAGAACCAGCGAGCACCGCACAGAGCATCCAGGGATTCCTCTATGCGTGGTAGAGGGAAGGCATCCTTATGGGTTTTACTATTGAGCTGCCTGTAGTCAACACACATGCGAATTGAACCATCTTTCTTCCTCACTAATACGATAGGAGACGCATAGGGGCTACTGCTCTCCCGAATGACCTGGGATGACAGAAGCTGGTTAATGTGCTCCTTTACGACCTCGTACTCAGAAGGTGGAATACGCCTGTAGCGCTGCCGGACCGGGACATGGTCAACCAGAGGAATGTCGTGGGAGATGAGGTTGGTACACCCAAGGTCTCCCTCGTGGGCTGAAAATACAGGGCTGTACTGCTGAAGCACAGCCCTCACCCTACCTTGCTCCTCAGCAGACAATGGGGACAGGTCCATGTCTCCCAGCTGCTGTTGCACACTGGGAACAGCTGTCTGGGAGGACAGAGTGGCCACACCTGAGGGTACCTCGGTGACCCCTGCAGGCAGACTGACCACATTCACAAAGTCCAGCGTGCCAACAGCTGTACGGGGATGCAACAACACCTCGATGGTGCCCACATTAACAACAGGTATGTAGGCTGTACCTCTGACTACTCGGACCAAGGCAGGGGACGCAAGCAACCCAGCAGGCAAACCAGAATCAGAGGGCTCAAAGAGAACAGTGGAACCAGCATACTGCGCTGAACATGTGGCAGTCACAACTTTCATGGCTCCGCCAGGGATTCGCCAAGTTCTCTTACCTCTGATCTTTACTTGTCCTGGAACGTCACGAGGTGTCCGAGTGCTGTCAACGCGGCACTGCTGTAGGGCCTGCATAACAGGCCTGGGGGCCTCCAAAACACAAGGCTGCGAAAACAAAGTAGCGCCATGTTGCACAAAAAGCTCGTGGTAACACTTGCGCATCACATTCATCCCTAAAACACCAGGCACCCGGGCAGGCGCACCATCAGGGGGGTCCCTTACCACCAACACTCCACAGTGGGGCATCAGCTTACCACAAAGCTCCACCTCAAGCTCTAGGTAGCCCAGATAGGGGATAGCCAAACCATTAGCAGCCTTGAGCTCCAACCAGTGACACGACCGCAGGCGCTCCTGACCCCAAGGCTCGAAATACTGGCGGAAAAAGCCCTCAGAAATCGTGGTGACCATGGAACCCGTGTCTACCAAACAGGGAACCTTAACTCCACCCATGTCCACATCTAGATGGGGACAAGATGAAATCAGCTTAGAAGACTCAAAGCTACCTGAAACCTCCTGTGAGCCAGTGGCGGCCCCACCCAAACTGTGGCTCCGCAGTTCAGTGGGCACTAGTTTTCCGACACCGGAGCGTTGTGTGACTGCCTACCAGGGGTAGGAGGGGGTCGGGAGGGGACCTGTGAGCGGGAAGAAACACGTGCTCCATCACAATGTCGGGCAATATGACCAGGCTGATTACAGCGCAAGCACACTATGGGGCCGGTACGCGGTGGGCGGTTGTACTGCTGGGGATTCTGCAGCCGAGCAAGGCTCTCAGTGAGCTGATTGAGCTGCTCTTGCTGACGTTTTAGCATTTCTTTCATCTCACTCATCTCTGATACGGAAGACGAGGGGACAGACACCTGAGGACCACCATGAACCCCATACTGGACACCAAACGTTAGGGGGATGGAGTGACTACGGCCTCTTGCGCCACCAGGTAACCCTTCGCGCTCCCACTGGATCGCCTCTGCCCTAACATCAAGCAAAGTGGAATTAGGCTGTCTACGCACCAACTGTTTCAGCTCACGACGCAGGGAACTGTTGAACACCTGCTCAACAAACTGGTCCCTCAGGAGGACTTCAGAGTTCAACATACCGGCCGGGGCACGCTGCTTCACCCTTTCCATGAGACCCAACAAAGCGAGGGAAAACTCTTGAAGAGTCTCCCCCTCTGTCTGCTTCCTAGAGAAGAAAGCCTCCTGCAGTGCAACGTAAGAATCTGACCACCCGTACAGCTCCTGTAAAATGGCAAGTATGCGATCGGGATCCTCTCTCTCCACGCTAGAGCGATACTTGATCTCATCTCTAGCCTCACCCTCTAAGTGATCAAACAAGAAGAGGGCCTGGTCAGACCGGGATAGATGCCGAGCTCTCATACACGCCTGCACCTCCTCTTTCCACTCGCTCAAACCTATACCTACCCTTCCCCTAAAGACTGGACACTTCCTATCTCTAGGCACAAAAATGAGTCTCTCTGATACAGAGACAGACGTGGAGGGGACAGTAGTTGGCGCAGAACTAGAAGGAGCACTAGGCCCAGCCTGTTCCTGTCGCAACCGCTCATTGTCAGCTTTTAACTGTGCAATTACATTTCTGAGTTCCTGAATCTCTTCCTCCATAACTACAGCGAAATCAGTATACTACAGGTAGTATGGCGCAACAGTACTACAAAAAAAAACCGAACCTGCTGAAACAGAGTCTCACCAGGACTGTCACAAGGATCGTCTGAGAATTACCGCTGCTTTGTCTCCAAGCTCTCCAATCTGTCAAGACCAAAAACAAACAAAATCAATACACAAGACAATCAAAAGTAAAAAAACAAAAACAAAAGGAACACACGTCTCCGCCTTTCAATTGAGTAGATCCTGCCGACAACGCCAAGTTTGTGGCAGTGGTAGGGAGTGAAGGAATACTGGCTTACACCAGAGATTTTCGAGGACCAGACAACGCCACCCTGGGAATTTCACCCAGAGAGTCAATTTCTTTTTTTTCTACTCCCTCTTAAGGCATACACAGGTTCATTATACTCATGAGGCTGGAGACATGGTTCACATTATAAAAAAATTAATACATTTTATTAACAAGTTGACATCCGTTTAAAATACCACACACAAGGGGAAGAGGGAAACCTAATCAGGTGCTGAGGCTTACCAGGTGGACAATGGGCTAGTGAAGGGGGGAGGGATCCACCCAAAACAACTCAAAAAGCACCCAGTCACACGTGACACACTCACACAGGGTTGTGCAAAGAAAACCAATCCCAGAGGAGCACCGCACACGGAAGGAGGGGATACCGCCACCAGGACCACCAGCACCACCACCGATCCTCAGCAACTGAAAAGGGAATAAAACAATTAGTGGGGTCAAAAACAAAATAAAGCAATTAAACAAAAAGTAACAAAATTGTACTAACTAAACTAAAAGTAGAGCCACTAAACACAAATTAAACAAGCAAAACAACATGATAAACAAAAGAAGAACTAATCAATGAAAATCCACCCAATTCCCAAAATCAAATAAAACAACTAGACTAGAAAATATAACTAAGTCAAAATAACCCTAAAACAAAAGGTAAACCTATAGAAATAATCTGAACAAGAGCAAAACCTATACAATTGTAACTAAACAAAAAGGGATCTACAACCCCACCATTAAAACACACACATAAAAGCGGAATTCTATAATAATAGAAATTGCACGTAGTGTCCGTCAGGAGAGGCCGAGCGGCCTGGCAAGTCAGTCACAGCCCAGCACGCGGGCCGACCACAGCAGGCAGAGCAGTCCAGAGCGCAGACAGAGGCCACCAGCGCCAAGCTCCAAGCCAGGCGAAGCCACAAGACCGAGCAGCAGCGGAACAGGTCAGCGGAAAGCCGCAGCACAGCGGCGGGAAAGCAGCCAGCCAAGGCAAGCAGCGGATGCGCAGACGAAGCAACGAGAGCAACCACAGGGACAGAACAGCGGAGACAAAGCAGTGGAGACAAAACAGTGGAGACAAAACAGCGGAGTTCTCAGACGGCTGGCATTCAGGCAGATTACACCTATCGCAGATGTTAAAATTAATTATAAGGCCGACGATGATGCGGTTACGACCTATATTAGTACTCTACATACCTTTTAAGCAGATACACAGGCACATGAGAGGAGCGAGGGAGTAAACCCAGGCGGCTACGGGCGTCTCACCTATGACCACACTCGCATTAGCGGACTACAAGCATGCACAGCAACGGAGAGAGAGGGAGCGATAACACTCACCACAATAGGACGCCGAAAGACACGTATGCCCCAACAGCACACCGGTCACTGTCTCAGTCAAACACTTGACCCCGGAAGTACACAGACGGAAGTGCAGAGAGAGAAGCAGTGAGAGGAGCGCTGCTTAAATACTCTCCACCTACCCAATGATTGGCCGGCAGTGAACTCTGTTTAACGGGACACGCTGCATAGGGGGATATGAACATACTCCTATGCTGCTACACAACCTATAGGCTTTGTGGTAAAAATTTTCTCCATATATGGCACATGTGTGCCACGTCCAAAAAAGCACTCCACTCGCTCAGAGAAAAGCGTTTTGGCACTTATGGAACACATTTAGTGTGATGTGCTTTATTGCTTGGCTCACACAACCGTTGTTCAAAAAAAGCACTTTATTCGCTCTCAAATGCATTGTGAGCAAAGGATGATACGGCGCGTCATTGTAAACCAGCGGAAGGTGCCAGGAGGCTCATTCCAAGTGTGCCTGACGCAGCTTCTCATCCCGTTCTATCTGCAACAGTTTCGTGTGGCTGAGAAGCACTGCTGTGGAGTTACAGCTAAAATGAGAAAATGTGTTTCTCTCGCTGTGATAATGTACTTCAAGCAACCTATAGGCTTTGTGGTAAAAATTTTCTCCATATATGGCACATGTGTGCCACGTCCAAAAAAGCACTCCACTCGCTCAGAGAAAAGCGTTTTGGCACTTATAGAACACAATTAGTGTGATGTGCTTTATTGCTTGGCTCACACAACCGTTGTTCCAAAAAAGCACTTTATTCGCTCTCAAATACATTGTGAGCAAAGGATGATACGGCGCGTCATTGTAAACCAGCGGAAGGTGCCAGGAGGCTCATTCCAAGTGTGCCTGACGCAGCTTCTCATCCCGTTCTATCTGCAACAGTTTCGTGTGGCTGGAAGCACTGCTGTGGAGTTACAGCTAAAATGAGAAAATGTGTTTCTCTCGCTGTGATAATGTTTTTCAAGCAACCTATAGGCTTTGTGGTAAAAATTTTCTCCATATATGGCACATGTGTGCCACGTCCAAAAAAGCACTCCACTCGCTCAGAGAAAAGCGTTTTGGCACTTATGGAACACATTTAGTGTGATGTGCTTTATTACTTGGCTCACACAACCGTTGTTCAAAAAAAGCACTTTATTCGCTCTCAAATACATTGTGAGCAAAGGATGATACGGCGCGTCATTGTAAACCAGCGGAAGGTGCCAGGAGGCTCATTCCAAGTGTGCCTGACGCAGCTTCTCATCCCGTTCTATCTGCAACAGTTTCGTGTGGCTGAGAAGCACTGCTGTGGAGTTACAGCTAAAATGAGAAAATGTGTTTCTCTCGCTGTGATAATGTTTTTCAAGCAACCTATAGGCTTTGTGGTAAAAATTTTCTCCATATATGGTACATGTGTGCCACGTCCAAAAAAGCACTCCACTCGCTCAGAGAAAAGCGTTTTGGCACTTATGGAACGCATTTAGTGTGATGTGCTTTATTGCTTGGCTCACACAACCGTTGTTCAAAAAAAGCACTTTATTCGATCTCAAATGCATTGTGAGCAAAGGATGATACGGCGCGTCATTGTAAACCAGCGGAAGGTGCCAGGAGGCTCATTCCAAGTGTGCCTGACGCAGCTTCTCATCCCGTTCTATCTGCAACAGTTTCGTGTGGCTGAGAAGCACTGCTGTGGAGTTACAGCTAAAATGAGAAAATGTGTTTCTCTCGCTGTGATAATGTACTTCAAGCATCCTATAGGCTTTGTGGTAAAAATTTTCTCCATATATGGCACATGTGTGCCACGTCCAAAAAAGCACTCCACTCGCTCAGAGAAAAGCGTTTTGGCACTTATGGAACACATTTAGTGTGATGTGCTTTATTGCTTGGCTCACACAACCGTTGTTCCAAAAAAGCACTTTATTCGCTCGCAAATGCATTGTGAGCAAAGGATGATACGGCGCGTCATTGTAAACCAGCGGAAGGTGCCAGGAGGCTCATCCCAAGTGTGCCTGACGCAGCTTCTCATCCCGTTCTATCTGCAACAGTTTCGTGTGGCTGAGAAGCACTGCTGTGGAGTTACAGCTAAAATGAGAAAATGTGTTTCTCTCGCTGTGATAATGTATTTCAAGCAACCTATAGGCTTTGTGGTAAAAATTTTCTCCATATATGGCACATGTGTGCCACGTCCAAAAAAGCACTCCACTCGCTCAGAGAAAAGCGTTTTGGCACTTATGGAACACATTTAGTGTGATGTGCTTTATTGCTTGGCTCACACAACCGTTGTTCAAAAAAGCACTTTATTCGCTCTCAAATACATTGTGAGCAAAGGATGATACGGCGCGTCATTGTAAACCAGCGGAAGGTGCCAGGAGGCTCATTCCAAGTGTGCCTGACGCAGCTTCTCATCCCGTTCTATCTGCAACAGTTTCGTGTGGCTGAGAAGCACTGCTGTGGAGTTACAGCTAAAATGAGAAAATGTGTTTCTCTCGCTGTGATAATGTTTTTCAAGCAACCTATAGGCTTTGTGGTAAAAATTTTCTCCATATATGGCACATGTGTGCCACGTCCAAAAAAGCACTCCACTCGCTCAGAGAAAAGCGTTTTGGCACTTATGGAACACATTTAGTGTGATGTGCTTTATTGCTTGGCTCACACAACCGTTGTTCCAAAAAAGCACTTTATTCGCTCTCAAATGCATTGTGAGCAAAGGATGATACGGCGCGTCATTGTAAACCAGCGGAAGGTGCCAGGAGGCTCATTCCAAGTGTGCCTGACGCAGCTTCTCATCCCGTTCTATCTGCAACAGTTTCGTGTGGCTGAGAAGCACTGATGTGGAGTTACAGCTAAAATGAGAAAATGTGTTTCTCTCGCTGTGATAATGTATTTCAAGCAACCTATAGGCTTTGTGGTAAAAATTTTCTCCATATATGGCACATGTGTGCCACGTCCAAAAAAGCACTCCACTCGCTCAGAGAAAAGCGTTTTGGCACTTATGGAACACATTTAGTGTGATGTGCTTTATTGCTTGGCTCACACAACCGTTGTTCCAAAAAAGCACTTTATTCGCTCTCAAATGCATTGTGAGCAAAGGATGATACGGCGCGTCATTGTAAACCAGCGGAAGGTGCCAGGAGGCTCATTCCAAGTGTGCCTGACGCAGCTTCTCATCCCGTTCTATCTGCAACAGTTTCGTGTGGCTGAGAAGCACTGCTGTGGAGTTACAGCTAAAATGAGAAAATGTGTTTCTCTCGCTGTGATAATGTATTTCAAGCAACCTATAGGCTTTGTGGTAAAAATTTTCTCCATATATGGCACATGTGTGCCACGTCCAAAAAAGCACTCCACTCGCTCAGAGAAAAGCGTTTTGGCACTTATGGAACACATTTAGTGTGATGTGCTTTATTGCTTGGCTCACACAACCGTTGTTCAAAAAAAGCACTTTATTCGCTCTCAAATGCATTGTGAGCAAAGGATGATACGGCGCGTCATTGTAAACAGCGGAAGGTGCCAGGAGGCTCATTCCAAGTGTGCCTGACGCAGCTTCTCATCCCGTTCTATCTGCAACAGTTTCGTGTGGCTGAGATGCACTGCTGTGGAGTTACAGCTAAAATGAGAAAATGTGTTTCTCTCGCTGTGATAATGTACTTCAAGCATCCTATAGGCTTTGTGGTAAAAATTTTCTCCATATATGGCACATGTGTGCCACGTCCAAAAAAGCACTCCACTCGCTCAGAGAAAAGCGTTTTGGCACTTATAGAACACAATTAGTGTGATGTGCTTTATTGCTTGGCTCACACAACCGTTGTTCAAAAAAGCACTTTATTCGCTCTCAAATACATTGTGAGCAAAGGATGATACGGCGCGTCATTGTAAACCAGCGGAAGGTGCCAGGAGGCTCATTCCAAGTGTGCCTGACGCAGCTTCTCATCCCGTTCTATCTGCAACAGTTTCGTGTGGCTGAGAAGCACTGCTGTGGAGTTACAGCTAAAATGAGAAAATGTGTTTCTCTCGCTGTGATAATGTATTTCAAGCAACCTACAGGCTTTGTGGTAAAAATTTTCTCCATATATGGCACATGTGTGCCACGTCCAAAAAAGCACTCCACTCGCTCAGAGAAAAGCGTTTTGGCACTTATGGAACACATTTAGTGTGATGTGCTTTATTGCTTGGCTCACACAACCGTTGTTCAAAAACAGCACTTTATTCGCTCTCAAATGCATTGTGAGCAAAGGATGATACGGCGCGTCATTGTAAACCAGCGGAAGGTGCCAGGAGGCTCATTCCAAGTGTGCCTGACGCAGCTTCTCATCCCGTTCTATCTGCAACAGTTTCGTGTGGCTGAGATGCACTGCTGTGGAGTTACAGCTAAAATGAGAAAATGTGTTTCTCTCGCTGTGATAATGTACTTCAAGCATCCTATAGGCTTTGTGAAGGTGCCAGGAGGCTCATTCCAAGTGTGCCTGACGCAGCTTCTCATCCCGTTCTATCTGCAACAGTTTCGTGTGGCTGAGAAGCACTGCTGTGGAGTTACAGCTAAAATGAGAAAATGTGTTTCTCTCGCTGTGATAATGTACTTCAAGCATCCTATAGGCTTTGTGGTAAAAATTTTCTCCATATATGGCACATGTGTGCCACGTCCAAAAGAGCACTCCACTCGCTCAGAGAAAAGCGTTTTGGCACTTATAGAACACAATTAGTGTGATGTGCTTTATTGCTTGGCTCACACAACCGTTGTTCAAAAAAGCACTTTATTCGATCTCAAATACATTGTGAGCAAAGGATGATACGGCGCGTCATTGTAAACCAGCGGAAGGTGCCAGGAGGCTCATTCCAAGTGTGCCTGACGCAGCTTCTCATCCCGTTCTATCTGCAACAGTTTCGTGTGGCTGAGAAGCACTGCTGTGGAGTTACAGCTAAAATGAGAAAATGTGTTTCTCTCGCTGTGATAATGTATTTCAAGCAACCTATAGGCTTTGTGGTAAAAATTTTCTCCATATATGGCACATGTGTGCCACGTCCAAAAAAGCACTCCACTCGCTCAGAGAAAAGCGTTTTGGCACTTATGGAACACATTTAGTGTGATGTGCTTTAATGCTTGGCTCACACAACCGTTGTTCCAAAAAAGCACTTTATTCGCTCTCAAATGCATTGTGAGCAAAGGATGATACGGCGCGTCATTGTAAACCAGCGGAAGGTGCCAGGAGGCTCATTCCAAGTGTGCCTGACGCAGCTTCTCATCCTGTTCTATCTGCAACAGTTTCGTGTGGCTGAGAAGCACTGCTGTGGAGTTACAGCTAAAATGAGAAAATGTGTTTCTCTCGCTGTGATAATGTTTTTCAAGCAACCTATAGGCTTTGTGGTAAAAATTTTCTCCATATATGGCACATGTGTGCCACGTCCAAAAAAGCACTCCACTCGCTCAGAGAAAAGCGTTTTGGCACTTATGGAACACATTTAGTGTGATGTGCTTTATTGCTTGGCTCACACAACCGTTGTTCCAAAAAAGCACTTTATTCGCTCTCAAATGCATTGTGAGCAAAGGATGATACGGCGCGTCATTGTAAACCAGCGGAAGGTGCCAGGAGGCTCATTCCAAGTGTGCCTGACGCAGCTTCTCATCCTGTTCTATCTGCAACAGTTTCGTGTGGCTGAGAAGCACTGCTGTGGAGTTACAGCTAAAATGAGAAAATGTGTTTCTCTCGCTGTGATAATGTTTTTCAAGCAACCTATAGGCTTTGTGGTAAAAATTTTCTCCATATATGGCACATGTGTGCCACGTCCAAAAAAGCACTCCACTCGCTCAGAGAAAAGCGTTTTGGCACTTATAGAACACAATTAGTGTGATGTGCTTTATTGCTTGGCTCACACAACCGTTGTTCAAAAAAGCACTTTATTCGCTCTCAAATACATTGTGAGCAAAGGATGATACGGCGCGTCATTGTAAACCAGCGGAAGGTGCCAGGAGGCTCATTCCAAGTGTGCCTGACGCAGCTTCTCATCCCGTTCTATCTGCAACAGTTTCGTGTGGCTGAGAAGCACTGCTGTGGAGTTACAGCTAAAATGAGAAAATGTGTTTCTCTCGCTGTGATAATGTATTTCAAGCAACCTACAGGCTTTGTGGTAAAAATTTTCTCCATATATGGCACATGTGTGCCACGTCCAAAAAAGCACTCCACTCGCTCAGAGAAAAGCGTTTTGGCACTTATGGAACACATTTAGTGTGATGTGCTTTATTGCTTGGCTCACACAACCGTTGTTCAAAAACAGCACTTTATTCGCTCTCAAATGCATTGTGAGCAAAGGATGATACGGCGCGTCATTGTAAACCAGCGGAAGGTGCCAGGAGGCTCATTCCAAGTGTGCCTGACGCAGCTTCTCATCCCGTTCTATCTGCAACAGTTTCGTGTGGCTGAGATGCACTGCTGTGGAGTTACAGCTAAAATGAGAAAATGTGTTTCTCTCGCTGTGATAATGTACTTCAAGCATCCTATAGGCTTTGTGAAGGTGCCAGGAGGCTCATTCCAAGTGTGCCTGACGCAGCTTCTCATCCCGTTCTATCTGCAACAGTTTCGTGTGGCTGAGAAGCACTGCTGTGGAGTTACAGCTAAAATGAGAAAATGTGTTTCTCTCGCTGTGATAATGTACTTCAAGCATCCTATAGGCTTTGTGGTAAAAATTTTCTCCATATATGGCACATGTGTGCCACGTCCAAAAGAGCACTCCACTCGCTCAGAGAAAAGCGTTTTGGCACTTATAGAACACAATTAGTGTGATGTGCTTTATTGCTTGGCTCACACAACCGTTGTTCAAAAAAGCACTTTATTCGATCTCAAATACATTGTGAGCAAAGGATGATACGGCGCGTCATTGTAAACCAGCGGAAGGTGCCAGGAGGCTCATTCCAAGTGTGCCTGACGCAGCTTCTCATCCCGTTCTATCTGCAACAGTTTCGTGTGGCTGAGAAGCACTGCTGTGGAGTTACAGCTAAAATGAGAAAATGTGTTTCTCTCGCTGTGATAATGTATTTCAAGCAACCTATAGGCTTTGTGGTAAAAATTTTCTCCATATATGGCACATGTGTGCCACGTCCAAAAAAGCACTCCACTCGCTCAGAGAAAAGCGTTTTGGCACTTATGGAACACATTTAGTGTGATGTGCTTTAATGCTTGGCTCACACAACCGTTGTTCCAAAAAAGCACTTTATTCGCTCTCAAATGCATTGTGAGCAAAGGATGATACGGCGCGTCATTGTAAACCAGCGGAAGGTGCCAGGAGGCTCATTCCAAGTGTGCCTGACGCAGCTTCTCATCCTGTTCTATCTGCAACAGTTTCGTGTGGCTGAGAAGCACTGCTGTGGAGTTACAGCTAAAATGAGAAAATGTGTTTCTCTCGCTGTGATAATGTTTTTCAAGCAACCTATAGGCTTTGTGGTAAAAATTTTCTCCATATATGGCACATGTGTGCCACGTCCAAAAAAGCACTCCACTCGCTCAGAGAAAAGCGTTTTGGCACTTATGGAACACATTTAGTGTGATGTGCTTTATTGCTTGGCTCACACAACCGTTGTTCCAAAAAAGCACTTTATTCGCTCTCAAATGCATTGTGAGCAAAGGATGATACGGCGCGTCATTGTAAACCAGCGGAAGGTGCCAGGAGGCTCATTCCAAGTGTGCCTGACGCAGCTTCTCATCCTGTTCTATCTGCAACAGTTTCGTGTGGCTGAGAAGCACTGCTGTGGAGTTACAGCTAAAATGAGAAAATGTGTTTCTCTCGCTGTGATAATGTTTTTCAAGCAACCTATAGGCTTTGTGGTAAAAATTTTCTCCATATATGGCACATGTGTGCCACGTCCAAAAAAGCACTCCACTCGCTCAGAGAAAAGCGTTTTGGCACTTATGGAACACATTTAGTGTGATGTGCTTTATTGCTTGGCTCACACAACCGTTGTTCCAAAAAAGCACTTTATTCGCTCTCAAATGCATTGTGAGCAAAGGATGATACGGCGCGTCATTGTAAACCAGCGGAAGGTGCCAGGAGGCTCATTCCAAGTGTGCCTGACGCAGCTTCTCATCCCGTTCTATCTGCAACAGTTTCGTGTGGCTGAGAAGCACTGCTGTGGAGTTACAGCTAAAATGAGAAAATGTGTTTCTCTCGCTGTGATAATGTATTTCAAGCAACCTACAGGCTTTGTGGTAAAAATTTTCTCCATATATGGCACGTGTGCCACGTCCAAAAAAGCACTCCACTCGCTCAGAGAAAAGCGTTTTGGCACTTATGGAACACATTTAGTGTGATGTGCTTTATTGCTTGGCTCACACAACCGTTGTTCAAAAACAGCACTTTATTCGCTCTCAAATGCATTGTGAGCAAAGGATGATACGGCGCGTCATTGTAAACCAGCGGAAGGTGCCAGGAGGCTCATTCCAAGTGTGCCTGACGCAGCTTCTCATCCCGTTCTATCTGCAACAGTTTCGTGTGGCTGAGAAGCACTGCTGTGGAGTTACAGCTAAAATGAGAAAATGTGTTTCTCTCGCTGTGATAATGTACTTCAAGCATCCTATAGGCTTTGTGGTAAAAAAATTCTCCATATATGGCACATGTGTGCCACGTCCAAAAGAGCACTCCACTCGCTCAGAGAAAAGCGTTTTGGCACTTATAGAACACAATTAGTGTGATGTGCTTTATTGCTTGGCTCACACAACCGTTGTTCAAAAAAGCACTTTATTCGCTCTCAAATACATTGTGAGCAAAGGATGATACGGCGCGTCATTGTAAACCAGCGGAAGGTGCCAGGAGGCTCATTCCAAGTGTGCCTGACGCAGCTTCTCATCCCGTTCTATCTGCAACAGTTTCGTGTGGCTGAGAAGCACTGCTGTGGAGTTACAGCTAAAATGAGAAAATGTGTTTCTCTCGCTGTGATAATGTATTTCAAGCAACCTATAGGCTTTGTGGTAAAAATTTTCTCCATATATGGCACATGTGTGCCACGTCCAAAAAAGCACTCCACTCGCTCAGAGAAAAGCGTTTTGGCACTTATGGAACACATTTAGTGTGATGTGCTTTATTGCTTGGCTCACACAACCGTTGTTCCAAAAAAGCACTTTATTCGCTCTCAAATGCATTGTGAGCAAAGGATGATACGGCGCGTCATTGTAAACCAGCGGAAGGTGCCAGGAGGCTCATTCCAAGTGTGCCTGACGCAGCTTCTCATCCCGTTCTATCTGCAACAGTTTCGTGTGGCTGAGAAGCACTGCTGTGGAGTTACAGCTAAAATGAGAAAATGTGTTTCTCTCGCTGTGATAATGTATTTCAAGCAACCTATAGGCTTTGTGGTAAAAATTTTCTCCATATATGGCACATGTGTGCCACGTCCAAAAAAGCACTCCACTCGCTCAGAGAAAAGCGTTTTGGCACTTATGGAACACATTTAGTGTGATGTGCTTTATTGCTTGGCTCACACAACCGTTGTTCAAAAAAAGCACTTTATTCGCTCTCAAATGCATTGTGAGCAAAGGATGATACGGCGCGTCATTGTAAACAGCGGAAGGTGCCAGGAGGCTCATTCCAAGTGTGCCTGACGCAGCTTCTCATCCCGTTCTATCTGCAACAGTTTCGTGTGGCTGAGATACACTGCTGTGGAGTTACAGCTAAAATGAGAAAATGTGTTTCTCTCGCTGTGATAATGTACTTCAAGCATCCTATAGGCTTTGTGGTAAAAATTTTCTCCATATATGGCACATGTGTGCCACGTCCAAAAAAGCACTCCACTCGCTCAGAGAAAAGCGTTTTGGCACTTATAGAACACAATTAGTGTGATGTGCTTTATTGCTTGGCTCACACAACCGTTGTTCAAAAAAGCACTTTATTCGCTCTCAAATACATTGTGAGCAAAGGATGATACGGCGCGTCATTGTAAACCAGCGGAAGGTGCCAGGGGGCTCATTCCAAGTGTGCCTGACGCAGCTTCTCATCCCGTTCTATCTGCAACAGTTTCGTGTGGCTGAGAAGCACTGCTGTGGAGTTACAGCTAAAATGAGAAAATGTGTTTCTCTCGCTGTGATAATGTACTTCAAGCATCCTATAGGCTTTGTGGTAAACATTTTCTCCATATATGGCACATGTGTGCCACGTCCAAAAGAGCACTCCACTCGCTCAGAGAAAAGCGTTTTGGCACTTATAGAACACAATTAGTGTGATGTGCTTTATTGCTTGGCTCACACAACCGTTGTTCAAAAAAGCACTTTATTCGCTCTCAAATACATTGTGAGCAAAGGATGATACGGCGCGTCATTGTAAACCAGCGGAAGGTGCCAGGAGGCTCATTCCAAGTGTGCCTGACGCAGCTTCTCATCCCGTTCTATCTGCAACAGTTTCGTGTGGCTGAGAAGCACTGCTGTGGAGTTACAGCTAAAATGAGAAAATGTGTTTCTCTCGCTGTGATAATGTATTTCAAGCAACCTATAGGCTTTGTGGTAAAAATTTTCTCCATATATGGCACATGTGTGCCACGTCCAAAAAAGCACTCCACTCGCTCAGAGAAAAGCGTTTTGGCACTTATGGAACACATTTAGTGTGATGTGCTTTAATGCTTGGCTCACACAACCGTTGTTCCAAAAAAGCACTTTATTCGCTCTCAAATGCATTGTGAGCAAAGGATGATACGGCGCGTCATTGTAAACCAGCGGAAGGTGCCAGGAGGCTCATTCCAAGTGTGCCTGACGCAGCTTCTCATCCTGTTCTATCTGCAACAGTTTCGTGTGGCTGAGAAGCACTGCTGTGGAGTGTACTGGAAGCAGTTAGATAGGAACTAACGTGATGTGTATCCGGTAGGACACATTAAGAGGTGACACGTTCCCATGTCGAAGGAGGTTAATAAAGCTTCAGATGAAGACCTACGTGAGCCTTCTCTATGCACGTCCACACATCATAGCACATGGTGTCAGAAGTTAAGAAGCCCGTCTCAGGCAGAGATCGGAGGACGAAGTCGGTGAGAAGCAGCAGTCTTTCCGCAAGCCGAAGTGAGAGGCTAAGAGGCTAAGTGCTACCGGCTAAGTTAACGGCGCAACGAGAGGTCCGGAGGACAGCGCAACGATGATGGATTCCCTGTTTTCAATCAACCCACCTGAGAACTTTGATTTTGGTGACTACTCGTCATGGCCCAACTGGATTCGCCGTTTCGAAAGGTTTCGTGTTGCGGCGGGACTAGACGGCAAAGAGGAAAGCTACCAAGTAAACGCTTTAGTGTACACAATGGGTGATAAAGCAGATGATATTTTGAGCACGCTCGGGTTGAAAGACGAAGAGGTTAAAAAGTACTCGTGTGTGAAAGAAGCCTTTGATAAACACTTTATAGGCAAACACAACGTGATATACGAGAGAGCACGTTTTAACAAAAGGTGTCAAGAACCAGGGGAATCGGCTGAGTCCTTCATTGCTTCAGTTTACAAGTTAGCAGAAAACTGCCAGTATGGACCACTGCAGGACGAAATGATAAGAGATAGGCTAGTGGTGGGCATACAGCACCAGGGCCTGTCAGAAAAACTGCAGATGGATGGCGGATTAACGCTGGAAAAAGCAGTGCTACAGATAAGACAGCATGAAGAGATAAAGAAGCAGCAACCAGTCATGAGGGAAACAAATGTTAAGGACATTAAGGAGGCAAATGTGGACGCATTAAAGTTTAAGAAAAAGACTTTTAAAGAGAACCAAGCACGAAAACCATTTGAAACAAAGTGTCAGTTTCAAAACCAAAGAGGGAACAAGTACTGTGGACGCTGTGGCAAATCACCTGCACACTCCAAAAATGACTGTGCCGCCAGAGACGCAGAGTGCAGAAAATGTCGAAAAATGGGACAT
The DNA here is from genome assembly GCF_030265055.1 of Doryrhamphus excisus. Taxonomy (NCBI): domain Eukaryota; kingdom Metazoa; phylum Chordata; class Actinopteri; order Syngnathiformes; family Syngnathidae; genus Doryrhamphus; species Doryrhamphus excisus. The sequence continues at coordinate 19,155,550 of NC_080475.1, read as the reverse complement.
TTTGCAGCTCAGTGCAGGTCAGGCAGAGTTGGAGCAGTCCTGGAGGATGAGGACAACATTTTGTTTTTAGGAACAGTTTTGGCAGGAGCACAGCCCACCAACTGGAAAAAGACACTGGAAGTAAATGGCAAAAATGTGACATTCAAACTGGATACAGGAGCTGACGTGACCGTGATACCAGCTGCTATCTACTCAAAAGGCATCTATGGCCCACTCACCAGAGCAGAGAAGCCCCTGTGTGGTCCGAGTGGTGAAACCCTGAAAGTGAAAGGTCAGTTTGATGCTGTAATAAAATACAAAGACAATGCAACAACACAGCCCATTTATGTCGTACAAAGATTGTCTACACCTCTGTTAGGATTTCCTGCAATTTCAGCACTAGGCCTGCTGCATCCTGTGGACAGTGTCAAGGAGCTAGAGGCTGACATGAAAAAACTGTACCCCAAGGTCTTTACAGGACTGGGCCTCCTAAAAGGAGAGTACAAAATAAAGCTGAAAGAAGATGCCAGGCCCTATGCACTGTCACTTCCGCGACGAGTCCCACTACCTTTATATGACAAGGTGAAGGCAGAACTCAAGAGAATGGAGAAAATGGGAGTGATTGAGCCGATTGAGGAACCTACAGAGTGGTGCGCAGGAATGGTGGTGGCTCCTAAGCCCAATGAAAAAGTCAGAATCTGCTCAGACATGACTCACCTGAACGAGTATGTTTGCAGAGAGCGCCACATCCTGCCTGCTGTCGATGAAACATTGGCAAAGTTAGCAGGAGCAACAGTCTTCACAAAACTGGATGCCACAGCTGGATTTTGGCAGGTGCCTCTACATCCAGACTCAGTTCCGCTGACGACTTTTATAACACCGTTTGGAAGATACTGCTACAAAAGGTTGCCATTCGGAATATCGTCAGCACCGGAACATTTTCAAAAGAGACTCACTCAGATGATGACAGGACTGGAGGGAACTGTGTGTCACGCAGATGACATACTGGTTTTCGGATCCACCAGAGAACAGCACGATCAAAGACTGCAAAGAGTGCTGGAGCGGCTCCAGCAGGAAGGGCTGACTCTCAACAACGATAAGTGTCAGTTTGCAGTAGAAAAAGTCATGTTCCTGGGTCACATCGTGACAGCACAGGGCATTGAAGCGGACCCTGGCAAAATCAAAGCGATTATGGAGATGCCTACACCTACAGATACTGCAGATGTAAAGAGGTTTGTGGGCATGGTGAACTATGTCGGAAAGTTTTCCCCACGTGTTGCTGAGCTCACACAGCCACTAAGAGAGCTCCTCAAAGCAGACACCGCTTGGGAATGGGGGGCAGCACAACAGCGCGCCTTTGATGAACTTCGACAAGAACTGAGCTCACCCACTGTCCTGGCTCAGTACTGTTTAAACAGAGAGACAAAAGTTGCTGCGGACGCATCCTCTTTTGGGCTAGGAGGAGTTTTGTCACAAAAACAACCAACTGGTGACTGGCGACCTGTGGCTTTTATTTCACGCAGCATGACAAACGCAGAGCGCAGATATGCCCAAATAGAGAAAGAGGCACTTGCGCTGACTTGGGCGTGTGAACGATTTCAGTCTTACCTGGTAGGGATGGACTTTTTGATCCAGACAGATCATAAGCCTCTTATTTCTCTACTAGGCGGCAGAGCTCTTGATGACTTGCCACCTCGTATTCTCAGATTCAGATTACGACTACTTCGCTTCACATATACAATCGAACACGTTCCAGGAAAGAACTTAATCACAGCTGATGCATTGTCCAGAGCACCCATCCAAGCTCCGCCCACGATGGAGGACAAGCAGTTGGAAGAAGATGTATGCGTGTCTGTCAACCAGATTTTGCAACAGCTGCCAGCAACAGAAAGTAAGCTTGCACAAATCAGACAGGCACAGGAAAAGGACTATACATGCAGAAAACTCAAACAGTTGATCCAAACCGGGTGGCCGACCAGCAGGAAAGCTCTCCCACCAGAACTTCAAGAGTATTGGCAGTACCACCAAGACCTGCTTGTTGCAGATGGACTATTGATGAAAAGTGAAAGGCTTGTTATTCCAGCCAGCATGCAGGAAGAAATGCTTAACATTATACATGAAGGTCACCAGGGCATGACAAAATGCATCGCGAGAGCACAGCAGTCCATATGGTGGCCTGGTTTAACCAAAAGGATCAAGCTCAAAGTTGAAAACTGCCCAGTGTGTGCGCGGGAGGTTCACAACGTACCAGAGCCTCTCCTCACGACAGAACCACCTAACAGACCATGGCAGCGTGTGGCAGCAGATCTTTTCCAGTGGAATCGTGCCATGTACCTGTTAGTAATAGACTATTTTTCCCGATACATTGAAGTGGCCAATCTTACCTCAACTACTGCGGTCTCAGTGATTAACAAGATGAAAGCGATTTTTGCACGGCACGGGGTCCCGGAAACTCTTGTCACAGATAACGGCCCCCAATTTTCAGCAGCAGAATTTGCGGCATTTGCAAGGGACTATGATTTCAACCACGTGACTTCAAGTCCCCACTACCCTCAGAGTAATGGGGAAGCGGAGAGGGCTGTGAGGACTGTCAAATCTCTCCTGAAGAAGGGGGAGGATCCACACAAGGCTCTCATGGCGTACAGGGCCACACCCTTGGCTCATGGCTCGTCACCTGCACAGTTGCTGATGGGTCGTAACATCAGGACACCGCTGCCCGTCAGTCAGGAGAAACTTCAACCAAAATGGCCAGATCTTCGACTATTCCGGAGCAAAGACCAGGATCAGAAACACAAACAAGCTATCTGGTTCAACAAGAGACACAAAACACAAATAAAACAAGAGCTCACACCAGGACAAAAGGTCTGGGTGAAGAACACCAACGACGCAGGAACAATCAGCAGTCCAGCCAACACCCCGAGGTCATACAACATTGACATGCCGTCGGGACATCTCAGGAGAAACAGATCTCACATCAGAGTGATTCCTGAGGGTGCCACAGTCACAAGATCGGGGCGAGTTGTTCGCACTCCGCAGAGACTGGACTTATGATAATAGGATAGGACGCTGTGGTCCACAGGGCAGAATAATCCCTGCACAGCTTTGGGGGACCCAGGCAGTCACACCTGACCCCTAGACAGGTTCTGTGTCATGTTTGTTAAAAATGTTTATTAGAATTGTGACACTGTTAAAAGAAAAAAAAAAGAGGAAAGAAAAGGGAAGGTTGGTGCAATTTTGGCATGATGTAAAAGCACTTAAATGTTTATTGAATTTCATGTCTCAATGTTTATTATTAATGTTACAGAAACAAGAAGAGCTAAATAATAAGAAAAGGGTTCTGTGAAAAAATAAATAGAAATATACACTCTAAGCTAAAGGGGGGAGATGTACTGGAAGCAGTTAGATAGGAACTAACGTGATGTGTATCCGGTAGGACACATTAAGAGGTGACACGTTCCCATGTCGAAGGAGGTTAATAAAGCTTCAGATGAAGACCTACGTGAGCCTTCTCTATGCACGTCCACACATCATAGCACATGGAGTTACAGCTAAAATGAAAAAATGTGTTTCTCTCGCTGTGATAATGTTTTTCAAGCAACCTATAGGCTTTGTGGTAAAAATTTTCTCCATATATGGCACATGTGTGCCACGTCCAAAAAAGCACTCCACTCGCTCAGAGAAAAGCGTTTTGGCACTTATGGAACACATTTAGTGTGATGTGCTTTATTGCTTGGCTCACACAACCGTTGTTCCAAAAAAGCACTTTATTCGCTCTCAAATGCATTGTGAGCAAAGGATGATACGGCGCGTCATTGTAAACCAGCGGAAGGTGCCAGGAGGCTCATTCCAAGTGTGCCTGACGCAGCTTCTCATCCCGTTCTATCTGCAACAGTTTCGTGTGGCTGAGAAGCACTGCTGTGGAGTTACAGCTAAAATGAGAAAATGTGTTTCTCTCGCTGTGATAATGTTTTTCAAGCAACCTATAGGCTTTGTGGTAAAAATTTTCTCCATATATGGCACATGTGTGCCACGTCCAAAAAAGCACTCCACTCGCTCAGAGAAAAGCGTTTTGGCACTTATGGAACACATTTAGTGTGATGTGCTTTATTGCTTGGCTCACACAACCGTTGTTCAAAAAAAGCCCTTTATTCGCTCTCAAATGCATTGTGAGCAAAGGATGATACGGCGCGTCATTGTAAACCAGCGGAAAGTGCCAGGAGGCTCATTCCAAGTGTGCCTGACGCAGCTTCTCATCCCGTTCTATCTGCAACAGTTTCGTGTGGCTGAGAAGCACTGCTGTGGAGTTACAGCTAAAATGAGAAAATGTGTTTCTCTCGCTGTGATAATGTATTTCAAGCAACCTATAGGCTTTGTGGTAAAAATTTTCTCCATATATGGCACATGTGTGCCACGTCCAAAAAAGCACTCCACTCGCTCAGAGAAAAGCGTTTTGGCACTTATGGAACACATTTAGTGTGATGTGCTTTATTGCTTGGCTCACACAACCGTTGTTCCAAAAAAGCACTTTATTCGCTCTCAAATGCATTGTGAGCAAAGGATGATACGGCGCGTCATTGTAAACCAGCGGAAGGTGCCAGGAGGCTCATTCCAAGTGTGCCTGACGCAGCTTCTCATCCCGTTCTATCTGCAACAGTTTCGTGTGGCTGAGAAGCACTGCTGTGGAGTTACAGCTAAAATGAGAAAATGTGTTTCTCTCGCTGTGATAATGTATTTCAAGCAACCTATAGGCTTTGTGGTAAAAATTTTCTCCATATATGGCACATGTGTGCCACGTCCAAAAAAGCACTCCACTCGCTCAGAGAAAAGCGTTTTGGCACTTATGGAACACATTTAGTGTGATGTGCTTTATTGCTTGGCTCACACAACCGTTGTTCAAAAAAAGCACTTTATTCGCTCTCAAATGCATTGTGAGCAAAGGATGATACGGCGCGTCATTGTAAACAGCGGAAGGTGCCAGGAGGCTCATTCCAAGTGTGCCTGACGCAGCTTCTCATCCCGTTCTATCTGCAACAGTTTCGTGTGGCTGAGATGCACTGCTGTGGAGTTACAGCTAAAATGAGAAAATGTGTTTCTCTCGCTGTGATAATGTACTTCAAGCATCCTATAGGCTTTGTGGTAAAAATTTTCTCCATATATGGCACATGTGTGCCACGTCCAAAAAAGCACTCCACTCGCTCAGAGAAAAGCGTTTTGGCACTTATAGAACACAATTAGTGTGATGTGCTTTATTGCTTGGCTCACACAACCGTTGTTCAAAAAAGCACTTTATTCGCTCTCAAATACATTGTGAGCAAAGGATGATACGGCGCGTCATTGTAAACCAGCGGAAGGTGCCAGGAGGCTCATTCCAAGTGTGCCTGACGCAGCTTCTCATCCCGTTCTATCTGCAACAGTTTCGTGTGGCTGAGAAGCACTGCTGTGGAGTTACAGCTAAAATGAGAAAATGTGTTTCTCTCGCTGTGATAATGTATTTCAAGCAACCTATAGGCTTTGTGGTAAAAATTTTCTCCATATATGGCACATGTGTGCCACGTCCAAAAAAGCACTCCACTCGCTCAGAGAAAAGCGTTTTGGCACTTATGGAACACATTTAGTGTGATGTGCTTTATTGCTTGGCTCACACAACCGTTGTTCCAAAAAAGCACTTTATTCGCTCTCAAATGCATTGTGAGCAAAGGATGATACGGCGCGTCATTGTAAACCAGCGGAAGGTGCCAGGAGGCTCATTCCAAGTGTGCCTGACGCAGCTTCTCATCCCGTTCTATCTGCAACAGTTTCGTGTGGCTGAGAAGCACTGCTGTGGAGTTACAGCTAAAATGAGAAAATGTGTTTCTCTCGCTGTGATAATGTATTTCAAGCAACCTATAGGCTTTGTGGTAAAAATTTTCTCCATATATGGCACATGTGTGCCACGTCCAAAAAAGCACTCCACTCGCTCAGAGAAAAGCGTTTTGGCACTTATGGAACACATTTAGTGTGATGTGCTTTATTGCTTGGCTCACACAACCGTTGTTCAAAAAAAGCCCTTTATTCGCTCTCAAATGCATTGTGAGCAAAAGATGATACGGCGCGTCATTGTAAACCAGCGGAAAGTGCCAGGAGGCTCATTCCAAGTGTGCCTGACGCAGCTTCTCATCCCGTTCTATCTGCAACAGTTTCGTGTGGCTGAGAAGCACTGCTGTGGAGTTACAGCTAAAATGAGAAAATGTGTTTCTCTCGCTGTGATAATGTATTTCAAGCAACCTATAGGCTTTGTGGTAAAAATTTTCTCCATATATGGCACATGTGTGCCACGTCCAAAAAAGCACTCCACTCGCTCAGAGAAAAGCGTTTTGGCACTTATGGAACACATTTAGTGTGATGTGCTTTATTGCTTGGCTCACACAACCGTTGTTCCAAAAAAGCACTTTATTCGCTCTCAAATGCATTGTGAGCAAAGGATGATACGGCGCGTCATTGTAAACCAGCGGAAGGTGCCAGGAGGCTCATTCCAAGTGTGCCTGACGCAGCTTCTCATCCCGTTCTATCTGCAACAGTTTCGTGTGGCTGAGAAGCACTGCTGTGGAGTTACAGCTAAAATGAGAAAATGTGTTTCTCTCGCTGTGATAATGTATTTCAAGCAACCTATAGGCTTTGTGGTAAAAATTTTCTCCATATATGGCACATGTGTGCCACGTCCAAAAAAGCACTCCACTCGCTCAGAGAAAAGCGTTTTGGCACTTATGGAACACATTTAGTGTGATGTGCTTTATTGCTTGGCTCACACAACCGTTGTTCAAAAAAAGCACTTTATTCGCTCTCAAATGCATTGTGAGCAAAGGATGATACGGCGCGTCATTGTAAACAGCGGAAGGTGCCAGGAGGCTCATTCCAAGTGTGCCTGACGCAGCTTCTCATCCCGTTCTATCTGCAACAGTTTCGTGTGGCTGAGAAGCACTGCTGTGGAGTTACAGCTAAAATGAGAAAATGTGTTTCTCTCGCTGTGATAATGTACTTCAAGCATCCTATAGGCTTTGTGGTAAAAATTTTCTCCATATATGGCACATGTGTGCCACGTCCAAAAAAGCACTCCACTCGCTCAGAGAAAAGCGTTTTGGCACTTATAGAACACAATTAGTGTGATGTGCTTTATTGCTTGGCTCACACAACCGTTGTTCAAAAAAGCACTTTATTCGCTCTCAAATACATTGTGAGCAAAGGATGATACGGCGCGTCATTGTAAACCAGCGGAAGGTGCCAGGAGGCTCATTCCAAGTGTGCCTGACGCAGCTTCTCATCCCGTTCTATCTGCAACAGTTTCGTGTGGCTGAGAAGCACTGCTGTGGAGTTGCAGCTAAAATGAGAAAATGTGTTTCTCTCGCTGTGATAATGTATTTCAAGCAACCTATAGGCTTTGTGGTAAAAATTTTCTCCATATATGGCACATGTGTGCCACGTCCAAAAAAGCACTCCACTCGCTCAGAGAAAAGCGTTTTGGCACTTATGGAACACATTTAGTGTGATGTGCTTTAATGCTTGGCTCACACAACCGTTGTTCCAAAAAAGCACTTTATTCGCTCTCAAATGCATTGTGAGCAAAGGATGATACGGCGCGTCATTGTAAACCAGCGGAAGGTGCCAGGAGGCTCATTCCAAGTGTGCCTGACGCAGCTTCTCATCCTGTTCTATCTGCAACAGTTTCGTGTGGCTGAGAAGCACTGCTGTGGAGTTACAGCTAAAATGAAAAAATGTGTTTCTCTCGCTGTGATAATGTTTTTCAAGCAACCTATAGGCTTTGTGGTAAAAATTTTCTCCATATATGGCACATGTGTGCCACGTCCAAAAAAGCACTCCACTCGCTCAGAGAAAAGCGTTTTGGCACTTATGGAACACATTTAGTGTGATGTGCTTTATTGCTTGGCTCACACAACCGTTGTTCCAAAAAAGCACTTTATTCGCTCTCAAATGCATTGTGAGCAAAGGATGATACGGCGCATCATTGTAAACCAGCGGAAGGTGCCAGGAGGCTCATTCCAAGTGTGCCTGACGCAGCTTCTCATCCCGTTCTATCTGCAACAGTTTCGTGTGGCTGAGAAGCACTGCTGTGGAGTTACAGCTAAAATGAGAAAATGTGTTTCTCTCGCTGTGATAATGTATTTCAAGCAACCTATAGGCTTTGTGGTAAAAATTTTCTCCATATATGGCACATGTGTGCCACGTCCAAAAAAGCACTCCACTCGCTCAGAGAAAAGCGTTTTGGCACTTATGGAACACATTTAGTGTGATGTGCTTTATTGCTTGGCTCACACAACCGTTGTTCAAAAAAAGCCCTTTATTCGCTCTCAAATGCATTGTGAGCAAAGGATGATACGGCGCGTCATTGTAAACCAGCGGAAAGTGCCAGGAGGCTCATTCCAAGTGTGCCTGACGCAGCTTCTCATCCCGTTCTATCTGCAACAGTTTCGTGTGGCTGAGAAGCACTGCTGTGGAGTTACAGCTAAAATGAAAAAATGTGTTTCTCTCGCTGTGATAATGTTTTTCAAGCAACCTATAGGCTTTGTGGTAAAAATTTTCTCCATATATGGCACATGTGTGCCACGTCCAAAAAAGCACTCCACTCGCTCAGAGAAAAGCGTTTTGGCACTTATGGAACACATTAAGTGTGATGTGCTTTATTGCTTGGCTCACACAACCGTTGTTCCAAAAAAGCACTTTATTCGCTCTCAAATGCATTGTGAGCAAAGGATGATACGGCGCGTCATTGTAAACCAGCGGAAGGTGCCAGGAGGCTCATTCCAAGTGTGCCTGACGCAGCTTCTCATCCCGTTCTATCTGCAACAGTTTCGTGTGGCTGAGAAGCACTGCTGTGGAGTTACAGCTAAAATGAGAAAATGTGTTTCTCTCGCTGTGATAATGTATTTCAAGCAACCTATAGGCTTTGTGGTAAAAATTTTCTCCATATATGGCACATGTGTGCCACGTCCAAAAAAGCACTCCACTCGCTCAGAGAAAAGCGTTTTGGCACTTATGGAACACATTTAGTGTGATGTGCTTTATTGCTTGGCTCACACAACCGTTGTTCAAAAACAGCACTTTATTCGCTCTCAAATGCATTGTGAGCAAAGGATGATACGGCGCGTCATTGTAAACCAGCGGAAGGTGCCAGGAGGCTCATTCCAAGTGTGCCTGACGCAGCTTCTCATCCCGTTCTATCTGCAACAGTTTCGTGTGGCTGAGAAGCACTGCTGTGGAGTTACAGCTAAAATGAGAAAATGTGTTTCTCTCGCTGTGATAATGTATTTCAAGCAACCTATAGGCTTTGTGGTAAAAATTTTCTCCATATATGGCACATGTGTGCCACGTCCAAAAAAGCACTCCACTCGCTCAGAGAAAAGCGTTTTGGCACTTATGGAACACATTTAGTGTGATGTGCTTTATTGCTTGGCTCACACAACCGTTGTTCCAAAAAAGCACTTTATTCGCTCTCAAATGCATTGTGAGCAAAGGATGATACGGCGCGTCATTGTAAACCAGCGGAAGGTGCCAGGAGGCTCATTCCAAGTGTGCCTGACGCAGCTTCTCATCCCGTTCTATCTGCAACAGTTTCGTGTGGCTGAGAAGCACTGCTGTGGAGTTACAGCTAAAATGAGAAAATGTGTTTCTCTCGCTGTGATAATGTATTTCAAGCAACCTATAGGCTTTGTGGTAAAAATTTTCTCCATATATGGCACATGTGTGCCACGTCCAAAAAAGCACTCCACTCGCTCAGAGAAAAGCGTTTTGGCACTTATGGAACACATTTAGTGTGATGTGCTTTATTGCTTGGCTCACACAACCGTTGTTCAAAAAAAGCACTTTATTCGCTCTCAAATGCATTGTGAGCAAAGGATGATACGGCGCGTCATTGTAAACAGCGGAAGGTGCCAGGAGGCTCATTCCAAGTGTGCCTGACGCAGCTTCTCATCCCGTTCTATCTGCAACAGTTTCGTGTGGCTGAGAAGCACTGCTGTGGAGTTACAGCTAAAATGAGAAAATGTGTTTCTCTCGCTGTGATAATGTATTTCAAGCAACCTATAGGCTTTGTGGTAAAAATTTTCTCCATATATGGCACATGTGTGCCACGTCCAAAAAAGCACTCCACTCGCTCAGAGAAAAGCGTTTTGGCACTTATGGAACACATTTAGTGTGATGTGCTTTATTGCTTGGCTCACACAACCGTTGTTCAAAAAAAGCACTTTATTCGCTCTCAAATGCATTGTGAGCAAAGGATGATACGGCGCGTCATTGTAAACAGCGGAAGGTGCCAGGAGGCTCATTCCAAGTGTGCCTGACGCAGCTTCTCATCCCGTTCTATCTGCAACAGTTTCGTGTGGCTGAGATGCACTGCTGTGGAGTTACAGCTAAAATGAGAAAATGTGTTTCTCTCGCTGTGATAATGTACTTCAAGCATCCTATAGGCTTTGTGGTAAAAATTTTCTCCATATATGGCACATGTGTGCCACGTCCAAAAAAGCACTCCACTCGCTCAGAGAAAAGCGTTTTGGCACTTATAGAACACAATTAGTGTGATGTGCTTTATTGCTTGGCTCACACAACCGTTGTTCAAAAAAGCACTTTATTCGCTCTCAAATACATTGTGAGCAAAGGATGATACGGCGCGTCATTGTAAACCAGCGGAAGGTGCCAGGAGGCTCATTCCAAGTGTGCCTGACGCAGCTTCTCATCCCGTTCTATCTGCAACAGTTTCGTGTGGCTGAGAAGCACTGCTGTGGAGTTACAGCTAAAATGAGAAAATGTGTTTCTCTCGCTGTGATAATGTATTTCAAGCAACCTATAGGCTTTGTGGTAAAAATTTTCTCCATATATGGCACATGTGTGCCACGTCCAAAAAAGCACTCCACTCGCTCAGAGAAAAGCGTTTTGGCACTTATGGAACACATTTAGTGTGATGTGCTTTATTGCTTGGCTCACACAACCGTTGTTCCAAAAAAGCACTTTATTCGCTCTCAAATGCATTGTGAGCAAAGGATGATACGGCGCGTCATTGTAAACCAGCGGAAGGTGCCAGGAGGCTCATTCCAAGTGTGCCTGACGCAGCTTCTCATCCCGTTCTATCTGCAACAGTTTCGTGTGGCTGAGAAGCACTGCTGTGGAGTTACAGCTAAAATGAGAAAATGTGTTTCTCTCGCTGTGATAATGTATTTCAAGCAACCTATAGGCTTTGTGGTAAAAATTTTCTCCATATATGGCACATGTGTGCCACGTCCAAAAAAGCACTCCACTCGCTCAGAGAAAAGCGTTTTGGCACTTATGGAACACATTTAGTGTGATGTGCTTTATTGCTTGGCTCACACAACCGTTGTTCAAAAAAAGCCCTTTATTCGCTCTCAAATGCATTGTGAGCAAAAGATGATACGGCGCGTCATTGTAAACCAGCGGAAAGTGCCAGGAGGCTCATTCCAAGTGTGCCTGACGCAGCTTCTCATCCCGTTCTATCTGCAACAGTTTCGTGTGGCTGAGAAGCACTGCTGTGGAGTTACAGCTAAAATGAGAAAATGTGTTTCTCTCGCTGTGATAATGTATTTCAAGCAACCTACAGGCTTTGTGGTAAAAATTTTCTCCATATTTGGCACATGTGTGCCACGTCCAAAAAAGCACTCCACTCGCTCAGAGAAAAGCGTTTTGGCACTTATGGAACACATTTAGTGTGATGTGCTTTATTGCTTGGCTCACACAACCGTTGTTCAAAAACAGCACTTTATTCGCTCTCAAATGCATTGTGAGCAAAGGATGATACGGCGCGTCATTGTAAACCAGCGGAAGGTGCCAGGAGGCTCATTCCAAGTGTGCCTGACGCAGCTTCTCATCCCGTTCTATCTGCAACAGTTTCGTGTGGCTGAGATGCACTGCTGTGGAGTTACAGCTAAAATGAGAAAATGTGTTTCTCTCGCTGTGATAATGTATTTCAAGCAACCTATAGGCTTTGTGGTAAAAATTTTCTCCATATATGGCACATGTGTGCCACGTCCAAAAAAGCACTCCACTCGCTCAGAGAAAAGCGTTTTGGCACTTATGGAACACATTTAGTGTGATGTGCTTTATTGCTTGGCTCACACAACCGTTGTTCCAAAAAAGCACTTTATTCGCTCTCAAATGCATTGTGAGCAAAGGATGATACGGCGCGTCATTGTAAACCAGCGGAAGGTGCCAGGAGGCTCATTCCAAGTGTGCCTGACGCAGCTTCTCATCCCGTTCTATCTGCAACAGTTTCGTGTGGCTGAGAAGCACTGCTGTGGAGTTACAGCTAAAATGAGAAAATGTGTTTCTCTCGCTGTGATAATGTATTTCAAGCAACCTATAGGCTTTGTGGTAAAAATTTTCTCCATATATGGCACATGTGTGCCACGTCCAAAAAAGCACTCCACTCGCTCAGAGAAAAGCGTTTTGGCACTTATGGAACACATTTAGTGTGATGTGCTTTATTGCTTGGCTCACACAACCGTTGTTCAAAAAAAGCACTTTATTCGCTCTCAAATGCATTGTGAGCAAAGGATGATACGGCGCGTCATTGTAAACAGCGGAAGGTGCCAGGAGGCTCATTCCAAGTGTGCCTGACGCAGCTTCTCATCCCGTTCTATCTGCAACAGTTTCGTGTGGCTGAGAAGCACTGCTGTGGAGTTACAGCTAAAATGAGAAAATGTGTTTCTCTCGCTGTGATAATGTACTTCAAGCATCCTATAGGCTTTGTGGTAAAAATTTTCTCCATATATGGCACATGTGTGCCACGTCCAAAAAAGCACTCCACTCGCTCAGAGAAAAGCGTTTTGGCACTTATAGAACACAATTAGTGTGATGTGCTTTATTGCTTGGCTCACACAACCGTTGTTCAAAAAAGCACTTTATTCGCTCTCAAATACATTGTGAGCAAAGGATGATACGGCGCGTCATTGTAAACCAGCGGAAGGTGCCAGGAGGCTCATTCCAAGTGTGCCTGACGCAGCTTCTCATCCCGTTCTATCTGCAACAGTTTCGTGTGGCTGAGAAGCACTGCTGTGGAGTTGCAGCTAAAATGAGAAAATGTGTTTCTCTCGCTGTGATAATGTATTTCAAGCAACCTATAGGCTTTGTGGTAAAAATTTTCTCCATATATGGCACATGTGTGCCACGTCCAAAAAAGCACTCCACTCGCTCAGAGAAAAGCGTTTTGGCACTTATGGAACACATTTAGTGTGATGTGCTTTAATGCTTGGCTCACACAACCGTTGTTCCAAAAAAGCACTTTATTCGCTCTCAAATGCATTGTGAGCAAAGGATGATACGGCGCGTCATTGTAAACCAGCGGAAGGTGCCAGGAGGCTCATTCCAAGTGTGCCTGACGCAGCTTCTCATCCTGTTCTATCTGCAACAGTTTCGTGTGGCTGAGAAGCACTGCTGTGGAGTTACAGCTAAAATGAAAAAATGTGTTTCTCTCGCTGTGATAATGTTTTTCAAGCAACCTATAGGCTTTGTGGTAAAAATTTTCTCCATATATGGCACATGTGTGCCACGTCCAAAAAAGCACTCCACTCGCTCAGAGAAAAGCGTTTTGGCACTTATGGAACACATTTAGTGTGATGTGCTTTATTGCTTGGCTCACACAACCGTTGTTCCAAAAAAGCACTTTATTCGCTCTCAAATGCATTGTGAGCAAAGGATGATACGGCGCATCATTGTAAACCAGCGGAAGGTGCCAGGAGGCTCATTCCAAGTGTGCCTGACGCAGCTTCTCATCCCGTTCTATCTGCAACAGTTTCGTGTGGCTGAGAAGCACTGCTGTGGAGTTACAGCTAAAATGAGAAAATGTGTTTCTCTCGCTGTGATAATGTATTTCAAGCAACCTATAGGCTTTGTGGTAAAAATTTTCTCCATATATGGCACATGTGTGCCACGTCCAAAAAAGCACTCCACTCGCTCAGAGAAAAGCGTTTTGGCACTTATGGAACACATTTAGTGTGATGTGCTTTATTGCTTGGCTCACACAACCGTTGTTCAAAAAAAGCCCTTTATTCGCTCTCAAATGCATTGTGAGCAAAGGATGATACGGCGCGTCATTGTAAACCAGCGGAAAGTGCCAGGAGGCTCATTCCAAGTGTGCCTGACGCAGCTTCTCATCCCGTTCTATCTGCAACAGTTTCGTGTGGCTGAGAAGCACTGCTGTGGAGTTACAGCTAAAATGAAAAAATGTGTTTCTCTCGCTGTGATAATGTTTTTCAAGCAACCTATAGGCTTTGTGGTAAAAATTTTCTCCATATATGGCACATGTGTGCCACGTCCAAAAAAGCACTCCACTCGCTCAGAGAAAAGCGTTTTGGCACTTATGGAACACATTAAGTGTGATGTGCTTTATTGCTTGGCTCACACAACCGTTGTTCCAAAAAAGCACTTTATTCGCTCTCAAATGCATTGTGAGCAAAGGATGATACGGCGCGTCATTGTAAACCAGCGGAAGGTGCCAGGAGGCTCATTCCAAGTGTGCCTGACGCAGCTTCTCATCCCGTTCTATCTGCAACAGTTTCGTGTGGCTGAGAAGCACTGCTGTGGAGTTACAGCTAAAATGAGAAAATGTGTTTCTCTCGCTGTGATAATGTATTTCAAGCAACCTATAGGCTTTGTGGTAAAAATTTTCTCCATATATGGCACATGTGTGCCACGTCCAAAAAAGCACTCCACTCGCTCAGAGAAAAGCGTTTTGGCACTTATGGAACACATTTAGTGTGATGTGCTTTATTGCTTGGCTCACACAACCGTTGTTCAAAAACAGCACTTTATTCGCTCTCAAATGCATTGTGAGCAAAGGATGATACGGCGCGTCATTGTAAACCAGCGGAAGGTGCCAGGAGGCTCATTCCAAGTGTGCCTGACGCAGCTTCTCATCCCGTTCTATCTGCAACAGTTTCGTGTGGCTGAGAAGCACTGCTGTGGAGTTACAGCTAAAATGAGAAAATGTGTTTCTCTCGCTGTGATAATGTATTTCAAGCAACCTATAGGCTTTGTGGTAAAAATTTTCTCCATATATGGCACATGTGTGCCACGTCCAAAAAAGCACTCCACTCGCTCAGAGAAAAGCGTTTTGGCACTTATGGAACACATTTAGTGTGATGTGCTTTATTGCTTGGCTCACACAACCGTTGTTCCAAAAAAGCACTTTATTCGCTCTCAAATGCATTGTGAGCAAAGGATGATACGGCGCGTCATTGTAAACCAGCGGAAGGTGCCAGGAGGCTCATTCCAAGTGTGCCTGACGCAGCTTCTCATCCCGTTCTATCTGCAACAGTTTCGTGTGGCTGAGAAGCACTGCTGTGGAGTTACAGCTAAAATGAGAAAATGTGTTTCTCTCGCTGTGATAATGTATTTCAAGCAACCTATAGGCTTTGTGGTAAAAATTTTCTCCATATATGGCACATGTGTGCCACGTCCAAAAAAGCACTCCACTCGCTCAGAGAAAAGCGTTTTGGCACTTATGGAACACATTTAGTGTGATGTGCTTTATTGCTTGGCTCACACAACCGTTGTTCAAAAAAAGCACTTTATTCGCTCTCAAATGCATTGTGAGCAAAGGATGATACGGCGCGTCATTGTAAACAGCGGAAGGTGCCAGGAGGCTCATTCCAAGTGTGCCTGACGCAGCTTCTCATCCCGTTCTATCTGCAACAGTTTCGTGTGGCTGAGATGCACTGCTGTGGAGTTACAGCTAAAATGAGAAAATGTGTTTCTCTCGCTGTGATAATGTACTTCAAGCATCCTATAGGCTTTGTGGTAAAAATTTTCTCCATATATGGCACATGTGTGCCACGTCCAAAAAAGCACTCCACTCGCTCAGAGAAAAGCGTTTTGGCACTTATAGAACACAATTAGTGTGATGTGCTTTATTGCTTGGCTCACACAACCGTTGTTCCAAAAAAGCACTTTATTCGCTCTCAAATGCATTGTGAGCAAAGGATGATACGGCGCGTCATTGTAAACCAGCGGAAGGTGCCAGGAGGCTCATTCCAAGTGTGCCTGACGCAGCTTCTCATCCTGTTCTATCTGCAACAGTTTCGTGTGGCTGAGAAGCACTGCTGTGGAGTTACAGCTAAAATGAAAAAATGTGTTTCTCTCGCTGTGATAATGTTTTTCAAGCAACCTATAGGCTTTGTGGTAAAAATTTTCTCCATATATGGCACATGTGTGCCACGTCCAAAAAAGCACTCCACTCGCTCAGAGAAAAGCGTTTTGGCACTTATGGAACACATTTAGTGTGATGTGCTTTATTGCTTGGCTCACACAACCGTTGTTCCAAAAAAGCACTTTATTCGCTCTCAAATGCATTGTGAGCAAAGGATGATACGGCGCGTCATTGTAAACCAGCGGAAGGTGCCAGGAGGCTCATTCCAAGTGTGCCTGACGCAGCTTCTCATCCCGTTCTATCTGCAACAGTTTCGTGTGGCTGAGAAGCACTGCTGTGGAGTTACAGCTAAAATGAGAAAATGTGTTTCTCTCGCTGTGATAATGTATTTCAAGCAACCTATAGGCTTTGTGGTAAAAATTTTCTCCATATATGGCACATGTGTGCCACGTCCAAAAAAGCACTCCACTCGCTCAGAGAAAAGCGTTTTGGCACTTATGGAACACATTTAGTGTGATGTGCTTTATTGCTTGGCTCACACAACCGTTGTTCAAAAAAAGCCCTTTATTCGCTCTCAAATGCATTGTGAGCAAAGGATGATACGGCGCGTCATTGTAAACCAGCGGAAAGTGCCAGGAGGCTCATTCCAAGTGTGCCTGACGCAGCTTCTCATCCCGTTCTATCTGCAACAGTTTCGTGTGGCTGAGAAGCACTGCTGTGGAGTTACAGCTAAAATGAGAAAATGTGTTTCTCTCGCTGTGATAATGTATTTCAAGCAACCTATAGGCTTTGTGGTAAAAATTTTCTCCATATATGGCACATGTGTGCCACGTTCAAAAAAGCACTCCACTCGCTCAGAGAAAAGCGTTTTGGCACTTATGGAACACATTTAGTGTGATGTGCTTTATTGCTTGGCTCACACAACCGTTGTTCCAAAAAAGCACTTTATTCGCTCTCAAATGCATTGTGAGCAAAGGATGATACGGCGCGTCATTGTAAACCAGCGGAAGGTGCCAGGAGGCTCATTCCAAGTGTGCCTGACGCAGCTTCTCATCCCGTTCTATCTGCAACAGTTTCGTGTGGCTGAGAAGCACTGCTGTGGAGTTACAGCTAAAATGAGAAAATGTGTTTCTCTCGCTGTGATAATGTATTTCAAGCAACCTATAGGCTTTGTGGTAAAAATTTTCTCCATATATGGCACATGTGTGCCACGTCCAAAAAAGCACTCCACTCGCTCAGAGAAAAGCGTTTTGGCACTTATAGAACACAATTAGTGTGATGTGCTTTATTGCTTGGCTCACACAACCGTTGTTCAAAAAAGCACTTTATTCGCTCTCAAATACATTGTGAGCAAAGGATGATACGGCGCGTCATTGTAAACCAGCGGAAGGTGCCAGGAGGCTCATTCCAAGTGTGCCTGACGCAGCTTCTCATCCCGTTCTATCTACAACAGTTTCGTGTGGCTGAGAAGCACTGCTGTGGAGTTACAGCTAAAATGAGAAAATGTGTTTCTCTCGCTGTGATAATGTATTTCAAGCAACCTATAGGCTTTGTGGTAAAAATTTTCTCCATATATGGCACATGTGTGCCACGTCCAAAAAAGCACTCCACTCGCTCAGAGAAAAGCGTTTTGGCACTTATGGAACACATTTAGTGTGATGTGCTTTATTACTTGGCTCACACAACCGTTGTTCAAAAAAAGCACTTTATTCGCTCTCAAATACATTGTGAGCAAAGGATGATACGGCGCGTCATTGTAAACCAGCGGAAGGTGCCAGGAGGCTCATTCCAAGTGTGCCTGACGCAGCTTCTCATCCTGTTCTATCTGCAACAGTTTCGTGTGGCTGAGAAGCACTGCTGTGGAGTTACAGCTAAAATGAGAAAATGTGTTTCTCTCGCTGTGATAATGTATTTCAAGCAACCTATAGGCTTTGTGGTAAAAATTTTCTCCATATATGGCACATGTGTGCCACGTCCAAAAAAGCACTCCACTCGCTCAGAGAAAAGCGTTTTGGCACTTATGGAACACATTTAGTGTGATGTGCTTTATTGCTTGGCTCACACAACCGTTGTTCAAAAAAGCACTTTATTCGCTCTCAAATGCATTGTGAGCAAAGGATGATACGGCGCGTCATTGTAAACCAGCGGAAGGTGCCAGGAGGCTCATCCCAAGTGTGCCTGACGCAGCTTCTCATCCCGTTCTATCTGCAACAGTTTCGTGTGGCTGAGAAGCACTGCTGTGGAGTTACAGCTAAAATGAGAAAATGTGTTTCTCTCGCTGTGATAATGTATTTCAAGCAACCTATAGGCTTTGTGGTAAAAATTTTCTCCATATATGGCACATGTGTGCCACGTCCAAAAAAGCACTCCACTCGCTCAGAGAAAAGCGTTTTGGCACTTATGGAACACATTTAGTGTGATGTGCTTTATTGCTTGGCTCACACAACCGTTGTTCAAAAAAAGCACTTTATTCGCTCTCAAATGCATTGTGAGCAAAGGATGATACGGCGCGTCATTGTAAACCAGCGGAAGGTGCCAGGAGGCTCATTCCAAGTGTGCCTGACGCAGCTTCTCATCCCGTTCTATCTGCAACAGTTTCGTGTGGCTGAGAAGCACTGCTGTGGAGTTACAGCTAAAATGAGAAAATGTGTTTCTCTCGCTGTGATAATGTACTTCAAGCATCCTATAGGCTTTGTGGTAAAAATTTTCTCCATATATGGCACATGTGTGCCACGTCCAAAAAAGCACTCCACTCGCTCAGAGAAAAGCGTTTTGGCACTTATAGAACACAATTAGTGTGATGTGCTTTATTGCTTGGCTCACACAACCGTTGTTCAAAAAAGCACTTTATTCGCTCTCAAATACATTGTGAGCAAAGGATGATACGGCGCGTCATTGTAAACCAGCGGAAGGTGCCAGGAGGCTCATTCCAAGTGTGCCTGACGCAGCTTCTCATCCCGTTCTATCTGCAACAGTTTCGTGTGGCTGAGAAGCACTGCTGTGGAGTTACAGCTAAAATGAGAAAATGTGTTTCTCTCGCTGTGATAATGTTTTTCAAGCAACCTATAGGCTTTGTGGTAAAAATTTTCTCCATATATGGCACATGTGTGCCACGTCCAAAAAAGCACTCCACTCGCTCAGAGAAAAGCGTTTTGGCACTTATGGAACACATTTAGTGTGATGTGCTTTATTGCTTGGCTCACACAACCGTTGTTCCAAAAAAGCACTTTATTCGCTCTCAAATGCATTGTGAGCAAAGGATGATACGGCGCGTCATTGTAAACCAGCGGAAGGTGCCAGGAGGCTCATTCCAAGTGTGCCTGACGCAGCTTCTCATCCCGTTCTATCTGCAACAGTTTCGTGTGGCTGAGAAGCACTGCTGTGGAGTTACAGCTAAAATGAGAAAATGTGTTTCTCTCGCTGTGATAATGTATTTCAAGCAACCTATAGGCTTTGTGGTAAAAATTTTCTCCATATATGGCACATGTGTGCCACGTCCAAAAAAGCACTCCACTCGCTCAGAGAAAAGCGTTTTGGCACTTATGGAACACATTTAGTGTGATGTGCTTTATTGCTTGGCTCACACAACCGTTGTTCAAAAAAGCACTTTATTCGCTCTCAAATGCATTGTGAGCAAAGGATGATACGGCGCGTCATTGTAAACCAGCGGAAGGTGCCAGGAGGCTCATCCCAAGTGTGCCTGACGCAGCTTCTCATCCCGTTCTATCTGCAACAGTTTCGTGTGGCTGAGAAGCACTGCTGTGGAGTTACAGCTAAAATGAGAAAATGTGTTTCTCTCGCTGTGATAATGTATTTCAAGCAACCTATAGGCTTTGTGGTAAAAATTTTCTCCATATATGGCACATGTGTGCCACGTCCAAAAAAGCACTCCACTCGCTCAGAGAAAAGCGTTTTGGCACTTATGGAACACATTTAGTGTGATGTGCTTTATTGCTTGGCTCACACAACCGTTGTTCAAAAAAAGCACTTTATTCGCTCTCAAATGCATTGTGAGCAAAGGATGATACGGCGCGTCATTGTAAACCAGCGGAAGGTGCCAGGAGGCTCATTCCAAGTGTGCCTGACGCAGCTTCTCATCCCGTTCTATCTGCAACAGTTTCGTGTGGCTGAGAAGCACTGCTGTGGAGTTACAGCTAAAATGAGAAAATGTGTTTCTCTCGCTGTGATAATGTACTTCAAGCATCCTATAGGCTTTGTGGTAAAAATTTTCTCCATATATGGCACATGTGTGCCACGTCCAAAAAAGCACTCCACTCGCTCAGAGAAAAGCGTTTTGGCACTTATAGAACACAATTAGTGTGATGTGCTTTATTGCTTGGCTCACACAACCGTTGTTCAAAAAAAGCACTTTATTCGCTCTCAAATGCATTGTGAGCAAAGGATGATACGGCGCGTCATTGTAAACAGCGGAAGGTGCCAGGAGGCTCATTCCAAGTGTGCCTGACGCAGCTTCTCATCCCGTTCTATCTGCAACAGTTTCGTGTGGCTGAGAAGCACTGCTGTGGAGTTACAGCTAAAATGAGAAAATGTGTTTCTCTCGCTGTGATAATGTACTTCAAGCATCCTATAGGCTTTGTGGTAAAAATTTTCTCCATATATGGCACATGTGTGCCACGTCCAAAAAAGCACTCCACTCGCTCAGAGAAAAGCGTTTTGGCACTTATAGAACACAATTAGTGTGATGTGCTTTATTGCTTGGCTCACACAACCGTTGTTCAAAAAAGCACTTTATTCGCTCTCAAATACATTGTGAGCAAAGGATGATACGGCGCGTCATTGTAAACCAGCGGAAGGTGCCAGGAGGCTCATTCCAAGTGTGCCTGACGCAGCTTCTCATCCCGTTCTATCTGCAACAGTTTCGTGTGGCTGAGAAGCACTGCTGTGGAGTTGCAGCTAAAATGAGAAAATGTGTTTCTCTCGCTGTGATAATGTATTTCAAGCAACCTATAGGCTTTGTGGTAAAAATTTTCTCCATATATGGCACATGTGTGCCACGTCCAAAAAAGCACTCCACTCGCTCAGAGAAAAGCGTTTTGGCACTTATGGAACACATTTAGTGTGATGTGCTTTATTGCTTGGCTCACACAACCGTTGTTCCAAAAAAGCACTTTATTCGCTCTCAAATGCATTGTGAGCAAAGGATGATACGGCGCGTCATTGTAAACCAGCGGAAGGTGCCAGGAGGCTCATTCCAAGTGTGCCTGACGCAGCTTCTCATCCCGTTCTATCTGCAACAGTTTCGTGTGGCTGAGAAGCACTGCTGTGGAGTTACAGCTAAAATGAGAAAATGTGTTTCTCTCGCTGTGATAATGTATTTCAAGCAACCTATAGGCTTTGTGGTAAAAATTTTCTCCATATATGGCACATGTGTGCCACGTCCAAAAAAGCACTCCACTCGCTCAGAGAAAAGCGTTTTGGCACTTATGGAACACATTTAGTGTGATGTGCTTTATTGCTTGGCTCACACAACCGTTGTTCAAAAACAGCACTTTATTCGCTCTCAAATGCATTGTGAGCAAAGGATGATACGGCGCGTCATTGTAAACCAGCGGAAGGTGCCAGGAGGCTCATTCCAAGTGTGCCTGACGCAGCTTCTCATCCCGTTCTATCTGCAACAGTTTCGTGTGGCTGAGAAGCACTGCTGTGGAGTTACAGCTAAAATGAGAAAATGTGTTTCTCTCGCTGTGATAATGTATTTCAAGCAACCTATAGGCTTTGTGGTAAAAATTTTCTCCATATATGGCACATGTGTGCCACGTCCAAAAAAGCACTCCACTCGCTCAGAGAAAAGCGTTTTGGCACTTATGGAACACATTTAGTGTGATGTGCTTTATTGCTTGGCTCACACAACCGTTGTTCCAAAAAAGCACTTTATTCGCTCTCAAATGCATTGTGAGCAAAGGATGATACGGCGCGTCATTGTAAACCAGCGGAAGGTGCCAGGAGGCTCATTCCAAGTGTGCCTGACGCAGCTTCTCATCCCGTTCTATCTGCAACAGTTTCGTGTGGCTGAGAAGCACTGCTGTGGAGTTACAGCTAAAATGAGAAAATGTGTTTCTCTCGCTGTGATAATGTATTTCAAGCAACCTATAGGCTTTGTGGTAAAAATTTTCTCCATATATGGCACATGTGTGCCACGTCCAAAAAAGCACTCCACTCGCTCAGAGAAAAGCGTTTTGGCACTTATGGAACACATTTAGTGTGATGTGCTTTATTGCTTGGCTCACACAACCGTTGTTCAAAAAAAGCACTTTATTCGCTCTCAAATGCATTGTGAGCAAAGGATGATACGGCGCGTCATTGTAAACAGCGGAAGGTGCCAGGAGGCTCATTCCAAGTGTGCCTGACGCAGCTTCTCATCCCGTTCTATCTGCAACAGTTTCGTGTGGCTGAGATGCACTGCTGTGGAGTTACAGCTAAAATGAGAAAATGTGTTTCTCTCGCTGTGATAATGTACTTCAAGCATCCTATAGGCTTTGTGGTAAAAATTTTCTCCATATATGGCACATGTGTGCCACGTCCAAAAAAGCACTCCACTCGCTCAGAGAAAAGCGTTTTGGCACTTATAGAACACAATTAGTGTGATGTGCTTTATTGCTTGGCTCACACAACCGTTGTTCCAAAAAAGCACTTTATTCGCTCTCAAATGCATTGTGAGCAAAGGATGATACGGCGCGTCATTGTAAACCAGCGGAAGGTGCCAGGAGGCTCATTCCAAGTGTGCCTGACGCAGCTTCTCATCCTGTTCTATCTGCAACAGTTTCGTGTGGCTGAGAAGCACTGCTGTGGAGTTACAGCTAAAATGAAAAAATGTGTTTCTCTCGCTGTGATAATGTTTTTCAAGCAACCTATAGGCTTTGTGGTAAAAATTTTCTCCATATATGGCACATGTGTGCCACGTCCAAAAAAGCACTCCACTCGCTCAGAGAAAAGCGTTTTGGCACTTATGGAACACATTTAGTGTGATGTGCTTTATTGCTTGGCTCACACAACCGTTGTTCCAAAAAAGCACTTTATTCGCTCTCAAATGCATTGTGAGCAAAGGATGATACGGCGCGTCATTGTAAACCAGCGGAAGGTGCCAGGAGGCTCATTCCAAGTGTGCCTGACGCAGCTTCTCATCCCGTTCTATCTGCAACAGTTTCGTGTGGCTGAGAAGCACTGCTGTGGAGTTACAGCTAAAATGAGAAAATGTGTTTCTCTCGCTGTGATAATGTATTTCAAGCAACCTATAGGCTTTGTGGTAAAAATTTTCTCCATATATGGCACATGTGTGCCACGTCCAAAAAAGCACTCCACTCGCTCAGAGAAAAGCGTTTTGGCACTTATGGAACACATTTAGTGTGATGTGCTTTATTGCTTGGCTCACACAACCGTTGTTCAAAAAAAGCCCTTTATTCGCTCTCAAATGCATTGTGAGCAAAGGATGATACGGCGCGTCATTGTAAACCAGCGGAAAGTGCCAGGAGGCTCATTCCAAGTGTGCCTGACGCAGCTTCTCATCCCGTTCTATCTGCAACAGTTTCGTGTGGCTGAGAAGCACTGCTGTGGAGTTACAGCTAAAATGAGAAAATGTGTTTCTCTCGCTGTGATAATGTATTTCAAGCAACCTATAGGCTTTGTGGTAAAAATTTTCTCCATATATGGCACATGTGTGCCACGTTCAAAAAAGCACTCCACTCGCTCAGAGAAAAGCGTTTTGGCACTTATGGAACACATTTAGTGTGATGTGCTTTATTGCTTGGCTCACACAACCGTTGTTCCAAAAAAGCACTTTAT
Organism: Doryrhamphus excisus; assembly: GCF_030265055.1. Taxonomy (NCBI): domain Eukaryota; kingdom Metazoa; phylum Chordata; class Actinopteri; order Syngnathiformes; family Syngnathidae; genus Doryrhamphus; species Doryrhamphus excisus. Next base: position 19,131,627 of record NC_080475.1, on the reverse strand, counting down.
TCGCTCTCAAATGCATTGTGAGCAAAGGATGATACGGCGCGTCATTGTAAACCAGCGGAAGGTGCCAGGAGGCTCATTCCAAGTGTGCCTGACGCAGCTTCTCATCCCGTTCTATCTGCAACAGTTTCGTGTGGCTGAGAAGCACTGCTGTGGAGTTACAGCTAAAATGAGAAAATGTGTTTCTCTCGCTGTGATAATGTATTTCAAGCAACCTATAGGCTTTGTGGTAAAAATTTTCTCCATATATGGCACATGTGTGCCACGTCCAAAAAAGCACTCCACTCGCTCAGAGAAAAGCGTTTTGGCACTTATAGAACACAATTAGTGTGATGTGCTTTATTGCTTGGCTCACACAACCGTTGTTCAAAAAAGCACTTTATTCGCTCTCAAATACATTGTGAGCAAAGGATGATACGGCGCGTCATTGTAAACCAGCGGAAGGTGCCAGGAGGCTCATTCCAAGTGTGCCTGACGCAGCTTCTCATCCCGTTCTATCTACAACAGTTTCGTGTGGCTGAGAAGCACTGCTGTGGAGTTACAGCTAAAATGAGAAAATGTGTTTCTCTCGCTGTGATAATGTATTTCAAGCAACCTATAGGCTTTGTGGTAAAAATTTTCTCCATATATGGCACATGTGTGCCACGTCCAAAAAAGCACTCCACTCGCTCAGAGAAAAGCGTTTTGGCACTTATGGAACACATTTAGTGTGATGTGCTTTATTACTTGGCTCACACAACCGTTGTTCAAAAAAAGCACTTTATTCGCTCTCAAATACATTGTGAGCAAAGGATGATACGGCGCGTCATTGTAAACCAGCGGAAGGTGCCAGGAGGCTCATTCCAAGTGTGCCTGACGCAGCTTCTCATCCTGTTCTATCTGCAACAGTTTCGTGTGGCTGAGAAGCACTGCTGTGGAGTTACAGCTAAAATGAGAAAATGTGTTTCTCTCGCTGTGATAATGTATTTCAAGCAACCTATAGGCTTTGTGGTAAAAATTTTCTCCATATATGGCACATGTGTGCCACGTCCAAAAAAGCACTCCACTCGCTCAGAGAAAAGCGTTTTGGCACTTATGGAACACATTTAGTGTGATGTGCTTTATTGCTTGGCTCACACAACCGTTGTTCAAAAAAGCACTTTATTCGCTCTCAAATGCATTGTGAGCAAAGGATGATACGGCGCGTCATTGTAAACCAGCGGAAGGTGCCAGGAGGCTCATCCCAAGTGTGCCTGACGCAGCTTCTCATCCCGTTCTATCTGCAACAGTTTCGTGTGGCTGAGAAGCACTGCTGTGGAGTTACAGCTAAAATGAGAAAATGTGTTTCTCTCGCTGTGATAATGTATTTCAAGCAACCTATAGGCTTTGTGGTAAAAATTTTCTCCATATATGGCACATGTGTGCCACGTCCAAAAAAGCACTCCACTCGCTCAGAGAAAAGCGTTTTGGCACTTATGGAACACATTTAGTGTGATGTGCTTTATTGCTTGGCTCACACAACCGTTGTTCAAAAAAAGCACTTTATTCGCTCTCAAATGCATTGTGAGCAAAGGATGATACGGCGCGTCATTGTAAACCAGCGGAAGGTGCCAGGAGGCTCATTCCAAGTGTGCCTGACGCAGCTTCTCATCCCGTTCTATCTGCAACAGTTTCGTGTGGCTGAGAAGCACTGCTGTGGAGTTACAGCTAAAATGAGAAAATGTGTTTCTCTCGCTGTGATAATGTACTTCAAGCATCCTATAGGCTTTGTGGTAAAAATTTTCTCCATATATGGCACATGTGTGCCACGTCCAAAAAAGCACTCCACTCGCTCAGAGAAAAGCGTTTTGGCACTTATAGAACACAATTAGTGTGATGTGCTTTATTGCTTGGCTCACACAACCGTTGTTCAAAAAAGCACTTTATTCGCTCTCAAATACATTGTGAGCAAAGGATGATACGGCGCGTCATTGTAAACCAGCGGAAGGTGCCAGGAGGCTCATTCCAAGTGTGCCTGACGCAGCTTCTCATCCCGTTCTATCTGCAACAGTTTCGTGTGGCTGAGAAGCACTGCTGTGGAGTTACAGCTAAAATGAGAAAATGTGTTTCTCTCGCTGTGATAATGTTTTTCAAGCAACCTATAGGCTTTGTGGTAAAAATTTTCTCCATATATGGCACATGTGTGCCACGTCCAAAAAAGCACTCCACTCGCTCAGAGAAAAGCGTTTTGGCACTTATGGAACACATTTAGTGTGATGTGCTTTATTGCTTGGCTCACACAACCGTTGTTCCAAAAAAGCACTTTATTCGCTCTCAAATGCATTGTGAGCAAAGGATGATACGGCGCGTCATTGTAAACCAGCGGAAGGTGCCAGGAGGCTCATTCCAAGTGTGCCTGACGCAGCTTCTCATCCCGTTCTATCTGCAACAGTTTCGTGTGGCTGAGAAGCACTGCTGTGGAGTTACAGCTAAAATGAGAAAATGTGTTTCTCTCGCTGTGATAATGTATTTCAAGCAACCTATAGGCTTTGTGGTAAAAATTTTCTCCATATATGGCACATGTGTGCCACGTCCAAAAAAGCACTCCACTCGCTCAGAGAAAAGCGTTTTGGCACTTATGGAACACATTTAGTGTGATGTGCTTTATTGCTTGGCTCACACAACCGTTGTTCAAAAAAGCACTTTATTCGCTCTCAAATGCATTGTGAGCAAAGGATGATACGGCGCGTCATTGTAAACCAGCGGAAGGTGCCAGGAGGCTCATCCCAAGTGTGCCTGACGCAGCTTCTCATCCCGTTCTATCTGCAACAGTTTCGTGTGGCTGAGAAGCACTGCTGTGGAGTTACAGCTAAAATGAGAAAATGTGTTTCTCTCGCTGTGATAATGTATTTCAAGCAACCTATAGGCTTTGTGGTAAAAATTTTCTCCATATATGGCACATGTGTGCCACGTCCAAAAAAGCACTCCACTTGCTCAGAGAAAAGCGTTTTGGCACTTATGGAACACATTTAGTGTGATGTGCTTTATTGCTTGGCTCACACAACCGTTGTTCAAAAAAAGCACTTTATTCGCTCTCAAATGCATTGTGAGCAAAGGATGATACGGCGCGTCATTGTAAACCAGCGGAAGGTGCCAGGAGGCTCATTCCAAGTGTGCCTGACGCAGCTTCTCATCCCGTTCTATCTGCAACAGTTTCGTGTGGCTGAGAAGCACTGCTGTGGAGTTACAGCTAAAATGAGAAAATGTGTTTCTCTCGCTGTGATAATGTACTTCAAGCATCCTATAGGCTTTGTGGTAAAAATTTTCTCCATATATGGCACATGTGTGCCACGTCCAAAAAAGCACTCCACTCGCTCAGAGAAAAGCGTTTTGGCACTTATAGAACACAATTAGTGTGATGTGCTTTATTGCTTGGCTCACACAACCGTTGTTCAAAAAAGCACTTTATTCGCTCTCAAATACATTGTGAGCAAAGGATGATACGGCGCGTCATTGTAAACCAGCGGAAGGTGCCAGGAGGCTCATTCCAAGTGTGCCTGACGCAGCTTCTCATCCCGTTCTATCTGCAACAGTTTCGTGTGGCTGAGAAGCACTGCTGTGGAGTTACAGCTAAAATGAGAAAATGTGTTTCTCTCGCTGTGATAATGTATTTCAAGCAACCTATAGGCTTTGTGGTAAAAATTTTCTCCATATATGGCACATGTGTGCCACGTCCAAAAAAGCACTCCACTCGCTCAGAGAAAAGCGTTTTGGCACTTATAGAACACAATTAGTGTGATGTGCTTTATTGCTTGGCTCACACAACCGTTGTTCAAAAAAGCACTTTATTCGCTCTCAAATACATTGTGAGCAAAGGATGATACGGCGCGTCATTGTAAACCAGCGGAAGGTGCCAGGAGGCTCATTCCAAGTGTGCCTGACGCAGCTTCTCATCCCGTTCTATCTACAACAGTTTCGTGTGGCTGAGAAGCACTGCTGTGGAGTTACAGCTAAAATGAGAAAATGTGTTTCTCTCGCTGTGATAATGTATTTCAAGCAACCTATAGGCTTTGTGGTAAAAATTTTCTCCATATATGGCACATGTGTGCCACGTCCAAAAAAGCACTCCACTCGCTCAGAGAAAAGCGTTTTGGCACTTATGGAACACATTTAGTGTGATGTGCTTTATTGCTTGGCTCACACAACCGTTGTTCAAAAAAGCACTTTATTCGCTCTCAAATGCATTGTGAGCAAAGGATGATACGGCGCGTCATTGTAAACCAGCGGAAGGTGCCAGGAGGCTCATCCCAAGTGTGCCTGACGCAGCTTCTCATCCCGTTCTATCTGCAACAGTTTCGTGTGGCTGAGAAGCACTGCTGTGGAGTTACAGCTAAAATGAGAAAATGTGTTTCTCTCGCTGTGATAATGTATTTCAAGCAACCTATAGGCTTTGTGGTAAAAATTTTCTCCATATATGGCACATGTGTGCCACGTCCAAAAAAGCACTCCACTCGCTCAGAGAAAAGCGTTTTGGCACTTATGGAACACATTTAGTGTGATGTGCTTTATTGCTTGGCTCACACAACCGTTGTTCAAAAAAGCACTTTATTCGCTCTCAAATGCATTGTGAGCAAAGGATGATACGGCGCGTCATTGTAAACCAGCGGAAGGTGCCAGGAGGCTCATCCCAAGTGTGCCTGACGCAGCTTCTCATCCCGTTCTATCTGCAACAGTTTCGTGTGGCTGAGAAGCACTGCTGTGGAGTTACAGCTAAAATGAGAAAATGTGTTTCTCTCGCTGTGATAATGTATTTCAAGCAACCTATAGGCTTTGTGGTAAAAATTTTCTCCATATATGGCACATGTGTGCCACGTCCAAAAAAGCACTCCACTCGCTCAGAGAAAAGCGTTTTGGCACTTATGGAACACATTTAGTGTGATGTGCTTTATTGCTTGGCTCACACAACCGTTGTTCAAAAAAAGCACTTTATTCGCTCTCAAATGCATTGTGAGCAAAGGATGATACGGCGCGTCATTGTAAACCAGCGGAAGGTGCCAGGAGGCTCATTCCAAGTGTGCCTGACGCAGCTTCTCATCCCGTTCTATCTGCAACAGTTTCGTGTGGCTGAGAAGCACTGCTGTGGAGTTACAGCTAAAATGAGAAAATGTGTTTCTCTCGCTGTGATAATGTACTTCAAGCATCCTATAGGCTTTGTGGTAAAAATTTTCTCCATATATGGCACATGTGTGCCACGTCCAAAAAAGCACTCCACTCGCTCAGAGAAAAGCGTTTTGGCACTTATAGAACACAATTAGTGTGATGTGCTTTATTGCTTGGCTCACACAACCGTTGTTCAAAAAAGCACTTTATTCGCTCTCAAATACATTGTGAGCAAAGGATGATACGGCGCGTCATTGTAAACCAGCGGAAGGTGCCAGGAGGCTCATTCCAAGTGTGCCTGACGCAGCTTCTCATCCCGTTCTATCTGCAACAGTTTCGTGTGGCTGAGAAGCACTGCTGTGGAGTTACAGCTAAAATGAGAAAATGTGTTTCTCTCGCTGTGATAATGTATTTCAAGCAACCTATAGGCTTTGTGGTAAAAATTTTCTCCATATATGGCACATGTGTGCCACGTCCAAAAAAGCACTCCACTCGCTCAGAGAAAAGCGTTTTGGCACTTATAGAACACAATTAGTGTGATGTGCTTTATTGCTTGGCTCACACAACCGTTGTTCAAAAAAGCACTTTATTCGCTCTCAAATACATTGTGAGCAAAGGATGATACGGCGCGTCATTGTAAACCAGCGGAAGGTGCCAGGAGGCTCATTCCAAGTGTGCCTGACGCAGCTTCTCATCCCGTTCTATCTACAACAGTTTCGTGTGGCTGAGAAGCACTGCTGTGGAGTTACAGCTAAAATGAGAAAATGTGTTTCTCTCGCTGTGATAATGTATTTCAAGCAACCTATAGGCTTTGTGGTAAAAATTTTCTCCATATATGGCACATGTGTGCCACGTCCAAAAAAGCACTCCACTCGCTCAGAGAAAAGCGTTTTGGCACTTATGGAACACATTTAGTGTGATGTGCTTTATTACTTGGCTCACACAACCGTTGTTCAAAAAAAGCACTTTATTCGCTCTCAAATACATTGTGAGCAAAGGATGATACGGCGCGTCATTGTAAACCAGCGGAAGGTGCCAGGAGGCTCATTCCAAGTGTGCCTGACGCAGCTTCTCATCCTGTTCTATCTGCAACAGTTTCGTGTGGCTGAGAAGCACTGCTGTGGAGTTACAGCTAAAATGAGAAAATGTGTTTCTCTCGCTGTGATAATGTATTTCAAGCAACCTATAGGCTTTGTGGTAAAAATTTTCTCCATATATGGCACATGTGTGCCACGTCCAAAAAAGCACTCCACTCGCTCAGAGAAAAGCGTTTTGGCACTTATGGAACACATTTAGTGTGATGTGCTTTATTGCTTGGCTCACACAACCGTTGTTCAAAAAAGCACTTTATTCGCTCTCAAATGCATTGTGAGCAAAGGATGATACGGCGCGTCATTGTAAACCAGCGGAAGGTGCCAGGAGGCTCATCCCAAGTGTGCCTGACGCAGCTTCTCATCCCGTTCTATCTGCAACAGTTTCGTGTGGCTGAGAAGCACTGCTGTGGAGTTACAGCTAAAATGAGAAAATGTGTTTCTCTCGCTGTGATAATGTATTTCAAGCAACCTATAGGCTTTGTGGTAAAAATTTTCTCCATATATGGCACATGTGTGCCACGTCCAAAAAAGCACTCCACTCGCTCAGAGAAAAGCGTTTTGGCACTTATGGAACACATTTAGTGTGATGTGCTTTATTGCTTGGCTCACACAACCGTTGTTCAAAAAAAGCACTTTATTCGCTCTCAAATGCATTGTGAGCAAAGGATGATACGGCGCGTCATTGTAAACCAGCGGAAGGTGCCAGGAGGCTCATTCCAAGTGTGCCTGACGCAGCTTCTCATCCCGTTCTATCTGCAACAGTTTCGTGTGGCTGAGAAGCACTGCTGTGGAGTTACAGCTAAAATGAGAAAATGTGTTTCTCTCGCTGTGATAATGTACTTCAAGCATCCTATAGGCTTTGTGGTAAAAATTTTCTCCATATATGGCACATGTGTGCCACGTCCAAAAAAGCACTCCACTCGCTCAGAGAAACGCGTTTTGGCACTTATAGAACACAATTAGTGTGATGTGCTTTATTGCTTGGCTCACACAACCGTTGTTCAAAAAAGCACTTTATTCGCTCTCAAATACATTGTGAGCAAAGGATGATACGGCGCGTCATTGTAAACCAGCGGAAGGTGCCAGGAGGCTCATTCCAAGTGTGCCTGACGCAGCTTCTCATCCCGTTCTATCTGCAACAGTTTCGTGTGGCTGAGAAGCACTGCTGTGGAGTTACAGCTAAAATGAGAAAATGTGTTTCTCTCGCTGTGATAATGTTTTTCAAGCAACCTATAGGCTTTGTGGTAAAAATTTTCTCCATATATGGCACATGTGTGCCACGTCCAAAAAAGCACTCCACTCGCTCAGAGAAAAGCGTTTTGGCACTTATGGAACACATTTAGTGTGATGTGCTTTATTGCTTGGCTCACACAACCGTTGTTCCAAAAAAGCACTTTATTCGCTCTCAAATGCATTGTGAGCAAAGGATGATACGGCGCGTCATTGTAAACCAGCGGAAGGTGCCAGGAGGCTCATTCCAAGTGTGCCTGACGCAGCTTCTCATCCCGTTCTATCTGCAACAGTTTCGTGTGGCTGAGAAGCACTGCTGTGGAGTTACAGCTAAAATGAGAAAATGTGTTTCTCTCGCTGTGATAATGTATTTCAAGCAACCTATAGGCTTTGTGGTAAAAATTTTCTCCATATATGGCACATGTGTGCCACGTCCAAAAAAGCACTCCACTCGCTCAGAGAAAAGCGTTTTGGCACTTATGGAACACATTTAGTGTGATGTGCTTTATTGCTTGGCTCACACAACCGTTGTTCAAAAAAGCACTTTATTCGCTCTCAAATGCATTGTGAGCAAAGGATGATACGGCGCGTCATTGTAAACCAGCGGAAGGTGCCAGGAGGCTCATCCCAAGTGTGCCTGACGCAGCTTCTCATCCCGTTCTATCTGCAACAGTTTCGTGTGGCTGAGAAGCACTGCTGTGGAGTTACAGCTAAAATGAGAAAATGTGTTTCTCTCGCTGTGATAATGTATTTCAAGCAACCTATAGGCTTTGTGGTAAAAATTTTCTCCATATATGGCACATGTGTGCCACGTCCAAAAAAGCACTCCACTCGCTCAGAGAAAAGCGTTTTGGCACTTATGGAACACATTTAGTGTGATGTGCTTTATTGCTTGGCTCACACAACCGTTGTTCAAAAAAAGCACTTTATTCGCTCTCAAATGCATTGTGAGCAAAGGATGATACGGCGCGTCATTGTAAACCAGCGGAAGGTGCCAGGAGGCTCATTCCAAGTGTGCCTGACGCAGCTTCTCATCCCGTTCTATCTGCAACAGTTTCGTGTGGCTGAGAAGCACTGCTGTGGAGTTACAGCTAAAATGAGAAAATGTGTTTCTCTCGCTGTGATAATGTACTTCAAGCATCCTATAGGCTTTGTGGTAAAAATTTTCTCCATATATGGCACATGTGTGCCACGTCCAAAAAAGCACTCCACTCGCTCAGAGAAAAGCGTTTTGGCACTTATAGAACACAATTAGTGTGATGTGCTTTATTGCTTGGCTCACACAACCGTTGTTCAAAAAAGCACTTTATTCGCTCTCAAATACATTGTGAGCAAAGGATGATACGGCGCGTCATTGTAAACCAGCGGAAGGTGCCAGGAGGCTCATTCCAAGTGTGCCTGACGCAGCTTCTCATCCCGTTCTATCTGCAACAGTTTCGTGTGGCTGAGAAGCACTGCTGTGGAGTTACAGCTAAAATGAGAAAATGTGTTTCTCTCGCTGTGATAATGTTTTTCAAGCAACCTATAGGCTTTGTGGTAAAAATTTTCTCCATATATGGCACATGTGTGCCACGTCCAAAAAAGCACTCCACTCGCTCAGAGAAAAGCGTTTTGGCACTTATGGAACACATTTAGTGTGATGTGCTTTATTGCTTGGCTCACACAACCGTTGTTCCAAAAAAGCACTTTATTCGCTCTCAAATGCATTGTGAGCAAAGGATGATACGGCGCGTCATTGTAAACCAGCGGAAGGTGCCAGGAGGCTCATTCCAAGTGTGCCTGACGCAGCTTCTCATCCCGTTCTATCTGCAACAGTTTCGTGTGGCTGAGATGCACTGCTGTGGAGTTACAGCTAAAATGAGAAAATGTGTTTCTCTCGCTGTGATAATGTACTTCAAGCATCCTATAGGCTTTGTGGTAAAAATTTTCTCCATATATGGCACATGTGTGCCACGTCCAAAAAAGCACTCCACTCGCTCAGAGAAAAGCGTTTTGGCACTTATGGAACACATTTAGTGTGATGTGCTTTATTGCTTGGCTCACACAACCGTTGTTCAAAAAAGCACTTTATTCGCTCTCAAATGCATTGTGAGCAAAGGATGATACGGCGCGTCATTGTAAACCAGCGGAAGGTGCCAGGAGGCTCATCCCAAGTGTGCCTGACGCAGCTTCTCATCCCGTTCTATCTGCAACAGTTTCGTGTGGCTGAGAAGCACTGCTGTGGAGTTACAGCTAAAATGAGAAAATGTGTTTCTCTCGCTGTGATAATGTATTTCAAGCAACCTATAGGCTTTGTGGTAAAAATTTTCTCCATATATGGCACATGTGTGCCACGTCCAAAAAAGCACTCCACTCGCTCAGAGAAAAGCGTTTTGGCACTTATGGAACACATTTAGTGTGATGTGCTTTATTGCTTGGCTCACACAACCGTTGTTCAAAAAAAGCACTTTATTCGCTCTCAAATGCATTGTGAGCAAAGGATGATACGGCGCGTCATTGTAAACCAGCGGAAGGTGCCAGGAGGCTCATTCCAAGTGTGCCTGACGCAGCTTCTCATCCCGTTCTATCTGCAACAGTTTCGTGTGGCTGAGAAGCACTGCTGTGGAGTTACAGCTAAAATGAGAAAATGTGTTTCTCTCGCTGTGATAATGTACTTCAAGCATCCTATAGGCTTTGTGGTAAAAATTTTCTCCATATATGGCACATGTGTGCCACGTCCAAAAAAGCACTCCACTCGCTCAGAGAAAAGCGTTTTGGCACTTATAGAACACAATTAGTGTGATGTGCTTTATTGCTTGGCTCACACAACCGTTGTTCAAAAAAGCACTTTATTCGCTCTCAAATACATTGTGAGCAAAGGATGATACGGCGCGTCATTGTAAACCAGCGGAAGGTGCCAGGAGGCTCATTCCAAGTGTGCCTGACGCAGCTTCTCATCCCGTTCTATCTGCAACAGTTTCGTGTGGCTGAGAAGCACTGCTGTGGAGTTACAGCTAAAATGAGAAAATGTGTTTCTCTCGCTGTGATAATGTTTTTCAAGCAACCTATAGGCTTTGTGGTAAAAATTTTCTCCATATATGGCACATGTGTGCCACGTCCAAAAAAGCACTCCACTCGCTCAGAGAAAAGCGTTTTGGCACTTATGGAACACATTTAGTGTGATGTGCTTTATTGCTTGGCTCACACAACCGTTGTTCCAAAAAAGCACTTTATTCGCTCTCAAATGCATTGTGAGCAAAGGATGATACGGCGCGTCATTGTAAAACAGCGGAAGGTGCCAGGAGGCTCATTCCAAGTGTGCCTGACGCAGCTTCTCATCCCGTTCTATCTGCAACAGTTTCGTGTGGCTGAGATGCACTGCTGTGGAGTTACAGCTAAAATGAGAAAATGTGTTTCTCTCGCTGTGATAATGTACTTCAAGCATCCTATAGGCTTTGTGGTAAAAATTTTCTCCATATATGGCACATGTGTGCCACGTCCAAAAAAGCACTCCACTCGCTCAGAGAAAAGCGTTTTGGCACTTATAGAACACAATTAGTGTGATGTGCTTTATTGCTTGGCTCACACAACCGTTGTTCAAAAAAGCACTTTATTCGCTCTCAAATACATTGTGAGCAAAGGATGATACGGCGCGTCATTGTAAACCAGCGGAAGGTGCCAGGAGGCTCATTCCAAGTGTGCCTGACGCAGCTTCTCATCCCGTTCTATCTGCAACAGTTTCGTGTGGCTGAGAAGCACTGCTGTGGAGTTACAGCTAAAATGAGAAAATGTGTTTCTCTCGCTGTGATAATGTACTTCAAGCATCCTATAGGCTTTGTGAAGGTGCCAGGAGGCTCATTCCAAGTGTGCCTGACGCAGCTTCTCATCCCGTTCTATCTGCAACAGTTTCGTGTGGCTGAGAAGCACTGCTGTGGAGTTACAGCTAAAATGAGAAAATGTGTTTCTCTCGCTGTGATAATGTACTTCAAGCATCCTATAGGCTTTGTGGTAAAAATTTTCTCCATATATGGCACATGTGTGCCACGTCCAAAAGAGCACTCCACTCGCTCAGAGAAAAGCGTTTTGGCACTTATAGAACACAATTAGTGTGATGTGCTTTATTGCTTGGCTCACACAACCGTTGTTCAAAAAAGCACTTTATTCGATCTCAAATACATTGTGAGCAAAGGATGATACGGCGCGTCATTGTAAACCAGCGGAAGGTGCCAGGAGGCTCATTCCAAGTGTGCCTGACGCAGCTTCTCATCCCGTTCTATCTGCAACAGTTTCGTGTGGCTGAGAAGCACTGCTGTGGAGTTACAGCTAAAATGAGAAAATGTGTTTCTCTCGCTGTGATAATGTATTTCAAGCAACCTATAGGCTTTGTGTAAAAATTTTCTCCATATATGGCACATGTGTGCCACGTCCAAAAAAGCACTCCACTCGCTCAGAGAAAAGCGTTTTGGCACTTATGGAACACATTTAGTGTGATGTGCTTTATTGCTTGGCTCACACAACCGTTGTTCCAAAAAAGCACTTTATTCGCTCTCAAATGCATTGTGAGCAAAGGATGATACGGCGCGTCATTGTAAACCAGCGGAAGGTGCCAGGAGGCTCATTCCAAGTGTGCCTGACGCAGCTTCTCATCCCGTTCTATCTGCAACAGTTTCGTGTGGCTGAGAAGCACTGCTGTGGAGTTACAGCTAAAATGAGAAAATGTGTTTCTCTCGCTGTGATAATGTATTTCAAGCAACCTATAGGCTTTGTGGTAAAAATTTTCTCCATATATGGCACATGTGTGCCACGTCCAAAAAAGCACTCCACTCGCTCAGAGAAAAGCGTTTTGGCACTTATGGAACACATTTAGTGTGATGTGCTTTATTGCTTGGCTCACACAACCGTTGTTCCAAAAAAGCACTTTATTCGCTCTCAAATGCATTGTGAGCAAAGGATGATACGGCGCGTCATTGTAAACCAGCGGAAGGTGCCAGGAGGCTCATTCCAAGTGTGCCTGACGCAGCTTCTCATCCCGTTCTATCTGCAACAGTTTCGTGTGGCTGAGAAGCACTGCTGTGGAGTTACAGCTAAAATGAGAAAATGTGTTTCTCTCGCTGTGATAATGTATTTCAAGCAACCTATAGGCTTTGTGGTAAAAATTTTCTCCATATATGGCACATGTGTGCCACGTCCAAAAAAGCACTCCACTCGCTCAGAGAAAAGCGTTTTGGCACTTATGGAACACATTTAGTGTGATGTGCTTTATTGCTTGGCTCACACAACCGTTGTTCAAAAACAGCACTTTATTCGCTCTCAAATGCATTGTGAGCAAAGGATGATACGGCGCGTCATTGTAAACCAGCGGAAGGTGCCAGGAGGCTCATTCCAAGTGTGCCTGACGCAGCTTCTCATCCCGTTCTATCTGCAACAGTTTCGTGTGGCTGAGATGCACTGCTGTGGAGTTACAGCTAAAATGAGAAAATGTGTTTCTCTCGCTGTGATAATGTATTTCAAGCAACCTATAGGCTTTGTGGTAAAAATTTTCTCCATATATGGCACATGTGTGCCACGTCCAAAAAAGCACTCCACTCGCTCAGAGAAAAGCGTTTTGGCACTTATAGAACACAATTAGTGTGATGTGCTTTATTGCTTGGCTCACACAACCGTTGTTCCAAAAAAGCACTTTATTCGCTCTCAAATACATTGTGAGCAAAGGATGATACGGCGCGTCATTGTAAACCAGCGGAAGGTGCCAGGAGGCTCATTCCAAGTGTGCCTGACGCAGCTTCTCATCCCGTTCTATCTGCAACAGTTTCGTGTGGCTGAGAAGCACTGCTGTGGAGTTACAGCTAAAATGAGAAAATGTGTTTCTCTCGCTGTGATAATGTTTTTCAAGCAACCTATAGGCTTTGTGGTAAAAATTTTCTCCATATATGGCACATGTGTGCCACGTCCAAAAAAGCACTCCACTCGCTCAGAGAAAAGCGTTTTGGCACTTATGGAACACATTTAGTGTGATGTGCTTTATTGCTTGGCTCACACAACCGTTGTTCCAAAAAAGCACTTTATTCGCTCTCAAATGCATTGTGAGCAAAGGATGATACGGCGCGTCATTGTAAACCAGCGGAAGGTGCCAGGAGGCTCATTCCAAGTGTGCCTGACGCAGCTTCTCATCCCGTTCTATCTGCAACAGTTTCGTGTGGCTGAGATGCACTGCTGTGGAGTTACAGCTAAAATGAGAAAATGTGTTTCTCTCGCTGTGATAATGTACTTCAAGCATCCTATAGGCTTTGTGGTAAAAATTTTCTCCATATATGGCACATGTGTGCCACGTCCAAAAAAGCACTCCACTCGCTCAGAGAAAAGCGTTTTGGCACTTATGGAACACATTTAGTGTGATGTGCTTTATTGCTTGGCTCACACAACCGTTGTTCAAAAAAGCACTTTATTCGCTCTCAAATGCATTGTGAGCAAAGGATGATACGGCGCGTCATTGTAAACCAGCGGAAGGTGCCAGGAGGCTCATCCCAAGTGTGCCTGACGCAGCTTCTCATCCCGTTCTATCTGCAACAGTTTCGTGTGGCTGAGAAGCACTGCTGTGGAGTTACAGCTAAAATGAGAAAATGTGTTTCTCTCGCTGTGATAATGTATTTCAAGCAACCTATAGGCTTTGTGGTAAAAATTTTCTCCATATATGGCACATGTGTGCCACGTCCAAAAAAGCACTCCACTCGCTCAGAGAAAAGCGTTTTGGCACTTATGGAACACATTTAGTGTGATGTGCTTTATTGCTTGGCTCACACAACCGTTGTTCAAAAAAAGCACTTTATTCGCTCTCAAATGCATTGTGAGCAAAGGATGATACGGCGCGTCATTGTAAACCAGCGGAAGGTGCCAGGAGGCTCATTCCAAGTGTGCCTGACGCAGCTTCTCATCCCGTTCTATCTGCAACAGTTTCGTGTGGCTGAGAAGCACTGCTGTGGAGTTACAGCTAAAATGAGAAAATGTGTTTCTCTCGCTGTGATAATGTACTTCAAGCATCCTATAGGCTTTGTGGTAAAAATTTTCTCCATATATGGCACATGTGTGCCACGTCCAAAAAAGCACTCCACTCGCTCAGAGAAAAGCGTTTTGGCACTTATAGAACACAATTAGTGTGATGTGCTTTATTGCTTGGCTCACACAACCGTTGTTCAAAAAAGCACTTTATTCGCTCTCAAATACATTGTGAGCAAAGGATGATACGGCGCGTCATTGTAAACCAGCGGAAGGTGCCAGGAGGCTCATTCCAAGTGTGCCTGACGCAGCTTCTCATCCCGTTCTATCTGCAACAGTTTCGTGTGGCTGAGAAGCACTGCTGTGGAGTTACAGCTAAAATGAGAAAATGTGTTTCTCTCGCTGTGATAATGTTTTTCAAGCAACCTATAGGCTTTGTGGTAAAAATTTTCTCCATATATGGCACATGTGTGCCACGTCCAAAAAAGCACTCCACTCGCTCAGAGAAAAGCGTTTTGGCACTTATGGAACACATTTAGTGTGATGTGCTTTATTGCTTGGCTCACACAACCGTTGTTCCAAAAAAGCACTTTATTCGCTCTCAAATGCATTGTGAGCAAAGGATGATACGGCGCGTCATTGTAAAACAGCGGAAGGTGCCAGGAGGCTCATTCCAAGTGTGCCTGACGCAGCTTCTCATCCCGTTCTATCTGCAACAGTTTCGTGTGGCTGAGATGCACTGCTGTGGAGTTACAGCTAAAATGAGAAAATGTGTTTCTCTCGCTGTGATAATGTACTTCAAGCATCCTATAGGCTTTGTGGTAAAAATTTTCTCCATATATGGCACATGTGTGCCACGTCCAAAAAAGCACTCCACTCGCTCAGAGAAAAGCGTTTTGGCACTTATAGAACACAATTAGTGTGATGTGCTTTATTGCTTGGCTCACACAACCGTTGTTCAAAAAAGCACTTTATTCGCTCTCAAATACATTGTGAGCAAAGGATGATACGGCGCGTCATTGTAAACCAGCGGAAGGTGCCAGGAGGCTCATTCCAAGTGTGCCTGACGCAGCTTCTCATCCCGTTCTATCTGCAACAGTTTCGTGTGGCTGAGAAGCACTGCTGTGGAGTTACAGCTAAAATGAGAAAATGTGTTTCTCTCGCTGTGATAATGTACTTCAAGCATCCTATAGGCTTTGTGAAGGTGCCAGGAGGCTCATTCCAAGTGTGCCTGACGCAGCTTCTCATCCCGTTCTATCTGCAACAGTTTCGTGTGGCTGAGAAGCACTGCTGTGGAGTTACAGCTAAAATGAGAAAATGTGTTTCTCTCGCTGTGATAATGTACTTCAAGCATCCTATAGGCTTTGTGGTAAAAATTTTCTCCATATATGGCACATGTGTGCCACGTCCAAAAGAGCACTCCACTCGCTCAGAGAAAAGCGTTTTGGCACTTATAGAACACAATTAGTGTGATGTGCTTTATTGCTTGGCTCACACAACCGTTGTTCAAAAAAGCACTTTATTCGATCTCAAATACATTGTGAGCAAAGGATGATACGGCGCGTCATTGTAAACCAGCGGAAGGTGCCAGGAGGCTCATTCCAAGTGTGCCTGACGCAGCTTCTCATCCCGTTCTATCTGCAACAGTTTCGTGTGGCTGAGAAGCACTGCTGTGGAGTTACAGCTAAAATGAGAAAATGTGTTTCTCTCGCTGTGATAATGTATTTCAAGCAACCTATAGGCTTTGTGTAAAAATTTTCTCCATATATGGCACATGTGTGCCACGTCCAAAAAAGCACTCCACTCGCTCAGAGAAAAGCGTTTTGGCACTTATGGAACACATTTAGTGTGATGTGCTTTATTGCTTGGCTCACACAACCGTTGTTCCAAAAAAGCACTTTATTCGCTCTCAAATGCATTGTGAGCAAAGGATGATACGGCGCGTCATTGTAAACCAGCGGAAGGTGCCAGGAGGCTCATTCCAAGTGTGCCTGACGCAGCTTCTCATCCCGTTCTATCTGCAACAGTTTCGTGTGGCTGAGAAGCACTGCTGTGGAGTTACAGCTAAAATGAGAAAATGTGTTTCTCTCGCTGTGATAATGTATTTCAAGCAACCTATAGGCTTTGTGGTAAAAATTTTCTCCATATATGGCACATGTGTGCCACGTCCAAAAAAGCACTCCACTCGCTCAGAGAAAAGCGTTTTGGCACTTATGGAACACATTTAGTGTGATGTGCTTTATTGCTTGGCTCACACAACCGTTGTTCCAAAAAAGCACTTTATTCGCTCTCAAATGCATTGTGAGCAAAGGATGATACGGCGCGTCATTGTAAACCAGCGGAAGGTGCCAGGAGGCTCATTCCAAGTGTGCCTGACGCAGCTTCTCATCCCGTTCTATCTGCAACAGTTTCGTGTGGCTGAGAAGCACTGCTGTGGAGTTACAGCTAAAATGAGAAAATGTGTTTCTCTCGCTGTGATAATGTATTTCAAGCAACCTATAGGCTTTGTGGTAAAAATTTTCTCCATATATGGCACATGTGTGCCACGTCCAAAAAAGCACTCCACTCGCTCAGAGAAAAGCGTTTTGGCACTTATGGAACACATTTAGTGTGATGTGCTTTATTGCTTGGCTCACACAACCGTTGTTCAAAAACAGCACTTTATTCGCTCTCAAATGCATTGTGAGCAAAGGATGATACGGCGCGTCATTGTAAACCAGCGGAAGGTGCCAGGAGGCTCATTCCAAGTGTGCCTGACGCAGCTTCTCATCCCGTTCTATCTGCAACAGTTTCGTGTGGCTGAGATGCACTGCTGTGGAGTTACAGCTAAAATGAGAAAATGTGTTTCTCTCGCTGTGATAATGTATTTCAAGCAACCTATAGGCTTTGTGGTAAAAATTTTCTCCATATATGGCACATGTGTGCCACGTCCAAAAAAGCACTCCACTCGCTCAGAGAAAAGCGTTTTGGCACTTATAGAACACAATTAGTGTGATGTGCTTTATTGCTTGGCTCACACAACCGTTGTTCCAAAAAAGCACTTTATTCGCTCTCAAATACATTGTGAGCAAAGGATGATACGGCGCGTCATTGTAAACCAGCGGAAGGTGCCAGGAGGCTCATTCCAAGTGTGCCTGACGCAGCTTCTCATCCCGTTCTATCTGCAACAGTTTCGTGTGGCTGAGAAGCACTGCTGTGGAGTTACAGCTAAAATGAGAAAATGTGTTTCTCTCGCTGTGATAATGTATTTCAAGCAACCTACAGGCTTTGTGGTAAAAATTTTCTCCATATATGGCACATGTGTGCCACGTCCAAAAAAGCACTCCACTCGCTCAGAGAAAAGCGTTTTGGCACTTATGGAACACATTTAGTGTGATGTGCTTTATTGCTTGGCTCACACAACCGTTGTTCAAAAACAGCACTTTATTCGCTCTCAAATGCATTGTGAGCAAAGGATGATACGGCGCGTCATTGTAAACCAGCGGAAGGTGCCAGGAGGCTCATTCCAAGTGTGCCTGACGCAACTTCTCATCCCGTTCTATCTGCAACAGTTTCGTGTGGCTGAGAAGCACTGCTGTGGAGTTACAGCTAAAATGAGAAAATGTGTTTCTCTCGCTGTGATAATGTATTTCAAGCAACCTATAGGCTTTGTGGTAAAAATTTTCTCCATATATGGCACATGTGTGCCACGTCCAAAAAAGCACTCCACTCGCTCAGAGAAAAGCGTTTTGGCACTTATGGAACACATTTAGTGTGATGTGCTTTATTGCTTGGCTCACACAACCGTTGTTCAAAAAAAGCACTTTATTCGCTCTCAAATGCATTGTGAGCAAAGGATGATACGGCGCGTCATTGTAAACAGCGGAAGGTGCCAGGAGGCTCATTCCAAGTGTGCCTGACGCAGCTTCTCATCCCGTTCTATCTGCAACAGTTTCGTGTGGCTGAGATGCACTGCTGTGGAGTTACAGCTAAAATGAGAAAATGTGTTTCTCTCGCTGTGATAATGTACTTCAAGCATCCTATAGGCTTTGTGGTAAAAATTTTCTCCATATATGGCACATGTGTGCCACGTCCAAAAAAGCACTCCACTCGCTCAGAGAAAAGCGTTTTGGCACTTATAGAACACAATTAGTGTGATGTGCTTTATTGCTTGGCTCACACAACCGTTGTTCAAAAAAGCACTTTATTCGCTCTCAAATACATTGTGAGCAAAGGATGATACGGCGCGTCATTGTAAACCAGCGGAAGGTGCCAGGAGGCTCATTCCAAGTGTGCCTGACGCAGCTTCTCATCCCGTTCTATCTGCAACAGTTTCGTGTGGCTGAGAAGCACTGCTGTGGAGTTACAGCTAAAATGAGAAAATGTGTTTCTCTCGCTGTGATAATGTATTTCAAGCAACCTACAGGCTTTGTGGTAAAAATTTTCTCCATATATGGCACATGTGTGCCACGTCCAAAAAAGCACTCCACTCGCTCAGAGAAAAGCGTTTTGGCACTTATGGAACACATTTAGTGTGATGTGCTTTATTGCTTGGCTCACACAACCGTTGTTCAAAAACAGCACTTTATTCGCTCTCAAATGCATTGTGAGCAAAGGATGATACGGCGCGTCATTGTAAACCAGCGGAAGGTGCCAGGAGGCTCATTCCAAGTGTGCCTGACGCAGCTTCTCATCCCGTTCTATCTGCAACAGTTTCGTGTGGCTGAGATGCACTGCTGTGGAGTTACAGCTAAAATGAGAAAATGTGTTTCTCTCGCTGTGATAATGTATTTCAAGCAACCTATAGGCTTTGTGGTAAAAATTTTCTCCATATATGGCACATGTGTGCCACGTCCAAAAAAGCACTCCACTCGCTCAGAGAAAAGCGTTTTGGCACTTATAGAACACAATTAGTGTGATGTGCTTTATTGCTTGGCTCACACAACCGTTGTTCCAAAAAAGCACTTTATTCGCTCTCAAATACATTGTGAGCAAAGGATGATACGGCGCGTCATTGTAAACCAGCGGAAGGTGCCAGGAGGCTCATTCCAAGTGTGCCTGACGCAGCTTCTCATCCCGTTCTATCTGCAACAGTTTCGTGTGGCTGAGATGCACTGCTGTGGAGTTACAGCTAAAATGAGAAAATGTGTTTCTCTCGCTGTGATAATGTATTTCAAGCAACCTATAGGCTTTGTGGTAAAAATTTTCTCCATATATGGCACATGTGTGCCACGTCCAAAAAAGCACTCCACTCGCTCAGAGAAAAGCGTTTTGGCACTTATAGAACACAATTAGTGTGATGTGCTTTATTGCTTGGCTCACACAACCGTTGTTCCAAAAAAGCACTTTATTCGCTCTCAAATACATTGTGAGCAAAGGATGATACGGCGCGTCATTGTAAACCAGCGGAAGGTGCCAGGAGGCTCATTCCAAGTGTGCCTGACGCAGCTTCTCATCCCGTTCTATCTGCAACAGTTTCGTGTGGCTGAGAAGCACTGCTGTGGAGTTACAGCTAAAATGAGAAAATGTGTTTCTCTCGCTGTGATAATGTACTTCAAGCATCCTATAGGCTTTGTGGTAAAAATTTTCTCCATATATGGCACATGTGTGCCACGTCCAAAAAAGCACTCCACTCGCTCAGAGAAAAGCGTTTTGGCACTTATAGAACACAATTAGTGTGATGTGCTTTATTGCTTGGCTCACACAACCGTTGTTCAAAAAAGCACTTTATTCGCTCTCAAATACATTGTGAGCAAAGGATGATACGGCGCGTCATTGTAAACCAGCGGAAGGTGCCAGGAGGCTCATTCCAAGTGTGCCTGACGCAGCTTCTCATCCCGTTCTATCTGCAACAGTTTCGTGTGGCTGAGAAGCACTGCTGTGGAGTTACAGCTAAAATGAGAAAATGTGTTTCTCTCGCTGTGATAATGTATTTCAAGCAACCTATAGGCTTTGTGGTAAAAATTTTCTCCATATATGGCACATGTGTGCCACGTCCAAAAAAGCACTCCACTCGCTCAGAGAAAAGCGTTTTGGCACTTATAGAACACAATTAGTGTGATGTGCTTTATTGCTTGGCTCACACAACCGTTGTTCAAAAAAGCACTTTATTCGCTCTCAAATACATTGTGAGCAAAGGATGATACGGCGCGTCATTGTAAACCAGCGGAAGGTGCCAGGAGGCTCATTCCAAGTGTGCCTGACGCAGCTTCTCATCCCGTTCTATCTACAACAGTTTCGTGTGGCTGAGAAGCACTGCTGTGGAGTTACAGCTAAAATGAGAAAATGTGTTTCTCTCGCTGTGATAATGTATTTCAAGCAACCTATAGGCTTTGTGGTAAAAATTTTCTCCATATATGGCACATGTGTGCCACGTCCAAAAAAGCACTCCACTCGCTCAGAGAAAAGCGTTTTGGCACTTATGGAACACATTTAGTGTGATGTGCTTTATTACTTGGCTCACACAACCGTTGTTCAAAAAAAGCACTTTATTCGCTCTCAAATACATTGTGAGCAAAGGATGATACGGCGCGTCATTGTAAACCAGCGGAAGGTGCCAGGAGGCTCATTCCAAGTGTGCCTGACGCAGCTTCTCATCCTGTTCTATCTGCAACAGTTTCGTGTGGCTGAGAAGCACTGCTGTGGAGTTACAGCTAAAATGAGAAAATGTGTTTCTCTCGCTGTGATAATGTATTTCAAGCAACCTATAGGCTTTGTGGTAAAAATTTTCTCCATATATGGCACATGTGTGCCACGTCCAAAAAAGCACTCCACTCGCTCAGAGAAAAGCGTTTTGGCACTTATGGAACACATTTAGTGTGATGTGCTTTATTGCTTGGCTCACACAACCGTTGTTCAAAAAAGCACTTTATTCGCTCTCAAATGCATTGTGAGCAAAGGATGATACGGCGCGTCATTGTAAACCAGCGGAAGGTGCCAGGAGGCTCATCCCAAGTGTGCCTGACGCAGCTTCTCATCCCGTTCTATCTGCAACAGTTTCGTGTGGCTGAGAAGCACTGCTGTGGAGTTACAGCTAAAATGAGAAAATGTGTTTCTCTCGCTGTGATAATGTATTTCAAGCAACCTATAGGCTTTGTGGTAAAAATTTTCTCCATATATGGCACATGTGTGCCACGTCCAAAAAAGCACTCCACTCGCTCAGAGAAAAGCGTTTTGGCACTTATGGAACACATTTAGTGTGATGTGCTTTATTGCTTGGCTCACACAACCGTTGTTCAAAAAAAGCACTTTATTCGCTCTCAAATGCATTGTGAGCAAAGGATGATACGGCGCGTCATTGTAAACCAGCGGAAGGTGCCAGGAGGCTCATTCCAAGTGTGCCTGACGCAGCTTCTCATCCCGTTCTATCTGCAACAGTTTCGTGTGGCTGAGAAGCACTGCTGTGGAGTTACAGCTAAAATGAGAAAATGTGTTTCTCTCGCTGTGATAATGTACTTCAAGCATCCTATAGGCTTTGTGGTAAAAATTTTCTCCATATATGGCACATGTGTGCCACGTCCAAAAAAGCACTCCACTCGCTCAGAGAAACGCGTTTTGGCACTTATAGAACACAATTAGTGTGATGTGCTTTATTGCTTGGCTCACACAACCGTTGTTCAAAAAAGCACTTTATTCGCTCTCAAATACATTGTGAGCAAAGGATGATACGGCGCGTCATTGTAAACCAGCGGAAGGTGCCAGGAGGCTCATTCCAAGTGTGCCTGACGCAGCTTCTCATCCCGTTCTATCTGCAACAGTTTCGTGTGGCTGAGAAGCACTGCTGTGGAGTTACAGCTAAAATGAGAAAATGTGTTTCTCTCGCTGTGATAATGTATTTCAAGCAACCTATAGGCTTTGTGGTAAAAATTTTCTCCATATATGGCACATGTGTGCCACGTCCAAAAAAGCACTCCACTCGCTCAGAGAAAAGCGTTTTGGCACTTATAGAACACAATTAGTGTGATGTGCTTTATTGCTTGGCTCACACAACCGTTGTTCCAAAAAAGCACTTTATTCGCTCTCAAATACATTGTGAGCAAAGGATGATACGGCGCGTCATTGTAAACCAGCGGAAGGTGCCAGGAGGCTCATTCCAAGTGTGCCTGACGCAGCTTCTCATCCCGTTCTATCTGCAACAGTTTCGTGTGGCTGAGAAGCACTGCTGTGGAGTTACAGCTAAAATGAGAAAATGTGTTTCTCTCGCTGTGATAATGTATTTCAAGCAACCTATAGGCTTTGTGGTAAAAATTTTCTCCATATATGGCACATGTGTGCCACGTCCAAAAAAGCACTCCACTCGCTCAGAGAAAAGCGTTTTGGCACTTATGGAACACATTTAGTGTGATGTGCTTTATTGCTTGGCTCACACAACCGTTGTTCAAAAAAGCACTTTATTCGCTCTCAAATGCATTGTGAGCAAAGGATGATACGGCGCGTCATTGTAAACCAGCGGAAGGTGCCAGGAGGCTCATCCCAAGTGTGCCTGACGCAGCTTCTCATCCCGTTCTATCTGCAACAGTTTCGTGTGGCTGAGAAGCACTGCTGTGGAGTTACAGCTAAAATGAGAAAATGTGTTTCTCTCGCTGTGATAATGTATTTCAAGCAACCTATAGGCTTTGTGGTAAAAATTTTCTCCATATATGGCACATGTGTGCCACGTCCAAAAAAGCACTCCACTCGCTCAGAGAAAAGCGTTTTGGCACTTATGGAACACATTTAGTGTGATGTGCTTTATTGCTTGGCTCACACAACCGTTGTTCAAAAAAAGCACTTTATTCGCTCTCAAATGCATTGTGAGCAAAGGATGATACGGCGCGTCATTGTAAACCAGCGGAAGGTGCCAGGAGGCTCATTCCAAGTGTGCCTGACGCAGCTTCTCATCCCGTTCTATCTGCAACAGTTTCGTGTGGCTGAGAAGCACTGCTGTGGAGTTACAGCTAAAATGAGAAAATGTGTTTCTCTCGCTGTGATAATGTACTTCAAGCATCCTATAGGCTTTGTGGTAAAAATTTTCTCCATATATGGCACATGTGTGCCACGTCCAAAAAAGCACTCCACTCGCTCAGAGAAACGCGTTTTGGCACTTATAGAACACAATTAGTGTGATGTGCTTTATTGCTTGGCTCACACAACCGTTGTTCAAAAAAGCACTTTATTCGCTCTCAAATACATTGTGAGCAAAGGATGATACGGCGCGTCATTGTAAACCAGCGGAAGGTGCCAGGAGGCTCATTCCAAGTGTGCCTGACGCAGCTTCTCATCCCGTTCTATCTGCAACAGTTTCGTGTGGCTGAGAAGCACTGCTGTGGAGTTACAGCTAAAATGAGAAAATGTGTTTCTCTCGCTGTGATAATGTTTTTCAAGCAACCTATAGGCTTTGTGGTAAAAATTTTCTCCATATATGGCACATGTGTGCCACGTCCAAAAAAGCACTCCACTCGCTCAGAGAAAAGCGTTTTGGCACTTATGGAACACATTTAGTGTGATGTGCTTTATTGCTTGGCTCACACAACCGTTGTTCCAAAAAAGCACTTTATTCGCTCTCAAATGCATTGTGAGCAAAGGATGATACGGCGCGTCATTGTAAACCAGCGGAAGGTGCCAGGAGGCTCATTCCAAGTGTGCCTGACGCAGCTTCTCATCCCGTTCTATCTGCAACAGTTTCGTGTGGCTGAGAAGCACTGCTGTGGAGTTACAGCTAAAATGAGAAAATGTGTTTCTCTCGCTGTGATAATGTATTTCAAGCAACCTATAGGCTTTGTGGTAAAAATTTTCTCCATATATGGCACATGTGTGCCACGTCCAAAAAAGCACTCCACTCGCTCAGAGAAAAGCGTTTTGGCACTTATGGAACACATTTAGTGTGATGTGCTTTATTGCTTGGCTCACACAACCGTTGTTCAAAAAAGCACTTTATTCGCTCTCAAATGCATTGTGAGCAAAGGATGATACGGCGCGTCATTGTAAACCAGCGGAAGGTGCCAGGAGGCTCATTCCAAGTGTGCCTGACGCAGCTTCTCATCCCGTTCTATCTGCAACAGTTTCGTGTGGCTGAGATGCACTGCTGTGGAGTTACAGCTAAAATGAGAAAATGTGTTTCTCTCGCTGTGATAATGTACTTCAAGCATCCTATAGGCTTTGTGGTAAAAATTTTCTCCATATATGGCACATGTGTGCCACGTCCAAAAAAGCACTCCACTCGCTCAGAGAAAAGCGTTTTGGCACTTATGGAACACATTTAGTGTGATGTGCTTTATTGCTTGGCTCACACAACCGTTGTTCAAAAAAGCACTTTATTCGCTCTCAAATGCATTGTGAGCAAAGGATGATACGGCGCGTCATTGTAAACCAGCGGAAGGTGCCAGGAGGCTCATCCCAAGTGTGCCTGACGCAGCTTCTCATCCCGTTCTATCTGCAACAGTTTCGTGTGGCTGAGAAGCACTGCTGTGGAGTTACAGCTAAAATGAGAAAATGTGTTTCTCTCGCTGTGATAATGTATTTCAAGCAACCTATAGGCTTTGTGGTAAAAATTTTCTCCATATATGGCACATGTGTGCCACGTCCAAAAAAGCACTCCACTCGCTCAGAGAAAAGCGTTTTGGCACTTATGGAACACATTTAGTGTGATGTGCTTTATTGCTTGGCTCACACAACCGTTGTTCAAAAAAAGCACTTTATTCGCTCTCAAATGCATTGTGAGCAAAGGATGATACGGCGCGTCATTGTAAACCAGCGGAAGGTGCCAGGAGGCTCATTCCAAGTGTGCCTGACGCAGCTTCTCATCCCGTTCTATCTGCAACAGTTTCGTGTGGCTGAGAAGCACTGCTGTGGAGTTACAGCTAAAATGAGAAAATGTGTTTCTCTCGCTGTGATAATGTACTTCAAGCATCCTATAGGCTTTGTGGTAAAAATTTTCTCCATATATGGCACATGTGTGCCACGTCCAAAAAAGCACTCCACTCGCTCAGAGAAAAGCGTTTTGGCACTTATAGAACACAATTAGTGTGATGTGCTTTATTGCTTGGCTCACACAACCGTTGTTCAAAAAAGCACTTTATTCGCTCTCAAATACATTGTGAGCAAAGGATGATACGGCGCGTCATTGTAAACCAGCGGAAGGTGCCAGGAGGCTCATTCCAAGTGTGCCTGACGCAGCTTCTCATCCCGTTCTATCTGCAACAGTTTCGTGTGGCTGAGAAGCACTGCTGTGGAGTTACAGCTAAAATGAGAAAATGTGTTTCTCTCGCTGTGATAATGTACTTCAAGCATCCTATAGGCTTTGTGAAGGTGCCAGGAGGCTCATTCCAAGTGTGCCTGACGCAGCTTCTCATCCCGTTCTATCTGCAACAGTTTCGTGTGGCTGAGAAGCACTGCTGTGGAGTTACAGCTAAAATGAGAAAATGTGTTTCTCTCGCTGTGATAATGTACTTCAAGCATCCTATAGGCTTTGTGGTAAAAATTTTCTCCATATATGGCACATGTGTGCCACGTCCAAAAGAGCACTCCACTCGCTCAGAGAAAAGCGTTTTGGCACTTATAGAACACAATTAGTGTGATGTGCTTTATTGCTTGGCTCACACAACCGTTGTTCAAAAAAGCACTTTATTCGATCTCAAATACATTGTGAGCAAAGGATGATACGGCGCGTCATTGTAAACCAGCGGAAGGTGCCAGGAGGCTCATTCCAAGTGTGCCTGACGCAGCTTCTCATCCCGTTCTATCTGCAACAGTTTCGTGTGGCTGAGAAGCACTGCTGTGGAGTTACAGCTAAAATGAGAAAATGTGTTTCTCTCGCTGTGATAATGTATTTCAAGCAACCTATAGGCTTTGTGTAAAAATTTTCTCCATATATGGCACATGTGTGCCACGTCCAAAAAAGCACTCCACTCGCTCAGAGAAAAGCGTTTTGGCACTTATGGAACACATTTAGTGTGATGTGCTTTATTGCTTGGCTCACACAACCGTTGTTCCAAAAAAGCACTTTATTCGCTCTCAAATGCATTGTGAGCAAAGGATGATACGGCGCGTCATTGTAAACCAGCGGAAGGTGCCAGGAGGCTCATTCCAAGTGTGCCTGACGCAGCTTCTCATCCCGTTCTATCTGCAACAGTTTCGTGTGGCTGAGAAGCACTGCTGTGGAGTTACAGCTAAAATGAGAAAATGTGTTTCTCTCGCTGTGATAATGTATTTCAAGCAACCTATAGGCTTTGTGGTAAAAATTTTCTCCATATATGGCACATGTGTGCCACGTCCAAAAAAGCACTCCACTCGCTCAGAGAAAAGCGTTTTGGCACTTATGGAACACATTTAGTGTGATGTGCTTTATTGCTTGGCTCACACAACCGTTGTTCCAAAAAAGCACTTTATTCGCTCTCAAATGCATTGTGAGCAAAGGATGATACGGCGCGTCATTGTAAACCAGCGGAAGGTGCCAGGAGGCTCATTCCAAGTGTGCCTGACGCAGCTTCTCATCCCGTTCTATCTGCAACAGTTTCGTGTGGCTGAGAAGCACTGCTGTGGAGTTACAGCTAAAATGAGAAAATGTGTTTCTCTCGCTGTGATAATGTATTTCAAGCAACCTATAGGCTTTGTGGTAAAAATTTTCTCCATATATGGCACATGTGTGCCACGTCCAAAAAAGCACTCCACTCGCTCAGAGAAAAGCGTTTTGGCACTTATGGAACACATTTAGTGTGATGTGCTTTATTGCTTGGCTCACACAACCGTTGTTCAAAAACAGCACTTTATTCGCTCTCAAATGCATTGTGAGCAAAGGATGATACGGCGCGTCATTGTAAACCAGCGGAAGGTGCCAGGAGGCTCATTCCAAGTGTGCCTGACGCAGCTTCTCATCCCGTTCTATCTGCAACAGTTTCGTGTGGCTGAGATGCACTGCTGTGGAGTTACAGCTAAAATGAGAAAATGTGTTTCTCTCGCTGTGATAATGTATTTCAAGCAACCTATAGGCTTTGTGGTAAAAATTTTCTCCATATATGGCACATGTGTGCCACGTCCAAAAAAGCACTCCACTCGCTCAGAGAAAAGCGTTTTGGCACTTATAGAACACAATTAGTGTGATGTGCTTTATTGCTTGGCTCACACAACCGTTGTTCCAAAAAAGCACTTTATTCGCTCTCAAATACATTGTGAGCAAAGGATGATACGGCGCGTCATTGTAAACCAGCGGAAGGTGCCAGGAGGCTCATTCCAAGTGTGCCTGACGCAGCTTCTCATCCCGTTCTATCTGCAACAGTTTCGTGTGGCTGAGAAGCACTGCTGTGGAGTTACAGCTAAAATGAGAAAATGTGTTTCTCTCGCTGTGATAATGTATTTCAAGCAACCTACAGGCTTTGTGGTAAAAATTTTCTCCATATATGGCACATGTGTGCCACGTCCAAAAAAGCACTCCACTCGCTCAGAGAAAAGCGTTTTGGCACTTATGGAACACATTTAGTGTGATGTGCTTTATTGCTTGGCTCACACAACCGTTGTTCAAAAACAGCACTTTATTCGCTCTCAAATGCATTGTGAGCAAAGGATGATACGGCGCGTCATTGTAAACCAGCGGAAGGTGCCAGGAGGCTCATTCCAAGTGTGCCTGACGCAACTTCTCATCCCGTTCTATCTGCAACAGTTTCGTGTGGCTGAGAAGCACTGCTGTGGAGTTACAGCTAAAATGAGAAAATGTGTTTCTCTCGCTGTGATAATGTATTTCAAGCAACCTATAGGCTTTGTGGTAAAAATTTTCTCCATATATGGCACATGTGTGCCACGTCCAAAAAAGCACTCCACTCGCTCAGAGAAAAGCGTTTTGGCACTTATGGAACACATTTAGTGTGATGTGCTTTATTGCTTGGCTCACACAACCGTTGTTCAAAAAAAGCACTTTATTCGCTCTCAAATGCATTGTGAGCAAAGGATGATACGGCGCGTCATTGTAAACAGCGGAAGGTGCCAGGAGGCTCATTCCAAGTGTGCCTGACGCAGCTTCTCATCCCGTTCTATCTGCAACAGTTTCGTGTGGCTGAGATGCACTGCTGTGGAGTTACAGCTAAAATGAGAAAATGTGTTTCTCTCGCTGTGATAATGTACTTCAAGCATCCTATAGGCTTTGTGGTAAAAATTTTCTCCATATATGGCACATGTGTGCCACGTCCAAAAAAGCACTCCACTCGCTCAGAGAAAAGCGTTTTGGCACTTATAGAACACAATTAGTGTGATGTGCTTTATTGCTTGGCTCACACAACCGTTGTTCAAAAAAGCACTTTATTCGCTCTCAAATACATTGTGAGCAAAGGATGATACGGCGCGTCATTGTAAACCAGCGGAAGGTGCCAGGAGGCTCATTCCAAGTGTGCCTGACGCAGCTTCTCATCCCGTTCTATCTGCAACAGTTTCGTGTGGCTGAGAAGCACTGCTGTGGAGTTACAGCTAAAATGAGAAAATGTGTTTCTCTCGCTGTGATAATGTATTTCAAGCAACCTACAGGCTTTGTGGTAAAAATTTTCTCCATATATGGCACATGTGTGCCACGTCCAAAAAAGCACTCCACTCGCTCAGAGAAAAGCGTTTTGGCACTTATGGAACACATTTAGTGTGATGTGCTTTATTGCTTGGCTCACACAACCGTTGTTCAAAAACAGCACTTTATTCGCTCTCAAATGCATTGTGAGCAAAGGATGATACGGCGCGTCATTGTAAACCAGCGGAAGGTGCCAGGAGGCTCATTCCAAGTGTGCCTGACGCAGCTTCTCATCCCGTTCTATCTGCAACAGTTTCGTGTGGCTGAGATGCACTGCTGTGGAGTTACAGCTAAAATGAGAAAATGTGTTTCTCTCGCTGTGATAATGTATTTCAAGCAACCTATAGGCTTTGTGGTAAAAATTTTCTCCATATATGGCACATGTGTGCCACGTCCAAAAAAGCACTCCACTCGCTCAGAGAAAAGCGTTTTGGCACTTATAGAACACAATTAGTGTGATGTGCTTTATTGCTTGGCTCACACAACCGTTGTTCCAAAAAAGCACTTTATTCGCTCTCAAATACATTGTGAGCAAAGGATGATACGGCGCGTCATTGTAAACCAGCGGAAGGTGCCAGGAGGCTCATTCCAAGTGTGCCTGACGCAGCTTCTCATCCCGTTCTATCTGCAACAGTTTCGTGTGGCTGAGATGCACTGCTGTGGAGTTACAGCTAAAATGAGAAAATGTGTTTCTCTCGCTGTGATAATGTATTTCAAGCAACCTATAGGCTTTGTGGTAAAAATTTTCTCCATATATGGCACATGTGTGCCACGTCCAAAAAAGCACTCCACTCGCTCAGAGAAAAGCGTTTTGGCACTTATAGAACACAATTAGTGTGATGTGCTTTATTGCTTGGCTCACACAACCGTTGTTCCAAAAAAGCACTTTATTCGCTCTCAAATACATTGTGAGCAAAGGATGATACGGCGCGTCATTGTAAACCAGCGGAAGGTGCCAGGAGGCTCATTCCAAGTGTGCCTGACGCAGCTTCTCATCCCGTTCTATCTGCAACAGTTTCGTGTGGCTGAGAAGCACTGCTGTGGAGTTACAGCTAAAATGAGAAAATGTGTTTCTCTCGCTGTGATAATGTACTTCAAGCATCCTATAGGCTTTGTGGTAAAAATTTTCTCCATATATGGCACATGTGTGCCACGTCCAAAAAAGCACTCCACTCGCTCAGAGAAAAGCGTTTTGGCACTTATAGAACACAATTAGTGTGATGTGCTTTATTGCTTGGCTCACACAACCGTTGTTCAAAAAAGCACTTTATTCGCTCTCAAATACATTGTGAGCAAAGGATGATACGGCGCGTCATTGTAAACCAGCGGAAGGTGCCAGGAGGCTCATTCCAAGTGTGCCTGACGCAGCTTCTCATCCCGTTCTATCTGCAACAGTTTCGTGTGGCTGAGAAGCACTGCTGTGGAGTTACAGCTAAAATGAGAAAATGTGTTTCTCTCGCTGTGATAATGTATTTCAAGCAACCTATAGGCTTTGTGGTAAAAATTTTCTCCATATATGGCACATGTGTGCCACGTCCAAAAAAGCACTCCACTCGCTCAGAGAAAAGCGTTTTGGCACTTATAGAACACAATTAGTGTGATGTGCTTTATTGCTTGGCTCACACAACCGTTGTTCAAAAAAGCACTTTATTCGCTCTCAAATACATTGTGAGCAAAGGATGATACGGCGCGTCATTGTAAACCAGCGGAAGGTGCCAGGAGGCTCATTCCAAGTGTGCCTGACGCAGCTTCTCATCCCGTTCTATCTACAACAGTTTCGTGTGGCTGAGAAGCACTGCTGTGGAGTTACAGCTAAAATGAGAAAATGTGTTTCTCTCGCTGTGATAATGTATTTCAAGCAACCTATAGGCTTTGTGGTAAAAATTTTCTCCATATATGGCACATGTGTGCCACGTCCAAAAAAGCACTCCACTCGCTCAGAGAAAAGCGTTTTGGCACTTATGGAACACATTTAGTGTGATGTGCTTTATTACTTGGCTCACACAACCGTTGTTCAAAAAAAGCACTTTATTCGCTCTCAAATACATTGTGAGCAAAGGATGATACGGCGCGTCATTGTAAACCAGCGGAAGGTGCCAGGAGGCTCATTCCAAGTGTGCCTGACGCAGCTTCTCATCCTGTTCTATCTGCAACAGTTTCGTGTGGCTGAGAAGCACTGCTGTGGAGTTACAGCTAAAATGAGAAAATGTGTTTCTCTCGCTGTGATAATGTATTTCAAGCAACCTATAGGCTTTGTGGTAAAAATTTTCTCCATATATGGCACATGTGTGCCACGTCCAAAAAAGCACTCCACTCGCTCAGAGAAAAGCGTTTTGGCACTTATGGAACACATTTAGTGTGATGTGCTTTATTGCTTGGCTCACACAACCGTTGTTCAAAAAAGCACTTTATTCGCTCTCAAATGCATTGTGAGCAAAGGATGATACGGCGCGTCATTGTAAACCAGCGGAAGGTGCCAGGAGGCTCATCCCAAGTGTGCCTGACGCAGCTTCTCATCCCGTTCTATCTGCAACAGTTTCGTGTGGCTGAGAAGCACTGCTGTGGAGTTACAGCTAAAATGAGAAAATGTGTTTCTCTCGCTGTGATAATGTATTTCAAGCAACCTATAGGCTTTGTGGTAAAAATTTTCTCCATATATGGCACATGTGTGCCACGTCCAAAAAAGCACTCCACTCGCTCAGAGAAAAGCGTTTTGGCACTTATGGAACACATTTAGTGTGATGTGCTTTATTGCTTGGCTCACACAACCGTTGTTCAAAAAAAGCACTTTATTCGCTCTCAAATGCATTGTGAGCAAAGGATGATACGGCGCGTCATTGTAAACCAGCGGAAGGTGCCAGGAGGCTCATTCCAAGTGTGCCTGACGCAGCTTCTCATCCCGTTCTATCTGCAACAGTTTCGTGTGGCTGAGAAGCACTGCTGTGGAGTTACAGCTAAAATGAGAAAATGTGTTTCTCTCGCTGTGATAATGTACTTCAAGCATCCTATAGGCTTTGTGGTAAAAATTTTCTCCATATATGGCACATGTGTGCCACGTCCAAAAAAGCACTCCACTCGCTCAGAGAAACGCGTTTTGGCACTTATAGAACACAATTAGTGTGATGTGCTTTATTGCTTGGCTCACACAACCGTTGTTCAAAAAAGCACTTTATTCGCTCTCAAATACATTGTGAGCAAAGGATGATACGGCGCGTCATTGTAAACCAGCGGAAGGTGCCAGGAGGCTCATTCCAAGTGTGCCTGACGCAGCTTCTCATCCCGTTCTATCTGCAACAGTTTCGTGTGGCTGAGAAGCACTGCTGTGGAGTTACAGCTAAAATGAGAAAATGTGTTTCTCTCGCTGTGATAATGTTTTTCAAGCAACCTATAGGCTTTGTGGTAAAAATTTTCTCCATATATGGCACATGTGTGCCACGTCCAAAAAAGCACTCCACTCGCTCAGAGAAAAGCGTTTTGGCACTTATGGAACACATTTAGTGTGATGTGCTTTATTGCTTGGCTCACACAACCGTTGTTCCAAAAAAGCACTTTATTCGCTCTCAAATGCATTGTGAGCAAAGGATGATACGGCGCGTCATTGTAAACCAGCGGAAGGTGCCAGGAGGCTCATTCCAAGTGTGCCTGACGCAGCTTCTCATCCCGTTCTATCTGCAACAGTTTCGTGTGGCTGAGAAGCACTGCTGTGGAGTTACAGCTAAAATGAGAAAATGTGTTTCTCTCGCTGTGATAATGTATTTCAAGCAACCTATAGGCTTTGTGGTAAAAATTTTCTCCATATATGGCACATGTGTGCCACGTCCAAAAAAGCACTCCACTCGCTCAGAGAAAAGCGTTTTGGCACTTATGGAACACATTTAGTGTGATGTGCTTTATTGCTTGGCTCACACAACCGTTGTTCAAAAAAGCACTTTATTCGCTCTCAAATGCATTGTGAGCAAAGGATGATACGGCGCGTCATTGTAAACCAGCGGAAGGTGCCAGGAGGCTCATTCCAAGTGTGCCTGACGCAGCTTCTCATCCCGTTCTATCTGCAACAGTTTCGTGTGGCTGAGATGCACTGCTGTGGAGTTACAGCTAAAATGAGAAAATGTGTTTCTCTCGCTGTGATAATGTACTTCAAGCATCCTATAGGCTTTGTGGTAAAAATTTTCTCCATATATGGCACATGTGTGCCACGTCCAAAAAAGCACTCCACTCGCTCAGAGAAAAGCGTTTTGGCACTTATGGAACACATTTAGTGTGATGTGCTTTATTGCTTGGCTCACACAACCGTTGTTCAAAAAAGCACTTTATTCGCTCTCAAATGCATTGTGAGCAAAGGATGATACGGCGCGTCATTGTAAACCAGCGGAAGGTGCCAGGAGGCTCATCCCAAGTGTGCCTGACGCAGCTTCTCATCCCGTTCTATCTGCAACAGTTTCGTGTGGCTGAGAAGCACTGCTGTGGAGTTACAGCTAAAATGAGAAAATGTGTTTCTCTCGCTGTGATAATGTATTTCAAGCAACCTATAGGCTTTGTGGTAAAAATTTTCTCCATATATGGCACATGTGTGCCACGTCCAAAAAAGCACTCCACTCGCTCAGAGAAAAGCGTTTTGGCACTTATGGAACACATTTAGTGTGATGTGCTTTATTGCTTGGCTCACACAACCGTTGTTCAAAAAAAGCACTTTATTCGCTCTCAAATGCATTGTGAGCAAAGGATGATACGGCGCGTCATTGTAAACCAGCGGAAGGTGCCAGGAGGCTCATTCCAAGTGTGCCTGACGCAGCTTCTCATCCCGTTCTATCTGCAACAGTTTCGTGTGGCTGAGAAGCACTGCTGTGGAGTTACAGCTAAAATGAGAAAATGTGTTTCTCTCGCTGTGATAATGTACTTCAAGCATCCTATAGGCTTTGTGGTAAAAATTTTCTCCATATATGGCACATGTGTGCCACGTCCAAAAAAGCACTCCACTCGCTCAGAGAAAAGCGTTTTGGCACTTATAGAACACAATTAGTGTGATGTGCTTTATTGCTTGGCTCACACAACCGTTGTTCAAAAAAGCACTTTATTCGCTCTCAAATACATTGTGAGCAAAGGATGATACGGCGCGTCATTGTAAACCAGCGGAAGGTGCCAGGAGGCTCATTCCAAGTGTGCCTGACGCAGCTTCTCATCCCGTTCTATCTGCAACAGTTTCGTGTGGCTGAGAAGCACTGCTGTGGAGTTACAGCTAAAATGAGAAAATGTGTTTCTCTCGCTGTGATAATGTTTTTCAAGCAACCTATAGGCTTTGTGGTAAAAATTTTCTCCATATATGGCACATGTGTGCCACGTCCAAAAAAGCACTCCACTCGCTCAGAGAAAAGCGTTTTGGCACTTATGGAACACATTTAGTGTGATGTGCTTTATTGCTTGGCTCACACAACCGTTGTTCCAAAAAAGCACTTTATTCGCTCTCAAATGCATTGTGAGCAAAGGATGATACGGCGCGTCATTGTAAAACAGCGGAAGGTGCCAGGAGGCTCATTCCAAGTGTGCCTGACGCAGCTTCTCATCCCGTTCTATCTGCAACAGTTTCGTGTGGCTGAGATGCACTGCTGTGGAGTTACAGCTAAAATGAGAAAATGTGTTTCTCTCGCTGTGATAATGTACTTCAAGCATCCTATAGGCTTTGTGGTAAAAATTTTCTCCATATATGGCACATGTGTGCCACGTCCAAAAAAGCACTCCACTCGCTCAGAGAAAAGCGTTTTGGCACTTATAGAACACAATTAGTGTGATGTGCTTTATTGCTTGGCTCACACAACCGTTGTTCAAAAAAGCACTTTATTCGCTCTCAAATACATTGTGAGCAAAGGATGATACGGCGCGTCATTGTAAACCAGCGGAAGGTGCCAGGAGGCTCATTCCAAGTGTGCCTGACGCAGCTTCTCATCCCGTTCTATCTGCAACAGTTTCGTGTGGCTGAGAAGCACTGCTGTGGAGTTACAGCTAAAATGAGAAAATGTGTTTCTCTCGCTGTGATAATGTACTTCAAGCATCCTATAGGCTTTGTGAAGGTGCCAGGAGGCTCATTCCAAGTGTGCCTGACGCAGCTTCTCATCCCGTTCTATCTGCAACAGTTTCGTGTGGCTGAGAAGCACTGCTGTGGAGTTACAGCTAAAATGAGAAAATGTGTTTCTCTCGCTGTGATAATGTACTTCAAGCATCCTATAGGCTTTGTGGTAAAAATTTTCTCCATATATGGCACATGTGTGCCACGTCCAAAAGAGCACTCCACTCGCTCAGAGAAAAGCGTTTTGGCACTTATAGAACACAATTAGTGTGATGTGCTTTATTGCTTGGCTCACACAACCGTTGTTCAAAAAAGCACTTTATTCGATCTCAAATACATTGTGAGCAAAGGATGATACGGCGCGTCATTGTAAACCAGCGGAAGGTGCCAGGAGGCTCATTCCAAGTGTGCCTGACGCAGCTTCTCATCCCGTTCTATCTGCAACAGTTTCGTGTGGCTGAGAAGCACTGCTGTGGAGTTACAGCTAAAATGAGAAAATGTGTTTCTCTCGCTGTGATAATGTATTTCAAGCAACCTATAGGCTTTGTGTAAAAATTTTCTCCATATATGGCACATGTGTGCCACGTCCAAAAAAGCACTCCACTCGCTCAGAGAAAAGCGTTTTGGCACTTATGGAACACATTTAGTGTGATGTGCTTTATTGCTTGGCTCACACAACCGTTGTTCCAAAAAAGCACTTTATTCGCTCTCAAATGCATTGTGAGCAAAGGATGATACGGCGCGTCATTGTAAACCAGCGGAAGGTGCCAGGAGGCTCATTCCAAGTGTGCCTGACGCAGCTTCTCATCCCGTTCTATCTGCAACAGTTTCGTGTGGCTGAGAAGCACTGCTGTGGAGTTACAGCTAAAATGAGAAAATGTGTTTCTCTCGCTGTGATAATGTATTTCAAGCAACCTATAGGCTTTGTGGTAAAAATTTTCTCCATATATGGCACATGTGTGCCACGTCCAAAAAAGCACTCCACTCGCTCAGAGAAAAGCGTTTTGGCACTTATGGAACACATTTAGTGTGATGTGCTTTATTGCTTGGCTCACACAACCGTTGTTCCAAAAAAGCACTTTATTCGCTCTCAAATGCATTGTGAGCAAAGGATGATACGGCGCGTCATTGTAAACCAGCGGAAGGTGCCAGGAGGCTCATTCCAAGTGTGCCTGACGCAGCTTCTCATCCCGTTCTATCTGCAACAGTTTCGTGTGGCTGAGAAGCACTGCTGTGGAGTTACAGCTAAAATGAGAAAATGTGTTTCTCTCGCTGTGATAATGTATTTCAAGCAACCTATAGGCTTTGTGGTAAAAATTTTCTCCATATATGGCACATGTGTGCCACGTCCAAAAAAGCACTCCACTCGCTCAGAGAAAAGCGTTTTGGCACTTATGGAACACATTTAGTGTGATGTGCTTTATTGCTTGGCTCACACAACCGTTGTTCAAAAACAGCACTTTATTCGCTCTCAAATGCATTGTGAGCAAAGGATGATACGGCGCGTCATTGTAAACCAGCGGAAGGTGCCAGGAGGCTCATTCCAAGTGTGCCTGACGCAGCTTCTCATCCCGTTCTATCTGCAACAGTTTCGTGTGGCTGAGATGCACTGCTGTGGAGTTACAGCTAAAATGAGAAAATGTGTTTCTCTCGCTGTGATAATGTATTTCAAGCAACCTATAGGCTTTGTGGTAAAAATTTTCTCCATATATGGCACATGTGTGCCACGTCCAAAAAAGCACTCCACTCGCTCAGAGAAAAGCGTTTTGGCACTTATAGAACACAATTAGTGTGATGTGCTTTATTGCTTGGCTCACACAACCGTTGTTCCAAAAAAGCACTTTATTCGCTCTCAAATACATTGTGAGCAAAGGATGATACGGCGCGTCATTGTAAACCAGCGGAAGGTGCCAGGAGGCTCATTCCAAGTGTGCCTGACGCAGCTTCTCATCCCGTTCTATCTGCAACAGTTTCGTGTGGCTGAGAAGCACTGCTGTGGAGTTACAGCTAAAATGAGAAAATGTGTTTCTCTCGCTGTGATAATGTATTTCAAGCAACCTACAGGCTTTG
This sequence comes from Doryrhamphus excisus, assembly GCF_030265055.1. NCBI lineage: Eukaryota > Metazoa > Chordata > Actinopteri > Syngnathiformes > Syngnathidae > Doryrhamphus > Doryrhamphus excisus. The sequence continues at coordinate 19,094,585 of NC_080475.1, read as the reverse complement.
TGGTAAAAATTTTCTCCATATATGGCACATGTGTGCCACGTCCAAAAAAGCACTCCACTCGCTCAGAGAAAAGCGTTTTGGCACTTATGGAACACATTTAGTGTGATGTGCTTTATTGCTTGGCTCACACAACCGTTGTTCAAAAACAGCACTTTATTCGCTCTCAAATGCATTGTGAGCAAAGGATGATACGGCGCGTCATTGTAAACCAGCGGAAGGTGCCAGGAGGCTCATTCCAAGTGTGCCTGACGCAACTTCTCATCCCGTTCTATCTGCAACAGTTTCGTGTGGCTGAGAAGCACTGCTGTGGAGTTACAGCTAAAATGAGAAAATGTGTTTCTCTCGCTGTGATAATGTATTTCAAGCAACCTATAGGCTTTGTGGTAAAAATTTTCTCCATATATGGCACATGTGTGCCACGTCCAAAAAAGCACTCCACTCGCTCAGAGAAAAGCGTTTTGGCACTTATGGAACACATTTAGTGTGATGTGCTTTATTGCTTGGCTCACACAACCGTTGTTCAAAAAAAGCACTTTATTCGCTCTCAAATGCATTGTGAGCAAAGGATGATACGGCGCGTCATTGTAAACAGCGGAAGGTGCCAGGAGGCTCATTCCAAGTGTGCCTGACGCAGCTTCTCATCCCGTTCTATCTGCAACAGTTTCGTGTGGCTGAGATGCACTGCTGTGGAGTTACAGCTAAAATGAGAAAATGTGTTTCTCTCGCTGTGATAATGTACTTCAAGCATCCTATAGGCTTTGTGGTAAAAATTTTCTCCATATATGGCACATGTGTGCCACGTCCAAAAAAGCACTCCACTCGCTCAGAGAAAAGCGTTTTGGCACTTATAGAACACAATTAGTGTGATGTGCTTTATTGCTTGGCTCACACAACCGTTGTTCAAAAAAGCACTTTATTCGCTCTCAAATACATTGTGAGCAAAGGATGATACGGCGCGTCATTGTAAACCAGCGGAAGGTGCCAGGAGGCTCATTCCAAGTGTGCCTGACGCAGCTTCTCATCCCGTTCTATCTGCAACAGTTTCGTGTGGCTGAGAAGCACTGCTGTGGAGTTACAGCTAAAATGAGAAAATGTGTTTCTCTCGCTGTGATAATGTATTTCAAGCAACCTACAGGCTTTGTGGTAAAAATTTTCTCAATATATGGCACATGTGTGCCACGTCCAAAAAAGCACTCCACTCGCTCAGAGAAAAGCGTTTTGGCACTTATGGAACACATTTAGTGTGATGTGCTTTATTGCTTGGCTCACACAACCGTTGTTCCAAAAAAGCACTTTATTCGCTCTCAAATGCATTGTGAGCAAAGGATGATACGGCGCGTCATTGTAAACCAGCGGAAAGTGCCAGGAGGCTCATTCCAAGTGTGCCTGACGCAGCTTCTCATCCCGTTCTATCTGCAACAGTTTCGTGTGGCTGAGAAGCACTGCTGTGGAGTTACAGCTAAAATGAGAAAATGTGTTTCTCTCGCTGTGATAATGTATTTCAAGCAACCTACAGGCTTTGTGGTAAAAATTTTCTCCATATATGGCACATGTGTGCCACGTCCAAAAAAGCACTCCACTCGCTCAGAGAAAAGCGTTTTGGCACTTATGGAACACATTTAGTGTGATGTGCTTTATTGCTTGGCTCACACAACCGTTGTTCAAAAACAGCACTTTATTCGCTCTCAAATGCATTGTGAGCAAAGGATGATACGGCGCGTCATTGTAAACCAGCGGAAGGTGCCAGGAGGCTCATTCCAAGTGTGCCTGACGCAGCTTCTCATCCCGTTCTATCTGCAACAGTTTCGTGTGGCTGAGATGCACTGCTGTGGAGTTACAGCTAAAATGAGAAAATGTGTTTCTCTCGCTGTGATAATGTATTTCAAGCAACCTATAGGCTTTGTGGTAAAAATTTTCTCCATATATGGCACATGTGTGCCACGTCCAAAAAAGCACTCCACTCGCTCAGAGAAAAGCGTTTTGGCACTTATAGAACACAATTAGTGTGATGTGCTTTATTGCTTGGCTCACACAACCGTTGTTCCAAAAAAGCACTTTATTCGCTCTCAAATACATTGTGAGCAAAGGATGATACGGCGCGTCATTGTAAACCAGCGGAAGGTGCCAGGAGGCTCATTCCAAGTGTGCCTGACGCAGCTTCTCATCCCGTTCTATCTGCAACAGTTTCGTGTGGCTGAGATGCACTGCTGTGGAGTTACAGCTAAAATGAGAAAATGTGTTTCTCTCGCTGTGATAATGTATTTCAAGCAACCTATAGGCTTTGTGGTAAAAATTTTCTCCATATATGGCACATGTGTGCCACGTCCAAAAAAGCACTCCACTCGCTCAGAGAAAAGCGTTTTGGCACTTATAGAACACAATTAGTGTGATGTGCTTTATTGCTTGGCTCACACAACCGTTGTTCCAAAAAAGCACTTTATTCGCTCTCAAATACATTGTGAGCAAAGGATGATACGGCGCGTCATTGTAAACCAGCGGAAGGTGCCAGGAGGCTCATTCCAAGTGTGCCTGACGCAGCTTCTCATCCCGTTCTATCTGCAACAGTTTCGTGTGGCTGAGAAGCACTGCTGTGGAGTTACAGCTAAAATGAGAAAATGTGTTTCTCTCGCTGTGATAATGTATTTCAAGCAACCTATAGGCTTTGTGGTAAAAATTTTCTCCATATATGGCACATGTGTGCCACGTCCAAAAAAGCACTCCACTCGCTCAGAGAAAAGCGTTTTGGCACTTATGGAACACATTTAGTGTGATGTGCTTTATTGCTTGGCTCACACAACCGTTGTTCCAAAAAAGCACTTTATTCGCTCTCAAATGGATTGTGAGCAAAGGATGATACGGCGCGTCATTGTAAACCAGCGGAAGGTGCCAGGAGGCTCATTCCAAGTGTGCCTGACGCAGCTTCTCATCCCGTTCTATCTGCAACAGTTTCGTGTGGCTGAGAAGCACTGCTGTGGAGTTACAGCTAAAATGAGAAAATGTGTTTCTCTCGCTGTGATAATGTATTTCAAGCAACCTATAGGCTTTGTGGTAAAAATTTTCTCCATATATGGCACATGTGTGCCACGTCCAAAAAAGCACTCCACTCGCTCAGAGAAAAGCGTTTTGGCACTTATGGAACACATTTAGTGTGATGTGCTTTATTGCTTGGCTCACACAACCGTTGTTCAAAAAAAGCACTTTATTCGCTCTCAAATGCATTGTGAGCAAAGGATGATACGGCGCGTCATTGTAAACAGCGGAAGGTGCCAGGAGGCTCATTCCAAGTGTGCCTGACGCAGCTTCTCATCCCGTTCTATCTGCAACAGTTTCGTGTGGCTGAGATGCACTGCTGTGGAGTTACAGCTAAAATGAGAAAATGTGTTTCTCTCGCTGTGATAATGTACTTCAAGCATCCTATAGGCTTTGTGGTAAAAATTTTCTCCATATATGGCACATGTGTGCCACGTCCAAAAAAGCACTCCACTCGCTCAGAGAAAAGCGTTTTGGCACTTATAGAACACAATTAGTGTGATGTGCTTTATTGCTTGGCTCACACAACCGTTGTTCAAAAAAGCACTTTATTCGCTCTCAAATACATTGTGAGCAAAGGATGATACGGCGCGTCATTGTAAACCAGCGGAAGGTGCCAGGAGGCTCATTCCAAGTGTGCCTGACGCAGCTTCTCATCCCGTTCTATCTGCAACAGTTTCGTGTGGCTGAGAAGCACTGCTGTGGAGTTACAGCTAAAATGAGAAAATGTGTTTCTCTCGCTGTGATAATGTATTTCAAGCAACCTACAGGCTTTGTGGTAAAAATTTTCTCCATATATGGCACATGTGTGCCACGTCCAAAAAAGCACTCCACTCGCTCAGAGAAAAGCGTTTTGGCACTTATGGAACACATTTAGTTTGATGTGCTTTATTGCTTGGCTCACACAACCGTTGTTCAAAAACAGCACTTTATTCGCTCTCAAATGCATTGTGAGCAAAGGATGATACGGCGCGTCATTGTAAACCAGCGGAAGGTGCCAGGAGGCTCATTCCAAGTGTGCCTGACGCAGCTTCTCATCCCGTTCTATCTGCAACAGTTTCGTGTGGCTGAGATGCACTGCTGTGGAGTTACAGCTAAAATGAGAAAATGTGTTTCTCTCGCTGTGATAATGTACTTCAAGCATCCTATAGGCTTTGTGAAGGTGCCAGGAGGCTCATTCCAAGTGTGCCTGACGCAGCTTCTCATCCCGTTCTATCTGCAACAGTTTCGTGTGGCTGAGAAGCACTGCTGTGGAGTTACAGCTAAAATGAGAAAATGTGTTTCTCTCGCTGTGATAATGTACTTCAAGCATCCTATAGGCTTTGTGGTAAAAATTTTCTCCATATATGGCACATGTGTGCCACGTCCAAAAGAGCACTCCACTCGCTCAGAGAAAAGCGTTTTGGCACTTATAGAACACAATTAGTGTGATGTGCTTTATTGCTTGGCTCACACAACCGTTGTTCAAAAAAGCACTTTATTCGATCTCAAATACATTGTGAGCAAAGGATGATACGGCGCGTCATTGTAAACCAGCGGAAGGTGCCAGGAGGCTCATTCCAAGTGTGCCTGACGCAGCTTCTCATCCCGTTCTATCTGCAACAGTTTCGTGTGGCTGAGAAGCACTGCTGTGGAGTTACAGCTAAAATGAGAAAATGTGTTTCTCTCGCTGTGATAATGTATTTCAAGCAACCTATAGGCTTTGTGGTAAAAATTTTCTCCATATATGGCACATGTGTGCCACGTCCAAAAAAGCACTCCACTCGCTCAGAGAAAAGCGTTTTGGCACTTATGGAACACATTTAGTGTGATGTGCTTTAATGCTTGGCTCACACAACCGTTGTTCCAAAAAAGCACTTTATTCGCTCTCAAATGCATTGTGAGCAAAGGATGATACGGCGCGTCATTGTAAACCAGCGGAAGGTGCCAGGAGGCTCATTCCAAGTGTGCCTGACGCAGCTTCTCATCCTGTTCTATCTGCAACAGTTTCGTGTGGCTGAGAAGCACTGCTGTGGAGTTACAGCTAAAATGAGAAAATGTGTTTCTCTCGCTGTGATAATGTTTTTCAAGCAACCTATAGGCTTTGTGGTAAAAATTTTCTCCATATATGGCACATGTGTGCCACGTCCAAAAAAGCACTCCACTCGCTCAGAGAAAAGCGTTTTGGCACTTATGGAACACATTTAGTGTGATGTGCTTTATTGCTTGGCTCACACAACCGTTGTTCCAAAAAAGCACTTTATTCGCTCTCAAATGCATTGTGAGCAAAGGATGATACGGCGCGTCATTGTAAACCAGCGGAAGGTGCCAGGAGGCTCATTCCAAGTGTGCCTGACGCAGCTTCTCATCCCGTTCTATCTGCAACAGTTTCGTGTGGCTGAGAAGCACTGCTGTGGAGTTACAGCTAAAATGAGAAAATGTGTTTCTCTCGCTGTGATAATGTATTTCAAGCAACCTACAGGCTTTGTGGTAAAAATTTTCTCCATATATGGCACGTGTGCCACGTCCAAAAAAGCACTCCACTCGCTCAGAGAAAAGCGTTTTGGCACTTATGGAACACATTTAGTGTGATGTGCTTTATTGCTTGGCTCACACAACCGTTGTTCAAAAACAGCACTTTATTCGCTCTCAAATGCATTGTGAGCAAAGGATGATACGGCGCGTCATTGTAAACCAGCGGAAGGTGCCAGGAGGCTCATTCCAAGTGTGCCTGACGCAGCTTCTCATCCCGTTCTATCTGCAACAGTTTCGTGTGGCTGAGAAGCACTGCTGTGGAGTTACAGCTAAAATGAGAAAATGTGTTTCTCTCGCTGTGATAATGTACTTCAAGCATCCTATAGGCTTTGTGGTAAAAAATTTCTCCATATATGGCACATGTGTGCCACGTCCAAAAGAGCACTCCACTCGCTCAGAGAAAAGCGTTTTGGCACTTATAGAACACAATTAGTGTGATGTGCTTTATTGCTTGGCTCACACAACCGTTGTTCAAAAAAGCACTTTATTCGCTCTCAAATACATTGTGAGCAAAGGATGATACGGCGCGTCATTGTAAACCAGCGGAAGGTGCCAGGAGGCTCATTCCAAGTGTGCCTGACGCAGCTTCTCATCCCGTTCTATCTGCAACAGTTTCGTGTGGCTGAGAAGCACTGCTGTGGAGTTACAGCTAAAATGAGAAAATGTGTTTCTCTCGCTGTGATAATGTATTTCAAGCAACCTATAGGCTTTGTGGTAAAAATTTTCTCCATATATGGCACATGTGTGCCACGTCCAAAAAAGCACTCCACTCGCTCAGAGAAAAGCGTTTTGGCACTTATGGAACACATTTAGTGTGATGTGCTTTATTGCTTGGCTCACACAACCGTTGTTCCAAAAAAGCACTTTATTCGCTCTCAAATGCATTGTGAGCAAAGGATGATACGGCGCGTCATTGTAAACCAGCGGAAGGTGCCAGGAGGCTCATTCCAAGTGTGCCTGACGCAGCTTCTCATCCCGTTCTATCTGCAACAGTTTCGTGTGGCTGAGAAGCACTGCTGTGGAGTTACAGCTAAAATGAGAAAATGTGTTTCTCTCGCTGTGATAATGTATTTCAAGCAACCTATAGGCTTTGTGGTAAAAATTTTCTCCATATATGGCACATGTGTGCCACGTCCAAAAAAGCACTCCACTCGCTCAGAGAAAAGCGTTTTGGCACTTATGGAACACATTTAGTGTGATGTGCTTTATTGCTTGGCTCACACAACCGTTGTTCAAAAAAAGCACTTTATTCGCTCTCAAATGCATTGTGAGCAAAGGATGATACGGCGCGTCATTGTAAACCAGCGGAAGGTGCCAGGAGGCTCATTCCAAGTGTGCCTGACGCAGCTTCTCATCCCGTTCTATCTGCAACAGTTTCGTGTGGCTGAAATACACTGCTGTGTAGTTACAGCTAAAATGAGAAAATGTGTTTCTCTCGCTGTGATAATGTACTTCAAGCATCCTATAGGCTTTGTGGTAAAAATTTTCTCCATATATGGCACATGTGTGCCACGTCCAAAAAAGCACTCCACTCGCTCAGAGAAAAGCGTTTTGGCACTTATAGAACACAATTAGTGTGATGTGCTTTATTGCTTGGCTCACACAACCGTTGTTCAAAAAAGCACTTTATTCGCTCTCAAATACATTGTGAGCAAAGGATGATACGGCGCGTCATTGTAAACCAGCGGAAGGTGCCAGGAGGCTCATTCCAAGTGTGCCTGACGCAGCTTCTCATCCCGTTCTATCTGCAACAGTTTCGTGTGGCTGAGAAGCACTGCTGTGGAGTTACAGCTAAAATGAGAAAATGTGTTTCTCTCGCTGTGATAATGTACTTCAAGCATCCTATAGGCTTTGTGGTAAACATTTTCTCCATATATGGCACATGTGTGCCACGTCCAAAAGAGCACTCCACTCGCTCAGAGAAAAGCGTTTTGGCACTTATAGAACACAATTAGTGTGATGTGCTTTATTGCTTGGCTCACACAACCGTTGTTCAAAAAAGCACTTTATTCGCTCTCAAATACATTGTGAGCAAAGGATGATACGGCGCGTCATTGTAAACCAGCGGAAGGTGCCAGGAGGCTCATTCCAAGTGTGCCTGACGCAGCTTCTCATCCCGTTCTATCTGCAACAGTTTCGTGTGGCTGAGAAGCACTGCTGTGGAGTTACAGCTAAAATGAGAAAATGTGTTTCTCTCGCTGTGATAATGTACTTCAAGCATCCTATAGGCTTTGTGGTAAAAATTTTCTCCATATATGGCACATGTGTGTCACGTCCAAAAAAGCACTCCACTCGCTCAGAGAAAAGCGTTTTGGCACTTATAGAACACAATTAGTGTGATGTGCTTTATTGCTTGGCTCACACAACCGTTGTTCAAAAAAGCACTTTATTCGCTCTCAAATACATTGTGAGCAAAGGATGATACGGCGCGTCATTGTAAACCAGCGGAAGGTGCCAGGAGGCTCATTCCAAGTGTGCCTGACGCAGCTTCTCATCCCGTTCTATCTGCAACAGTTTCGTGTGGCTGAGAAGCACTGCTGTGGAGTTACAGCTAAAATGAGAAAATGTGTTTCTCTCGCTGTGATAATGTACTTCAAGCATCCTATAGGCTTTGTGGTAAAAATTTTCTCCATATATGGCACATGTGTGTCACGTCCAAAAAAGCACTCCACTCGCTCAGAGAAAAGCGTTTTGGCACTTATAGAACACAATTAGTGTGATGTGCTTTATTGCTTGGCTCACACAACCGTTGTTCAAAAAAGCACTTTATTCGCTCTCAAATACATTGTGAGCAAAGGATGATACGGCGCGTCATTGTAAACCAGCGGAAGGTGCCAGGAGGCTCATTCCAAGTGTGCCTGACGCAGCTTCTCATCCCGTTCTATCTGCAACAGTTTCGTGTGGCTGAGAAGCACTGCTGTGGAGTTACAGCTAAAATGAGAAAATGTGTTTCTCTCGCTGTGATAATGTATTTCAAGCAACCTACAGGCTTTGTGGTAAAAATTTTCTCCATATATGGCACATGTGTGCCACGTCCAAAAAAGCAATCCACTCGCTCAGAGAAAAGCGTTTTGGCACTTATGGAACACATTTAGTTTGATGTGCTTTATTGCTTGGCTCACACAACCGTTGTTCAAAAACAGCACTTTATTCGCTCTCAAATGCATTGTGAGCAAAGGATGATACGGCGCGTCATTGTAAACCAGCGGAAGGTGCCAGGAGGCTCATTCCAAGTGTGCCTGACGCAGCTTCTCATCCCGTTCTATCTGCAACAGTTTCGTGTGGCTGAGATGCACTGCTGTGGAGTTACAGCTAAAATGAGAAAATGTGTTTCTCTCGCTGTGATAATGTACTTCAAGCATCCTATAGGCTTTGTGAAGGTGCCAGGAGGCTCATTCCAAGTGTGCCTGACGCAGCTTCTCATCCCGTTCTATCTGCAACAGTTTCGTGTGGCTGAGAAGCACTGCTGTGGAGTTACAGCTAAAATGAGAAAATGTGTTTCTCTCGCTGTGATAATGTACTTCAAGCAACCTATAGGCTTTGTGGTAAAAATTTTCTCCATATATGGCACATGTGTGCCACGTCCAAAAAAGCACTCCACTCGCTCAGAGAAAAGCGTTTTGGCACTTATGGAACACATTTAGTGTGATGTGCTTTAATGCTTGGCTCACACAACCGTTGTTCCAAAAAAGCACTTTATTCGCTCTCAAATGCATTGTGAGCAAAGGATGATACGGCGCGTCATTGTAAACCAGCGGAAGGTGCCAGGAGGCTCATTCCAAGTGTGCCTGACGCAGCTTCTCATCCTGTTCTATCTGCAACAGTTTCGTGTGGCTGAGAAGCACTGCTGTGGAGTTACAGCTAAAATGAGAAAATGTGTTTCTCTCGCTGTGATAATGTTTTTCAAGCAACCTATAGGCTTTGTGGTAAAAATTTTCTCCATATATGGCACATGTGTGCCACGTCCAAAAAAGCACTCCACTCGCTCAGAGAAAAGCGTTTTGGCACTTATGGAACACATTTAGTGTGATGTGCTTTATTGCTTGGCTCACACAACCGTTGTTCCAAAAAAGCACTTTATTCGCTCTCAAATGCATTGTGAGCAAAGGATGATACGGCGCGTCATTGTAAACCAGCGGAAGGTGCCAGGAGGCTCATTCCAAGTGTGCCTGACGCAGCTTCTCATCCCGTTCTATCTGCAACAGTTTCGTGTGGCTGAGAAGCACTGCTGTGGAGTTACAGCTAAAATGAGAAAATGTGTTTCTCTCGCTGTGATAATGTATTTCAAGCAACCTACAGGCTTTGTGGTAAAAATTTTCTCCATATATGGCACGTGTGCCACGTCCAAAAAAGCACTCCACTCGCTCAGAGAAAAGCGTTTTGGCACTTATGGAACACATTTAGTGTGATGTGCTTTATTGCTTGGCTCACACAACCGTTGTTCAAAAACAGCACTTTATTCGCTCTCAAATGCATTGTGAGCAAAGGATGATACGGCGCGTCATTGTAAACCAGCGGAAGGTGCCAGGAGGCTCATTCCAAGTGTGCCTGACGCAGCTTCTCATCCCGTTCTATCTGCAACAGTTTCGTGTGGCTGAGAAGCACTGCTGTGGAGTTACAGCTAAAATGAGAAAATGTGTTTCTCTCGCTGTGATAATGTACTTCAAGCATCCTATAGGCTTTGTGGTAAAAAATTTCTCCATATATGGCACATGTGTGCCACGTCCAAAAGAGCACTCCACTCGCTCAGAGAAAAGCGTTTTGGCACTTATAGAACACAATTAGTGTGATGTGCTTTATTGCTTGGCTCACACAACCGTTGTTCAAAAAAGCACTTTATTCGCTCTCAAATACATTGTGAGCAAAGGATGATACGGCGCGTCATTGTAAACCAGCGGAAGGTGCCAGGAGGCTCATTCCAAGTGTGCCTGACGCAGCTTCTCATCCCGTTCTATCTGCAACAGTTTCGTGTGGCTGAGAAGCACTGCTGTGGAGTTACAGCTAAAATGAGAAAATGTGTTTCTCTCGCTGTGATAATGTATTTCAAGCAACCTATAGGCTTTGTGGTAAAAATTTTCTCCATATATGGCACATGTGTGCCACGTCCAAAAAAGCACTCCACTCGCTCAGAGAAAAGCGTTTTGGCACTTATGGAACACATTTAGTGTGATGTGCTTTATTGCTTGGCTCACACAACCGTTGTTCCAAAAAAGCACTTTATTCGCTCTCAAATGCATTGTGAGCAAAGGATGATACGGCGCGTCATTGTAAACCAGCGGAAGGTGCCAGGAGGCTCATTCCAAGTGTGCCTGACGCAGCTTCTCATCCCGTTCTATCTGCAACAGTTTCGTGTGGCTGAGAAGCACTGCTGTGGAGTTACAGCTAAAATGAGAAAATGTGTTTCTCTCGCTGTGATAATGTATTTCAAGCAACCTATAGGCTTTGTGGTAAAAATTTTCTCCATATATGGCACATGTGTGCCACGTCCAAAAAAGCACTCCACTCGCTCAGAGAAAAGCGTTTTGGCACTTATGGAACACATTTAGTGTGATGTGCTTTATTGCTTGGCTCACACAACCGTTGTTCAAAAAAAGCACTTTATTCGCTCTCAAATGCATTGTGAGCAAAGGATGATACGGCGCGTCATTGTAAACAGCGGAAGGTGACAGGAGGCTCATTCCAAGTGTGCCTGACGCAGCTTCTCATCCCGTTCTATCTGCAACAGTTTCGTGTGGCTGAGATACACTGCTGTGGAGTTACAGCTAAAATGAGAAAATGTGTTTCTCTCGCTGTGATAATGTACTTCAAGCATCCTATAGGCTTTGTGGTAAAAATTTTCTCCATATATGGCACATGTGTGCCACGTCCAAAAAAGCACTCCACTCGCTCAGAGAAAAGCGTTTTGGCACTTATAGAACACAATTAGTGTGATGTGCTTTATTGCTTGGCTCACACAACCGTTGTTCAAAAAAGCACTTTATTCGCTCTCAAATACATTGTGAGCAAAGGATGATACGGCGCGTCATTGTAAACCAGCGGAAGGTGCCAGGGGGCTCATTCCAAGTGTGCCTGACGCAGCTTCTCATCCCGTTCTATCTGCAACAGTTTCGTGTGGCTGAGAAGCACTGCTGTGGAGTTACAGCTAAAATGAGAAAATGTGTTTCTCTCGCTGTGATAATGTACTTCAAGCATCCTATAGGCTTTGTGGTAAACATTTTCTCCATATATGGCACATGTGTGCCACGTCCAAAAGAGCACTCCACTCGCTCAGAGAAAAGCGTTTTGGCACTTATAGAACACAATTAGTGTGATGTGCTTTATTGCTTGGCTCACACAACCGTTGTTCAAAAAAGCACTTTATTCGCTCTCAAATACATTGTGAGCAAAGGATGATACGGCGCGTCATTGTAAACCAGCGGAAGGTGCCAGGAGGCTCATTCCAAGTGTGCCTGACGCAGCTTCTCATCCCGTTCTATCTGCAACAGTTTCGTGTGGCTGAGAAGCACTGCTGTGGAGTTACAGCTAAAATGAGAAAATGTGTTTCTCTCGCTGTGATAATGTACTTCAAGCATCCTATAGGCTTTGTGGTAAAAATTTTCTCCATATATGGCACATGTGTGTCACGTCCAAAAAAGCACTCCACTCGCTCAGAGAAAAGCGTTTTGGCACTTATAGAACACAATTAGTGTGATGTGCTTTATTGCTTGGCTCACACAACCGTTGTTCAAAAAAGCACTTTATTCGCTCTCAAATACATTGTGAGCAAAGGATGATACGGCGCGTCATTGTAAACCAGCGGAAGGTGCCAGGAGGCTCATTCCAAGTGTGCCTGACGCAGCTTCTCATCCCGTTCTATCTGCAACAGTTTCGTGTGGCTGAGAAGCACTGCTGTGGAGTTACAGCTAAAATGAGAAAATGTGTTTCTCTCGCTGTGATAATGTTTTTCAAGCAACCTATAGGCTTTGTGGTAAAAATTTTCTCCATATATGGCACATGTGTGCCACGTCCAAAAAAGCACTCCACTCGCTCAGAGAAAAGCGTTTTGGCACTTATGGAACACATTTAGTGTGATGTGCTTTATTGCTTGGCTCACACAACCGTTGTTCCAAAAAAGCACTTTATTCGCTCTCAAATGCATTGTGAGCAAAGGATGATACGGCGCGTCATTGTAAACCAGCGGAAGGTGCCAGGAGGCTCATTCCAAGTGTGCCTGACGCAGCTTCTCATCCCGTTCTATCTGCAACAGTTTCGTGTGGCTGAGATGCACTGCTGTGGAGTTACAGCTAAAATGAGAAAATGTGTTTCTCTCGCTGTGATAATGTACTTCAAGCATCCTATAGGCTTTGTGAAGGTGCCAGGAGGCTCATTCCAAGTGTGCCTGACGCAGCTTCTCATCCCGTTCTATCTGCAACAGTTTCGTGTGGCTGAGAAGCACTGCTGTGGAGTTACAGCTAAAATGAGAAAATGTGTTTCTCTCGCTGTGATAATGTACTTCAAGCATCCTATAGGCTTTGTGGTAAAAAATTTCTCCATATATGGCACATGTGTGCCACGTCCAAAAGAGCACTCCACTCGCTCAGAGAAAAGCGTTTTGGCACTTATAGAACACAATTAGTGTGATGTGCTTTATTGCTTGGCTCACACAACCGTTGTTCAAAAAAGCACTTTATTCGATCTCAAATACATTGTGAGCAAAGGATGTTACGGCGCGTCATTGTAAACCAGCGGAAGGTGCCAGGAGGCTCATTCCAAGTGTGCCTGACGCAGCTTCTCATCCCGTTCTATCTGCAGCAGTTTCGTGTGGCTGAGAAGCACTGCTGTGGAGTTACAGCTAAAATGAGAAAATGTGTTTCTCTCGCTGTGATAATGTATTTCAAGCAACCTATAGGCTTTGTGGTAAAAATTTTCTCCATATATGGCACATGTGTGCCACGTCCAAAAAAGCACTCCACTCGCTCAGAGAAAAGCGTTTTGGCACTTATGGAACACATTTAGTGTGATGTGCTTTAATGCTTGGCTCACACAACCGTTGTTCCAAAAAAGCACTTTATTCGCTCTCAAATGCATTGTGAGCAAAGGATGATACGGCGCGTCATTGTAAACCAGCGGAAGGTGCCAGGAGGCTCATTCCAAGTGTGCCTGACGCAGCTTCTCATCCTGTTCTATCTGCAACAGTTTCGTGTGGCTGAGAAGCACTGCTGTGGAGTTACAGCTAAAATGAGAAAATGTGTTTCTCTCGCTGTGATAATGTTTTTCAAGCAACCTATAGGCTTTGTGGTAAAAATTTTCTCCATATATGGCACATGTGTGCCACGTCCAAAAAAGCACTCCACTCGCTCAGAGAAAAGCGTTTTGGCACTTATGGAACACATTTAGTGTGATGTGCTTTATTGCTTGGCTCACACAACCGTTGTTCCAAAAAAGCACTTTATTCGCTCTCAAATGCATTGTGAGCAAAGGATGATACGGCGCGTCATTGTAAACCAGCGGAAGGTGCCAGGAGGCTCATTCCAAGTGTGCCTGACGCAGCTTCTCATCCCGTTCTATCTGCAACAGTTTCGTGTGGCTGAGAAGCACTGCTGTGGAGTTACAGCTAAAATGAGAAAATGTGTTTCTCTCGCTGTGATAATGTATTTCAAGCAACCTACAGGCTTTGTGGTAAAAATTTTCTCCATATATGGCACATGTGTGCCACGTCCAAAAAAGCACTCCACTCGCTCAGAGAAAAGCGTTTTGGCACTTATGGAACACATTTAGTGTGATGTGCTTTATTGCTTGGCTCACACAACCGTTGTTCCAAAAAAGCACTTTATTCGCTCTCAAATGCATTGTGAGCAAAGGATGATACGGCGCGTCATTGTAAACCAGCGGAAGGTGCCAGGAGGCTCATTCCAAGTGTGCCTGACGCAGCTTCTCATCCCGTTCTATCTGCAACAGTTTCGTGTGGCTGAGAAGCACTGCTGTGGAGTTACAGCTAAAATGAGAAAATGTGTTTCTCTCGCTGTGATAATGTATTTCAAGCAACCTACAGGCTTTGTGGTAAAAATTTTCTCCATATATGGCACATGTGTGCCACGTCCAAAAAAGCACTCCACTCGCTCAGAGAAAAGCGTTTTGGCACTTATGGAACACATTTAGTTTGATGTGCTTTATTGCTTGGCTCACACAACCGTTGTTCAAAAACAGCACTTTATTCGCTCTCAAATGCATTGTGAGCAAAGGATGATACGGCGCGTCATTGTAAACCAGCGGAAGGTGCCAGGAGGCTCATTCCAAGTGTGCCTGACGCAGCTTCTCATCCCGTTCTATCTGCAACAGTTTCGTGTGGCTGAGATGCACTGCTGTGGAGTTACAGCTAAAATGAGAAAATGTGTTTCTCTCGCTGTGATAATGTACTTCAAGCATCCTATAGGCTTTGTGAAGGTGCCAGGAGGCTCATTCCAAGTGTGCCTGACGCAGCTTCTCATCCCGTTCTATCTGCAACAGTTTCGTGTGGCTGAGAAGCACTGCTGTGGAGTTACAGCTAAAATGAGAAAATGTGTTTCTCTCGCTGTGATAATGTATTTCAAGCAACCTATAGGCTTTGTGGTAAAAATTTTCTCCATATATGGCACATGTGTGCCACGTCCAAAAAAGCACTCCACTCGCTCAGAGAAAAGCGTTTTGGCACTTATGGAACACATTTAGTGTGATGTGCTTTAATGCTTGGCTCACACAACCGTTGTTCCAAAAAAGCACTTTATTCGCTCTCAAATGCATTGTGAGCAAAGGATGATACGGCGCGTCATTGTAAACCAGCGGAAGGTGCCAGGAGGCTCATTCCAAGTGTGCCTGACGCAGCTTCTCATCCTGTTCTATCTGCAACAGTTTCGTGTGGCTGAGAAGCACTGCTGTGGAGTTACAGCTAAAATGAGAAAATGTGTTTCTCTCGCTGTGATAATGTTTTTCAAGCAACCTATAGGCTTTGTGGTAAAAATTTTCTCCATATATGGCACATGTGTGCCACGTCCAAAAAAGCACTCCACTCGCTCAGAGAAAAGCGTTTTGGCACTTATGGAACACATTTAGTGTGATGTGCTTTATTGCTTGGCTCACACAACCGTTGTTCCAAAAAAGCACTTTATTCGCTCTCAAATGCATTGTGAGCAAAGGATGATACGGCGCGTCATTGTAAACCAGCGGAAGGTGCCAGGAGGCTCATTCCAAGTGTGCCTGACGCAGCTTCTCATCCCGTTCTATCTGCAACAGTTTCGTGTGGCTGAGAAGCACTGCTGTGGAGTTACAGCTAAAATGAGAAAATGTGTTTCTCTCGCTGTGATAATGTATTTCAAGCAACCTACAGGCTTTGTGGTAAAAATTTTCTCCATATATGGCACGTGTGCCACGTCCAAAAAAGCACTCCACTCGCTCAGAGAAAAGCGTTTTGGCACTTATGGAACACATTTAGTGTGATGTGCTTTATTGCTTGGCTCACACAACCGTTGTTCAAAAACAGCACTTTATTCGCTCTCAAATGCATTGTGAGCAAAGGATGATACGGCGCGTCATTGTAAACCAGCGGAAGGTGCCAGGAGGCTCATTCCAAGTGTGCCTGACGCAGCTTCTCATCCCGTTCTATCTGCAACAGTTTCGTGTGGCTGAGAAGCACTGCTGTGGAGTTACAGCTAAAATGAGAAAATGTGTTTCTCTCGCTGTGATAATGTACTTCAAGCATCCTATAGGCTTTGTGGTAAAAAATTTCTCCATATATGGCACATGTGTGCCACGTCCAAAAGAGCACTCCACTCGCTCAGAGAAAAGCGTTTTGGCACTTATAGAACACAATTAGTGTGATGTGCTTTATTGCTTGGCTCACACAACCGTTGTTCAAAAAAGCACTTTATTCGCTCTCAAATACATTGTGAGCAAAGGATGATACGGCGCGTCATTGTAAACCAGCGGAAGGTGCCAGGAGGCTCATTCCAAGTGTGCCTGACGCAGCTTCTCATCCCGTTCTATCTGCAACAGTTTCGTGTGGCTGAGAAGCACTGCTGTGGAGTTACAGCTAAAATGAGAAAATGTGTTTCTCTCGCTGTGATAATGTATTTCAAGCAACCTATAGGCTTTGTGGTAAAAATTTTCTCCATATATGGCACATGTGTGCCACGTCCAAAAAAGCACTCCACTCGCTCAGAGAAAAGCGTTTTGGCACTTATGGAACACATTTAGTGTGATGTGCTTTATTGCTTGGCTCACACAACCGTTGTTCAAAAAAAGCACTTTATTCGCTCTCAAATGCATTGTGAGCAAAGGATGATACGGCGCGTCATTGTAAACAGCGGAAGGTGCCAGGAGGCTCATTCCAAGTGTGCCTGACGCAGCTTCTCATCCCGTTCTATCTGCAACAGTTTCGTGTGGCTGAGATACACTGCTGTGGAGTTACAGCTAAAATGAGAAAATGTGTTTCTCTCGCTGTGATAATGTACTTCAAGCATCCTATAGGCTTTGTGGTAAAAATTTTCTCCATATATGGCACATGTGTGCCACGTCCAAAAAAGCACTCCACTCGCTCAGAGAAAAGCGTTTTGGCACTTATAGAACACAATTAGTGTGATGTGCTTTATTGCTTGGCTCACACAACCGTTGTTCAAAAAAGCACTTTATTCGCTCTCAAATACATTGTGAGCAAAGGATGATACGGCGCGTCATTGTAAACCAGCGGAAGGTGCCAGGGGGCTCATTCCAAGTGTGCCTGACGCAGCTTCTCATCCCGTTCTATCTGCAACAGTTTCGTGTGGCTGAGAAGCACTGCTGTGGAGTTACAGCTAAAATGAGAAAATGTGTTTCTCTCGCTGTGATAATGTACTTCAAGCATCCTATAGGCTTTGTGGTAAACATTTTCTCCATATATGGCACATGTGTGCCACGTCCAAAAGAGCACTCCACTCGCTCAGAGAAAAGCGTTTTGGCACTTATAGAACACAATTAGTGTGATGTGCTTTATTGCTTGGCTCACACAACCGTTGTTCAAAAAAGCACTTTATTCGCTCTCAAATACATTGTGAGCAAGGATGATACGGCGCGTCATTGTAAACCAGCGGAAGGTGCCAGGAGGCTCATTCCAAGTGTGCCTGACGCAGCTTCTCATCCCGTTCTATCTGCAACAGTTTCGTGTGGCTGAGAAGCACTGCTGTGGAGTTACAGCTAAAATGAGAAAATGTGTTTCTCTCGCTGTGATAATGTACTTCAAGCATCCTATAGGCTTTGTGGTAAAAATTTTCTCCATATATGGCACATGTGTGCCACGTCCAAAAAAGCACTCCACTCGCTCAGAGAAAAGCGTTTTGGCACTTATAGAACACAATTAGTGTGATGTGCTTTATTGCTTGGCTCACACAACCGTTGTTCAAAAAAGCACTTTATTCGCTCTCAAATACATTGTGAGCAAAGGATGATACGGCGCGTCATTGTAAACCAGCGGAAGGTGCCAGGAGGCTCATTCCAAGTGTGCCTGACGCAGCTTCTCATCCCGTTCTATCTGCAACAGTTTCGTGTGGCTGAGAAGCACTGCTGTGGAGTTACAGCTAAAATGAGAAAATGTGTTTCTCTCGCTGTGATAATGTTTTTCAAGCAACCTATAGGCTTTGTGGTAAAAATTTTCTCCATATATGGCACATGTGTGCCACGTCCAAAAAAGCACTCCACTCGCTCAGAGAAAAGCGTTTTGGCACTTATGGAACACATTTAGTGTGATGTGCTTTATTGCTTGGCTCACACAACCGTTGTTCCAAAAAAGCACTTTATTCGCTCTCAAATGCATTGTGAGCAAAGGATGATACGGCGCGTCATTGTAAACCAGCGGAAGGTGCCAGGAGGCTCATTCCAAGTGTGCCTGACGCAGCTTCTCATCCCGTTCTATCTGCAACAGTTTCGTGTGGCTGAGATGCACTGCTGTGGAGTTACAGCTAAAATGAGAAAATGTGTTTCTCTCGCTGTGATAATGTACTTCAAGCATCCTATAGGCTTTGTGGTAAAAATTTTCTCCATATATGGCACATGTGTGCCACGTCCAAAAAAGCACTCCACTCGCTCAGAGAAAAGCGTTTTGGCACTTATAGAACACAATTAGTGTGATGTGCTTTATTGCTTGGCTCACACAACCGTTGTTCAAAAAAGCACTTTATTCGCTCTCAAATACATTGTGAGCAAAGGATGATACGGCGCGTCATTGTAAACCAGCGGAAGGTGCCAGGAGGCTCATTCCAAGTGTGCCTGACGCAGCTTCTCATCCCGTTCTATCTGCAACAGTTTCGTGTGGCTGAGAAGCACTGCTGTGGAGTTACAGCTAAAATGAGAAAATGTGTTTCTCTCGCTGTGATAATGTATTTCAAGCAACCTACAGGCTTTGTGGTAAAAATTTTCTCCATATATGGCACATGTGTGCCACGTCCAAAAAAGCACTCCACTCGCTCAGAGAAAAGCGTTTTGGCACTTATGGAACACATTTAGTTTGATGTGCTTTATTGCTTGGCTCACACAACCGTTGTTCAAAAACAGCACTTTATTCGCTCTCAAATGCATTGTGAGCAAAGGATGATACGGCGCGTCATTGTAAACCAGCGGAAGGTGCCAGGAGGCTCATTCCAAGTGTGCCTGACGCAGCTTCTCATCCCGTTCTATCTGCAACAGTTTCGTGTGGCTGAGATGCACTGCTGTGGAGTTACAGCTAAAATGAGAAAATGTGTTTCTCTCGCTGTGATAATGTACTTCAAGCATCCTATAGGCTTTGTGAAGGTGCCAGGAGGCTCATTCCAAGTGTGCCTGACGCAGCTTCTCATCCCGTTCTATCTGCAACAGTTTCGTGTGGCTGAGAAGCACTGCTGTGGAGTTACAGCTAAAATGAGAAAATGTGTTTCTCTCGCTGTGATAATGTACTTCAAGCATCCTATAGGCTTTGTGGTAAAAATTTTCTCCATATATGATACATGTGTGCCACGTCCAAAAGAGCACTCCACTCGCTCAGAGAAAAGCGTTTTGGCACTTATAGAACACAATTAGTGTGATGTGCTTTATTGCTTGGCTCACACAACCGTTGTTCAAAAAAGCACTTTATTCGATCTCAAATACATTGTGAGCAAAGGATGTTACGGCGCGTCATTGTAAACCAGCGGAAGGTGCCAGGAGGCTCATTCCAAGTGTGCCTGACGCAGCTTCTCATCCCGTTCTATCTGCAACAGTTTCGTGTGGCTGAGAAGCACTGCTGTGGAGTTACAGCTAAAATGAGAAAATGTGTTTCTTTCGCTGTGATAATGTATTTCAAGCAACCTATAGGCTTTGTGGTAAAAATTTTCTCCATATATGGCACATGTGTGCCACGTCCAAAAAAGCACTCCACTCGCTCAGAGAAAAGCGTTTTGGCACTTATGGAACACATTTAGTGTGATGTGCTTTAATGCTTGGCTCACACAACCGTTGTTCCAAAAAAGCACTTTATTCGCTCTCAAATGCATTGTGAGCAAAGGATGATACGGCGCGTCATTGTAAACCAGCGGAAGGTGCCAGGAGGCTCATTCCAAGTGTGCCTGACGCAGCTTCTCATCCTGTTCTATCTGCAACAGTTTCGTGTGGCTGAGAAGCACTGCTGTGGAGTTACAGCTAAAATGAGAAAATGTGTTTCTCTCGCTGTGATAATGTTTTTCAAGCAACCTATAGGCTTTGTGGTAAAAATTTTCTCCATATATGGCACATGTGTGCCACGTCCAAAAAAGCACTCCACTCGCTCAGAGAAAAGCGTTTTGGCACTTATGGAACACATTTAGTGTGATGTGCTTTATTGCTTGGCTCACACAACCGTTGTTCCAAAAAAGCACTTTATTCGCTCTCAAATGCATTGTGAGCAAAGGATGATACGGCGCGTCATTGTAAACCAGCGGAAGGTGCCAGGAGGCTCATTCTAAGTGTGCCTGACGCAGCTTCTCATCCCGTTCTATCTGCAACAGTTTCGTGTGGCTGAGAAGCACTGCTGTGGAGTTACAGCTAAAATGAGAAAATGTGTTTCTCTCGCTGTGATAATGTATTTCAAGCAACCTACAGGCTTTGTGGTAAAAATTTTCTCCATATATGGCACATGTGTGCCACGTCCAAAAAAGCACTCCACTCGCTCAGAGAAAAGCGTTTTGGCACTTATGGAACACATTTAGTTTGATGTGCTTTATTGCTTGGCTCACACAACCGTTGTTCAAAAACAGCACTTTATTCGCTCTCAAATGCATTGTGAGCAAAGGATGATACGGCGCGTCATTGTAAACCAGCGGAAGGTGCCAGGAGGCTCATTCCAAGTGTGCCTGACGCAGCTTCTCATCCCGTTCTATCTGCAACAGTTTCGTGTGGCTGAGATGCACTGCTGTGGAGTTACAGCTAAAATGAGAAAATGTGTTTCTCTCGCTGTGATAATGTACTTCAAGCATCCTATAGGCTTTGTGAAGGTGCCAGGAGGCTCATTCCAAGTGTGCCTGACGCAGCTTCTCATCCCGTTCTATCTGCAACAGTTTCGTGTGGCTGAGAAGCACTGCTGTGGAGTTACAGCTAAAATGAGAAAATGTGTTTCTCTCGCTGTGATAATGTACTTCAAGCATCCTATAGGCTTTGTGGTAAAAATTTTCTCCATATATGGCACATGTGTGCCACGTCCAAAAGAGCACTCCACTCGCTCAGAGAAAAGCGTTTTGGCACTTATAGAACACAATTAGTGTGATGTGCTTTATTGCTTGGCTCACACAACCGTTGTTCAAAAAAGCACTTTATTCGATCTCAAATACATTGTGAGCAAAGGATGTTACGGCGCGTCATTGTAAACCAGCGGAAGGTGCCAGGAGGCTCATTCCAAGTGTGCCTGACGCAGCTTCTCATCCCGTTCTATCTGCAACAGTTTCGTGTGGCTGAGAAGCACTGCTGTGGAGTTACAGCTAAAATGAGAAAATGTGTTTCTCTCGCTGTGATAATGTATTTCAAGCAACCTATAGGCTTTGTGGTAAAAATTTTCTCCATATATGGCACATGTGTGCCACGTCCAAAAAAGCACTCCACTCGCTCAGAGAAAAGCGTTTTGGCACTTATGGAACACATTTAGTGTGATGTGCTTTAATGCTTGGCTCACACAACCGT
Organism: Doryrhamphus excisus; assembly: GCF_030265055.1. NCBI lineage: Eukaryota > Metazoa > Chordata > Actinopteri > Syngnathiformes > Syngnathidae > Doryrhamphus > Doryrhamphus excisus. Next base: position 19,072,898 of record NC_080475.1, on the reverse strand, counting down.
TGTTCCAAAAAAGCACTTTATTCGCTCTCAAATGCATTGTGAGCAAAGGATGATACGGCGCGTCATTGTAAACCAGCGGAAGGTGCCAGGAGGCTCATTCCAAGTGTGCCTGACGCAGCTTCTCATCCTGTTCTATCTGCAACAGTTTCGTGTGGCTGAGAAGCACTGCTGTGGAGTTACAGCTAAAATGAGAAAATGTGTTTCTCTCGCTGTGATAATGTTTTTCAAGCAACCTATAGGCTTTGTGGTAAAAATTTTCTCCATATATGGCACATGTGTGCCACGTCCAAAAAAGCACTCCACTCGCTCAGAGAAAAGCGTTTTGGCACTTATGGAACACATTTAGTTTGATGTGCTTTATTGCTTGGCTCACACAACCGTTGTTCAAAAACAGCACTTTATTCGCTCTCAAATGCATTGTGAGCAAAGGATGATACGGCGCGTCATTGTAAACCAGCGGAAGGTGCCAGGAGGCTCATTCCAAGTGTGCCTGACGCAGCTTCTCATCCCGTTCTATCTGCAACAGTTTCGTGTGGCTGAGATGCACTGCTGTGGAGTTACAGCTAAAATGAGAAAATGTGTTTCTCTCGCTGTGATAATGTACTTCAAGCATCCTATAGGCTTTGTGAAGGTGCCAGGAGGCTCATTCCAAGTGTGCCTGACGCAGCTTCTCATCCCGTTCTATCTGCAACAGTTTCGTGTGGCTGAGAAGCACTGCTGTGGAGTTACAGCTAAAATGAGAAAATGTGTTTCTCTCGCTGTGATAATGTACTTCAAGCATCCTATAGGCTTTGTGGTAAAAAATTTCTCCATATATGGCACATGTGTGCCACGTCCAAAAGAGCACTCCACTCGCTCAGAGAAAAGCGTTTTGGCACTTATAGAACACAATTAGTGTGATGTGCTTTATTGCTTGGCTCACACAACCGTTGTTCAAAAAAGCACTTTATTCGATCTCAAATACATTGTGAGCAAAGGATGTTACGGCGCGTCATTGTAAACCAGCGGAAGGTGCCAGGAGGCTCATTCCAAGTGTGCCTGACGCAGCTTCTCATCCCGTTCTATCTGCAACAGTTTCGTGTGGCTGAGAAGCACTGCTGTGGAGTTACAGCTAAAATGAGAAAATGTGTTTCTCTCGCTGTGATAATGTATTTCAAGCAACCTATAGGCTTTGTGGTAAAAATTTTCTCCATATATGGCACATGTGTGCCACGTCCAAAAAAGCACTCCACTCGCTCAGAGAAAAGCGTTTTGGCACTTATGGAACACATTTAGTGTGATGTGCTTTAATGCTTGGCTCACACAACCGTTGTTCCAAAAAAGCACTTTATTCGCTCTCAAATGCATTGTGAGCAAAGGATGATACGGCGCGTCATTGTAAACCAGCGGAAGGTGCCAGGAGGCTCATTCCAAGTGTGCCTGACGCAGCTTCTCATCCTGTTCTATCTGCAACAGTTTCGTGTGGCTGAGAAGCACTGCTGTGGAGTTACAGCTAAAATGAGAAAATGTGTTTCTCTCGCTGTGATAATGTTTTTCAAGCAACCTATAGGCTTTGTGGTAAAAATTTTCTCCATATATGGCACATGTGTGCCACGTCCAAAAAAGCACTCCACTCGCTCAGAGAAAAGCGTTTTGGCACTTATGGAACACATTTAGTGTGATGTGCTTTATTGCTTGGCTCACACAACCGTTGTTCCAAAAAAGCACTTTATTCGCTCTCAAATGCATTGTGAGCAAAGGATGATACGGCGCGTCATTGTAAACCAGCGGAAGGTGCCAGGAGGCTCATTCCAAGTGTGCCTGACGCAGCTTCTCATCCCGTTCTATCTGCAACAGTTTCGTGTGGCTGAGAAGCACTGCTGTGGAGTTACAGCTAAAATGAGAAAATGTGTTTCTCTCGCTGTGATAATGTATTTCAAGCAACCTACAGGCTTTGTGGTAAAAATTTTCTCCATATATGGCACATGTGTGCCACGTCCAAAAAAGCACTCCACTCGCTCAGAGAAAAGCGTTTTGGCACTTATGGAACACATTTAGTGTGATGTGCTTTATTGCTTGGCTCACACAACCGTTGTTCCAAAAAAGCACTTTATTCGCTCTCAAATGCATTGTGAGCAAAGGATGATACGGCGCGTCATTGTAAACCAGCGGAAGGTGCCAGGAGGCTCATTCCAAGTGTGCCTGACGCAGCTTCTCATCCCGTTCTATCTGCAACAGTTTCGTGTGGCTGAGAAGCACTGCTGTGGAGTTACAGCTAAAATGAGAAAATGTGTTTCTCTCGCTGTGATAATGTATTTCAAGCAACCTACAGGCTTTGTGGTAAAAATTTTCTCCATATATGGCACATGTGTGCCACGTCCAAAAAAGCACTCCACTCGCTCAGAGAAAAGCGTTTTGGCACTTATGGAACACATTTAGTTTGATGTGCTTTATTGCTTGGCTCACACAACCGTTGTTCAAAAACAGCACTTTATTCGCTCTCAAATGCATTGTGAGCAAAGGATGATACGGCGCGTCATTGTAAACCAGCGGAAGGTGCCAGGAGGCTCATTCCAAGTGTGCCTGACGCAGCTTCTCATCCCGTTCTATCTGCAACAGTTTCGTGTGGCTGAGATGCACTGCTGTGGAGTTACAGCTAAAATGAGAAAATGTGTTTCTCTCGCTGTGATAATGTACTTCAAGCATCCTATAGGCTTTGTGAAGGTGCCAGGAGGCTCATTCCAAGTGTGCCTGACGCAGCTTCTCATCCCGTTCTATCTGCAACAGTTTCGTGTGGCTGAGAAGCACTGCTGTGGAGTTACAGCTAAAATGAGAAAATGTGTTTCTCTCGCTGTGATAATGTATTTCAAGCAACCTATAGGCTTTGTGGTAAAAATTTTCTCCATATATGGCACATGTGTGCCACGTCCAAAAAAGCACTCCACTCGCTCAGAGAAAAGCGTTTTGGCACTTATGGAACACATTTAGTGTGATGTGCTTTAATGCTTGGCTCACACAACCGTTGTTCCAAAAAAGCACTTTATTCGCTCTCAAATGCATTGTGAGCAAAGGATGATACGGCGCGTCATTGTAAACCAGCGGAAGGTGCCAGGAGGCTCATTCCAAGTGTGCCTGACGCAGCTTCTCATCCTGTTCTATCTGCAACAGTTTCGTGTGGCTGAGAAGCACTGCTGTGGAGTTACAGCTAAAATGAGAAAATGTGTTTCTCTCGCTGTGATAATGTTTTTCAAGCAACCTATAGGCTTTGTGGTAAAAATTTTCTCCATATATGGCACATGTGTGCCACGTCCAAAAAAGCACTCCACTCGCTCAGAGAAAAGCGTTTTGGCACTTATGGAACACATTTAGTGTGATGTGCTTTATTGCTTGGCTCACACAACCGTTGTTCCAAAAAAGCACTTTATTCGCTCTCAAATGCATTGTGAGCAAAGGATGATACGGCGCGTCATTGTAAACCAGCGGAAGGTGCCAGGAGGCTCATTCCAAGTGTGCCTGACGCAGCTTCTCATCCCGTTCTATCTGCAACAGTTTCGTGTGGCTGAGAAGCACTGCTGTGGAGTTACAGCTAAAATGAGAAAATGTGTTTCTCTCGCTGTGATAATGTATTTCAAGCAACCTACAGGCTTTGTGGTAAAAATTTTCTCCATATATGGCACGTGTGCCACGTCCAAAAAAGCACTCCACTCGCTCAGAGAAAAGCGTTTTGGCACTTATGGAACACATTTAGTGTGATGTGCTTTATTGCTTGGCTCACACAACCGTTGTTCAAAAACAGCACTTTATTCGCTCTCAAATGCATTGTGAGCAAAGGATGATACGGCGCGTCATTGTAAACCAGCGGAAGGTGCCAGGAGGCTCATTCCAAGTGTGCCTGACGCAGCTTCTCATCCCGTTCTATCTGCAACAGTTTCGTGTGGCTGAGAAGCACTGCTGTGGAGTTACAGCTAAAATGAGAAAATGTGTTTCTCTCGCTGTGATAATGTACTTCAAGCATCCTATAGGCTTTGTGAAGGTGCCAGGAGGCTCATTCCAAGTGTGCCTGACGCAGCTTCTCATCCCGTTCTATCTGCAACAGTTTCGTGTGGCTGAGAAGCACTGCTGTGGAGTTACAGCTAAAATGAGAAAATGTGTTTCTCTCGCTGTGATAATGTATTTCAAGCAACCTACAGGCTTTGTGGTAAAAATTTTCTCCATATATGGCACGTGTGCCACGTCCAAAAAAGCACTCCACTCGCTCAGAGAAAAGCGTTTTGGCACTTATGGAACACATTTAGTGTGATGTGCTTTATTGCTTGGCTCACACAACCGTTGTTCAAAAACAGCACTTTATTCGCTCTCAAATGCATTGTGAGCAAAGGATGATACGGCGCGTCATTGTAAACCAGCGGAAGGTGCCAGGAGGCTCATTCCAAGTGTGCCTGACGCAGCTTCTCATCCCGTTCTATCTGCAACAGTTTCGTGTGGCTGAGAAGCACTGCTGTGGAGTTACAGCTAAAATGAGAAAATGTGTTTCTCTCGCTGTGATAATGTACTTCAAGCATCCTATAGGCTTTGTGGTAAAAAATTTCTCCATATATGGCACATGTGTGCCACGTCCAAAAGAGCACTCCACTCGCTCAGAGAAAAGCGTTTTGGCACTTATAGAACACAATTAGTGTGATGTGCTTTATTGCTTGGCTCACACAACCGTTGTTCAAAAAAGCACTTTATTCGCTCTCAAATACATTGTGAGCAAAGGATGATACGGCGCGTCATTGTAAACCAGCGGAAGGTGCCAGGAGGCTCATTCCAAGTGTGCCTGACGCAGCTTCTCACCCCGTTCTATCTGCAACAGTTTCGTGTGGCTGAGAAGCACTGCTGTGGAGTTACAGCTAAAATGAGAAAATGTGTTTCTCTCGCTGTGATAATGTATTTCAAGCAACCTATAGGCTTTGTGGTAAAAATTTTCTCCATATATGGCACATGTGTGCCACGTCCAAAAAAGCACTCCACTCGCTCAGAGAAAAGCGTTTTGGCACTTATGGAACACATTTAGTGTGATGTGCTTTATTGCTTGGCTCACACAACCGTTGTTCAAAAAAAGCACTTTATTCGCTCTCAAATGCATTGTGAGCAAAGGATGATACGGCGCGTCATTGTAAACAGCGGAAGGTGCCAGGAGGCTCATTCCAAGTGTGCCTGACGCAGCTTCTCATCCCGTTCTATCTGCAACAGTTTCGTGTGGCTGAGATACACTGCTGTGGAGTTACAGCTAAAATGAGAAAATGTGTTTCTCTCGCTGTGATAATGTACTTCAAGCATCCTATAGGCTTTGTGGTAAAAATTTTCTCCATATATGGCACATGTGTGCCACGTCCAAAAAAGCACTCCACTCGCTCAGAGAAAAGCGTTTTGGCACTTATAGAACACAATTAGTGTGATGTGCTTTATTGCTTGGCTCACACAACCGTTGTTCAAAAAAGCACTTTATTCGCTCTCAAATACATTGTGAGCAAAGGATGATACGGCGCGTCATTGTAAACCAGCGGAAGGTGCCAGGGGGCTCATTCCAAGTGTGCCTGACGCAGCTTCTCATCCCGTTCTATCTGCAACAGTTTCGTGTGGCTGAGAAGCACTGCTGTGGAGTTACAGCTAAAATGAGAAAATGTGTTTCTCTCGCTGTGATAATGTACTTCAAGCATCCTATAGGCTTTGTGGTAAACATTTTCTCCATATATGGCACATGTGTGCCACGTCCAAAAGAGCACTCCACTCGCTCAGAGAAAAGCGTTTTGGCACTTATAGAACACAATTAGTGTGATGTGCTTTATTGCTTGGCTCACACAACCGTTGTTCAAAAAAGCACTTTATTCGCTCTCAAATACATTGTGAGCAAAGGATGATACGGCGCGTCATTGTAAACCAGCGGAAGGTGCCAGGAGGCTCATTCCAAGTGTGCCTGACGCAGCTTCTCATCCCGTTCAATCTGCAACAGTTTCGTGTGGCTGAGAAGCACTGCTGTGGAGTTACAGCTAAAATGAGAAAATGTGTTTCTCTCGCTGTGATAATGTACTTCAAGCATCCTATAGGCTTTGTGGTAAAAATTTTCTCCATATATGGCACATGTGTGCCACGTCCAAAAAAGCACTCCACTCGCTCAGAGAAAAGCGTTTTGGCACTTATAGAACACAATTAGTGTGATGTGCTTTATTGCTTGGCTCACACAACCGTTGTTCAAAAAAGCACTTTATTCGCTCTCAAATACATTGTGAGCAAAGGATGATACGGCGCGTCATTGTAAACCAGCGGAAGGTGCCAGGAGGCTCATTCCAAGTGTGCCTGACGCAGCTTCTCATCCCGTTCTATCTGCAACAGTTTCGTGTGGCTGAGAAGCACTGCTGTGGAGTTACAGCTAAAATGAGAAAATGTGTTTCTCTCGCTGTGATAATGTTTTTCAAGCAACCTATAGGCTTTGTGGTAAAAATTTTCTCCATATATGGCACATGTGTGCCACGTCCAAAAAAGCACTCCACTCGCTCAGAGAAAAGCGTTTTGGCACTTATGGAACACATTTAGTGTGATGTGCTTTATTGCTTGGCTCACACAACCGTTGTTCCAAAAAAGCACTTTATTCGCTCTCAAATGCATTGTGAGCAAAGGATGATACGGCGCGTCATTGTAAACCAGCGGAAGGTGCCAGGAGGCTCATTCCAAGTGTGCCTGACGCAGCTTCTCATCCCGTTCTATCTGCAACAGTTTCGTGTGGCTGAGATGCACTGCTGTGGAGTTACAGCTAAAATGAGAAAATGTGTTTCTCTCGCTGTGATAATGTACTTCAAGCATCCTATAGGCTTTGTGGTAAAAATTTTCTCCATATATGGCACATGTGTGCCACGTCCAAAAAAGCACTCCACTCGCTCAGAGAAAAGCGTTTTGGCACTTATAGAACACAATTAGTGTGATGTGCTTTATTGCTTGGCTCACACAACCGTTGTTCAAAAAAGCACTTTATTCGCTCTCAAATACATTGTGAGCAAAGGATGATACGGCGCGTCATTGTAAACCAGCGGAAGGTGCCAGGAGGCTCATTCCAAGTGTGCCTGACGCAGCTTCTCATCCCGTTCTATCTGCAACAGTTTCGTGTGGCTGAGAAGCACTGCTGTGGAGTTACAGCTAAAATGAGAAAATGTGTTTCTCTCGCTGTGATAATGTATTTCAAGCAACCTACAGGCTTTGTGGTAAAAATTTTCTCCATATATGGCACATGTGTGCCACGTCCAAAAAAGCACTCCACTCGCTCAGAGAAAAGCGTTTTGGCACTTATGGAACACATTTAGTTTGATGTGCTTTATTGCTTGGCTCACACAACCGTTGTTCAAAAACAGCACTTTATTCGCTCTCAAATGCATTGTGAGCAAAGGATGATACGGCGCGTCATTGTAAACCAGCGGAAGGTGCCAGGAGGCTCATTCCAAGTGTGCCTGACGCAGCTTCTCATCCCGTTCTATCTGCAACAGTTTCGTGTGGCTGAGATGCACTGCTGTGGAGTTACAGCTAAAATGAGAAAATGTGTTTCTCTCGCTGTGATAATGTACTTCAAGCATCCTATAGGCTTTGTGAAGGTGCCAGGAGGCTCATTCCAAGTGTGCCTGACGCAGCTTCTCATCCCGTTCTATCTGCAACAGTTTCGTGTGGCTGAGAAGCACTGCTGTGGAGTTACAGCTAAAATGAGAAAATGTGTTTCTCTCGCTGTGATAATGTACTTCAAGCATCCTATAGGCTTTGTGGTAAAAATTTTCTCCATATATGATACATGTGTGCCACGTCCAAAAGAGCACTCCACTCGCTCAGAGAAAAGCGTTTTGGCACTTATAGAACACAATTAGTGTGATGTGCTTTATTGCTTGGCTCACACAACCGTTGTTCAAAAAAGCACTTTATTCGATCTCAAATACATTGTGAGCAAAGGATGTTACGGCGCGTCATTGTAAACCAGCGGAAGGTGCCAGGAGGCTCATTCCAAGTGTGCCTGACGCAGCTTCTCATCCCGTTCTATCTGCAACAGTTTCGTGTGGCTGAGAAGCACTGCTGTGGAGTTACAGCTAAAATGAGAAAATGTGTTTCTCTCGCTGTGATAATGTATTTCAAGCAACCTATAGGCTTTGTGGTAAAAATTTTCTCCATATATGGCACATGTGTGCCACGTCCAAAAAAGCACTCCACTCGCTCAGAGAAAAGCGTTTTGGCACTTATGGAACACATTTAGTGTGATGTGCTTTAATGCTTGGCTCACACAACCGTTGTTCCAAAAAAGCACTTTATTCGCTCTCAAATGCATTGTGAGCAAAGGATGATACGGCGCGTCATTGTAAACCAGCGGAAGGTGCCAGGAGGCTCATTCCAAGTGTGCCTGACGCAGCTTCTCATCCTGTTCTATCTGCAACAGTTTCGTGTGGCTGAGAAGCACTGCTGTGGAGTTACAGCTAAAATGAGAAAATGTGTTTCTCTCGCTGTGATAATGTTTTTCAAGCAACCTATAGGCTTTGTGGTAAAAATTTTCTCCATATATGGCACATGTGTGCCACGTCCAAAAAAGCACTCCACTCGCTCAGAGAAAAGCGTTTTGGCACTTATGGAACACATTTAGTGTGATGTGCTTTATTGCTTGGCTCACACAACCGTTGTTCCAAAAAAGCACTTTATTCGCTCTCAAATGCATTGTGAGCAAAGGATGATACGGCGCGTCATTGTAAACCAGCGGAAGGTGCCAGGAGGCTCATTCTAAGTGTGCCTGACGCAGCTTCTCATCCCGTTCTATCTGCAACAGTTTCGTGTGGCTGAGAAGCACTGCTGTGGAGTTACAGCTAAAATGAGAAAATGTGTTTCTCTCGCTGTGATAATGTATTTCAAGCAACCTACAGGCTTTGTGGTAAAAATTTTCTCCATATATGGCACATGTGTGCCACGTCCAAAAAAGCACTCCACTCGCTCAGAGAAAAGCGTTTTGGCACTTATGGAACACATTTAGTTTGATGTGCTTTATTGCTTGGCTCACACAACCGTTGTTCAAAAACAGCACTTTATTCGCTCTCAAATGCATTGTGAGCAAAGGATGATACGGCGCGTCATTGTAAACCAGCGGAAGGTGCCAGGAGGCTCATTCCAAGTGTGCCTGACGCAGCTTCTCATCCCGTTCTATCTGCAACAGTTTCGTGTGGCTGAGATGCACTGCTGTGGAGTTACAGCTAAAATGAGAAAATGTGTTTCTCTCGCTGTGATAATGTACTTCAAGCATCCTATAGGCTTTGTGAAGGTGCCAGGAGGCTCATTCCAAGTGTGCCTGACGCAGCTTCTCATCCCGTTCTATCTGCAACAGTTTCGTGTGGCTGAGAAGCACTGCTGTGGCGTTACAGCTAAAATGAGAAAATGTGTTTCTCTCGCTGTGATAATGTACTTCAAGCATCCTATAGGCTTTGTGGTAAAAATTTTCTCCATATATGGCACATGTGTGCCACGTCCAAAAGAGCACTCCACTCGCTCAGAGAAAAGCGTTTTGGCACTTATAGAACACAATTAGTGTGATGTGCTTTATTGCTTGGCTCACACAACCGTTGTTCAAAAAAGCACTTTATTCGATCTCAAATACATTGTGAGCAAAGGATGTTACGGCGCGTCATTGTAAACCAGCGGAAGGTGCCAGGAGGCTCATTCCAAGTGTGCCTGACGCAGCTTCTCATCCCGTTCTATCTGCAACAGTTTCGTGTGGCTGAGAAGCACTGCTGTGGAGTTACAGCTAAAATGAGAAAATGTGTTTCTCTCGCTGTGATAATGTATTTCAAGCAACCTATAGGCTTTGTGGTAAAAATTTTCTCCATATATGGCACATGTGTGCCACGTCCAAAAAAGCACTCCACTCGCTCAGAGAAAAGCGTTTTGGCACTTATGGAACACATTTAGTGTGATGTGCTTTAATGCTTGGCTCACACAACCGTTGTTCCAAAAAAGCACTTTATTCGCTCTCAAATGCATTGTGAGCAAAGGATGATACGGCGCGTCATTGTAAACCAGCGGAAGGTGCCAGGAGGCTCATTCCAAGTGTGCCTGACGCAGCTTCTCATCCTGTTCTATCTGCAACAGTTTCGTGTGGCTGAGAAGCACTGCTGTGGAGTTACAGCTAAAATGAGAAAATGTGTTTCTCTCGCTGTGATAATGTTTTTCAAGCAACCTATAGGCTTTGTGGTAAAAATTTTCTCCATATATGGCACATGTGTGCCACGTCCAAAAAAGCACTCCACTCGCTCAGAGAAAAGCGTTTTGGCACTTATGGAACACATTTAGTGTGATGTGCTTTATTGCTTGGCTCACACAACCGTTGTTCCAAAAAAGCACTTTATTCGCTCTCAAATGCATTGTGAGCAAAGGATGATACGGCGCGTCATTGTAAACCAGCGGAAGGTGCCAGGAGGCTCATTCCAAGTGTGCCTGACGCAGCTTCTCATCCCGTTCTATCTGCAACAGTTTCGTGTGGCTGAGAAGCACTGCTGTGGAGTTACAGCTAAAATGAGAAAATGTGTTTCTCTCGCTGTGATAATGTATTTCAAGCAACCTACAGGCTTTGTGGTAAAAATTTTCTCCATATATGGCACATGTGTGCCACGTCCAAAAAAGCACTCCACTCGCTCAGAGAAAAGCGTTTTGGCACTTATGGAACACATTTAGTGTGATGTGCTTTATTGCTTGGCTCACACAACCGTTGTTCCAAAAAAGCACTTTATTCGCTCTCAAATGCATTGTGAGCAAAGGATGATACGGCGCGTCATTGTAAACCAGCGGAAGGTGCCAGGAGGCTCATTCCAAGTGTGCCTGACGCAGCTTCTCATCCCGTTCTATCTGCAACAGTTTCGTGTGGCTGAGAAGCACTGCTGTGGAGTTACAGCTAAAATGAGAAAATGTGTTTCTCTCGCTGTGATAATGTATTTCAAGCAACCTACAGGCTTTGTGGTAAAAATTTTCTCCATATATGGCACATGTGTGCCACGTCCAAAAAAGCACTCCACTCGCTCAGAGAAAAGCGTTTTGGCACTTATGGAACACATTTAGTTTGATGTGCTTTATTGCTTGGCTCACACAACCGTTGTTCAAAAACAGCACTTTATTCGCTCTCAAATGCATTGTGAGCAAAGGATGATACGGCGCGTCATTGTAAACCAGCGGAAGGTGCCAGGAGGCTCATTCCAAGTGTGCCTGACGCAGCTTCTCATCCCGTTCTATCTGCAACAGTTTCGTGTGGCTGAGATGCACTGCTGTGGAGTTACAGCTAAAATGAGAAAATGTGTTTCTCTCGCTGTGATAATGTACTTCAAGCATCCTATAGGCTTTGTGAAGGTGCCAGGAGGCTCATTCCAAGTGTGCCTGACGCAGCTTCTCATCCCGTTCTATCTGCAACAGTTTCGTGTGGCTGAGAAGCACTGCTGTGGAGTTACAGCTAAAATGAGAAAATGTGTTTCTCTCGCTGTGATAATGTATTTCAAGCAACCTATAGGCTTTGTGGTAAAAATTTTCTCCATATATGGCACATGTGTGCCACGTCCAAAAAAGCACTCCACTCGCTCAGAGAAAAGCGTTTTGGCACTTATGGAACACATTTAGTGTGATGTGCTTTAATGCTTGGCTCACACAACCGTTGTTCCAAAAAAGCACTTTATTCGCTCTCAAATGCATTGTGAGCAAAGGATGATACGGCGCGTCATTGTAAACCAGCGGAAGGTGCCAGGAGGCTCATTCCAAGTGTGCCTGACGCAGCTTCTCATCCTGTTCTATCTGCAACAGTTTCGTGTGGCTGAGAAGCACTGCTGTGGAGTTACAGCTAAAATGAGAAAATGTGTTTCTCTCGCTGTGATAATGTTTTTCAAGCAACCTATAGGCTTTGTGGTAAAAATTTTCTCCATATATGGCACATGTGTGCCACGTCCAAAAAAGCACTCCACTCGCTCAGAGAAAAGCGTTTTGGCACTTATGGAACACATTTAGTGTGATGTGCTTTATTGCTTGGCTCACACAACCGTTGTTCCAAAAAAGCACTTTATTCGCTCTCAAATGCATTGTGAGCAAAGGATGATACGGCGCGTCATTGTAAACCAGCGGAAGGTGCCAGGAGGCTCATTCCAAGTGTGCCTGACGCAGCTTCTCATCCCGTTCTATCTGCAACAGTTTCGTGTGGCTGAGAAGCACTGCTGTGGAGTTACAGCTAAAATGAGAAAATGTGTTTCTCTCGCTGTGATAATGTATTTCAAGCAACCTACAGGCTTTGTGGTAAAAATTTTCTCCATATATGGCACGTGTGCCACGTCCAAAAAAGCACTCCACTCGCTCAGAGAAAAGCGTTTTGGCACTTATGGAACACATTTAGTGTGATGTGCTTTATTGCTTGGCTCACACAACCGTTGTTCAAAAACAGCACTTTATTCGCTCTCAAATGCATTGTGAGCAAAGGATGATACGGCGCGTCATTGTAAACCAGCGGAAGGTGCCAGGAGGCTCATTCCAAGTGTGCCTGACGCAGCTTCTCATCCCGTTCTATCTGCAACAGTTTCGTGTGGCTGAGAAGCACTGCTGTGGAGTTACAGCTAAAATGAGAAAATGTGTTTCTCTCGCTGTGATAATGTACTTCAAGCATCCTATAGGCTTTGTGGTAAAAAATTTCTCCATATATGGCACATGTGTGCCACGTCCAAAAGAGCACTCCACTCGCTCAGAGAAAAGCGTTTTGGCACTTATAGAACACAATTAGTGTGATGTGCTTTATTGCTTGGCTCACACAACCGTTGTTCAAAAAAGCACTTTATTCGCTCTCAAATACATTGTGAGCAAAGGATGATACGGCGCGTCATTGTAAACCAGCGGAAGGTGCCAGGAGGCTCATTCCAAGTGTGCCTGACGCAGCTTCTCATCCCGTTCTATCTGCAACAGTTTCGTGTGGCTGAGAAGCACTGCTGTGGAGTTACAGCTAAAATGAGAAAATGTGTTTCTCTCGCTGTGATAATGTATTTCAAGCAACCTATAGGCTTTGTGGTAAAAATTTTCTCCATATATGGCACATGTGTGCCACGTCCAAAAAAGCACTCCACTCGCTCAGAGAAAAGCGTTTTGGCACTTATGGAACACATTTAGTGTGATGTGCTTTATTGCTTGGCTCACACAACCGTTGTTCCAAAACAGCACTTTATTCGCTCTCAAATGCATTGTGAGCAAAGGATGATACGGCGCGTCATTGTAAACCAGCGGAAGGTGCCAGGAGGCTCATTCCAAGTGTGCCTGACGCAGCTTCTCATCCCGTTCTATCTGCAACAGTTTCGTGTGGCTGAGAAGCACTGCTGTGGAGTTACAGCTAAAATGAGAAAATGTGTTTCTCTCGCTGTGATAATGTATTTCAAGCAACCTATAGGCTTTGTGGTAAAAATTTTCTCCATATATGGCACATGTGTGCCACGTCCAAAAAAGCACTCCACTCGCTCAGAGAAAAGCGTTTTGGCACTTATGGAACACATTTAGTGTGATGTGCTTTATTGCTTGGCTCACACAACCGTTGTTCAAAAAAAGCACTTTATTCGCTCTCAAATGCATTGTGAGCAAAGGATGATACGGCGCGTCATTGTAAACCAGCGGAAGGTGCCAGGAGGCTCATTCCAAGTGTGCCTGACGCAGCTTCTCATCCCGTTCTATCTGCAACAGTTTCGTGTGGCTGAAATACACTGCTGTGTAGTTACAGCTAAAATGAGAAAATGTGTTTCTCTCGCTGTGATAATGTACTTCAAGCATCCTATAGGCTTTGTGGTAAAAATTTTCTCCATATATGGCACATGTGTGCCACGTCCAAAAAAGCACTCCACTCGCTCAGAGAAAAGCGTTTTGGCACTTATAGAACACAATTAGTGTGATGTGCTTTATTGCTTGGCTCACACAACCGTTGTTCAAAAAAGCACTTTATTCGCTCTCAAATACATTGTGAGCAAAGGATGATACGGCGCGTCATTGTAAACCAGCGGAAGGTGCCAGGGGGCTCATTCCAAGTGTGCCTGACGCAGCTTCTCATCCCGTTCTATCTGCAACAGTTTCGTGTGGCTGAGAAGCACTGCTGTGGAGTTACAGCTAAAATGAGAAAATGTGTTTCTCTCGCTGTGATAATGTACTTCAAGCATCCTATAGGCTTTGTGGTAAACATTTTCTCCATATATGGCACATGTGTGCCACGTCCAAAAGAGCACTCCACTCGCTCAGAGAAAAGCGTTTTGGCACTTATAGAACACAATTAGTGTGATGTGCTTTATTGCTTGGCTCACACAACCGTTGTTCAAAAAAGCACTTTATTCGCTCTCAAATACATTGTGAGCAAAGGATGATACGGCGCGTCATTGTAAACCAGCGGAAGGTGCCAGGAGGCTCATTCCAAGTGTGCCTGACGCAGCTTCTCATCCCGTTCTATCTGCAACAGTTTCGTGTGGCTGAGAAGCACTGCTGTGGAGTTACAGCTAAAATGAGAAAATGTGTTTCTCTCGCTGTGATAATGTACTTCAAGCATCCTATAGGCTTTGTGGTAAAAATTTTCTCCATATATGGCACATGTGTGTCACGTCCAAAAAAGCACTCCACTCGCTCAGAGAAAAGCGTTTTGGCACTTATAGAACACAATTAGTGTGATGTGCTTTATTGCTTGGCTCACACAACCGTTGTTCAAAAAAGCACTTTATTCGCTCTCAAATACATTGTGAGCAAAGGATGATACGGCGCGTCATTGTAAACCAGCGGAAGGTGCCAGGAGGCTCATTCCAAGTGTGCCTGACGCAGCTTCTCATCCCGTTCTATCTGCAACAGTTTCGTGTGGCTGAGAAGCACTGCTGTGGAGTTACAGCTAAAATGAGAAAATGTGTTTCTCTCGCTGTGATAATGTATTTCAAGCAACCTACAGGCTTTGTGGTAAAAATTTTCTCCATATATGGCACATGTGTGCCACGTCCAAAAAAGCACTCCACTCGCTCAGAGAAAAGCGTTTTGGCACTTATGGAACACATTTAGTTTGATGTGCTTTATTGCTTGGCTCACACAACCGTTGTTCAAAAACAGCACTTTATTCGCTCTCAAATGCATTGTGAGCAAAGGATGATACGGCGCGTCATTGTAAACCAGCGGAAGGTGCCAGGAGGCTCATTCCAAGTGTGCCTGACGCAGCTTCTCATCCCGTTCTATCTGCAACAGTTTCGTGTGGCTGAGATGCACTGCTGTGGAGTTACAGCTAAAATGAGAAAATGTGTTTCTCTCGCTGTGATAATGTACTTCAAGCATCCTATAGGCTTTGTGGTAAAAATTTTCTCCATATATGGCACATGTGTGCCACGTCCAAAAAAGCACTCCACTCGCTCAGAGAAAAGCGTTTTGGCACTTATAGAACACAATTAGTGTGATGTGCTTTATTGCTTGGCTCACACAACCGTTGTTCAAAAAAGCACTTTATTCGCTCTCAAATACATTGTGAGCAAAGGATGATACGGCGCGTCATTGTAAACCAGCGGAAGGTGCCAGGAGGCTCATTCCAAGTGTGCCTGACGCAGCTTCTCATCCCGTTCTATCTGCAACAGTTTCGTGTGGCTGAGAAGCACTGCTGTGGAGTTACAGCTAAAATGAGAAAATGTGTTTCTCTCGCTGTGATAATGTATTTCAAGCAACCTACAGGCTTTGTGGTAAAAATTTTCTCCATATATGGCACATGTGTGCCACGTCCAAAAAAGCACTCCACTCGCTCAGAGAAAAGCGTTTTGGCACTTATGGAACACATTTAGTTTGATGTGCTTTATTGCTTGGCTCACACAACCGTTGTTCAAAAACAGCACTTTATTCGCTCTCAAATGCATTGTGAGCAAAGGATGATACGGCGCGTCATTGTAAACCAGCGGAAGGTGCCAGGAGGCTCATTCCAAGTGTGCCTGACGCAGCTTCTCATCCCGTTCTATCTGCAACAGTTTCGTGTGGCTGAGATGCACTGCTGTGGAGTTACAGCTAAAATGAGAAAATGTGTTTCTCTCGCTGTGATAATGTACTTCAAGCATCCTATAGGCTTTGTGAAGGTGCCAGGAGGCTCATTCCAAGTGTGCCTGACGCAGCTTCTCATCCCGTTCTATCTGCAACAGTTTCGTGTGGCTGAGAAGCACTGCTGTGGAGTTACAGCTAAAATGAGAAAATGTGTTTCTCTCGCTGTGATAATGTACTTCAAGCATCCTATAGGCTTTGTGGTAAAAATTTTCTCCATATATGATACATGTGTGCCACGTCCAAAAGAGCACTCCACTCGCTCAGAGAAAAGCGTTTTGGCACTTATAGAACACAATTAGTGTGATGTGCTTTATTGCTTGGCTCACACAACCGTTGTTCAAAAAAGCACTTTATTCGATCTCAAATACATTGTGAGCAAAGGATGTTACGGCGCGTCATTGTAAACCAGCGGAAGGTGCCAGGAGGCTCATTCCAAGTGTGCCTGACGCAGCTTCTCATCCCGTTCTATCTGCAACAGTTTCGTGTGGCTGAGAAGCACTGCTGTGGAGTTACAGCTAAAATGAGAAAATGTGTTTCTCTCGCTGTGATAATGTATTTCAAGCAACCTATAGGCTTTGTGGTAAAAATTTTCTCCATATATGGCACATGTGTGCCACGTCCAAAAAAGCACTCCACTCGCTCAGAGAAAAGCGTTTTGGCACTTATGGAACACATTTAGTGTGATGTGCTTTAATGCTTGGCTCACACAACCGTTGTTCCAAAAAAGCACTTTATTCGCTCTCAAATGCATTGTGAGCAAAGGATGATACGGCGCGTCATTGTAAACCAGCGGAAGGTGCCAGGAGGCTCATTCCAAGTGTGCCTGACGCAGCTTCTCATCCTGTTCTATCTGCAACAGTTTCGTGTGGCTGAGAAGCACTGCTGTGGAGTTACAGCTAAAATGAGAAAATGTGTTTCTCTCGCTGTGATAATGTTTTTCAAGCAACCTATAGGCTTTGTGGTAAAAATTTTCTCCATATATGGCACATGTGTGCCACGTCCAAAAAAGCACTCCACTCGCTCAGAGAAAAGCGTTTTGGCACTTATGGAACACATTTAGTGTGATGTGCTTTAATGCTTGGCTCACACAACCGTTGTTCCAAAAAAGCACTTTATTCGCTCTCAAATGCATTGTGAGCAAAGGATGATACGGCGCGTCATTGTAAACCAGCGGAAGGTGCCAGGAGGCTCATTCCAAGTGTGCCTGACGCAGCTTCTCATCCCGTTCTATCTGCAACAGTTTCGTGTGGCTGAGAAGCACTGCTGTGGAGTTACAGCTAAAATGAGAAAATGTGTTTCTCTCGCTGTGATAATGTATTTCAAGCAACCTACAGGCTTTGTGGTAAAAATTTTCTCCATATATGGCACATGTGTGCCACGTCCAAAAAAGCACTCCACTCGCTCAGAGAAAAGCGTTTTGGCACTTATGGAACACATTTAGTTTGATGTGCTTTATTGCTTGGCTCACACAACCGTTGTTCAAAAACAGCACTTTATTCGCTCTCAAATGCATTGTGAGCAAAGGATGATACGGCGCGTCATTGTAAACCAGCGGAAGGTGCCAGGAGGCTCATTCCAAGTGTGCCTGACGCAGCTTCTCATCCCGTTCTATCTGCAACAGTTTCGTGTGGCTGAGATGCACTGCTGTGGAGTTACAGCTAAAATGAGAAAATGTGTTTCTCTCGCTGTGATAATGTACTTCAAGCATCCTATAGGCTTTGTGAAGGTGCCAGGAGGCTCATTCCAAGTGTGCCTGACGCAGCTTCTCATCCCGTTCTATCTGCAACAGTTTCGTGTGGCTGAGAAGCACTGCTGTGGAGTTACAGCTAAAATGAGAAAATGTGTTTCTCTCGCTGTGATAATGTACTTCAAGCATCCTATAGGCTTTGTGGTAAAAATTTTCTCCATATATGATACATGTGTGCCACGTCCAAAAGAGCACTCCACTCGCTCAGAGAAAAGCGTTTTGGCACTTATAGAACACAATTAGTGTGATGTGCTTTATTGCTTGGCTCACACAACCGTTGTTCAAAAAAGCACTTTATTCGATCTCAAATACATTGTGAGCAAAGGATGTTACGGCGCGTCATTGTAAACCAGCGGAAGGTGCCAGGAGGCTCATTCCAAGTGTGCCTGACGCAGCTTCTCATCCCGTTCTATCTGCAACAGTTTCGTGTGGCTGAGAAGCACTGCTGTGGAGTTACAGCTAAAATGAGAAAATGTGTTTCTCTCGCTGTGATAATGTATTTCAAGCAACCTATAGGCTTTGTGGTAAAAATTTTCTCCATATATGGCACATGTGTGCCACGTCCAAAAAAGCACTCCACTCGCTCAGAGAAAAGCGTTTTGGCACTTATGGAACACATTTAGTGTGATGTGCTTTAATGCTTGGCTCACACAACCGTTGTTCCAAAAAAGCACTTTATTCGCTCTCAAATGCATTGTGAGCAAAGGATGATACGGCGCGTCATTGTAAACCAGCGGAAGGTGCCAGGAGGCTCATTCCAAGTGTGCCTGACGCAGCTTCTCATCCTGTTCTATCTGCAACAGTTTCGTGTGGCTGAGAAGCACTGCTGTGGAGTTACAGCTAAAATGAGAAAATGTGTTTCTCTCGCTGTGATAATGTTTTTCAAGCAACCTATAGGCTTTGTGGTAAAAATTTTCTCCATATATGGCACATGTGTGCCACGTCCAAAAAAGCACTCCACTCGCTCAGAGAAAAGCGTTTTGGCACTTATGGAACACATTTAGTGTGATGTGCTTTATTGCTTGGCTCACACAACCGTTGTTCCAAAAAAGCACTTTATTCGCTCTCAAATGCATTGTGAGCAAAGGATGATACGGCGCGTCATTGTAAACCAGCGGAAGGTGCCAGGAGGCTCATTCTAAGTGTGCCTGACGCAGCTTCTCATCCCGTTCTATCTGCAACAGTTTCGTGTGGCTGAGAAGCACTGCTGTGGAGTTACAGCTAAAATGAGAAAATGTGTTTCTCTCGCTGTGATAATGTATTTCAAGCAACCTACAGGCTTTGTGGTAAAAATTTTCTCCATATATGGCACATGTGTGCCACGTCCAAAAAAGCACTCCACTCGCTCAGAGAAAAGCGTTTTGGCACTTATGGAACACATTTAGTTTGATGTGCTTTATTGCTTGGCTCACACAACCGTTGTTCAAAAACAGCACTTTATTCGCTCTCAAATGCATTGTGAGCAAAGGATGATACGGCGCGTCATTGTAAACCAGCGGAAGGTGCCAGGAGGCTCATTCCAAGTGTGCCTGACGCAGCTTCTCATCCCGTTCTATCTGCAACAGTTTCGTGTGGCTGAGATGCACTGCTGTGGAGTTACAGCTAAAATGAGAAAATGTGTTTCTCTCGCTGTGATAATGTACTTCAAGCATCCTATAGGCTTTGTGAAGGTGCCAGGAGGCTCATTCCAAGTGTGCCTGACGCAGCTTCTCATCCCGTTCTATCTGCAACAGTTTCGTGTGGCTGAGAAGCACTGCTGTGGCGTTACAGCTAAAATGAGAAAATGTGTTTCTCTCGCTGTGATAATGTACTTCAAGCATCCTATAGGCTTTGTGGTAAAAATTTTCTCCATATATGGCACATGTGTGCCACGTCCAAAAGAGCACTCCACTCGCTCAGAGAAAAGCGTTTTGGCACTTATAGAACACAATTAGTGTGATGTGCTTTATTGCTTGGCTCACACAACCGTTGTTCAAAAAAGCACTTTATTCGATCTCAAATACATTGTGAGCAAAGGATGTTACGGCGCGTCATTGTAAACCAGCGGAAGGTGCCAGGAGGCTCATTCCAAGTGTGCCTGACGCAGCTTCTCATCCCGTTCTATCTGCAACAGTTTCGTGTGGCTGAGAAGCACTGCTGTGGAGTTACAGCTAAAATGAGAAAATGTGTTTCTCTCGCTGTGATAATGTATTTCAAGCAACCTATAGGCTTTGTGGTAAAAATTTTCTCCATATATGGCACATGTGTGCCACGTCCAAAAAAGCACTCCACTCGCTCAGAGAAAAGCGTTTTGGCACTTATGGAACACATTTAGTGTGATGTGCTTTAATGCTTGGCTCACACAACCGTTGTTCCAAAAAAGCACTTTATTCGCTCTCAAATGCATTGTGAGCAAAGGATGATACGGCGCGTCATTGTAAACCAGCGGAAGGTGCCAGGAGGCTCATTCCAAGTGTGCCTGACGCAGCTTCTCATCCTGTTCTATCTGCAACAGTTTCGTGTGGCTGAGAAGCACTGCTGTGGAGTTACAGCTAAAATGAGAAAATGTGTTTCTCTCGCTGTGATAATGTTTTTCAAGCAACCTATAGGCTTTGTGGTAAAAATTTTCTCCATATATGGCACATGTGTGCCACGTCCAAAAAAGCACTCCACTCGCTCAGAGAAAAGCGTTTTGGCACTTATGGAACACATTTAGTTTGATGTGCTTTATTGCTTGGCTCACACAACCGTTGTTCAAAAACAGCACTTTATTCGCTCTCAAATGCATTGTGAGCAAAGGATGATACGGCGCGTCATTGTAAACCAGCGGAAGGTGCCAGGAGGCTCATTCCAAGTGTGCCTGACGCAGCTTCTCATCCCGTTCTATCTGCAACAGTTTCGTGTGGCTGAGATGCACTGCTGTGGAGTTACAGCTAAAATGAGAAAATGTGTTTCTCTCGCTGTGATAATGTACTTCAAGCATCCTATAGGCTTTGTGAAGGTGCCAGGAGGCTCATTCCAAGTGTGCCTGACGCAGCTTCTCATCCCGTTCTATCTGCAACAGTTTCGTGTGGCTGAGAAGCACTGCTGTGGAGTTACAGCTAAAATGAGAAAATGTGTTTCTCTCGCTGTGATAATGTACTTCAAGCATCCTATAGGCTTTGTGGTAAAAATTTTCTCCATATATGGCACATGTGTGCCACGTCCAAAAGAGCACTCCACTCGCTCAGAGAAAAGCGTTTTGGCACTTATAGAACACAATTAGTGTGATGTGCTTTATTGCTTGGCTCACACAACCGTTGTTCAAAAAAGCACTTTATTCGATCTCAAATACATTGTGAGCAAAGGATGTTACGGCGCGTCATTGTAAACCAGCGGAAGGTGCCAGGAGGCTCATTCCAAGTGTGCCTGACGCAGCTTCTCATCCCGTTCTATCTGCAACAGTTTCGTGTGGCTGAGAAGCACTGCTGTGGAGTTACAGCTAAAATGAGAAAATGTGTTTCTCTCGCTGTGATAATGTATTTCAAGCAACCTATAGGCTTTGTGGTAAAAATTTTCTCCATATATGGCACATGTGTGCCACGTCCAAAAAAGCACTCCACTCGCTCAGAGAAAAGCGTTTTGGCACTTATGGAACACATTTAGTGTGATGTGCTTTAATGCTTGGCTCACACAACCGTTGTTCCAAAAAAGCACTTTATTCGCTCTCAAATGCATTGTGAGCAAAGGATGATACGGCGCGTCATTGTAAACCAGCGGAAGGTGCCAGGAGGCTCATTCCAAGTGTGCCTGACGCAGCTTCTCATCCTGTTCTATCTGCAACAGTTTCGTGTGGCTGAGAAGCACTGCTGTGGAGTTACAGCTAAAATGAGAAAATGTGTTTCTCTCGCTGTGAAAATGTTTTTCAAGCAACCTATAGGCTTTGTGGTAAAAATTTTCTCCATATATGGCACATGTGTGCCACGTCCAAAAAAGCACTCCACTCGCTCAGAGAAAAGCGTTTTGGCACTTATGGAACACATTTAGTGTGATGTGCTTTATTGCTTGGCTCACACAACCGTTGTTCCAAAAAAGCACTTTATTCGCTCTCAAATGCATTGTGAGCAAAGGATGATACGGCGCGTCATTGTAAACCAGCGGAAGGTGCCAGGAGGCTCATTCCAAGTGTGCCTGACGCAGCTTCTCATCCCGTTCTATCTGCAACAGTTTCGTGTGGCTGAGAAGCACTGCTGTGGAGTTACAGCTAAAATGAGAAAATGTGTTTCTCTCGCTGTGATAATGTATTTCAAGCAACCTACAGGCTTTGTGGTAAAAATTTTCTCCATATATGGCACGTGTGCCACGTCCAAAAAAGCACTCCACTCGCTCAGAGAAAAGCGTTTTGGCACTTATGGAACACATTTAGTGTGATGTGCTTTATTGCTTGGCTCACACAACCGTTGTTCAAAAACAGCACTTTATTCGCTCTCAAATGCATTGTGAGCAAAGGATGATACGGCGCGTCATTGTAAACCAGCGGAAGGTGCCAGGAGGCTCATTCCAAGTGTGCCTGACGCAGCTTCTCATCCCGTTCTATCTGCAACAGTTTCGTGTGGCTGAGAAGCACTGCTGTGGAGTTACAGCTAAAATGAGAAAATGTGTTTCTCTCGCTGTGATAATGTACTTCAAGCATCCTATAGGCTTTGTGGTAAAAAATTTCTCCATATATGGCACATGTGTGCCACGTCCAAAAGAGCACTCCACTCGCTCAGAGAAAAGCGTTTTGGCACTTATAGAACACAATTAGTGTGATGTGCTTTATTGCTTGGCTCACACAACCGTTGTTCAAAAAAGCACTTTATTCGCTCTCAAATACATTGTGAGCAAAGGATGATACGGCGCGTCATTGTAAACCAGCGGAAGGTGCCAGGAGGCTCATTCCAAGTGTGCCTGACGCAGCTTCTCATCCCGTTCTATCTGCAACAGTTTCGTGTGGCTGAGAAGCACTGCTGTGGAGTTACAGCTAAAATGAGAAAATGTGTTTCTCTCGCTGTGATAATGTATTTCAAGCAACCTATAGGCTTTGTGGTAAAAATTTTCTCCATATATGGCACATGTGTGCCACGTCCAAAAAAGCACTCCACTCGCTCAGAGAAAAGCGTTTTGGCACTTATGGAACACATTTAGTGTGATGTGCTTTATTGCTTGGCTCACACAACCGTTGTTCCAAAAAAGCACTTTATTCGCTCTCAAATGCATTGTGAGCAAAGGATGATACGGCGCGTCATTGTAAACCAGCGGAAGGTGCCAGGAGGCTCATTCCAAGTGTGCCTGACGCAGCTTCTCATCCCGTTCTATCTGCAACAGTTTCGTGTGGCTGAGAAGCACTGCTGTGGAGTTACAGCTAAAATGAGAAAATGTGTTTCTCTCGCTGTGATAATGTATTTCAAGCAACCTATAGGCTTTGTGGTAAAAATTTTCTCCATATATGGCACATGTGTGCCACGTCCAAAAAAGCACTCCACTCGCTCAGAGAAAAGCGTTTTGGCACTTATGGAACACATTTAGTGTGATGTGCTTTATTGCTTGGCTCACACAACCGTTGTTCAAAAAAAGCACTTTATTCGCTCTCAAATGCATTGTGAGCAAAGGATGATACGGCGCGTCATTGTAAACAGCGGAAGGTGCCAGGAGGCTCATTCCAAGTGTGCCTGACGCAGCTTCTCATCCCGTTCTGTCTGCAACAGTTTCGTGTGGCTGAGATACACTGCTGTGGAGTTACAGCTAAAATGAGAAAATGTGTTTCTCTCGCTGTGATAATGTACTTCAAGCATCCTATAGGCTTTGTGGTAAAAATTTTCTCCATATATGGCACATGTGTGCCACGTCCAAAAAAGCACTCCACTCGCTCAGAGAAAAGCGTTTTGGCACTTATAGAACACAATTAGTGTGATGTGCTTTATTGCTTGGCTCACACAACCGTTGTTCAAAAAAGCACTTTATTCGCTCTCAAATACATTGTGAGCAAAGGATGATACGGCGCGTCATTGTAAACCAGCGGAAGGTGCCAGGGGGCTCATTCCAAGTGTGCCTGACGCAGCTTCTCATCCCGTTCTATCTGCAACAGTTTCGTGTGGCTGAGAAGCACTGCTGTGGAGTTACAGCTAAAATGAGAAAATGTGTTTCTCTCGCTGTGATAATGTACTTCAAGCATCCTATAGGCTTTGTGGTAAACATTTTCTCCATATATGGCACGTGTGCCACGTCCAAAAAAGCACTCCACTCGCTCAGAGAAAAGCGTTTTGGCACTTATGGAACACATTTAGTGTGATGTGCTTTATTGCTTGGCTCACACAACCGTTGTTCAAAAACAGCACTTTATTCGCTCTCAAATGCATTGTGAGCAAAGGATGATACGGCGCGTCATTGTAAACCAGCGGAAGGTGCCAGGAGGCTCATTCCAAGTGTGCCTGACGCAGCTTCTCATCCCGTTCTATCTGCAACAGTTTCGTGTGGCTGAGAAGCACTGCTGTGGAGTTACAGCTAAAATGAGAAAATGTGTTTCTCTCGCTGTGATAATGTACTTCAAGCATCCTATAGGCTTTGTGGTAAAAAATTTCTCCATATATGGCACATGTGTGCCACGTCCAAAAGAGCACTCCACTCGCTCAGAGAAAAGCGTTTTGGCACTTATAGAACACAATTAGTGTGATGTGCTTTATTGCTTGGCTCACACAACCGTTGTTCAAAAAAGCACTTTATTCGCTCTCAAATACATTGTGAGCAAAGGATGATACGGCGCGTCATTGTAAACCAGCGGAAGGTGCCAGGAGGCTCATTCCAAGTGTGCCTGACGCAGCTTCTCACCCCGTTCTATCTGCAACAGTTTCGTGTGGCTGAGAAGCACTGCTGTGGAGTTACAGCTAAAATGAGAAAATGTGTTTCTCTCGCTGTGATAATGTATTTCAAGCAACCTATAGGCTTTGTGGTAAAAATTTTCTCCATATATGGCACATGTGTGCCACGTCCAAAAAAGCACTCCACTCGCTCAGAGAAAAGCGTTTTGGCACTTATGGAACACATTTAGTGTGATGTGCTTTATTGCTTGGCTCACACAACCGTTGTTCAAAAAAAGCACTTTATTCGCTCTCAAATGCATTGTGAGCAAAGGATGATACGGCGCGTCATTGTAAACAGCGGAAGGTGCCAGGAGGCTCATTCCAAGTGTGCCTGACGCAGCTTCTCATCCCGTTCTATCTGCAACAGTTTCGTGTGGCTGAGATACACTGCTGTGGAGTTACAGCTAAAATGAGAAAATGTGTTTCTCTCGCTGTGATAATGTACTTCAAGCATCCTATAGGCTTTGTGGTAAAAATTTTCTCCATATATGGCACATGTGTGCCACGTCCAAAAAAGCACTCCACTCGCTCAGAGAAAAGCGTTTTGGCACTTATAGAACACAATTAGTGTGATGTGCTTTATTGCTTGGCTCACACAACCGTTGTTCAAAAAAGCACTTTATTCGCTCTCAAATACATTGTGAGCAAAGGATGATACGGCGCGTCATTGTAAACCAGCGGAAGGTGCCAGGAGGCTCATTCCAAGTGTGCCTGACGCAGCTTCTCATCCCGTTCTATCTGCAACAGTTTCGTGTGGCTGAGAAGCACTGCTGTGGAGTTACAGCTAAAATGAGAAAATGTGTTTCTCTCGCTGTGATAATGTTTTTCAAGCAACCTATAGGCTTTGTGGTAAAAATTTTCTCCATATATGGCACATGTGTGCCACGTCCAAAAAAGCACTCCACTCGCTCAGAGAAAAGCGTTTTGGCACTTATGGAACACATTTAGTGTGATGTGCTTTATTGCTTGGCTCACACAACCGTTGTTCCAAAAAAGCACTTTATTCGCTCTCAAATGCATTGTGAGCAAAGGATGATACGGCGCGTCATTGTAAAACAGCGGAAGGTGCCAGGAGGCTCATTCCAAGTGTGCCTGACGCAGCTTCTCATCCCGTTCTATCTGCAACAGTTTCGTGTGGCTGAGATGCACTGCTGTGGAGTTACAGCTAAAATGAGAAAATGTGTTTCTCTCGCTGTGATAATGTACTTCAAGCATCCTATAGGCTTTGTGGTAAAAATTTTCTCCATATATGGCACATGTGTGCCACGTCCAAAAAAGCACTCCACTCGCTCAGAGAAAAGCGTTTTGGCACTTATAGAACACAATTAGTGTGATGTGCTTTATTGCTTGGCTCACACAACCGTTGTTCAAAAAAGCACTTTATTCGCTCTCAAATACATTGTGAGCAAAGGATGATACGGCGCGTCATTGTAAACCAGCGGAAGGTGCCAGGAGGCTCATTCCAAGTGTGCCTGACGCAGCTTCTCATCCCGTTCTATCTGCAACAGTTTCGTGTGGCTGAGAAGCACTGCTGTGGAGTTACAGCTAAAATGAGAAAATGTGTTTCTCTCGCTGTGATAATGTACTTCAAGCATCCTATAGGCTTTGTGAAGGTGCCAGGAGGCTCATTCCAAGTGTGCCTGACGCAGCTTCTCATCCCGTTCTATCTGCAACAGTTTCGTGTGGCTGAGAAGCACTGCTGTGGAGTTACAGCTAAAATGAGAAAATGTGTTTCTCTCGCTGTGATAATGTACTTCAAGCATCCTATAGGCTTTGTGGTAAAAATTTTCTCCATATATGGCACATGTGTGCCACGTCCAAAAGAGCACTCCACTCGCTCAGAGAAAAGCGTTTTGGCACTTATAGAACACAATTAGTGTGATGTGCTTTATTGCTTGGCTCACACAACCGTTGTTCAAAAAAGCACTTTATTCGATCTCAAATACATTGTGAGCAAAGGATGATACGGCGCGTCATTGTAAACCAGCGGAAGGTGCCAGGAGGCTCATTCCAAGTGTGCCTGACGCAGCTTCTCATCCCGTTCTATCTGCAACAGTTTCGTGTGGCTGAGAAGCACTGCTGTGGAGTTACAGCTAAAATGAGAAAATGTGTTTCTCTCGCTGTGATAATGTATTTCAAGCAACCTATAGGCTTTGTGTAAAAATTTTCTCCATATATGGCACATGTGTGCCACGTCCAAAAAAGCACTCCACTCGCTCAGAGAAAAGCGTTTTGGCACTTATGGAACACATTTAGTGTGATGTGCTTTATTGCTTGGCTCACACAACCGTTGTTCCAAAAAAGCACTTTATTCGCTCTCAAATGCATTGTGAGCAAAGGATGATACGGCGCGTCATTGTAAACCAGCGGAAGGTGCCAGGAGGCTCATTCCAAGTGTGCCTGACGCAGCTTCTCATCCCGTTCTATCTGCAACAGTTTCGTGTGGCTGAGAAGCACTGCTGTGGAGTTACAGCTAAAATGAGAAAATGTGTTTCTCTCGCTGTGATAATGTATTTCAAGCAACCTATAGGCTTTGTGGTAAAAATTTTCTCCATATATGGCACATGTGTGCCACGTCCAAAAAAGCACTCCACTCGCTCAGAGAAAAGCGTTTTGGCACTTATGGAACACATTTAGTGTGATGTGCTTTATTGCTTGGCTCACACAACCGTTGTTCCAAAAAAGCACTTTATTCGCTCTCAAATGCATTGTGAGCAAAGGATGATACGGCGCGTCATTGTAAACCAGCGGAAGGTGCCAGGAGGCTCATTCCAAGTGTGCCTGACGCAGCTTCTCATCCCGTTCTATCTGCAACAGTTTCGTGTGGCTGAGAAGCACTGCTGTGGAGTTACAGCTAAAATGAGAAAATGTGTTTCTCTCGCTGTGATAATGTATTTCAAGCAACCTATAGGCTTTGTGGTAAAAATTTTCTCCATATATGGCACATGTGTGCCACGTCCAAAAAAGCACTCCACTCGCTCAGAGAAAAGCGTTTTGGCACTTATGGAACACATTTAGTGTGATGTGCTTTATTGCTTGGCTCACACAACCGTTGTTCAAAAACAGCACTTTATTCGCTCTCAAATGCATTGTGAGCAAAGGATGATACGGCGCGTCATTGTAAACCAGCGGAAGGTGCCAGGAGGCTCATTCCAAGTGTGCCTGACGCAGCTTCTCATCCCGTTCTATCTGCAACAGTTTCGTGTGGCTGAGATGCACTGCTGTGGAGTTACAGCTAAAATGAGAAAATGTGTTTCTCTCGCTGTGATAATGTATTTCAAGCAACCTATAGGCTTTGTGGTAAAAATTTTCTCCATATATGGCACATGTGTGCCACGTCCAAAAAAGCACTCCACTCGCTCAGAGAAAAGCGTTTTGGCACTTATAGAACACAATTAGTGTGATGTGCTTTATTGCTTGGCTCACACAACCGTTGTTCCAAAAAAGCACTTTATTCGCTCTCAAATACATTGTGAGCAAAGGATGATACGGCGCGTCATTG
The DNA here is from genome assembly GCF_030265055.1 of Doryrhamphus excisus. Taxonomy (NCBI): domain Eukaryota; kingdom Metazoa; phylum Chordata; class Actinopteri; order Syngnathiformes; family Syngnathidae; genus Doryrhamphus; species Doryrhamphus excisus. Next base: position 19,044,730 of record NC_080475.1, on the reverse strand, counting down.
TAAACCAGCGGAAGGTGCCAGGAGGCTCATTCCAAGTGTGCCTGACGCAGCTTCTCATCCCGTTCTATCTGCAACAGTTTCGTGTGGCTGAGAAGCACTGCTGTGGAGTTACAGCTAAAATGAGAAAATGTGTTTCTCTCGCTGTGATAATGTATTTCAAGCAACCTACAGGCTTTGTGGTAAAAATTTTCTCCATATATGGCACATGTGTGCCACGTCCAAAAAAGCACTCCACTCGCTCAGAGAAAAGCGTTTTGGCACTTATGGAACACATTTAGTGTGATGTGCTTTATTGCTTGGCTCACACAACCGTTGTTCAAAAACAGCACTTTATTCGCTCTCAAATGCATTGTGAGCAAAGGATGATACGGCGCGTCATTGTAAACCAGCGGAAGGTGCCAGGAGGCTCATTCCAAGTGTGCCTGACGCAACTTCTCATCCCGTTCTATCTGCAACAGTTTCGTGTGGCTGAGAAGCACTGCTGTGGAGTTACAGCTAAAATGAGAAAATGTGTTTCTCTCGCTGTGATAATGTATTTCAAGCAACCTATAGGCTTTGTGGTAAAAATTTTCTCCATATATGGCACATGTGTGCCACGTCCAAAAAAGCACTCCACTCGCTCAGAGAAAAGCGTTTTGGCACTTATGGAACACATTTAGTGTGATGTGCTTTATTGCTTGGCTCACACAACCGTTGTTCAAAAAAAGCACTTTATTCGCTCTCAAATGCATTGTGAGCAAAGGATGATACGGCGCGTCATTGTAAACAGCGGAAGGTGCCAGGAGGCTCATTCCAAGTGTGCCTGACGCAGCTTCTCATCCCGTTCTATCTGCAACAGTTTCGTGTGGCTGAGATGCACTGCTGTGGAGTTACAGCTAAAATGAGAAAATGTGTTTCTCTCGCTGTGATAATGTACTTCAAGCATCCTATAGGCTTTGTGGTAAAAATTTTCTCCATATATGGCACATGTGTGCCACGTCCAAAAAAGCACTCCACTCGCTCAGAGAAAAGCGTTTTGGCACTTATAGAACACAATTAGTGTGATGTGCTTTATTGCTTGGCTCACACAACCGTTGTTCAAAAAAGCACTTTATTCGCTCTCAAATACATTGTGAGCAAAGGATGATACGGCGCGTCATTGTAAACCAGCGGAAGGTGCCAGGAGGCTCATTCCAAGTGTGCCTGACGCAGCTTCTCATCCCGTTCTATCTGCAACAGTTTCGTGTGGCTGAGAAGCACTGCTGTGGAGTTACAGCTAAAATGAGAAAATGTGTTTCTCTCGCTGTGATAATGTATTTCAAGCAACCTACAGGCTTTGTGGTAAAAATTTTCTCAATATATGGCACATGTGTGCCACGTCCAAAAAAGCACTCCACTCGCTCAGAGAAAAGCGTTTTGGCACTTATGGAACACATTTAGTGTGATGTGCTTTATTGCTTGGCTCACACAACCGTTGTTCCAAAAAAGCACTTTATTCGCTCTCAAATGCATTGTGAGCAAAGGATGATACGGCGCGTCATTGTAAACCAGCGGAAAGTGCCAGGAGGCTCATTCCAAGTGTGCCTGACGCAGCTTCTCATCCCGTTCTATCTGCAACAGTTTCGTGTGGCTGAGAAGCACTGCTGTGGAGTTACAGCTAAAATGAGAAAATGTGTTTCTCTCGCTGTGATAATGTATTTCAAGCAACCTACAGGCTTTGTGGTAAAAATTTTCTCCATATATGGCACATGTGTGCCACGTCCAAAAAAGCACTCCACTCGCTCAGAGAAAAGCGTTTTGGCACTTATGGAACACATTTAGTGTGATGTGCTTTATTGCTTGGCTCACACAACCGTTGTTCAAAAAAGCACTTTATTCGCTCTCAAATGCATTGTGAGCAAAGGATGATACGGCGCGTCATTGTAAACCAGCGGAAGGTGCCAGGAGGCTCATCCCAAGTGTGCCTGACGCAGCTTCTCATCCCGTTCTATCTGCAACAGTTTCGTGTGGCTGAGAAGCACTGCTGTGGAGTTACAGCTAAAATGAGAAAATGTGTTTCTCTCGCTGTGATAATGTATTTCAAGCAACCTATAGGCTTTGTGGTAAAAATTTTCTCCATATATGGCACATGTGTGCCACGTCCAAAAAAGCACTCCACTCGCTCAGAGAAAAGCGTTTTGGCACTTATGGAACACATTTAGTGTGATGTGCTTTATTGCTTGGCTCACACAACCGTTGTTCAAAAAAAGCACTTTATTCGCTCTCAAATGCATTGTGAGCAAAGGATGATACGGCGCGTCATTGTAAACCAGCGGAAGGTGCCAGGAGGCTCATTCCAAGTGTGCCTGACGCAGCTTCTCATCCCGTTCTATCTGCAACAGTTTCGTGTGGCTGAGAAGCACTGCTGTGGAGTTACAGCTAAAATGAGAAAATGTGTTTCTCTCGCTGTGATAATGTACTTCAAGCATCCTATAGGCTTTGTGGTAAAAATTTTCTCCATATATGGCACATGTGTGCCACGTCCAAAAAAGCACTCCACTCGCTCAGAGAAAAGCGTTTTGGCACTTATAGAACACAATTAGTGTGATGTGCTTTATTGCTTGGCTCACACAACCGTTGTTCAAAAAAGCACTTTATTCGCTCTCAAATACATTGTGAGCAAAGGATGATACGGCGCGTCATTGTAAACCAGCGGAAGGTGCCAGGAGGCTCATTCCAAGTGTGCCTGACGCAACTTCTCATCCCGTTCTATCTGCAACAGTTTCGTGTGGCTGAGAAGCACTGCTGTGGAGTTACAGCTAAAATGAGAAAATGTGTTTCTCTCGCTGTGATAATGTATTTCAAGCAACCTATAGGCTTTGTGGTAAAAATTTTCTCCATATATGGCACATGTGTGCCACGTCCAAAAAAGCACTCCACTCGCTCAGAGAAAAGCGTTTTGGCACTTATGGAACACATTTAGTGTGATGTGCTTTATTGCTTGGCTCACACAACCGTTGTTCAAAAAAAGCACTTTATTCGCTCTCAAATGCATTGTGAGCAAAGGATGATACGGCGCGTCATTGTAAACAGCGGAAGGTGCCAGGAGGCTCATTCCAAGTGTGCCTGACGCAGCTTCTCATCCCGTTCTATCTGCAACAGTTTCGTGTGGCTGAGATGCACTGCTGTGGAGTTACAGCTAAAATGAGAAAATGTGTTTCTCTCGCTGTGATAATGTACTTCAAGCATCCTATAGGCTTTGTGGTAAAAATTTTCTCCATATATGGCACATGTGTGCCACGTCCAAAAAAGCACTCCACTCGCTCAGAGAAAAGCGTTTTGGCACTTATAGAACACAATTAGTGTGATGTGCTTTATTGCTTGGCTCACACAACCGTTGTTCAAAAAAGCACTTTATTCGCTCTCAAATACATTGTGAGCAAAGGATGATACGGCGCGTCATTGTAAACCAGCGGAAGGTGCCAGGAGGCTCATTCCAAGTGTGCCTGACGCAGCTTCTCATCCCGTTCTATCTGCAACAGTTTCGTGTGGCTGAGAAGCACTGCTGTGGAGTTACAGCTAAAATGAGAAAATGTGTTTCTCTCGCTGTGATAATGTATTTCAAGCAACCTACAGGCTTTGTGGTAAAAATTTTCTCAATATATGGCACATGTGTGCCACGTCCAAAAAAGCACTCCACTCGCTCAGAGAAAAGCGTTTTGGCACTTATGGAACACATTTAGTGTGATGTGCTTTATTGCTTGGCTCACACAACCGTTGTTCCAAAAAAGCACTTTATTCGCTCTCAAATGCATTGTGAGCAAAGGATGATACGGCGCGTCATTGTAAACCAGCGGAAAGTGCCAGGAGGCTCATTCCAAGTGTGCCTGACGCAGCTTCTCATCCCGTTCTATCTGCAACAGTTTCGTGTGGCTGAGAAGCACTGCTGTGGAGTTACAGCTAAAATGAGAAAATGTGTTTCTCTCGCTGTGATAATGTATTTCAAGCAACCTACAGGCTTTGTGGTAAAAATTTTCTCCATATATGGCACATGTGTGCCACGTCCAAAAAAGCACTCCACTCGCTCAGAGAAAAGCGTTTTGGCACTTATGGAACACATTTAGTGTGATGTGCTTTATTGCTTGGCTCACACAACCGTTGTTCCAAAAAAGCACTTTATTCGCTCTCAAATGCATTGTGAGCAAAGGATGATACGGCGCGTCATTGTAAAACAGCGGAAGGTGCCAGGAGGCTCATTCCAAGTGTGCCTGACGCAGCTTCTCATCCCGTTCTATCTGCAACAGTTTCGTGTGGCTGAGATGCACTGCTGTGGAGTTACAGCTAAAATGAGAAAATGTGTTTCTCTCGCTGTGATAATGTACTTCAAGCATCCTATAGGCTTTGTGGTAAAAATTTTCTCCATATATGGCACATGTGTGCCACGTCCAAAAAAGCACTCCACTCGCTCAGAGAAAAGCGTTTTGGCACTTATAGAACACAATTAGTGTGATGTGCTTTATTGCTTGGCTCACACAACCGTTGTTCAAAAAAGCACTTTATTCGCTCTCAAATACATTGTGAGCAAAGGATGATACGGCGCGTCATTGTAAACCAGCGGAAGGTGCCAGGAGGCTCATTCCAAGTGTGCCTGACGCAGCTTCTCATCCCGTTCTATCTGCAACAGTTTCGTGTGGCTGAGAAGCACTGCTGTGGAGTTACAGCTAAAATGAGAAAATGTGTTTCTCTCGCTGTGATAATGTTTTTCAAGCAACCTATAGGCTTTGTGGTAAAAATTTTCTCCATATATGGCACATGTGTGCCACGTCCAAAAAAGCACTCCACTCGCTCAGAGAAAAGCGTTTTGGCACTTATGGAACACATTTAGTGTGATGTGCTTTATTGCTTGGCTCACACAACCGTTGTTCCAAAAAAGCACTTTATTCGCTCTCAAATGCATTGTGAGCAAAGGATGATACGGCGCGTCATTGTAAACCAGCGGAAGGTGCCAGGAGGCTCATTCCAAGTGTGCCTGACGCAGCTTCTCATCCCGTTCTATCTGCAACAGTTTCGTGTGGCTGAGATGCACTGCTGTGGAGTTACAGCTAAAATGAGAAAATGTGTTTCTCTCGCTGTGATAATGTACTTCAAGCATCCTATAGGCTTTGTGGTAAAAATTTTCTCCATATATGGCACATGTGTGCCACGTCCAAAAAAGCACTCCACTCGCTCAGAGAAAAGCGTTTTGGCACTTATAGAACACAATTAGTGTGATGTGCTTTATTGCTTGGCTCACACAACCGTTGTTCAAAAAAGCACTTTATTCGCTCTCAAATACATTGTGAGCAAAGGATGATACGGCGCGTCATTGTAAACCAGCGGAAGGTGCCAGGAGGCTCATTCCAAGTGTGCCTGACGCAGCTTCTCATCCCGTTCTATCTGCAACAGTTTCGTGTGGCTGAGAAGCACTGCTGTGGAGTTACAGCTAAAATGAGAAAATGTGTTTCTCTCGCTGTGATAATGTATTTCAAGCAACCTACAGGCTTTGTGGTAAAAATTTTCTCCATATATGGCACATGTGTGCCACGTCCAAAAAAGCACTCCACTCGCTCAGAGAAAAGCGTTTTGGCACTTATGGAACACATTTAGTTTGATGTGCTTTATTGCTTGGCTCACACAACCGTTGTTCAAAAACAGCACTTTATTCGCTCTCAAATGCATTGTGAGCAAAGGATGATACGGCGCGTCATTGTAAACCAGCGGAAGGTGCCAGGAGGCTCATTCCAAGTGTGCCTGACGCAGCTTCTCATCCCGTTCTATCTGCAACAGTTTCGTGTGGCTGAGATGCACTGCTGTGGAGTTACAGCTAAAATGAGAAAATGTGTTTCTCTCGCTGTGATAATGTACTTCAAGCATCCTATAGGCTTTGTGAAGGTGCCAGGAGGCTCATTCCAAGTGTGCCTGACGCAGCTTCTCATCCCGTTCTATCTGCAACAGTTTCGTGTGGCTGAGAAGCACTGCTGTGGAGTTACAGCTAAAATGAGAAAATGTGTTTCTCTCGCTGTGATAATGTACTTCAAGCATCCTATAGGCTTTGTGGTAAAAATTTTCTCCATATATGATACATGTGTGCCACGTCCAAAAGAGCACTCCACTCGCTCAGAGAAAAGCGTTTTGGCACTTATAGAACACAATTAGTGTGATGTGCTTTATTGCTTGGCTCACACAACCGTTGTTCAAAAAAGCACTTTATTCGATCTCAAATACATTGTGAGCAAAGGATGTTACGGCGCGTCATTGTAAACCAGCGGAAGGTGCCAGGAGGCTCATTCCAAGTGTGCCTGACGCAGCTTCTCATCCCGTTCTATCTGCAACAGTTTCGTGTGGCTGAGAAGCACTGCTGTGGAGTTACAGCTAAAATGAGAAAATGTGTTTCTCTCGCTGTGATAATGTATTTCAAGCAACCTATAGGCTTTGTGGTAAAAATTTTCTCCATATATGGCACATGTGTGCCACGTCCAAAAAAGCACTCCACTCGCTCAGAGAAAAGCGTTTTGGCACTTATGGAACACATTTAGTGTGATGTGCTTTAATGCTTGGCTCACACAACCGTTGTTCCAAAAAAGCACTTTATTCGCTCTCAAATGCATTGTGAGCAAAGGATGATACGGCGCGTCATTGTAAACCAGCGGAAGGTGCCAGGAGGCTCATTCCAAGTGTGCCTGACGCAGCTTCTCATCCTGTTCTATCTGCAACAGTTTCGTGTGGCTGAGAAGCACTGCTGTGGAGTTACAGCTAAAATGAGAAAATGTGTTTCTCTCGCTGTGATAATGTTTTTCAAGCAACCTATAGGCTTTGTGGTAAAAATTTTCTCCATATATGGCACATGTGTGCCACGTCCAAAAAAGCACTCCACTCGCTCAGAGAAAAGCGTTTTGGCACTTATGGAACACATTTAGTGTGATGTGCTTTATTGCTTGGCTCACACAACCGTTGTTCCAAAAAAGCACTTTATTCGCTCTCAAATGCATTGTGAGCAAAGGATGATACGGCGCGTCATTGTAAACCAGCGGAAGGTGCCAGGAGGCTCATTCTAAGTGTGCCTGACGCAGCTTCTCATCCCGTTCTATCTGCAACAGTTTCGTGTGGCTGAGAAGCACTGCTGTGGAGTTACAGCTAAAATGAGAAAATGTGTTTCTCTCGCTGTGATAATGTATTTCAAGCAACCTACAGGCTTTGTGGTAAAAATTTTCTCCATATATGGCACATGTGTGCCACGTCCAAAAAAGCACTCCACTCGCTCAGAGAAAAGCGTTTTGGCACTTATGGAACACATTTAGTTTGATGTGCTTTATTGCTTGGCTCACACAACCGTTGTTCAAAAACAGCACTTTATTCGCTCTCAAATGCATTGTGAGCAAAGGATGATACGGCGCGTCATTGTAAACCAGCGGAAGGTGCCAGGAGGCTCATTCCAAGTGTGCCTGACGCAGCTTCTCATCCCGTTCTATCTGCAACAGTTTCGTGTGGCTGAGATGCACTGCTGTGGAGTTACAGCTAAAATGAGAAAATGTGTTTCTCTCGCTGTGATAATGTACTTCAAGCATCCTATAGGCTTTGTGAAGGTGCCAGGAGGCTCATTCCAAGTGTGCCTGACGCAGCTTCTCATCCCGTTCTATCTGCAACAGTTTCGTGTGGCTGAGAAGCACTGCTGTGGAGTTACAGCTAAAATGAGAAAATGTGTTTCTCTCGCTGTGATAATGTACTTCAAGCATCCTATAGGCTTTGTGGTAAAAATTTTCTCCATATATGGCACATGTGTGCCACGTCCAAAAGAGCACTCCACTCGCTCAGAGAAAAGCGTTTTGGCACTTATAGAACACAATTAGTGTGATGTGCTTTATTGCTTGGCTCACACAACCGTTGTTCAAAAAAGCACTTTATTCGATCTCAAATACATTGTGAGCAAAGGATGTTACGGCGCGTCATTGTAAACCAGCGGAAGGTGCCAGGAGGCTCATTCCAAGTGTGCCTGACGCAGCTTCTCATCCCGTTCTATCTGCAACAGTTTCGTGTGGCTGAGAAGCACTGCTGTGGAGTTACAGCTAAAATGAGAAAATGTGTTTCTCTCGCTGTGATAATGTATTTCAAGCAACCTATAGGCTTTGTGGTAAAAATTTTCTCCATATATGGCACATGTGTGCCACGTCCAAAAAAGCACTCCACTCGCTCAGAGAAAAGCGTTTTGGCACTTATGGAACACATTTAGTGTGATGTGCTTTAATGCTTGGCTCACACAACCGTTGTTCCAAAAAAGCACTTTATTCGCTCTCAAATGCATTGTGAGCAAAGGATGATACGGCGCGTCATTGTAAACCAGCGGAAGGTGCCAGGAGGCTCATTCCAAGTGTGCCTGACGCAGCTTCTCATCCTGTTCTATCTGCAACAGTTTCGTGTGGCTGAGAAGCACTGCTGTGGAGTTACAGCTAAAATGAGAAAATGTGTTTCTCTCGCTGTGATAATGTTTTTCAAGCAACCTATAGGCTTTGTGGTAAAAATTTTCTCCATATATGGCACATGTGTGCCACGTCCAAAAAAGCACTCCACTCGCTCAGAGAAAAGCGTTTTGGCACTTATGGAACACATTTAGTTTGATGTGCTTTATTGCTTGGCTCACACAACCGTTGTTCAAAAACAGCACTTTATTCGCTCTCAAATGCATTGTGAGCAAAGGATGATACGGCGCGTCATTGTAAACCAGCGGAAGGTGCCAGGAGGCTCATTCCAAGTGTGCCTGACGCAGCTTCTCATCCCGTTCTATCTGCAACAGTTTCGTGTGGCTGAGATGCACTGCTGTGGAGTTACAGCTAAAATGAGAAAATGTGTTTCTCTCGCTGTGATAATGTACTTCAAGCATCCTATAGGCTTTGTGAAGGTGCCAGGAGGCTCATTCCAAGTGTGCCTGACGCAGCTTCTCATCCCGTTCTATCTGCAACAGTTTCGTGTGGCTGAGAAGCACTGCTGTGGAGTTACAGCTAAAATGAGAAAATGTGTTTCTCTCGCTGTGATAATGTACTTCAAGCATCCTATAGGCTTTGTGGTAAAAATTTTCTCCATATATGGCACATGTGTGCCACGTCCAAAAGAGCACTCCACTCGCTCAGAGAAAAGCGTTTTGGCACTTATAGAACACAATTAGTGTGATGTGCTTTATTGCTTGGCTCACACAACCGTTGTTCAAAAAAGCACTTTATTCGATCTCAAATACATTGTGAGCAAAGGATGTTACGGCGCGTCATTGTAAACCAGCGGAAGGTGCCAGGAGGCTCATTCCAAGTGTGCCTGACGCAGCTTCTCATCCCGTTCTATCTGCAACAGTTTCGTGTGGCTGAGAAGCACTGCTGTGGAGTTACAGCTAAAATGAGAAAATGTGTTTCTCTCGCTGTGATAATGTATTTCAAGCAACCTATAGGCTTTGTGGTAAAAATTTTCTCCATATATGGCACATGTGTGCCACGTCCAAAAAAGCACTCCACTCGCTCAGAGAAAAGCGTTTTGGCACTTATGGAACACATTTAGTGTGATGTGCTTTAATGCTTGGCTCACACAACCGTTGTTCCAAAAAAGCACTTTATTCGCTCTCAAATGCATTGTGAGCAAAGGATGATACGGCGCGTCATTGTAAACCAGCGGAAGGTGCCAGGAGGCTCATTCCAAGTGTGCCTGACGCAGCTTCTCATCCTGTTCTATCTGCAACAGTTTCGTGTGGCTGAGAAGCACTGCTGTGGAGTTACAGCTAAAATGAGAAAATGTGTTTCTCTCGCTGTGATAATGTTTTTCAAGCAACCTATAGGCTTTGTGGTAAAAATTTTCTCCATATATGGCACATGTGTGCCACGTCCAAAAAAGCACTCCACTCGCTCAGAGAAAAGCGTTTTGGCACTTATGGAACACATTTAGTGTGATGTGCTTTATTGCTTGGCTCACACAACCGTTGTTCCAAAAAAGCACTTTATTCGCTCTCAAATGCATTGTGAGCAAAGGATGATACGGCGCGTCATTGTAAACCAGCGGAAGGTGCCAGGAGGCTCATTCCAAGTGTGCCTGACGCAGCTTCTCATCCCGTTCTATCTGCAACAGTTTCGTGTGGCTGAGAAGCACTGCTGTGGAGTTACAGCTAAAATGAGAAAATGTGTTTCTCTCGCTGTGATAATGTATTTCAAGCAACCTACAGGCTTTGTGGTAAAAATTTTCTCCATATATGGCACGTGTGCCACGTCCAAAAAAGCACTCCACTCGCTCAGAGAAAAGCGTTTTGGCACTTATGGAACACATTTAGTGTGATGTGCTTTATTGCTTGGCTCACACAACCGTTGTTCAAAAACAGCACTTTATTCGCTCTCAAATGCATTGTGAGCAAAGGATGATACGGCGCGTCATTGTAAACCAGCGGAAGGTGCCAGGAGGCTCATTCCAAGTGTGCCTGACGCAGCTTCTCATCCCGTTCTATCTGCAACAGTTTCGTGTGGCTGAGAAGCACTGCTGTGGAGTTACAGCTAAAATGAGAAAATGTGTTTCTCTCGCTGTGATAATGTACTTCAAGCATCCTATAGGCTTTGTGGTAAAAAATTTCTCCATATATGGCACATGTGTGCCACGTCCAAAAGAGCACTCCACTCGCTCAGAGAAAAGCGTTTTGGCACTTATAGAACACAATTAGTGTGATGTGCTTTATTGCTTGGCTCACACAACCGTTGTTCAAAAAAGCACTTTATTCGCTCTCAAATACATTGTGAGCAAAGGATGATACGGCGCGTCATTGTAAACCAGCGGAAGGTGCCAGGAGGCTCATTCCAAGTGTGCCTGACGCAGCTTCTCATCCCGTTCTATCTGCAACAGTTTCGTGTGGCTGAGAAGCACTGCTGTGGAGTTACAGCTAAAATGAGAAAATGTGTTTCTCTCGCTGTGATAATGTATTTCAAGCAACCTATAGGCTTTGTGGTAAAAATTTTCTCCATATATGGCACATGTGTGCCACGTCCAAAAAAGCACTCCACTCGCTCAGAGAAAAGCGTTTTGGCACTTATGGAACACATTTAGTGTGATGTGCTTTATTGCTTGGCTCACACAACCGTTGTTCCAAAAAAGCACTTTATTCGCTCTCAAATGCATTGTGAGCAAAGGATGATACGGCGCGTCATTGTAAACCAGCGGAAGGTGCCAGGAGGCTCATTCCAAGTGTGCCTGACGCAGCTTCTCATCCCGTTCTATCTGCAACAGTTTCGTGTGGCTGAGAAGCACTGCTGTGGAGTTACAGCTAAAATGAGAAAATGTGTTTCTCTCGCTGTGATAATGTATTTCAAGCAACCTATAGGCTTTGTGGTAAAAATTTTCTCCATATATGGCACATGTGTGCCACGTCCAAAAAAGCACTCCACTCGCTCAGAGAAAAGCGTTTTGGCACTTATGGAACACATTTAGTGTGATGTGCTTTATTGCTTGGCTCACACAACCGTTGTTCAAAAAAAGCACTTTATTCGCTCTCAAATGCATTGTGAGCAAAGGATGATACGGCGCGTCATTGTAAACAGCGGAAGGTGCCAGGAGGCTCATTCCAAGTGTGCCTGACGCAGCTTCTCATCCCGTTCTGTCTGCAACAGTTTCGTGTGGCTGAGATACACTGCTGTGGAGTTACAGCTAAAATGAGAAAATGTGTTTCTCTCGCTGTGATAATGTACTTCAAGCATCCTATAGGCTTTGTGGTAAAAATTTTCTCCATATATGGCACATGTGTGCCACGTCCAAAAAAGCACTCCACTCGCTCAGAGAAAAGCGTTTTGGCACTTATAGAACACAATTAGTGTGATGTGCTTTATTGCTTGGCTCACACAACCGTTGTTCAAAAAAGCACTTTATTCGCTCTCAAATACATTGTGAGCAAAGGATGATACGGCGCGTCATTGTAAACCAGCGGAAGGTGCCAGGGGGCTCATTCCAAGTGTGCCTGACGCAGCTTCTCATCCCGTTCTATCTGCAACAGTTTCGTGTGGCTGAGAAGCACTGCTGTGGAGTTACAGCTAAAATGAGAAAATGTGTTTCTCTCGCTGTGATAATGTACTTCAAGCATCCTATAGGCTTTGTGGTAAACATTTTCTCCATATATGGCACATGTGTGCCACGTCCAAAAGAGCACTCCACTCGCTCAGAGAAAAGCGTTTTGGCACTTATAAAACACAATTAGTGTGATGTGCTTTATTGCTTGGCTCACACAACCGTTGTTCAAAAAAGCACTTTATTCGCTCTCAAATACATTGTGAGCAAAGGATGATACGGCGCGTCATTGTAAACCAGCGGAAGGTGCCAGGAGGCTCATTCCAAGTGTGCCTGACGCAGCTTCTCATCCCGTTCTATCTGCAACAGTTTCGTGTGGCTGAGAAGCACTGCTGTGGAGTTACAGCTAAAATGAGAAAATGTGTTTCTCTCGCTGTGATAATGTATTTCAAGCAACCTATAGGCTTTGTGGTAAAAATTTTCTCCATATATGGCACATGTGTGCCACGTCCAAAAAAGCACTCCACTCGCTCAGAGAAAAGCGTTTTGGCACTTATGGAACACATTTAGTGTGATGTGCTTTAATGCTTGGCTCACACAACCGTTGTTCCAAAAAAGCACTTTATTCGCTCTCAAATGCATTGTGAGCAAAGGATGATACGGCGCGTCATTGTAAACCAGCGGAAGGTGCCAGGAGGCTCATTCCAAGTGTGCCTGACGCAGCTTCTCATCCTGTTCTATCTGCAACAGTTTCGTGTGGCTGAGAAGCACTGCTGTGGAGTTACAGCTAAAATGAAAAAATGTGTTTCTCTCGCTGTGATAATGTTTTTCAAGCAACCTATAGGCTTTGTGGTAAAAATTTTCTCCATATATGGCACATGTGTGCCACGTCCAAAAAAGCACTCCACTCGCTCAGAGAAAAGCGTTTTGGCACTTATGGAACACATTTAGTGTGATGTGCTTTATTGCTTGGCTCACACAACCGTTGTTCCAAAAAAGCACTTTATTCGCTCTCAAATTCATTGTGAGCAAAGGATGATACGGCGCGTCATTGTAAACCAGCGGAAGGTGCCAGGAGGCTCATTCCAAGTGTGCCTGACGCAGCTTCTCATCCCGTTCTATCTGCAACAGTTTCGTGTGGCTGAGAAGCACTGCTGTGGAGTTACAGCTAAAATGAGAAAATGTGTTTCTCTCGCTGTGATAATGTATTTCAAGCAACCTACAGGCTTTGTGGTAAAAATTTTCTCCATATATGGCACATGTGTGCCACGTCCAAAAAAGCACTCCACTCGCTCAGAGAAAAGCGTTTTGGCACTTATGGAACACATTTAGTTTGATGTGCTTTATTGCTTGGCTCACACAACCGTTGTTCAAAAACAGCACTTTATTCGCTCTCAAATGCATTGTGAGCAAAGGATGATACGGCGCGTCATTGTAAACCAGCGGAAGGTGCCAGGAGGCTCATTCCAAGTGTGCCTGACGCAGCTTCTCATCCCGTTCTATCTGCAACAGTTTCGTGTGGCTGAGATGCACTGCTGTGGAGTTACAGCTAAAATGAGAAAATGTGTTTCTCTCGCTGTGATAATGTACTTCAAGCATCCTATAGGCTTTGTGAAGGTGCCAGGAGGCTCATTCCAAGTGTGCCTGACGCAGCTTCTCATCCCGTTCTATCTGCAACAGTTTCGTGTGGCTGAGAAGCACTGCTGTGGAGTTACAGCTAAAATGAGAAAATGTGTTTCTCTCGCTGTGATAATGTACTTCAAGCATCCTATAGGCTTTGTGGTAAAAATTTTCTCCATATATGGCACATGTGTGCCACGTCCAAAAGAGCACTCCACTCGCTCAGAGAAAAGCGTTTTGGCACTTATAGAACACAATTAGTGTGATGTGCTTTATTGCTTGGCTCACACAACCGTTGTTCAAAAAAGCACTTTATTCGATCTCAAATACATTGTGAGCAAAGGATGTTACGGCGCGTCATTGTAAACCAGCGGAAGGTGCCAGGAGGCTCATTCCAAGTGTGCCTGACGCAGCTTCTCATCCCGTTCTATCTGCAACAGTTTCGTGTGGCTGAGAAGCACTGCTGTGGAGTTACAGCTAAAATGAGAAAATGTGTTTCTCTCGCTGTGATAATGTATTTCAAGCAACCTATAGGCTTTGTGGTAAAAATTTTCTCCATATATGGCACATGTGTGCCACGTCCAAAAAAGCACTCCACTCGCTCAGAGAAAAGCGTTTTGGCACTTATGGAACACATTTAGTGTGATGTGCTTTAATGCTTGGCTCACACAACCGTTGTTCCAAAAAAGCACTTTATTCGCTCTCAAATGCATTGTGAGCAAAGGATGATACGGCGCGTCATTGTAAACCAGCGGAAGGTGCCAGGAGGCTCATTCCAAGTGTGCCTGACGCAGCTTCTCATCCCGTTCTATCTGCAACAGTTTCGTGTGGCTGAGAAGCACTGCTGTGGAGTTACAGCTAAAATGAGAAAATGTGTTTCTCTCGCTGTGATAATGTATTTCAAGCAACCTACAGGCTTTGTGGTAAAAATTTTCTCCATATATGGCACGTGTGCCACGTCCAAAAAAGCACTCCACTCGCTCAGAGAAAAGCGTTTTGGCACTTATGGAACACATTTAGTGTGATGTGCTTTATTGCTTGGCTCACACAACCGTTGTTCAAAAACAGCACTTTATTCGCTCTCAAATGCATTGTGAGCAAAGGATGATACGGCGCGTCATTGTAAACCAGCGGAAGGTGCCAGGAGGCTCATTCCAAGTGTGCCTGACGCAGCTTCTCATCCCGTTCTATCTGCAACAGTTTCGTGTGGCTGAGAAGCACTGCTGTGGAGTTACAGCTAAAATGAGAAAATGTGTTTCTCTCGCTGTGATAATGTACTTCAAGCATCCTATAGGCTTTGTGGTAAAAAATTTCTCCATATATGGCACATGTGTGCCACGTCCAAAAGAGCACTCCACTCGCTCAGAGAAAAGCGTTTTGGCACTTATAGAACACAATTAGTGTGATGTGCTTTATTGCTTGGCTCACACAACCGTTGTTCAAAAAAGCACTTTATTCGCTCTCAAATACATTGTGAGCAAAGGATGATACGGCGCGTCATTGTAAACCAGCGGAAGGTGCCAGGAGGCTCATTCCAAGTGTGCCTGACGCAGCTTCTCATCCCGTTCTATCTGCAACAGTTTCGTGTGGCTGAGAAGCACTGCTGTGGAGTTACAGCTAAAATGAGAAAATGTGTTTCTCTCGCTGTGATAATGTATTTCAAGCAACCTATAGGCTTTGTGGTAAAAATTTTCTCCATATATGGCACATGTGTGCCACGTCCAAAAAAGCACTCCACTCGCTCAGAGAAAAGCGTTTTGGCACTTATGGAACACATTTAGTGTGATGTGCTTTATTGCTTGGCTCACACAACCGTTGTTCCAAAAAAGCACTTTATTCGCTCTCAAATGCATTGTGAGCAAAGGATGATACGGCGCGTCATTGTAAACCAGCGGAAGGTGCCAGGAGGCTCATTCCAAGTGTGCCTGACGCAGCTTCTCATCCCGTTCTATCTGCAACAGTTTCGTGTGGCTGAGAAGCACTGCTGTGGAGTTACAGCTAAAATGAGAAAATGTGTTTCTCTCGCTGTGATAATGTATTTCAAGCAACCTATAGGCTTTGTGGTAAAAATTTTCTCCATATATGGCACATGTGTGCCACGTCCAAAAAAGCACTCCACTCGCTCAGAGAAAAGCGTTTTGGCACTTATGGAACACATTTAGTGTGATGTGCTTTATTGCTTGGCTCACACAACCGTTGTTCAAAAAAAGCACTTTATTCGCTCTCAAATGCATTGTGAGCAAAGGATGATACGGCGCGTCATTGTAAACAGCGGAAGGTGCCAGGAGGCTCATTCCAAGTGTGCCTGACGCAGCTTCTCATCCCGTTCTGTCTGCAACAGTTTCGTGTGGCTGAGATACACTGCTGTGGAGTTACAGCTAAAATGAGAAAATGTGTTTCTCTCGCTGTGATAATGTACTTCAAGCATCCTATAGGCTTTGTGGTAAAAATTTTCTCCATATATGGCACATGTGTGCCACGTCCAAAAAAGCACTCCACTCGCTCAGAGAAAAGCGTTTTGGCACTTATAGAACACAATTAGTGTGATGTGCTTTATTGCTTGGCTCACACAACCGTTGTTCAAAAAAGCACTTTATTCGCTCTCAAATACATTGTGAGCAAAGGATGATACGGCGCGTCATTGTAAACCAGCGGAAGGTGCCAGGGGGCTCATTCCAAGTGTGCCTGACGCAGCTTCTCATCCCGTTCTATCTGCAACAGTTTCGTGTGGCTGAGAAGCACTGCTGTGGAGTTACAGCTAAAATGAGAAAATGTGTTTCTCTCGCTGTGATAATGTACTTCAAGCATCCTATAGGCTTTGTGGTAAACATTTTCTCCATATATGGCACATGTGTGCCACGTCCAAAAGAGCACTCCACTCGCTCAGAGAAAAGCGTTTTGGCACTTATAAAACACAATTAGTGTGATGTGCTTTATTGCTTGGCTCACACAACCGTTGTTCAAAAAAGCACTTTATTCGCTCTCAAATACATTGTGAGCAAAGGATGATACGGCGCGTCATTGTAAACCAGCGGAAGGTGCCAGGAGGCTCATTCCAAGTGTGCCTGACGCAGCTTCTCATCCCGTTCTATCTGCAACAGTTTCGTGTGGCTGAGAAGCACTGCTGTGGAGTTACAGCTAAAATGAGAAAATGTGTTTCTCTCGCTGTGATAATGTATTTCAAGCAACCTATAGGCTTTGTGGTAAAAATTTTCTCCATATATGGCACATGTGTGCCACGTCCAAAAAAGCACTCCACTCGCTCAGAGAAAAGCGTTTTGGCACTTATGGAACACATTTAGTGTGATGTGCTTTAATGCTTGGCTCACACAACCGTTGTTCCAAAAAAGCACTTTATTCGCTCTCAAATGCATTGTGAGCAAAGGATGATACGGCGCGTCATTGTAAACCAGCGGAAGGTGCCAGGAGGCTCATTCCAAGTGTGCCTGACGCAGCTTCTCATCCCGTTCTATCTGCAACAGTTTCGTGTGGCTGAGAAGCACTGCTGTGGAGTTACAGCTAAAATGAGAAAATGTGTTTCTCTCGCTGTGATAATGTACTTCAAGCATCCTATAGGCTTTGTGGTAAAAATTTTCTCCATATATGGCACATGTGTGCCACGTCCAAAAGAGCACTCCACTCGCTCAGAGAAAAGCGTTTTGGCACTTATAGAACACAATTAGTGTGATGTGCTTTATTGCTTGGCTCACACAACCGTTGTTCAAAAAAGCACTTTATTCGATCTCAAATACATTGTGAGCAAAGGATGTTACGGCGCGTCATTGTAAACCAGCGGAAGGTGCCAGGAGGCTCATTCCAAGTGTGCCTGACGCAGCTTCTCATCCCGTTCTATCTGCAACAGTTTCGTGTGGCTGAGATGCACTGCTGTGGAGTTACAGCTAAAATGAGAAAATGTGTTTCTCTCGCTGTGATAATGTACTTCAAGCATCCTATAGGCTTTGTGAAGGTGCCAGGAGGCTCATTCCAAGTGTGCCTGACGCAGCTTCTCATCCCGTTCTATCTGCAACAGTTTCGTGTGGCTGAGAAGCACTGCTGTGGAGTTACAGCTAAAATGAGAAAATGTGTTTCTCTCGCTGTGATAATGTACTTCAAGCATCCTATAGGCTTTGTGGTAAAAATTTTCTCCATATATGGCACATGTGTGCCACGTCCAAAAGAGCACTCCACTCGCTCAGAGAAAAGCGTTTTGGCACTTATAGAACACAATTAGTGTGATGTGCTTTATTGCTTGGCTCACACAACCGTTGTTCAAAAAAGCACTTTATTCGATCTCAAATACATTGTGAGCAAAGGATGTTACGGCGCGTCATTGTAAACCAGCGGAAGGTGCCAGGAGGCTCATTCCAAGTGTGCCTGACGCAGCTTCTCATCCCGTTCTATCTGCAACAGTTTCGTGTGGCTGAGAAGCACTGCTGTGGAGTTACAGCTAAAATGAGAAAATGTGTTTCTCTCGCTGTGATAATGTATTTCAAGCAACCTATAGGCTTTGTGGTAAAAATTTTCTCCATATATGGCACATGTGTGCCACGTCCAAAAAAGCACTCCACTCGCTCAGAGAAAAGCGTTTTGGCACTTATGGAACACATTTAGTGTGATGTGCTTTAATGCTTGGCTCACACAACCGTTGTTCCAAAAAAGCACTTTATTCGCTCTCAAATGCATTGTGAGCAAAGGATGATACGGCGCGTCATTGTAAACCAGCGGAAGGTGCCAGGAGGCTCATTCCAAGTGTGCCTGACGCAGCTTCTCATCCCGTTCTATCTGCAACAGTTTCGTGTGGCTGAGAAGCACTGCTGTGGAGTTACAGCTAAAATGAGAAAATGTGTTTCTCTCGCTGTGATAATGTATTTCAAGCAACCTACAGGCTTTGTGGTAAAAATTTTCTCCATATATGGCACGTGTGCCACGTCCAAAAAAGCACTCCACTCGCTCAGAGAAAAGCGTTTTGGCACTTATGGAACACATTTAGTGTGATGTGCTTTATTGCTTGGCTCACACAACCGTTGTTCAAAAACAGCACTTTATTCGCTCTCAAATGCATTGTGAGCAAAGGATGATACGGCGCGTCATTGTAAACCAGCGGAAGGTGCCAGGAGGCTCATTCCAAGTGTGCCTGACGCAGCTTCTCATCCCGTTCTATCTGCAACAGTTTCGTGTGGCTGAGAAGCACTGCTGTGGAGTTACAGCTAAAATGAGAAAATGTGTTTCTCTCGCTGTGATAATGTACTTCAAGCATCCTATAGGCTTTGTGGTAAAAAATTTCTCCATATATGGCACATGTGTGCCACGTCCAAAAGAGCACTCCACTCGCTCAGAGAAAAGCGTTTTGGCACTTATAGAACACAATTAGTGTGATGTGCTTTATTGCTTGGCTCACACAACCGTTGTTCAAAAAAGCACTTTATTCGCTCTCAAATACATTGTGAGCAAAGGATGATACGGCGCGTCATTGTAAACCAGCGGAAGGTGCCAGGAGGCTCATTCCAAGTGTGCCTGACGCAGCTTCTCATCCCGTTCTATCTGCAACAGTTTCGTGTGGCTGAGAAGCACTGCTGTGGAGTTACAGCTAAAATGAGAAAATGTGTTTCTCTCGCTGTGATAATGTATTTCAAGCAACCTATAGGCTTTGTGGTAAAAATTTTCTCCATATATGGCACATGTGTGCCACGTCCAAAAAAGCACTCCACTCGCTCAGAGAAAAGCGTTTTGGCACTTATGGAACACATTTAGTGTGATGTGCTTTATTGCTTGGCTCACACAACCGTTGTTCCAAAAAAGCACTTTATTCGCTCTCAAATGCATTGTGAGCAAAGGATGATACGGCGCGTCATTGTAAACCAGCGGAAGGTGCCAGGAGGCTCATTCCAAGTGTGCCTGACGCAGCTTCTCATCCCGTTCTATCTGCAACAGTTTCGTGTGGCTGAGAAGCACTGCTGTGGAGTTACAGCTAAAATGAGAAAATGTGTTTCTCTCGCTGTGATAATGTATTTCAAGCAACCTATAGGCTTTGTGGTAAAAATTTTCTCCATATATGGCACATGTGTGCCACGTCCAAAAAAGCACTCCACTCGCTCAGAGAAAAGCGTTTTGGCACTTATGGAACACATTTAGTGTGATGTGCTTTATTGCTTGGCTCACACAACCGTTGTTCAAAAAAAGCACTTTATTCGCTCTCAAATGCATTGTGAGCAAAGGATGATACGGCGCGTCATTGTAAACAGCGGAAGGTGCCAGGAGGCTCATTCCAAGTGTGCCTGACGCAGCTTCTCATCCCGTTCTGTCTGCAACAGTTTCGTGTGGCTGAGATACACTGCTGTGGAGTTACAGCTAAAATGAGAAAATGTGTTTCTCTCGCTGTGATAATGTACTTCAAGCATCCTATAGGCTTTGTGGTAAAAATTTTCTCCATATATGGCACATGTGTGCCACGTCCAAAAAAGCACTCCACTCGCTCAGAGAAAAGCGTTTTGGCACTTATAGAACACAATTAGTGTGATGTGCTTTATTGCTTGGCTCACACAACCGTTGTTCAAAAAAGCACTTTATTCGCTCTCAAATACATTGTGAGCAAAGGATGATACGGCGCGTCATTGTAAACCAGCGGAAGGTGCCAGGGGGCTCATTCCAAGTGTGCCTGACGCAGCTTCTCATCCCGTTCTATCTGCAACAGTTTCGTGTGGCTGAGAAGCACTGCTGTGGAGTTACAGCTAAAATGAGAAAATGTGTTTCTCTCGCTGTGATAATGTACTTCAAGCATCCTATAGGCTTTGTGGTAAACATTTTCTCCATATATGGCACATGTGTGCCACGTCCAAAAGAGCACTCCACTCGCTCAGAGAAAAGCGTTTTGGCACTTATAAAACACAATTAGTGTGATGTGCTTTATTGCTTGGCTCACACAACCGTTGTTCAAAAAAGCACTTTATTCGCTCTCAAATACATTGTGAGCAAAGGATGATACGGCGCGTCATTGTAAACCAGCGGAAGGTGCCAGGAGGCTCATTCCAAGTGTGCCTGACGCAGCTTCTCATCCCGTTCTATCTGCAACAGTTTCGTGTGGCTGAGAAGCACTGCTGTGGAGTTACAGCTAAAATGAGAAAATGTGTTTCTCTCGCTGTGATAATGTATTTCAAGCAACCTATAGGCTTTGTGGTAAAAATTTTCTCCATATATGGCACATGTGTGCCACGTCCAAAAAAGCACTCCACTCGCTCAGAGAAAAGCGTTTTGGCACTTATGGAACACATTTAGTGTGATGTGCTTTAATGCTTGGCTCACACAACCGTTGTTCCAAAAAAGCACTTTATTCGCTCTCAAATGCATTGTGAGCAAAGGATGATACGGCGCGTCATTGTAAACCAGCGGAAGGTGCCAGGAGGCTCATTCCAAGTGTGCCTGACGCAGCTTCTCATCCTGTTCTATCTGCAACAGTTTCGTGTGGCTGAGAAGCACTGCTGTGGAGTTACAGCTAAAATGAAAAAATGTGTTTCTCTCGCTGTGATAATGTTTTTCAAGCAACCTATAGGCTTTGTGGTAAAAATTTTCTCCATATATGGCACATGTGTGCCACGTCCAAAAAAGCACTCCACTCGCTCAGAGAAAAGCGTTTTGGCACTTATGGAACACATTTAGTGTGATGTGCTTTATTGCTTGGCTCACACAACCGTTGTTCCAAAAAAGCACTTTATTCGCTCTCAAATGCATTGTGAGCAAAAGATGATACGGCGCGTCATTGTAAACCAGCGGAAGGTGCCAGGAGGCTCATTCCAAGTGTGCCTGACGCAGCTTCTCATCCCGTTCTATCTGCAACAGTTTCGTGTGGCTGAGAAGCACTGCTGTGGAGTTACAGCTAAAATGAGAAAATGTGTTTCTCTCGCTGTGATAATGTATTTCAAGCAACCTACAGGCTTTGTGGTAAAAATTTTCTCCATATATGGCACATGTGTGCCACGTCCAAAAAAGCACTCCACTCGCTCAGAGAAAAGCGTTTTGGCACTTATGGAACACATTTAGTTTGATGTGCTTTATTGCTTGGCTCACACAACCGTTGTTCAAAAACAGCACTTTATTCGCTCTCAAATGCATTGTGAGCAAAGGATGATACGGCGCGTCATTGTAAACCAGCGGAAGGTGCCAGGAGGCTCATTCCAAGTGTGCCTGACGCAGCTTCTCATCCCGTTCTATCTGCAACAGTTTCGTGTGGCTGAGATGCACTGCTGTGGAGTTACAGCTAAAATGAGAAAATGTGTTTCTCTCGCTGTGATAATGTACTTCAAGCATCCTATAGGCTTTGTGAAGGTGCCAGGAGGCTCATTCCAAGTGTGCCTGACGCAGCTTCTCATCCCGTTCTATCTGCAACAGTTTCGTGTGGCTGAGAAGCACTGCTGTGGAGTTACAGCTAAAATGAGAAAATGTGTTTCTCTCGCTGTGATAATGTACTTCAAGCATCCTATAGGCTTTGTGGTAAAAATTTTCTCCATATATGGCACATGTGTGCCACGTCCAAAAGAGCACTCCACTCGCTCAGAGAAAAGCGTTTTGGCACTTATAGAACACAATTAGTGTGATGTGCTTTATTGCTTGGCTCACACAACCGTTGTTCAAAAAAGCACTTTATTCGATCTCAAATACATTGTGAGCAAAGGATGTTACGGCGCGTCATTGTAAACCAGCGGAAGGTGCCAGGAGGCTCATTCCAAGTGTGCCTGACGCAGCTTCTCATCCCGTTCTATCTGCAACAGTTTCGTGTGGCTGAGAAGCACTGCTGTGGAGTTACAGCTAAAATGAGAAAATGTGTTTCTCTCGCTGTGATAATGTATTTCAAGCAACCTATAGGCTTTGTGGTAAAAATTTTCTCCATATATGGCACATGTGTGCCACGTCCAAAAAAGCACTCCACTCGCTCAGAGAAAAGCGTTTTGGCACTTATGGAACACATTTAGTGTGATGTGCTTTAATGCTTGGCTCACACAACCGTTGTTCCAAAAAAGCACTTTATTCGCTCTCAAATGCATTGTGAGCAAAGGATGATACGGCGCGTCATTGTAAACCAGCGGAAGGTGCCAGGAGGCTCATTCCAAGTGTGCCTGACGCAGCTTCTCATCCTGTTCTATCTGCAACAGTTTCGTGTGGCTGAGAAGCACTGCTGTGGAGTTACAGCTAAAATGAGAAAATGTGTTTCTCTCGCTGTGATAATGTTTTTCAAGCAACCTATAGGCTTTGTGGTAAAAATTTTCTCCATATATGGCACATGTGTGCCACGTCCAAAAAAGCACTCCACTCGCTCAGAGAAAAGCGTTTTGGCACTTATGGAACACATTTAGTGTGATGTGCTTTATTGCTTGGCTCACACAACCGTTGTTCCAAAAAAGCACTTTATTCGCTCTCAAATGCATTGTGAGCAAAGGATGATACGGCGCGTCATTGTAAACCAGCGGAAGGTGCCAGGAGGCTCATTCCAAGTGTGCCTGACGCAGCTTCTCATCCCGTTCTATCTGCAACAGTTTCGTGTGGCTGAGAAGCACTGCTGTGGAGTTACAGCTAAAATGAGAAAATGTGTTTCTCTCGCTGTGATAATGTATTTCAAGCAACCTACAGGCTTTGTGGTAAAAATTTTCTCCATATATGGCACGTGTGCCACGTCCAAAAAAGCACTCCACTCGCTCAGAGAAAAGCGTTTTGGCACTTATGGAACACATTTAGTGTGATGTGCTTTATTGCTTGGCTCACACAACCGTTGTTCAAAAACAGCACTTTATTCGCTCTCAAATGCATTGTGAGCAAAGGATGATACGGCGCGTCATTGTAAACCAGCGGAAGGTGCCAGGAGGCTCATTCCAAGTGTGCCTGACGCAGCTTCTCATCCCGTTCTATCTGCAACAGTTTCGTGTGGCTGAGAAGCACTGCTGTGGAGTTACAGCTAAAATGAGAAAATGTGTTTCTCTCGCTGTGATAATGTACTTCAAGCATCCTATAGGCTTTGTGGTAAAAAATTTCTCCATATATGGCACATGTGTGCCACGTCCAAAAGAGCACTCCACTCGCTCAGAGAAAAGCGTTTTGGCACTTATAGAACACAATTAGTGTGATGTGCTTTATTGCTTGGCTCACACAACCGTTGTTCAAAAAAGCACTTTATTCGCTCTCAAATACATTGTGAGCAAAGGATGATACGGCGCGTCATTGTAAACCAGCGGAAGGTGCCAGGAGGCTCATTCCAAGTGTGCCTGACGCAGCTTCTCATCCCGTTCTATCTGCAACAGTTTCGTGTGGCTGAGAAGCACTGCTGTGGAGTTACAGCTAAAATGAGAAAATGTGTTTCTCTCGCTGTGATAATGTATTTCAAGCAACCTATAGGCTTTGTGGTAAAAATTTTCTCCATATATGGCACATGTGTGCCACGTCCAAAAAAGCACTCCACTCGCTCAGAGAAAAGCGTTTTGGCACTTATGGAACACATTTAGTGTGATGTGCTTTATTGCTTGGCTCACACAACCGTTGTTCCAAAAAAGCACTTTATTCGCTCTCAAATGCATTGTGAGCAAAGGATGATACGGCGCGTCATTGTAAACCAGCGGAAGGTGCCAGGAGGCTCATTCCAAGTGTGCCTGACGCAGCTTCTCATCCCGTTCTATCTGCAACAGTTTCGTGTGGCTGAGATGCACTGCTGTGGAGTTACAGCTAAAATGAGAAAATGTGTTTCTCTCGCTGTGATAATGTATTTCAAGCAACCTATAGGCTTTGTGGTAAAAATTTTCTCCATATATGGCACATGTGTGCCACGTCCAAAAAAGCACTCCACTCGCTCAGAGAAAAGCGTTTTGGCACTTATGGAACACAATTAGTGTGATGTGCTTTATTGCTTGGCTCACACAACCGTTGTTCCAAAAAAGCACTTTATTCGCTCTCAAATACATTGTGCGCAAAGGATGATACGGCGCGTCATTGTAAACCAGCGGAAGGTGCCAGGAGGCTCATTCCAAGTGTGCCTGACGCAGCTTCTCATCCCGTTCTATCTGCAACAGTTTCGTGTGGCTGAGAAGCACTGCTGTGGAGTTACAGCTAAAATGAGAAAATGTGTTTCTCTCGCTGTGATAATGTATTTCAAGCAACCTATAGGCTTTGTGGTAAAAATTTTCTCCATATATGGCACATGTGTGCCACGTCCAAAAAAGCACTCCACTCGCTCAGAGAAAAGCGTTTTGGCACTTATGGAACACATTTAGTGTGATGTGCTTTATTGCTTGGCTCACACAACCGTTGTTCCAAAAAAGCACTTTATTCGCTCTCAAATGCATTGTGAGCAAAGGATGATACGGCGCGTCATTGTAAACCAGCGGAAGGTGCCAGGAGGCTCATTCCAAGTGTGCCTGACGCAGCTTCTCATCCCGTTCTATCTGCAACAGTTTCGTGTGGCTGAGAAGCACTGCTGTGGAGTTACAGCTAAAATGAGAAAATGTGTTTCTCTCGCTGTGATAATGTATTTCAAGCAACCTATAGGCTTTGTGGTAAAAATTTTCTCCATATATGGCACATGTGTGCCACGTCCAAAAAAGCACTCCACTCGCTCAGAGAAAAGCGTTTTGGCACTTATGGAACACATTTAGTGTGATGTGCTTTATTGCTTGGCTCACACAACCGTTGTTCAAAAAAAGCACTTTATTCGCTCTCAAATGCATTGTGAGCAAAGGATGATACGGCGCGTCATTGTAAACAGCGGAAGGTGCCAGGAGGCTCATTCCAAGTGTGCCTGACGCAGCTTCTCATCCCGTTCTATCTGCAACAGTTTCGTGTGGCTGAGATGCACTGCTGTGGAGTTACAGCTAAAATGAGAAAATGTGTTTCTCTCGCTGTGATAATGTACTTCAAGCATCCTATAGGCTTTGTGGTAAAAATTTTCTCCATATATGGCACATGTGTGCCACGTCCAAAAAAGCACTCCACTCGCTCAGAGAAAAGCGTTTTGGCACTTATAGAACACAATTAGTGTGATGTGCTTTATTGCTTGGCTCACACAACCGTTGTTCAAAAAAGCACTTTATTCGCTCTCAAATACATTGTGAGCAAAGGATGATACGGCGCGTCATTGTAAACCAGCGGAAGGTGCCAGGAGGCTCATTCCAAGTGTGCCTGACGCAGCTTCTCATCCCGTTCTATCTGCAACAGTTTCGTGTGGCTGAGAAGCACTGCTGTGGAGTTACAGCTAAAATGAGAAAATGTGTTTCTCTCGCTGTGATAATGTATTTCAAGCAACCTATAGGCTTTGTGGTAAAAATTTTCTCCATATATGGCACATGTGTGCCACGTCCAAAAAAGCACTCCACTCGCTCAGAGAAAAGCGTTTTGGCACTTATGGAACACATTTAGTGTGATGTGCTTTATTGCTTGGCTCACACAACCGTTGTTCCAAAAAAGCACTTTATTCGCTCTCAAATGCATTGTGAGCAAAGGATGATACGGCGCGTCATTGTAAACCAGCGGAAGGTGCCAGGAGGCTCATTCCAAGTGTGCCTGACGCAGCTTCTCATCCCGTTCTATCTGCAACAGTTTCGTGTGGCTGAGAAGCACTGCTGTGGAGTTACAGCTAAAATGAGAAAATGTGTTTCTCTCGCTGTGATAATGTATTTCAAGCAACCTATAGGCTTTGTGGTAAAAATTTTCTCCATATATGGCACATGTGTGCCACGTCCAAAAAAGCACTCCACTCGCTCAGAGAAAAGCGTTTTGGCACTTATGGAACACATTTAGTGTGATGTGCTTTATTGCTTGGCTCACACAACCGTTGTTCAAAAAAAGCCCTTTATTCGCTCTCAAATGCATTGTGAGCAAAGGATGATACGGCGCGTCATTGTAAACCAGCGGAAAGTGCCAGGAGGCTCATTCCAAGTGTGCCTGACGCAGCTTCTCATCCCGTTCTATCTGCAACAGTTTCGTGTGGCTGAGAAGCACTGCTGTGGAGTTACAGCTAAAATGAGAAAATGTGTTTCTCTCGCTGTGATAATGTATTTCAAGCAACCTACAGGCTTTGTGGTAAAAATTTTCTCCATATATGGCACATGTGTGCCACGTCCAAAAAAGCACTCCACTCGCTCAGAGAAAAGCGTTTTGGCACTTATGGAACACATTTAGTGTGATGTGCTTTATTGCTTGGCTCACACAACCGTTGTTCAAAAACAGCACTTTATTCGCTCTCAAATGCATTGTGAGCAAAGGATGATACGGCGCGTCATTGTAAACCAGCGGAAGGTGCCAGGAGGCTCATTCCAAGTGTGCCTGACGCAGCTTCTCATCCCGTTCTATCTGCAACAGTTTCGTGTGGCTGAGATGCACTGCTGTGGAGTTACAGCTAAAATGAGAAAATGTGTTTCTCTCGCTGTGATAATGTATTTCAAGCAACCTATAGGCTTTGTGGTAAAAATTTTCTCCATATATGGCACATGTGTGCCACGTCCAAAAAAGCACTCCACTCGCTCAGAGAAAAGCGTTTTGGCACTTATGGAACACATTTAGTGTGATGTGCTTTATTGCTTGGCTCACACAACCGTTGTTCCAAAAAAGCACTTTATTCGCTCTCAAATGCATTGTGAGCAAAGGATGATACGGCGCGTCATTGTAAACCAGCGGAAGGTGCCAGGAGGCTCATTCCAAGTGTGCCTGACGCAGCTTCTCATCCCGTTCTATCTGCAACAGTTTCGTGTGGCTGAGAAGCACTGCTGTGGAGTTACAGCTAAAATGAGAAAATGTGTTTCTCTCGCTGTGATAATGTATTTCAAGCAACCTATAGGCTTTGTGGTAAAAATTTTCTCCATATATGGCACATGTGTGCCACGTCCAAAAAAGCACTCCACTCGCTCAGAGAAAAGCGTTTTGGTACTTATGGAACACATTTAGTGTGATGTGCTTTATTGCTTGGCTCACACAACCGTTGTTCAAAAAAAGCACTTTATTCGCTCTCAAATGCATTGTGAGCAAAGGATGATACGGCGCGTCATTGTAAACAGCGGAAGGTGCCAGGAGGCTCATTCCAAGTGTGCCTGACGCAGCTTCTCATCCCGTTCTATCTGCAACAGTTTCGTGTGGCTGAGATGCACTGCTGTGGAGTTACAGCTAAAATGAGAAAATGTGTTTCTCTCGCTGTGATAATGTACTTCAAGCATCCTATAGGCTTTGTGGTAAAAATTTTCTCCATATATGGCACATGTGTGCCACGTCCAAAAAAGCACTCCACTCGCTCAGAGAAAAGCGTTTTGGCACTTATAGAACACAATTAGTGTGATGTGCTTTATTGCTTGGCTCACACAACCGTTGTTCAAAAAAGCACTTTATTCGCTCTCAAATACATTGTGAGCAAAGGATGATACGGCGCGTCATTGTAAACCAGCGGAAGGTGCCAGGAGGCTCATTCCAAGTGTGCCTGACGCAGCTTCTCATCCCGTTCTATCTGCAACAGTTTCGTGTGGCTGAGAAGCACTGCTGTGGAGTTACAGCTAAAATGAGAAAATGTGTTTCTCTCGCTGTGATAATGTATTTCAAGCAACCTACAGGCTTTGTGGTAAAAATTTTCTCCATATATGGCACATGTGTGCCACGTCCAAAAAAGCACTCCACTCGCTCAGAGAAAAGCGTTTTGGCACTTATGGAACACATTTAGTGTGATGTGCTTTATTGCTTGGCTCACACAACCGTTGTTCCAAAAAAGCACTTTATTCGCTCTCAAATGCATTGTGAGCAAAGGATGATACGGCGCGTCATTGTAAACCAGCGGAAGGTGCCAGGAGGCTCATTCCAAGTGTGCCTGACGCAGCTTCTCATCCTGTTCTATCTGCAACAGTTTCGTGTGGCTGAGAAGCACTGCTGTGGAGTTACAGCTAAAATGAAAAAATGTGTTTCTCTCGCTGTGATAATGTTTTTCAAGCAACCTACAGGCTTTGTGGTAAAAATTTTCTCCATATATGGCACATGTGTGCCACGTCCAAAAAAGCACTCCACTCGCTCAGAGAAAAGCGTTTTGGCACTTATGGAACACATTTAGTGTGATGTGCTTTATTGCTTGGCTCACACAACCGTTGTTCCAAAAAAGCACTTTATTCGCTCTCAAATGCATTGTGAGCAAAGGATGATACGGCGCGTCATTGTAAACCAGCGGAAGGTGCCAGGAGGCTCATTCCAAGTGTGCCTGACGCAGCTTCTCATCCCGTTCTATCTGCAACAGTTTCGTGTGGCTGAGAAGCACTGCTGTGGAGTTACAGCTAAAATGAAAAAATGTGTTTCTCTCGCTGTGATAATGTTTTTCAAGCAACCTATAGGCTTTGTGGTAAAAATTTTCTCCATATATGGCACATGTGTGCCACGTCCAAAAAAGCACTCCACTCGCTCAGAGAAAAGCGTTTTGGCACTTATGGAACACATTTAGTGTGATGTGCTTTATTGCTTGGCTCACACAACCGTTGTTCCAAAAAAGCACTTTATTCGCTCTCAAATGCATTGTGAGCAAAGGATGATACGGCGCGTCATTGTAAACCAGCGGAAGGTGCCAGGAGGCTCATTCCAAGTGTGCCTGACGCAGCTTCTCATCCCGTTCTATCTGCAACAGTTTCGTGTGGCTGAGAAGCACTGCTGTGGAGTTACAGCTAAAATGAGAAAATGTGTTTCTCTCGCTGTGATAATGTATTTCAAGCAACCTATAGGCTTTGTGGTAAAAATTTTCTCCATATATGGCACATGTGTGCCACGTCCAAAAAAGCACTCCACTCGCTCAGAGAAAAGCGTTTTGGCACTTATGGAACACATTTAGTGTGATGTGCTTTATTGCTTGGCTCACACAACCGTTGTTCAAAAAAAGCCCTTTATTCGCTCTCAAATGCATTGTGAGCAAAGGATGATACGGCGCGTCATTGTAAACCAGCGGAAAGTGCCAGGAGGCTCATTCCAAGTGTGCCTGACGCAGCTTCTCATCCCGTTCTATCTGCAACAGTTTCGTGTGGCTGAGAAGCACTGCTGTGGAGTTACAGCTAAAATGAGAAAATGTGTTTCTCTCGCTGTGATAATGTATTTCAAGCAACCTACAGGCTTTGTGGTAAAAATTTTCTCCATATATGGCACATGTGTGCCACGTCCAAAAAAGCACTCCACTCGCTCAGAGAAAAGCGTTTTGGCACTTATGGAACACATTTAGTGTGATGTGCTTTATTGCTTGGCTCACACAACCGTTGTTCAAAAACAGCACTTTATTCGCTCTCAAATGCATTGTGAGCAAAGGATGATACGGCGCGTCATTGTAAACCAGCGGAAGGTGCCAGGAGGCTCATTCCAAGTGTGCCTGACGCAGCTTCTCATCCCGTTCTATCTGCAACAGTTTCGTGTGGCTGAGATGCACTGCTGTGGAGTTACAGGTAAAATGAGAAAATGTGTTTCTCTCGCTGTGATAATGTATTTCAAGCAACCTATAGGCTTTGTGGTAAAAATTTTCTCCATATATGGCACATGTGTGCCACGTCCAAAAAAGCACTCCACTCGCTCAGAGAAAAGCGTTTTGGCACTTATAGAACACAATTAGTGTGATGTGCTTTATTGCTTGGCTCACACAACCGTTGTTCCAAAAAAGCACTTTATTCGCTCTCAAATGCATTGTGAGCAAAGGATGATACGGCGCGTCATTGTAAACCAGCGGAAGGTGCCAGGAGGCTCATTCCAAGTGTGCCTGACGCAGCTTCTCATCCCGTTCTATCTGCAACAGTTTCGTGTGGCTGAGAAGCACTGCTGTGGAGTTACAGCTAAAATGAGAAAATGTGGTTCTCTCGCTGTGATAATGTATTTCAAGCAACCTATAGGCTTTGTGGTAAAAATTTTCTCCATATATGGCACATGTGTGCCACGTCCAAAAAAGCACTCCACTCGCTCAGAGAAAAGCGTTTTGGCACTTATGGAACACATTTAGTGTGATGTGCTTTATTGCTTGGCTCACACAACCGTTGTTCAAAAAAAGCCCTTTATTCGCTCTCAAATGCATTGTGAGCAAAGGATGATACGGCGCGTCATTGTAAACCAGCGGAAAGTGCCAGGAGGCTCATTCCAAGTGTGCCTGACGCAGCTTCTCATCCCGTTCTATCTGCAACAGTTTCGTGTGGCTGAGAAGCACTGCTGTGGAGTTACAGCTAAAATGAGAAAATGTGTTTCTCTCGCTGTGATAATGTATTTCAAGCAACCTACAGGCTTTGTGGTAAAAATTTTCTCCATATATGGCACATGTGTGCCACGTCCAAAAAAGCACTCCACTCGCTCAGAGAAAAGCGTTTTGGCACTTATGGAACACATTTAGTGTGATGTGCTTTATTGCTTGGCTCACACAACCGTTGTTCAAAAACAGCACTTTATTCGCTCTCAAATGCATTGTGAGCAAAGGATGATACGGCGCGTCATTGTAAACCAGCGGAAGGTGCCAGGAGGCTCATTCCAAGTGTGCCTGACGCAGCTTCTCATCCCGTTCTATCTGCAACAGTTTCGTGTGGCTGAGATGCACTGCTGTGGAGTTACAGCTAAAATGAGAAAATGTGTTTCTCTCGCTGTGATAATGTATTTCAAGCAACCTATAGGCTTTGTGGTAAAAATTTTCTCCATATATGGCACATGTGTGCCACGTCCAAAAAAGCACTCCACTCGCTCAGAGAAAAGCGTTTTGGCACTTATAGAACACAATTAGTGTGATGTGCTTTATTGCTTGGCTCACACAACCGTTGTTCCAAAAAAGCACTTTATTCGCTCTCAAATACATTGTGAGCAAAGGATGATACGGCGCGTCATTGTAAACCAGCGGAAGGTGCCAGGAGGCTCATTCCAAGTGTGCCTGACGCAGCTTCTCATCCTGTTCTATCTGCAACAGTTTCGTGTGGCTGAGAAGCACTGCTGTGGAGTTACAGCTAAAATGAAAAAATGTGTTTCTCTCGCTGTGATAATGTTTTTCAAGCAACCTACAGGCTTTGTGGTAAAAATTTTCTCCATATATGGCACATGTGTGCCACGTCCAAAAAAGCACTCCACTCGCTCAGAGAAAAGCGTTTTGGCACTTATGGAACACATTTAGTGTGATGTGCTTTATTGCTTGGCTCACACAACCGTTGTTCCAAAAAAGCACTTTATTCGCTCTCAAATGCATTGTGAGCAAAGGATGATACGGCGCGTCATTGTAAACCAGCGGAAGGTGCCAGGAGGCTCATTCCAAGTGTGCCTGACGCAGCTTCTCATCCCGTTCTATCTGCAACAGTTTCGTGTGGCTGAGAAGCACTGCTGTGGAGTTACAGCTAAAATGAAAAAATGTGTTTCTCTCGCTGTGATAATGTTTTTCAAGCAACCTATAGGCTTTGTGGTAAAAATTTTCTCCATATATGGCACATGTGTGCCACGTCCAAAAAAGCACTCCACTCGCTCAGAGAAAAGCGTTTTGGCACTTATGGAACACATTTAGTGTGATGTGCTTTATTGCTTGGCTCACACAACCGTTGTTCCAAAAAAGCACTTTATTCGCTCTCAAATGCATTGTGAGCAAAGGATGATACGGCGCGTCATTGTAAACCAGCGGAAGGTGCCAGGAGGCTCATTCCAAGTGTGCCTGACGCAGCTTCTCATCCCGTTCTATCTGCAACAGTTTCGTGTGGCTGAGAAGCACTGCTGTGGAGTTACAGCTAAAATGAGAAAATGTGTTTCTCTCGCTGTGATAATGTATTTCAAGCAACCTATAGGCTTTGTGGTAAAAATTTTCTCCATATATGGCACATGTGTGCCACGTCCAAAAAAGCACTCCACTCGCTCAGAGAAAAGCGTTTTGGCACTTATGGAACACATTTAGTGTGATGTGCTTTATTGCTTGGCTCACACAACCGTTGTTCCAAAAAAGCACTTTATTCGCTCTCAAATGCATTGTGAGCAAAGGATGATACGGCGCGTCATTGTAAACCAGCGGAAGGTGCCAGGAGGCTCATTCCAAGTGTGCCTGACGCAGCTTCTCATCCCGTTCTATCTGCAACAGTTTCGTGTGGCTGAGATGCACTGCTGTGGAGTTACAGCTAAAATGAGAAAATGTGTTTCTCTCGCTGTGATAATGTATTTCAAGCAACCTATAGGCTTTGTGGTAAAAATTTTCTCCATATATGGCACATGTGTGCCACGTCCAAAAAAGCACTCCACTCGCTCAGAGAAAAGCGTTTTGGCACTTATAGAACACAATTAGTGTGATGTGCTTTATTGCTTGGCTCACACAACCGTTGTTCCAAAAAAGCACTTTATTCGCTCTCAAATACATTGTGAGCAAAGGATGATACGGCGCGTCATTGTAAACCAGCGGAAGGTGCCAGGAGGCTCATTCCAAGTGTGCCTGACGCAGCTTCTCATCCCGTTCTATCTGCAACAGTTTCGTGTGGCTGAGATGCACTGCTGTGGAGTTACAGCTAAAATGAGAAAATGTGTTTCTCTCGCTGTGATAATGTATTTCAAGCAACCTATAGGCTTTGTGGTAAAAATTTTCTCCATATATGGCACATGTGTGCCACGTCCAAAAAAGCACTCCACTCGCTCAGAGAAAAGCGTTTTGGCACTTATAGAACACAATTAGTGTGATGTGCTTTATTGCTTGGCTCACACAACCGTTGTTCCAAAAAAGCACTTTATTCGCTCTCAAATACATTGTGAGCAAAGGATGATACGGCGCGTCATTGTAAACCAGCGGAAGGTGCCAGGAGGCTCATTCCAAGTGTGCCTGACGCAGCTTCTCATCCCGTTCTATCTGCAACAGTTTCGTGTGGCTGAGAAGCACTGCTGTGGAGTTACAGCTAAAATGAGAAAATGTGTTTCTCTCGCTGTGATAATGTATTTCAAGCAACCTATAGGCTTTGTGGTAAAAATTTTCTCCATATATGGCACATGTGTGCCACGTCCAAAAAAGCACTCCACTCGCTCAGAGAAAAGCGTTTTGGCACTTATGGAACACATTTAGTGTGATGTGCTTTATTGCTTGGCTCACACAACCGTTGTTCCAAAAAAGCACTTTATTCGCTCTCAAATGCATTGTGAGCAAAGGATGATACGGCGCGTCATTGTAAACCAGCGGAAGGTGCCAGGAGGCTCATTCCAAGTGTGCCTGACGCAGCTTCTCATCCCGTTCTATCTGCAACAGTTTCGTGTGGCTGAGATGCACTGCTGTGGAGTTACAGCTAAAATGAGAAAATGTGTTTCTCTCGCTGTGATAATGTATTTCAAGCAACCTATAGGCTTTGTGGTAAAAATTTTCTCCATATATGGCACATGTGTGCCACGTCCAAAAAAGCACTCCACTCGCTCAGAGAAAAGCGTTTTGGCACTTATAGAACACAATTAGTGTGATGTGCTTTATTGCTTGGCTCACACAACCGTTGTTCCAAAAAAGCACTTTATTCGCTCTCAAATACATTGTGAGCAAAGGATGATACGGCGCGTCATTGTAAACCAGCGGAAGGTGCCAGGAGGCTCATTCCAAGTGTGCCTGACGCAGCTTCTCATCCCGTTCTATCTGCAACAGTTTCGTGTGGCTGAGAAGCACTGCTGTGGAGTTACAGCTAAAATGAGAAAATGTGTTTCTCTCGCTGTGATAATGTATTTCAAGCAACCTATAGGCTTTGTGGTAAAAATTTTCTCCATATATGGCACATGTGTGCCACGTCCAAAAAAGCACTCCACTCGCTCAGAGAAAAGCGTTTTGGCACTTATGGAACACATTTAGTGTGATGTGCTTTATTGCTTGGCTCACACAACCGTTGTTCCAAAAAAGCACTTTATTCGCTCTCAAATGCATTGTGAGCAAAGGATGATACGGCGCGTCATTGTAAACCAGCGGAAGGTGCCAGGAGGCTCATTCCAAGTGTGCCTGACGCAGCTTCTCATCCCGTTCTATCTGCAACAGTTTCGTGTGGCTGAGAAGCACTGCTGTGGAGTTACAGCTAAAATGAGAAAATGTGTTTCTCTCGCTGTGATAATGTATTTCAAGCAACCTATAGGCTTTGTGGTAAAAATTTTCTCCATATATGGCACATGTGTGCCACGTCCAAAAAAGCACTCCACTCGCTCAGAGAAAAGCGTTTTGGTACTTATGGAACACATTTAGTGTGATGTGCTTTATTGCTTGGCTCACACAACCGTTGTTCAAAAAAAGCACTTTATTCGCTCTCAAATGCATTGTGAGCAAAGGATGATACGGCGCGTCATTGTAAACAGCGGAAGGTGCCAGGAGGCTCATTCCAAGTGTGCCTGACGCAGCTTCTCATCCCGTTCTATCTGCAACAGTTTCGTGTGGCTGAGATGCACTGCTGTGGAGTTACAGCTAAAATGAGAAAATGTGTTTCTCTCGCTGTGATAATGTACTTCAAGCATCCTATAGGCTTTGTGGTAAAAATTTTCTCCATATATGGCACATGTGTGCCACGTCCAAAAAAGCACTCCACTCGCTCAGAGAAAAGCGTTTTGGCACTTATAGAACACAATTAGTGTGATGTGCTTTATTGCTTGGCTCACACAACCGTTGTTCAAAAAAGCACTTTATTCGCTCTCAAATACATTGTGAGCAAAGGATGATACGGCGCGTCATTGTAAACCAGCGGAAGGTGCCAGGAGGCTCATTCCAAGTGTGCCTGACGCAGCTTCTCATCCCGTTCTATCTGCAACAGTTTCGTGTGGCTGAGAAGCACTGCTGTGGAGTTACAGCTAAAATGAGAAAATGTGTTTCTCTCGCTGTGATAATGTATTTCAAGCAACCTACAGGCTTTGTGGTAAAAATTTTCTCCATATATGGCACATGTGTGCCACGTCCAAAAAAGCACTCCACTCGCTCAGAGAAAAGCGTTTTGGCACTTATGGAACACATTTAGTGTGATGTGCTTTATTGCTTGGCTCACACAACCGTTGTTCCAAAAAAGCACTTTATTCGCTCTCAAATGCATTGTGAGCAAAGGATGATACGGCGCGTCATTGTAAACCAGCGGAAGGTGCCAGGAGGCTCATTCCAAGTGTGCCTGACGCAGCTTCTCATCCTGTTCTATCTGCAACAGTTTCGTGTGGCTGAGAAGCACTGCTGTGGAGTTACAGCTAAAATGAAAAAATGTGTTTCTCTCGCTGTGATAATGTTTTTCAAGCAACCTACAGGCTTTGTGGTAAACATTTTCTCCATATATGGCACATGTGTGCCACGTCCAAAAAAGCACTCCACTCGCTCAGAGAAAAGCGTTTTGGCACTTATGGAACACATTTAGTGTGATGTGCTTTATTGCTTGGCTCACACAACCGTTGTTCCAAAAAAGCACTTTATTCGCTCTCAAATGCATTGTGAGCAAAGGATGATACGGCGCGTCATTGTAAACCAGCGGAAGGTGCCAGGAGGCTCATTCCAAGTGTGCCTGACGCAGCTTCTCATCCCGTTCTATCTGCAACAGTTTCGTGTGGCTGAGAAGCACTGCTGTGGAGTTACAGCTAAAATGAAAAAATGTGTTTCTCTCGCTGTGATAATGTTTTTCAAGCAACCTATAGGCTTTGTGGTAAAAATTTTCTCCATATATGGCACATGTGTGCCACGTCCAAAAAAGCACTCCACTCGCTCAGAGAAAAGCGTTTTGGCACTTATGGAACACATTTAGTGTGATGTGCTTTATTGCTTGGCTCACACAACCGTTGTTCCAAAAAAGCACTTTATTCGCTCTCAAATGCATTGTGAGCAAAGGATGATACGGCGCGTCATTGTAAACCAGCGGAAGGTGCCAGGAGGCTCATTCCAAGTGTGCCTGACGCAGCTTCTCATCCCGTTCTATCTGCAACAGTTTCGTGTGGCTGAGAAGCACTGCTGTGGAGTTACAGCTAAAATGAGAAAATGTGTTTCTCTCGCTGTGATAATGTATTTCAAGCAACCTATAGGCTTTGTGGTAAAAATTTTCTCCATATATGGCACATGTGTGCCACGTCCAAAAAAGCACTCCACTCGCTCAGAGAAAAGCGTTTTGGCACTTATGGAACACATTTAGTGTGATGTGCTTTATTGCTTGGCTCACACAACCGTTGTTCAAAAAAAGCCCTTTATTCGCTCTCAAATGCATTGTGAGCAAAGGATGATACGGCGCGTCATTGTAAACCAGCGGAAAGTGCCAGGAGGCTCATTCCAAGTGTGCCTGACGCAGCTTCTCATCCCGTTCTATCTGCAACAGTTTCGTGTGGCTGAGAAGCACTGCTGTGGAGTTACAGCTAAAATGAGAAAATGTGTTTCTCTCGCTGTGATAATGTATTTCAAGCAACCTACAGGCTTTGTGGTAAAAATTTTCTCCATATATGGCACATGTGTGCCACGTCCAAAAAAGCACTCCACTCGCTCAGAGAAAAGCGTTTTGGCACTTATGGAACACATTTAGTGTGATGTGCTTTATTGCTTGGCTCACACAACCGTTGTTCAAAAACAGCACTTTATTCGCTCTCAAATGCATTGTGAGCAAAGGATGATACGGCGCGTCATTGTAAACCAGCGGAAGGTGCCAGGAGGCTCATTCCAAGTGTGCCTGACGCAGCTTCTCATCCCGTTCTATCTGCAACAGTTTCGTGTGGCTGAGATGCACTGCTGTGGAGTTACAGCTAAAATGAGAAAATGTGTTTCTCTCGCTGTGATAATGTATTTCAAGCAACCTATAGGCTTTGTGGTAAAAATTTTCTCCATATATGGCACATGTGTGCCACGTCCAAAAAAGCACTCCACTCGCTCAGAGAAAAGCGTTTTGGCACTTATAGAACACAATTAGTGTGATGTGCTTTATTGCTTGGCTCACACAACCGTTGTTCCAAAAAAGCACTTTATTCGCTCTCAAATACATTGTGAGCAAAGGATGATACGGCGCGTCATTGTAAACCAGCGGAAGGTGCCAGGAGGCTCATTCCAAGTGTGCCTGACGCAGCTTCTCATCCCGTTCTATCTGCAACAGTTTCGTGTGGCTGAGAAGCACTGCTGTGGAGTTACAGCTAAAATGAGAAAATGTGGTTCTCTCGCTGTGATAATGTATTTCAAGCAACCAATAGGCTTTGTGGTAAAAATTTTCTCCATATATGGCACATGTGTGCCACGTTCAAAAAAGCACTCCACTCGCTCAGAGAAAAGCGTTTTGGCACTTATGGAACACATTTAGTGTGATGTGCTTTATTGCTTGGCTCACACAACCGTTGTTCCAAAAAAGCACTTTATTCGCTCTCAAATGCATTGTGAGCAAAGGATGATACGGCGCGTCATTGTAAACCAGCGGAAGGTGCCAGGAGGCTCATTCCAAGTGTGCCTGACGCAGCTTCTCATCCCGTTCTATCTGCAACAGTTTCGTGTGGCTGAGAAGCACTGCTGTGGAGTTACAGCTAAAATGAGAAAATGTGTTTCTCTCGCTGTGATAATGTATTTCAAGCAACCTATAGGCTTTGTGGTAAAAATTTTCTCCATATATGGCACATGTGTGCCACGTCCAAAAAAGCACTCCACTCGCTCAGAGAAAAGCGTTTTGGCACTTATGGAACACATTTAGTGTGATGTGCTTTATTGCTTGGCTCACACAACCGTTGTTCAAAAAAAGCACTTTATTCGCTCTCAAATGCATTGTGAGCAAAGGATGATACGGCGCGTCATTGTAAACAGCGGAAGGTGCCAGGAGGCTCATTCCAAGTGTGCCTGACGCAGCTTCTCATCCCGTTCTATCTGCAACAGTTTCGTGTGGCTGAGATGCACTGCTGTGGAGTTACAGCTAAAATGAGAAAATGTGTTTCTCTCGCTGTGATAATGTACTTCAAGCATCCTATAGGCTTTGTGGTAAAAATTTTCTCCATATATGGCACATGTGTGCCACGTCCAAAAAAGCACTCCACTCGCTCAGAGAAAAGCGTTTTGGCACTTATAGAACACAATTAGTGTGATGTGCTTTATTGCTTGGCTCACACAACCGTTGTTCAAAAAAGCACTTTATTCGCTCTCAAATACATTGTGAGCAAAGGATGATACGGCGCGTCATTGTAAACCAGCGGAATGTGCCAGGAGGCTCATTCCAAGTGTGCCTGACGCAGCTTCTCATCCCGTTCTATCTGCAACAGTTTCGTGTGGCTGAGAAGCACTGCTGTGGAGTTACAGCTAAAATGAGAAAATGTGTTTCTCTCGCTGTGATAATGTATTTCAAGCAACCTACAGGCTTTGTGGTAAAAATTTTCTCCATATATGGCACATGTGTGCCACGTCCAAAAAAGCACTCCACTCGCTCAGAGAAAAGCGTTTTGGCACTTATGGAACACATTTAGTGTGATGTGCTTTATTGCTTGGCTCACACAACCGTTGTTCCAAAAAAGCACTTTATTCGCTCTCAAATGCATTGTGAGCAAAGGATGATACGGCGCGTCATTGTAAACCAGCGGAAGGTGCCAGGAGGCTCATTCCAAGTGTGCCTGACGCAGCTTCTCATCCTGTTCTATCTGCAACAGTTTCGTGTGGCTGAGAAGCACTGCTGTGGAGTTACAGCTAAAATGAAAAAATGTGTTTCTCTCGCTGTGATAATGTTTTTCAAGCAACCTATAGGCTTTGTGGTAAAAATTTTCTCCATTATGGCACATGTGTGCCACGTCCAAAAAAGCACTCCACTCGCTCAGAGAAAAGCGTTTTGGCACTTATGGAACACATTTAGTGTGATGTGCTTTATTGCTTGGCTCACACAACCGTTGTTCCAAAAAAGCACTTTATTCGCTCTCAAATGCATTGTGAGCAAAGGATGATACGGCACGTCATTGTAAACCAGCGGAAGGTGCCAGGAGGCTCATTCCAAGTGTGCCTGACGCAGCTTCTCATCCTGTTCTATCTGCAACAGTTTCGTGTGGCTGAGAAGCACTGCTGTGGAGTTACAGCTAAAATGAGAAAATGTGTTTCTCTCGCTGTGATAATGTATTTCAAGCAACCTATAGGCTTTGTGGTAAAAATTTTCTCCATATATGGCACATGTGTGCCACGTCCAAAAAAGCACTCCACTCGCTCAGAGAAAAGCGTTTTGGCACTTATGGAACACATTTAGTGTGATGTGCTTTATTGCTTGGCTCACACAACCGTTGTTCAAAAACAGCACTTTATTCGCTCTCAAATGCATTGTGAGCAAAGGATGATACGGCGCGTCATTGTAAACCAGCGGAAGGTGCCAGGAGGCTCATTCCAAGTGTGCCTGACGCAGCTTCTCATCCCGTTCTATCTGCAACAGTTTCGTGTGGCTGAGATGCACTGCTGTGGAGTTACAGCTAAAATGAGAAAATGTGTTTCTCTCGCTGTGATAATGTATTTCAAGCAACCTATAGGCTTTGTGGTAAAAATTTTCTCCATATATGGCACATGTGTGCCACGTCCAAAAAAGCACTCCACTCGCTCAGAGAAAAGCGTTTTGGCACTTATAGAACACAATTAGTGTGATGTGCTTTATTGCTTGGCTCACACAACCGTTGTTCCAAAAAAGCACTTTATTCGCTCTCAAATACATTGTGAGCAAAGGATGATACGGCGCGTCATTGTAAACCAGCGGAAGGTGCCAGGAGGCTCATTCCAAGTGTGCCTGACGCAGCTTCTCATCCCGTTCTATCTGCAACAGTTTCGTGTGGCTGAGAAGCACTGCTGTGGAGTTACAGCTAAAATGAGAAAATGTGTTTCTCTCGCTGTGATAATGTATTTCAAGCAACCTATAGGCTTTGTGGTAAAAATTTTCTCCATATATGGCACATGTGTGCCACGTCCAAAAAAGCACTCACTCGCTCAGAGAAAAGCGTTTTGGCACTTATGGAACACATTTAGTGTGATGTGCTTTATTGCTTGGCTCACACAACCGTTGTTCCAAAAAAGCACTTTATTCGCTCTCAAATGCATTGTGAGCAAAGGATGATACGGCGCGTCATTGTAAACCAGCGGAAGGTGCCAGGAGGCTCATTCCAAGTGTGCCTGACGCAGCTTCTCATCCCGTTCTATCTGCAACAGTTTCGTGTGGCTGAGAAGCACTGCTGTGGAGTTACAGCTAAAATGAGAAAATGTGTTTCTCTCGCTGTGATAATGTATTTCAAGCAACCTATAGGCTTTGTGGTAAAAATTTTCTCCATATATGGCACATGTGTGCCACGTCCAAAAAAGCACTCCACTCGCTCAGAGAAAAGCGTTTTGGCACTTATGGAACACATTTAGTGTGATGTGCTTTATTGCTTGGCTCACACAACCGTTGTTCAAAAAAAGCCCTTTATTCGCTCTCAAATGCATTGTGAGCAAAGGATGATACGGCGCGTCATTGTAAACCAGCGGAAAGTGCCAGGAGGCTCATTCCAAGTGTGCCTGACGCAGCTTCTCATCCCGTTCTATCTGCAACAGTTTCGTGTGGCTGAGAAGCACTGCTGTGGAGTTACAGCTAAAATGAGAAAATGTGTTTCTCTCGCTGTGATAATGTATTTCAAGCAACCTACAGGATTTGTGGTAAAAATTTTCTCCATATATGGCACATGTGTGCCACGTCCAAAAAAGCACTCCACTCGCTCAGAGAAAAGCGTTTTGGCACTTATGGAACACATTTAGTGTGATGTGCTTTATTGCTTGGCTCACACAACCGTTGTTCAAAAACAGCACTTTATTCGCTCTCAAATGCATTGTGAGCAAAGGATGATACGGCGCGTCATTGTAAACCAGCGGAAGGTGCCAGGAGGCTCATTCCAAGTGTGCCTGACGCAGCTTCTCATCCCGTTCTATCTGCAACAGTTTCGTGTGGCTGAGAAGCACTGCTGTGGAGTTACAGCTAAAATGAGAAAATGTGCTTCTCTCGCTGTGATAATGTATTTCAAGCAACCTATAGGCTTTGTGGTAAAAATTTTCTCCATATATGGCACATGTGTGCCACGTCCAAAAAAGCACTCCACTCGCTCAGAGAAAAGCGTTTTGGCACTTATGGAACACATTTAGTGTGATGTGCTTTATTGCTTGGCTCACACAACCGTTGTTCAAAAAAAGCACTTTATTCGCTCTCAAATGCATTGTGAGCAAAGGATGATACGGCGCGTCATTGTAAACCAGCGGAAGGTGCCAGGAGGCTCATTCCAAGTGTGCCTGACGCAGCTTCTCATCCCGTTCTATCTGCAACAGTTTCGTGTGGCTGAGATGCACTGCTGTGGAGTTACAGCTAAAATGAGAAAATGTGTTTCTCTCGCTGTGATAATGTATTTCAAGCAACCTATAGGCTTTGTGGTAAAAATTTTCTCCATATATGGCACATGTGTGCCACGTCCAAAAAAGCACTCCACTCGCTCAGAGAAAAGCGTTTTGGCACTTATAGAACACAATTAGTGTGATGTGCTTTATTGCTTGGCTCACACAACCGTTGTTCCAAAAAAGCACTTTATTCGCTCTCAAATACATTGTGAGCAAAGGATGATACGGCGCGTCATTGTAAACCAGCGGAAGGTGCCAGGAGGCTCATTCCAAGTGTGCCTGACGCAGCTTCTCATCCCGTTCTATCTGCAACAGTTTCGTGTGGCTGAGAAGCACTGCTGTGGAGTTACAGCTAAAATGAGAAAATGTGTTTCTCTCGCTGTGATAATGTATTTCAAGCAACCTATAGGCTTTGTGGTAAAAATTTTCTCCATATATGGCACATGTGTGCCACGTCCAAAAAAGCACTCCACTCGCTCAGAGAAAAGCGTTTTGGCACTTATGGAACACATTTAGTGTGATGTGCTTTATTGCTTGGCTCACACAACCGTTGTTCCAAAAAAGCACTTTATTCGCTCTCAAATGCATTGTGAGCAAAGGATGATACGGCGCGTCATTGTAAACCAGCGGAAGGTGCCAGGAGGCTCATTCCAAGTGTGCCTGACGCAGCTTCACATCCCGTTCTATCTGCAACAGTTTCGTGTGGCTGAGAAGCACTGCTGTGGAGTTACAGCTAAAATGAGAAAATGTGTTTCTCTCGCTGTGATAATGTATTTCAAGCAACCTATAGGCTTTGTGGTAAAAATTTTCTCCATATATGGCACATGTGTGCCACGTCCAAAAAAGCACTCCACTCGCTCAGAGAAAAGCGTTTTGGTACTTATGGAACACATTTAGTGTGATGTGCTTTATTGCTTGGCTCACACAACCGTTGTTCAAAAAAAGCACTTTATTCGCTCTCAAATGCATTGTGAGCAAAGGATGATACGGCGCGTCATTGTAAACAGCGGAAGGTGCCAGGAGGCTCATTCCAAGTGTGCCTGACGCAGCTTCTCATCCCGTTCTATCTGCAACAGTTTCGTGTGGCTGAGATGCACTGCTGTGGAGTTACAGCTAAAATGAGAAAATGTGTTTCTCTCGCTGTGATAATGTACTTCAAGCATCCTATAGGCTTTGTGGTAAAAATTTTCTCCATATATGGCACATGTGTGCCACGTCCAAAAAAGCACTCCACTCGCTCAGAGAAAAGCGTTTTGGCACTTATAGAACACAATTAGTGTGATGTGCTTTATTGCTTGGCTCACACAACCGTTGTTCAAAAAAGCACTTTATTCGCTCTCAAATACATTGTGAGCAAAGGATGATACGGCGCGTCATTGTAAACCAGCGGAAGGTGCCAGGAGGCTCATTCCAAGTGTGCCTGACGCAGCTTCTCATCCCGTTCTATCTGCAACAGTTTCGTGTGGCTGAGAAGCACTGCTGTGGAGTTACAGCTAAAATGAGAAAATGTGTTTCTCTCGCTGTGATAATGTATTTCAAGCAACCTACAGGCTTTGTGGTAAAAATTTTCTCCATATATGGCACATGTGTGCCACGTCCAAAAAAGCACTCCACTCGCTCAGAGAAAAGCGTTTTGGCACTTATGGAACACATTTAGTGTGATGTGCTTTATTGCTTGGCTCACACAACCGTTGTTCCAAAAAAGCACTTTATTCGCTCTCAAATGCATTGTGAGCAAAGGATGATACGGCGCGTCATTGTAAACCAGCGGAAGGTGCCAGGAGGCTCATTCCAAGTGTGCCTGACGCAGCTTCTCATCCTGTTCTATCTGCAACAGTTTCGTGTGGCTGAGAAGCACTGCTGTGGAGTTACAGCTAAAATGAAAAAATGTGTTTCTCTCGCTGTGATAATGTTTTTCAAGCAACCTACAGGCTTTGTGGTAAAAATTTTCTCCATATATGGCACATGTGTGCCACGTCCAAAAAAGCACTCCACTCGCTC
The DNA here is from genome assembly GCF_030265055.1 of Doryrhamphus excisus. NCBI lineage: Eukaryota > Metazoa > Chordata > Actinopteri > Syngnathiformes > Syngnathidae > Doryrhamphus > Doryrhamphus excisus. The sequence continues at coordinate 19,000,857 of NC_080475.1, read as the reverse complement.
AGAGAAAAGCGTTTTGGCACTTATGGAACACATTTAGTGTGATGTGCTTTATTGCTTGGCTCACACAACCGTTGTTCCAAAAAAGCACTTTATTCGCTCTCAAATGCATTGTGAGCAAAGGATGATACGGCGCGTCATTGTAAACCAGCGGAAGGTGCCAGGAGGCTCATTCCAAGTGTGCCTGACGCAGCTTCTCATCCCGTTCTATCTGCAACAGTTTCGTGTGGCTGAGAAGCACTGCTGTGGAGTTACAGCTAAAATGAAAAAATGTGTTTCTCTCGCTGTGATAATGTTTTTCAAGCAACCTATAGGCTTTGTGGTAAAAATTTTCTCCATATATGGCACATGTGTGCCACGTCCAAAAAAGCACTCCACTCGCTCAGAGAAAAGCGTTTTGGCACTTATGGAACACATTTAGTGTGATGTGCTTTATTGCTTGGCTCACACAACCGTTGTTCCAAAAAAGCACTTTATTCGCTCTCAAATGCATTGTGAGCAAAGGATGATACGGCGCGTCATTGTAAACCAGCGGAAGGTGCCAGGAGGCTCATTCCAAGTGTGCCTGACGCAGCTTCTCATCCCGTTCTATCTGCAACAGTTTCGTGTGGCTGAGAAGCACTGCTGTGGAGTTACAGCTAAAATGAGAAAATGTGTTTCTCTCGCTGTGATAATGTATTTCAAGCAACCTATAGGCTTTGTGGTAAAAATTTTCTCCATATATGGCACATGTGTGCCACGTCCAAAAAAGCACTCCACTCGCTCAGAGAAAAGCGTTTTGGCACTTATGGAACACATTTAGTGTGATGTGCTTTATTGCTTGGCTCACACAACCGTTGTTCAAAAAAAGCCCTTTATTCGCTCTCAAATGCTTTGTGAGCAAAGGATGATACGGCGCGTCATTGTAAACCAGCGGAAAGTGCCAGGAGGCTCATTCCAAGTGTGCCTGACGCAGCTTCTCATCCCGTTCTATCTGCAACAGTTTCGTGTGGCTGAGAAGCACTGCTGTGGAGTTACAGCTAAAATGAGAAAATGTGTTTCTCTCGCTGTGATAATGTATTTCAAGCAACCTACAGGCTTTGTGGTAAAAATTTTCTCCATATATGGCACATGTGTGCCACGTCCAAAAAAGCACTCCACTCGCTCAGAGAAAAGCGTTTTGGCACTTATGGAACACATTTAGTGTGATGTGCTTTATTGCTTGGCTCACACAACCGTTGTTCAAAAACAGCACTTTATTCGCTCTCAAATGCATTGTGAGCAAAGGATGATACGGCGCGTCATTGTAAACCAGCGGAAGGTGCCAGGAGGCTCATTCCAAGTGTGCCTGACGCAGCTTCTCATCCCGTTCTATCTGCAACAGTTTCGTGTGGCTGAGATGCACTGCTGTGGAGTTACAGCTAAAATGAGAAAATGTGTTTCTCTCGCTGTGATAATGTATTTCAAGCAACCTATAGGCTTTGTGGTAAAAATTTTCTCCATATATGGCACATGTGTGCCACGTCCAAAAAAGCACTCCACTCGCTCAGAGAAAAGCGTTTTGGCACTTATAGAACACAATTAGTGTGATGTGCTTTATTGCTTGGCTCACACAACCGTTGTTCCAAAAAAACACTTTATTCGCTCTCAAATACATTGTGAGCAAAGGATGATACGGCGCGTCATTGTAAACCAGCGGAAGGTGCCAGGAGGCTCATTCCAAGTGTGCCTGACGCAGCTTCTCATCCCGTTCTATCTGCAACAGTTTCGTGTGGCTGAGAAGCACTGCTGTGGAGTTACAGCTAAAATGAGAAAATGTGGTTCTCTCGCTGTGATAATGTATTTCAAGCAACCTATAGGCTTTGTGGTAAAAATTTTCTCCATATATGGCACATGTGTGCCACGTTCAAAAAAGCACTCCACTCGCTCAGAGAAAAGCGTTTTGGCACTTATGGAACACATTTAGTGTGATGTGCTTTATTGCTTGGCTCACACAACCGTTGTTCCAAAAAAGCACTTTATTCGCTCTCAAATGCATTGTGAGCAAAGGATGATACGGCGCGTCATTGTAAACCAGCGGAAGGTGCCAGGAGGCTCATTCCAAGTGTGCCTGACGCAGCTTCTCATCCCGTTCTATCTGCAACAGTTTCGTGTGGCTGAGAAGCACTGCTGTGGAGTTACAGCTAAAATGAGAAAATGTGTTTCTCTCGCTGTGATAATGTATTTCAAGCAACCTATAGGCTTTGTGGTAAAAATTTTCTCCATATATGGCACATGTGTGCCACGTCCAAAAAAGCACTCCACTCGCTCAGAGAAAAGCGTTTTGGCACTTATGGAACACATTTAGTGTGATGTGCTTTATTGCTTGGCTCACACAACCGTTGTTCAAAAAAAGCACTTTATTCGCTCTCAAATGCATTGTGAGCAAAGGATGATACGGCGCGTCATTGTAAACAGCGGAAGGTGCCAGGAGGCTCATTCCAAGTGTGCCTGACGCAGCTTCTCATCCCGTTCTATCTGCAACAGTTTCGTGTGGCTGAGATGCACTGCTGTGGAGTTACAGCTAAAATGAGAAAATGTGTTTCTCTCGCTGTGATAATGTACTTCAAGCATCCTATAGGCTTTGTGGTAAAAATTTTCTCCATATATGGCACATGTGTGCCACGTCCAAAAAAGCACTCCACTCGCTCAGAGAAAAGCGTTTTGGCACTTATAGAACACAATTAGTGTGATGTGCTTTATTGCTTGGCTCACACAACCGTTGTTCAAAAAAGCACTTTATTCGCTCTCAAATACATTGTGAGCAAAGGATGATACGGCGCGTCATTGTAAACCAGCGGAATGTGCCAGGAGGCTCATTCCAAGTGTGCCTGACGCAGCTTCTCATCCCGTTCTATCTGCAACAGTTTCGTGTGGCTGAGAAGCACTGCTGTGGAGTTACAGCTAAAATGAGAAAATGTGTTTCTCTCGCTGTGATAATGTATTTCAAGCAACCTACAGGCTTTGTGGTAAAAATTTTCTCCATATATGGCACATGTGTGCCACGTCCAAAAAAGCACTCCACTCGCTCAGAGAAAAGCGTTTTGGCACTTATGGAACACATTTAGTGTGATGTGCTTTATTGCTTGGCTCACACAACCGTTGTTCCAAAAAAGCACTTTATTCGCTCTCAAATGCATTGTGAGCAAAGGATGATACGGCGCGTCATTGTAAACCAGCGGAAGGTGCCAGGAGGCTCATTCCAAGTGTGCCTGACGCAGCTTCTCATCCTGTTCTATCTGCAACAGTTTCGTGTGGCTGAGAAGCACTGCTGTGGAGTTACAGCTAAAATGAAAAAATGTGTTTCTCTCGCTGTGATAATGTTTTTCAAGCAACCTATAGGCTTTGTGGTAAAAATTTTCTCCATTATGGCACATGTGTGCCACGTCCAAAAAAGCACTCCACTCGCTCAGAGAAAAGCGTTTTGGCACTTATGGAACACATTTAGTGTGATGTGCTTTATTGCTTGGCTCACACAACCGTTGTTCCAAAAAAGCACTTTATTCGCTCTCAAATGCATTGTGAGCAAAGGATGATACGGCACGTCATTGTAAACCAGCGGAAGGTGCCAGGAGGCTCATTCCAAGTGTGCCTGACGCAGCTTCTCATCCTGTTCTATCTGCAACAGTTTCGTGTGGCTGAGAAGCACTGCTGTGGAGTTACAGCTAAAATGAGAAAATGTGTTTCTCTCGCTGTGATAATGTATTTCAAGCAACCTATAGGCTTTGTGGTAAAAATTTTCTCCATATATGGCACATGTGTGCCACGTCCAAAAAAGCACTCCACTCGCTCAGAGAAAAGCGTTTTGGCACTTATGGAACACATTTAGTGTGATGTGCTTTATTGCTTGGCTCACACAACCGTTGTTCAAAAACAGCACTTTATTCGCTCTCAAATGCATTGTGAGCAAAGGATGATACGGCGCGTCATTGTAAACCAGCGGAAGGTGCCAGGAGGCTCATTCCAAGTGTGCCTGACGCAGCTTCTCATCCCGTTCTATCTGCAACAGTTTCGTGTGGCTGAGATGCACTGCTGTAGAGTTACAGCTAAAATGAGAAAATGTGTTTCTCTCGCTGTGATAATGTATTTCAAGCAACCTATAGGCTTTGTGGTAAAAATTTTCTCCATATATGGCACATGTGTGCCACGTCCAAAAAAGCACTCCACTCGCTCAGAGAAAAGCGTTTTGGCACTTATAGAACACAATTAGTGTGATGTGCTTTATTGCTTGGCTCACACAACCGTTGTTCCAAAAAAGCACTTTATTCGCTCTCAAATACATTGTGAGCAAAGGATGATACGGCGCGTCATTGTAAACCAGCGGAAGGTGCCAGGAGGCTCATTCCAAGTGTGCCTGACGCAGCTTCTCATCCCGTTCTATCTGCAACAGTTTCGTGTGGCTGAGAAGCACTGCTGTGGAGTTACAGCTAAAATGAGAAAATGTGTTTCTCTCGCTGTGATAATGTATTTCAAGCAACCTATAGGCTTTGTGGTAAAAATTTTCTCCATATATGGCACATGTGTGCCACGTCCAAAAAAGCACTCACTCGCTCAGAGAAAAGCGTTTTGGCACTTATGGAACACATTTAGTGTGATGTGCTTTATTGCTTGGCTCACACAACCGTTGTTCCAAAAAAGCACTTTATTCGCTCTCAAATGCATTGTGAGCAAAGGATGATACGGCGCGTCATTGTAAACCAGCGGAAGGTGCCAGGAGGCTCATTCCAAGTGTGCCTGACGCAGCTTCTCATCCCGTTCTATCTGCAACAGTTTCGTGTGGCTGAGAAGCACTGCTGTGGAGTTACAGCTAAAATGAGAAAATGTGTTTCTCTCGCTGTGATAATGTATTTCAAGCAACCTATAGGCTTTGTGGTAAAAATTTTCTCCATATATGGCACATGTGTGCCACGTCCAAAAAAGCACTCCACTCGCTCAGAGAAAAGCGTTTTGGCACTTATGGAACACATTTAGTGTGATGTGCTTTATTGCTTGGCTCACACAACCGTTGTTCAAAAAAAGCCCTTTATTCGCTCTCAAATGCATTGTGAGCAAAGGATGATACGGCGCGTCATTGTAAACCAGCGGAAAGTGCCAGGAGGCTCATTCCAAGTGTGCCTGACGCAGCTTCTCATCCCGTTCTATCTGCAACAGTTTCGTGTGGCTGAGAAGCACTGCTGTGGAGTTACAGCTAAAATGAGAAAATGTGTTTCTCTCGCTGTGATAATGTATTTCAAGCAACCTACAGGATTTGTGGTAAAAATTTTCTCCATATATGGCACATGTGTGCCACGTCCAAAAAAGCACTCCACTCGCTCAGAGAAAAGCGTTTTGGCACTTATGGAACACATTTAGTGTGATGTGCTTTATTGCTTGGCTCACACAACCGTTGTTCAAAAACAGCACTTTATTCGCTCTCAAATGCATTGTGAGCAAAGGATGATACGGCGCGTCATTGTAAACCAGCGGAAGGTGCCAGGAGGCTCATTCCAAGTGTGCCTGACGCAGCTTCTCATCCCGTTCTATCTGCAACAGTTTCGTGTGGCTGAGAAGCACTGCTGTGGAGTTACAGCTAAAATGAGAAAATGTGTTTCTCTCGCTGTGATAATGTATTTCAAGCAACCTATAGGCTTTGTGGTAAAAATTTTCTCCATATATGGCACATGTGTGCCACGTCCAAAAAAGCACTCCACTCGCTCAGAGAAAAGCGTTTTGGCACTTATGGAACACATTTAGTGTGATGTGCTTTATTGCTTGGCTCACACAACCGTTGTTCAAAAAAAGCACTTTATTCGCTCTCAAATGCATTGTGAGCAAAGGATGATACGGCGCGTCATTGTAAACAGCGGAAGGTGCCAGGAGGCTCATTCCAAGTGTGCCTGACGCAGCTTCTCATCCCGTTCTATCTGCAACAGTTTCGTGTGGCTGAGATGCACTGCTGTGGAGTTACAGCTAAAATGAGAAAATGTGTTTCTCTCGCTGTGATAATGTACTTCAAGCATCCTATAGGCTTTGTGGTAAAAATTTTCTCCATATATGGCACATGTGTGCCACGTCCAAAAAAGCACTCCACTCGCTCAGAGAAAAGCGTTTTGGCACTTATAGAACACAATTAGTGTGATGTGCTTTATTGCTTGGCTCACACAACCGTTGTTCAAAAAAGCACTTTATTCGCTCTCAAATACATTGTGAGCAAAGGATGATACGGCGCGTCATTGTAAACCAGCGGAAGGTGCCAGGAGGCTCATTCCAAGTGTGCCTGACGCAGCTTCTCATCCCGTTCTATCTGCAACAGTTTCGTGTGGCTGAGAAGCACTGCTGTGGAGTTACAGCTAAAATGAGAAAATGTGTTTCTCTCGCTGTGATAATGTATTTCAAGCAACCTATAGGCTTTGTGGTAAAAATTTTCTCCATATATGGCACATGTGTGCCACGTCCAAAAAAGCACTCCACTCGCTCAGAGAAAAGCGTTTTGGCACTTATGGAACACATTTAGTGTGATGTGCTTTATTGCTTGGCTCACACAACCGTTGTTCCAAAAAAGCACTTTATTCGCTCTCAAATGCATTGTGAGCAAAGGATGATACGGCGCGTCATTGTAAACCAGCGGAAGGTGCCAGGAGGCTCATTCCAAGTGTGCCTGACGCAGCTTCTCATCCCGTTCTATCTGCAACAGTTTCGTGTGGCTGAGAAGCACTGCTGTGGAGTTACAGCTAAAATGAGAAAATGTGTTTCTCTCGCTGTGATAATGTATTTCAAGCAACCTATAGGCTTTGTGGTAAAAATTTTCTCCATATATGGCACATGTGTGCCACGTCCAAAAAAGCACTCCACTCGCTCAGAGAAAAGCGTTTTGGCACTTATGGAACACATTTAGTGTGATGTGCTTTATTGCTTGGCTCACACAACCGTTGTTCAAAAAAAGCCCTTTATTCGCTCTCAAATGCATTGTGAGCAAAGGATGATACGGCGCGTCATTGTAAACCAGCGGAAAGTGCCAGGAGGCTCATTCCAAGTGTGCCTGACGCAGCTTCTCATCCCGTTCTATCTGCAACAGTTTCGTGTGGCTGAGAAGCACTGCTGTGGAGTTACAGCTAAAATGAGAAAATGTGTTTCTCTCGCTGTGATAATGTATTTCAAGCAACCTACAGGATTTGTGGTAAAAATTTTCTCCATATATGGCACATGTGTGCCACGTCCAAAAAAGCACTCCACTCGCTCAGAGAAAAGCGTTTTGGCACTTATGGAACACATTTAGTGTGATGTGCTTTATTGCTTGGCTCACACAACCGTTGTTCAAAAACAGCACTTTATTCGCTCTCAAATGCATTGTGAGCAAAGGATGATACGGCGCGTCATTGTAAACCAGCGGAAGGTGCCAGGAGGCTCATTCCAAGTGTGCCTGACGCAGCTTCTCATCCCGTTCTATCTGCAACAGTTTCGTGTGGCTGAGATGCACTGCTGTGGAGTTACAGCTAAAATGAGAAAATGTGTTTCTCTCGCTGTGATAATGTATTTCAAGCAACCTACAGGCTTTGTGGTAAAAATTTTCTCCATATATGGCACATGTGTGCCACGTCCAAAAAAGCACTCCACTCGCTCAGAGAAAAGCGTTTTGGCACTTATAGAACACAATTAGTGTGATGTGCTTTATTGCTTGGCTCACACAACCGTTGTTCCAAAAAAGCACTTTATTCGCTCTCAAATACATTGTGAGCAAAGGATGATACGGCGCGTCATTGTAAACCAGCGGAAGGTGCCAGGAGGCTCATTCCAAGTGTGCCTGACGCAGCTTCTCATCCCGTTCTATCTGCAACAGTTTCGTGTGGCTGAGAAGCACTGCTGTGGAGTTACAGCTAAAATGAGAAAATGTGTTTCTCTCGCTGTGATAATGTATTTCAAGCAACCTATAGGCTTTGTGGTAAAAATTTTCTCCATATATGGCACATGTGTGCCACGTCCAAAAAAGCACTCCACTCGCTCAGAGAAAAGCGTTTTGGCACTTATGGAACACATTTAGTGTGATGTGCTTTATTGCTTGGCTCACACAACCGTTGTTCCAAAAAAGCACTTTATTCGCTCTCAAATGCATTGTGAGCAAAGGATGATACGGCGCGTCATTGTAAACCAGCGGAAGGTGCCAGGAGGCTCATTCCAAGTGTGCCTGACGCAGCTTCTCATCCCGTTCTATCTGCAACAGTTTCGTGTGGCTGAGAAGCACTGCTGTGGAGTTACAGCTAAAATGAGAAAATGTGTTTCTCTCGCTGTGATAATGTATTTCAAGCAACCTATAGGCTTTGTGGTAAAAATTTTCTCCATATATGGCACATGTGTGCCACGTCCAAAAAAGCACTCCACTCGCTCAGAGAAAAGCGTTTTGGCACTTATGGAACACATTTAGTGTGATGTGCTTTATTGCTTGGCTCACACAACCGTTGTTCAAAAAAAGCCCTTTATTCGCTCTCAAATGCATTGTGAGCAAAGGATGATACGGCGCGTCATTGTAAACCAGCGGAAAGTGCCAGGAGGCTCATTCCAAGTGTGCCTGACGCAGCTTCTCATCCCGTTCTATCTGCAACAGTTTCGTGTGGCTGAGAAGCACTGCTGTGGAGTTACAGCTAAAATGAGAAAATGTGTTTCTCTCGCTGTGATAATGTATTTCAAGCAACCTACAGGATTTGTGGTAAAAATTTTCTCCATATATGGCACATGTGTGCCACGTCCAAAAAAGCACTCCACTCGCTCAGAGAAAAGCGTTTTGGCACTTATGGAACACATTTAGTGTGATGTGCTTTATTGCTTGGCTCACACAACCGTTGTTCAAAAACAGCACTTTATTCGCTCTCAAATGCATTGTGAGCAAAGGATGATACGGCGCGTCATTGTAAACCAGCGGAAGGTGCCAGGAGGCTCATTCCAAGTGTGCCTGACGCAGCTTCTCATCCCGTTCTATCTGCAACAGTTTCGTGTGGCTGAGAAGCACTGCTGTGGAGTTACAGCTAAAATGAGAAAATGTGTTTCTCTCGCTGTGATAATGTATTTCAAGCAACCTATAGGCTTTGTGGTAAAAATTTTCTCCATATATGGCACATGTGTGCCACGTCCAAAAAAGCACTCCACTCGCTCAGAGAAAAGCGTTTTGGCACTTATGGAACACATTTAGTGTGATGTGCTTTATTGCTTGGCTCACACAACCGTTGTTCAAAAAAAGCCCTTTATTCGCTCTCAAATGCATTGTGAGCAAAGGATGATACGGCGCGTCATTGTAAACCAGCGGAAGGTGCCAGGAGGCTCATTCCAAGTGTGCCTGACGCAGCTTCTCATCCTGTTCTATCTGCAACAGTTTCGTGTGGCTGAGAAGCACTGCTGTGGAGTTACAGCTAAAATGAAAAAATGTGTTTCTCTCGCTGTGATAATGTTTTTCAAGCAACCTATAGGCTTTGTGGTAAAAATTTTCTCCATATATGGCACATGTGTGCCACGTCCAAAAAAGCACTCCACTCGCTCAGAGAAAAGCGTTTTGGCACTTATGGAACACATTTAGTGTGATGTGCTTTATTGCTTGGCTCACACAACCGTTGTTCCAAAAAAGCACTTTATTCGCTCTCAAATGCATTGTGAGCAAAGGATGATACGGCGCGTCATTGTAAACCAGCGGAAGGTGCCAGGAGGCTCATTCCAAGTGTGCCTGACGCAGCTTCTCATCCCGTTCTATCTGCAACAGTTTCGTGTGGCTGAGAAGCACTGCTGTGGAGTTACAGCTAAAATGAGAAAATGTGTTTCTCTCGCTGTGATAATGTATTTCAAGCAACCTATAGGCTTTGTGGTAAAAATTTTCTCCATATATGGCACATGTGTGCCACGTCCAAAAAAGCACTCCACTCGCTCAGAGAAAAGCGTTTTGGCACTTATAGAACACAATTAGTGTGATGTGCTTTATTGCTTGGCTCACACAACCGTTGTTCCAAAAAAGCACTTTATTCGCTCTCAAATACATTGTGAGCAAAGGATGATACGGCGCGTCATTGTAAACCAGCGGAAGGTGCCAGGAGGCTCATTCCAAGTGTGCCTGACGCAGCTTCTCATCCCGTTCTATCTGCAACAGTTTCGTGTGGCTGAGAAGCACTGCTGTGGAGTTACAGCTAAAATGAGAAAATGTGTTTCTCTCGCTGTGATAATGTATTTCAAGCAACCTATAGGCTTTGTGGTAAAAATTTTCTCCATATATGGCACATGTGTGCCACGTCCAAAAAAGCACTCCACTCGCTCAGAGAAAAGCGTTTTGGCACTTATGGAACACATTTAGTGTGATGTGCTTTATTGCTTGGCTCACACAACCGTTGTTCCAAAAAAGCACTTTATTCGCTCTCAAATGCATTGTGAGCAAAGGATGATACGGCGCGTCATTGTAAACCAGCGGAAGGTGCCAGGAGGCTCATTCCAAGTGTGCCTGACGCAGCTTCTCATCCCGTTCTATCTGCAACAGTTTCGTGTGGCTGAGATGCACTGCTGTGGAGTTACAGCTAAAATGAGAAAATGTGTTTCTCTCGCTGTGATAATGTACTTCAAGCATCCTATAGGCTTTGTGGTAAAAATTTTCTCCATATATGGCACATGTGTGCCACGTCCAAAAAAGCACTCCACTCGCTCAGAGAAAAGCGTTTTGGCACTTATAGAACACAATTAGTGTGATGTGCTTTATTGCTTGGCTCACACAACCGTTGTTCAAAAAAGCACTTTATTCGCTCTCAAATACATTGTGAGCAAAGGATGATACGGCGCGTCATTGTAAACCAGCGGAAGGTGCCAGGAGGCTCATTCCAAGTGTGCCTGACGCAGCTTCTCATCCCGTTCTATCTGCAACAGTTTCGTGTGGCTGAGAAGCACTGCTGTGGAGTTACAGCTAAAATGAGAAAATGTGTTTCTCTCGCTGTGATAATGTATTTCAAGCAACCTACAGGCTTTGTGGTAAAAATTTTCTCCATATATGGCACATGTGTGCCACGTCCAAAAAAGCACTCCACTCGCTCAGAGAAAAGCGTTTTGGCACTTATGGAACACATTTAGTGTGATGTGCTTTATTGCTTGGCTCACACAACCGTTGTTCCAAAAAAGCACTTTATTCGCTCTCAAATGCATTGTGAGCAAAGGATGATACGGCGCGTCATTGTAAACCAGCGGAAGGTGCCAGGAGGCTCATTCCAAGTGTGCCTGACGCAGCTTCTCATCCTGTTCTATCTGCAACAGTTTCGTGTGGCTGAGAAGCATTGCTGTGGAGTTACAGCTAAAATGAAAAAATGTGTTTCTCTCGCTGTGATAATGTTTTTCAAGCAACCTACAGGCTTTGTGGTAAAAATTTTCTCCATATATGGCACATGTGTGCCACGTCCAAAAAAGCACTCCACTCGCTCAGAGAAAAGCGTTTTGGCACTTATGGAACACATTTAGTGTGATGTGCTTTATTGCTTGGCTCACACAACCGTTGTTCCAAAAAAGCACTTTATTCGCTCTCAAATGCATTGTGAGCAAAGGATGATACGGCGCGTCATTGTAAACCAGCGGAAGGTGCCAGGAGGCTCATTCCAAGTGTGCCTGACGCAGCTTCTCATCCCGTTCTATCTGCAACAGTTTCGTGTGGCTGAGAAGCACTGCTGTGGAGTTACAGCTAAAATGAAAAAATGTGTTTCTCTCGCTGTGATAATGTTTTTCAAGCAACCTATAGGCTTTGTGGTAAAAATTTTCTCCATATATGGCACATGTGTGCCACGTCCAAAAAAGCACTCCACTCGCTCAGAGAAAAGCGTTTTGGCACTTATGGAACACATTTAGTGTGATGTGCTTTATTGCTTGGCTCACACAACCGTTGTTCCAAAAAAGCACTTTATTCGCTCTCAAATGCATTGTGAGCAAAGGATGATACGGCGCGTCATTGTAAACCAGCGGAAGGTGCCAGGAGGCTCATTCCAAGTGTGCCTGACGCAGCTTCTCATCCCGTTCTATCTGCAACAGTTTCGTGTGGCTGAGAAGCACTGCTGTGGAGTTACAGCTAAAATGAGAAAATGTGTTTCTCTCGCTGTGATAATGTATTTCAAGCAACCTATAGGCTTTGTGGTAAAAATTTTCTCCATATATGGCACATGTGTGCCACGTCCAAAAAAGCACTCCACTCGCTCAGAGAAAAGCGTTTTGGCACTTATGGAACACATTTAGTGTGATGTGCTTTATTGCTTGGCTCACACAACCGTTGTTCAAAAAAAGCCCTTTATTCGCTCTCAAATGCATTGTGAGCAAAGGATGATACGGCGCGTCATTGTAAACCAGCGGAAAGTGCCAGGAGGCTCATTCCAAGTGTGCCTGACGCAGCTTCTCATCCCGTTCTATCTGCAACAGTTTCGTGTGGCTGAGAAGCACTGCTGTGGAGTTACAGCTAAAATGAGAAAATGTGTTTCTCTCGCTGTGATAATGTATTTCAAGCAACCTACAGGCTTTGTGGTAAAAATTTTCTCCATATATGGCACATGTGTGCCACGTCCAAAAAAGCACTCCACTCGCTCAGAGAAAAGCGTTTTGGCACTTATGGAACACATTTAGTGTGATGTGCTTTATTGCTTGGCTCACACAACCGTTGTTCAAAAAAAGCACTTTATTCGCTCTCAAATGCATTGTGAGCAAAGGATGATACGGCGCGTCATTGTAAACAGCGGAAGGTGCCAGGAGGCTCATTCCAAGTGTGCCTGACGCAGCTTCTCATCCCGTTCTATCTGCAACAGTTTCGTGTGGCTGAGATGCACTGCTGTGGAGTTACAGCTAAAATGAGAAAATGTGTTTCTCTCGCTGTGATAATGTACTTCAAGCATCCTATAGGCTTTGTGGTAAAAATTTTCTCCATATATGGCACATGTGTGCCACGTCCAAAAAAGCACTCCACTCGCTCAGAGAAAAGCGTTTTGGACTTATAGAACACAATTAGTGTGATGTGCTTTATTGCTTGGCTCACACAACCGTTGTTCAAAAAAGCACTTTATTCGCTCTCAAATACATTGTGAGCAAAGGATGATACGGCGCGTCATTGTAAACCAGCGGAATGTGCCAGGAGGCTCATTCCAAGTGTGCCTGACGCAGCTTCTCATCCCGTTCTATCTGCAACAGTTTCGTGTGGCTGAGAAGCACTGCTGTGGAGTTACAGCTAAAATGAGAAAATGTGTTTCTCTCGCTGTGATAATGTATTTCAAGCAACCTACAGGCTTTGTGGTAAAAATTTTCTCCATATATGGCACATGTGTGCCACGTCCAAAAAAGCACTCCACTCGCTCAGAGAAAAGCGTTTTGGCACTTATGGAACACATTTAGTGTGATGTGCTTTATTGCTTGGCTCACACAACCGTTGTTCCAAAAAAGCACTTTATTCGCTCTCAAATGCATTGTGAGCAAAGGATGATACGGCGCGTCATTGTAAACCAGCGGAAGGTGCCAGGAGGCTCATTCCAAGTGTGCCTGACGCAGCTTCTCATCCTGTTCTATCTGCAACAGTTTCGTGTGGCTGAGAAGCACTGCTGTGGAGTTACAGCTAAAATGAAAAAATGTGTTTCTCTCGCTGTGATAATGTTTTTCAAGCAACCTATAGGCTTTGTGGTAAAAATTTTCTCCATTATGGCACATGTGTGCCACGTCCAAAAAAGCACTCCACTCGCTCAGAGAAAAGCGTTTTGGCACTTATGGAACACATTTAGTGTGATGTGCTTTATTGCTTGGCTCACACAACCTTTGTTCCAAAAAAGCACTTTATTCGCTCTCAAATGCATTGTGAGCAAAGGATGATACGGCGCGTCATTGTAAACCAGCGGAAGGTGCCAGGAGGCTCATTCCAAGTGTGCCTGACGCAGCTTCTCATCCTGTTCTATCTGCAACAGTTTCGTGTGGCTGAGAAGCACTGCTGTGGAGTTACAGCTAAAATGAGAAAATGTGTTTCTCTCGCTGTGATAATGTATTTCAAGCAACCTATAGGCTTTGTGGTAAAAATTTTCTCCATATATGGCACATGTGTGCCACGTCCAAAAAAGCACTCCACTCGCTCAGAGAAAAGCGTTTTGGCACTTACGGAACACATTTAGTGTGATGTGCTTTATTGCTTGGCTCACACAACCGTTGTTCAAAAACAGCACTTTATTCGCTCTCAAATGCATTGTGAGCAAAGGATGATACGGCGCGTCATTGTAAACCAGCGGAAGGTGCCAGGAGGCTCATTCCAAGTGTGCCTGACGCAGCTTCTCATCCCGTTCTATCTGCAACAGTTTCGTGTGGCTGAGATGCACTGCTGTGGAGTTACAGCTAAAATGAGAAAATGTGTTTCTCTCGCTGTGATAATGTATTTCAAGCAACCTACAGGCTTTGTGGTAAAAATTTTCTCCATATATGGCACATGTGTGCCACGTCCAAAAAAGCACTCCACTCGCTCAGAGAAAAGCGTTTTGGCACTTATAGAACACAATTAGTGTGATGTGCTTTATTGCTTGGCTCACACAACCGTTGTTCCAAAAAAGCACTTTATTCGCTCTCAAATACATTGTGAGCAAAGGATGATACGGCGCGTCATTGTAAACCAGCGGAAGGTGCCAGGAGGCTCATTCCAAGTGTGCCTGACGCAGCTTCTCATCCCGTTCTATCTGCAACAGTTTCGTGTGGCTGAGAAGCACTGCTGTGGAGTTACAGCTAAAATGAGAAAATGTGTTTCTCTCGCTGTGATAATGTATTTCAAGCAACCTATAGGCTTTGTGGTAAAAATTTTCTCCATATATGGCACATGTGTGCCACGTCCAAAAAAGCACTCCACTCGCTCAGAGAAAAGCGTTTTGGCACTTATGGAACACATTTAGTGTGATGTGCTTTATTGCTTGGCTCACACAACCGTTGTTCCAAAAAAGCACTTTATTCGCTCTCAAATGCATTGTGAGCAAAGGATGATACGGCGCGTCATTGTAAACCAGCGGAAGGTGCCAGGAGGCTCATTCCAAGTGTGCCTGACGCAGCTTCTCATCCCGTTCTATCTGCAACAGTTTCGTGTGGCTGAGAAGCACTGCTGTGGAGTTACAGCTAAAATGAGAAAATGTGTTTCTCTCGCTGTGATAATGTATTTCAAGCAACCTATAGGCTTTGTGGTAAAAATTTTCTCCATATATGGCACATGTGTGCCACGTCCAAAAAAGCACTCCACTCGCTCAGAGAAAAGCGTTTTGGCACTTATGGAACACATTTAGTGTGATGTGCTTTATTGCTTGGCTCACACAACCGTTGTTCAAAAAAAGCACTTTATTCGCTCTCAAATGCATTGTGAGCAAAGGATGATACGGCGCGTCATTGTAAACAGCGGAAGGTGCCAGGAGGCTCATTCCAAGTGTGCCTGACGCAGCTTCTCATCCCGTTCTATCTGCAACAGTTTCGTGTGGCTGAGAAGCACTGCTGTGGAGTTACAGCTAAAATGAGAAAATGTGTTTCTCTCGCTGTGATAATGTATTTCAAGCAACCTATAGGCTTTGTGGTAAAAATTTTCTCCATATATGGCACATGTGTGCCACGTCCAAAAAAGCACTCCACTCGCTCAGAGAAAAGCGTTTTGGCACTTATGGAACACATTTAGTGTGATGTGCTTTATTGCTTGGCTCACACAACCGTTGTTCAAAAAAAGCACTTTATTCGCTCTCAAATGCATTGTGAGCAAAGGATGATACGGCGCGTCATTGTAAACAGCGGAAGGTGCCAGGAGGCTCATTCCAAGTGTGCCTGACGCAGCTTCTCATCCCGTTCTATCTGCAACAGTTTCGTGTGGCTGAGATGCACTGCTGTGGAGTTACAGCTAAAATGAGAAAATGTGTTTCTCTCGCTGTGATAATGTACTTCAAGCATCCTATAGGCTTTGTGGTAAAAATTTTCTCCATATATGGCACATGTGTGCCACGTCCAAAAAAGCACTCCACTCGCTCAGAGAAAAGCGTTTTGGCACTTATAGAACACAATTAGTGTGATGTGCTTTATTGCTTGGCTCACACAACCGTTGTTCAAAAAAGCACTTTATTCGCTCTCAAATACATTGTGAGCAAAGGATGATACGGCGCGTCATTGTAAACCAGCGGAAGGTGCCAGGAGGCTCATTCCAAGTGTGCCTGACGCAGCTTCTCATCCCGTTCTATCTGCAACAGTTTCGTGTGGCTGAGAAGCACTGCTGTGGAGTTACAGCTAAAATGAGAAAATGTGTTTCTCTCGCTGTGATAATGTATTTCAAGCAACCTACAGGCTTTGTGGTAAAAATTTTCTCCATATATGGCACATGTGTGCCACGTCCAAAAAAGCACTCCACTCGCTCAGAGAAAAGCGTTTTGGCACTTATGGAACACATTTAGTGTGATGTGCTTTATTGCTTGGCTCACACAACCGTTGTTCCAAAAAAGCACTTTATTCGCTCTCAAATGCATTGTGAGCAAAGGATGATACGGCGCGTCATTGTAAACCAGCGGAAAGTGCCAGGAGGCTCATTCCAAGTGTGCCTGACGCAGCTTCTCATCCCGTTCTATCTGCAACAGTTTCGTGTGGCTGAGAAGCACTGCTGTGGAGTTACAGCTAAAATGAGAAAATGTGTTTCTCTCGCTGTGATAATGTATTTCAAGCAACCTACAGGCTTTGTGGTAAAAATTTTCTCCATATATGGCACATGTGTGCCACGTCCAAAAAAGCACTCCACTCGCTCAGAGAAAAGCGTTTTGGCACTTATGGAACACATTTAGTGTGATGTGCTTTATTGCTTGGCTCACACAACCGTTGTTCAAAAACAGCACTTTATTCGCTCTCAAATGCATTGTGAGCAAAGGATGATACGGCGCGTCATTGTAAACCAGCGGAAGGTGCCAGGAGGCTCATTCCAAGTGTGCCTGACGCAGCTTCTCATCCCGTTCTATCTGCAACAGTTTCGTGTGGCTGAGATGCACTGCTGTGGAGTTACAGCTAAAATGAGAAAATGTGTTTCTCTCGCTGTGATAATGTATTTCAAGCAACCTATAGGCTTTGTGGTAAAAATTTTCTCCATATATGGCACATGTGTGCCACGTCCAAAAAAGCACTCCACTCGCTCAGAGAAAAGCGTTTTGGCACTTATAGAACACAATTAGTGTGATGTGCTTTATTGCTTGGCTCACACAACCGTTGTTCCAAAAAAGCACTTTATTCGCTCTCAAATACATTGTGAGCAAAGGATGATACGGCGCGTCATTGTAAACCAGCGGAAGGTGCCAGGAGGCTCATTCCAAGTGTGCCTGACGCAGCTTCTCATCCCGTTCTATCTACAACAATTTCGTGTGGCTGAGAAGCACTGCTGTGGAGTTACAGCTAAAATGAGAAAATGTGTTTCTCTCGCTGTGATAATGTATTTCAAGCAACCTATAGGCTTTGTGGTAAAAATTTTCTCCATATATGGCACATGTGTGCCACGTCCAAAAAAGCACTCCACTCGCTCAGAGAAAAGCGTTTTGGCACTTATGGAACACATTTAGTGTGATGTGCTTTATTACTTGGCTCACACAACCGTTGTTCAAAAAAAGCACTTTATTCGCTCTCAAATACATTGTGAGCAAAGGATGATACGGCGCGTCATTGTAAACCAGCGGAAGGTGCCAGGAGGCTCATTCCAAGTGTGCCTGACGCAGCTTCTCATCCCGTTCTATCTGCAACAGTTTCGTGTGGCTGAGAAGCACTGCTGTGGAGTTACAGCTAAAATGAGAAAATGTGTTTCTCTCGCTGTGATAATGTATTTCAAGCAACCTATAGGCTTTGTGGTAAAAATTTTCTCCATATATGGCACATGTGTGCCACGTCCAAAAAAGCACTCCACTCGCTCAGAGAAAAGCGTTTTGGCACTTATGGAACACATTTAGTGTGATGTGCTTTATTGCTTGGCTCACACAACCGTTGTTCAAAAAAGCACTTTATTCGCTCTCAAATGCATTGTGAGCAAAGGATGATACGGCGCGTCATTGTAAACCAGCGGAAGGTGCCAGGAGGCTCATTCCAAGTGTGCCTGACGCAGCTTCTCATCCCGTTCTATCTGCAACAGTTTCGTGTGGCTGAGAAGCACTGCTGTGGAGTTACAGCTAAAATGAGAAAATGTGTTTCTCTCGCTGTGATAATGTATTTCAAGCAACCTATAGGCTTTGTGGTAAAAATTTTCTCCATATATGGCACATGTGTGCCACGTCCAAAAAAGCACTCCACTCGCTCAGAGAAAAGCGTTTTGGCACTTATGGAACACATTTAGTGTGATGTGCTTTATTGCTTGGCTCACACAACCGTTGTTCAAAAAAAGCACTTTATTCGCTCTCAAATGCATTGTGAGCAAAGGATGATACGGCGCGTCATTGTAAACCAGCGGAAGGTGCCAGGAGGCTCATTCCAAGTGTGCCTGACGCAGCTTCTCATCCCGTTCTATCTGCAACAGTTTCGTGTGGCTGAGAAGCACTGCTGTGGAGTTACAGCTAAAATGAGAAAATGTGTTTCTCTCGCTGTGATAATGTACTTCAAGCATCCTATAGGCTTTGTGGTAAAAATTTTCTCCATATATGGCACATGTGTGCCACGTCCAAAAAAGCACTCCACTCGCTCAGAGAAAAGCGTTTTGGCACTTATAGAACACAATTAGTGTGATGTGCTTTATTGCTTGGCTCACACAACCGTTGTTCAAAAAAGCACTTTATTCGCTCTCAAATACATTGTGAGCAAAGGATGATACGGCGCGTCATTGTAAACCAGCGGAAGGTGCCAGGAGGCTCATTCCAAGTGTGCCTGACGCAGCTTCTCATCCCGTTCTATCTGCAACAGTTTCGTGTGGCTGAGAAGCACTGCTGTGGAGTTACAGCTAAAATGAGAAAATGTGTTTCTCTCGCTGTGATAATGTTTTTCAAGCAACCTATAGGCTTTGTGGTAAAAATTTTCTCCATATATGGCACATGTGTGCCACGTCCAAAAAAGCACTCCACTCGCTCAGAGAAAAGCGTTTTGGCACTTATGGAACACATTTAGTGTGATGTGCTTTATTGCTTGGCTCACACAACCGTTGTTCCAAAAAAGCACTTTATTCGCTCTCAAATGCATTGTGAGCAAAGGATGATACGGCGCGTCATTGTAAACCAGCGGAAGGTGCCAGGAGGCTCATTCCAAGTGTGCCTGACGCAGCTTCTCATCCCGTTCTATCTGCAACAGTTTCGTGTGGCTGAGATGCACTGCTGTGGAGTTACAGCTAAAATGAGAAAATGTGTTTCTCTCGCTGTGATAATGTACTTCAAGCATCCTATAGGCTTTGTGGTAAAAATTTTCTCCATATATGGCACATGTGTGCCACGTCCAAAAAAGCACTCCACTCGCTCAGAGAAAAGCGTTTTGGCACTTATAGAACACAATTAGTGTGATGTGCTTTATTGCTTGGCTCACACAACCGTTGTTCAAAAAAGCACTTTATTCGCTCTCAAATACATTGTGAGCAAAGGATGATACGGCGCGTCATTGTAAACCAGCGGAAGGTGCCAGGAGGCTCATTCCAAGTGTGCCTGACGCAGCTTCTCATCCCGTTCTATCTGCAACAGTTTCGTGTGGCTGAGAAGCACTGCTGTGGAGTTACAGCTAAAATGAGAAAATGTGTTTCTCTCGCTGTGATAATGTATTTCAAGCAACCTACAGGCTTTGTGGTAAAAATTTTCTCCATATATGGCACATGTGTGCCACGTCCAAAAAAGCACTCCACTCGCTCAGAGAAAAGCGTTTTGGCACTTATGGAACACATTTAGTTTGATGTGCTTTATTGCTTGGCTCACACAACCGTTGTTCAAAAACAGCACTTTATTCGCTCTCAAATGCATTGTGAGCAAAGGATGATACGGCGCGTCATTGTAAACCAGCGGAAGGTGCCAGGAGGCTCATTCCAAGTGTGCCTGACGCAGCTTCTCATCCCGTTCTATCTGCAACAGTTTCGTGTGGCTGAGATGCACTGCTGTGGAGTTACAGCTAAAATGAGAAAATGTGTTTCTCTCGCTGTGATAATGTACTTCAAGCATCCTATAGGCTTTGTGAAGGTGCCAGGAGGCTCATTCCAAGTGTGCCTGACGCAGCTTCTCATCCCGTTCTATCTGCAACAGTTTCGTGTGGCTGAGAAGCACTGCTGTGGAGTTACAGCTAAAATGAGAAAATGTGTTTCTCTCGCTGTGATAATGTACTTCAAGCATCCTATAGGCTTTGTGGTAAAAATTTTCTCCATATATGGCACATGTGTGCCACGTCCAAAAGAGCACTCCACTCGCTCAGAGAAAAGCGTTTTGGCACTTATAGAACACAATTAGTGTGATGTGCTTTATTGCTTGGCTCACACAACCGTTGTTCAAAAAAGCACTTTATTCGATCTCAAATACATTGTGAGCAAAGGATGATACGGCGCGTCATTGTAAACCAGCGGAAGGTGCCAGGAGGCTCATTCCAAGTGTGCCTGACGCAGCTTCTCATCCCGTTCTATCTGCAACAGTTTCGTGTGGCTGAGAAGCACTGCTGTGGAGTTACAGCTAAAATGAGAAAATGTGTTTCTCTCGCTGTGATAATGTATTTCAAGCAACCTATAGGCTTTGTGGTAAAAATTTTCTCCATATATGGCACATGTGTGCCACGTCCAAAAAAGCACTCCACTCGCTCAGAGAAAAGCGTTTTGGCACTTATGGAACACATTTAGTGTGATGTGCTTTAATGCTTGGCTCACACAACCGTTGTTCCAAAAAAGCACTTTATTCGCTCTCAAATGCATTGTGAGCAAAGGATGATACGGCGCGTCATTGTAAACCAGCGGAAGGTGCCAGGAGGCTCATTCCA
The DNA here is from genome assembly GCF_030265055.1 of Doryrhamphus excisus. Taxonomy (NCBI): domain Eukaryota; kingdom Metazoa; phylum Chordata; class Actinopteri; order Syngnathiformes; family Syngnathidae; genus Doryrhamphus; species Doryrhamphus excisus. The sequence continues at coordinate 18,979,959 of NC_080475.1, read as the reverse complement.
AGTGTGCCTGACGCAGCTTCTCATCCTGTTCTATCTGCAACAGTTTCGTGTGGCTGAGAAGCACTGCTGTGGAGTTACAGCTAAAATGAGAAAATGTGTTTCTCTCGCTGTGATAATGTTTTTCAAGCAACCTATAGGCTTTGTGGTAAAAATTTTCTCCATATATGGCACATGTGTGCCACGTCCAAAAAAGCACTCCACTCGCTCAGAGAAAAGCGTTTTGGCACTTATGGAACACATTTAGTGTGATGTGCTTTATTGCTTGGCTCACACAACCGTTGTTCCAAAAAAGCACTTTATTCGCTCTCAAATGCATTGTGAGCAAAGGATGATACGGCGCGTCATTGTAAACCAGCGGAAGGTGCCAGGAGGCTCATTCCAAGTGTGCCTGACGCAGCTTCTCATCCCGTTCTATCTGCAACAGTTTCGTGTGGCTGAGAAGCACTGCTGTGGAGTTACAGCTAAAATGAGAAAATGTGTTTCTCTCGCTGTGATAATGTATTTCAAGCAACCTACAGGCTTTGTGGTAAAAATTTTCTCCATATATGGCACGTGTGCCACGTCCAAAAAAGCACTCCACTCGCTCAGAGAAAAGCGTTTTGGCACTTATGGAACACATTTAGTGTGATGTGCTTTATTGCTTGGCTCACACAACCGTTGTTCAAAAACAGCACTTTATTCGCTCTCAAATGCATTGTGAGCAAAGGATGATACGGCGCGTCATTGTAAACCAGCGGAAGGTGCCAGGAGGCTCATTCCAAGTGTGCCTGACGCAGCTTCTCATCCCGTTCTATCTGCAACAGTTTCGTGTGGCTGAGAAGCACTGCTGTGGAGTTACAGCTAAAATGAGAAAATGTGTTTCTCTCGCTGTGATAATGTACTTCAAGCATCCTATAGGCTTTGTGGTAAAAAATTTCTCCATATATGGCACATGTGTGCCACGTCCAAAAGAGCACTCCACTCGCTCAGAGAAAAGCGTTTTGGCACTTATAGAACACAATTAGTGTGATGTGCTTTATTGCTTGGCTCACACAACCGTTGTTCAAAAAAGCACTTTATTCGCTCTCAAATACATTGTGAGCAAAGGATGATACGGCGCGTCATTGTAAACCAGCGGAAGGTGCCAGGAGGCTCATTCCAAGTGTGCCTGACGCAGCTTCTCATCCCGTTCTATCTGCAACAGTTTCGTGTGGCTGAGAAGCACTGCTGTGGAGTTACAGCTAAAATGAGAAAATGTGTTTCTCTCGCTGTGATAATGTATTTCAAGCAACCTATAGGCTTTGTGGTAAAAATTTTCTCCATATATGGCACATGTGTGCCACGTCCAAAAAAGCACTCCACTCGCTCAGAGAAAAGCGTTTTGGCACTTATGGAACACATTTAGTGTGATGTGCTTTATTGCTTGGCTCACACAACCGTTGTTCCAAAAAAGCACTTTATTCGCTCTCAAATGCATTGTGAGCAAAGGATGATACGGCGCGTCATTGTAAACCAGCGGAAGGTGCCAGGAGGCTCATTCCAAGTGTGCCTGACGCAGCTTCTCATCCCGTTCTATCTGCAACAGTTTCGTGTGGCTGAGAAGCACTGCTGTGGAGTTACAGCTAAAATGAGAAAATGTGTTTCTCTCGCTGTGATAATGTATTTCAAGCAACCTATAGGCTTTGTGGTAAAAATTTTCTCCATATATGGCACATGTGTGCCACGTCCAAAAAAGCACTCCACTCGCTCAGAGAAAAGCGTTTTGGCACTTATGGAACACATTTAGTGTGATGTGCTTTATTGCTTGGCTCACACAACCGTTGTTCAAAAAAAGCACTTTATTCGCTCTCAAATGCATTGTGAGCAAAGGATGATACGGCGCGTCATTGTAAACCAGCGGAAGGTGCCAGGAGGCTCATTCCAAGTGTGCCTGACGCAGCTTCTCATCCCGTTCTATCTGCAACAGTTTCGTGTGGCTGAAATACACTGCTGTGTAGTTACAGCTAAAATGAGAAAATGTGTTTCTCTCGCTGTGATAATGTACTTCAAGCATCCTATAGGCTTTGTGGTAAAAATTTTCTCCATATATGGCACATGTGTGCCACGTCCAAAAAAGCACTCCACTCGCTCAGAGAAAAGCGTTTTGGCACTTATAGAACACAATTAGTGTGATGTGCTTTATTGCTTGGCTCACACAACCGTTGTTCAAAAAAGCACTTTATTCGCTCTCAAATACATTGTGAGCAAAGGATGATACGGCGCGTCATTGTAAACCAGCGGAAGGTGCCAGGGGGCTCATTCCAAGTGTGCCTGACGCAGCTTCTCATCCCGTTCTATCTGCAACAGTTTCGTGTGGCTGAGAAGCACTGCTGTGGAGTTACAGCTAAAATGAGAAAATGTGTTTCTCTCGCTGTGATAATGTACTTCAAGCATCCTATAGGCTTTGTGGTAAACATTTTCTCCATATATGGCACATGTGTGCCACGTCCAAAAGAGCACTCCACTCGCTCAGAGAAAAGCGTTTTGGCACTTATAGAACACAATTAGTGTGATGTGCTTTATTGCTTGGCTCACACAACCGTTGTTCAAAAAAGCACTTTATTCGCTCTCAAATACATTGTGAGCAAAGGATGATACGGCGCGTCATTGTAAACCAGCGGAAGGTGCCAGGAGGCTCATTCCAAGTGTGCCTGACGCAGCTTCTCATCCCGTTCTATCTGCAACAGTTTCGTGTGGCTGAGAAGCACTGCTGTGGAGTTACAGCTAAAATGAGAAAATGTGTTTCTCTCGCTGTGATAATGTACTTCAAGCATCCTATAGGCTTTGTGGTAAAAATTTTCTCCATATATGGCACATGTGTGTCACGTCCAAAAAAGCACTCCACTCGCTCAGAGAAAAGCGTTTTGGCACTTATAGAACACAATTAGTGTGATGTGCTTTATTGCTTGGCTCACACAACCGTTGTTCAAAAAAGCACTTTATTCGCTCTCAAATACATTGTGAGCAAAGGATGATACGGCGCGTCATTGTAAACCAGCGGAAGGTGCCAGGAGGCTCATTCCAAGTGTGCCTGACGCAGCTTCTCATCCCGTTCTATCTGCAACAGTTTCGTGTGGCTGAGAAGCACTGCTGTGGAGTTACAGCTAAAATGAGAAAATGTGTTTCTCTCGCTGTGATAATGTATTTCAAGCAACCTACAGGCTTTGTGGTAAAAATTTTCTCCATATATGGCACATGTGTGCCACGTCCAAAAAAGCACTCCACTCGCTCAGAGAAAAGCGTTTTGGCACTTATGGAACACATTTAGTTTGATGTGCTTTATTGCTTGGCTCACACAACCGTTGTTCAAAAACAGCACTTTATTCGCTCTCAAATGCATTGTGAGCAAAGGATGATACGGCGCGTCATTGTAAACCAGCGGAAGGTGCCAGGAGGCTCATTCCAAGTGTGCCTGACGCAGCTTCTCATCCCGTTCTATCTGCAACAGTTTCGTGTGGCTGAGATGCACTGCTGTGGAGTTACAGCTAAAATGAGAAAATGTGTTTCTCTCGCTGTGATAATGTACTTCAAGCATCCTATAGGCTTTGTGAAGGTGCCAGGAGGCTCATTCCAAGTGTGCCTGACGCAGCTTCTCATCCCGTTCTATCTGCAACAGTTTCGTGTGGCTGAGAAGCACTGCTGTGGAGTTACAGCTAAAATGAGAAAATGTGTTTCTCTCGCTGTGATAATGTACTTCAAGCAACCTATAGGCTTTGTGGTAAAAATTTTCTCCATATATGGCACATGTGTGCCACGTCCAAAAAAGCACTCCACTCGCTCAGAGAAAAGCGTTTTGGCACTTATGGAACACATTTAGTGTGATGTGCTTTAATGCTTGGCTCACACAACCGTTGTTCCAAAAAAGCACTTTATTCGCTCTCAAATGCATTGTGAGCAAAGGATGATACGGCGCGTCATTGTAAACCAGCGGAAGGTGCCAGGAGGCTCATTCCAAGTGTGCCTGACGCAGCTTCTCATCCTGTTCTATCTGCAACAGTTTCGTGTGGCTGAGAAGCACTGCTGTGGAGTTACAGCTAAAATGAGAAAATGTGTTTCTCTCGCTGTGATAATGTTTTTCAAGCAACCTATAGGCTTTGTGGTAAAAATTTTCTCCATATATGGCACATGTGTGCCACGTCCAAAAAAGCACTCCACTCGCTCAGAGAAAAGCGTTTTGGCACTTATGGAACACATTTAGTGTGATGTGCTTTATTGCTTGGCTCACACAACCGTTGTTCCAAAAAAGCACTTTATTCGCTCTCAAATGCATTGTGAGCAAAGGATGATACGGCGCGTCATTGTAAACCAGCGGAAGGTGCCAGGAGGCTCATTCCAAGTGTGCCTGACGCAGCTTCTCATCCCGTTCTATCTGCAACAGTTTCGTGTGGCTGAGAAGCACTGCTGTGGAGTTACAGCTAAAATGAGAAAATGTGTTTCTCTCGCTGTGATAATGTATTTCAAGCAACCTACAGGCTTTGTGGTAAAAATTTTCTCCATATATGGCACGTGTGCCACGTCCAAAAAAGCACTCCACTCGCTCAGAGAAAAGCGTTTTGGCACTTATGGAACACATTTAGTGTGATGTGCTTTATTGCTTGGCTCACACAACCGTTGTTCAAAAACAGCACTTTATTCGCTCTCAAATGCATTGTGAGCAAAGGATGATACGGCGCGTCATTGTAAACCAGCGGAAGGTGCCAGGAGGCTCATTCCAAGTGTGCCTGACGCAGCTTCTCATCCCGTTCTATCTGCAACAGTTTCGTGTGGCTGAGAAGCACTGCTGTGGAGTTACAGCTAAAATGAGAAAATGTGTTTCTCTCGCTGTGATAATGTACTTCAAGCATCCTATAGGCTTTGTGGTAAAAAATTTCTCCATATATGGCACATGTGTGCCACGTCCAAAAGAGCACTCCACTCGCTCAGAGAAAAGCGTTTTGGCACTTATAGAACACAATTAGTGTGATGTGCTTTATTGCTTGGCTCACACAACCGTTGTTCAAAAAAGCACTTTATTCGCTCTCAAATACATTGTGAGCAAAGGATGATACGGCGCGTCATTGTAAACCAGCGGAAGGTGCCAGGAGGCTCATTCCAAGTGTGCCTGACGCAGCTTCTCATCCCGTTCTATCTGCAACAGTTTCGTGTGGCTGAGAAGCACTGCTGTGGAGTTACAGCTAAAATGAGAAAATGTGTTTCTCTCGCTGTGATAATGTATTTCAAGCAACCTATAGGCTTTGTGGTAAAAATTTTCTCCATATATGGCACATGTGTGCCACGTCCAAAAAAGCACTCCACTCGCTCAGAGAAAAGCGTTTTGGCACTTATGGAACACATTTAGTGTGATGTGCTTTATTGCTTGGCTCACACAACCGTTGTTCCAAAAAAGCACTTTATTCGCTCTCAAATGCATTGTGAGCAAAGGATGATACGGCGCGTCATTGTAAACCAGCGGAAGGTGCCAGGAGGCTCATTCCAAGTGTGCCTGACGCAGCTTCTCATCCCGTTCTATCTGCAACAGTTTCGTGTGGCTGAGAAGCACTGCTGTGGAGTTACAGCTAAAATGAGAAAATGTGTTTCTCTCGCTGTGATAATGTATTTCAAGCAACCTATAGGCTTTGTGGTAAAAATTTTCTCCATATATGGCACATGTGTGCCACGTCCAAAAAAGCACTCCACTCGCTCAGAGAAAAGCGTTTTGGCACTTATGGAACACATTTAGTGTGATGTGCTTTATTGCTTGGCTCACACAACCGTTGTTCAAAAAAAGCACTTTATTCGCTCTCAAATGCATTGTGAGCAAAGGATGATACGGCGCGTCATTGTAAACAGCGGAAGGTGCCAGGAGGCTCATTCCAAGTGTGCCTGACGCAGCTTCTCATCCCGTTCTATCTGCAACAGTTTCGTGTGGCTGAGATACACTGCTGTGGAGTTACAGCTAAAATGAGAAAATGTGTTTCTCTCGCTGTGATAATGTACTTCAAGCATCCTATAGGCTTTGTGGTAAAAATTTTCTCCATATATGGCACATGTGTGCCACGTCCAAAAAAGCACTCCACTCGCTCAGAGAAAAGCGTTTTGGCACTTATAGAACACAATTAGTGTGATGTGCTTTATTGCTTGGCTCACACAACCGTTGTTCAAAAAAGCACTTTATTCGCTCTCAAATACATTGTGAGCAAAGGATGATACGGCGCGTCATTGTAAACCAGCGGAAGGTGCCAGGGGGCTCATTCCAAGTGTGCCTGACGCAGCTTCTCATCCCGTTCTATCTGCAACAGTTTCGTGTGGCTGAGAAGCACTGCTGTGGAGTTACAGCTAAAATGAGAAAATGTGTTTCTCTCGCTGTGATAATGTACTTCAAGCATCCTATAGGCTTTGTGGTAAACATTTTCTCCATATATGGCACATGTGTGCCACGTCCAAAAGAGCACTCCACTCGCTCAGAGAAAAGCGTTTTGGCACTTATAGAACACAATTAGTGTGATGTGCTTTATTGCTTGGCTCACACAACCGTTGTTCAAAAAAGCACTTTATTCGCTCTCAAATACATTGTGAGCAAAGGATGATACGGCGCGTCATTGTAAACCAGCGGAAGGTGCCAGGAGGCTCATTCCAAGTGTGCCTGACGCAGCTTCTCATCCCGTTCTATCTGCAACAGTTTCGTGTGGCTGAGAAGCACTGCTGTGGAGTTACAGCTAAAATGAGAAAATGTGTTTCTCTCGCTGTGATAATGTACTTCAAGCATCCTATAGGCTTTGTGGTAAAAATTTTCTCCATATATGGCACATGTGTGTCACGTCCAAAAAAGCACTCCACTCGCTCAGAGAAAAGCGTTTTGGCACTTATAGAACACAATTAGTGTGATGTGCTTTATTGCTTGGCTCACACAACCGTTGTTCAAAAAAGCACTTTATTCGCTCTCAAATACATTGTGAGCAAAGGATGATACGGCGCGTCATTGTAAACCAGCGGAAGGTGCCAGGAGGCTCATTCCAAGTGTGCCTGACGCAGCTTCTCATCCCGTTCTATCTGCAACAGTTTCGTGTGGCTGAGAAGCACTGCTGTGGAGTTACAGCTAAAATGAGAAAATGTGTTTCTCTCGCTGTGATAATGTTTTTCAAGCAACCTATAGGCTTTGTGGTAAAAATTTTCTCCATATATGGCACCAGTGTGCCACGTCCAAAAAAGCACTCCACTCGCTCAGAGAAAAGCGTTTTGGCACTTATGGAACACATTTAGTGTGATGTGCTTTATTGCTTGGCTCACACAACCGTTGTTCCAAAAAAGCACTTTATTCGCTCTCAAATGCATTGTGAGCAAAGGATGATACGGCGCGTCATTGTAAACCAGCGGAAGGTGCCAGGAGGCTCATTCCAAGTGTGCCTGACGCAGCTTCTCATCCCGTTCTATCTGCAACAGTTTCGTGTGGCTGAGATGCACTGCTGTGGAGTTACAGCTAAAATGAGAAAATGTGTTTCTCTCGCTGTGATAATGTACTTCAAGCATCCTATAGGCTTTGTGAAGGTGCCAGGAGGCTCATTCCAAGTGTGCCTGACGCAGCTTCTCATCCCGTTCTATCTGCAACAGTTTCGTGTGGCTGAGAAGCACTGCTGTGGAGTTACAGCTAAAATGAGAAAATGTGTTTCTCTCGCTGTGATAATGTACTTCAAGCATCCTATAGGCTTTGTGGTAAAAAATTTCTCCATATATGGCACATGTGTGCCACGTCCAAAAGAGCACTCCACTCGCTCAGAGAAAAGCGTTTTGGCACTTATAGAACACAATTAGTGTGATGTGCTTTATTGCTTGGCTCACACAACCGTTGTTCAAAAAAGCACTTTATTCGATCTCAAATACATTGTGAGCAAAGGATGTTACGGCGCGTCATTGTAAACCAGCGGAAGGTGCCAGGAGGCTCATTCCAAGTGTGCCTGACGCAGCTTCTCATCCCGTTCTATCTGCAACAGTTTCGTGTGGCTGAGAAGCACTGCTGTGGAGTTACAGCTAAAATGAGAAAATGTGTTTCTCTCGCTGTGATAATGTATTTCAAGCAACCTATAGGCTTTGTGGTAAAAATTTTCTCCATATATGGCACATGTGTGCCACGTCCAAAAAAGCACTCCACTCGCTCAGAGAAAAGCGTTTTGGCACTTATGGAACACATTTAGTGTGATGTGCTTTAATGCTTGGCTCACACAACCGTTGTTCCAAAAAAGCACTTTATTCGCTCTCAAATGCATTGTGAGCAAAGGATGATACGGCGCGTCATTGTAAACCAGCGGAAGGTGCCAGGAGGCTCATTCCAAGTGTGCCTGACGCAGCTTCTCATCCTGTTCTATCTGCAACAGTTTCGTGTGGCTGAGAAGCACTGCTGTGGAGTTACAGCTAAAATGAGAAAATGTGTTTCTCTCGCTGTGATAATGTTTTTCAAGCAACCTATAGGCTTTGTGGTAAAAATTTTCTCCATATATGGCACATGTGTGCCACGTCCAAAAAAGCACTCCACTCGCTCAGAGAAAAGCGTTTTGGCACTTATGGAACACATTTAGTGTGATGTGCTTTATTGCTTGGCTCACACAACCGTTGTTCCAAAAAAGCACTTTATTCGCTCTCAAATGCATTGTGAGCAAAGGATGATACGGCGCGTCATTGTAAACCAGCGGAAGGTGCCAGGAGGCTCATTCCAAGTGTGCCTGACGCAGCTTCTCATCCCGTTCTATCTGCAACAGTTTCGTGTGGCTGAGAAGCACTGCTGTGGAGTTACAGCTAAAATGAGAAAATGTGTTTCTCTCGCTGTGATAATGTATTTCAAGCAACCTACAGGCTTTGTGGTAAAAATTTTCTCCATATATGGCACATGTGTGCCACGTCCAAAAAAGCACTCCACTCGCTCAGAGAAAAGCGTTTTGGCACTTATGGAACACATTTAGTGTGATGTGCTTTATTGCTTGGCTCACACAACCGTTGTTCCAAAAAAGCACTTTATTCGCTCTCAAATGCATTGTGAGCAAAGGATGATACGGCGCGTCATTGTAAACCAGCGGAAGGTGCCAGGAGGCTCATTCCAAGTGTGCCTGACGCAGCTTCTCATCCCGTTCTATCTGCAACAGTTTCGTGTGGCTGAGAAGCACTGCTGTGGAGTTACAGCTAAAATGAGAAAATGTGTTTCTCTCGCTGTGATAATGTATTTCAAGCAACCTACAGGCTTTGTGGTAAAAATTTTCTCCATATATGGCACATGTGTGCCACGTCCAAAAAAGCACTCCACTCGCTCAGAGAAAAGCGTTTTGGCACTTATGGAACACATTTAGTTTGATGTGCTTTATTGCTTGGCTCACACAACCGTTGTTCAAAAACAGCACTTTATTCGCTCTCAAATGCATTGTGAGCAAAGGATGATACGGCGCGTCATTGTAAACCAGCGGAAGGTGCCAGGAGGCTCATTCCAAGTGTGCCTGACGCAGCTTCTCATCCCGTTCTATCTGCAACAGTTTCGTGTGGCTGAGAAGCACTGCTGTGGAGTTACAGCTAAAATGAGAAAATGTGTTTCTCTCGCTGTGATAATGTATTTCAAGCAACCTATAGGCTTTGTGGTAAAAATTTTCTCCATATATGGCACATGTGTGCCACGTCCAAAAAAGCACTCCACTCGCTCAGAGAAAAGCGTTTTGGCACTTATGGAACACATTTAGTGTGATGTGCTTTAATGCTTGGCTCACACAACCGTTGTTCCAAAAAAGCACTTTATTCGCTCTCAAATGCATTGTGAGCAAAGGATGATACGGCGCGTCATTGTAAACCAGCGGAAGGTGCCAGGAGGCTCATTCCAAGTGTGCCTGACGCAGCTTCTCACCCCGTTCTATCTGCAACAGTTTCGTGTGGCTGAGAAGCACTGCTGTGGAGTTACAGCTAAAATGAGAAAATGTGTTTCTCTCGCTGTGATAATGTATTTCAAGCAACCTATAGGCTTTGTGGTAAAAATTTTCTCCATATATGGCACATGTGTGCCACGTCCAAAAAAGCACTCCACTCGCTCAGAGAAAAGCGTTTTGGCACTTATGGAACACATTTAGTGTGATGTGCTTTATTGCTTGGCTCACACAACCGTTGTTCAAAAAAAGCACTTTATTCGCTCTCAAATGCATTGTGAGCAAAGGATGATACGGCGCGTCATTGTAAACAGCGGAAGGTGCCAGGAGGCTCATTCCAAGTGTGCCTGACGCAGCTTCTCATCCCGTTCTATCTGCAACAGTTTCGTGTGGCTGAGATACACTGCTGTGGAGTTACAGCTAAAATGAGAAAATGTGTTTCTCTCGCTGTGATAATGTACTTCAAGCATCCTATAGGCTTTGTGGTAAAAATTTTCTCCATATATGGCACATGTGTGCCACGTCCAAAAAAGCACTCCACTCGCTCAGAGAAAAGCGTTTTGGCACTTATAGAACACAATTAGTGTGATGTGCTTTATTGCTTGGCTCACACAACCGTTGTTCAAAAAAGCACTTTATTCGCTCTCAAATACATTGTGAGCAAAGGATGATACGGCGCGTCATTGTAAACCAGCGGAAGGTGCCAGGGGGCTCATTCCAAGTGTGCCTGACGCAGCTTCTCATCCCGTTCTATCTGCAACAGTTTCGTGTGGCTGAGAAGCACTGCTGTGGAGTTACAGCTAAAATGAGAAAATGTGTTTCTCTCGCTGTGATAATGTACTTCAAGCATCCTATAGGCTTTGTGGTAAACATTTTCTCCATATATGGCACATGTGTGCCACGTCCAAAAGAGCACTCCACTCGCTCAGAGAAAAGCGTTTTGGCACTTATAGAACACAATTAGTGTGATGTGCTTTATTGCTTGGCTCACACAACCGTTGTTCAAAAAAGCACTTTATTCGCTCTCAAATACATTGTGAGCAAAGGATGATACGGCGCGTCATTGTAAACCAGCGGAAGGTGCCAGGAGGCTCATTCCAAGTGTGCCTGACGCAGCTTCTCATCCCGTTCTATCTGCAACAGTTTCGTGTGGCTGAGAAGCACTGCTGTGGAGTTACAGCTAAAATGAGAAAATGTGTTTCTCTCGCTGTGATAATGTACTTCAAGCATCCTATAGGCTTTGTGGTAAAAAATTTCTCCATATATGGCACATGTGTGCCACGTCCAAAAAAGCACTCCACTCGCTCAGAGAAAAGCGTTTTGGCACTTATAGAACACAATTAGTGTGATGTGCTTTATTGCTTGGCTCACACAACCGTTGTTCAAAAAAGCACTTTATTCGCTCTCAAATACATTGTGAGCAAAGGATGATACGGCGCGTCATTGTAAACCAGCGGAAGGTGCCAGGAGGCTCATTCCAAGTGTGCCTGACGCAGCTTCTCATCCCGTTCTATCTGCAACAGTTTCGTGTGGCTGAGAAGCACTGCTGTGGAGTTACAGCTAAAATGAGAAAATGTGTTTCTCTCGCTGTGATAATGTTTTTCAAGCAACCTATAGGCTTTGTGGTAAAAATTTTCTCCATATATGGCACATGTGTGCCACGTCCAAAAAAGCACTCCACTCGCTCAGAGAAAAGCGTTTTGGCACTTATGGAACACATTTAGTGTGATGTGCTTTATTGCTTGGCTCACACAACCGTTGTTCCAAAAAAGCACTTTATTCGCTCTCAAATGCATTGTGAGCAAAGGATGATACGGCGCGTCATTGTAAACCAGCGGAAGGTGCCAGGAGGCTCATTCCAAGTGTGCCTGACGCAGCTTCTCATCCCGTTCTATCTGCAACAGTTTCGTGTGGCTGAGATGCACTGCTGTGGAGTTACAGCTAAAATGAGAAAATGTGTTTCTCTCGCTGTGATAATGTACTTCAAGCATCCTATAGGCTTTGTGGTAAAAATTTTCTCCATATATGGCACATGTGTGCCACGTCCAAAAAAGCACTCCACTCGCTCAGAGAAAAGCGTTTTGGCACTTATAGAACACAATTAGTGTGATGTGCTTTATTGCTTGGCTCACACAACCGTTGTTCAAAAAAGCACTTTATTCGCTCTCAAATACATTGTGAGCAAAGGATGATACGGCGCGTCATTGTAAACCAGCGGAAGGTGCCAGGAGGCTCATTCCAAGTGTGCCTGACGCAGCTTCTCATCCCGTTCTATCTGCAACAGTTTCGTGTGGCTGAGAAGCACTGCTGTGGAGTTACAGCTAAAATGAGAAAATGTGTTTCTCTCGCTGTGATAATGTATTTCAAGCAACCTATAGGCTTTGTGGTAAAAATTTTCTCCATATATGGCACATGTGTGCCACGTCCAAAAAAGCACTCCACTCGCTCAGAGAAAAGCGTTTTGGCACTTATGGAACACATTTAGTTTGATGTGCTTTATTGCTTGGCTCACACAACCGTTGTTCAAAAACAGCACTTTATTCGCTCTCAAATGCATTGTGAGCAAAGGATGATACGGCGCGTCATTGTAAACCAGCGGAAGGTGCCAGGAGGCTCATTCCAAGTGTGCCTGACGCAGCTTCTCATCCCGTTCTATCTGCAACAGTTTCGTGTGGCTGAGATGCACTGCTGTGGAGTTACAGCTAAAATGAGAAAATGTGTTTCTCTCGCTGTGATAATGTACTTCAAGCATCCTATAGGCTTTGTGAAGGTGCCAGGAGGCTCATTCCAAGTGTGCCTGACGCAGCTTCTCATCCCGTTCTATCTGCAACAGTTTCGTGTGGCTGAGAAGCACTGCTGTGGAGTTACAGCTAAAATGAGAAAATGTGTTTCTCTCGCTGTGATAATGTACTTCAAGCATCCTATAGGCTTTGTGGTAAAAATTTTCTCCATATATGATACATGTGTGCCACGTCCAAAAGAGCACTCCACTCGCTCAGAGAAAAGCGTTTTGGCACTTATAGAACACAATTAGTGTGATGTGCTTTATTGCTTGGCTCACACAACCGTTGTTCAAAAAAGCACTTTATTCGATCTCAAATACATTGTGAGCAAAGGATGTTACGGCGCGTCATTGTAAACCAGCGGAAGGTGCCAGGAGGCTCATTCCAAGTGTGCCTGACGCAGCTTCTCATCCCGTTCTATCTGCAACAGTTTCGTGTGGCTGAGAAGCACTGCTGTGGAGTTACAGCTAAAATGAGAAAATGTGTTTCTCTCGCTGTGATAATGTATTTCAAGCAACCTATAGGCTTTGTGGTAAAAATTTTCTCCATATATGGCACATGTGTGCCACGTCCAAAAAAGCACTCCACTCGCTCAGAGAAAAGCGTTTTGGCACTTATGGAACACATTTAGTGTGATGTGCTTTAATGCTTGGCTCACACAACCGTTGTTCCAAAAAAGCACTTTATTCGCTCTCAAATGCATTGTGAGCAAAGGATGATACGGCGCGTCATTGTAAACCAGCGGAAGGTGCCAGGAGGCTCATTCCAAGTGTGCCTGACGCAGCTTCTCATCCTGTTCTATCTGCAACAGTTTCGTGTGGCTGAGAAGCACTGCTGTGGAGTTACAGCTAAAATGAGAAAATGTGTTTCTCTCGCTGTGATAATGTTTTTCAAGCAACCTATAGGCTTTGTGGTAAAAATTTTCTCCATATATGGCACATGTGTGCCACGTCCAAAAAAGCACTCCACTCGCTCAGAGAAAAGCGTTTTGGCACTTATGGAACACATTTAGTGTGATGTGCTTTATTGCTTGGCTCACACAACCGTTGTTCCAAAAAAGCACTTTATTCGCTCTCAAATGCATTGTGAGCAAAGGATGATACGGCGCGTCATTGTAAACCAGCGGAAGGTGCCAGGAGGCTCATTCTAAGTGTGCCTGACGCAGCTTCTCATCCCGTTCTATCTGCAACAGTTTCGTGTGGCTGAGAAGCACTGCTGTGGAGTTACAGCTAAAATGAGAAAATGTGTTTCTCTCGCTGTGATAATGTATTTCAAGCAACCTACAGGCTTTGTGGTAAAAATTTTCTCCATATATGGCACATGTGTGCCACGTCCAAAAAAGCACTCCACTCGCTCAGAGAAAAGCGTTTTGGCACTTATGGAACACATTTAGTTTGATGTGCTTTATTGCTTGGCTCACACAACCGTTGTTCAAAAACAGCACTTTATTCGCTCTCAAATGCATTGTGAGCAAAGGATGATACGGCGCGTCATTGTAAACCAGCGGAAGGTGCCAGGAGGCTCATTCCAAGTGTGCCTGACGCAGCTTCTCATCCCGTTCTATCTGCAACAGTTTCGTGTGGCTGAGATGCACTGCTGTGGAGTTACAGCTAAAATGAGAAAATGTGTTTCTCTCGCTGTGATAATGTACTTCAAGCATCCTATAGGCTTTGTGAAGGTGCCAGGAGGCTCATTCCAAGTGTGCCTGACGCAGCTTCTCATCCCGTTCTATCTGCAACAGTTTCGTGTGGCTGAGAAGCACTGCTGTGGAGTTACAGCTAAAATGAGAAAATGTGTTTCTCTCGCTGTGATAATGTACTTCAAGCATCCTATAGGCTTTGTGGTAAAAATTTTCTCCATATATGGCACATGTGTGCCACGTCCAAAAGAGCACTCCACTCGCTCAGAGAAAAGCGTTTTGGCACTTATAGAACACAATTAGTGTGATGTGCTTTATTGCTTGGCTCACACAACCGTTGTTCAAAAAAGCACTTTATTCGATCTCAAATACATTGTGAGCAAAGGATGTTACGGCGCGTCATTGTAAACCAGCGGAAGGTGCCAGGAGGCTCATTCCAAGTGTGCCTGACGCAGCTTCTCATCCCGTTCTATCTGCAACAGTTTCGTGTGGCTGAGAAGCACTGCTGTGGAGTTACAGCTAAAATGAGAAAATGTGTTTCTCTCGCTGTGATAATGTATTTCAAGCAACCTATAGGCTTTGTGGTAAAAATTTTCTCCATATATGGCACATGTGTGCCACGTCCAAAAAAGCACTCCACTCGCTCAGAGAAAAGCGTTTTGGCACTTATGGAACACATTTAGTTTGATGTGCTTTATTGCTTGGCTCACACAACCGTTGTTCAAAAACAGCACTTTATTCGCTCTCAAATGCATTGTGAGCAAAGGATGATACGGCGCGTCATTGTAAACCAGCGGAAGGTGCCAGGAGGCTCATTCCAAGTGTGCCTGACGCAGCTTCTCATCCCGTTCTATCTGCAACAGTTTCGTGTGGCTGAGATGCACTGCTGTGGAGTTACAGCTAAAATGAGAAAATGTGTTTCTCTCGCTGTGATAATGTACTTCAAGCATCCTATAGGCTTTGTGAAGGTGCCAGGAGGCTCATTCCAAGTGTGCCTGACGCAGCTTCTCATCCCGTTCTATCTGCAACAGTTTCGTGTGGCTGAGAAGCACTGCTGTGGAGTTACAGCTAAAATGAGAAAATGTGTTTCTCTCGCTGTGATAATGTACTTCAAGCATCCTATAGGCTTTGTGGTAAAAATTTTCTCCATATATGGCACATGTGTGCCACGTCCAAAAGAGCACTCCACTCGCTCAGAGAAAAGCGTTTTGGCACTTATAGAACACAATTAGTGTGATGTGCTTTATTGCTTGGCTCACACAACCGTTGTTCAAAAAAGCACTTTATTCGATCTCAAATACATTGTGAGCAAAGGATGTTACGGCGCGTCATTGTAAACCAGCGGAAGGTGCCAGGAGGCTCATTCCAAGTGTGCCTGACGCAGCTTCTCATCCCGTTCTATCTGCAACAGTTTCGTGTGGCTGAGAAGCACTGCTGTGGAGTTACAGCTAAAATGAGAAAATGTGTTTCTCTCGCTGTGATAATGTATTTCAAGCAACCTATAGGCTTTGTGGTAAAAATTTTCTCCATATATGGCACATGTGTGCCACGTCCAAAAAAGCACTCCACTCGCTCAGAGAAAAGCGTTTTGGCACTTATGGAACACATTTAGTGTGATGTGCTTTATTGCTTGGCTCACACAACCGTTGTTCCAAAAAAGCACTTTATTCGCTCTCAAATGCATTGTGAGCAAAGGATGATACGGCGCGTCATTGTAAACCAGCGGAAGGTGCCAGGAGGCTCATTCCAAGTGTGCCTGACGCAGCTTCTCATCCCGTTCTATCTGCAACAGTTTCGTGTGGCTGAGAAGCACTGCTGTGGAGTTACAGCTAAAATGAGAAAATGTGTTTCTCTCGCTGTGATAATGTATTTCAAGCAACCTACAGGCTTTGTGGTAAAAATTTTCTCCATATATGGCACATGTGTGCCACGTCCAAAAAAGCACTCCACTCGCTCAGAGAAAAGCGTTTTGGCACTTATGGAACACATTTAGTGTGATGTGCTTTATTGCTTGGCTCACACAACCGTTGTTCCAAAAAAGCACTTTATTCGCTCTCAAATGCATTGTGAGCAAAGGATGATACGGCGCGTCATTGTAAACCAGCGGAAGGTGCCAGGAGGCTCATTCCAAGTGTGCCTGACGCAGCTTCTCATCCCGTTCTATCTGCAACAGTTTCGTGTGGCTGAGAAGCACTGCTGTGGAGTTACAGCTAAAATGAGAAAATGTGTTTCTCTCGCTGTGATAATGTATTTCAAGCAACCTACAGGCTTTGTGGTAAAAATTTTCTCCATATATGGCACATGTGTGCCACGTCCAAAAAAGCACTCCACTCGCTCAGAGAAAAGCGTTTTGGCACTTATGGAACACATTTAGTTTGATGTGCTTTATTGCTTGGCTCACACAACCGTTGTTCAAAAACAGCACTTTATTCGCTCTCAAATGCATTGTGAGCAAAGGATGATACGGCGCGTCATTGTAAACCAGCGGAAGGTGCCAGGAGGCTCATTCCAAGTGTGCCTGACGCAGCTTCTCATCCCGTTCTATCTGCAACAGTTTCGTGTGGCTGAGATGCACTGCTGTGGAGTTACAGCTAAAATGAGAAAATGTGTTTCTCTCGCTGTGATAATGTACTTCAAGCATCCTATAGGCTTTGTGAAGGTGCCAGGAGGCTCATTCCAAGTGTGCCTGACGCAGCTTCTCATCCCGTTCTATCTGCAACAGTTTCGTGTGGCTGAGAAGCACTGCTGTGGAGTTACAGCTAAAATGAGAAAATGTGTTTCTCTCGCTGTGATAATGTATTTCAAGCAACCTATAGGCTTTGTGGTAAAAATTTTCTCCATATATGGCACATGTGTGCCACGTCCAAAAAAGCACTCCACTCGCTCAGAGAAAAGCGTTTTGGCACTTATGGAACACATTTAGTGTGATGTGCTTTAATGCTTGGCTCACACAACCGTTGTTCCAAAAAAGCACTTTATTCGCTCTCAAATGCATTGTGAGCAAAGGATGATACGGCGCGTCATTGTAAACCAGCGGAAGGTGCCAGGAGGCTCATTCCAAGTGTGCCTGACGCAGCTTCTCACCCCGTTCTATCTGCAACAGTTTCGTGTGGCTGAGAAGCACTGCTGTGGAGTTACAGCTAAAATGAGAAAATGTGTTTCTCTCGCTGTGATAATGTATTTCAAGCAACCTATAGGCTTTGTGGTAAAAATTTTCTCCATATATGGCACATGTGTGCCACGTCCAAAAAAGCACTCCACTCGCTCAGAGAAAAGCGTTTTGGCACTTATGGAACACATTTAGTGTGATGTGCTTTATTGCTTGGCTCACACAACCGTTGTTCAAAAAAAGCACTTTATTCGCTCTCAAATGCATTGTGAGCAAAGGATGATACGGCGCGTCATTGTAAACAGCGGAAGGTGCCAGGAGGCTCATTCCAAGTGTGCCTGACGCAGCTTCTCATCCCGTTCTATCTGCAACAGTTTCGTGTGGCTGAGATACACTGCTGTGGAGTTACAGCTAAAATGAGAAAATGTGTTTCTCTCGCTGTGATAATGTACTTCAAGCATCCTATAGGCTTTGTGGTAAAAATTTTCTCCATATATGGCACATGTGTGCCACGTCCAAAAAAGCACTCCACTCGCTCAGAGAAAAGCGTTTTGGCACTTATAGAACACAATTAGTGTGATGTGCTTTATTGCTTGGCTCACACAACCGTTGTTCAAAAAAGCACTTTATTCGCTCTCAAATACATTGTGAGCAAAGGATGATACGGCGCGTCATTGTAAACCAGCGGAAGGTGCCAGGGGGCTCATTCCAAGTGTGCCTGACGCAGCTTCTCATCCCGTTCTATCTGCAACAGTTTCGTGTGGCTGAGAAGCACTGCTGTGGAGTTACAGCTAAAATGAGAAAATGTGTTTCTCTCGCTGTGATAATGTACTTCAAGCATCCTATAGGCTTTGTGGTAAACATTTTCTCCATATATGGCACATGTGTGCCACGTCCAAAAGAGCACTCCACTCGCTCAGAGAAAAGCGTTTTGGCACTTATAGAACACAATTAGTGTGATGTGCTTTATTGCTTGGCTCACACAACCGTTGTTCAAAAAAGCACTTTATTCGCTCTCAAATACATTGTGAGCAAAGGATGATACGGCGCGTCATTGTAAACCAGCGGAAGGTGCCAGGAGGCTCATTCCAAGTGTGCCTGACGCAGCTTCTCATCCCGTTCTATCTGCAACAGTTTCGTGTGGCTGAGAAGCACTGCTGTGGAGTTACAGCTAAAATGAGAAAATGTGTTTCTCTCGCTGTGATAATGTACTTCAAGCATCCTATAGGCTTTGTGGTAAAAAATTTCTCCATATATGGCACATGTGTGCCACGTCCAAAAAAGCACTCCACTCGCTCAGAGAAAAGCGTTTTGGCACTTATAGAACACAATTAGTGTGATGTGCTTTATTGCTTGGCTCACACAACCGTTGTTCAAAAAAGCACTTTATTCGCTCTCAAATACATTGTGAGCAAAGGATGATACGGCGCGTCATTGTAAACCAGCGGAAGGTGCCAGGAGGCTCATTCCAAGTGTGCCTGACGCAGCTTCTCATCCCGTTCTATCTGCAACAGTTTCGTGTGGCTGAGAAGCACTGCTGTGGAGTTACAGCTAAAATGAGAAAATGTGTTTCTCTCGCTGTGATAATGTTTTTCAAGCAACCTATAGGCTTTGTGGTAAAAATTTTCTCCATATATGGCACATGTGTGCCACGTCCAAAAAAGCACTCCACTCGCTCAGAGAAAAGCGTTTTGGCACTTATGGAACACATTTAGTGTGATGTGCTTTATTGCTTGGCTCACACAACCGTTGTTCCAAAAAAGCACTTTATTCGCTCTCAAATGCATTGTGAGCAAAGGATGATACGGCGCGTCATTGTAAACCAGCGGAAGGTGCCAGGAGGCTCATTCCAAGTGTGCCTGACGCAGCTTCTCATCCCGTTCTATCTGCAACAGTTTCGTGTGGCTGAGATGCACTGCTGTGGAGTTACAGCTAAAATGAGAAAATGTGTTTCTCTCGCTGTGATAATGTACTTCAAGCATCCTATAGGCTTTGTGGTAAAAATTTTCTCCATATATGGCACATGTGTGCCACGTCCAAAAAAGCACTCCACTCGCTCAGAGAAAAGCGTTTTGGCACTTATAGAACACAATTAGTGTGATGTGCTTTATTGCTTGGCTCACACAACCGTTGTTCAAAAAAGCACTTTATTCGCTCTCAAATACATTGTGAGCAAAGGATGATACGGCGCGTCATTGTAAACCAGCGGAAGGTGCCAGGAGGCTCATTCCAAGTGTGCCTGACGCAGCTTCTCATCCCGTTCTATCTGCAACAGTTTCGTGTGGCTGAGAAGCACTGCTGTGGAGTTACAGCTAAAATGAGAAAATGTGTTTCTCTCGCTGTGATAATGTATTTCAAGCAACCTATAGGCTTTGTGGTAAAAATTTTCTCCATATATGGCACATGTGTGCCACGTCCAAAAAAGCACTCCACTCGCTCAGAGAAAAGCGTTTTGGCACTTATGGAACACATTTAGTTTGATGTGCTTTATTGCTTGGCTCACACAACCGTTGTTCAAAAACAGCACTTTATTCGCTCTCAAATGCATTGTGAGCAAAGGATGATACGGCGCGTCATTGTAAACCAGCGGAAGGTGCCAGGAGGCTCATTCCAAGTGTGCCTGACGCAGCTTCTCATCCCGTTCTATCTGCAACAGTTTCGTGTGGCTGAGATGCACTGCTGTGGAGTTACAGCTAAAATGAGAAAATGTGTTTCTCTCGCTGTGATAATGTACTTCAAGCATCCTATAGGCTTTGTGAAGGTGCCAGGAGGCTCATTCCAAGTGTGCCTGACGCAGCTTCTCATCCCGTTCTATCTGCAACAGTTTCGTGTGGCTGAGAAGCACTGCTGTGGAGTTACAGCTAAAATGAGAAAATGTGTTTCTCTCGCTGTGATAATGTACTTCAAGCATCCTATAGGCTTTGTGGTAAAAATTTTCTCCATATATGATACATGTGTGCCACGTCCAAAAGAGCACTCCACTCGCTCAGAGAAAAGCGTTTTGGCACTTATAGAACACAATTAGTGTGATGTGCTTTATTGCTTGGCTCACACAACCGTTGTTCAAAAAAGCACTTTATTCGATCTCAAATACATTGTGAGCAAAGGATGTTACGGCGCGTCATTGTAAACCAGCGGAAGGTGCCAGGAGGCTCATTCCAAGTGTGCCTGACGCAGCTTCTCATCCCGTTCTATCTGCAACAGTTTCGTGTGGCTGAGAAGCACTGCTGTGGAGTTACAGCTAAAATGAGAAAATGTGTTTCTCTCGCTGTGATAATGTATTTCAAGCAACCTATAGGCTTTGTGGTAAAAATTTTCTCCATATATGGCACATGTGTGCCACGTCCAAAAAAGCACTCCACTCGCTCAGAGAAAAGCGTTTTGGCACTTATGGAACACATTTAGTGTGATGTGCTTTAATGCTTGGCTCACACAACCGTTGTTCCAAAAAAGCACTTTATTCGCTCTCAAATGCATTGTGAGCAAAGGATGATACGGCGCGTCATTGTAAACCAGCGGAAGGTGCCAGGAGGCTCATTCCAAGTGTGCCTGACGCAGCTTCTCATCCTGTTCTATCTGCAACAGTTTCGTGTGGCTGAGAAGCACTGCTGTGGAGTTACAGCTAAAATGAGAAAATGTGTTTCTCTCGCTGTGATAATGTTTTTCAAGCAACCTATAGGCTTTGTGGTAAAAATTTTCTCCATATATGGCACATGTGTGCCACGTCCAAAAAAGCACTCCACTCGCTCAGAGAAAAGCGTTTTGGCACTTATGGAACACATTTAGTGTGATGTGCTTTATTGCTTGGCTCACACAACCGTTGTTCCAAAAAAGCACTTTATTCGCTCTCAAATGCATTGTGAGCAAAGGATGATACGGCGCGTCATTGTAAACCAGCGGAAGGTGCCAGGAGGCTCATTCTAAGTGTGCCTGACGCAGCTTCTCATCCCGTTCTATCTGCAACAGTTTCGTGTGGCTGAGAAGCACTGCTGTGGAGTTACAGCTAAAATGAGAAAATGTGTTTCTCTCGCTGTGATAATGTATTTCAAGCAACCTACAGGCTTTGTGGTAAAAATTTTCTCCATATATGGCACATGTGTGCCACGTCCAAAAAAGCACTCCACTCGCTCAGAGAAAAGCGTTTTGGCACTTATGGAACACATTTAGTTTGATGTGCTTTATTGCTTGGCTCACACAACCGTTGTTCAAAAACAGCACTTTATTCGCTCTCAAATGCATTGTGAGCAAAGGATGATACGGCGCGTCATTGTAAACCAGCGGAAGGTGCCAGGAGGCTCATTCCAAGTGTGCCTGACGCAGCTTCTCATCCCGTTCTATCTGCAACAGTTTCGTGTGGCTGAGATGCACTGCTGTGGAGTTACAGCTAAAATGAGAAAATGTGTTTCTCTCGCTGTGATAATGTACTTCAAGCATCCTATAGGCTTTGTGAAGGTGCCAGGAGGCTCATTCCAAGTGTGCCTGACGCAGCTTCTCATCCCGTTCTATCTGCAACAGTTTCGTGTGGCTGAGAAGCACTGCTGTGGAGTTACAGCTAAAATGAGAAAATGTGTTTCTCTCGCTGTGATAATGTACTTCAAGCATCCTATAGGCTTTGTGGTAAAAATTTTCTCCATATATGGCACATGTGTGCCACGTCCAAAAGAGCACTCCACTCGCTCAGAGAAAAGCGTTTTGGCACTTATAGAACACAATTAGTGTGATGTGCTTTATTGCTTGGCTCACACAACCGTTGTTCAAAAAAGCACTTTATTCGATCTCAAATACATTGTGAGCAAAGGATGTTACGGCGCGTCATTGTAAACCAGCGGAAGGTGCCAGGAGGCTCATTCCAAGTGTGCCTGACGCAGCTTCTCATCCCGTTCTATCTGCAACAGTTTCGTGTGGCTGAGAAGCACTGCTGTGGAGTTACAGCTAAAATGAGAAAATGTGTTTCTCTCGCTGTGATAATGTATTTCAAGCAACCTATAGGCTTTGTGGTAAAAATTTTCTCCATATATGGCACATGTGTGCCACGTCCAAAAAAGCACTCCACTCGCTCAGAGAAAAGCGTTTTGGCACTTATGGAACACATTTAGTTTGATGTGCTTTATTGCTTGGCTCACACAACCGTTGTTCAAAAACAGCACTTTATTCGCTCTCAAATGCATTGTGAGCAAAGGATGATACGGCGCGTCATTGTAAACCAGCGGAAGGTGCCAGGAGGCTCATTCCAAGTGTGCCTGACGCAGCTTCTCATCCCGTTCTATCTGCAACAGTTTCGTGTGGCTGAGATGCACTGCTGTGGAGTTACAGCTAAAATGAGAAAATGTGTTTCTCTCGCTGTGATAATGTACTTCAAGCATCCTATAGGCTTTGTGAAGGTGCCAGGAGGCTCATTCCAAGTGTGCCTGACGCAGCTTCTCATCCCGTTCTATCTGCAACAGTTTCGTGTGGCTGAGAAGCACTGCTGTGGAGTTACAGCTAAAATGAGAAAATGTGTTTCTCTCGCTGTGATAATGTACTTCAAGCATCCTATAGGCTTTGTGGTAAAAATTTTCTCCATATATGGCACATGTGTGCCACGTCCAAAAGAGCACTCCACTCGCTCAGAGAAAAGCGTTTTGGCACTTATAGAACACAATTAGTGTGATGTGCTTTATTGCTTGGCTCACACAACCGTTGTTCAAAAAAGCACTTTATTCGATCTCAAATACATTGTGAGCAAAGGATGTTACGGCGCGTCATTGTAAACCAGCGGAAGGTGCCAGGAGGCTCATTCCAAGTGTGCCTGACGCAGCTTCTCATCCCGTTCTATCTGCAACAGTTTCGTGTGGCTGAGAAGCACTGCTGTGGAGTTACAGCTAAAATGAGAAAATGTGTTTCTCTCGCTGTGATAATGTATTTCAAGCAACCTATAGGCTTTGTGGTAAAAATTTTCTCCATATATGGCACATGTGTGCCACGTCCAAAAAAGCACTCCACTCGCTCAGAGAAAAGCGTTTTGGCACTTATGGAACACATTTAGTGTGATGTGCTTTATTGCTTGGCTCACACAACCGTTGTTCCAAAAAAGCACTTTATTCGCTCTCAAATGCATTGTGAGCAAAGGATGATACGGCGCGTCATTGTAAACCAGCGGAAGGTGCCAGGAGGCTCATTCCAAGTGTGCCTGACGCAGCTTCTCATCCCGTTCTATCTGCAACAGTTTCGTGTGGCTGAGAAGCACTGCTGTGGAGTTACAGCTAAAATGAGAAAATGTGTTTCTCTCGCTGTGATAATGTATTTCAAGCAACCTACAGGCTTTGTGGTAAAAATTTTCTCCATATATGGCACATGTGTGCCACGTCCAAAAAAGCACTCCACTCGCTCAGAGAAAAGCGTTTTGGCACTTATGGAACACATTTAGTGTGATGTGCTTTATTGCTTGGCTCACACAACCGTTGTTCCAAAAAAGCACTTTATTCGCTCTCAAATGCATTGTGAGCAAAGGATGATACGGCGCGTCATTGTAAACCAGCGGAAGGTGCCAGGAGGCTCATTCCAAGTGTGCCTGACGCAGCTTCTCATCCCGTTCTATCTGCAACAGTTTCGTGTGGCTGAGAAGCACTGCTGTGGAGTTACAGCTAAAATGAGAAAATGTGTTTCTCTCGCTGTGATAATGTATTTCAAGCAACCTACAGGCTTTGTGGTAAAAATTTTCTCCATATATGGCACATGTGTGCCACGTCCAAAAAAGCACTCCACTCGCTCAGAGAAAAGCGTTTTGGCACTTATGGAACACATTTAGTTTGATGTGCTTTATTGCTTGGCTCACACAACCGTTGTTCAAAAACAGCACTTTATTCGCTCTCAAATGCATTGTGAGCAAAGGATGATACGGCGCGTCATTGTAAACCAGCGGAAGGTGCCAGGAGGCTCATTCCAAGTGTGCCTGACGCAGCTTCTCATCCCGTTCTATCTGCAACAGTTTCGTGTGGCTGAGATGCACTGCTGTGGAGTTACAGCTAAAATGAGAAAATGTGTTTCTCTCGCTGTGATAATGTACTTCAAGCATCCTATAGGCTTTGTGAAGGTGCCAGGAGGCTCATTCCAAGTGTGCCTGACGCAGCTTCTCATCCCGTTCTATCTGCAACAGTTTCGTGTGGCTGAGAAGCACTGCTGTGGAGTTACAGCTAAAATGAGAAAATGTGTTTCTCTCGCTGTGATAATGTATTTCAAGCAACCTATAGGCTTTGTGGTAAAAATTTTCTCCATATATGGCACATGTGTGCCACGTCCAAAAAAGCACTCCACTCGCTCAGAGAAAAGCGTTTTGGCACTTATGGAACACATTTAGTGTGATGTGCTTTAATGCTTGGCTCACACAACCGTTGTTCCAAAAAAGCACTTTATTCGCTCTCAAATGCATTGTGAGCAAAGGATGATACGGCGCGTCATTGTAAACCAGCGGAAGGTGCCAGGAGGCTCATTCCAAGTGTGCCTGACGCAGCTTCTCACCCCGTTCTATCTGCAACAGTTTCGTGTGGCTGAGAAGCACTGCTGTGGAGTTACAGCTAAAATGAGAAAATGTGTTTCTCTCGCTGTGATAATGTATTTCAAGCAACCTATAGGCTTTGTGGTAAAAATTTTCTCCATATATGGCACATGTGTGCCACGTCCAAAAAAGCACTCCACTCGCTCAGAGAAAAGCGTTTTGGCACTTATGGAACACATTTAGTGTGATGTGCTTTATTGCTTGGCTCACACAACCGTTGTTCAAAAAAAGCACTTTATTCGCTCTCAAATGCATTGTGAGCAAAGGATGATACGGCGCGTCATTGTAAACAGCGGAAGGTGCCAGGAGGCTCATTCCAAGTGTGCCTGACGCAGCTTCTCATCCCGTTCTATCTGCAACAGTTTCGTGTGGCTGAGATACACTGCTGTGGAGTTACAGCTAAAATGAGAAAATGTGTTTCTCTCGCTGTGATAATGTACTTCAAGCATCCTATAGGCTTTGTGGTAAAAATTTTCTCCATATATGGCACATGTGTGCCACGTCCAAAAAAGCACTCCACTCGCTCAGAGAAAAGCGTTTTGGCACTTATAGAACACAATTAGTGTGATGTGCTTTATTGCTTGGCTCACACAACCGTTGTTCAAAAAAGCACTTTATTCGCTCTCAAATACATTGTGAGCAAAGGATGATACGGCGCGTCATTGTAAACCAGCGGAAGGTGCCAGGGGGCTCATTCCAAGTGTGCCTGACGCAGCTTCTCATCCCGTTCTATCTGCAACAGTTTCGTGTGGCTGAGAAGCACTGCTGTGGAGTTACAGCTAAAATGAGAAAATGTGTTTCTCTCGCTGTGATAATGTACTTCAAGCATCCTATAGGCTTTGTGGTAAACATTTTCTCCATATATGGCACATGTGTGCCACGTCCAAAAGAGCACTCCACTCGCTCAGAGAAAAGCGTTTTGGCACTTATAGAACACAATTAGTGTGATGTGCTTTATTGCTTGGCTCACACAACCGTTGTTCAAAAAAGCACTTTATTCGCTCTCAAATACATTGTGAGCAAAGGATGATACGGCGCGTCATTGTAAACCAGCGGAAGGTGCCAGGAGGCTCATTCCAAGTGTGCCTGACGCAGCTTCTCATCCCGTTCTATCTGCAACAGTTTCGTGTGGCTGAGAAGCACTGCTGTGGAGTTACAGCTAAAATGAGAAAATGTGTTTCTCTCGCTGTGATAATGTACTTCAAGCATCCTATAGGCTTTGTGGTAAAAATTTTCTCCATATATGGCACATGTGTGCCACGTCCAAAAAAGCACTCCACTCGCTCAGAGAAAAGCGTTTTGGCACTTATAGAACACAATTAGTGTGATGTGCTTTATTGCTTGGCTCACACAACCGTTGTTCAAAAAAGCACTTTATTCGCTCTCAAATACATTGTGAGCAAAGGATGATACGGCGCGTCATTGTAAACCAGCGGAAGGTGCCAGGAGGCTCATTCCAAGTGTGCCTGACGCAGCTTCTCATCCCGTTCTATCTGCAACAGTTTCGTGTGGCTGAGAAGCACTGCTGTGGAGTTACAGCTAAAATGAGAAAATGTGTTTCTCTCGCTGTGATAATGTTTTTCAAGCAACCTATAGGCTTTGTGGTAAAAATTTTCTCCATATATGGCACATGTGTGCCACGTCCAAAAAAGCACTCCACTCGCTCAGAGAAAAGCGTTTTGGCACTTATGGAACACATTTAGTGTGATGTGCTTTATTGCTTGGCTCACACAACCGTTGTTCCAAAAAAGCACTTTATTCGCTCTCAAATGCATTGTGAGCAAAGGATGATACGGCGCGTCATTGTAAACCAGCGGAAGGTGCCAGGAGGCTCATTCCAAGTGTGCCTGACGCAGCTTCTCATCCCGTTCTATCTGCAACAGTTTCGTGTGGCTGAGATGCACTGCTGTGGAGTTACAGCTAAAATGAGAAAATGTGTTTCTCTCGCTGTGATAATGTACTTCAAGCATCCTATAGGCTTTGTGGTAAAAATTTTCTCCATATATGGCACATGTGTGCCACGTCCAAAAAAGCACTCCACTCGCTCAGAGAAAAGCGTTTTGGCACTTATAGAACACAATTAGTGTGATGTGCTTTATTGCTTGGCTCACACAACCGTTGTTCAAAAAAGCACTTTATTCGCTCTCAAATACATTGTGAGCAAAGGATGATACGGCGCGTCATTGTAAACCAGCGGAAGGTGCCAGGAGGCTCATTCCAAGTGTGCCTGACGCAGCTTCTCATCCCGTTCTATCTGCAACAGTTTCGTGTGGCTGAGAAGCACTGCTGTGGAGTTACAGCTAAAATGAGAAAATGTGTTTCTCTCGCTGTGATAATGTATTTCAAGCAACCTACAGGCTTTGTGGTAAAAATTTTCTCCATATATGGCACATGTGTGCCACGTCCAAAAAAGCACTCCACTCGCTCAGAGAAAAGCGTTTTGGCACTTATGGAACACATTTAGTTTGATGTGCTTTATTGCTTGGCTCACACAACCGTTGTTCAAAAACAGCACTTTATTCGCTCTCAAATGCATTGTGAGCAAAGGATGATACGGCGCGTCATTGTAAACCAGCGGAAGGTGCCAGGAGGCTCATTCCAAGTGTGCCTGACGCAGCTTCTCATCCCGTTCTATCTGCAACAGTTTCGTGTGGCTGAGATGCACTGCTGTGGAGTTACAGCTAAAATGAGAAAATGTGTTTCTCTCGCTGTGATAATGTACTTCAAGCATCCTATAGGCTTTGT
This sequence comes from Doryrhamphus excisus, assembly GCF_030265055.1. NCBI lineage: Eukaryota > Metazoa > Chordata > Actinopteri > Syngnathiformes > Syngnathidae > Doryrhamphus > Doryrhamphus excisus. The sequence goes on along the minus strand of NC_080475.1, from coordinate 18,952,262 downwards.
GAAGGTGCCAGGAGGCTCATTCCAAGTGTGCCTGACGCAGCTTCTCATCCCGTTCTATCTGCAACAGTTTCGTGTGGCTGAGAAGCACTGCTGTGGAGTTACAGCTAAAATGAGAAAATGTGTTTCTCTCGCTGTGATAATGTACTTCAAGCATCCTATAGGCTTTGTGGTAAAAATTTTCTCCATATATGATACATGTGTGCCACGTCCAAAAGAGCACTCCACTCGCTCAGAGAAAAGCGTTTTGGCACTTATAGAACACAATTAGTGTGATGTGCTTTATTGCTTGGCTCACACAACCGTTGTTCAAAAAAGCACTTTATTCGATCTCAAATACATTGTGAGCAAAGGATGTTACGGCGCGTCATTGTAAACCAGCGGAAGGTGCCAGGAGGCTCATTCCAAGTGTGCCTGACGCAGCTTCTCATCCCGTTCTATCTGCAACAGTTTCGTGTGGCTGAGAAGCACTGCTGTGGAGTTACAGCTAAAATGAGAAAATGTGTTTCTCTCGCTGTGATAATGTATTTCAAGCAACCTATAGGCTTTGTGGTAAAAATTTTCTCCATATATGGCACATGTGTGCCACGTCCAAAAAAGCACTCCACTCGCTCAGAGAAAAGCGTTTTGGCACTTATGGAACACATTTAGTGTGATGTGCTTTAATGCTTGGCTCACACAACCGTTGTTCCAAAAAAGCACTTTATTCGCTCTCAAATGCATTGTGAGCAAAGGATGATACGGCGCGTCATTGTAAACCAGCGGAAGGTGCCAGGAGGCTCATTCCAAGTGTGCCTGACGCAGCTTCTCATCCTGTTCTATCTGCAACAGTTTCGTGTGGCTGAGAAGCACTGCTGTGGAGTTACAGCTAAAATGAGAAAATGTGTTTCTCTCGCTGTGATAATGTTTTTCAAGCAACCTATAGGCTTTGTGGTAAAAATTTTCTCCATATATGGCACATGTGTGCCACGTCCAAAAAAGCACTCCACTCGCTCAGAGAAAAGCGTTTTGGCACTTATGGAACACATTTAGTGTGATGTGCTTTATTGCTTGGCTCACACAACCGTTGTTCCAAAAAAGCACTTTATTCGCTCTCAAATGCATTGTGAGCAAAGGATGATACGGCGCGTCATTGTAAACCAGCGGAAGGTGCCAGGAGGCTCATTCTAAGTGTGCCTGACGCAGCTTCTCATCCCGTTCTATCTGCAACAGTTTCGTGTGGCTGAGAAGCACTGCTGTGGAGTTACAGCTAAAATGAGAAAATGTGTTTCTCTCGCTGTGATAATGTATTTCAAGCAACCTACAGGCTTTGTGGTAAAAATTTTCTCCATATATGGCACATGTGTGCCACGTCCAAAAAAGCACTCCACTCGCTCAGAGAAAAGCGTTTTGGCACTTATGGAACACATTTAGTTTGATGTGCTTTATTGCTTGGCTCACACAACCGTTGTTCAAAAACAGCACTTTATTCGCTCTCAAATGCATTGTGAGCAAAGGATGATACGGCGCGTCATTGTAAACCAGCGGAAGGTGCCAGGAGGCTCATTCCAAGTGTGCCTGACGCAGCTTCTCATCCCGTTCTATCTGCAACAGTTTCGTGTGGCTGAGATGCACTGCTGTGGAGTTACAGCTAAAATGAGAAAATGTGTTTCTCTCGCTGTGATAATGTACTTCAAGCATCCTATAGGCTTTGTGAAGGTGCCAGGAGGCTCATTCCAAGTGTGCCTGACGCAGCTTCTCATCCCGTTCTATCTGCAACAGTTTCGTGTGGCTGAGAAGCACTGCTGTGGAGTTACAGCTAAAATGAGAAAATGTGTTTCTCTCGCTGTGATAATGTACTTCAAGCATCCTATAGGCTTTGTGGTAAAAATTTTCTCCATATATGGCACATGTGTGCCACGTCCAAAAGAGCACTCCACTCGCTCAGAGAAAAGCGTTTTGGCACTTATAGAACACAAATAGTGTGATGTGCTTTATTGCTTGGCTCACACAACCGTTGTTCAAAAAAGCACTTTATTCGATCTCAAATACATTGTGAGCAAAGGATGTTACGGCGCGTCATTGTAAACCAGCGGAAGGTGCCAGGAGGCTCATTCCAAGTGTGCCTGACGCAGCTTCTCATCCCGTTCTATCTGCAACAGTTTCGTGTGGCTGAGAAGCACTGCTGTGGAGTTACAGCTAAAATGAGAAAATGTGTTTCTCTCGCTGTGATAATGTATTTCAAGCAACCTATAGGCTTTGTGGTAAAAATTTTCTCCATATATGGCACATGTGTGCCACGTCCAAAAAAGCACTCCACTCGCTCAGAGAAAAGCGTTTTGGCACTTATGGAACACATTTAGTGTGATGTGCTTTAATGCTTGGCTCACACAACCGTTGTTCCAAAAAAGCACTTTATTCGCTCTCAAATGCATTGTGAGCAAAGGATGATACGGCGCGTCATTGTAAACCAGCGGAAGGTGCCAGGAGGCTCATTCCAAGTGTGCCTGACGCAGCTTCTCATCCTGTTCTATCTGCAACAGTTTCGTGTGGCTGAGAAGCACTGCTGTGGAGTTACAGCTAAAATGAGAAAATGTGTTTCTCTCGCTGTGATAATGTTTTTCAAGCAACCTATAGGCTTTGTGGTAAAAATTTTCTCCATATATGGCACATGTGTGCCACGTCCAAAAAAGCACTCCACTCGCTCAGAGAAAAGCGTTTTGGCACTTATGGAACACATTTAGTGTGATGTGCTTTATTGCTTGGCTCACACAACCGTTGTTCCAAAAAAGCACTTTATTCGCTCTCAAATGCATTGTGAGCAAAGGATGATACGGCGCGTCATTGTAAACCAGCGGAAGGTGCCAGGAGGCTCATTCCAAGTGTGCCTGACGCAGCTTCTCATCCTGTTCTATCTGCAACAGTTTCGTGTGGCTGAGAAGCACTGCTGTGGAGTTACAGCTAAAATGAGAAAATGTGTTTCTCTCGCTGTGATAATGTTTTTCAAGCAACCTATAGGCTTTGTGGTAAAAATTTTCTCCATATATGGCACATGTGTGCCACGTCCAAAAAAGCACTCCACTCGCTCAGAGAAAAGCGTTTTGGCACTTATGGAACACATTTAGTTTGATGTGCTTTATTGCTTGGCTCACACAACCGTTGTTCAAAAACAGCACTTTATTCGCTCTCAAATGCATTGTGAGCAAAGGATGATACGGCGCGTCATTGTAAACCAGCGGAAGGTGCCAGGAGGCTCATTCCAAGTGTGCCTGACGCAGCTTCTCATCCCGTTCTATCTGCAACAGTTTCGTGTGGCTGAGATGCACTGCTGTGGAGTTACAGCTAAAATGAGAAAATGTGTTTCTCTCGCTGTGATAATGTACTTCAAGCATCCTATAGGCTTTGTGAAGGTGCCAGGAGGCTCATTCCAAGTGTGCCTGACGCAGCTTCTCATCCCGTTCTATCTGCAACAGTTTCGTGTGGCTGAGAAGCACTGCTGTGGAGTTACAGCTAAAATGAGAAAATGTGTTTCTCTCGCTGTGATAATGTACTTCAAGCATCCTATAGGCTTTGTGGTAAAAATTTTCTCCATATATGGCACATGTGTGCCACGTCCAAAAGAGCACTCCACTCGCTCAGAGAAAAGCGTTTTGGCACTTATAGAACACAATTAGTGTGATGTGCTTTATTGCTTGGCTCACACAACCGTTGTTCAAAAAAGCACTTTATTCGATCTCAAATACATTGTGAGCAAAGGATGTTACGGCGCGTCATTGTAAACCAGCGGAAGGTGCCAGGAGGCTCATTCCAAGTGTGCCTGACGCAGCTTCTCATCCCGTTCTATCTGCAACAGTTTCGTGTGGCTGAGAAGCACTGCTGTGGAGTTACAGCTAAAATGAGAAAATGTGTTTCTCTCGCTGTGATAATGTATTTCAAGCAACCTATAGGCTTTGTGGTAAAAATTTTCTCCATATATGGCACATGTGTGCCACGTCCAAAAAAGCACTCCACTCGCTCAGAGAAAAGCGTTTTGGCACTTATGGAACACATTTAGTGTGATGTGCTTTAATGCTTGGCTCACACAACCGTTGTTCCAAAAAAGCACTTTATTCGCTCTCAAATGCATTGTGAGCAAAGGATGATACGGCGCGTCATTGTAAACCAGCGGAAGGTGCCAGGAGGCTCATTCCAAGTGTGCCTGACGCAGCTTCTCATCCTGTTCTATCTGCAACAGTTTCGTGTGGCTGAGAAGCACTGCTGTGGAGTTACAGCTAAAATGAGAAAATGTGTTTCTCTCGCTGTGATAATGTTTTTCAAGCAACCTATAGGCTTTGTGGTAAAAATTTTCTCCATATATGGCACATGTGTGCCACGTCCAAAAAAGCACTCCACTCGCTCAGAGAAAAGCGTTTTGGCACTTATGGAACACATTTAGTGTGATGTGCTTTATTGCTTGGCTCACACAACCGTTGTTCCAAAAAAGCACTTTATTCGCTCTCAAATGCATTGTGAGCAAAGGATGATACGGCGCGTCATTGTAAACCAGCGGAAGGTGCCAGGAGGCTCATTCCAAGTGTGCCTGACGCAGCTTCTCATCCCGTTCTATCTGCAACAGTTTCGTGTGGCTGAGAAGCACTGCTGTGGAGTTACAGCTAAAATGAGAAAATGTGTTTCTCTCGCTGTGATAATGTATTTCAAGCAACCTACAGGCTTTGTGGTAAAAATTTTCTCCATATATGGCACGTGTGCCACGTCCAAAAAAGCACTCCACTCGCTCAGAGAAAAGCGTTTTGGCACTTATGGAACACATTTAGTGTGATGTGCTTTATTGCTTGGCTCACACAACCGTTGTTCAAAAACAGCACTTTATTCGCTCTCAAATGCATTGTGAGCAAAGGATGATACGGCGCGTCATTGTAAACCAGCGGAAGGTGCCAGGAGGCTCATTCCAAGTGTGCCTGACGCAGCTTCTCATCCCGTTCTATCTGCAACAGTTTCGTGTGGCTGAGAAGCACTGCTGTGGAGTTACAGCTAAAATGAGAAAATGTGTTTCTCTCGCTGTGATAATGTACTTCAAGCATCCTATAGGCTTTGTGGTAAAAAATTTCTCCATATATGGCACATGTGTGCCACGTCCAAAAGAGCACTCCACTCGCTCAGAGAAAAGCGTTTTGGCACTTATAGAACACAATTAGTGTGATGTGCTTTATTGCTTGGCTCACACAACCGTTGTTCAAAAAAGCACTTTATTCGCTCTCAAATACATTGTGAGCAAAGGATGATACGGCGCGTCATTGTAAACCAGCGGAAGGTGCCAGGAGGCTCATTCCAAGTGTGCCTGACGCAGCTTCTCATCCCGTTCTATCTGCAACAGTTTCGTGTGGCTGAGAAGCACTGCTGTGGAGTTACAGCTAAAATGAGAAAATGTGTTTCTCTCGCTGTGATAATGTATTTCAAGCAACCTATAGGCTTTGTGGTAAAAATTTTCTCCATATATGGCACATGTGTGCCACGTCCAAAAAAGCACTCCACTCGCTCAGAGAAAAGCGTTTTGGCACTTATGGAACACATTTAGTGTGATGTGCTTTATTGCTTGGCTCACACAACCGTTGTTCCAAAAAAGCACTTTATTCGCTCTCAAATGCATTGTGAGCAAAGGATGATACGGCGCGTCATTGTAAACCAGCGGAAGGTGCCAGGAGGCTCATTCCAAGTGTGCCTGACGCAGCTTCTCATCCCGTTCTATCTGCAACAGTTTCGTGTGGCTGAGAAGCACTGCTGTGGAGTTACAGCTAAAATGAGAAAATGTGTTTCTCTCGCTGTGATAATGTATTTCAAGCAACCTATAGGCTTTGTGGTAAAAATTTTCTCCATATATGGCACATGTGTGCCACGTCCAAAAAAGCACTCCACTCGCTCAGAGAAAAGCGTTTTGGCACTTATGGAACACATTTAGTGTGATGTGCTTTATTGCTTGGCTCACACAACCGTTGTTCAAAAAAAGCACTTTATTCGCTCTCAAATGCATTGTGAGCAAAGGATGATACGGCGCGTCATTGTAAACAGCGGAAGGTGCCAGGAGGCTCATTCCAAGTGTGCCTGACGCAGCTTCTCATCCCGTTCTGTCTGCAACAGTTTCGTGTGGCTGAGATACACTGCTGTGGAGTTACAGCTAAAATGAGAAAATGTGTTTCTCTCGCTGTGATAATGTACTTCAAGCATCCTATAGGCTTTGTGGTAAAAATTTTCTCCATATATGGCACATGTGTGCCACGTCCAAAAAAGCACTCCACTCGCTCAGAGAAAAGCGTTTTGGCACTTATAGAACACAATTAGTGTGATGTGCTTTATTGCTTGGCTCACACAACCGTTGTTCAAAAAAGCACTTTATTCGCTCTCAAATACATTGTGAGCAAAGGATGATACGGCGCGTCATTGTAAACCAGCGGAAGGTGCCAGGGGGCTCATTCCAAGTGTGCCTGACGCAGCTTCTCATCCCGTTCTATCTGCAACAGTTTCGTGTGGCTGAGAAGCACTGCTGTGGAGTTACAGCTAAAATGAGAAAATGTGTTTCTCTCGCTGTGATAATGTACTTCAAGCATCCTATAGGCTTTGTGGTAAACATTTTCTCCATATATGGCACATGTGTGCCACGTCCAAAAGAGCACTCCACTCGCTCAGAGAAAAGCGTTTTGGCACTTATAAAACACAATTAGTGTGATGTGCTTTATTGCTTGGCTCACACAACCGTTGTTCAAAAAAGCACTTTATTCGCTCTCAAATACATTGTGAGCAAAGGATGATACGGCGCGTCATTGTAAACCAGCGGAAGGTGCCAGGAGGCTCATTCCAAGTGTGCCTGACGCAGCTTCTCATCCCGTTCTATCTGCAACAGTTTCGTGTGGCTGAGAAGCACTGCTGTGGAGTTACAGCTAAAATGAGAAAATGTGTTTCTCTCGCTGTGATAATGTATTTCAAGCAACCTATAGGCTTTGTGGTAAAAATTTTCTCCATATATGGCACATGTGTGCCACGTCCAAAAAAGCACTCCACTCGCTCAGAGAAAAGCGTTTTGGCACTTATGGAACACATTTAGTGTGATGTGCTTTAATGCTTGGCTCACACAACCGTTGTTCCAAAAAAGCACTTTATTCGCTCTCAAATGCATTGTGAGCAAAGGATGATACGGCGCGTCATTGTAAACCAGCGGAAGGTGCCAGGAGGCTCATTCCAAGTGTGCCTGACGCAGCTTCTCATCCTGTTCTATCTGCAACAGTTTCGTGTGGCTGAGAAGCACTGCTGTGGAGTTACAGCTAAAATGAAAAAATGTGTTTCTCTCGCTGTGATAATGTTTTTCAAGCAACCTATAGGCTTTGTGGTAAAAATTTTCTCCATATATGGCACATGTGTGCCACGTCCAAAAAAGCACTCCACTCGCTCAGAGAAAAGCGTTTTGGCACTTATGGAACACATTTAGTGTGATGTGCTTTATTGCTTGGCTCACACAACCGTTGTTCCAAAAAAGCACTTTATTCGCTCTCAAATGCATTGTGAGCAAAGGATGATACGGCGCGTCATTGTAAACCAGCGGAAGGTGCCAGGAGGCTCATTCCAAGTGTGCCTGACGCAGCTTCTCATCCCGTTCTATCTGCAACAGTTTCGTGTGGCTGAGAAGCACTGCTGTGGAGTTACAGCTAAAATGAGAAAATGTGTTTCTCTCGCTGTGATAATGTATTTCAAGCAACCTACAGGCTTTGTGGTAAAAATTTTCTCCATATATGGCACATGTGTGCCACGTCCAAAAAAGCACTCCACTCGCTCAGAGAAAAGCGTTTTGGCACTTATGGAACACATTTAGTTTGATGTGCTTTATTGCTTGGCTCACACAACCGTTGTTCAAAAACAGCACTTTATTCGCTCTCAAATGCATTGTGAGCAAAGGATGATACGGCGCGTCATTGTAAACCAGCGGAAGGTGCCAGGAGGCTCATTCCAAGTGTGCCTGACGCAGCTTCTCATCCCGTTCTATCTGCAACAGTTTCGTGTGGCTGAGATGCACTGCTGTGGAGTTACAGCTAAAATGAGAAAATGTGTTTCTCTCGCTGTGATAATGTACTTCAAGCATCCTATAGGCTTTGTGAAGGTGCCAGGAGGCTCATTCCAAGTGTGCCTGACGCAGCTTCTCATCCCGTTCTATCTGCAACAGTTTCGTGTGGCTGAGAAGCACTGCTGTGGAGTTACAGCTAAAATGAGAAAATGTGTTTCTCTCGCTGTGATAATGTACTTCAAGCATCCTATAGGCTTTGTGGTAAAAATTTTCTCCATATATGGCACATGTGTGCCACGTCCAAAAGAGCACTCCACTCGCTCAGAGAAAAGCGTTTTGGCACTTATAGAACACAATTAGTGTGATGTGCTTTATTGCTTGGCTCACACAACCGTTGTTCAAAAAAGCACTTTATTCGATCTCAAATACATTGTGAGCAAAGGATGTTACGGCGCGTCATTGTAAACCAGCGGAAGGTGCCAGGAGGCTCATTCCAAGTGTGCCTGACGCAGCTTCTCATCCCGTTCTATCTGCAACAGTTTCGTGTGGCTGAGAAGCACTGCTGTGGAGTTACAGCTAAAATGAGAAAATGTGTTTCTCTCGCTGTGATAATGTATTTCAAGCAACCTATAGGCTTTGTGGTAAAAATTTTCTCCATATATGGCACATGTGTGCCACGTCCAAAAAAGCACTCCACTCGCTCAGAGAAAAGCGTTTTGGCACTTATGGAACACATTTAGTGTGATGTGCTTTAATGCTTGGCTCACACAACCGTTGTTCCAAAAAAGCACTTTATTCGCTCTCAAATGCATTGTGAGCAAAGGATGATACGGCGCGTCATTGTAAACCAGCGGAAGGTGCCAGGAGGCTCATTCCAAGTGTGCCTGACGCAGCTTCTCATCCTGTTCTATCTGCAACAGTTTCGTGTGGCTGAGAAGCACTGCTGTGGAGTTACAGCTAAAATGAGAAAATGTGTTTCTCTCGCTGTGATAATGTTTTTCAAGCAACCTATAGGCTTTGTGGTAAAAATTTTCTCCATATATGGCACATGTGTGCCACGTCCAAAAAAGCACTCCACTCGCTCAGAGAAAAGCGTTTTGGCACTTATGGAACACATTTAGTGTGATGTGCTTTATTGCTTGGCTCACACAACCGTTGTTCCAAAAAAGCACTTTATTCGCTCTCAAATGCATTGTGAGCAAAGGATGATACGGCGCGTCATTGTAAACCAGCGGAAGGTGCCAGGAGGCTCATTCCAAGTGTGCCTGACGCAGCTTCTCATCCCGTTCTATCTGCAACAGTTTCGTGTGGCTGAGAAGCACTGCTGTGGAGTTACAGCTAAAATGAGAAAATGTGTTTCTCTCGCTGTGATAATGTATTTCAAGCAACCTACAGGCTTTGTGGTAAAAATTTTCTCCATATATGGCACGTGTGCCACGTCCAAAAAAGCACTCCACTCGCTCAGAGAAAAGCGTTTTGGCACTTATGGAACACATTTAGTGTGATGTGCTTTATTGCTTGGCTCACACAACCGTTGTTCAAAAACAGCACTTTATTCGCTCTCAAATGCATTGTGAGCAAAGGATGATACGGCGCGTCATTGTAAACCAGCGGAAGGTGCCAGGAGGCTCATTCCAAGTGTGCCTGACGCAGCTTCTCATCCCGTTCTATCTGCAACAGTTTCGTGTGGCTGAGAAGCACTGCTGTGGAGTTACAGCTAAAATGAGAAAATGTGTTTCTCTCGCTGTGATAATGTACTTCAAGCATCCTATAGGCTTTGTGGTAAAAATTTTCTCCATATATGGCACATGTGTGCCACGTCCAAAAGAGCACTCCACTCGCTCAGAGAAAAGCGTTTTGGCACTTATAGAACACAATTAGTGTGATGTGCTTTATTGCTTGGCTCACACAACCGTTGTTCAAAAAAGCACTTTATTCGATCTCAAATACATTGTGAGCAAAGGATGTTACGGCGCGTCATTGTAAACCAGCGGAAGGTGCCAGGAGGCTCATTCCAAGTGTGCCTGACGCAGCTTCTCATCCCGTTCTATCTGCAACAGTTTCGTGTGGCTGAGAAGCACTGCTGTGGAGTTACAGCTAAAATGAGAAAATGTGTTTCTCTCGCTGTGATAATGTATTTCAAGCAACCTATAGGCTTTGTGGTAAAAATTTTCTCCATATATGGCACATGTGTGCCACGTCCAAAAAAGCACTCCACTCGCTCAGAGAAAAGCGTTTTGGCACTTATGGAACACATTTAGTGTGATGTGCTTTAATGCTTGGCTCACACAACCGTTGTTCCAAAAAAGCACTTTATTCGCTCTCAAATGCATTGTGAGCAAAGGATGATACGGCGCGTCATTGTAAACCAGCGGAAGGTGCCAGGAGGCTCATTCCAAGTGTGCCTGACGCAGCTTCTCATCCTGTTCTATCTGCAACAGTTTCGTGTGGCTGAGAAGCACTGCTGTGGAGTTACAGCTAAAATGAGAAAATGTGTTTCTCTCGCTGTGATAATGTTTTTCAAGCAACCTATAGGCTTTGTGGTAAAAATTTTCTCCATATATGGCACATGTGTGCCACGTCCAAAAAAGCACTCCACTCGCTCAGAGAAAAGCGTTTTGGCACTTATGGAACACATTTAGTGTGATGTGCTTTATTGCTTGGCTCACACAACCGTTGTTCCAAAAAAGCACTTTATTCGCTCTCAAATGCATTGTGAGCAAAGGATGATACGGCGCGTCATTGTAAACCAGCGGAAGGTGCCAGGAGGCTCATTCCAAGTGTGCCTGACGCAGCTTCTCATCCCGTTCTATCTGCAACAGTTTCGTGTGGCTGAGAAGCACTGCTGTGGAGTTACAGCTAAAATGAGAAAATGTGTTTCTCTCGCTGTGATAATGTATTTCAAGCAACCTACAGGCTTTGTGGTAAAAATTTTCTCCATATATGGCACGTGTGCCACGTCCAAAAAAGCACTCCACTCGCTCAGAGAAAAGCGTTTTGGCACTTATGGAACACATTTAGTGTGATGTGCTTTATTGCTTGGCTCACACAACCGTTGTTCAAAAACAGCACTTTATTCGCTCTCAAATGCATTGTGAGCAAAGGATGATACGGCGCGTCATTGTAAACCAGCGGAAGGTGCCAGGAGGCTCATTCCAAGTGTGCCTGACGCAGCTTCTCATCCCGTTCTATCTGCAACAGTTTCGTGTGGCTGAGAAGCACTGCTGTGGAGTTACAGCTAAAATGAGAAAATGTGTTTCTCTCGCTGTGATAATGTACTTCAAGCATCCTATAGGCTTTGTGGTAAAAAATTTCTCCATATATGGCACATGTGTGCCACGTCCAAAAGAGCACTCCACTCGCTCAGAGAAAAGCGTTTTGGCACTTATAGAACACAATTAGTGTGATGTGCTTTATTGCTTGGCTCACACAACCGTTGTTCAAAAAAGCACTTTATTCGCTCTCAAATACATTGTGAGCAAAGGATGATACGGCGCGTCATTGTAAACCAGCGGAAGGTGCCAGGAGGCTCATTCCAAGTGTGCCTGACGCAGCTTCTCATCCCGTTCTATCTGCAACAGTTTCGTGTGGCTGAGAAGCACTGCTGTGGAGTTACAGCTAAAATGAGAAAATGTGTTTCTCTCGCTGTGATAATGTATTTCAAGCAACCTATAGGCTTTGTGGTAAAAATTTTCTCCATATATGGCACATGTGTGCCACGTCCAAAAAAGCACTCCACTCGCTCAGAGAAAAGCGTTTTGGCACTTATGGAACACATTTAGTGTGATGTGCTTTATTGCTTGGCTCACACAACCGTTGTTCCAAAAAAGCACTTTATTCGCTCTCAAATGCATTGTGAGCAAAGGATGATACGGCGCGTCATTGTAAACCAGCGGAAGGTGCCAGGAGGCTCATTCCAAGTGTGCCTGACGCAGCTTCTCATCCCGTTCTATCTGCAACAGTTTCGTGTGGCTGAGATGCACTGCTGTGGAGTTACAGCTAAAATGAGAAAATGTGTTTCTCTCGCTGTGATAATGTATTTCAAGCAACCTATAGGCTTTGTGGTAAAAATTTTCTCCATATATGGCACATGTGTGCCACGTCCAAAAAAGCACTCCACTCGCTCAGAGAAAAGCGTTTTGGCACTTATGGAACACAATTAGTGTGATGTGCTTTATTGCTTGGCTCACACAACCGTTGTTCCAAAAAAGCACTTTATTCGCTCTCAAATACATTGTGCGCAAAGGATGATACGGCGCGTCATTGTAAACCAGCGGAAGGTGCCAGGAGGCTCATTCCAAGTGTGCCTGACGCAGCTTCTCATCCCGTTCTATCTGCAACAGTTTCGTGTGGCTGAGAAGCACTGCTGTGGAGTTACAGCTAAAATGAGAAAATGTGTTTCTCTCGCTGTGATAATGTATTTCAAGCAACCTATAGGCTTTGTGGTAAAAATTTTCTCCATATATGGCACATGTGTGCCACGTCCAAAAAAGCACTCCACTCGCTCAGAGAAAAGCGTTTTGGCACTTATGGAACACATTTAGTGTGATGTGCTTTATTGCTTGGCTCACACAACCGTTGTTCCAAAAAAGCACTTTATTCGCTCTCAAATGCATTGTGAGCAAAGGATGATACGGCGCGTCATTGTAAACCAGCGGAAGGTGCCAGGAGGCTCATTCCAAGTGTGCCTGACGCAGCTTCTCATCCCGTTCTATCTGCAACAGTTTCGTGTGGCTGAGAAGCACTGCTGTGGAGTTACAGCTAAAATGAGAAAATGTGTTTCTCTCGCTGTGATAATGTATTTCAAGCAACCTATAGGCTTTGTGGTAAAAATTTTCTCCATATATGGCACATGTGTGCCACGTCCAAAAAAGCACTCCACTCGCTCAGAGAAAAGCGTTTTGGCACTTATGGAACACATTTAGTGTGATGTGCTTTATTGCTTGGCTCACACAACCGTTGTTCAAAAAAAGCACTTTATTCGCTCTCAAATGCATTGTGAGCAAAGGATGATACGGCGCGTCATTGTAAACAGCGGAAGGTGCCAGGAGGCTCATTCCAAGTGTGCCTGACGCAGCTTCTCATCCCGTTCTATCTGCAACAGTTTCGTGTGGCTGAGATGCACTGCTGTGGAGTTACAGCTAAAATGAGAAAATGTGTTTCTCTCGCTGTGATAATGTACTTCAAGCATCCTATAGGCTTTGTGGTAAAAATTTTCTCCATATATGGCACATGTGTGCCACGTCCAAAAAAGCACTCCACTCGCTCAGAGAAAAGCGTTTTGGCACTTATAGAACACAATTAGTGTGATGTGCTTTATTGCTTGGCTCACACAACCGTTGTTCAAAAAAGCACTTTATTCGCTCTCAAATACATTGTGAGCAAAGGATGATACGGCGCGTCATTGTAAACCAGCGGAAGGTGCCAGGAGGCTCATTCCAAGTGTGCCTGACGCAGCTTCTCATCCCGTTCTATCTGCAACAGTTTCGTGTGGCTGAGAAGCACTGCTGTGGAGTTACAGCTAAAATGAGAAAATGTGTTTCTCTCGCTGTGATAATGTATTTCAAGCAACCGATAGGCTTTGTGGTAAAAATTTTCTCCATATATGGCACATGTGTGCCACGTCCAAAAAAGCACTCCACTCGCTCAGAGAAAAGCGTTTTGGCACTTATGGAACACATTTAGTGTGATGTGCTTTATTGCTTGGCTCACACAACCGTTGTTCCAAAAAAGCACTTTATTCGCTCTCAAATGCATTGTGAGCAAAGGATGATACGGCGCGTCATTGTAAACCAGCGGAAGGTGCCAGGAGGCTCATTCCAAGTGTGCCTGACGCAGCTTCTCATCCCGTTCTATCTGCAACAGTTTCGTGTGGCTGAGAAGCACTGCTGTGGAGTTACAGCTAAAATGAGAAAATGTGTTTCTCTCGCTGTGATAATGTATTTCAAGCAACCTATAGGCTTTGTGGTAAAAAATTTCTCCATATATGGCACATGTGTGCCACGTCCAAAAAAGCACTCCACTCGCTCAGAGAAAAGCGTTTTGGCACTTATGGAACACATTTAGTGTGATGTGCTTTATTGCTTGGCTCACACAACCGTTGTTCAAAAAAAGCCCTTTATTCGCTCTCAAATGCATTGTGAGCAAAGGATGATACGGCGCGTCATTGTAAACCAGCGGAAAGTGCCAGGAGGCTCATTCCAAGTGTGCCTGACGCAGCTTCTCATCCCGTTCTATCTGCAACAGTTTCGTGTGGCTGAGAAGCACTGCTGTGGAGTTACAGCTAAAATGAGAAAATGTGTTTCTCTCGCTGTGATAATGTATTTCAAGCAACCTACAGGCTTTGTGGTAAAAATTTTCTCCATATATGGCACATGTGTGCCACGTCCAAAAAAGCACTCCACTCGCTCAGAGAAAAGCGTTTTGGCACTTATGGAACACATTTAGTGTGATGTGCTTTATTGCTTGGCTCACACAACCGTTGTTCAAAAACAGCACTTTATTCGCTCTCAAATGCATTGTGAGCAAAGGATGATACGGCGCGTCATTGTAAACCAGCGGAAGGTGCCAGGAGGCTCATTCCAAGTGTGCCTGACGCAGCTTCTCATCCCGTTCTATCTGCAACAGTTTCGTGTGGCTGAGATGCACTGCTGTGGAGTTACAGCTAAAATGAGAAAATGTGTTTCTCTCGCTGTGATAATGTATTTCAAGCAACCTATAGGCTTTGTGGTAAAAATTTTCTCCATATATGGCACATGTGTGCCACGTCCAAAAAAGCACTCCACTCGCTCAGAGAAAAGCGTTTTGGCACTTATGGAACACATTTAGTGTGATGTGCTTTATTGCTTGGCTCACACAACCGTTGTTCCAAAAAAGCACTTTATTCGCTCTCAAATGCATTGTGAGCAAAGGATGATACGGCGCGTCATTGTAAACCAGCGGAAGGTGCCAGGAGGCTCATTCCAAGTGTGCCTGACGCAGCTTCTCATCCCGTTCTATCTGCAACAGTTTCGTGTGGCTGAGAAGCACTGCTGTGGAGTTACAGCTAAAATGAGAAAATGTGTTTCTCTCGCTGTGATAATGTATTTCAAGCAACCTATAGGCTTTGTGGTAAAAATTTTCTCCATATATGGCACATGTGTGCCACGTCCAAAAAAGCACTCCACTCGCTCAGAGAAAAGCGTTTTGGTACTTATGGAACACATTTAGTGTGATGTGCTTTATTGCTTGGCTCACACAACCGTTGTTCAAAAAAAGCACTTTATTCGCTCTCAAATGCATTGTGAGCAAAGGATGATACGGCGCGTCATTGTAAACAGCGGAAGGTGCCAGGAGGCTCATTCCAAGTGTGCCTGACGCAGCTTCTCATCCCGTTCTATCTGCAACAGTTTCGTGTGGCTGAGATGCACTGCTGTGGAGTTACAGCTAAAATGAGAAAATGTGTTTCTCTCGCTGTGATAATGTACTTCAAGCATCCTATAGGCTTTGTGGTAAAAATTTTCTCCATATATGGCACATGTGTGCCACGTCCAAAAAAGCACTCCACTCGCTCAGAGAAAAGCGTTTTGGCACTTATAGAACACAATTAGTGTGATGTGCTTTATTGCTTGGCTCACACAACCGTTGTTCAAAAAAGCACTTTATTCGCTCTCAAATACATTGTGAGCAAAGGATGATACGGCGCGTCATTGTAAACCAGCGGAAGGTGCCAGGAGGCTCATTCCAAGTGTGCCTGACGCAGCTTCTCATCCCGTTCTATCTGCAACAGTTTCGTGTGGCTGAGAAGCACTGCTGTGGAGTTACAGCTAAAATGAGAAAATGTGTTTCTCTCGCTGTGATAATGTATTTCAAGCAACCTACAGGCTTTGTGGTAAAAATTTTCTCCATATATGGCACATGTGTGCCACGTCCAAAAAAGCACTCCACTCGCTCAGAGAAAAGCGTTTTGGCACTTATGGAACACATTTAGTGTGATGTGCTTTATTGCTTGGCTCACACAACCGTTGTTCCAAAAAAGCACTTTATTCGCTCTCAAATGCATTGTGAGCAAAGGATGATACGGCGCGTCATTGTAAACCAGCGGAAGGTGCCAGGAGGCTCATTCCAAGTGTGCCTGACGCAGCTTCTCATCCTGTTCTATCTGCAACAGTTTCGTGTGGCTGAGAAGCACTGCTGTGGAGTTACAGCTAAAATGAAAAAATGTGTTTCTCTCGCTGTGATAATGTTTTTCAAGCAACCTACAGGCTTTGTGGTAAAAATTTTCTCCATATATGGCACATGTGTGCCACGTCCAAAAAAGCACTCCACTCGCTCAGAGAAAAGCGTTTTGGCACTTATGGAACACATTTAGTGTGATGTGCTTTATTGCTTGGCTCACACAACCGTTGTTCCAAAAAAGCACTTTATTCGCTCTCAAATGCATTGTGAGCAAAGGATGATACGGCGCGTCATTGTAAACCAGCGGAAGGTGCCAGGAGGCTCATTCCAAGTGTGCCTGACGCAGCTTCTCATCCCGTTCTATCTGCAACAGTTTCGTGTGGCTGAGAAGCACTGCTGTGGAGTTACAGCTAAAATGAAAAAATGTGTTTCTCTCGCTGTGATAATGTTTTTCAAGCAACCTATAGGCTTTGTGGTAAAAATTTTCTCCATATATGGCACATGTGTGCCACGTCCAAAAAAGCACTCCACTCGCTCAGAGAAAAGCGTTTTGGCACTTATGGAACACATTTAGTGTGATGTGCTTTATTGCTTGGCTCACACAACCGTTGTTCCAAAAAAGCACTTTATTCGCTCTCAAATGCATTGTGAGCAAAGGATGATACGGCGCGTCATTGTAAACCAGCGGAAGGTGCCAGGAGGCTCATTCCAAGTGTGCCTGACGCAGCTTCTCATCCCGTTCTATCTGCAACAGTTTCGTGTGGCTGAGAAGCACTGCTGTGGAGTTACAGCTAAAATGAGAAAATGTGTTTCTCTCGCTGTGATAATGTATTTCAAGCAACCTATAGGCTTTGTGGTAAAAATTTTCTCCATATATGGCACATGTGTGCCACGTCCAAAAAAGCACTCCACTCGCTCAGAGAAAAGCGTTTTGGCACTTATGGAACACATTTAGTGTGATGTGCTTTATTGCTTGGCTCACACAACCGTTGTTCAAAAAAAGCCCTTTATTCGCTCTCAAATGCATTGTGAGCAAAGGATGATACGGCGCGTCATTGTAAACCAGCGGAAAGTGCCAGGAGGCTCATTCCAAGTGTGCCTGACGCAGCTTCTCATCCCGTTCTATCTGCAACAGTTTCGTGTGGCTGAGAAGCACTGCTGTGGAGTTACAGCTAAAATGAGAAAAAGTGTTTCTCTCGCTGTGATAATGTATTTCAAGCAACCTACAGGCTTTGTGGTAAAAATTTTCTCCATATATGGCACATGTGTGCCACGTCCAAAAAAGCACTCCACTCGCTCAGAGAAAAGCGTTTTGGCACTTATGGAACACATTTAGTGTGATGTGCTTTATTGCTTGGCTCACACAACCGTTGTTCAAAAACAGCACTTTATTCGCTCTCAAATGCATTGTGAGCAAAGGATGATACGGCGCGTCATTGTAAACCAGCGGAAGGTGCCAGGAGGCTCATTCCAAGTGTGCCTGACGCAGCTTCTCATCCCGTTCTATCTGCAACAGTTTCGTGTGGCTGAGATGCACTGCTGTGGAGTTACAGCTAAAATGAGAAAATGTGTTTCTCTCGCTGTGATAATGTATTTCAAGCAACCTATAGGCTTTGTGGTAAAAATTTTCTCCATATATGGCACATGTGTGCCACGTCCAAAAAAGCACTCCACTCGCTCAGAGAAAAGCGTTTTGGCACTTATGGAACACAATTAGTGTGATGTGCTTTATTGCTTGGCTCACACAACCGTTGTTCCAAAAAAGCACTTTATTCGCTCTCAAATGCATTGTGAGCAAAGGATGATACGGCGCGTCATTGTAAACCAGCGGAAGGTGCCAGGAGGCTCATTCCAAGTGTGCCTGACGCAGCTTCTCATCCCGTTCTATCTGCAACAGTTTCGTGTGGCTGAGAAGCACTGCTGTGGAGTTACAGCTAAAATGAGAAAATGTGGTTCTCTCGCTGTGATAATGTATTTCAAGCAACCTATAGGCTTTGTGGTAAAAATTTTCTCCATATATGGCACATGTGTGCCACGTCCAAAAAAGCACTCCACTCGCTCAGAGAAAAGCGTTTTGGCACTTATGGAACACATTTAGTGTGATGTGCTTTATTGCTTGGCTCACACAACCGTTGTTCAAAAAAAGCCCTTTATTCGCTCTCAAATGCATTGTGAGCAAAGGATGATACGGCGCGTCATTGTAAACCAGCGGAAAGTGCCAGGAGGCTCATTCCAAGTGTGCCTGACGCAGCTTCTCATCCCGTTCTATCTGCAACAGTTTCGTGTGGCTGAGAAGCACTGCTGTGGAGTTACAGCTAAAATGAGAAAATGTGTTTCTCTCGCTGTGATAATGTATTTCAAGCAACCTACAGGCTTTGTGGTAAAAATTTTCTCCATATATGGCACATGTGTGCCACGTCCAAAAAAGCACTCCACTCGCTCAGAGAAAAGCGTTTTGGCACTTATGGAACACATTTAGTGTGATGTGCTTTATTGCTTGGCTCACACAACCGTTGTTCAAAAACAGCACTTTATTCGCTCTCAAATGCATTGTGAGCAAAGGATGATACGGCGCGTCATTGTAAACCAGCGGAAGGTGCCAGGAGGCTCATTCCAAGTGTGCCTGACGCAGCTTCTCATCCCGTTCTATCTGCAACAGTTTCGTGTGGCTGAGATGCACTGCTGTGGAGTTACAGCTAAAATGAGAAAATGTGTTTCTCTCGCTGTGATAATGTATTTCAAGCAACCTATAGGCTTTGTGGTAAAAATTTTCTCCATATATGGCACATGTGTGCCACGTCCAAAAAAGCACTCCACTCGCTCAGAGAAAAGCGTTTTGGCACTTATAGAACACAATTAGTGTGATGTGCTTTATTGCTTGGCTCACACAACCGTTGTTCCAAAAAAGCACTTTATTCGCTCTCAAATACATTGTGAGCAAAGGATGATACGGCGCGTCATTGTAAACCAGCGGAAGGTGCCAGGAGGCTCATTCCAAGTGTGCCTGACGCAGCTTCTCATCCTGTTCTATCTGCAACAGTTTCGTGTGGCTGAGAAGCACTGCTGTGGAGTTACAGCTAAAATGAAAAAATGTGTTTCTCTCGCTGTGATAATGTTTTTCAAGCAACCTACAGGCTTTGTGGTAAAAATTTTCTCCATATATGGCACATGTGTGCCACGTCCAAAAAAGCACTCCACTCGCTCAGAGAAAAGCGTTTTGGCACTTATGGAACACATTTAGTGTGATGTGCTTTATTGCTTGGCTCACACAACCGTTGTTCCAAAAAAGCACTTTATTCGCTCTCAAATGCATTGTGAGCAAAGGATGATACGGCGCGTCATTGTAAACCAGCGGAAGGTGCCAGGAGGCTCATTCCAAGTGTGCCTGACGCAGCTTCTCATCCCGTTCTATCTGCAACAGTTTCGTGTGGCTGAGAAGCACTGCTGTGGAGTTACAGCTAAAATGAAAAAATGTGTTTCTCTCGCTGTGATAATGTTTTTCAAGCAACCTATAGGCTTTGTGGTAAAAATTTTCTCCATATATGGCACATGTGTGCCACGTCCAAAAAAGCACTCCACTCGCTCAGAGAAAAGCGTTTTGGCACTTATGGAACACATTTAGTGTGATGTGCTTTATTGCTTGGCTCACACAACCGTTGTTCCAAAAAAGCACTTTATTCGCTCTCAAATGCATTGTGAGCAAAGGATGATACGGCGCGTCATTGTAAACCAGCGGAAGGTGCCAGGAGGCTCATTCCAAGTGTGCCTGACGCAGCTTCTCATCCCGTTCTATCTGCAACAGTTTCGTGTGGCTGAGAAGCACTGCTGTGGAGTTACAGCTAAAATGAGAAAATGTGTTTCTCTCGCTGTGATAATGTATTTCAAGCAACCTATAGGCTTTGTGGTAAAAATTTTCTCCATATATGGCACATGTGTGCCACGTCCAAAAAAGCACTCCACTCGCTCAGAGAAAAGCGTTTTGGCACTTATGGAACACATTTAGTGTGATGTGCTTTATTGCTTGGCTCACACAACCGTTGTTCCAAAAAAGCACTTTATTCGCTCTCAAATGCATTGTGAGCAAAGGATGATACGGCGCGTCATTGTAAACCAGCGGAAGGTGCCAGGAGGCTCATTCCAAGTGTGCCTGACGCAGCTTCTCATCCCGTTCTATCTGCAACAGTTTCGTGTGGCTGAGATGCACTGCTGTGGAGTTACAGCTAAAATGAGAAAATGTGTTTCTCTCGCTGTGATAATGTATTTCAAGCAACCTATAGGCTTTGTGGTAAAAATTTTCTCCATATATGGCACATGTGTGCCACGTCCAAAAAAGCACTCCACTCGCTCAGAGAAAAGCGTTTTGGCACTTATAGAACACAATTAGTGTGATGTGCTTTATTGCTTGGCTCACACAACCGTTGTTCCAAAAAAGCACTTTATTCGCTCTCAAATACATTGTGAGCAAAGGATGATACGGCGCGTCATTGTAAACCAGCGGAAGGTGCCAGGAGGCTCATTCCAAGTGTGCCTGACGCAGCTTCTCATCCCGTTCTATCTGCAACAGTTTCGTGTGGCTGAGATGCACTGCTGTGGAGTTACAGCTAAAATGAGAAAATGTGTTTCTCTCGCTGTGATAATGTATTTCAAGCAACCTATAGGCTTTGTGGTAAAAATTTTCTCCATATATGGCACATGTGTGCCACGTCCAAAAAAGCACTCCACTCGCTCAGAGAAAAGCGTTTTGGCACTTATAGAACACAATTAGTGTGATGTGCTTTATTGCTTGGCTCACACAACCGTTGTTCCAAAAAAGCACTTTATTCGCTCTCAAATACATTGTGAGCAAAGGATGATACGGCGCGTCATTGTAAACCAGCGGAAGGTGCCAGGAGGCTCATTCCAAGTGTGCCTGACGCAGCTTCTCATCCCGTTCTATCTGCAACAGTTTCGTGTGGCTGAGAAGCACTGCTGTGGAGTTACAGCTAAAATGAGAAAATGTGTTTCTCTCGCTGTGATAATGTATTTCAAGCAACCTATAGGCTTTGTGGTAAAAATTTTCTCCATATATGGCACATGTGTGCCACGTCCAAAAAAGCACTCCACTCGCTCAGAGAAAAGCGTTTTGGCACTTATGGAACACATTTAGTGTGATGTGCTTTATTGCTTGGCTCACACAACCGTTGTTCCAAAAAAGCACTTTATTCGCTCTCAAATGCATTGTGAGCAAAGGATGATACGGCGCGTCATTGTAAACCAGCGGAAGGTGCCAGGAGGCTCATTCCAAGTGTGCCTGACGCAGCTTCTCATCCCGTTCTATCTGCAACAGTTTCGTGTGGCTGAGATGCACTGCTGTGGAGTTACAGCTAAAATGAGAAAATGTGTTTCTCTCGCTGTGATAATGTATTTCAAGCAACCTATAGGCTTTGTGGTAAAAATTTTCTCCATATATGGCACATGTGTGCCACGTCCAAAAAAGCACTCCACTCGCTCAGAGAAAAGCGTTTTGGCACTTATAGAACACAATTAGTGTGATGTGCTTTTTTGCTTGGCTCACACAACCGTTGTTCCAAAAAAGCACTTTATTCGCTCTCAAATACATTGTGAGCAAAGGATGATACGGCGCGTCATTGTAAACCAGCGGAAGGTGCCAGGAGGCTCATTCCAAGTGTGCCTGACGCAGCTTCTCATCCCGTTCTATCTGCAACAGTTTCGTGTGGCTGAGAAGCACTGCTGTGGAGTTACAGCTAAAATGAGAAAATGTGTTTCTCTCGCTGTGATAATGTATTTCAAGCAACCTATAGGCTTTGTGGTAAAAATTTTCTCCATATATGGCACATGTGTGCCACGTCCAAAAAAGCACTCCACTCGCTCAGAGAAAAGCGTTTTGGCACTTATGGAACACATTTAGTGTGATGTGCTTTATTGCTTGGCTCACACAACCGTTGTTCCAAAAAAGCACTTTATTCGCTCTCAAATGCATTGTGAGCAAAGGATGATACGGCGCGTCATTGTAAACCAGCGGAAGGTGCCAGGAGGCTCATTCCAAGTGTGCCTGACGCAGCTTCTCATCCCGTTCTATCTGCAACAGTTTCGTGTGGCTGAGAAGCACTGCTGTGGAGTTACAGCTAAAATGAGAAAATGTGTTTCTCTCGCTGTGATAATGTATTTCAAGCAACCTATAGGCTTTGTGGTAAAAATTTTCTCCATATATGGCACATGTGTGCCACGTCCAAAAAAGCACTCCACTCGCTCAGAGAAAAGCGTTTTGGTACTTATGGAACACATTTAGTGTGATGTGCTTTATTGCTTGGCTCACACAACCGTTGTTCAAAAAAAGCACTTTATTCGCTCTCAAATGCATTGTGAGCAAAGGATGATACGGCGCGTCATTGTAAACAGCGGAAGGTGCCAGGAGGCTCATTCCAAGTGTGCCTGACGCAGCTTCTCATCCCGTTCTATCTGCAACAGTTTCGTGTGGCTGAGATGCACTGCTGTGGAGTTACAGCTAAAATGAGAAAATGTGTTTCTCTCGCTGTGATAATGTACTTCAAGCATCCTATAGGCTTTGTGGTAAAAATTTTCTCCATATATGGCACATGTGTGCCACGTCCAAAAAAGCACTCCACTCGCTCAGAGAAAAGCGTTTTGGCACTTATAGAACACAATTAGTGTGATGTGCTTTATTGCTTGGCTCACACAACCGTTGTTCAAAAAAGCACTTTATTCGCTCTCAAATACATTGTGAGCAAAGGATGATACGGCGCGTCATTGTAAACCAGCGGAAGGTGCCAGGAGGCTCATTCCAAGTGTGCCTGACGCAGCTTCTCATCCCGTTCTATCTGCAACAGTTTCGTGTGGCTGAGAAGCACTGCTGTGGAGTTACAGCTAAAATGAGAAAATGTGTTTCTCTCGCTGTGATAATGTATTTCAAGCAACCTACAGGCTTTGTGGTAAAAATTTTCTCCATATATGGCACATGTGTGCCACGTCCAAAAAAGCACTCCACTCGCTCAGAGAAAAGCGTTTTGGCACTTATGGAACACATTTAGTGTGATGTGCTTTATTGCTTGGCTCACACAACCGTTGTTCCAAAAAAGCACTTTATTCGCTCTCAAATGCATTGTGAGCAAAGGATGATACGGCGCGTCATTGTAAACCAGCGGAAGGTGCCAGGAGGCTCATTCCAAGTGTGCCTGACGCAGCTTCTCATCCTGTTCTATCTGCAACAGTTTCGTGTGGCTGAGAAGCACTGCTGTGGAGTTACAGCTAAAATGAAAAAATGTGTTTCTCTCGCTGTGATAATGTTTTTCAAGCAACCTACAGGCTTTGTGGTAAAAATTTTCTCCATATATGGCACATGTGTGCCACGTCCAAAAAAGCACTCCACTCGCTCAGAGAAAAGCGTTTTGGCACTTATGGAACACATTTAGTGTGATGTGCTTTATTGCTTGGCTCACACAACCGTTGTTCCAAAAAAGCACTTTATTCGCTCTCAAATGCATTGTGAGCAAAGGATGATACGGCGCGTCATTGTAAAGCAGCGGAAGGTGCCAGGAGGCTCATTCCAAGTGTGCCTGACGCAGCTTCTCATCCCGTTCTATCTGCAACAGTTTCGTGTGGCTGAGAAGCACTGCTGTGGAGTTACAGCTAAAATGAAAAAATGTGTTTCTCTCGCTGTGATAATGTTTTTCAAGCAACCTATAGGCTTTGTGGTAAAAATTTTCTCCATATATGGCACATGTGTGCCACGTCCAAAAAAGCACTCCACTCGCTCAGAGAAAAGCGTTTTGGCACTTATGGAACACATTTAGTGTGATGTGCTTTATTGCTTGGCTCACACAACCGTTGTTCCAAAAAAGCACTTTATTCGCTCTCAAATGCATTGTGAGCAAAGGATGATACGGCGCGTCATTGTAAACCAGCGGAAGGTGCCAGGAGGCTCATTCCAAGTGTGCCTGACGCAGCTTCTCATCCCGTTCTATCTGCAACAGTTTCGTGTGGCTGAGAAGCACTGCTGTGGAGTTACAGCTAAAATGAGAAAATGTGTTTCTCTCGCTGTGATAATGTATTTCAAGCAACCTATAGGCTTTGTGGTAAAAATTTTCTCCATATATGGCACATGTGTGCCACGTCCAAAAAAGCACTCCACTCGCTCAGAGAAAAGCGTTTTGGCACTTATGGAACACATTTAGTGTGATGTGCTTTATTGCTTGGCTCACACAACCGTTGTTCAAAAAAAGCCCTTTATTCGCTCTCAAATGCATTGTGAGCAAAGGATGATACGGCGCGTCATTGTAAACCAGCGGAAAGTGCCAGGAGGCTCATTCCAAGTGTGCCTGACGCAGCTTCTCATCCCGTTCTATCTGCAACAGTTTCGTGTGGCTGAGAAGCACTGCTGTGGAGTTACAGCTAAAATGAGAAAATGTGTTTCTCTCGCTGTGATAATGTATTTCAAGCAACCTATAGGCTTTGTGGTAAAAATTTTCTCCATATATGGCACATGTGTGCCACGTCCAAAAAAGCACTCCACTCGCTCAGAGAAAAGCGTTTTGGCACTTATGGAACACATTTAGTGTGATGTGCTTTATTGCTTGGCTCACACAACCGTTGTTCAAAAACAGCACTTTATTCGCTCTCAAATGCATTGTGAGCAAAGGATGATACGGCGCGTCATTGTAAACCAGCGGAAGGTGCCAGGAGGCTCATTCCAAGTGTGCCTGACGCAGCTTCTCATCCCGTTCTATCTGCAACAGTTTCGTGTGGCTGAGATGCACTGCTGTGGAGTTACAGCTAAAATGAGAAAATGTGTTTCTCTCGCTGTGATAATGTATTTCAAGCAACCTATAGGCTTTGTGGTAAAAATTTTCTCCATATATGGCACATGTGTGCCACGTCCAAAAAAGCACTCCACTCGCTCAGAGAAAAGCGTTTTGGCACTTATAGAACACAATTAGTGTGATGTGCTTTATTGCTTGGCTCACACAACCGTTGTTCCAAAAAAGCACTTTATTCGCTCTCAAATACATTGTGAGCAAAGGATGATACGGCGCGTCATTGTAAACCAGCGGAAGGTGCCAGGAGGCTCATTCCAAGTGTGCCTGACGCAGCTTCTCATCCCGTTCTATCTGCAACAGTTTCGTGTGGCTGAGAAGCACTGCTGTGGAGTTACAGCTAAAATGAGAAAATGTGGTTCTCTCGCTGTGATAATGTATTTCAAGCAACCTATAGGCTTTGTGGTAAAAATTTTCTCCATATATGGCACATGTGTGCCACGTTCAAAAAAGCACTCCACTCGCTCAGAGAAAAGCGTTTTGGCACTTATGGAACACATTTAGTGTGATGTGCTTTATTGCTTGGCTCACACAACCGTTGTTCCAAAAAAGCACTTTATTCGCTCTCAAATGCATTGTGAGCAAAGGATGATACGGCGCGTCATTGTAAACCAGCGGAAGGTGCCAGGAGGCTCATTCCAAGTGTGCCTGACGCAGCTTCTCATCCCGTTCTATCTGCAACAGTTTCGTGTGGCTGAGAAGCACTGCTGTGGAGTTACAGCTAAAATGAGAAAATGTGTTTCTCTCGCTGTGATAATGTATTTCAAGCAACCTATAGGCTTTGTGGTAAAAATTTTCTCCATATATGGCACATGTGTGCCACGTCCAAAAAAGCACTCCACTCGCTCAGAGAAAAGCGTTTTGGCACTTATGGAACACATTTAGTGTGATGTGCTTTATTGCTTGGCTCACACAACCGTTGTTCAAAAAAAGCACTTTATTCGCTCTCAAATGCATTGTGAGCAAAGGATGATACGGCGCGTCATTGTAAACAGCGGAAGGTGCCAGGAGGCTCATTCCAAGTGTGCCTGACGCAGCTTCTCATCCCGTTCTATCTGCAACAGTTTCGTGTGGCTGAGATGCACTGCTGTGGAGTTACAGCTAAAATGAGAAAATGTGTTTCTCTCGCTGTGATAATGTACTTCAAGCATCCTATAGGCTTTGTGGTAAAAATTTTCTCCATATATGGCACATGTGTGCCACGTCCAAAAAAGCACTCCACTCGCTCAGAGAAAAGCGTTTTGGCACTTATAGAACACAATTAGTGTGATGTGCTTTATTGCTTGGCTCACACAACCGTTGTTCAAAAAAGCACTTTATTCGCTCTCAAATACATTGTGAGCAAAGGATGATACGGCGCGTCATTGTAAACCAGCGGAATGTGCCAGGAGGCTCATTCCAAGTGTGCCTGACGCAGCTTCTCATCCCGTTCTATCTGCAACAGTTTCGTGTGGCTGAGAAGCACTGCTGTGGAGTTACAGCTAAAATGAGAAAATGTGTTTCTCTCGCTGTGATAATGTATTTCAAGCAACCTACAGGCTTTGTGGTAAAAATTTTCTCCATATATGGCACATGTGTGCCACGTCCAAAAAAGCACTCCACTCGCTCAGAGAAAAGCGTTTTGGCACTTATGGAACACATTTAGTGTGATGTGCTTTATTGCTTGGCTCACACAACCGTTGTTCCAAAAAAGCACTTTATTCGCTCTCAAATGCATTGTGAGCAAAGGATGATACGGCGCGTCATTGTAAACCAGCGGAAGGTGCCAGGAGGCTCATTCCAAGTGTGCCTGACGCAGCTTCTCATCCTGTTCTATCTGCAACAGTTTCGTGTGGCTGAGAAGCACTGCTGTGGAGTTACAGCTAAAATGAAAAAATGTGTTTCTCTCGCTGTGATAATGTTTTTCAAGCAACCTATAGGCTTTGTGGTAAAAATTTTCTCCATTATGGCACATGTGTGCCACGTCCAAAAAAGCACTCCACTCGCTCAGAGAAAAGCGTTTTGGCACTTATGGAACACATTTAGTGTGATGTGCTTTATTGCTTGGCTCACACAACCGTTGTTCCAAAAAAGCACTTTATTCGCTCTCAAATGCATTGTGAGCAAAGGATGATACGGCACGTCATTGTAAACCAGCGGAAGGTGCCAGGAGGCTCATTCCAAGTGTGCCTGACGCAGCTTCTCATCCTGTTCTATCTGCAACAGTTTCGTGTGGCTGAGAAGCACTGCTGTGGAGTTACAGCTAAAATGAGAAAATGTGTTTCTCTCGCTGTGATAATGTATTTCAAGCAACCTATAGGCTTTGTGGTAAAAATTTTCTCCATATATGGCACATGTGTGCCACGTCCAAAAAAGCACTCCACTCGCTCAGAGAAAAGCGTTTTGGCACTTATGGAACACATTTAGTGTGATGTGCTTTATTGCTTGGCTCACACAACCGTTGTTCAAAAACAGCACTTTATTCGCTCTCAAATGCATTGTGAGCAAAGGATGATACGGCGCGTCATTGTAAACCAGCGGAAGGTGCCAGGAGGCTCATTCCAAGTGTGCCTGACGCAGCTTCTCATCCCGTTCTATCTGCAACAGTTTCGTGTGGCTGAGATGCACTGCTGTGGAGTTACAGCTAAAATGAGAAAATGTGTTTCTCTCGCTGTGATAATGTATTTCAAGCAACCTATAGGCTTTGTGGTAAAAATTTTCTCCATATATGGCACATGTGTGCCACGTCCAAAAAAGCACTCCACTCGCTCAGAGAAAAGCGTTTTGGCACTTATAGAACACAATTAGTGTGATGTGCTTTATTGCTTGGCTCACACAACCGTTGTTCCAAAAAAGCACTTTATTCGCTCTCAAATTCATTGTGAGCAAAGGATGATACGGCGCGTCATTGTAAACCAGCGGAAGGTGCCAGGAGGCTCATTCCAAGTGTGCCTGACGCAGCTTCTCATCCCGTTCTATCTGCAACAGTTTCGTGTGGCTGAGAAGCACTGCTGTGGAGTTACAGCTAAAATGAGAAAATGTGTTTCTCTCGCTGTGATAATGTATTTCAAGCAACCTATAGGCTTTGTGGTAAAAATTTTCTCCATATATGGCACATGTGTGCCACGTCCAAAAAAGCACTCACTCGCTCAGAGAAAAGCGTTTTGGCACTTATGGAACACATTTAGTGTGATGTGCTTTATTGCTTGGCTCACACAACCGTTGTTCCAAAAAAGCACTTTATTCGCTCTCAAATGCATTGTGAGCAAAGGATGATACGGCGCGTCATTGTAAACCAGCGGAAGGTGCCAGGAGGCTCATTCCAAGTGTGCCTGACGCAGCTTCTCATCCCGTTCTATCTGCAACAGTTTCGTGTGGCTGAGAAGCACTGCTGTGGAGTTACAGCTAAAATGAGAAAATGTGTTTCTCTCGCTGTGATAATGTATTTCAAGCAACCTATAGGCTTTGTGGTAAAAATTTTCTCCATATATGGCACATGTGTGCCACGTCCAAAAAAGCACTCCACTCGCTCAGAGAAAAGCGTTTTGGCACTTATGGAACACATTTAGTGTGATGTGCTTTATTGCTTGGCTCACACAACCGTTGTTCAAAAAAAGCCCTTTATTCGCTCTCAAATGCATTGTGAGCAAAGGATGATACGGCGCGTCATTGTAAACCAGCGGAAAGTGCCAGGAGGCTCATTCCAAGTGTGCCTGACGCAGCTTCTCATCCCGTTCTATCTGCAACAGTTTCGTGTGGCTGAGAAGCACTGCTGTGGAGTTACAGCTAAAATGAGAAAATGTGTTTCTCTCGCTGTGATAATGTATTTCAAGCAACCTACAGGATTTGTGGTAAAAATTTTCTCCATATATGGCACATGTGTGCCACGTCCAAAAAAGCACTCCACTCGCTCAGAGAAAAGCGTTTTGGCACTTATGGAACACATTTAGTGTGATGTGCTTTATTGCTTGGCTCACACAACCGTTGTTCAAAAACAGCACTTTATTCGCTCTCAAATGCATTGTGAGCAAAGGATGATACGGCGCGTCATTGTAAACCAGCGGAAGGTGCCAGGAGGCTCATTCCAAGTGTGCCTGACGCAGCTTCTCATCCCGTTCTATCTGCAACAGTTTCGTGTGGCTGAGAAGCACTGCTGTGGAGTTACAGCTAAAATGAGAAAATGTGTTTCTCTCGCTGTGATAATGTATTTCAAGCAACCTATAGGCTTTGTGGTAAAAATTTTCTCCATATATGGCACATGTGTGCCACGTCCAAAAAAGCACTCCACTCGCTCAGAGAAAAGCGTTTTGGCACTTATGGAACACATTTAGTGTGATGTGCTTTATTGCTTGGCTCACACAACCGTTGTTCAAAAAAAGCACTTTATTCGCTCTCAAATGCATTGTGAGCAAAGGATGATACGGCGCGTCATTGTAAACCAGCGGAAGGTGCCAGGAGGCTCATTCCAAGTGTGCCTGACGCAGCTTCTCATCCCGTTCTATCTGCAACAGTTTCGTGTGGCTGAGATGCACTGCTGTGGAGTTACAGCTAAAATGAGAAAATGTGTTTCTCTCGCTGTGATAATGTATTTCAAGCAACCTATAGGCTTTGTGGTAAAAATTTTCTCCATATATGGCACATGTGTGCCACGTCCAAAAAAGCACTCCACTCGCTCAGAGAAAAGCGTTTTGGCACTTATAGAACACAATTAGTGTGATGTGCTTTATTGCTTGGCTCACACAACCGTTGTTCCAAAAAAGCACTTTATTCGCTCTCAAATACATTGTGAGCAAAGGATGATACGGCGCGTCATTGTAAACCAGCGGAAGGTGCCAGGAGGCTCATTCCAAGTGTGCCTGACGCAGCTTCTCATCCCGTTCTATCTGCAACAGTTTCGTGTGGCTGAGAAGCACTGCTGTGGAGTTACAGCTAAAATGAGAAAATGTGTTTCTCTCGCTGTGATAATGTATTTCAAGCAACCTATAGGCTTTGTGGTAAAAATTTTCTCCATATATGGCACATGTGTGCCACGTCCAAAAAAGCACTCCACTCGCTCAGAGAAAAGCGTTTTGGCACTTATGGAACACATTTAGTGTGATGTGCTTTATTGCTTGGCTCACACAACCGTTGTTCCAAAAAAGCACTTTATTCGCTCTCAAATGCATTGTGAGCAAAGGATGATACGGCGCGTCATTGTAAACCAGCGGAAGGTGCCAGGAGGCTCATTCCAAGTGTGCCTGACGCAGCTTCTCATCCCGTTCTATCTGCAACAGTTTCGTGTGGCTGAGAAGCACTGCTGTGGAGTTACAGCTAAAATGAGAAAATGTGTTTCTCTCGCTGTGATAATGTATTTCAAGCAACCTATAGGCTTTGTGGTAAAAATTTTCTCCATATATGGCACATGTGTGCCACGTCCAAAAAAGCACTCCACTCGCTCAGAGAAAAGCGTTTTGGTACTTATGGAACACATTTAGTGTGATGTGCTTTATTGCTTGGCTCACACAACCGTTGTTCAAAAAAAGCACTTTATTCGCTCTCAAATGCATTGTGAGCAAAGGATGATACGGCGCGTCATTGTAAACAGCGGAAGGTGCCAGGAGGCTCATTCCAAGTGTGCCTGACGCAGCTTCTCATCCCGTTCTATCTGCAACAGTTTCGTGTGGCTGAGATGCACTGCTGTGGAGTTACAGCTAAAATGAGAAAATGTGTTTCTCTCGCTGTGATAATGTACTTCAAGCATCCTATAGGCTTTGTGGTAAAAATTTTCTCCATATATGGCACATGTGTGCCACGTCCAAAAAAGCACTCCACTCGCTCAGAGAAAAGCGTTTTGGCACTTATAGAACACAATTAGTGTGATGTGCTTTATTGCTTGGCTCACACAACCGTTGTTCAAAAAAGCACTTTATTCGCTCTCAAATACATTGTGAGCAAAGGATGATACGGCGCGTCATTGTAAACCAGCGGAAGGTGCCAGGAGGCTCATTCCAAGTGTGCCTGACGCAGCTTCTCATCCCGTTCTATCTGCAACAGTTTCGTGTGGCTGAGAAGCACTGCTGTGGAGTTACAGCTAAAATGAGAAAATGTGTTTCTCTCGCTGTGATAATGTATTTCAAGCAACCTACAGGCTTTGTGGTAAAAATTTTCTCCATATATGGCACATGTGTGCCACGTCCAAAAAAGCACTCCACTCGCTCAGAGAAAAGCGTTTTGGCACTTATGGAACACATTTAGTGTGATGTGCTTTATTGCTTGGCTCACACAACCGTTGTTCCAAAAAAGCACTTTATTCGCTCTCAAATGCATTGTGAGCAAAGGATGATACGGCGCGTCATTGTAAACCAGCGGAAGGTGCCAGGAGGCTCATTCCAAGTGTGCCTGACGCAGCTTCTCATCCTGTTCTATCTGCAACAGTTTCGTGTGGCTGAGAAGCACTGCTGTGGAGTTACAGCTAAAATGAAAAAATGTGTTTCTCTCGCTGTGATAATGTTTTTCAAGCAACCTACAGGCTTTGTGGTAAAAATTTTCTCCATATATGGCACATGTGTGCCACGTCCAAAAAAGCACTCCACTCGCTCAGAGAAAAGCGTTTTGGCACTTATGGAACACATTTAGTGTGATGTGCTTTATTGCTTGGCTCACACAACCGTTGTTCCAAAAAAGCACTTTATTCGCTCTCAAATGCATTGTGAGCAAAGGATGATACGGCGCGTCATTGTAAACCAGCGGAAGGTGCCAGGAGGCTCATTCCAAGTGTGCCTGACGCAGCTTCTCATCCCGTTCTATCTGCAACAGTTTCGTGTGGCTGAGAAGCACTGCTGTGGAGTTACAGCTAAAATGAAAAAATGTGTTTCTCTCGCTGTGATAATGTTTTTCAAGCAACCTATAGGCTTTGTGGTAAAAATTTTCTCCATATATGGCACATGTGTGCCACGTCCAAAAAAGCACTCCACTCGCTCAGAGAAAAGCGTTTTGGCACTTATGGAACACATTTAGTGTGATGTGCTTTATTGCTTGGCTCACACAACCGTTGTTCCAAAAAAGCACTTTATTCGCTCTCAAATGCATTGTGAGCAAAGGATGATACGGCGCGTCATTGTAAACCAGCGGAAGGTGCCAGGAGGCTCATTCCAAGTGTGCCTGACGCAGCTTCTCATCCCGTTCTATCTGCAACAGTTTCGTGTGGCTGAGAAGCACTGCTGTGGAGTTACAGCTAAAATGAGAAAATGTGTTTCTCTCGCTGTGATAATGTATTTCAAGCAACCTATAGGCTTTGTGGTAAAAATTTTCTCCATATATGGCACATGTGTGCCACGTCCAAAAAAGCACTCCACTCGCTCAGAGAAAAGCGTTTTGGCACTTATGGAACACATTTAGTGTGATGTGCTTTATTGCTTGGCTCACACAACCGTTGTTCAAAAAAAGCCCTTTATTCGCTCTCAAATGCATTGTGAGCAAAGGATGATACGGCGCGTCATTGTAAACCAGCGGAAAGTGCCAGGAGGCTCATTCCAAGTGTGCCTGACGCAGCTTCTCATCCCGTTCTATCTGCAACAGTTTCGTGTGGCTGAGAAGCACTGCTGTGGAGTTACAGCTAAAATGAGAAAATGTGTTTCTCTCGCTGTGATAATGTATTTCAAGCAACCTACAGGCTTTGTGGTAAAAATTTTCTCCATATATGGCACATGTGTGCCACGTCCAAAAAAGCACTCCACTCGCTCAGAGAAAAGCGTTTTGGCACTTATGGAACACATTTAGTGTGATGTGCTTTATTGCTTGGCTCACACAACCGTTGTTCAAAAACAGCACTTTATTCGCTCTCAAATGCATTGTGAGCAAAGGATGATACGGCGCGTCATTGTAAACCAGCGGAAGGTGCCAGGAGGCTCATTCCAAGTGTGCCTGACGCAGCTTCTCATCCCGTTCTATCTGCAACAGTTTCGTGTGGCTGAGATGCACTGCTGTGGAGTTACAGCTAAAATGAGAAAATGTGTTTCTCTCGCTGTGATAATGTATTTCAAGCAACCTATAGGCTTTGTGGTAAAAATTTTCTCCATATATGGCACATGTGTGCCACGTCCAAAAAAGCACTCCACTCGCTCAGAGAAAAGCGTTTTGGCACTTATAGAACACAATTAGTGTGATGTGCTTTATTGCTTGGCTCACACAACCGTTGTTCCAAAAAAGCACTTTATTCGCTCTCAAATACATTGTGAGCAAAGGATGATACGGCGCGTCATTGTAAACCAGCGGAAGGTGCCAGGAGGCTCATTCCAAGTGTGCCTGACGCAGCTTCTCATCCCGTTCTATCTGCAACAGTTTCGTGTGGCTGAGAAGCACTGCTGTGGAGTTACAGCTAAAATGAGAAAATGTGGTTCTCTCGCTGTGATAATGTATTTCAAGCAACCTATAGGCTTTGTGGTAAAAATTTTCTCCATATATGGCACATGTGTGCCACGTTCAAAAAAGCACTCCACTCGCTCAGAGAAAAGCGTTTTGGCACTTATGGAACACATTTAGTGTGATGTGCTTTATTGCTTGGCTCACACAACCGTTGTTCCAAAAAAGCACTTTATTCGCTCTCAAATGCATTGTGAGCAAAGGATGATACGGCGCGTCATTGTAAACCAGCGGAAGGTGCCAGGAGGCTCATTCCAAGTGTGCCTGACGCAGCTTCTCATCCCGTTCTATCTGCAACAGTTTCGTGTGGCTGAGAAGCACTGCTGTGGAGTTACAGCTAAAATGAGAAAATGTGTTTCTCTCGCTGTGATAATGTATTTCAAGCAACCTATAGGCTTTGTGGTAAAAATTTTCTCCATATATGGCACATGTGTGCCACGTCCAAAAAAGCACTCCACTCGCTCAGAGAAAAGCGTTTTGGCACTTATGGAACACATTTAGTGTGATGTGCTTTATTGCTTGGCTCACACAACCGTTGTTCAAAAAAAGCACTTTATTCGCTCTCAAATGCATTGTGAGCAAAGGATGATACGGCGCGTCATTGTAAACAGCGGAAGGTGCCAGGAGGCTCATTCCAAGTGTGCCTGACGCAGCTTCTCATCCCGTTCTATCTGCAACAGTTTCGTGTGGCTGAGATGCACTGCTGTGGAGTTACAGCTAAAATGAGAAAATGTGTTTCTCTCGCTGTGATAATGTACTTCAAGCATCCTATAGGCTTTGTGGTAAAAATTTTCTCCATATATGGCACATGTGTGCCACGTCCAAAAAAGCACTCCACTCGCTCAGAGAAAAGCGTTTTGGCACTTATAGAACACAATTAGTGTGATGTGCTTTATTGCTTGGCTCACACAACCGTTGTTCAAAAAAGCACTTTATTCGCTCTCAAATACATTGTGAGCAAAGGATGATACGGCGCGTCATTGTAAACCAGCGGAATGTGCCAGGAGGCTCATTCCAAGTGTGCCTGACGCAGCTTCTCATCCCGTTCTATCTGCAACAGTTTCGTGTGGCTGAGAAGCACTGCTGTGGAGTTACAG
This sequence comes from Doryrhamphus excisus, assembly GCF_030265055.1. Taxonomy (NCBI): domain Eukaryota; kingdom Metazoa; phylum Chordata; class Actinopteri; order Syngnathiformes; family Syngnathidae; genus Doryrhamphus; species Doryrhamphus excisus. The sequence goes on along the minus strand of NC_080475.1, from coordinate 18,917,775 downwards.
CTAAAATGAGAAAATGTGTTTCTCTCGCTGTGATAATGTATTTCAAGCAACCTACAGGCTTTGTGGTAAAAATTTTCTCCATATATGGCACATGTGTGCCACGTCCAAAAAAGCACTCCACTCGCTCAGAGAAAAGCGTTTTGGCACTTATGGAACACATTTAGTGTGATGTGCTTTATTGCTTGGCTCACACAACCGTTGTTCCAAAAAAGCACTTTATTCGCTCTCAAATGCATTGTGAGCAAAGGATGATACGGCGCGTCATTGTAAACCAGCGGAAGGTGCCAGGAGGCTCATTCCAAGTGTGCCTGACGCAGCTTCTCATCCTGTTCTATCTGCAACAGTTTCGTGTGGCTGAGAAGCACTGCTGTGGAGTTACAGCTAAAATGAAAAAATGTGTTTCTCTCGCTGTGATAATGTTTTTCAAGCAACCTATAGGCTTTGTGGTAAAAATTTTCTCCATTATGGCACATGTGTGCCACGTCCAAAAAAGCACTCCACTCGCTCAGAGAAAAGCGTTTTGGCACTTATGGAACACATTTAGTGTGATGTGCTTTATTGCTTGGCTCACACAACCGTTGTTCCAAAAAAGCACTTTATTCGCTCTCAAATGCATTGTGAGCAAAGGATGATACGGCACGTCATTGTAAACCAGCGGAAGGTGCCAGGAGGCTCATTCCAAGTGTGCCTGACGCAGCTTCTCATCCTGTTCTATCTGCAACAGTTTCGTGTGGCTGAGAAGCACTGCTGTGGAGTTACAGCTAAAATGAGAAAATGTGTTTCTGTCGCTGTGATAATGTATTTCAAGCAACCTATAGGCTTTGTGGTAAAAATTTTCTCCATATATGGCACATGTGTGCCACGTCCAAAAAAGCACTCCACTCGCTCAGAGAAAAGCGTTTTGGCACTTATGGAACACATTTAGTGTGATGTGCTTTATTGCTTGGCTCACACAACCGTTGTTCAAAAACAGCACTTTATTCGCTCTCAAATGCATTGTGAGCAAAGGATGATACGGCGCGTCATTGTAAACCAGCGGAAGGTGCCAGGAGGCTCATTCCAAGTGTGCCTGACGCAGCTTCTCATCCCGTTCTATCTGCAACAGTTTCGTGTGGCTGAGATGCACTGCTGTGGAGTTACAGCTAAAATGAGAAAATGTGTTTCTCTCGCTGTGATAATGTATTTCAAGCAACCTATAGGCTTTGTGGTAAAAATTTTCTCCATATATGGCACATGTGTGCCACGTCCAAAAAAGCACTCCACTCGCTCAGAGAAAAGCGTTTTGGCACTTATAGAACACAATTAGTGTGATGTGCTTTATTGCTTGGCTCACACAACCGTTGTTCCAAAAAAGCACTTTATTCGCTCTCAAATACATTGTGAGCAAAGGATGATACGGCGCGTCATTGTAAACCAGCGGAAGGTGCCAGGAGGCTCATTCCAAGTGTGCCTGACGCAGCTTCTCATCCCGTTCTATCTGCAACAGTTTCGTGTGGCTGAGAAGCACTGCTGTGGAGTTACAGCTAAAATGAGAAAATGTGTTTCTCTCGCTGTGATAATGTATTTCAAGCAACCTATAGGCTTTGTGGTAAAAATTTTCTCCATATATGGCACATGTGTGCCACGTCCAAAAAAGCACTCACTCGCTCAGAGAAAAGCGTTTTGGCACTTATGGAACACATTTAGTGTGATGTGCTTTATTGCTTGGCTCACACAACCGTTGTTCCAAAAAAGCACTTTATTCGCTCTCAAATGCATTGTGAGCAAAGGATGATACGGCGCGTCATTGTAAACCAGCGGAAGGTGCCAGGAGGCTCATTCCAAGTGTGCCTGACGCAGCTTCTCATCCCGTTCTATCTGCAACAGTTTCGTGTGGCTGAGAAGCACTGCTGTGGAGTTACAGCTAAAATGAGAAAATGTGTTTCTCTCGCTGTGATAATGTATTTCAAGCAACCTATAGGCTTTGTGGTAAAAATTTTCTCCATATATGGCACATGTGTGCCACGTCCAAAAAAGCACTCCACTCGCTCAGAGAAAAGCGTTTTGGCACTTATGGAACACATTTAGTGTGATGTGCTTTATTGCTTGGCTCACACAACCGTTGTTCAAAAAAAGCCCTTTATTCGCTCTCAAATGCATTGTGAGCAAAGGATGATACGGCGCGTCATTGTAAACCAGCGGAAAGTGCCAGGAGGCTCATTCCAAGTGTGCCTGACGCAGCTTCTCATCCCGTTCTATCTGCAACAGTTTCGTGTGGCTGAGAAGCACTGCTGTGGAGTTACAGCTAAAATGAGAAAATGTGTTTCTCTCGCTGTGATAATGTATTTCAAGCAACCTATAGGCTTTGTGGTAAAAATTTTCTCCATATATGGCACATGTGTGCCACGTCCAAAAAAGCACTCCACTCGCTCAGAGAAAAGCGTTTTGGCACTTATGGAACACATTTAGTGTGATGTGCTTTATTGCTTGGCTCACACAACCGTTGTTCAAAAAAAGCACTTTATTCGCTCTCAAATGCATTGTGAGCAAAGGATGATACGGCGCGTCATTGTAAACAGCGGAAGGTGCCAGGAGGCTCATTCCAAGTGTGCCTGACGCAGCTTCTCATCCCGTTCTATCTGCAACAGTTTCGTGTGGCTGAGATGCACTGCTGTGGAGTTACAGCTAAAATGAGAAAATGTGTTTCTCTCGCTGTGATAATGTACTTCAAGCATCCTATAGGCTTTGTGGTAAAAATTTTCTCCATATATGGCACATGTGTGCCACGTCCAAAAAAGCACTCCACTCGCTCAGAGAAAAGCGTTTTGGCACTTATAGAACACAATTAGTGTGATGTGCTTTATTGCTTGGCTCACACAACCGTTGTTCAAAAAAGCACTTTATTCGCTCTCAAATACATTGTGAGCAAAGGATGATACGGCGCGTCATTGTAAACCAGCGGAAGGTGCCAGGAGGCTCATTCCAAGTGTGCCTGACGCAGCTTCTCATCCCGTTCTATCTGCAACAGTTTCGTGTGGCTGAGAAGCACTGCTGTGGAGTTACAGCTAAAATGAGAAAATGTGTTTCTCTCGCTGTGATAATGTATTTCAAGCAACCTATAGGCTTTGTGGTAAAAATTTTCTCCATATATGGCACATGTGTGCCACGTCCAAAAAAGCACTCCACTCGCTCAGAGAAAAGCGTTTTGGCACTTATGGAACACATTTAGTGTGATGTGCTTTATTGCTTGGCTCACACAACCGTTGTTCCAAAAAAGCACTTTATTCGCTCTCAAATGCATTGTGAGCAAAGGATGATACGGCGCGTCATTGTAAACCAGCGGAAGGTGCCAGGAGGCTCATTCCAAGTGTGCCTGACGCAGCTTCTCATCCCGTTCTATCTGCAACAGTTTCGTGTGGCTGAGAAGCACTGCTGTGGAGTTACAGCTAAAATGAGAAAATGTGTTTCTCTCGCTGTGATAATGTATTTCAAGCAACCTATAGGCTTTGTGGTAAAAATTTTCTCCATATATGGCACATGTGTGCCACGTCCAAAAAAGCACTCCACTCGCTCAGAGAAAAGCGTTTTGGCACTTATGGAACACATTTAGTGTGATGTGCTTTATTGCTTGGCTCACACAACCGTTGTTCAAAAAAAGCCCTTTATTCGCTCTCAAATGCATTGTGAGCAAAGGATGATACGGCGCGTCATTGTAAACCAGCGGAAAGTGCCAGGAGGCTCATTCCAAGTGTGCCTGACGCAGCTTCTCATCCCGTTCTATCTGCAACAGTTTCGTGTGGCTGAGAAGCACTGCTGTGGAGTTACAGCTAAAATGAGAAAATGTGTTTCTCTCGCTGTGATAATGTATTTCAAGCAACCTACAGGATTTGTGGTAAAAATTTTCTCCATATATGGCACATGTGTGCCACGTCCAAAAAAGCACTCCACTCGCTCAGAGAAAAGCGTTTTGGCACTTATGGAACACATTTAGTGTGATGTGCTTTATTGCTTGGCTCACACAACCGTTGTTCAAAAACAGCACTTTATTCGCTCTCAAATGCATTGTGAGCAAAGGATGATACGGCGCGTCATTGTAAACCAGCGGAAGGTGCCAGGAGGCTCATTCCAAGTGTGCCTGACGCAGCTTCTCATCCCGTTCTATCTGCAACAGTTTCGTGTGGCTGAGAAGCACTGCTGTGGAGTTACAGCTAAAATGAGAAAATGTGTTTCTCTCGCTGTGATAATGTATTTCAAGCAACCTATAGGCTTTGTGGTAAAAATTTTCTCCATATATGGCACATGTGTGCCACGTCCAAAAAAGCACTCCACTCGCTCAGAGAAAAGCGTTTTGGCACTTATGGAACACATTTAGTGTGATGTGCTTTATTGCTTGGCTCACACAACCGTTGTTCAAAAAAAGCCCTTTATTCGCTCTCAAATGCATTGTGAGCAAAGGATGATACGGCGCGTCATTGTAAACCAGCGGAAGGTGCCAGGAGGCTCATTCCAAGTGTGCCTGACGCAGCTTCTCATCCTGTTCTATCTGCAACAGTTTCGTGTGGCTGAGAAGCACTGCTGTGGAGTTACAGCTAAAATGAAAAAATGTGTTTCTCTCGCTGTGATAATGTTTTTCAAGCAACCTATAGGCTTTGTGGTAAAAATTTTCTCCATATATGGCACATGTGTGCCACGTCCAAAAAAGCACTCCACTCGCTCAGAGAAAAGCGTTTTGGCACTTATGGAACACATTTAGTGTGATGTGCTTTATTGCTTGGCTCACACAACCGTTGTTCCAAAAAAGCACTTTATTCGCTCTCAAATGCATTGTGAGCAAAGGATGATACGGCGCGTCATTGTAAACCAGCGGAAGGTGCCAGGAGGCTCATTCCAAGTGTGCCTGACGCAGCTTCTCATCCCGTTCTATCTGCAACAGTTTCGTGTGGCTGAGAAGCACTGCTGTGGAGTTACAGCTAAAATGAGAAAATGTGTTTCTCTCGCTGTGATAATGTATTTCAAGCAACCTATAGGCTTTGTGGTAAAAATTTTCTCCATATATGGCACATGTGTGCCACGTCCAAAAAAGCACTCCACTCGCTCAGAGAAAAGCGTTTTGGCACTTATAGAACACAATTAGTGTGATGTGCTTTATTGCTTGGCTCACACAACCGTTGTTCCAAAAAAGCACTTTATTCGCTCTCAAATACATTGTGAGCAAAGGATGATACGGCGCGTCATTGTAAACCAGCGGAAGGTGCCAGGAGGCTCATTCCAAGTGTGCCTGACGCAGCTTCTCATCCCGTTCTATCTGCAACAGTTTCGTGTGGCTGAGAAGCACTGCTGTGGAGTTACAGCTAAAATGAGAAAATGTGTTTCTCTCGCTGTGATAATGTATTTCAAGCAACCTATAGGCTTTGTGGTAAAAATTTTCTCCATATATGGCACATGTGTGCCACGTCCAAAAAAGCACTCCACTCGCTCAGAGAAAAGCGTTTTGGCACTTATGGAACACATTTAGTGTGATGTGCTTTATTGCTTGGCTCACACAACCGTTGTTCCAAAAAAGCACTTTATTCGCTCTCAAATGCATTGTGAGCAAAGGATGATACGGCGCGTCATTGTAAACCAGCGGAAGGTGCCAGGAGGCTCATTCCAAGTGTGCCTGACGCAGCTTCTCATCCCGTTCTATCTGCAACAGTTTCGTGTGGCTGAGATGCACTGCTGTGGAGTTACAGCTAAAATGAGAAAATGTGTTTCTCTCGCTGTGATAATGTACTTCAAGCATCCTATAGGCTTTGTGGTAAAAATTTTCTCCATATATGGCACATGTGTGCCACGTCCAAAAAAGCACTCCACTCGCTCAGAGAAAAGCGTTTTGGCACTTATAGAACACAATTAGTGTGATGTGCTTTATTGCTTGGCTCACACAACCGTTGTTCAAAAAAGCACTTTATTCGCTCTCAAATACATTGTGAGCAAAGGATGATACGGCGCGTCATTGTAAACCAGCGGAAGGTGCCAGGAGGCTCATTCCAAGTGTGCCTGACGCAGCTTCTCATCCCGTTCTATCTGCAACAGTTTCGTGTGGCTGAGAAGCACTGCTGTGGAGTTACAGCTAAAATGAGAAAATGTGTTTCTCTCGCTGTGATAATGTATTTCAAGCAACCTACAGGCTTTGTGGTAAAAATTTTCTCCATATATGGCACATGTGTGCCACGTCCAAAAAAGCACTCCACTCGCTCAGAGAAAAGCGTTTTGGCACTTATGGAACACATTTAGTGTGATGTGCTTTATTGCTTGGCTCACACAACCGTTGTTCCAAAAAAGCACTTTATTCGCTCTCAAATGCATTGTGAGCAAAGGATGATACGGCGCGTCATTGTAAACCAGCGGAAGGTGCCAGGAGGCTCATTCCAAGTGTGCCTGACGCAGCTTCTCATCCTGTTCTATCTGCAACAGTTTCGTGTGGCTGAGAAGCACTGCTGTGGAGTTACAGCTAAAATGAAAAAATGTGTTTCTCTCGCTGTGATAATGTTTTTCAAGCAACCTATAGGCTTTGTGGTAAAAATTTTCTCCATTATGGCACATGTGTGCCACGTCCAAAAAAGCACTCCACTCGCTCAGAGAAAAGCGTTTTGGCACTTATGGAACACATTTAGTGTGATGTGCTTTATTGCTTGGCTCACACAACCGTTGTTCCAAAAAAGCACTTTATTCGCTCTCAAATGCATTGTGAGCAAAGGATGATACGGCGCGTCATTGTAAACCAGCGGAAGGTGCCAGGAGGCTCATTCCAAGTGTGCCTGACGCAGCTTCTCATCCTGTTCTATCTGCAACAGTTTCGTGTGGCTGAGAAGCACTGCTGTGGAGTTACAGCTAAAATGAGAAAATGTGTTTCTCTCGCTGTGATAATGTATTTCAAGCAACCTATAGGCTTTGTGGTAAAAATTTTCTCCATATATGGCACATGTGTGCCACGTCCAAAAAAGCACTCCACTCGCTCAGAGAAAAGCGTTTTGGCACTTACGGAACACATTTAGTGTGATGTGCTTTATTGCTTGGCTCACACAACCGTTGTTCAAAAACAGCACTTTATTCGCTCTCAAATGCATTGTGAGCAAAGGATGATACGGCGCGTCATTGTAAACCAGCGGAAGGTGCCAGGAGGCTCATTCCAAGTGTGCCTGACGCAGCTTCTCATCCCGTTCTATCTGCAACAGTTTCGTGTGGCTGAGATGCACTGCTGTGGAGTTACAGCTAAAATGAGAAAATGTGTTTCTCTCGCTGTGATAATGTATTTCAAGCAACCTACAGGCTTTGTGGTAAAAATTTTCTCCATATATGGCACATGTGTGCCACGTCCAAAAAAGCACTCCACTCGCTCAGAGAAAAGCGTTTTGGCACTTATAGAACACAATTAGTGTGATGTGCTTTATTGCTTGGCTCACACAACCGTTGTTCCAAAAAAGCACTTTATTCGCTCTCAAATACATTGTGAGCAAAGGATGATACGGCGCGTCATTGTAAACCAGCGGAAGGTGCCAGGAGGCTCATTCCAAGTGTGCCTGACGCAGCTTCTCATCCCGTTCTATCTGCAACAGTTTCGTGTGGCTGAGAAGCACTGCTGTGGAGTTACAGCTAAAATGAGAAAATGTGTTTCTCTCGCTGTGATAATGTATTTCAAGCAACCTATAGGCTTTGTGGTAAAAATTTTCTCCATATATGGCACATGTGTGCCACGTCCAAAAAAGCACTCCACTCGCTCAGAGAAAAGCGTTTTGGCACTTATGGAACACATTTAGTGTGATGTGCTTTATTGCTTGGCTCACACAACCGTTGTTCCAAAAAAGCACTTTATTCGCTCTCAAATGCATTGTGAGCAAAGGATGATACGGCGCGTCATTGTAAACCAGCGGAAGGTGCCAGGAGGCTCATTCCAAGTGTGCCTGACGCAGCTTCTCATCCCGTTCTATCTGCAACAGTTTCGTGTGGCTGAGAAGCACTGCTGTGGAGTTACAGCTAAAATGAGAAAATGTGTTTCTCTCGCTGTGATAATGTATTTCAAGCAACCTATAGGCTTTGTGGTAAAAATTTTCTCCATATATGGCACATGTGTGCCACGTCCAAAAAAGCACTCCACTCGCTCAGAGAAAAGCGTTTTGGCACTTATGGAACACATTTAGTGTGATGTGCTTTATTGCTTGGCTCACACAACCGTTGTTCAAAAAAAGCACTTTATTCGCTCTCAAATGCATTGTGAGCAAAGGATGATACGGCGCGTCATTGTAAACAGCGGAAGGTGCCAGGAGGCTCATTCCAAGTGTGCCTGACGCAGCTTCTCATCCCGTTCTATCTGCAACAGTTTCGTGTGGCTGAGATGCACTGCTGTGGAGTTACAGCTAAAATGAGAAAATGTGTTTCTCTCGCTGTGATAATGTACTTCAAGCATCCTATAGGCTTTGTGGTAAAAATTTTCTCCATATATGGCACATGTGTGCCACGTCCAAAAAAGCACTCCACTCGCTCAGAGAAAAGCGTTTTGGCACTTATAGAACACAATTAGTGTGATGTGCTTTATTGCTTGGCTCACACAACCGTTGTTCAAAAAAGCACTTTATTCGCTCTCAAATACATTGTGAGCAAAGGATGATACGGCGCGTCATTGTAAACCAGCGGAATGTGCCAGGAGGCTCATTCCAAGTGTGCCTGACGCAGCTTCTCATCCCGTTCTATCTGCAACAGTTTCGTGTGGCTGAGAAGCACTGCTGTGGAGTTACAGCTAAAATGAGAAAATGTGTTTCTCTCGCTGTGATAATGTATTTCAAGCAACCTACAGGCTTTGTGGTAAAAATTTTCTCCATATATGGCACATGTGTGCCACGTCCAAAAAAGCACTCCACTCGCTCAGAGAAAAGCGTTTTGGCACTTATGGAACACATTTAGTGTGATGTGCTTTATTGCTTGGCTCACACAACCGTTGTTCCAAAAAAGCACTTTATTCGCTCTCAAATGCATTGTGAGCAAAGGATGATACGGCGCGTCATTGTAAACCAGCGGAAGGTGCCAGGAGGCTCATTCCAAGTGTGCCTGACGCAGCTTCTCATCCTGTTCTATCTGCAACAGTTTCGTGTGGCTGAGAAGCACTGCTGTGGAGTTACAGCTAAAATGAAAAAATGTGTTTCTCTCGCTGTGATAATGTTTTTCAAGCAACCTATAGGCTTTGTGGTAAAAATTTTCTCCATATATGGCACATGTGTGCCACGTCCAAAAAAGCACTCCACTCGCTCAGAGAAAAGCGTTTTGGCACTTATGGAACACATTTAGTGTGATGTGCTTTATTGCTTGGCTCACACAACCGTTGTTCCAAAAAAGCACTTTATTCGCTCTCAAATGCATTGTGAGCAAAGGATGATACGGCGCGTCATTGTAAACCAGCGGAAGGTGCCAGGAGGCTCAGTCCTAGTGTGCCTGACGCAGCTTCTCATCCCGTTCTATCTGCAACAGTTTCGTGTGGCTGAGAAGCACTGCTGTGGAGTTACAGCTAAAATGAGAAAATGTGTTTCTCTCGCTGTGATAATGTATTTCAAGCAACCTATAGGCTTTGTGGTAAAAATTTTCTCCATATATGGCACATGTGTGCCACGTCCAAAAAAGCACTCCACTCGCTCAGAGAAAAGCGTTTTGGCACTTATGGAACACATTTAGTGTGATGTGCTTTATTGCTTGGCTCACACAACCGTTGTTCAAAAAAAGCCCTTTATTCGCTCTCAAATGCATTGTGAGCAAAGGATGATACGGCGCGTCATTGTAAACCAGCGGAAAGTGCCAGGAGGCTCATTCCAAGTGTGCCTGACGCAGCTTCTCATCCCGTTCTATCTGCAACAGTTTCGTGTGGCTGAGAAGCACTGCTGTGGAGTTACAGCTAAAATGAGAAAATGTGTTTCTCTCGCTGTGATAATGTATTTCAAGCAACCTATAGGCTTTGTGGTAAAAATTTTCTCCATATATGGCACATGTGTGCCACGTCCAAAAAAGCACTCCACTCGCTCAGAGAAAAGCGTTTTGGCACTTATGGAACACATTTAGTGTGATGTGCTTTATTGCTTGGCTCACACAACCGTTGTTCAAAAAAAGCACTTTATTCGCTCTCAAATGCATTGTGAGCAAAGGATGATACGGCGCGTCATTGTAAACAGCGGAAGGTGCCAGGAGGCTCATTCCAAGTGTGCCTGACGCAGCTTCTCATCCCGTTCTATCTGCAACAGTTTCGTGTGGCTGAGATGCACTGCTGTGGAGTTACAGCTAAAATGAGAAAATGTGTTTCTCTCGCTGTGATAATGTACTTCAAGCATCCTATAGGCTTTGTGGTAAAAATTTTCTCCATATATGGCACATGTGTGCCACGTCCAAAAAAGCACTCCACTCGCTCAGAGAAAAGCGTTTTGGCACTTATAGAACACAATTAGTGTGATGTGCTTTATTGCTTGGCTCACACAACCGTTGTTCAAAAAAGCACTTTATTCGCTCTCAAATACATTGTGAGCAAAGGATGATACGGCGCGTCATTGTAAACCAGCGGAATGTGCCAGGAGGCTCATTCCAAGTGTGCCTGACGCAGCTTCTCATCCCGTTCTATCTGCAACAGTTTCGTGTGGCTGAGAAGCACTGCTGTGGAGTTACAGCTAAAATGAGAAAATGTGTTTCTCTCGCTGTGATAATGTATTTCAAGCAACCTACAGGCTTTGTGGTAAAAATTTTCTCCATATATGGCACATGTGTGCCACGTCCAAAAAAGCACTCCACTCGCTCAGAGAAAAGCGTTTTGGCACTTATGGAACACATTTAGTGTGATGTGCTTTATTGCTTGGCTCACACAACCGTTGTTCCAAAAAAGCACTTTATTCGCTCTCAAATGCATTGTGAGCAAAGGATGATACGGCGCGTCATTGTAAACCAGCGGAAGGTGCCAGGAGGCTCATTCCAAGTGTGCCTGACGCAGCTTCTCATCCTGTTCTATCTGCAACAGTTTCGTGTGGCTGAGAAGCACTGCTGTGGAGTTACAGCTAAAATGAAAAAATGTGTTTCTCTCGCTGTGATAATGTTTTTCAAGCAACCTATAGGCTTTGTGGTAAAAATTTTCTCCATATATGGCACATGTGTGCCACGTCCAAAAAAGCACTCCACTCGCTCAGAGAAAAGCGTTTTGGCACTTATGGAACACATTTAGTGTGATGTGCTTTATTGCTTGGCTCACACAACCGTTGTTCCAAAAAAGCACTTTATTCGCTCTCAAATGCATTGTGAGCAAAGGATGATACGGCGCGTCATTGTAAACCAGCGGAAGGTGCCAGGAGGCTCATTCCAAGTGTGCCTGACGCAGCTTCTCATCCCGTTCTATCTGCAACAGTTTCGTGTGGCTGAGAAGCACTGCTGTGGAGTTACAGCTAAAATGAGAAAATGTGTTTCTCTCGCTGTGATAATGTATTTCAAGCAACCTATAGGCTTTGTGGTAAAAATTTTCTCCATATATGGCACATGTGTGCCACGTCCAAAAAAGCACTCCACTCGCTCAGAGAAAAGCGTTTTGGCACTTATAGAACACAATTAGTGTGATGTGCTTTATTGCTTGGCTCACACAACCGTTGTTCCAAAAAAGCACTTTATTCGCTCTCAAATGCATTGTGAGCAAAGGATGATACGGCGCGTCATTGTAAACCAGCGGAAGGTGCCAGGAGGCTCATTCCAAGTGTGCCTGACGCAGCTTCTCATCCCGTTCTATCTGCAACAGTTTCGTGTGGCTGAGAAGCACTGCTGTGGAGTTACAGCTAAAATGAGAAAATGTGTTTCTCTCGCTGTGATAATGTATTTCAAGCAACCTATAGGCTTTGTGGTAAAAATTTTCTCCATATATGGCACATGTGTGCCACGTCCAAAAAAGCACTCCACTCGCTCAGAGAAAAGCGTTTTGGCACTTATGGAACACATTTAGTGTGATGTGCTTTATTGCTTGGCTCACACAACCGTTGTTCAAAAAAAGCCCTTTATTCGCTCTCAAATGCATTGTGAGCAAAGGATGATACGGCGCGTCATTGTAAACCAGCGGAAAGTGCCAGGAGGCTCATTCCAAGTGTGCCTGACGCAGCTTCTCATCCCGTTCTATCTGCAACAGTTTCGTGTGGCTGAGAAGCACTGCTGTGGAGTTACAGCTAAAATGAGAAAATGTGTTTCTCTCGCTGTGATAATGTATTTCAAGCAACCTACAGGCTTTGTGGTAAAAATTTTCTCCATATATGGCACATGTGTGCCACGTCCAAAAAAGCACTCCACTCGCTCAGAGAAAAGCGTTTTGGCACTTATGGAACACATTTAGTGTGATGTGCTTTATTGCTTGGCTCACACAACCGTTGTTCAAAAACAGCACTTTATTCGCTCTCAAATGCATTGTGAGCAAAGGATGATACGGCGCGTCATTGTAAACCAGCGGAAGGTGCCAGGAGGCTCATTCCAAGTGTGCCTGACGCAGCTTCTCATCCCGTTCTATCTGCAACAGTTTCGTGTGGCTGAGATGCACTGCTGTGGAGTTACAGCTAAAATGAGAAAATGTGTTTCTCTCGCTGTGATAATGTATTTCAAGCAACCTATAGGCTTTGTGGTAAAAATTTTCTCCATATATGGCACATGTGTGCCACGTCCAAAAAAGCACTCCACTCGCTCAGAGAAAAGCGTTTTGGCACTTATGGAACACATTTAGTGTGATGTGCTTTATTGCTTGGCTCACACAACCGTTGTTCAAAAAAAGCCCTTTATTCGCTCTCAAATGCATTGTGAGCAAAGGATGATACGGCGCGTCATTGTAAACCAGCGGAAAGTGCCAGGAGGCTCATTCCAAGTGTGCCTGACGCAGCTTCTCATCCCGTTCTATCTGCAACAGTTTCGTGTGGCTGAGAAGCACTGCTGTGGAGTTACAGCTAAAATGAGAAAATGTGTTTCTCTCGCTGTGATAATGTATTTCAAGCAACCTACAGGCTTTGTGGTAAAAATTTTCTCCATATATGGCACATGTGTGCCACGTCCAAAAAAGCACTCCACTCGCTCAGAGAAAAGCGTTTTGGCACTTATGGAACACATTTAGTGTGATGTGCTTTATTGCTTGGCTCACACAACCGTTGTTCCAAAAAAGCACTTTATTCGCTCTCAAATGCATTGTGAGCAAAGGATGATACGGCGCGTCATTGTAAACCAGCGGAAGGTGCCAGGAGGCTCATTCCAAGTGTGCCTGACGCAGCTTCTCATCCCGTTCTATCTGCAACAGTTTCGTGTGGCTGAGAAGCACTGCTGTGGAGTTACAGCTAAAATGAGAAAATGTGTTTCTCTCGCTGTGATAATGTATTTCAAGCAACCTATAGGCTTTGTGGTAAAAATTTTCTCCATATATGGCACATGTGTGCCACGTCCAAAAAAGCACTCCACTCGCTCAGAGAAAAGCGTTTTGGCACTTATGGAACACATTTAGTGTGATGTGCTTTATTGCTTGGCTCACACAACCGTTGTTCAAAAAAAGCCCTTTATTCGCTCTCAAATGCATTGTGAGCAAAGGATGATACGGCGCGTCATTGTAAACCAGCGGAAAGTGCCAGGAGGCTCATTCCAAGTGTGCCTGACGCAGCTTCTCATCCCGTTCTATCTGCAACAGTTTCGTGTGGCTGAGAAGCACTGCTGTGGAGTTACAGCTAAAATGAGAAAATGTGTTTCTCTCGCTGTGATAATGTATTTCAAGCAACCTACAGGCTTTGTGGTAAAAATTTTCTCCATATATGGCACATGTGTGCCACGTCCAAAAAAGCACTCCACTCGCTCAGAGAAAAGCGTTTTGGCACTTATGGAACACATTTAGTGTGATGTGCTTTATTGCTTGGCTCACACAACCGTTGTTCAAAAACAGCACTTTATTCGCTCTCAAATGCATTGTGAGCAAAGGATGATACGGCGCGTCATTGTAAACCAGCGGAAGGTGCCAGGAGGCTCATTCCAAGTGTGCCTGACGCAGCTTCTCATCCCGTTCTATCTGCAACAGTTTCGTGTGGCTGAGATGCACTGCTGTGGAGTTACAGCTAAAATGAGAAAATGTGTTTCTCTCGCTGTGATAATGTATTTCAAGCAACCTATAGGCTTTGTGGTAAAAATTTTCTCCATATATGGCACATGTGTGCCACGTCCAAAAAAGCACTCCACTCGCTCAGAGAAAAGCGTTTTGGCACTTATAGAACACAATTAGTGTGATGTGCTTTATTGCTTGGCTCACACAACCGTTGTTCCAAAAAAGCACTTTATTCGCTCTCAAATACATTGTGAGCAAAGGATGATACGGCGCGTCATTGTAAACCAGCGGAAGGTGCCAGGAGGCTCATTCCAAGTGTGCCTGACGCAGCTTCTCATCCTGTTCTATCTGCAACAGTTTCGTGTGGCTGAGAAGCACTGCTGTGGAGTTACAGCTAAAATGAAAAAATGTGTTTCTCTCGCTGTGATAATGTTTTTCAAGCAACCTATAGGCTTTGTGGTAAAAATTTTCTCCATATATGGCACATGTGTGCCACGTCCAAAAAAGCACTCCACTCGCTCAGAGAAAAGCGTTTTGGCACTTATGGAACACATTTAGTGTGATGTGCTTTATTGCTTGGCTCACACAACCGTTGTTCCAAAAAAGCACTTTATTCGCTCTCAAATGCATTGTGAGCAAAGGATGATACGGCGCGTCATTGTAAACCAGCGGAAGGTGCCAGGAGGCTCATTCCAAGTGTGCCTGACGCAGCTTCTCATCCCGTTCTATCTGCAACAGTTTCGTGTGGCTGAGAAGCACTGCTGTGGAGTTACAGCTAAAATGAGAAAATGTGTTTCTCTCGCTGTGATAATGTATTTCAAGCAACCTATAGGCTTTGTGGTAAAAATTTTCTCCATATATGGCACATGTGTGCCACGTCCAAAAAAGCACTCCACTCGCTCAGAGAAAAGCGTTTTGGCACTTATAGAACACAATTAGTGTGATGTGCTTTATTGCTTGGCTCACACAACCGTTGTTCCAAAAAAGCACTTTATTCGCTCTCAAATACATTGTGAGCAAAGGATGATACGGCGCGTCATTGTAAACCAGCGGAAGGTGCCAGGAGGCTCATTCCAAGTGTGCCTGACGCAGCTTCTCATCCTGTTCTATCTGCAACAGTTTCGTGTGGCTGAGAAGCACTGCTGTGGAGTTACAGCTAAAATGAAAAAATGTGTTTCTCTCGCTGTGATAATGTTTTTCAAGCAACCTATAGGCTTTGTGGTAAAAATTTTCTCCATATATGGCACATGTGTGCCACGTCCAAAAAAGCACTCCACTCGCTCAGAGAAAAGCGTTTTGGCACTTATGGAACACATTTAGTGTGATGTGCTTTATTGCTTGGCTCACACAACCGTTGTTCCAAAAAAGCACTTTATTCGCTCTCAAATGCATTGTGAGCAAAGGATGATACGGCGCGTCATTGTAAACCAGCGGAAGGTGCCAGGAGGCTCATTCCAAGTGTGCCTGACGCAGCTTCTCATCCCGTTCTATCTGCAACAGTTTCGTGTGGCTGAGAAGCACTGCTGTGGAGTTACAGCTAAAATGAGAAAATGTGTTTCTCTCGCTGTGATAATGTATTTCAAGCAACCTATAGGCTTTGTGGTAAAAATTTTCTCCATATATGGCACATGTGTGCCACGTCCAAAAAAGCACTCCACTCGCTCAGAGAAAAGCGTTTTGGCACTTATGGAACACATTTAGTGTGATGTGCTTTATTGCTTGGCTCACACAACCGTTGTTCAAAAAAAGCACTTTATTCGCTCTCAAATGCATTGCGAGCAAAGGATGATACGGCGCGTCATTGTAAACCAGCGGAAAGTGCCAGGAGGCTCATTCCAAGTGTGTCTGACGCAGCTTCTCATCCCGTTCTATCTGCAACAGTTTCGTGTGGCTGAGAAGCACTGCTGTGGAGTTACAGCTAAAATGAGAAAATGTGTTTCTCTCGCTGTGATAATGTATTTCAAGCAACCTACAGGCTTTGTGGTAAAAATTTTCTCCATATATGGCACATGTGTGCCACGTCCAAAAAAGCACTCCACTCGCTCAGAGAAAAGCGTTTTGGCACTTATGGAACACATTTAGTGTGATGTGCTTTATTGCTTGGCTCACACAACCGTTGTTCAAAAACAGCACTTTATTCGCTCTCAAATGCATTGTGAGCAAAGGATGATACGGCGCGTCATTGTAAACCAGCGGAAGGTGCCAGGAGGCTCATTCCAAGTGTGCCTGACGCAGCTTCTCATCCCGTTCTATCTGCAACAGTTTCGTGTGGCTGAGATGCACTGCTGTGGAGTTACAGCTAAAATGAGAAAATGTGTTTCTCTCGCTGTGATAATGTATTTCAAGCAACCTATAGGCTTTGTGGTAAAAATTTTCTCCATATATGGCACATGTGTGCCACGTCCAAAAAAGCACTCCACTCGCTCAGAGAAAAGCGTTTTGGCACTTATGGAACACATTTAGTGTGATGTGCTTTATTGCTTGGCTCACACAACCGTTGTTCAAAAAAAGCCCTTTATTCGCTCTCAAATGCATTGTGAGCAAAGGATGATACGGCGCGTCATTGTAAACCAGCGGAAAGTGCCAGGAGGCTCATTCCAAGTGTGCCTGACGCAGCTTCTCATCCCGTTCTATCTGCAACAGTTTCGTGTGGCTGAGAAGCACTGCTGTGGAGTTACAGCTAAAATGAGAAAATGTGTTTCTCTCGCTGTGATAATGTATTTCAAGCAACCTACAGGCTTTGTGGTAAAAATTTTCTCCATATATGGCACATGTGTGCCACGTCCAAAAAAGCACTCCACTCGCTCAGAGAAAAGCGTTTTGGCACTTATGGAACACATTTAGTGTGATGTGCTTTATTGCTTGGCTCACACAACCGTTGTTCCAAAAAAGCACTTTATTCGCTCTCAAATGCATTGTGAGCAAAGGATGATACGGCGCGTCATTGTAAACCAGCGGAAGGTGCCAGGAGGCTCATTCCAAGTGTGCCTGACGCAGCTTCTCATCCCGTTCTATCTGCAACAGTTTCGTGTGGCTGAGAAGCACTGCTGTGGAGTTACAGCTAAAATGAGAAAATGTGTTTCTCTCGCTGTGATAATGTATTTCAAGCAACCTATAGGCTTTGTGGTAAAAATTTTCTCCATATATGGCACATGTGTGCCACGTCCAAAAAAGCACTCCACTCGCTCAGAGAAAAGCGTTTTGGCACTTATGGAACACATTTAGTGTGATGTGCTTTATTGCTTGGCTCACACAACCGTTGTTCAAAAAAAGCCCTTTATTCGCTCTCAAATGCATTGTGAGCAAAGGATGATACGGCGCGTCATTGTAAACCAGCGGAAGGTGCCAGGAGGCTCATTCCAAGTGTGCCTGACGCAGCTTCTCATCCTGTTCTATCTGCAACAGTTTCGTGTGGCTGAGAAGCACTGCTGTGGAGTTACAGCTAAAATGAAAAAATGTGTTTCTCTCGCTGTGATAATGTTTTTCAAGCAACCTATAGGCTTTGTGGTAAAAATTTTCTCCATATATGGCACATGTGTGCCACGTCCAAAAAAGCACTCCACTCGCTCAGAGAAAAGCGTTTTGGCACTTATGGAACACATTTAGTGTGATGTGCTTTATTGCTTGGCTCACACAACCGTTGTTCCAAAAAAGCACTTTATTCGCTCTCAAATGCATTGTGAGCAAAGGATGATACGGCGCGTCATTGTAAACCAGCGGAAGGTGCCAGGAGGCTCATTCCAAGTGTGCCTGACGCAGCTTCTCATCCCGTTCTATCTGCAACAGTTTCGTGTGGCTGAGAAGCACTGCTGTGGAGTTACAGCTAAAATGAGAAAATGTGTTTCTCTCGCTGTGATAATGTATTTCAAGCAACCTATAGGCTTTGTGGTAAAAATTTTCTCCATATATGGCACATGTGTGCCACGTCCAAAAAAGCACTCCACTCGCTCAGAGAAAAGCGTTTTGGCACTTATGGAACACATTTAGTGTGATGTGCTTTATTGCTTGGCTCACACAACCGTTGTTCAAAAAAAGCCCTTTATTCGCTCTCAAATGCATTGTGAGCAAAGGATGATACGGCGCGTCATTGTAAACCAGCGGAAAGTGCCAGGAGGCTCATTCCAAGTGTGCCTGACGCAGCTTCTCATCCCGTTCTATCTGCAACAGTTTCGTGTGGCTGAGAAGCACTGCTGTGGAGTTACAGCTAAAATGAGAAAATGTGTTTCTCTCGCTGTGATAATGTATTTCAAGCAACCTACAGGCTTTGTGGTAAAAATTTTCTCCATATATGGCAAATGTGTGCCACGTCCAAAAAAGCACTCCACTCGCTCAGAGAAAAGCGTTTTGGCACTTATGGAACACATTTAGTGTGATGTGCTTTATTGCTTGGCTCACACAACCGTTGTTCAAAAACAGCACTTTATTCGCTCTCAAATGCATTGTGAGCAAAGGATGATACGGCGCGTCATTGTAAACCAGCGGAAGGTGCCAGGAGGCTCATTCCAAGTGTGCCTGACGCAGCTTCTCATCCCGTTCTATCTGCAACAGTTTCGTGTGGCTGAGAAGCACTGCTGTGGAGTTACAGCTAAAATGAGAAAATGTGTTTCTCTCGCTGTGATAATGTATTTCAAGCAACCTATAGGCTTTGTGGTAAAAATTTTCTCCATATATGGCACATGTGTGCCACGTCCAAAAAAGCACTCCACTCGCTCAGAGAAAAGCGTTTTGGCACTTATGGAACACATTTAGTGTGATGTGCTTTATTGCTTGGCTCACACAACCGTTGTTCAAAAAAAGCCCTTTATTCGCTCTCAAATGCATTGTGAGCAAAGGATGATACGGCGCGTCATTGTAAACCAGCGGAAAGTGCCAGGAGGCTCATTCCAAGTGTGCCTGACGCAGCTTCTCATCCCGTTCTATCTGCAACAGTTTCGTGTGGCTGAGAAGCACTGCTGTGGAGTTACAGCTAAAATGAGAAAATGTGTTTCTCTCGCTGTGATAATGTATTTCAAGCAACCTACAGGCTTTGTGGTAAAAATTTTCTCCATATATGGCACATGTGTGCCACGTCCAAAAAAGCACTCCACTCGCTCAGAGAAAAGCGTTTTGGCACTTATGGAACACATTTAGTGTGATGTGCTTTATTGCTTGGCTCACACAACCGTTGTTCCAAAAAAGCACTTTATTCGCTCTCAAATGCATTGTGAGCAAAGGATGATACGGCGCGTCATTGTAAACCAGCGGAAGGTGCCAGGAGGCTCATTCCAAGTGTGCCTGACGCAGCTTCTCATCCCGTTCTATCTGCAACAGTTTCGTGTGGCTGAGAAGCACTGCTGTGGAGTTACAGCTAAAATGAGAAAATGTGTTTCTCTCGCTGTGATAATGTATTTCAAGCAACCTATAGGCTTTGTGGTAAAAATTTTCTCCATATATGGCACATGTGTGCCACGTCCAAAAAAGCACTCCACTCGCTCAGAGAAAAGCGTTTTGGCACTTATGGAACACATTTAGTGTGATGTGCTTTATTGCTTGGCTCACACAACCGTTGTTCAAAAAAAGCCCTTTATTCGCTCTCAAATGCATTGTGAGCAAAGGATGATACGGCGCGTCATTGTAAACCAGCGGAAGGTGCCAGGAGGCTCATTCCAAGTGTGCCTGACGCAGCTTCTCATCCTGTTCTATCTGCAACAGTTTCGTGTGGCTGAGAAGCACTGCTGTGGAGTTACAGCTAAAATGAAAAAATGTGTTTCTCTCGCTGTGATAATGTTTTTCAAGCAACCTATAGGCTTTGTGGTAAAAATTTTCTCCATATATGGCACATGTGTGCCACGTCCAAAAAAGCACTCCACTCGCTCAGAGAAAAGCGTTTTGGCACTTATGGAACACATTTAGTGTGATGTGCTTTATTGCTTGGCTCACACAACCGTTGTTCCAAAAAAGCACTTTATTCGCTCTCAAATGCATTGTGAGCAAAGGATGATACGGCGCGTCATTGTAAACCAGCGGAAAGTGCCAGGAGGCTCATTCCAAGTGTGCCTGACGCAGCTTCTCATCCCGTTCTATCTGCAACAGTTTCGTGTGGCTGAGAAGCACTGCTGTGGAGTTACAGCAAAAATGAGAAAATGTGTTTCTCTCGCTGTGATAATGTATTTCAAGCAACCTACAGGCTTTGTGGTAAAAATTTTCTCCATATATGGCAAATGTGTGCCACGTCCAAAAAAGCACTCCACTCGCTCAGAGAAAAGCGTTTTGGCACTTATGGAACACATTTAGTGTGATGTGCTTTATTGCTTGGCTCACACAACCGTTGTTCAAAAACAGCACTTTATTCGCTCTCAAATGCATTGTGAGCAAAGGATGATACGGCGCGTCATTGTAAACCAGCGGAAGGTGCCAGGAGGCTCATTCCAAGTGTGCCTGACGCAGCTTCTCATCCCGTTCTATCTGCAACAGTTTCGTGTGGCTGAGAAGCACTGCTGTGGAGTTACAGCTAAAATGAGAAAATGTGTTTCTCTCGCTGTGATAATGTATTTCAAGCAACCTACAGGCTTTGTGGTAAAAATTTTCTCCATATATGGCACATGTGTGCCACGTCCAAAAAAGCACTCCACTCGCTCAGAGAAAAGCGTTTTGGCACTTATGGAACACATTTAGTGTGATGTGCTTTATTGCTTGGCTCACACAACCGTTGTTCAAAAACAGCACTTTATTCGCTCTCAAATGCATTGTGAGCAAAGGATGATACGGCGCGTCATTGTAAACCAGCGGAAGGTGCCAGGAGGCTCATTCCAAGTGTGCCTGACGCAGCTTCTCATCCCGTTCTATCTGCAACAGTTTCGTGTGGCTGAGATGCACTGCTGTGGAGTTACAGCTAAAATGAGAAAATGTGTTTCTCTCGCTGTGATAATGTATTTCAAGCAACCTATAGGCTTTGTGGTAAAAATTTTCTCCATATATGGCACATGTGTGCCACGTCCAAAAAAGCACTCCACTCGCTCAGAGAAAAGCGTTTTGGCACTTATAGAACACAATTAGTGTGATGTGCTTTATTGCTTGGCTCACACAACCGTTGTTCCAAAAAAGCACTTTATTCGCTCTCAAATACATTGTGAGCAAAGGATGATACGGCGCGTCATTGTAAACCAGCGGAAGGTGCCAGGAGGCTCATTCCAAGTGTGCCTGACGCAGCTTCTCATCCTGTTCTATCTGCAACAGTTTCGTGTGGCTGAGAAGCACTGCTGTGGAGTTACAGCTAAAATGAGAAAATGTGTTTCTCTCGCTGTGATAATGTTTTTCAAGCAACCTATAGGCTTTGTGGTAAAAATTTTCTCCATATATGGCACATGTGTGCCACGTCCAAAAAAGCACTCCACTCGCTCAGAGAAAAGCGTTTTGGCACTTATGGAACACATTTAGTGTGATGTGCTTTATTGCTTGGCTCACACAACCGTTGTTCCAAAAAAGCACTTTATTCGCTCTCAAATGCATTGTGAGCAAAGGATGATACGGCGCGTCATTGTAAACCAGCGGAAGGTGCCAGGAGGCTCATTCCAAGTGTGCCTGACGCAGCTTCTCATCCCGTTCTATCTGCAACAGTTTCGTGTGGCTGAGAAGCACTGCTGTGGAGTTACAGCTAAAATGAGAAAATGTGTTTCTCTCGCTGTGATAATGTATTTCAAGCAACCTATAGGCTTTGTGGTAAAAATTTTCTCCATATATGGCACATGTGTGCCACGTCCAAAAAAGCACTCCACTCGCTCAGAGAAAAGCGTTTTGGCACTTATAGAACACAATTAGTGTGATGTGCTTTATTGCTTGGCTCACACAACCGTTGTTCCAAAAAAGCACTTTATTCGCTCTCAAATACATTGTGAGCAAAGGATGATACGGCGCGTCATTGTAAACCAGCGGAAGGTGCCAGGAGGCTCATTCCAAGTGTGCCTGACGCAGCTTCTCATCCTGTTCTATCTGCAACAGTTTCGTGTGGCTGAGAAGCACTGCTGTGGAGTTACAGCTAAAATGAAAAAATGTGTTTCTCTCGCTGTGATAATGTTTTTCAAGCAACCTATAGGCTTTGTGGTAAAAATTTTCTCCATATATGGCACATGTGTGCCACGTCCAAAAAAGCACTCCACTCGCTCAGAGAAAAGCGTTTTGGCACTTATGGAACACATTTAGTGTGATGTGCCTTATTGCTTGGCTCACACAACCGTTGTTCCAAAAAAGCACTTTATTCGCTCTCAAATGCATTGTGAGCAAAGGATGATACGGCGCGTCATTGTAAACCAGCGGAAGGTGCCAGGAGGCTCATTCCAAGTGTGCCTGACGCAGCTTCTCATCCCGTTCTATCTGCAACAGTTTCGTGTGGCTGAGAAGCACTGCTGTGGAGTTACAGCTAAAATGAGAAAATGTGTTTCTCTCGCTGTGATAATGTATTTCAAGCAACCTATAGGCTTTGTGGTAAAAATTTTCTCCATATATGGCACATGTGTGCCACGTCCAAAAAAGCACTCCACTCGCTCAGAGAAAAGCGTTTTGGCACTTATGGAACACATTTAGTGTGATGTGCTTTATTGCTTGGCTCACACAACCGTTGTTCAAAAAAAGCCCTTTATTCGCTCTCAAATGCATTGTGAGCAAAGGATGATACGGCGCGTCATTGTAAACCAGCGGAAAGTGCCAGGAGGCTCATTCCAAGTGTGCCTGACGCAGCTTCTCATCCCGTTCTATCTGCAACAGTTTCGTGTGGCTGAGAAGCACTGCTGTGGAGTTACAGCTAAAATGAGAAAATGTGTTTCTCTCGCTGTGATAATGTATTTCAAGCAACCTACAGGCTTTGTGGTAAAAATTTTCTCCATATATGGCACATGTGTGCCACGTCCAAAAAAGCACTCCACTCGCTCAGAGAAAAGCGTTTTGGCACTTATGGAACACATTTAGTGTGATGTGCTTTATTGCTTGGCTCACACAACCGTTGTTCAAAAACAGCACTTTATTCGCTCTCAAATGCATTGTGAGCAAAGGATGATACGGCGCGTCATTGTAAACCAGCGGAAGGTGCCAGGAGGCTCATTCCAAGTGTGCCTGACGCAGCTTCTCATCCCGTTCTATCTGCAACAGTTTCGTGTGGCTGAGATGCACTGCTGTGGAGTTACAGCTAAAATGAGAAAATGTGTTTCTCTCGCTGTGATAATGTATTTCAAGCAACCTATAGGCTTTGTGGTAAAAATTTTCTCCATATATGGCACATGTGTGCCACGTCCAAAAAAGCACTCCACTCGCTCAGAGAAAAGCGTTTTGGCACTTATAGAACACAATTAGTGTGATGTGCTTTATTGCTTGGCTCACACAACCGTTGTTCCAAAAAAGCACTTTATTCGCTCTCAAATACATTGTGAGCAAAGGATGATACGGCGCGTCATTGTAAACCAGCGGAAGGTGCCAGGAGGCTCATTCCAAGTGTGCCTGACGCAGCTTCTCATCCTGTTCTATCTGCAACAGTTTCGTGTGGCTGAGAAGCACTGCTGTGGAGTTACAGCTAAAATGAGAAAATGTGTTTCTCTCGCTGTGATAATGTATTTCAAGCAACCTATAGGCTTTGTGGTAAAAATTTTCTCCATATATGGCACATGTGTGCCACGTCCAAAAAAGCACTCCACTCGCTCAGAGAAAAGCGTTTTGGCACTTATGGAACACATTTAGTGTGATGTGCTTTATTGCTTGGCTCACACAACCGTTGTTCAAAAAAAGCCCTTTATTCGCTCTCAAATGCATTGTGAGCAAAGGATGATACGGCGCGTCATTGTAAACCAGCGGAAAGTGCCAGGAGGCTCATTCCAAGTGTGCCTGACGCAGCTTCTCATCCCGTTCTATCTGCAACAGTTTCGTGTGGCTGAGAAGCACTGCTGTGGAGTTACAGCTAAAATGAGAAAATGTGTTTCTCTCGCTGTGATAATGTATTTCAAGCAACCTACAGGCTTTGTGGTAAAAATTTTCTCCATATATGGCACATGTGTGCCACGTCCAAAAAAGCACTCCACTCGCTCAGAGAAAAGCGTTTTGGCACTTATGGAACACATTTAGTGTGATGTGCTTTATTGCTTGGCTCACACAACCGTTGTTCAAAAACAGCACTTTATTCGCTCTCAAATGCATTGTGAGCAAAGGATGATACGGCGCGTCATTGTAAACCAGCGGAAGGTGCCAGGAGGCTCATTCCAAGTGTGCCTGACGCAGCTTCTCATCCCGTTCTATCTGCAACAGTTTCGTGTGGCTGAGATGCACTGCTGTGGAGTTACAGCTAAAATGAGAAAATGTGTTTCTCTCGCTGTGATAATGTATTTCAAGCAACCTATAGGCTTTGTGGTAAAAATTTTCTCCATATATGGCACATGTGTGCCACGTCCAAAAAAGCACTCCACTCGCTCAGAGAAAAGCGTTTTGGCACTTATAGAACACAATTAGTGTGATGTGCTTTATTGCTTGGCTCACACAACCGTTGTTCCAAAAAAGCACTTTATTCGCTCTCAAATACATTGTGAGCAAAGGATGATACGGCGCGTCATTGTAAACCAGCGGAAGGTGCCAGGAGGCTCATTCCAAGTGTGCCTGACGCAGCTTCTCATCCTGTTCTATCTGCAACAGTTTCGTGTGGCTGAGAAGCACTGCTGTGGAGTTACAGCTAAAATGAAAAAATGTGTTTCTCTCGCTGTGATAATGTTTTTCAAGCAACCTATAGGCTTTGTGGTAAAAATTTTCTCCATATATGGCACATGTGTGCCACGTCCAAAAAAGCACTCCACTCGCTCAGAGAAAAGCGTTTTGGCACTTATGGAACACATTTAGTGTGATGTGCTTTATTGCTTGGCTCACACAACCGTTGTTCCAAAAAAGCACTTTATTCGCTCTCAAATGCATTGTGAGCAAAGGATGATACGGCGCGTCATTGTAAACCAGCGGAAGGTGCCAGGAGGCTCATTCCAAGTGTGCCTGACGCAGCTTCTCATCCCGTTCTATCTGCAACAGTTTCGTGTGGCTGAGAAGCACTGCTGTGGAGTTACAGCTAAAATGAGAAAATGTGTTTCTCTCGCTGTGATAATGTATTTCAAGCAACCTATAGGCTTTGTGGTAAAAATTTTCTCCATATATGGCACATGTGTGCCACGTCCAAAAAAGCACTCCACTCGCTCAGAGAAAAGCGTTTTGGCACTTATAGAACACAATTAGTGTGATGTGCTTTATTGCTTGGCTCACACAACCGTTGTTCCAAAAAAGCACTTTATTCGCTCTCAAATACATTGTGAGCAAAGGATGATACGGCGCGTCATTGTAAACCAGCGGAAGGTGCCAGGAGGCTCATTCCAAGTGTGCCTGACGCAGCTTCTCATCCTGTTCTATCTGCAACAGTTTCGTGTGGCTGAGAAGCACTGCTGTGGAGTTACAGCTAAAATGAGAAAATGTGTTTCTCTCGCTGTGATAATGTTTTTCAAGCAACCTATAGGCTTTGTGGTAAAAATTTTCTCCATATATGGCACATGTGTGCCACGTCCAAAAAAGCACTCCACTCGCTCAGAGAAAAGCGTTTTGGCACTTATGGAACACATTTAGTGTGATGTGCTTTATTGCTTGGCTCACACAACCGTTGTTCCAAAAAAGCACTTTATTCGCTCTCAAATGCATTGTGAGCAAAGGATGATACGGCGCGTCATTGTAAACCAGCGGAAGGTGCCAGGAGGCTCATTCCAAGTGTGCCTGACGCAGCTTCTCATCCCGTTCTATCTGCAACAGTTTCGTGTGGCTGAGAAGCACTGCTGTGGAGTTACAGCTAAAATGAGAAAATGTGTTTCTCTCGCTGTGATAATGTATTTCAAGCAACCTATAGGCTTTGTGGTAAAAATTTTCTCCATATATGGCACATGTGTGCCACGTCCAAAAAAGCACTCCACTCGCTCAGAGAAAAGCGTTTTGGCACTTATAGAACACAATTAGTGTGATGTGCTTTATTGCTTGGCTCACACAACCGTTGTTCCAAAAAAGCACTTTATTCGCTCTCAAATACATTGTGAGCAAAGGATGATACGGCGCGTCATTGTAAACCAGCGGAAGGTGCCAGGAGGCTCATTCCAAGTGTGCCTGACGCAGCTTCTCATCCTGTTCTATCTGCAACAGTTTCGTGTGGCTGAGAAGCACTGCTGTGGAGTTACAGCTAAAATGAAAAAATGTGTTTCTCTCGCTGTGATAATGTTTTTCAAGCAACCTATAGGCTTTGTGGTAAAAATTTTCTCCATATATGGCACATGTGTGCCACGTCCAAAAAAGCACTCCACTCGCTCAGAGAAAAGCGTTTTGGCACTTATGGAACACATTTAGTGTGATGTGCCTTATTGCTTGGCTCACACAACCGTTGTTCCAAAAAAGCACTTTATTCGCTCTCAAATGCATTGTGAGCAAAGGATGATACGGCGCGTCATTGTAAACCAGCGGAAGGTGCCAGGAGGCTCATTCCAAGTGTGCCTGACGCAGCTTCTCATCCCGTTCTATCTGCAACAGTTTCGTGTGGCTGAGAAGCACTGCTGTGGAGTTACAGCTAAAATGAGAAAATGTGTTTCTCTCGCTGTGATAATGTATTTCAAGCAACCTATAGGCTTTGTGGTAAAAATTTTCTCCATATATGGCACATGTGTGCCACGTCCAAAAAAGCACTCCACTCGCTCAGAGAAAAGCGTTTTGGCACTTATGGAACACATTTAGTGTGATGTGCTTTATTGCTTGGCTCACACAACCGTTGTTCAAAAAAAGCCCTTTATTCGCTCTCAAATGCATTGTGAGCAAAGGATGATACGGCGCGTCATTGTAAACCAGCGGAAAGTGCCAGGAGGCTCATTCCAAGTGTGCCTGACGCAGCTTCTCATCCCGTTCTATCTGCAACAGTTTCGTGTGGCTGAGAAGCACTGCTGTGGAGTTACAGCTAAAATGAGAAAATGTGTTTCTCTCGCTGTGATAATGTATTTCAAGCAACCTACAGGCTTTGTGGTAAAAATTTTCTCCATATATGGCACATGTGTGCCACGTCCAAAAAAGCACTCCACTCGCTCAGAGAAAAGCGTTTTGGCACTTATGGAACACATTTAGTGTGATGTGCTTTATTGCTTGGCTCACACAACCGTTGTTCAAAAACAGCACTTTATTCGCTCTCAAATGCATTGTGAGCAAAGGATGATACGGCGCGTCATTGTAAACCAGCGGAAGGTGCCAGGAGGCTCATTCCAAGTGTGCCTGACGCAGCTTCTCATCCCGTTCTATCTGCAACAGTTTCGTGTGGCTGAGATGCACTGCTGTGGAGTTACAGCTAAAATGAGAAAATGTGTTTCTCTCGCTGTGATAATGTATTTCAAGCAACCTATAGGCTTTGTGGTAAAAATTTTCTCCATATATGGCACATGTGTGCCACGTCCAAAAAAGCACTCCACTCGCTCAGAGAAAAGCGTTTTGGCACTTATAGAACACAATTAGTGTGATGTGCTTTATTGCTTGGCTCACACAACCGTTGTTCCAAAAAAGCACTTTATTCGCTCTCAAATACATTGTGAGCAAAGGATGATACGGCGCGTCATTGTAAACCAGCGGAAGGTGCCAGGAGGCTCATTCCAAGTGTGCCTGACGCAGCTTCTCATCCTGTTCTATCTGCAACAGTTTCGTGTGGCTGAGAAGCACTGCTGTGGAGTTACAGCTAAAATGAAAAAATGTGTTTCTCTCGCTGTGATAATGTTTTTCAAGCAACCTATAGGCTTTGTGGTAAAAATTTTCTCCATATATGGCACATGTGTGCCACGTCCAAAAAAGCACTCCACTCGCTCAGAGAAAAGCGTTTTGGCACTTATGGAACACATTTAGTGTGATGTGCTTTATTGCTTGGCTCACACAACCGTTGTTCCAAAAAAGCACTTTATTCGCTCTCAAATGCATTGTGAGCAAAGGATGATACGGCGCGTCATTGTAAACCAGCGGAAGGTGCCAGGAGGCTCATTCCAAGTGTGCCTGACGCAGCTTCTCATCCCGTTCTATCTGCAACAGTTTCGTGTGGCTGAGAAGCACTGCTGTGGAGTTACAGCTAAAATGAGAAAATGTGTTTCTCTCGCTGTGATAATGTATTTCAAGCAACCTATAGGCTTTGTGGTAAAAATTTTCTCCATATATGGCACATGTGTGCCACGTCCAAAAAAGCACTCCACTCGCTCAGAGAAAAGCGTTTTGGCACTTATAGAACACAATTAGTGTGATGTGCTTTATTGCTTGGCTCACACAACCGTTGTTCCAAAAAAGCACTTTATTCGCTCTCAAATACATTGTGAGCAAAGGATGATACGGCGCGTCATTGTAAACCAGCGGAAGGTGCCAGGAGGCTCATTCCAAGTGTGCCTGACGCAGCTTCTCATCCTGTTCTATCTGCAACAGTTTCGTGTGGCTGAGAAGCACTGCTGTGGAGTTACAGCTAAAATGAGAAAATGTGTTTCTCTCGCTGTGATAATGTTTTTCAAGCAACCTATAGGCTTTGTGGTAAAAATTTTCTCCATATATGGCACATGTGTGCCACGTCCAAAAAAGCACTCCACTCGCTCAGAGAAAAGCGTTTTGGCACTTATGGAACACATTTAGTGTGATGTGCTTTATTGCTTGGCTCACACAACCGTTGTTCCAAAAAAGCACTTTATTCGCTCTCAAATGCATTGTGAGCAAAGGATGATACGGCGCGTCATTGTAAACCAGCGGAAGGTGCCAGGAGGCTCATTCCAAGTGTGCCTGACGCAGCTTCTCATCCCGTTCTATCTGCAACAGTTTCGTGTGGCTGAGAAGCACTGCTGTGGAGTTACAGCTAAAATGAGAAAATGTGTTTCTCTCGCTGTGATAATGTATTTCAAGCAACCTATAGGCTTTGTGGTAAAAATTTTCTCCATATATGGCACATGTGTGCCACGTCCAAAAAAGCACTCCACTCGCTCAGAGAAAAGCGTTTTGGCACTTATAGAACACAATTAGTGTGATGTGCTTTATTGCTTGGCTCACACAACCGTTGTTCCAAAAAAGCACTTTATTCGCTCTCAAATACATTGTGAGCAAAGGATGATACGGCGCGTCATTGTAAACCAGCGGAAGGTGCCAGGAGGCTCATTCCAAGTGTGCCTGACGCAGCTTCTCATCCTGTTCTATCTGCAACAGTTTCGTGTGGCTGAGAAGCACTGCTGTGGAGTTACAGCTAAAATGAAAAAATGTGTTTCTCTCGCTGTGATAATGTTTTTCAAGCAACCTATAGGCTTTGTGGTAAAAATTTTCTCCATATATGGCACATGTGTGCCACGTCCAAAAAAGCACTCCACTCGCTCAGAGAAAAGCGTTTTGGCACTTATGGAACACATTTAGTGTGATGTGCTTTATTGCTTGGCTCACACAACCGTTGTTCAAAAACAGCACTTTATTCGCTCTCAAATGCATTGTGAGCAAAGGATGATACGGCGCGTCATTGTAAACCAGCGGAAGGTGCCAGGAGGCTCATTCCAAGTGTGCCTGACGCAGCTTCTCATCCCGTTCTATCTGCAACAGTTTCGTGTGGCTGAGATGCACTGCTGTGGAGTTACAGCTAAAATGAGAAAATGTGTTTCTCTCGCTGTGATAATGTATTTCAAGCAACCTATAGGCTTTGTGGTAAAAATTTTCTCCATATATGGCACATGTGTGCCACGTCCAAAAAAGCACTCCACTCGCTCAGAGAAAAGCGTTTTGGCACTTATGGAACACATTTAGTGTGATGTGCTTTATTGCTTGGCTCACACAACCGTTGTTCAAAAAAAGCCCTTTATTCGCTCTCAAATGCATTGTGAGCAAAGGATGATACGGCGCGTCATTGTAAACCAGCGGAAAGTGCCAGGAGGCTCATTCCAAGTGTGCCTGACGCAGCTTCTCATCCCGTTCTATCTGCAACAGTTTCGTGTGGCTGAGAAGCACTGCTGTGGAGTTACAGCTAAAATGAGAAAATGTGTTTCTCTCGCTGTGATAATGTATTTCAAGCAACCTACAGGCTTTGTGGTAAAAATTTTCTCCATATATGGCACATGTGTGCCACGTCCAAAAAAGCACTCCACTCGCTCAGAGAAAAGCGTTTTGGCACTTATGGAACACATTTAGTGTGATGTGCTTTATTGCTTGGCTCACACAACCGTTGTTCCAAAAAAGCACTTTATTCGCTCTCAAATGCATTGTGAGCAAAGGATGATACGGCGCGTCATTGTAAACCAGCGGAAGGTGCCAGGAGGCTCATTCCAAGTGTGCCTGACGCAGCTTCTCATCCCGTTCTATCTGCAACAGTTTCGTGTGGCTGAGAAGCACTGCTGTGGAGTTACAGCTAAAATGAGAAAATGTGTTTCTCTCGCTGTGATAATGTATTTCAAGCAACCTATAGGCTTTGTGGTAAAAATTTTCTCCATATATGGCACATGTGTGCCACGTCCAAAAAAGCACTCCACTCGCTCAGAGAAAAGCGTTTTGGCACTTATGGAACACATTTAGTGTGATGTGCTTTATTGCTTGGCTCACACAACCGTTGTTCAAAAAAAGCCCTTTATTCGCTCTCAAATGCATTGTGAGCAAAGGATGATACGGCGCGTCATTGTAAACCAGCGGAAAGTGCCAGGAGGCTCATTCCAAGTGTGCCTGACGCAGCTTCTCATCCCGTTCTATCTGCAACAGTTTCGTGTGGCTGAGAAGCACTGCTGTGGAGTTACAGCTAAAATGAGAAAATGTGTTTCTCTCGCTGTGATAATGTATTTCAAGCAACCTACAGGCTTTGTGGTAAAAATTTTCTCCATATATGGCACATGTGTGCCACGTCCAAAAAAGCACTCCACTCGCTCAGAGAAAAGCGTTTTGGCACTTATGGAACACA
Source organism: Doryrhamphus excisus (assembly GCF_030265055.1). Lineage (NCBI taxonomy): Eukaryota > Metazoa > Chordata > Actinopteri > Syngnathiformes > Syngnathidae > Doryrhamphus > Doryrhamphus excisus. The sequence continues at coordinate 18,886,765 of NC_080475.1, read as the reverse complement.
TTTAGTGTGATGTGCTTTATTGCTTGGCTCACACAACCGTTGTTCAAAAACAGCACTTTATTCGCTCTCAAATGCATTGTGAGCAAAGGATGATACGGCGCGTCATTGTAAACCAGCGGAAGGTGCCAGGAGGCTCATTCCAAGTGTGCCTGACGCAGCTTCTCATCCCGTTCTATCTGCAACAGTTTCGTGTGGCTGAGATGCACTGCTGTGGAGTTACAGCTAAAATGAGAAAATGTGTTTCTCTCGCTGTGATAATGTATTTCAAGCAACCTATAGGCTTTGTGGTAAAAATTTTCTCCATATATGGCACATGTGTGCCACGTCCAAAAAAGCACTCCACTCGCTCAGAGAAAAGCGTTTTGGCACTTATGGAACACATTTAGTGTGATGTGCTTTATTGCTTGGCTCACACAACCGTTGTTCAAAAAAAGCCCTTTATTCGCTCTCAAATGCATTGTGAGCAAAGGATGATACGGCGCGTCATTGTAAACCAGCGGAAAGTGCCAGGAGGCTCATTCCAAGTGTGCCTGACGCAGCTTCTCATCCCGTTCTATCTGCAACAGTTTCGTGTGGCTGAGAAGCACTGCTGTGGAGTTACAGCTAAAATGAGAAAATGTGTTTCTCTCGCTGTGATAATGTATTTCAAGCAACCTACAGGCTTTGTGGTAAAAATTTTCTCCATATATGGCACATGTGTGCCACGTCCAAAAAAGCACTCCACTCGCTCAGAGAAAAGCGTTTTGGCACTTATGGAACACATTTAGTGTGATGTGCTTTATTGCTTGGCTCACACAACCGTTGTTCCAAAAAAGCACTTTATTCGCTCTCAAATGCATTGTGAGCAAAGGATGATACGGCGCGTCATTGTAAACCAGCGGAAGGTGCCAGGAGGCTCATTCCAAGTGTGCCTGACGCAGCTTCTCATCCCGTTCCATCTGCAACAGTTTCGTGTGGCTGAGAAGCACTGCTGTGGAGTTACAGCTAAAATGAGAAAATGTGTTTCTCTCGCTGTGATAATGTATTTCAAGCAACCTATAGGCTTTGTGGTAAAAATTTTCTCCATATATGGCACATGTGTGCCACGTCCAAAAAAGCACTCCACTCGCTCAGAGAAAAGCGTTTTGGCACTTATGGAACACATTTAGTGTGATGTGCTTTATTGCTTGGCTCACACAACCGTTGTTCCAAAAAAGCACTTTATTCGCTCTCAAATGCATTGTGAGCAAAGGATGATACGGCGCGTCATTGTAAACCAGCGGAAGGTGCCAGGAGGCTCATTCCAAGTGTGCCTGACGCAGCTTCTCATCCCGTTCTATCTGCAACAGTTTCGTGTGGCTGAGAAGCACTGCTGTGGAGTTACAGCTAAAATGAGAAAATGTGTTTCTCTCGCTGTGATAATGTATTTCAAGCAACCTATAGGCTTTGTGGTAAAAATTTTCTCCATATATGGCACATGTGTGCCACGTCCAAAAAAGCACTCCACTCGCTCAGAGAAAAGCGTTTTGGCACTTATGGAACACATTTAGTGTGATGTGCTTTGTTGCTTGGCTCACACAACCGTTGTTCAAAAAAAGCCCTTTATTCGCTCTCAAATGCATTGTGAGCAAAGGATGATACGGCGCGTCATTGTAAACCAGCGGAAAGTGCCAGGAGGCTCATTCCAAGTGTGCCTGACGCAGCTTCTCATCCCGTTCTATCTGCAACAGTTTCGTGTGGCTGAGAAGCACTGCTGTGGAGTTACAGCTAAAATGAGAAAATGTGTTTCTCTCGCTGTGATAATGTATTTCAAGCAACCTATAGGCTTTGTGGTAAAAATTTTCTCCATATATGGCACATGTGTGCCACGTCCAAAAAAGCACTCCACTCGCTCAGAGAAAAGCGTTTTGGCACTTATGGAACACATTTAGTGTGATGTGCTTTATTGCTTGGCTCACACAACCGTTGTTCAAAAAAAGCCCTTTATTCGCTCTCAAATGCATTGTGAGCAAAGGATGATACGGCGCGTCATTGTAAACCAGCGGAAAGTGCCAGGAGGCTCATTCCAAGTGTGCCTGACGCAGCTTCTCATCCCGTTCTATCTGCAACAGTTTCGTGTGGCTGAGAAGCACTGCTGTGGAGTTACAGCTAAAATGAGAAAATGTGTTTCTCTCGCTGTGATAATGTATTTCAAGCAACCTACAGGCTTTGTGGTAAAAATTTTCTCCATATATGGCACATGTGTGCCACGTCCAAAAAAGCACTCCACTCGCTCAGAGAAAAGCGTTTTGGCACTTATGGAACACATTTAGTGTGATGTGCTTTATTGCTTGGCTCACACAACCGTTGTTCCAAAAAAGCACTTTATTCGCTCTCAAATACATTGTGAGCAAAGGATGATACGGTGCGTCATTGTAAACCAGCGGAAGGTGCCAGGAGGCTCATTCCAAGTGTGCCTGACGCAGCTTCTCATCCTGTTCTATCTGCAACAGTTTCGTGTGGCTGAGAAGCACTGCTGTGGAGTTACAGCTAAAATGAGAAAATGTGTTTCTCTCGCTGTGATAATGTATTTCAAGCAACCTATAGGCTTTGTGGTAAAAATTTTCTCCATATATGGCACATGTGTGCCACGTCCAAAAAAGCACTCCACTCGCTCAGAGAAAAGCGTTTTGGCACTTATGGAACACATTTAGTGTGATGTGCTTTGTTGCTTGGCTCACACAACCGTTGTTCAAAAAAAGCCCTTTATTCGCTCTCAAATGCATTGTGAGCAAAGGATGATACGGCGCGTCATTGTAAACCAGCGGAAAGTGCCAGGAGGCTCATTCCAAGTGTGCCTGACGCAGCTTCTCATCCCGTTCTATCTGCAACAGTTTCGTGTGGCTGAGAAGCACTGCTGTGGAGTTACAGCTAAAATGAGAAAATGTGTTTCTCTCGCTGTGATAATGTATTTCAAGCAACCTATAGGCTTTGTGGTAAAAATTTTCTCCATATATGGCACATGTGTGCCACGTCCAAAAAAGCACTCCACTCGCTCAGAGAAAAGCGTTTTGGCACTTATGGAACACATTTAGTGTGATGTGCTTTATTGCTTGGCTCACACAACCGTTGTTCAAAAAAAGCCCTTTATTCGCTCTCAAATGCATTGTGAGCAAAGGATGATACGGCGCGTCATTGTAAACCAGCGGAAAGTGCCAGGAGGCTCATTCCAAGTGTGCCTGACGCAGCTTCTCATCCCGTTCTATCTGCAACAGTTTCGTGTGGCTGAGAAGCACTGCTGTGGAGTTACAGCTAAAATGAGAAAATGTGTTTCTCTCGCTGTGATAATGTATTTCAAGCAACCTACAGGCTTTGTGGTAAAAATTTTCTCCATATATGGCACATGTGTGCCACGTCCAAAAAAGCACTCCACTCGCTCAGAGAAAAGCGTTTTGGCACTTATGGAACACATTTAGTGTGATGTGCTTTATTGCTTGGCTCACACAACCGTTGTTCAAAAACAGCACTTTATTCGCTCTCAAATGCATTGTGAGCAAAGGATGATACGGCGCGTCATTGTAAACCAGCGGAAGGTGCCAGGAGGCTCATTCCAAGTGTGCCTGACGCAGCTTCTCATCCCGTTCTATCTGCAACAGTTTCGTGTGGCTGAGATGCACTGCTGTGGAGTTACAGCTAAAATGAGAAAATGTGTTTCTCTCGCTGTGATAATGTATTTCAAGCAACCTATAGGCTTTGTGGTAAAAATTTTCTCCATATATGGCACATGTGTGCCACGTCCAAAAAAGCACTCCACTCGCTCAGAGAAAAGCGTTTTGGCACTTATAGAACACAATTAGTGTGATGTGCTTTATTGCTTGGCTCACACAACCGTTGTTCCAAAAAAGCACTTTATTCGCTCTCAAATACATTGTGAGCAAAGGATGATACGGCGCGTCATTGTAAACCAGCGGAAGGTGCCAGGAGGCTCATTCCAAGTGTGCCTGACGCAGCTTCTCATCCTGTTCTATCTGCAACAGTTTCGTGTGGCTGAGAAGCACTGCTGTGGAGTTACAGCTAAAATGAAAAAATGTGTTTCTCTCGCTGTGATAATGTTTTTCAAGCAATCTATAGGCTTTGTGGTAAAAATTTTCTCCATATATGGCACATGTGTGCCACGTCCAAAAAAGCACTCCACTCGCTCAGAGAAAAGCGTTTTGGCACTTATGGAACACATTTAGTGTGATGTGCTTTATTGCTTGGCTCACACAACCGTTGTTCCAAAAAAGCACTTTATTCGCTCTCAAATGCATTGTGAGCAAAGGATGATACGGCGCGTCATTGTAAACCAGCGGAAGGTGCCAGGAGGCTCATTCCAAGTGTGCCTGACGCAGCTTCTCATCCCGTTCTATCTGCAACAGTTTCGTGTGGCTGAGAAGCACTGCTGTGGAGTTACAGCTAAAATGAGAAAATGTGTTTCTCTCGCTGTGATAATGTATTTCAAGCAACCTATAGGCTTTGTGGTAAAAATTTTCTCCATATATGGCACATGTGTGCCACGTCCAAAAAAGCACTCCACTCGCTCAGAGAAAAGCGTTTTGGCACTTATGGAACACATTTAGTGTGATGTGCTTTATTGCTTGGCTCACACAACCGTTGTTCAAAAAAAGCCCTTTATTCGCTCTCAAATGCATTGTGAGCAAAGGATGATACGGCGCGTCATTGTAAACCAGCGGAAAGTGCCAGGAGGCTCATTCCAAGTGTGCCTGACGCAGCTTCTCATCCCGTTCTATCTGCAACAGTTTCGTGTGGCTGAGATGCACTGCTGTGGAGTTACAGCTAAAATGAGAAAATGTGTTTCTCTCGCTGTGATAATGTATTTCAAGCAACCTATAGGCTTTGTGGTAAAAATTTTCTCCATATATGGCACATGTGTGCCACGTCCAAAAAAGCACTCGCTCAGAGAAAAGCGTTTTGGCACTTATAGAACACAATTAGTGTGATGTGCTTTATTGCTTGGCTCACACAACCGTTGTTCCAAAAAAGCACTTTATTCGCTCTCAAATACATTGTGAGCAAAGGATGATACGGCGCGTCATTGTAAACCAGCGGAAGGTGCCAGGAGGCTCATTCCAAGTGTGCCTGACGCAGCTTCTCATCCCGTTCTATCTGCAACAGTTTCGTGTGGCTGAGAAGCACTGCTGTGGAGTTACAGCTGAAATGAGAAAATGTGTTTCTCTCGCTGTGATAATGTATTTCAAGCAACCTATAGGCTTTGTGGTAAAAATTTTCTCCATATATGGCACATGTGTGCCACGTCCAAAAAAGCACTCCACTCGCTCAGAGAAAAGCGTTTTGGCACTTATGGAACACATTTAGTGTGATGTGCTTTATTGCTTGGCTCACACAACCGTTGTTCAAAAAAAGCACTTTATTCGCTCTCAAATGCATTGTGAGCAAAGGATGATACGGCGCGTCATTGTAAATAGCGGAAGGTGCCAGGAGGCTCATTCCAAGTGTGCCTGACGCAGCTTCTCATCCCGTTCTATCTGCAACAGTTTCGTGTGGCTGAGATGCACTGCTGTGGAGTTACAGCTAAAATGAGAAAATGTGTTTCTCTCGCTGTGATAATGTACTTCAAGCATCCTATAGGCTTTGTGGTAAAAATTTTCTCCATATATGGCACATGTGTGCCACGTCCAAAAAAGCACTCCACTCGCTCAGAGAAAAGCGTTTTGGCACTTATAGAACACAATTAGTGTGATGTGCTTTATTGCTTGGCTCACACAACCGTTGTTCAAAAAAGCACTTTATTCGCTCTCAAATACATTGTGAGCAAAGGATGATACGGCGCGTCATTGTAAACCAGCGGAAGGTGCCAGGAGGCTCATTCCAAGTGTGCCTGACGCAGCTTCTCATCCCGTTCTATCTGCAACAGTTTCGTGTGGCTGAGAAGCACTGCTGTGGAGTTACAGCTAAAATGAGAAAATGTGTTTCTCTCGCTGTGATAATGTATTTCAAGCAACCTACAGGCTTTGTGGTAAAAATTTTCTCCATATATGGCACATGTGTGCCACGTCCAAAAAAGCACTCCACTCGCTCAGAGAAAAGCGTTTTGGCACTTATGGAACACATTTAGTGTGATGTGCTTTATTGCTTGGCTCACACAACCGTTGTTCAAAAACAGCACTTTATTCGCTCTCAAATGCATTGTGAGCAAAGGATGATACGGCGCGTCATTGTAAACCAGCGGAAGGTGCCAGGAGGCTCATTCCAAGTGTGCCTGACGCAGCTTCTCATCCCGTTCTATCTGCAACAGTTTCGTGTGGCTGAGATGCACTGCTGTGGAGTTACAGCTAAAATGAGAAAATGTGTTTCTCTCGCTGTGATAATGTATTTCAAGCAACCTATAGGCTTTGTGGTAAAAATTTTCTCCATATATGGCACATGTGTGCCACGTCCAAAAAAGCACTCCACTCGCTCAGAGAAAAGCGTTTTGGCACTTATAGAACACAATTAGTGTGATGTGCTTTATTGCTTGGCTCACACAACCGTTGTTCCAAAAAAGCACTTTATTCGCTCTCAAATACATTGTGAGCAAAGGATGATACGGCGCGTCATTGTAAACCAGCGGAAGGTGCCAGGAGGCTCATTCCAAGTGTGCCTGACGCAGCTTCTCATCCTGTTCTATCTGCAACAGTTTCGTGTGGCTGAGAAGCACTGCTGTGGAGTTACAGCTAAAATGAAAAAATGTGTTTCTCTCGCTGTGATAATGTTTTTCAAGCAATCTATAGGCTTTGTGGTAAAAATTTTCTCCATATATGGCACATGTGTGCCACGTCCAAAAAAGCACTCCACTCGCTCAGAGAAAAGCGTTTTGGCACTTATGGAACACATTTAGTGTGATGTGCTTTATTGCTTGGCTCACACAACCGTTGTTCCAAAAAAGCACTTTATTCGCTCTCAAATGCATTGTGAGCAAAGGATGATACGGCGCGTCATTGTAAACCAGCGGAAGGTGCCAGGAGGCTCATTCCAAGTGTGCCTGACGCAGCTTCTCATCCCGTTCTATCTGCAACAGTTTCGTGTGGCTGAGAAGCACTGCTGTGGAGTTACAGCTAAAATGAGAAAATGTGTTTCTCTCGCTGTGATAATGTATTTCAAGCAACCTATAGGCTTTGTGGTAAAAATTTTCTCCATATATGGCACATGTGTGCCACGTCCAAAAAAGCACTCCACTCGCTCAGAGAAAAGCGTTTTGGCACTTATGGAACACATTTAGTGTGATGTGCTTTATTGCTTGGCTCACACAACCGTTGTTCCAAAAAAGCACTTTATTCGCTCTCAAATGCATTGTGAGCAAAGGATGATACGGCGCGTCATTGTAAACCAGCGGAAGGTGCCAGGAGGCTCATTCCAAGTGTGCCTGACGCAGCTTCTCATCCCGTTCTATCTGCAACAGTTTCGTGTGGCTGAGAAGCACTGCTGTGGAGTTACAGCTAAAATGAGAAAATGTGTTTCTCTCGCTGTGATAATGTATTTCAAGCAACCTATAGGCTTTGTGGTAAAAATTTTCTCCATATATGGCACATGTGTGCCACGTCCAAAAAAGCACTCCACTCGCTCAGAGAAAAGCGTTTTGGCACTTATGGAACACATTTAGTGTGATGTGCTTTATTGCTTGGCTCACACAACCGTTGTTCAAAAAAAGCCCTTTATTCGCTCTCAAATGCATTGTGAGCAAAGGATGATACGGCGCGTCATTGTAAACCAGCGGAAAGTGCCAGGAGGCTCATTCCAAGTGTGCCTGACGCAGCTTCTCATCCCCTTCTATCTGCAACAGTTTCGTGTGGCTGAGAAGCACTGCTGTGGAGTTACAGCTAAAATGAGAAAATGTGTTTCTCTCGCTGTGATAATGTATTTCAAGCAACCTACAGGCTTTGTGGTAAAAATTTTCTCCATATATGGCACATGTGTGCCACGTCCAAAAAAGCACTCCACTCGCTCAGAGAAAAGCGTTTTGGCACTTATGGAACACATTTAGTGTGATGTGCTTTATTGCTTGGCTCACACAACCGTTGTTCAAAAACAGCACTTTATTCGCTCTCACATGCATTGTGAGCAAAGGATGATACGGCGCGTCATTGTAAACCAGCGGAAGGTGCCAGGAGGCTCATTCCAAGTGTGCCTGACGCAGCTTCTCACCCCGTTCTATCTGCAACAGTTTCGTGTGGCTGAGATGCACTGCTGTGGAGTTACAGCTAAAATGAGAAAATGTGTTTCTCTCGCTGTGATAATGTATTTCAAGCAACCTATAGGCTTTGTGGTAAAAAATTTCTCCATATATGGCACATGTGTGCCACGTCCAAAAAAGCACTCCACTCGCTCAGAGAAAAGCGTTTTGGCACTTATAGAACACAATTAGTGTGATGTGCTTTATTGCTTGGCTCACACAACCGTTGTTCCAAAAAAGCACTTTATTCGCTCTCAAATACATTGTGAGCAAAGGATGATACGGCGCGTCATTGTAAACCAGCGGAAGGTGCCAGGAGGCTCATTCCAAGTGTGCCTGACGCAGCTTCTCATCCTGTTCTATCTGCAACAGTTTCGTGTGGCTGAGAAGCACTGCTGTGGAGTTACAGCTAAAATGAAAAAATGTGTTTCTCTCGCTGTGATAATGTTTTTCAAGCAATCTATAGGCTTTGTGGTAAAAATTTTCTCCATATATGGCACATGTGTGCCACGTCCAAAAAAGCACTCCACTCGCTCAGAGAAAAGCGTTTTGGCACTTATGGAACACATTTAGTGTGATGTGCTTTATTGCTTGGCTCACACAACCGTTGTTCCAAAAAAGCACTTTATTCGCTCTCAAATGCATTGTGAGCAAAGGATGATACGGCGCGTCATTGTAAACCAGCGGAAGGTGCCAGGAGGCTCATTCCAAGTGTGCCTGACGCAGCTTCTCATCCCGTTCTATCTGCAACAGTTTCGTGTGGCTGAGAAGCACTGCTGTGGAGTTACAGCTAAAATGAGAAAATGTGTTTCTCTCGCTGTGATAATGTATTTCAAGCAACCTATAGGCTTTGTGGTAAAAATTTTCTCCATATATGGCACATGTGTGCCACGTCCAAAAAAGCACTCCACTCGCTCAGAGAAAAGCGTTTTGGCACTTATGGAACACATTTAGTGTGATGTGCTTTATTGCTTGGCTCACACAACCGTTGTTCAAAAACAGCACTTTATTCGCTCTCAAATGCATTGTGAGCAAAGGATGATACGGCGCGTCATTGTAAACCAGCGGAAGGTGCCAGGAGGCTCATTCCAAGTGTGCCTGACGCAGCTTCTCATCCCGTTCTATCTGCAACAGTTTCGTGTGGCTGAGATGCACTGCTGTGGAGTTACAGCTAAAATGAGAAAATGTGTTTCTCTCGCTGTGATAATGTATTTCAAGCAACCTATAGGCTTTGTGGTAAAAATTTTCTCCATATATGGCACATGTGTGCCACGTCCAAAAAAGCACTCCACTCGCTCAGAGAAAAGCGTTTTGGCACTTATAGAACACAATTAGTGTGATGTGCTTTATTGCTTGGCTCACACAACCGTTGTTCCAAAAAAGCACTTTATTCGCTCTCAAATACATTGTGAGCAAAGGATGATACGGCGCGTCATTGTAAACCAGCGGAAGGTGCCAGGAGGCTCATTCCAAGTGTGCCTGACGCAGCTTCTCATCCTGTTCTATCTGCAACAGTTTCGTGTGGCTGAGAAGCACTGCTGTGGAGTTACAGCTAAAATGAAAAAATGTGTTTCTCTCGCTGTGATAATGTTTTTCAAGCAATCTATAGGCTTTGTGGTAAAAATTTTCTCCATATATGGCACATGTGTGCCACGTCCAAAAAAGCACTCCACTCGCTCAGAGAAAAGCGTTTTGGCACTTATGGAACACATTTAGTGTGATGTGCTTTATTGCTTGGCTCACACAACCGTTGTTCCAAAAAAGCACTTTATTCGCTCTCAAATGCATTGTGAGCAAAGGATGATACGGCGCGTCATTGTAAACCAGCGGAAGGTGCCAGGAGGCTCATTCCAAGTGTGCCTGACGCAGCTTCTCATCCCGTTCTATCTGCAACAGTTTCGTGTGGCTGAGAAGCACTGCTGTGGAGTTACAGCTAAAATGAGAAAATGTGTTTCTCTCGCTGTGATAATGTATTTCAAGCAACCTATAGGCTTTGTGGTAAAAATTTTCTCCATATATGGCACATGTGTGCCACGTCCAAAAAAGCACTCCACTCGCTCAGAGAAAAGCGTTTTGGCACTTATGGAACACATTTAGTGTGATGTGCTTTATTGCTTGGCTCACACAACCGTTGTTCAAAAAAAGCCCTTTATTCGCTCTCAAATGCATTGTGAGCAAAGGATGATACGGCGCGTCATTGTAAACCAGCGGAAAGTGCCAGGAGGCTCATTCCAAGTGTGCCTGACGCAGCTTCTCATCCCGTTCTATCTGCAACAGTTTCGTGTGGCTGAGAAGCACTGCTGTGGAGTTACAGCTAAAATGAGAAAATGTGTTTCTCTCGCTGTGATAATGTATTTCAAGCAACCTACAGGCTTTGTGGTAAAAATTTTCTCCATATATGGCACATGTGTGCCACGTCCAAAAAAGCACTCCACTCGCTCAGAGAAAAGCGTTTTGGCACTTATGGAACACATTTAGTGTGATGTGCTTTATTGCTTGGCTCACACAACCGTTGTTCAAAAACAGCACTTTATTCGCTCTCAAATGCATTGTGAGCAAAGGATGATACGGCGCGTCATTGTAAACCAGCGGAAGGTGCCAGGAGGCTCATTCCAAGTGTGCCTGACGCAGCTTCTCATCCCGTTCTATCTGCAACAGTTTCGTGTGGCTGAGATGCACTGCTGTGGAGTTACAGCTAAAATGAGAAAATGTGTTTCTCTCGCTGTGATAATGTATTTCAAGCAACCTATAGGCTTTGTGGTAAAAATTTTCTCCATATATGGCACATGTGTGCCACGTCCAAAAAAGCACTCCACTCGCTCAGAGAAAAGCGTTTTGGCACTTATAGAACACAATTAGTGTGATGTGCTTTATTGCTTGGCTCACACAACCGTTGTTCCAAAAAAGCACTTTATTCGCTCTCAAATACATTGTGAGCAAAGGATGATACGGCGCGTCATTGTAAACCAGCGGAAGGTGCCAGGAGGCTCATTCCAAGTGTGCCTGACGCAGCTTCTCATCCCGTTCTATCTGCAACAGTTTCGTGTGGCTGAGAAGCACTGCTGTGGAGTTACAGCTAAAATGAGAAAATGTGTTTCTCTCGCTGTGATAATGTATTTCAAGCAACCTATAGGCTTTGTGGTAAAAATTTTCTCCATATATGGCACATGTGTGCCACGTCCAAAAAAGCACTCCACTCGCTCAGAGAAAAGCGTTTTGGCACTTATGGAACACATTTAGTGTGATGTGCTTTATTGCTTGGCTCACACAACCGTTGTTCAAAAAAAGCACTTTATTCGCTCTCAAATGCATTGTGAGCAAAGGATGATACGGCGCGTCATTGTAAACAGCGGAAGGTGCCAGGAGGCTCATTCCAAGTGTGCCTGACGCAGCTTCTCATCCCGTTCTATCTGCAACAGTTTCGTGTGGCTGAGATGCACTGCTGTGGAGTTACAGCTAAAATGAGAAAATGTGTTTCTCTCGCTGTGATAATGTACTTCAAGCATCCTATAGGCTTTGTGGTAAAAATTTTCTCCATATATGGCACATGTGTGCCACGTCCAAAAAAGCACTCCACTCGCTCAGAGAAAAGCGTTTTGGCACTTATAGAACACAATTAGTGTGATGTGCTTTATTGCTTGGCTCACACAACCGTTGTTCAAAAAAGCACTTTATTCGCTCTCAAATACATTGTGAGCAAAGGATGATACGGCGCGTCATTGTAAACCAGCGGAAGGTGCCAGGAGGCTCATTCCAAGTGTGCCTGACGCAGCTTCTCATCCCGTTCTATCTGCAACAGTTTCGTGTGGCTGAGAAGCACTGCTGTGGAGTTACAGCTAAAATGAGAAAATGTGTTTCTCTCGCTGTGATAATGTATTTCAAGCAACCTACAGGCTTTGTGGTAAAAATTTTCTCCATATATGGCACATGTGTGCCACGTCCAAAAAAGCACTCCACTCGCTCAGAGAAAAGCGTTTTGGCACTTATGGAACACATTTAGTGTGATGTGCTTTATTGCTTGGCTCACACAACCGTTGTTCAAAAACAGCACTTTATTCGCTCTCAAATGCATTGTGAGCAAAGGATGATACGGCGCGTCATTGTAAACCAGCGGAAGGTGCCAGGAGGCTCATTCCAAGTGTGCCTGACGCAGCTTCTCATCCCGTTCTATCTGCAACAGTTTCGTGTGGCTGAGAAGCACTGCTGTGGAGTTACAGCTAAAATGAGAAAATGTGTTTCTCTCGCTGTGATAATGTACTTCAAGCATCCTATAGGCTTTGTGGTAAAAATTTTCTCCATATATGGCACATGTGTGCCACGTCCAAAAGAGCACTCCACTCGCTCAGAGAAAAGCGTTTTGGCACTTATAGAACACAATTAGTGTGATGTGCTTTATTGCTTGGCTCACACAACCGTTGTTCAAAAAAGCACTTTATTCGCTCTCAAATACATTGTGAGCAAAGGATGATACGGCGCGTCATTGTAAACCAGCGGAAGGTGCCAGGAGGCTCATTCCAAGTGTGCCTGACGCAGCTTCTCATCCCGTTCTATCTGCAACAGTTTCGTGTGGCTGAGAAGCACTGCTGTGGAGTTACAGCTAAAATGAGAAAATGTGTTTCTCTCGCTGTGATAATGTATTTCAAGCAACCTATAGGCTTTGTGGTAAAAATTTTCTCCATATATGGCACATGTGTGCCACGTCCAAAAAAGCACTCCACTCGCTCAGAGAAAAGCGTTTTGGCACTTATGGAACACATTTAGTGTGATGTGCTTTATTGCTTGGCTCACACAACCGTTGTTCAAAAAAAGCCCTTTATTCGCTCTCAAATGCATTGTGAGCAAAGGATGATACGGCGCGTCATTGTAAACCAGCGGAAAGTGCCAGGAGGCTCATTCCAAGTGTGCCTGACGCAGCTTCTCATCCCGTTCTATCTGCAACAGTTTCGTGTGGCTGAGATGCACTGCTGTGGAGTTACAGCTAAAATGAGAAAATGTGTTTCTCTCGCTGTGATAATGTACTTCAAGCATCCTATAGGCTTTGTGGTAAAAATTTTCTCCATATATGGCACATGTGTGCCACGTCCAAAAAAGCACTCCACTCGCTCAGAGAAAAGCGTTTTGGCACTTATAGAACACAATTAGTGTGATGTGCTTTATTGCTTGGCTCACACAACCGTTGTTCAAAAAAGCACTTTATTCGCTCTCAAATACATTGTGAGCAAAGGATGATACGGCGCGTCATTGTAAACCAGCGGAAGGTGCCAGGAGGCTCATTCCAAGTGTGCCTGACGCAGCTTCTCATCCCGTTCTATCTGCAACAGTTTCGTGTGGCTGAGAAGCACTGCTGTGGAGTTACAGCTAAAATGAGAAAATGTGTTTCTCTCGCTGTGATAATGTATTTCAAGCAACCTACAGGCTTTGTGGTAAAAATTTTCTCCATATATGGCACATGTGTGCCACGTCCAAAAAAGCACTCCACTCGCTCAGAGAAAAGCGTTTTGGCACTTATGGAACACATTTAGTGTGATGTGCTTTATTGCTTGGCTCACACAACCGTTGTTCAAAAACAGCACTTTATTCGCTCTCAAATGCATTGTGAGCAAAGGATGATACGGCGCGTCATTGTAAACCAGCGGAAGGTGCCAGGAGGCTCATTCCAAGTGTGCCTGACGCAGCTTCTCATCCCGTTCTATCTGCAAGAGTTTCGTGTGGCTGAGAAGCACTGCTGTGGAGTTACAGCTAAAATGAGAAAATGTGTTTCTCTCGCTGTGATAATGTACTTCAAGCATCCTATAGGCTTTGTGGTAAAAATTTTCTCCATATATGGCACATGTGTGCCACGTCCAAAAGAGCACTCCACTCGCTCAGAGAAAAGCGTTTTGGCACTTATAGAACACAATTAGTGTGATGTGCTTTATTGCTTGGCTCACACAACCGTTGTTCAAAAAAGCACTTTATTCGCTCTCAAATACATTGTGAGCAAAGGATGATACGGCGCGTCATTGTAAACCAGCGGAAGGTGCCAGGAGGCTCATTCCAAGTGTGCCTGACGCAGCTTCTCATCCCGTTCTATCTGCAACAGTTTCGTGTGGCTGAGAAGCACTGCTGTGGAGTTACAGCTAAAATGAGAAAATGTGTTTCTCTCGCTGTGATAATGTATTGCAAGCAACCTATAGGCTTTGTGGTAAAAAATTTCTCCATATATGGCACATGTGTGCCACGTCCAAAAAAGCACTCCACTCGCTCAGAGAAAAGCGTTTTGGCACTTATGGAACACATTTAGTGTGATGTGCTTTATTGCTTGGCTCACACAACCGTTGTTCAAAAAAAGCCCTTTATTCGCTCTCAAATGCATTGTGAGCAAAGGATGATACGGCGCGTCATTGTAAACCAGCGGAAAGTGCCAGGAGGCTCATTCCAAGTGTGCCTGACGCAGCTTCTCATCCCGTTCTATCTGCAACAGTTTCGTGTGGCTGAGAAGCACTGCTGTGGAGTTACAGCTAAAATGAGAAAATGTGTTTCTCTCGCTGTGATAATGTATTTCAAGCAACCTACAGGCTTTGTGGTAAAAATTTTCTCCATATATGGCACATGTGTGCCACGTCCAAAAAAGCACTCCACTCGCTCAGAGAAAAGCGTTTTGGCACTTATGGAACACATTTAGTGTGATGTGCTTTATTGCTTGGCTCACACAACCGTTGTTCAAAAACAGCACTTTATTCGCTCTCAAATGCATTGTGAGCAAAGGATGATACGGCGCGTCATTGTAAACCAGCGGAAGGTGCCAGGAGGCTCATTCCAAGTGTGCCTGACGCAGCTTCTCATCCCGTTCTATCTGCAACAGTTTCGTGTGGCTGAGATGCACTGCTGTGGAGTTACAGCTAAAATGAGAAAATGTGTTTCTCTCGCTGTGATAATGTATTTCAAGCAACCTATAGGCTTTGTGGTAAAAATTTTCTCCATATATGGCACATGTGTGCCACGTCCAAAAAAGCACTCCACTCGCTCAGAGAAAAGCGTTTTGGCACTTATAGAACACAATTAGTGTGATGTGCTTTATTGCTTGGCTCACACAACCGTTGTTCCAAAAAAGCACTTTATTCGCTCTCAAATACATTGTGAGCAAAGGATGATACGGTGCGTCATTGTAAACCAGCGGAAGGTGCCAGGAGGCTCATTCCAAGTGTGCCTGACGCAGCTTCTCATCCTGTTCTATCTGCAACAGTTTCGTGTGGCTGAGAAGCACTGCTGTGGAGTTACAGCTAAAATGAAAAAATGTGTTTCTCTCGCTGTGATAATGTTTTTCAAGCAATCTATAGGCTTTGTGGTAAAAATTTTCTCCATATATGGCACATGTGTGCCACGTCCAAAAAAGCACTCCACTCGCTCAGAGAAAAGCGTTTTGGCACTTATGGAACACATTTAGTGTGATGTGCTTTATTGCTTGGCTCACACAACCGTTGTTCCAAAAAAGCACTTTATTCGCTCTCAAATGCATTGTGAGCAAAGGATGATACGGCGCGTCATTGTAAACCAGCGGAAGGTGCCAGGAGGCTCATTCCAAGTGTGCCTGACGCAGCTTCTCATCCCGTTCTATCTGCAACAGTTTCGTGTGGCTGAGAAGCACTGCTGTGGAGTTACAGCTAAAATGAGAAAATGTGTTTCTCTCGCTGTGATAATGTATTTCAAGCAACCTATAGGCTTTGTGGTAAAAATTTTCTCCATATATGGCACATGTGTGCCACGTCCAAAAAAGCACTCCACTCGCTCAGAGAAAAGCGTTTTGGCACTTATGGAACACATTTAGTGTGATGTGCTTTATTGCTTGGCTCACACAACCGTTGTTCAAAAAAAGCCCTTTATTCGCTCTCAAATGCATTGTGAGCAAAGGATGATACGGCGCGTCATTGTAAACCAGCGGAAAGTGCCAGGAGGCTCATTCCAAGTGTGCCTGACGCAGCTTCTCATCCCGTTCTATCTGCAACAGTTTCGTGTGGCTGAGAAGCACTGCTGTGGAGTTACAGCTAAAATGAGAAAATGTGTTTCTCTCGCTGTGATAATGTATTTCAAGCAACCTACAGGCTTTGTGGTAAAAATTTTCTCCATATATGGCACATGTGTGCCACGTCCAAAAAAGCACTCCACTCGCTCAGAGAAAAGCGTTTTGGCACTTATGGAACACATTTAGTGTGATGTGCTTTATTGCTTGGCTCACACAACCGTTGTTCAAAAACAGCACTTTATTCGCTCTCAAATGCATTGTGAGCAAAGGATGATACGGCGCGTCATTGTAAACCAGCGGAAGGTGCCAGGAGGCTCATTCCAAGTGTGCCTGACGCAGCTTCTCATCCCGTTCTATCTGCAACAGTTTCGTGTGGCTGAGATGCACTGCTGTGGAGTTACAGCTAAAATGAGAAAATGTGTTTCTCTCGCTGTGATAATGTATTAAGCAACCTATAGGCTTTGTGGTAAAAATTTTCTCCATATATGGCACATGTGTGCCACGTCCAAAAAAGCACTCCACTCGCTCAGAGAAAAGCGTTTTGGCACTTATAGAACACAATTAGTGTGATGTGCTTTATTGCTTGGCTCACACAACCGTTGTTCCAAAAAAGCACTTTATTCGCTCTCAAATACATTGTGAGCAAAGGATGATACGGCGCGTCATTGTAAACCAGCGGAAGGTGCCAGGAGGCTCATTCCAAGTGTGCCTGACGCAGCTTCTCATCCCGTTCTATCTGCAACAGTTTCGTGTGGCTGAGAAGCACTGCTGTGGAGTTACAGCTAAAATGAGAAAATGTGTTTCTCTCGCTGTGATAATGTATTTCAAGCAACCTATAGGCTTTGTGGTAAAAATTTTCTCCATATATGGCACATGTGTGCCACGTCCAAAAAAGCACTCCACTCGCTCAGAGAAAAGCGTTTTGGCACTTATGGAACACATTTAGTGTGATGTGCTTTATTGCTTGGCTCACACAACCGTTGTTCCAAAAAAGCACTTTATTCGCTCTCAAATGCATTGTGAGCAAAGGATGATACGGCGCGTCATTGTAAACCAGCGGAAGGTGCCAGGAGGCTCATTCCAAGTGTGCCTGACGCAGCTTCTCATCCCGTTCTATCTGCAACAGTTTCGTGTGGCTGAGAAGCACTGCTGTGGAGTTACAGCTAAAATGAGAAAATGTGTTCCTCTCGCTGTGATAATGTATTTCAAGCAACCTACAGGCTTTGTGGTAAAAATGTTCTCCATATATGGCACATGTGTGCCACGTCCAAAAAAGCACTCCACTCGCTCAGAGAAAAGCGTTTTGGCACATATGGAACACATTTAGTGTGATGTGCTTTATTGCTTGGCTCACACAACCGTTGTTCCAAAAAAGCACTTTATTCGCTCTCAAATGCATTGTGAGCAAAGGATGATACGGCGCGTCATTGTAAACCAGCGGAAGGTGCCAGGAGGCTCATTCCAAGTGTGCCTGACGCAGCTTCTCATCCCGTTCTATCTGCAACAGTTTCGTGTGGCTGAGAAGCACTGCTGTGGAGTTACAGCTAAAATGAGAAAATGTGTTTCTCTCGCTGTGATAATGTATTTCAAGCAACCTATAGGCTTTGTGGTAAAAATTTTCTCCATATATGGCACATGTGTGCCACGTCCAAAAAAGCACTCCACTCGCTCAGAGAAAAGCGTTTTGGCACTTATGGAACACATTTAGTGTGATGTGCTTTATTGCTTGGCTCACACAACCGTTGTTCAAAAAAAGCCCTTTATTCGCTCTCAAATGCATTGTGAGCAAAGGATGATACGGCGCGTCATTGTAAACCAGCGGAAAGTGCCAGGAGGCTCATTCCAAGTGTGCCTGACGCAGCTTCTCATCCCGTTCTATCTGCAACAGTTTCGTGTGGCTGAGAAGCACTGCTGTGGAGTTACAGCTAAAATGAGAAAATGTGTTTCTCTCGCTGTGATAAT
The DNA here is from genome assembly GCF_030265055.1 of Doryrhamphus excisus. NCBI lineage: Eukaryota > Metazoa > Chordata > Actinopteri > Syngnathiformes > Syngnathidae > Doryrhamphus > Doryrhamphus excisus. The sequence continues at coordinate 18,868,613 of NC_080475.1, read as the reverse complement.
GTATTTCAAGCAACCTACAGGCTTTGTGGTAAAAATTTTCTCCATATATGGCACATGTGTGCCACGTCCAAAAAAGCACTCCACTCGCTCAGAGAAAAGCGTTTTGGCACTTATGGAACACATTTAGTGTGATGTGCTTTATTGCTTGGCTCACACAACCGTTGTTCAAAAACAGCACTTTATTCGCTCTCAAATGCATTGTGAGCAAAGGATGATACGGCGCGTCATTGTAAACCAGCGGAAGGTGCCAGGAGGCTCATTCCAAGTGTGCCTGACGCAGCTTCTCATCCCGTTCTATCTGCAACAGTTTCGTGTGGCTGAGATGCACTGCTGTGGAGTTACAGCTAAAATGAGAAAATGTGTTTCTCTCGCTGTGATAATGTATTTCAAGCAACCTATAGGCTTTGTGGTAAAAATTTTCTCCATATATGGCACATGTGTGCCACGTCCAAAAAAGCACTCCACTCGCTCAGAGAAAAGCGTTTTGGCACTTATAGAACACAATTAGTGTGATGTGCTTTATTGCTTGGCTCACACAACCGTTGTTCCAAAAAAGCACTTAATTCGCTCTCAAATACATTGTGAGCAAAGGATGATACGGCGCGTCATTGTAAACCAGCGGAAGGTGCCAGGAGGCTCATTCCAAGTGTGCCTGACGCAGCTTCTCATCCCGTTCTATCTGCAACAGTTTCGTGTGGCTGAGAAGCACTGCTGTGGAGTTACAGCTAAAATGAGAAAATGTGTTTCTCTCGCTGTGATAATGTATTTCAAGCAACCTATAGGCTTTGTGGTAAAAATTTTCTCCATATATGGCACATGTGTGCCACGTCCAAAAAAGCACTCCACTCGCTCAGAGAAAAGCGTTTTGGCACTTATGGAACACATTTAGTGTGATGTGCTTTATTGCTTGGCTCACACAACCGTTGTTCCAAAAAAGCACTTTATTCGCTCTCAAATGCATTGTGAGCAAAGGATGATACGGCGCGTCATTGTAAACCAGCGGAAGGTGCCAGGAGGCTCATTCCAAGTGTGCCTGACGCAGCTTCTCATCCCGTTCTATCTGCAACAGTTTCGTGTGGCTGAGAAGCACTGCTGTGGAGTTACAGCTAAAATGAGAAAATGTGTTCCTCTCGCTGTGATAATGTATTTCAAGCAACCTATAGGCTTTGTGGTAAAAATTTTCTCCATATATGGCACATGTGTGCCACGTCCAAAAAAGCACTCCACTCGCTCAGAGAAAAGCGTTTTGGCACTTATGGAACACATTTAGTGTGATGTGCTTTATTGCTTGGCTCACACAACCGTTGTTCAAAAACAGCACTTTATTCGCTCTCAAATGCATTGTGAGCAAAGGATGATACGGCGCGTCATTGTAAACCAGCGGAAGGTGCCAGGAGGCTCATTCCAAGTGTGCCTGACGCAGCTTCTCATCCCGTTCTATCTGCAACAGTTTCGTGTGGCTGAGATGCACTGCTGTGGAGTTACAGCTAAAATGAGAAAATGTGTTTCTCTCGCTGTGATAATGTATTTCAAGCAACCTATAGGCTTTGTGGTAAAAATTTTCTCCATATATGGCACATGTGTGCCACGTCCAAAAAAGCACTCCACTCGCTCAGAGAAAAGCGTTTTGGCACTTATAGAACACAATTAGTGTGATGTGCTTTATTGCTTGGCTCACACAACCGTTGTTCCAAAAAAGCACTTAATTCGCTCTCAAATACATTGTGAGCAAAGGATGATACGGCGCGTCATTGTAAACCAACGGAAGGTGCCAGGAGGCTCATTCCAAGTGTGCCTGACGCAGCTTCTCATCCCGTTCTATCTGCAACAGTTTCGTGTGGCTGAGAAGCACTGCTGTGGAGTTACAGCTAAAATGAGAAAATGTGTTTCTCTCGCTGTGATAATGTATTTCAAGCAACCTATAGGCTTTGTGGTAAAAATTTTCTCCATATATGGCACATGTGTGCCACGTCCAAAAAAGCACTCCACTCGCTCAGAGAAAAGCGTTTTGGCACTTATGGAACACATTTAGTGTGATGTGCTTTATTGCTTGGCTCACACAACCGTTGTTCCAAAAAAGCACTTTATTCGCTCTCAAATGCATTGTGAGCAAAGGATGATACGGCGCGTCATTGTAAACCAGCGGAAGGTGCCAGGAGGCTCATTCCAAGTGTGCCTGACGCAGCTTCTCATCCCGTTCTATCTGCAACAGTTTCGTGTGGCTGAGAAGCACTGCTGTGGAGTTACAGCTAAAATGAGAAAATGTGTTCCTCTCGCTGTGATAATGTATTTCAAGCAACCTATAGGCTTTGTGGTAAAAATTTTCTCCATATATGGCACATGTGTGCCACGTCCAAAAAAGCACTCCACTCGCTCAGAGAAAAGCGTTTTGGCACTTATGGAACACATTTAGTGTGATGTGCTTTATGCTTGGCTCACACAACCGTTGTTCAAAAAAAGCACTTTATTCGCTCTCAAATGCATTGTGAGCAAAGGATGATACGGCGCGTCATTGTAAACAGCGGAAGGTGCCAGGAGGCTCATTCCAAGTGTGCCTGACGCAGCTTCTCATCCCGTTCTATCTGCAACAGTTTCGTGTGGCTGAGATGCACTGCTGTGGAGTTACAGCTAAAATGAGAAAATGTGTTTCTCTCGCTGTGATAATGTACTTCAAGCATCCTATAGGCTTTGTGGTAAAAATTTTCTCCATATATGGCACATGTGTGCCACGTCCAAAAAAGCACTCCACTCGCTCAGAGAAAAGCGTTTTGGCACTTATAGAACACAATTAGTGTGATGTGCTTTATTGCTTGGCTCACACAACCGTTGTTCAAAAAAGCACTTTATTCGCTCTCAAATACATTGTGAGCAAAGGATGATACGGCGCGTCATTGTAAACCAGCGGAAGGTGCCAGGAGGCTCATTCCAAGTGTGCCTGACGCAGCTTCTCATCCCGTTCTATCTGCAACAGTTTCGTGTGGCTGAGAAGCACTGCTGTGGAGTTACAGCTAAAATGAGAAAATGTGTTTCTCTCGCTGTGATAATGTATTTCAAGCAACCTACAGGCTTTGTGGTAAAAATTTTCTCCATATATGGCACATGTGTGCCACGTCCAAAAAAGCACTCCACTCGCTCAGAGAAAAGCGTTTTGGCACTTATGGAACACATTTAGTGTGATGTGCTTTATTGCTTGGCTCACACAACCGTTGTTCAAAAACAGCACTTTATTCGCTCTCAAATGCATTGTGAGCAAAGGATGATACGGCGCGTCATTGTAAACCAGCGGAAGGTGCCAGGAGGCTCATTCCAAGTGTGCCTGACGCAGCTTCTCATCCCGTTCTATCTGCAACAGTCTCGTGTGGCTGAGAAGCACTGCTGTGGAGTTACAGCTAAAATGAGAAAATGTGTTTCTCTCGCTGTGATAATGTATTTCAAGCAACCTACAGGCTTTGTGGTAAAAATTTTCTCCATATATGGCACATGTGTGCCACGTCCAAAAAAGCACTCCACTCGCTCAGAGAAAAGCGTTTTGGCACTTATGGAACACATTTAGTGTGATGTGCTTTATTGCTTGGCTCACACAACCGTTGTTCAAAAACAGCACTTTATTCGCTCTCAAATGCATTGTGAGCAAAGGATGATACGGCGCGTCATTGTAAACCAGCGGAAGGTGCCAGGAGGCTCATTCCAAGTGTGCCTGACGCAGCTTCTCATCCCGTTCTATCTGCAACAGTTTCGTGTGGCTGAGAAGCACTGCTGTGGAGTTACAGCTAAAATGAGAAAATGTGTTTCTCTCGCTGTGATAATGTATTTCAAGCAACCTACAGGCTTTGTGGTAAAAATTTTCTCCATATATGGCACATGTGTGCCACGTCCAAAAAAGCACTCCACTCGCTCAGAGAAAAGCGTTTTGGCACTTATGGAACACATTTAGTGTGATGTGCTTTATTGCTTGGCTCACACAACCGTTGTTCAAAAACAGCACTTTATTCGCTCTCAAATGCATTGTGAGCAAAGGATGATACGGCCCGTCATTGTAAACCAGTGGAAGGTGCCAGGAGGCTCATTCCAAGTGTGCCTGACGCAGCTTCTCATCCCGTTCTATCTGCAACAGTTTCGTGTGGCTGAGATGCACTGCTGTGGAGTTACAGCTAAAATGAGAAAATGTGTTTCTCTCGCTGTGATAATGTATTTCAAGCAACCTATAGGCTTTGTGGTAAAAATTTTCTCCATATATGGCACATGTGTGCCACGTCCAAAAAAGCACTCCACTCGCTCAGAGAAAAGCGTTTTGGCACTTATAGAACACAATTAGTGTGATGTGCTTTATTGCTTGGCTCACACAACCGTTGTTCCAAAAAAGCACTTTATTCGCTCTCAAATACATTGTGAGCAAAGGATGATACGGCGCGTCATTGTAAACCAGCGGAAGGTGCCAGGAGGCTCATTCCAAGTGTGCCTGACGCAGCTTCTCATCCCGTTCTATCTGCAACAGTTTCGTGTGGCTGAGAAGCACTGCTGTGGAGTTACAGCTAAAATGAGAAAATGTGTTTCTCTCGCTGTGATAATGTATTTCAAGCAACCTATAGGCTTTGTGGTAAAAATTTTCTCCATATATGGCACATGTGTGCCACGTCCAAAAAAGCACTCCACTCGCTCAGAGAAAAGCGTTTTGGCACTTATGGAACACATTTAGTGTGATGTGCTTTATTGCTTGGCTCACACAACCGTTGTTCCAAAAAAGCACTTTATTCGCTCTCAAATGCATTGTGAGCAAAGGATGATACGGCGCGTCATTGTAAACCAGCGGAAGGTGCCAGGAGGCTCATTCCAAGTGTGCCTGACGCAGCTTCTCATCCCGTTCTATCTGCAACAGTTTCGTGTGGCTGAGAAGCACTGCTGTGGAGTTACAGCTAAAATGAGAAAATGTGTTTCTCTCGCTGTGATAATGTATTTCAAGCAACCTATAAGCTTTGTGGTAAAAATTTTCTCCATATATGGCACATGTGTGCCACGTCCAAAAAAGCACTCCACTCGCTCAGAGAAAAGCGTTTTGGCACTTATGGAACACATTTAGTGTGATGTGCTTTAATGCTTGGCTCACACAACCGTTGTTCCAAAAAAGCACTTTATTCGCTCTCAAATGCATTGTGAGCAAAGGATGATACGGCGCGTCATTGTAAACCAGCGGAAAGTGCCAGGAGGCTCATTCCAAGTGTGCCTGACGCAGCTTCTCATCCCGTTCTATCTGCAACAGTTTCGTGTGGCTGAGAAGCACTGCTGTGGAGTTACAGCTAAAATGAGAAAATGTGTTTCTCTCGCTGTGATAATGTATTTCAAGCAACCTACAGGCTTTGTGGTAAAAATTTTCTCCATATATGGCACATGTGTGGCACGTCCAAAAAAGCACTCCACTCGCTCAGAGAAAAGCGTTTTGGCACTTATGGAACACATTTAGTGTGATGTGCTTTATTGCTTGGCTCACACAACCGTTGTTCAAAAACAGCACTTTATTCGCTCTCAAATGCATTGTGAGCAAAGGATGATACGGCGCGTCATTGTAAACCAGCGGAAGGTGCCAGGAGGCTCATTCCAAGTGTGCCTGACGCAGCTTCTCATCCCGTTCTTTCTGCAACAGTTTCGTGTGGCTGAGATGCACTGCTGTGGAGTTACAGCTAAAATGAGAAAATGTGTTTCTCTCGCTGTGATAATGTATTTCAAGCAACCTATAGGCTTTGTGGTAAAAATTTTCTCCATATATGGCACATGTGTGCCACGTCCAAAAAAGCACTCCACTCGCTCAGAGAAAAGCGTTTTGGCACTTATGGAACACATTTAGTGTGATGTGCTTTATTGCTTGGCTCACACAACCGTTGTTCAAAAAAAGCCCTTTATTCGCTCTCAAATGCATTGTGAGCAAAGGATGATACGGCGCGTCATTGTAAACCAGCGGAAAGTGCCAGGAGGCTCATTCCAAGTGTGCCTGACGCAGCTTCTCATCCCGTTCTATCTGCAACAGTTTCGTGTGGCTGAGAAGCACTGCTGTGGAGTTACAGCTAAAATGAGAAAATGTGTTTCTCTCGCTGTGATAATGTATTTCAAGCAACCTACAGGCTTTGTGGTAAAAATTTTCTCCATATATGGCACATGTGTGCCACGTCCAAAAAAGCACTCCACTCGCTCAGAGAAAAGCGTTTTGGCACTTATGGAACACATTTAGTGTGATGTGCTTTATTGCTTGGCTCACACAACCGTTGTTCAAAAACAGCACTTTATTCGCTCTCAAATGCATTGTGAGCAAAGGATGATACGGCGCGTCATTGTAAACCAGCGGAAGGTGCCAGGAGGCTCATTCCAAGTGTGCCTGACGCAGCTTCTCATCCCGTTCTATCTGCAACAGTTTCGTGTGGCTGAGAAGCACTGCTGTGGAGTTACAGCTAAAATGAGAAAATGTGTTTCTCTCGCTGTGATAATGTACTTCAAGCATCCTATAGGCTTTGTGGTAAAAATTTTCTCCATATATGGCACATGTGTGCCACGTCCAAAAAAGCACTCCACTCGCTCAGAGAAAAGCGTTTTGGCACTTATAGAACACAATTAGTGTGATGTGCTTTATTGCTTGGCTCACACAACCGTTGTTCAAAAAAGCACTTTATTCGCTCTCAAATACATTGTGAGCAAAGGATGATACGGCGTGTCATTGTAAACCAGCGGAAGGTGCCAGGAGGCTCATTCCAAGTGTGCCTGACGCAGCTTCTCATCCCGTTCTATCTGCAACAGTTTCGTGTGGCTGAGAAGCACTGCTGTGGAGTTACAGCTAAAATGAGAAAATGTGTTTCTCTCGCTGTGATAATGTATTTCAAGCAACCTACAGGCTTTGTGGTAAAAATTTTCTCCATATATGGCACATGTGTGCCACGTCCAAAAAAGCACTCCACTCGCTCAGAGAAAAGCGTTTTGGCACTTATGGAACACATTTAGTGTGATGTGCTTTATTGCTTGGCTCACACAACCGTTGTTCAAAAACAGCACTTTATTCGCTCTCAAATGCATTGTGAGCAAAGGATGATACGGCGCGTCATTGTAAACCAGCGGAAGGTGCCAGGAGGCTCATTCCAAGTGTGCCTGACGCAGCTTCTCATCCCGTTCTATCTGCAACAGTTTCGTGTGGCTGAGAAGCACTGCTGTGGAGTTACAGCTAAAATGAGAAAATGTGTTTCTCTCGCTGTGATAATGTACTTCAAGCATCCTATAGGCTTTGTGGTAAAAATTTTCTCCATATATGGCACATGTGTGCCACGTCCAAAAGAGCACTCCACTCGCTCAGAGAAAAGCGTTTTGGCACTTATAGAACACAATTAGTGTGATGTGCTTTATTGCTTGGCTCACACAACCGTTGTTCAAAAAAGCACTTTATTCGCTCTCAAATACATTGTGAGCAAAGGATGATACGGCGCGTCATTGTAAACCAGCGGAAGGTGCCAGGAGGCTCATTCCAAGTGTGCCTGACGCAGCTTCTCATCCCATTCTATCTGCAACAGTTTCGTGTGGCTGAGAAGCACTGCTGTGGAGTTACAGCTAAAATGAGAAAATGTGTTTCTCTCGCTGTGATAATGTATTTCAAGCAACCTATAGGCTTTGTGGTAAAAATTTTCTCCATATATGGCACATGTGTGCCACGTCCAAAAAAGCACTCCACTCGCTCAGAGAAAAGCGTTTTGGCACTTATGGAACACATTTAGTGTGATGTGCTTTAATGCTTGGCTCACACAACCGTTGTTCCAAAAAAGCACTTTATTCGCTCTCAAATGCATTGTGAGCAAAGGATGATACGGCGCGTCATTGTAAACCAGCGGAAGGTGCCAGGAGGCTCATTCCAAGTGTGCCTGACGCAGCTTCTCATCCTGTTCTATCTGCAACAGTTTCGTGTGGCTGAGAAGCACTGCTGTGGAGTTACAGCTAAAATGAAAAAATGTGTTTCTCTCGCTGTGATAATGTTTTTCAAGCAACCTATAGGCTTTGTGGTAAAAATTTTCTCCATATATGGCACATGTGTGCCACGTCCAAAAAAGCACTCCACTCGCTCAGAGAAAAGCGTTTTGGCACTTATGGAACACATTTAGTGTGATGTGCTTTATTGCTTGGCTCACACAACCGTTGTTCCAAAAAAGCACTTTATTCGCTCTCAAATGCATTGTGAGCAAAGGATGATACGGCGCGTCATTGTAAACCAGCGGAAGGTGCCAGGAGGCTCATTCCAAGTGTGCCTGACGCAGCTTCTCATCCCGTTCTATCTGCAACAGTTTCGTGTGGCTGAGAAGCACTGCTGTGGAGTTACAGCTAAAATGAGAAAATGTGTTTCTCTCGCTGTGATAATGTATTTCAAGCAACCTATAGGCTTTTTGGTAAAAATTTTCTCCATATATGGCACATGTGTGCCACGTCCAAAAAAGCACTCCACTCGCTCAGAGAAAAGCGTTTTGGCACTTATGGAACACATTTAGTGTGATGTGCTTTATTGCTTGGCTCACACAACCGTTGTTCAAAAAAAGCCCTTTATTCGCTCTCAAATGCATTGTGAGCAAAGGATGATACGGCGCGTCATTGTAAACCAGCGGAAGGTGCCAGGAGGCTCATTCCAAGTGTGCCTGACGCAGCTTCTCATCCCGTTCTATCTGCAACAGTTTCGTGTGGCTGAGAAGCACTGCTGTGGAGTTACAGCTAAAATGAGAAAATGTGTTTCTCTCGCTGTGATAATGTATTTCAAGCAACCTACAGGCTTTGTGGTAAAAATTTTCTCCATATATGGCACATGTGTGCCACGTCCAAAAAAGCACTCCACTCGCTCAGAGAAAAGCGTTTTGGCACTTATGGAACACATTTAGTGTGATGTGCTTTATTGCTTGGCTCACACAACCGTTGTTCAAAAACAGCACTTTATTCGCTCTCAAATGCATTGTGAGCAAAGGATGATACGGCGCGTCATTGTAAACCAGCGGAAGGTGCCAGGAGGCTCATTCCAAGTGTGCCTGACGCAGCTTCTCATCCCGTTCTATCTGCAACAGTTTCGTGTGGCTGAGATGCACTGCTGTGGAGTTACAGCTAAAATGAGAAAATGTGTTTCTCTCGCTGTGATAATGTACTTCAAGCATCCTATAGGCTTTGTGGTAAAAATTTTCTCCATATATGGCACATGTGTGCCACGTCCAAAAAAGCACTCCACTCGCTCAGAGAAAAGCGTTTTGGCACTTATAGAACACAATTAGTGTGATGTGCTTTATTGCTTGGCTCACACAACCGTTGTTCCAAAAAAGCACTTTATTCGCTCTCAAATACATTGTGAGCAAAGGATGATACGGCGCGTCATTGTAAACCAGCGGAAGGTGCCAGGAGGCTCATTCCAAGTGTGCCTGACGCAGCTTCTCATCCCGTTCTATCTGCAACAGTTTCGTGTGGCTGAGAAGCACTGCTGTGGAGTTACAGCTAAAATGAGAAAATGTGTTTCTCTCGCTGTGATAATGTATTTCAAGCAACCTATAGGCTTTGTGGTAAAAATTTTCTCCATATATGGCACATGTGTGCCACGTCCAAAAAAGCACTCCACTCGCTCAGAGAAGAGCGTTTTGGCACTTATGGAACACATTTAGTGTGATGTGCTTTATTGCTTGGCTCACACAACCGTTGTTCCAAAAAAGCACTTTATTCGCTCTCAAATGCATTGTGAGCAAAGGATGATACGGCGCGTCATTGTAAACCAGCGGAAGGTGCCAGGAGGCTCATTCCAAGTGTGCCTGACGCAGCTTCTCATCCCGTTCTATCTGCAACAGTTTCGTGTGGCTGAGAAGCACTGCTGTGGAGTTACAGCTAAAATGAGAAAATGTGTTTCTCTCGCTGTGATAATGTATTTCAAGCAACCTATAGGCTTTGTGGTAAAAATTTTCTCCATATATGGCACATGTGTGCCACGTCCAAAAAAGCACTCCACTCGCTCAGAGAAAAGCGTTTTGGCACTTATAGAACACAATTAGTGTGATGTGCTTTATTGCTTGGCTCACACAACCGTTGTTCCAAAAAAGCACTTTATTCGCTCTCAAATACATTGTGAGCAAAGGATGATACGGCGCGTCATTGTAAACCAGCGGAAGGTGCCAGGAGGCTCATTCCAAGTGTGCCTGACGCAGCTTCTCATCCCGTTCTATCTGCAACAGTTTCGTGTGGCTGAGAAGCACTGCTGTGGAGTTACAGCTAAAATGAGAAAATGTGTTTCTCTCGCTGTGATAATGTATTTCAAGCAACCTATAGGCTTTTTGGTAAAAATTTTCTCCATATATGGCACATGTGTGCCACGTCCAAAAAAGCACTCCACTCGCTCAGAGAAAAGCGTTTTGGCACTTATGGAACACATTTAGTGTGATGTGCTTTATTGCTTGGCTCACACAACCGTTGTTCAAAAAAAGCCCTTTATTCGCTCTCAAATGCATTGTGAGCAAAGGATGATACGGCGCGTCATTGTAAACCAGCGGAAGGTGCCAGGAGGCTCATTCCAAGTGTGCCTGACGCAGCTTCTCATCCCGTTCTATCTGCAACAGTTTCGTGTGGCTGAGAAGCACTGCTGTGGAGTTACAGCTAAAATGAGAAAATGTGTTTCTCTCGCTGTGATAATGTATTTCAAGCAACCTACAGGCTTTGTGGTAAAAATTTTCTCCATATATGGCACATGTGTGCCACGTCCAAAAAAGCACTCCACTCGCTCAGAGAAAAGCGTTTTGGCACTTATGGAACACATTTAGTGTGATGTGCTTTATTGCTTGGCTCACACAACCGTTGTTCAAAAACAGCACTTTATTCGCTCTCAAATGCATTGTGAGCAAAGGATGATACGGCGCGTCATTGTAAACCAGCGGAAGGTGCCAGGAGGCTCATTCCAAGTATGCCTGACGCAGCTTCTCATCCCGTTCTATCTGCAACAGTTTCGTGTGGCTGAGATGCACTGCTGTGGAGTTACAGCTAAAATGAGAAAATGTGTTTCTCTCGCTGTGATAATGTACTTCAAGCATCCTATAGGCTTTGTGGTAAAAATTTTCTCCATATATGGCACATGTGTGCCACGTCCAAAAAAGCACTCCACTCGCTCAGAGAAAAGCGTTTTGGCACTTATGGAACACATTTAGTGTGATGTGCTTTATTGCTTGGCTCACACAACCGTTGTTCCAAAAAAGCACTTTATTCGCTCTCAAATACATTGTGAGCAAAGGATGATACGGCGCGTCATTGTAAACCAGCGGAAGGTGCCAGGAGGCTCATTCCAAGTGTGCCTGACGCAGCTTCTCATCCCGTTCTATCTGCAACAGTTTCGTGTGGCTGAGAAGCACTGCTGTGGAGTTACAGCTAAAATGAGAAAATGTGTTTCTCTCGCTGTGATAATGTATTTCAAGCAACCTATAGGCTTTTTGGTAAAAATTTTCTCCATATATGGCACATGTGTGCCACGTCCAAAAAAGCACTCCACTCGCTCAGAGAAAAGCGTTTTGGCACTTATGGAACACATTTAGTGTGATGTGCTTTATTGCTTGGCTCACACAACCGTTGTTCAAAAAAAGCCCTTTATTCGCTCTCAAATGCATTGTGAGCAAAGGATGATACGGCGCGTCATTGTAAACCAGCGGAAGGTGCCAGGAGGCTCATTCCAAGTGTGCCTGACGCAGCTTCTCATCCCGTTCTATCTGCAACAGTTTCGTGTGGCTGAGAAGCACTGCTGTGGAGTTACAGCTAAAATGAGAAAATGTGTTTCTCTCGCTGTGATAATGTATTTCAAGCAACCTACAGGCTTTGTGGTAAAAATTTTCTCCATATATGGCACATGTGTGCCACGTCCAAAAAAGCACTCCACTCGCTCAGAGAAAAGCGTTTTGGCACTTATGGAACACATTTAGTGTGATGTGCTTTATTGCTTGGCTCACACAACCGTTGTTCCAAAAAAGCACTTTATTCGCTCTCAAATGCATTGTGAGCAAAGGATGATACGGCGCGTCATTGTAAACCAGCGGAAGGTGCCAGGAGGCTCATTCCAAGTGTGCCTGACGCAGCTTCTCATCCCGTTCTATCTGCAACAGTTTCGTGTGGCTGAGAAGCACTGCTGTGGAGTTACAGCTAAAATGAGAAAATGTGTTTCTCTCGCTGTGATAATGTATTTCAAGCAACCTATAGGCTTTGTGGTAAAAATTTTCTCCATATATGGCACATGTGTGCCACGTCCAAAAAAGCACTCAACTCGCTCTGAGAAAAGCGTTTTGGCACTTATGGAACACATTTAGTGTGATTTGCTTTATTGCTTTGTACACACAACCATTGTTCAAAAATGCACTTTATTCGCTCTCAAACACATTGCGGGCAAAGGATGTTACGGCCGTTCCTTGTGAGCCAGCGGAAGGTGCCAGGAGGCTCATTCAAAGTTTGCCTGGCGCAGCTTCGCATCCCATACTATAAGCAGCAGTTTCACGTGGCTGAGAAGTACTGCTGTGGAGTTAGAGCGAAAATGAGACAAAGTGTTTCACTTGCTGTGATAATGTATTTCAAGCAACCCATAGGCTTTGTTGTAAAAATGTTCTCCATATATGGCACATGTGTGCCACGTCCAAAAAAAGCACTCCACTCGCTCAGAGAAGACCTCCGAAGAGCGTTTTGGCACTTATGGAACACATTTATAAGATGTGCTTTATTGCTCTGCACACACAACCATTGTTCGAAAACGCACTTTATTAACTCTGAAAGACATTGCGGGCAAAGATTGTTACGGCCGTTACTTGTGAACCAGCGGAAGGTGCCAAGACGCTCATTCCAAGTGTGCCTGGCCCAGCTTCGCATCCCGTTCAATCTGCCACAGTTTCATGTTGCTGAGAAGCGCTGCTGTGGAGTTAGAGCGAAAATGAGACAAAGTGTTTCACTTGCTGTGATAATGTATTTCAAGCAAGCTATAGGCTTTGTGGTGAAAATTTTTTACATTCAAGGCACTTTGTGTGCCACGTCCAAAAAAGCACTCCACTCGCTCAGAGAAGGCCTCCGAAGAGCGTTTTGGCACTTATGGAACACATTTAGTGTGATTTGCTTTATTGCTTTGTACACACAACCATTGTTCGAAAACGCACTTTATTAACTCTGAAAGACATTGCAGGCAAAGATTGTTACGGCCGTTACTTGTGAGCCAACGGAAGGTGCCAAGACGCCCATTCCAAGTGTGCCTGGCGCAGCTTCGCATCCCGTTCAATCTGCCACAGTTTCATGTTGCTGAGAAGCACTGCTGTGGAGTTAGAGCGAAAATGAGACAAAGTGTTTCACTTGCTGTGATAATGTATTTCAAGCAAGCTATAGGCTTTGTGGTAAAAAATTTCTACATTCAAGGCACTTTGTGTGCCACGTCCAAAAAAGCACTCCACTCGCTCAGAGAAGGCCTCCGAAGAGCGTTTTGGCACTTATGGAACACATTTAGTGTGATTTGCTTTATTGCTTGGTACACACAACCATTGTTCGAAAATGCACTTTATTCGCTCTCAAACATATTGCGGGCAAAGGATGTTACGGCCGTTCATTGTGAGCCCAACGGAAAGTGCCAGGGGCCTTTTTTAATTGTGCCTGGCGCAGCATCGCATCCCATACTATCTGCAGCAGTTTCACGTGGCTGAGAAGCACCGCTGTGAATTAGAGCAAAAATGAGACAAAGTGTACCACTCGCTGTGATAATGTCTTTCAAGCAAGCTATAGGCTTTGTGATAAAAATTTTCCACATTCATGGCACTTGTGTGCCACTTCCAAAAAAGCACTCCACTCGCTCAGAGAAGGCCTCCGAAGAGCGTTTTGGCACTTATGGAACACATTTAGTGTGATTTGCTTTATTGCTTGGTACACACAACCATTGTTCGAAAATGCACTTTATTCGCTCTCAAACACATTGCGGGCAAAGGATGTTACGGCCGTTCATTGTGAGCCAGCGGAAGGTGCCAGGAGGCTCATTCCAAGTGTGCCTGGCGCAGCTTCGCATCCCATACTATAAGCAGCAGTTTCACGTGGCTGTGAAGCACTGCTGTGGAGTTAGAGCGAAAATGAGACAAAGTGTTTCACTTGCTGTGATAATGTATTTCAAGCAAGCTATAGGCTTTGTGGTGAAAATTTTTTACATTCAAGGCACTTTGTGTGCCACGTCCAAAAAAGCACTCCACTCGCTCAGAGAAGACCTCCGAAGAGCGTTTTGGCACTTATGGAACACATTTAGTAAGATGTGCTTTATTGCTGCACACACAACCATTGTTCAAAAACGCACTTTATTAACTCTGAAAGACATTGCGGGCAAAGATTGTTACGGCCGTTACTTGTGAGCCAGCGGAAGGTGCCAAGACGCTCATTCCAAGTGTGCCTGGCCCAGCTTCGCATCCCGTTCAATCTGCCACAGTTTCATGTTGCTGAGAAGCGCTGCTGTGGAGTTAGAGCGAAAATGAGACAAAGTGTTTCACTTGCTGTGATAATGTATTTCAAGCAAGCTATAGGCTTTGTGGTGAAAATTTTTTACATTCAAGGCACTTTGTGTGCCACGTCCAAAAAAGCACTCCACTCGCTCAGAGAAGGCCTCCGAAGAGCGTTTTGGCACTTATGGAACACATTTAGTGTGATTTGCTTTATTGCTTTGTACACACAACCATTGTTCGAAAATGCACTTTATTCGCTCTCAAACACATTGCGGGCAAAGGATGTTACGGCCGTTCCTTGTGAGCCAGCGGAAGGAGGCTCATTTTAATTGTGCCTGGCCCAGCTTCGCATCCCATGCTATATGCAGCAGTTTCGCGTGGCTGAGAAGTACTGCTGTGGAGTTAGAGCGAAAATGAGACAAAGTGTTTCACTTGCTGTGATAATGTATTTCAAGCAACCCATAGGCTTTGTTGTAAAAATGTTCTCCATATATGGCACATGTGTGCCACGTCCAAAAAAAGCACTCCACTCGCTCAGAGAAGACCTCCGAAGAGCGTTTTGGCACTTATGGAACACATTTAGTAAGATGTGCTTTATTGCTCTGCACACACAACCATTGTTCAAAAACGCACTTTATTAACTCTGAAAGACATTGCGGGCAAAGATTGTTACGGCCGTTACTTGTGAGCCAGCGGAAGGTGCCAAGACGCTCATTCCAAGTGTGCCTGGCCCAGCTTCGCATCCCGTTCAATCTGCCACAGTTTCACGTGGCTGTGAAGCACTGCTGTGGAGTTAGAGCGAAAATGAGACAAAGTGTTTCACTTGCTGTGATAATGTATTTCAAGCAAGCTATAGGCTTTGTGGTAAAAATTTTCTACATTCAAGGCACTTTGTGTGCCACGTCCAAAAAGCACTCCACTCGCTCAGAGAAGGCCTCCGAAGAGCGTTTTGGCACTTATGGAACACATTTAGTGTGATTTGCTTTATTGCTTGGTACACACAACCATTGTTCGAAAATGCACTTTATTCGCTCTCAAACATATAGCGGGCAAAGGATGTTACGGCCGTTCCTTGTGAGCCAGCGGAAGGTGCCAGGAGGCTAATTTTAACTGTGCCTGGCGCAGCTTCGCATCCCTTACTATATGCAGCAGTTTCGCGTGGCTGCGAAGCACTGCTGTGGAGTTAGAGCGAAAATGAGACGAAGTGTTTCACTTGCTGTGATAATGTATTTCAAGCAAGCTATAGGCTTTGTGGTAAAAATTTTCTACATTCAAGGCACTTTGTGTGCCACGTCCAAAAAAGCACTCCACTCGCTCAGAGAAGGCCTCCGAAGAGCGTTTTGGCACTTATGGAACACATTTAGTGTGATTTGCTTTATTGCTTGGTACACACAACCATTGTTCGAAAATGCACTTTATTCGCTCTCAAACACATTGCGGGCAAAGGATGTTACGGCCGTTCATTGTGAGCCAGCGGAAGGTGCCAGGAGGCTCATTCCAAGTGTGCATGGCGCAGCTTCGCATCCCATACTATAAGCAGCAGTTTCACGTGGCTGTGAAGCACTGCTGTGGAGTTAGAGCGAAAATGAGACAAAGTGTTTCACTTGCTGTGATAATGTATTTCAAGCAAGCTATAGGCTTTGTGGTGAAAATTTTTTACATTCAAGGCACTTTGTGTGCCACGTCCAAAAAAGCACTCCACTTGCTCAGAGAAGACCTCCGAAGAGCGTTTTGGCACTTATGGAACACATTTAGTAAGATGTGCTTTATTGCTGCACACACAACCATTGTTCAAAAACGCACTTTATTAACTCTGAAAGACATTGCGGGCAAAGATTGTTACGGCCGTTACTTGTGAGCCAGCGGAAGGTGCCAAGACGCTCATTCCAAGTGTGCCTGGCCCAGCTTCGCATCCCGTTCAATCTGCCACAGTTTCATGTTGCTGAGAAGCGCTGCTGTGGAGTTAGAGCGAAAATGAGACAAAGTGTTTCACTTGCTGTGATAATGTATTTCAAGCAAGCTATAGGCTTTGTGGTGAAAATTTTTTACATTCAAGGCACTTTGTGTGCCACGTCCAAAAAAGCACTCCACTCGCTTAGAAAAGGCATCCGAAGAGCGCTTTGGCACTTATGGAACACATTTAGTGTGATTTGCTTTATTGCTTGGCACACACAACCATTGTTCGAAAACGCACTTTATTAACTCTGAAAGACATTGCGGGCAAAGATTGTTACGGCCGTTACTTGTGAGCCAGCGGAAGGTGCCAAGACGCCCATTCCAAGTGTGCCTGGCGCTGCTTCGCATCCCGTTCAATCTGCCACAGTTTCATGTTGCTGAGAAGCACTGCTGTGGAGTTAGAGCGAAAATGAGACAAAGTGTTTCACTTGCTGTGATAATGTATTTCAAGCAAGCTATAGGCTTTGTGGTAAAAATTTTCTACATTCAAGGCACTTTGTGTGCCACGTCCAAAAAAGCACTCCACTCGCTCAGAGAAGGCCTCCGAAGAGCGTTTTGGCACTTATGGAACACATTTAGTGTGATTTGCTTTATTGCTTGGTACACACAACCATTGTTCGAAAATGCACTTTATTCGCTCTCAAACATATTGCGGGCAAAGGATGTTACGGCCGTTCATTGTGAGCCCAGCGGAAGGTGCCAGGGGCCTTTTTTAATTGTGCCTGGCGCAGCATCGCATCCCATACTATCTGCAGCAGTTTCACGTGGCTGAGAAGCACCTCTGTGAATTAGAGCAAAAATGAGACAAAGTGTACCACTCGCTGTGATAATGTCTTTCAAGCAAGCTATAGGCTTTGTGATAAAAATTTTCCACATTCATGGCACTTGTGTGCCACTTCCAAAAAAGCACTCCACTCGCTCAGAGAAGGCATCCGAAGAGCGTTTTGGCACTTATGGAATACATTTAGTGTGATGTGCTTTATTGCTTGGCACACACAACCATTGTTCGAAAACGCACTTTATTAACTCTGAAAGATATTGCGGGCAAAGATTGTTACGGCCGTCCATTTTGAGCCAGCGAAAGGTGCCAGGAGGCTCAGTCCAAGTGTGTCTGGCGCAGCTTCGCATCCCATACTATATGCAGCAGTTTCACGTGGCTGTGAAGCACTGCTGTGGAGTTAGAGCGAAAATGAGACAAAGTGTTTCACTTGCTGTGATAATGTATTTCAAGCAAGCTATAGGCTTTGTGGTAAAAAATGTCTACATTCAAGGCACTTTGTGTGCCACGTCCAAAAAAGCACTCCACTCGCTTAGAGAAGGCCTCCGAAGAATGTTTTGGCACTTATGGAACACATTTAGTGTGATTTGCTTTATTGCTTGGCACACACAACCATTGTTCGAAAACGCACTTTATTAACTCTGAAAGACATTGCGGGCAAAGATTGTTACGGCCGTTCATTGTGAGCCAGCGGAAGGTGCCAGGAGGCTCATTCCAAGTGTGCCTGGCGCAGCTTCGCATCCCATACTATAAGCAGCAGTTTCACGTGGCTGTGAAGCACTGCTGTGGAGTTAGAGCGAAAATGAGACAAAGTGTTTCACTTGCTGTGATAATGTATTTCAAGCAAGCTATAGGCTTTGTGGTAAAAATTTTCTACATTCAAGGCACTTTGTGTGCCACGTCCAAAAAGCACTCCACTCGCTCAGAGAAGGCCTCCGAAGAGCGTTTTGGCACTTATGGAACACATTTTGTGTGATTTGCTTTATTGCTTGGTACACACAACCATTATTCGAAAATGCACTTTATTAACTCTGAAAGACATTGCGGGCAAAGATTGTTACGGCCGTTCATTTTGAGCCAGCGAAAGGTGCCAGGAGGCTCAGTCCAAGTGTGTCTGGCGCAGCTTCGCATCCCATACTATATGCAGCAGTTTCACGTGGCTGAGAAGTACTGCTGTGGAGTTAGAGCGAAAATGAGACAAAGTGTTTCACTTGCTGTGATAATGTATTTCAAGCAACCCATAGGCTTTGTTGTAAAAATGTTCTCCATATATGGCACATGTGTGCCACGTCCAAAAAAGCACTCCACTCCCTTAGAGAAGGCATCCGAAGAGCGCTTTGGCACTTATGGAACACATTTAGTGTGATTTGCTTTATTGCTTGGCACACACAACCATTGTTCGAAAACGCACTTTATTAACTCTGAAAGACATTGCGGGCAAAGATTGTTACGGCCGTTCATTTTGAGCCAGCGAAAGGTGCCAGGAGGCTCAGTCCAAGTGTGTCTGGCGCAGCTTCGCATCCCATACTATATGCAGCAGTTTCACGTGGCTGAGAAGTACTGCTGTGGAGTTAAAGCGAAAATGAGACAAAGTGTTTCACTTGCTGTGATAATGTATTTCAAGCAACCCATAGGCTTTGTTGTAAAAATGTTCTCCATATATGGCACATGCGTGCCACGTCCAAAAAAAGCACTCCACTCGCTCAGAGAAGACCTCCGAAGAGCGTTTTGGCACTTATGGAACACATTTAGTAATATGTGCTTTAT
This sequence comes from Doryrhamphus excisus, assembly GCF_030265055.1. NCBI lineage: Eukaryota > Metazoa > Chordata > Actinopteri > Syngnathiformes > Syngnathidae > Doryrhamphus > Doryrhamphus excisus. The sequence goes on along the minus strand of NC_080475.1, from coordinate 18,849,656 downwards.
TGCTCTGCACACAACCATTGTTCGAAAACGCACTTTATTAACGCTGAAAGACATTGCAGGCAAAGATTGTTACGGCCGTTCATTGTGAGCCAGCGGAAGGTGCCAGAGGCCTTTTTTAATTGTGCCGGGCGCAGCATCGCGTCCCATACTATCTGCAGCAGTTTCACGTGGCTGAGAAGCACCGCTGTGAATTAGAGCAAAAATGAGACAAAGTGTACCACTCGCTGTGATAATGTATTTCAAGCAAGCTATAGGCTTTGTGATAAAAATTTTCTACATTCATGGGACTTGTGTGCCACTTCCAAAAAAGCACTCCACTCGCTCAGAGAAGGCATCCGAAGAGCGTTTTGGCACTTATGGAACACATTTAGTGTGATGTGCTTTATTGCTTGGCACACACAACCATTGTTTGAAAACGCACTTTATTAACTCTGAAATAAATTGCGGGCAAAGATTGTTACGGCCGTTCATTTTGAGCCAGCGAAAGGTGCCAGGGGCCTTTTTAAATTGTGCCTGGCGCAGCATCGCATCCCATACTATCTGCAGCAGTTTCACGTGGCTGAGAAGCACCGCTGTGAATTAGAGCAAAAATGAGACAAAGTGTACCACTCGCTGTGATAATGTATTTCAAGCAAGCTATAGGCTTTGTGATAAAAATTTTCTACATTCATGGCACTTGTGTGCCACTTCCAAAAAAGCACTCCACTCGCTCAGAGAAGGCATCCGAAGAGCGTTTTGGCACTTATGGAACACAGTTAGTGTGATGTGCTTTATTGCTTGGCACACACAACCATTGTTCGAAAACGCACTTTATTAACTCTGAAAGAAATTGCGGGCAAAGATTGTTACGGCCGTTCATTTTGAGCCAGCGAAAGGTGCCAGGAGGCTCAGTTCAAGTGTGTCTGGCGCAGCTTCGCATCCCATACTATATGCAGCAGTTTCACGTGGCTGTGAAGCACTGCTGTGGAGTTAGAGCGAAAATGAGACAAAGTGTTTCACTTGCTGTGATAATGTATTTCAAGCAACCCATAGGCTTTGTTGTAAAAATGTTCTCCATATATGGCACATGTGTGCCACGTCCAAAAAAAGCACTCCTCTCGCTCAGAGAAGACCTCCGAAGAGCGTTTGTGCACTTATGGAACACATTTAGTAAGATGTGCTTTATTGCTCTGCACACAACCATTGTTCGAAAACGCACTTTATTAACGCTGAAAGACATTGCAGGCAAAGATTGTTACGGCCGTTCATTGTGAGCCAGCGGAAGGTGCCAGGGGCCTTTTTTAATTGTGCCTTGCGCAGCATCGCATCCCATACTATATGCATCAGTTTCACGTGGCTGTGAAGCACTGCTGTGGAGTTAGAGCGAAAATGAGACAAAGTGTTTCACTTGCTATGATAATGTATTTCAAGCAAGCTATAGGCTTTGTGGTAAAAATTTTCTACATTCAAGGCACTTTGTGTGCGACGTCCAAAAAAGCACTCCACTCGCTCAGAGAAGGCATCCGAACAGCGTTTTGGCAGTTATGGAACACATTTAGTAAGATGTGCTTTATTGCTGCACACACAACCATTGTTCAAAAACGCACTTTATTAACTCTGAAAGACATTGCGGGCAAAGATTGTTACGGCCGTTACTTGTGAGCCAGCGGAAGGTGCCAAGACGCTCATTCCAAGTGTGCCTGGCCCAGCTTCGCATCCCGTTCAATCTGCCACAGTTTCATGTTGCTGAGAAGCGCTGCTGTGGAGTTAGAGCGAAAATGAGACAAAGTGTTTCACTTGCTGTGATAATGTATTTCAAGCAAGCTATAGGCTTTGTGGTAAAAAATTTTTACATTCAAGGCACTTTGTGTGCCACGTCCAAAAAAGCACTCCACTCGCTCAGAGAAGGCCTCCGAAAAGCGTTTTGGCACTTATGGAACACATTTAGTAATATGTGCTTTATTGCTCTGCACACAACCATTGTTCGAAAACGCACTTTATTAACGCTGAAAGACATTGCAGGCAAAGATTGTTACGGCCGTTCATTGTGAGCCAGCGGAAGGTGCCAGGAGGCTCATTCCAAGTGTGCCTGGCGCAGCTTCGCATCCCATACTATAAGCAGCAGTTTCACGTGGCTGTGAAGCACTGCTGTGGAGTTAGAGCAAAAATGAGACAAAGTGTTTCACTTGCTGTGATAATGTATTTCAAGCAAGCTATAGGCTTTGTGGTAAAAAATTTTCTACATTCAAGGCACTTTGTGTGCCACGTCCAAAAAAGCACTCCACTCGCTCAGAGAAGGCATCCGAACAGCGTTTTGGCAGTTATGGAACACATTTAGTAAGATGTGCTTTATTGCTGCACACACAACCTTTGTTCAAAAACGCACTTTATTAACTCTGAAAGACATTGCGGGCAAAGATTGTTACGGCCGTTACTTGTGAGACAGCGGAAGGTGCCAAGACGCTCATTCCAAGTGTGCCTGGCCCAGCTTCGCATCCCGTTCAATCTGCCACAGTTTCATGTTGCTGAGAAGCGCTGCTGTGGAGTTAGAGCGAAAATGAGACAAAGTGTTTCACTTGCTGTGATAATGTTTTTCAAGCAAGCTATAGGCTTTGTGGTAAAAAAATTTTACATTCAAGGCACTTTGTGTGCCACGTCCAAAAAAGCACTCCACTCGCTCAGAGAAGGCCTCCGAAGAGCGTTTTGGCACTTATGGAACACATTTAGTGTGATGTGCTCTATTGCTTGGCACACACAACCATTGTTCGAAAACGCACTTTATTAACTCTGAAAGATATTGCGGGCAAAGATTGTTAAGGCCGTCCATTTTGAGCCAGCGAAAGGTGCCAGGAGGCTCAGTCCAAGTGTGTCTGGCGCAGCTTCGCATCCCATACTATATGCAGCAGTTTCACGTGGCTGTGAAGCACTGCTGTGGAGTTAGAGCGAAAATGAGACAAAGTGTTTCACTTGCTGTGATAATGTATTTCAAGCAAGCTATAGGCTCTGTGGTAAAAAATGTCTACATTCAAGGCACTTTGTGTGCCACGTCCAAAAAAGCACTCCACTCGCTCAGAGAAGGCCTCCGAAGAGCGCTTTGGCACTTATGGAACACATTTAGTGTGATTTGCTTTATTGCTTGGCACACACAACCATTGTTCGAAAACGCACTTTATTAACTCTGAAAGACATTGCGGGCAAATATTGTTACGGCCATTCATTGTGAGCCAGCGGAAGGTGCCAGGAGGCTCATTTCAAGTGTGCCTGGCGCAGCTTCGCATCCCATACTATAAGCAGCAGTTTCACGTGGCCGAGAAGTACTGCTGTGGAGTTAGAGCGAAAATGAGACAAAGTGTTTCACTTGCTGTGATAATGTATTTCAAGCAACCCATAGGCTTTGTTTTAAAAATGTTCTCCATATATGGCACATGTGTGCCACGTCCAAAAAAAGCACTCCTCTCGCTCAGAGAAGACCTCCGAAGAGCGTTTGTGCACTTATGGAACACATTTAGTAAGATGTGCTTTATTGCTCTGCACACACAACCATTGTTCGAAAACGCACTTTATTAACGCTGAAAGACATTGCAGGCAAAGATTGTTACGGCCGTTCATTGTGAGCCAGCGGAAGGTGCCAGGGGCCTTTTTTAATTGTGCTTTGCGCAGCATCGCATCCCATACTATATGCAGCAGTTTCACGTGGCTGTGAAGCACTGCTGTGGAGTTAGAGCGAAAATGAGACAAAGTGTTTCACTTGCTGTGATAATGTATTTCAAGCAAGCTATAGGCTTTGTGGTAAAAATTTTCTACATTCAAGGCACTTTGTGTGCCACGTCCAAAAAAGCACTCCACTTGCTCAGAGAAGGCCTCCGAAGAGCGTTTTGGCACTTATGGAACACATTTAGTGTGATTTGCTTTATTGCTTGGCACACACAACCATTGTTCGAAAACGCACTTTATTAACTCTGAAAGACATTGCGGGCAAAGATTGTTACGGCCGTTCATTGTGAGCCAGCGGAAGGTGCCAGGAGGCTCATTCCAAGTGTGCCTGGCGCAGCTTCGCATCCCATACTATAAGCAGCAGTTTCACGTGGCTGTGAAGCACTGCTGTGGAGTTAGAGCGAAAATGAGACAAAGTGTTTCACTTGCTGTGATAATGTATTTCAAGCAAGCTATAGGCTTTGTGGTAAAAATTTTCTACATTCAAGGCACTTTGTGTGCCACGTCCACAAAGCACTCCACTCGCTCAGAGAAGGCCTCCGAAGAGCGTTTTGGCACTTATGGAACACATTTAGTGTGATTTGCTTTATTGCTTGGTACACACAACCATTATTTGAAAATGCACTTTATTCGCTCTCAAACATATTGCGGGCAAAGGATGTTACGGCCGTTCCTTGTGAGCCCAGGGGAAGGTGCCAGGAGGCTCATTTTAATTGTGCCTGGCGCAGCTTCGCATCCCATACTATATGCAGCAATTTCGCGTGGCTGCGAAGCACTGCTGTGGAGTTAGAGCGAAAATGAGACAAAGTGTTTCACTTGCTGTGATAATGTATTTCAAGCAAGCTATAGGCTTTGTGGTAAAAATTTTCTACATTCAAGGCACTTTGTGTGCCACGTCCAAAAAAGCACTCCACTCGCTTAGAGAAGGCATCCGAAGAGCGCTTTGGCACTTATGGAACACATTTAGTGTGATTTGCTTTATTGATTGGCACACACAACCATTGTTCGAAAACACACTTTATTAACTCTGAAAGACATTGCGGGCAAAGATTGTTACGGCCGTTCATTTTGAGCCAGCGAAAGGTGCCAGGAGGCTCAGTCCAAGTGTGTCTGGCGCAGCTTCGCATCCTATACTATATGCAGCAGTTTCACGTGGCTGAGAAGTACTGCTGTGGAGTTAGAGCGAAAATGAGAGAGTGTTTCACTTGCTGTGATAATGTATTTTAAGCAACCCATAGGCTTTGTTGTAAAAATGTTCTCCATATATGGCACATGTGTGCCACGTCCAAAAAAAGCACTCCACTCGCTCAGAGAAGACCTCCGAAGAGCGTTTTGGCACTTATGGAACACATTTAGTAATATGTGCTTTATTGCTCTGCACACAACCATTGTTCGAAAACGCACTTTATTAACGCTGAAAGACATTGCAGGCAAAGATTGTTACGGCCGTTCATTGTGAGCCAGCGGAAGGTGCCAGGGGCCTTTTTTAATTGTGCCTGGCGCAGCATCGCATCCCATACTATTTGCAGCAGTTTCACGTGGCTGAGAAGCACCGCTGTGAATTAGAGCAAAAATGAGACAAAGTGTACCACTCGCTGTGATAATGTATTTCAAGCAAGCTATAGGCTTTGTGATAAAAATTTTCTACATTCATGGGACTTGTGTGCCACTTCCAAAAAAGCACTCCACTCGCTCAGAGAAGGCATCCGAAGAGCGTTTTGGCACTTATGGAACACATTTAGTGTGATGTGCTTTATTGCTTGGCACACACAACCATTGTTCGAAAACGCACTTTATTAACGCTGAAAGACATTGCAGGCAAAGATTGTTACGGCCGTTCATTGTGAGCCAGCGGAAGGTGCCAGAGGCCTTTTTTAATTGTGCCTGGCGCAGCATCGCATCCCATACTATCTGCAGCAGTTTCACGTGGCTGAGAAGCACCGCTGTGAATTAGAGCAAAAATGAGACAAAGTGTACCACTCGCTGTGATAATGTATTTCAAGCAAGCTATAGGCTTTGTGATAAAAATTTTCTACATTCATGGGACTTGTGTGCCACTTCCAAAAAAGCACTCCACTTGCTCAGAGAAGGCATCCGAAGAGCGTTTTGGCACTTATGGAACACATTTAGTGTGATGTGCTTTATTGCTTGGCACACACAACCATTGTTCGAAAACGCACTTTATTAACGCTGCAACACATTGCAGGCAAAGATTGTTACGGCCGTTCATTGTGAGCCAGCGGAAGGTGCCAAGACGCCCATTCCAAGTGTGCCTGGCGCAGCTTCGCATCCCGATCAATCTGCCACACTTTCATGTTGCTGAGAAGCACTGCTGTGGAGTTAGAGCGAAAATGAGACAAAGTGTTTCACTTGCTGTGATAATGTATTTCAAGCAAGCTATAGGCTTTGTGGTAAAAATTTTCTACATTCAAGGCACTTTGTGTGCCACGTCCAAAAAAGCACTCCACTCGCTCAGAGAAGGCATCCGAACAGCGTTTTGGCACTTATGGAACACATTTAGTAAGATGTGCTTTATTGCTGCACACACAACCATTGTTCAAAAACGCACTTTAGTAACTCTGAAAGACATTGCGGGCAAAGATTGTTACGGCCGTTACTTGTGAGCCAGCGGAAGGTGCCAAGACGCTCATTCCAAGTGTGCCTGGCCCAGCTTCGCATCCCGTTCAATCTGCCACAGTTTCATGTTGCTGAGAAGCGCTGCTGTGGAGTTAGAGCGAAAATGAGACAAAGTGTTTCACTTGCTGTGATAATGTATTTCAAGCAAGCTATAGGCTTTGTGGTAAAAAATTTTTACATTCAAGGCACTTTGTGTGCCACGTCCAAAAAAGCACTCCACTCGCTCAGAGAAGGCCTCCGAAGAGCGTTTTGGCACTTATGGAACACATTTAGTGTGATTTGCTTTATTGCTTTGTACACACAACCATTGTTCGAAAATGCACTTTATTCGCTCTCAAACACATTGCGGGCAAAGGATGTTACGGCCGTTCCTTGTGAGCCAGCGGAAGAAAGCTCATTTTAATTGTGCCTGGCGCAGCTTCGCATCCCATGCTATATGCAGCAGTTTCGCGTGGCTGAGAAGTACTGCTGTGGAGTTAGAGCGAAAATGAGACAAAGTGTTTCACTTGCTGTGATAATGTATTTCAAGCAACCCATAGGCTTTGTTGTAAAAATGTTCTCCATATATGGCACATGTGTGCCACGTCCAAAAAAAGCACTCCACTCGCTCAGAGAAGACCTCCGAAGAGCGTTTTGGCACTTATGGAACACATTTAGTGTGATTTGCTTTATTGCTTGGCACACACAACCATTGTTCAAAAACGCACTTTATTAACTCTGAAAGACATTGCGGGCAAAGATTGTTACGGCCGTTCATTGTGAGCCAGCGGAAGGTGCCAGGAGGCTCATTTCAAGTGTGCCTGGCGCAGCTTCGCATCCCATACTATAAGCAGCAGTTTCACGTGGCCGAGAAGTACTGCTGTGGAGTTAGAGCGAAAATGAGACAAAGTGTTTCACTTGCTGTGATAATGTATTTCAAGCAACCCATAGGCTTTGTTGTAAAAATGTTCTCCATTTATGGCACATGTGTGCCACGTCCAAAAAAAGCACTCCACTCGCTCAGAGAAGACCTCCGAAGAGCGTTTGTGCACTTATGGAACACATTTAGTAAGATGTGCTTTATTGCTCTGCACACACAACCATTGTTCGAAAACGCACTTTATTAACGCTGAAAGACATTGCAGGCAAAGATTGTTACGGCCGTTCATTGTGAGCCAGCGGAAGGTGCCAGGGGCCTTTTTTAATTGTGCCTTGCGCAGCATCGCATCCCATACTATATGCAGCAGTTTCACGTGGCTGTGAAGCACTGCTGTGGAGTTAGAGCGAAAATGAGACAAAGTGTTTCACTTGCTGTGATAATGTATTTCAAGCAAGCTATAGGCTTTGTGGTAAAAATTTTCTACATTCAAGGCACTTTGTGTGCCACGTCCAAAAAAGCACTCCACTCGCTCAGAGAAGGCATCCGAACAGCGTTTTGGCAGTTATGGAACACATTTAGTAAGATGTGCTTTATTGCTGCACACACAACCATTGTTCAAAAACGCACTTTATTAACTCTGAAAGACATTGCGGGCAAAGATTGTTACGGCCGTTACTTGTGAGCCAGCGGAAGGTGCCAAGACGCTCATTCCAAGTGTGCCTGGCGCAGCTTCGCATCCCGTTCAATCTGCCACAGTTTCATGTTGCTGAGAAGCGCTGCTGTGGAGTTAGAGCGAAAATGAGACAAAGTGTTTCACTTGCTGTGATAATGTATTTCAAGCAAGCTATAGGCTTTGTGGTAAAAAATTTTTACATTCAAGGCACTTTGTGTGCCACGTCCAAAAAAGCACTCCACTCGCTCAGAGAAGGCCTCCGAAGAGCGATTTGGCACTTATGGAACACATTTAGTGTGATTTGCTTTATTGCTTTGTACACACAACCATTGTTCGAAAATGCACTTTATTCGCTCTCAAACACATTGCGGGCAAAGGATGTTACGGCCGTTCCTTGTGAGCCAGCGGAAGGAGGCTCATTTTAATTGTGCCTGGCGCAGCTTCGCATCCCATACTATATGCAGCAGTTTCGCGTGGCTGAGAAGTACTGCTGTGGAGTTAGAGCGAAAATGAGACAAAGTGTTTCACTTGCTGTGATAATGTATTTCAAGCAACCCATAGGCTTTGTTGTAAAAATGTTCTCCATATATGGCACATGTGTGCCACGTCCAAAAAAAGCACTCCACTCGCTCAGAGAAGACCTCCGAAGAGCGTTTTGGCACTTATGGAACACATTTAGTAAGATGTGCTTTATTGCTCTGCACACACAACCATTGTTCCAAAACGCACTTTATTAACGCTGAAAGACATTGCAGGCAAAGATTGTTACGGCCGTTCATTGTGAGCCAGCGGAAGGTGCCAGGAGGCTCAGTCCAAGTGTGTCTGGCGCAGCATCGCATCCCATACTATCTGCAGCAGTTTCGCGTGGCTGCGAAGCACTGCTGTGGAGTTAGAGCGAAAATGAGACGAAGTGTTTCACTTGCTGTGATAATGTATTTCAAGCAAGCTATAGGCTTTGTGGTAAAAATTTTCTACATTCAAGGCACTTTGTGTGCCACGTCCAAAAAAGCACTCCACTCGCTCAGAGAAGGCCTCCGAAGAGCGTTTTGGCACTTATGGAACACATTTAGTGTGATTTGCTTTATTGCTTGGTACACACAACCATTGTTCGAAAATGCACTTTATTCGCTCTCAAACATATTGCGTGCAAAGGATGTTACGGCCGTTCCTTGTGAGCCCAGCGGAAGGTGCCAGGAGGCTAATTTTAATTGTGCCTGGCGCAGCTTCGCATCCCATACTATCTGCAGCAGTTTCACGTGGTTGAGAAGCACCGCTGTGAATTAGAGCAAAAATGAGACAAAGTGTACCACTCGCTGTGATAATGTATTTCAAGCAAGCTATAGGCTTTGTGATAAAAATTTTCTACATTCATGGCACTTGTGTGCCACTTCCAAAAAAGCACTCCACTCGCTCAGAGAAGGCATCCGAAGAGCGTTTTGGCACTTATGGAACACATTTAGTGTGATGTGCTCTATTGCTTGGCACACACAACCATTGTTCGAAAACGCACTTTATTAACTCTGAAAGACATTGCGGGCAAAGATTGTTACGGCCGTTCATTGTGAGCCAGCGGAAGGTGCCAGGAGGCTCATTCCAAGTGTGCCTGGCGCAGCTTCGCATCCCATACTATAAGCAGCGGTTTCACGTGGCTGAGAAGTACTGCTGTGGAGTTAGAGCGAAAATGAGACAAAGTGTTTCACTTGCTGTGATAATGTATTTCAAGCAACCCATAGGCTTTGTTGTAAAAATGTTCTCCATATATGGCACATGTGTGCCACGTCCAAAAAAAGCACTCCACTCGCTCAGAGAAGGCATCCGAAGAGCGCTTCGGCACTTATGGAACACATTTAGTAAGATGTGCTTTATTGCTCTGCACACACAACCATTGTTCGAAAACGCACTTTATTAACGCTGAAAGACATTGCAGGCAAAGATTGTTACGGCCGTTACTTGTGAGCCAGCGGAAGGTGCCAGGAGGCTCAGTCCAAGTGTGTCTGGCGCAGCTTCTTATCCCATACTATATGCAGCAGTTTCACGTGGCTGTGAAGTACTGCTGTGGAGTTAGAGCAAAAATGAGACAAAGTGTTTCACTTGCTGTGATAATGTATTTCAAGCAAGCTATAGGCTTTGTGGTAAAAAATTTCTACATTCAAGGCACTTTGTGTGCCACGTCCAAAAAAGCACTCCACTCGCTCAGAGAAGGCATCCGAACAGCGTTTTGGCACTTATGGAACACATTTAGTAAGATATGCTTTATTGCTTGGCACACACAACCATTGTTCGAAAACGCACTTTATTAACTCTGAAAGACATTGCGGGCAAAGATTGTTACGGCCGTTACTTGTGAGCCAGCGGAAGGTGCCAAGACGCTCATTCCAAGTGTGCCTGGCGCAGCTTCGCATCCCATACTATATGCAGCAGTTTCACGTGGCTGAGAAGCACCGCTGTGAATTAGAGCAAAAATGAGACAAAGTGTACCACTCGCTGTGATAATGTATTTCAAGCAAGCTATAGGCTTTGTGGTAAAAATTTTCTACATTCATGGCACTTGTGTGCCACGTCCAAAAAAGCACTCCACTTGCTCAGAGAAGGCATCCGAAGAGCGTTTTGGCACTTATGGAACACATTTAGTAAGATGTGCTTTATTGCTGCACACACAACCATTGTTCAAAAACGCACTTTATTAACTCTGAAAGACATTGCGGGCAAAGATTGTTACGGCCGTTACTTGTGAGCCAGCGGAAGGTGCCAAGACGCTCATTCCAAGTGTGCCTGGCGCAGCTTCGCATCCCGTTCAATCTGCCACAGTTTCATGTTGCTGAGAAGCACTGCTGTGGAGTTAGAGCGAAAATGAGACAAAGTGTACCACTCGCTGTGATAATGTATTTCAAGCAAGCTTTGTGGTAAAAATTTTCTACATTCATGGCACTTGTGTGCCACGTCCAAAAAAGCACTCCACTCGCTCAGAGAAGGCATCCGAAGAGCGTTTTGGCACTTATGGAACACATTTAGTGTGATGTGCTTTATTGCTTGGCACACACAACCATTGTTCGAAAATGCACTTTATTAACTCTGAAAGACATTGCGGGAAAAGATTGTTACGGCCGTTCATTTTGAGCCAGCGAAAGGTGCCAGGAGGCTCAGTCCAAGTGTGTCTGGCGCAGCTTCGCATCCCATACTATATGCAGCAGTTTCGCGTGGCTGCGAAGCACTGCTGTGGAGTTAGAGCGAAAATGAGACGAAGTGTTTCACTTGCTGTGATAATGTATTTCAAGCAAGCTATAGGCTTTGTGGTAAAGATTTTCTACATTCAAGGCACTTTGTGTGCCACGTCCAAAAAAGCACTCCACTCGCTCAGAGAAGGCCTCCGAAGAGCGTTTTGGCACTTATGGAACACATTTAGTAAGATGTGCTTTATTGCTGCACACACAACCATTGTTCAAAAACGAACTTTATTAACTCTGAAAAACATTGCGGGCAAAGATTGTTACGGCCGTTACTTGTGAGACAGCGGAAGGTGCCAAGACGCTAATTCCAAGTGTGCCTGGCGCAGCTTCGCATCCCGTTCAATCTGCCACATTTTCATGTTGCTGAGAAGCACTGCTGTGGAGTTAGAGCGAAAATGAGACAAAGTGTTTCACTTGCTGTGATAATGTATTTCAAGCAAGCTATAGGCTTTGTGGTAAAAATTTTCTACATTCAAGGCACTTTGTGTGCCACGTCCAAAAAAGCACTCCACTCGCTCAGAGAAGGCATCCGAACAGCGTTTTGGCAGTTATGGAACACATTTAGTAAGATGTGCTTTATTGCTGCACACACAACCATTGTTCAAAAACGCACTTTATTAACTCTGAAAGACATTGCGGGCAAAGATTGTTACGGCCGTTACTTGTGAGCCAGCGGAAGGTGCCAGGAGGCTCATTCCAAGTGTGCCTGGCGCAGCTTCGCATCCCATACTATAAGCAGCAGTTTCACGTGGCTGTGAAGCACTGCTGTGGAGTTAGAGCGAAAATGAGACAAAGTGTTTCACTTGCTGTGATAATGTATTTCAAGCAAGCTATAGTCTTTGTGGTAAAAATTTTCTACATTCAAGGCACTTTGTGTGCCACGTCCAAAAAAGCACTCCACTCGCTTAGAGAAGGCATCCGAAGAGCGCTTTGGCACTTATGGAACACATTTAGTGTGATTTGCTTTATTGATTGGCACACACAACCATTGTTCGAAAACACACTTTATTAACTCTGAAAGACATTGCGGGCAAAGATTGTTACGGCCGTTCATTTTGAGCCAGCGAAAGGTGCCAGGAGGCTCAGTCCAAGTGTGTCTGGCGCAGCTTCGCATCCTATACTATATGCAGCAGTTTCACGTGGCTGAGAAGTACTGCTGTGGAGTTAGAGCGAAAATGAGACAAAGTGTTTCACTTGCTGTGATAATGTATTTTAAGCAACCCATAGGCTTTGTTGTAAAAATGTTCTCCATATATGGCACATGTGTGCCACGTCCAAAAAAAGCACTCCACTCGCTCAGAGAAGACCTCCGAAGAGCGTTTTGGCACTTATGGAACACATTTAGTAATATGTGCTTTATTGCTCTGCACACAACCATTGTTCGAAAACGCACTTTATTAACGCTGAAAGACATTGCAGGCAAAGATTGTTACGGCCGTTCATTGTGAGCCAGCGGAAGGTGCCAGGGGCCTTTTTTAATTGTGCCTGGCGCAGCATCGCATCCCATACTATCTGCAGCAGTTTCACGTGGCTGAGAAGCACCGCTGTGAATTAGAGCAAAAATGAGACAAAGTGTACCACTCGCTGTGATAATGTATTTCAAGCAAGCTATAGGCTTTGTGATAAAAATTTTCTACATTCATGGGACTTGTGTGCCACTTCCAAAAAAGCACTCCACTCGCTCAGAGAAGGCATCCGAAGAGCGTTTTGGCACTTATGGAACACATTTAGTGTGATGTGCTTTATTGCTTGGCACACACAACCATTGTTCGAAAACGCACTTTATTAACGCTGAAAGACATTGCAGGCAAAGATTGTTACGGCCGTTCATTGTGAGCCAGCGGAAGGTGCCAGAGGCCTTTTTTAATTGTGCCTGGCGCAGCATCGCATCCCATACTATCTGCAGCAGTTTCACGTGGCTGAGAAGCACCGCTGTGAATTAGAGCAAAAATGAGACAAAGTGTACCACTCGCTGTGATAATGTATTTCAAGCAAGCTATAGGCTTTGTGATAAAAATTTTCTACATTCATGGGACTTGTGTGCCACTTCCAAAAAAGCACTCCACTTGCTCAGAGAAGGCATCCGAAGAGCGTTTTGGCACTTATGGAACACATTTAGTGTGATGTGCTTTATTGCTTGGCACACACAACCATTGTTCGAAAACGCACTTTATTAACGCTGCAACACATTGCAGGCAAAGATTGTTACGGCCGTTCATTGTGAGCCAGCGGAAGGTGCCAAGACGCCCATTCCAAGTGTGCCTGGCGCAGCTTCGCATCCCGATCAATCTGCCACACTTTCATGTTGCTGAGAAGCACTGCTGTGGAGTTAGAGCGAAAATGAGACAAAGTGTTTCACTTGCTGTGATAATGTATTTCAAGCAAGCTATAGGCTTTGTGGTAAAAATTTTCTACATTCAAGGCACTTTGTGTGCCACGTCCAAAAAAGCACTCCACTCGCTCAGAGAAGGCATCCGAACAGCGTTTTGGCACTTATGGAACACATTTAGTAAGATGTGCTTTATTGCTGCACACACAACCATTGTTCAAAAACGCACTTTAGTAACTCTGAAAGACATTGCGGGCAAAGATTGTTACGGCCGTTACTTGTGAGCCAGCGGAAGGTGCCAAGACGCTCATTCCAAGTGTGCCTGGCCCAGCTTCGCATCCCGTTCAATCTGCCACAGTTTCATGTTGCTGAGAAGCGCTGCTGTGGAGTTAGAGCGAAAATGAGACAAAGTGTTTCACTTGCTGTGATAATGTATTTCAAGCAAGCTATAGGCTTTGTGGTAAAAAATTTTTACATTCAAGGCACTTTGTGTGCCACGTCCAAAAAAGCACTCCACTCGCTCAGAGAAGGCCTCCGAAGAGCGTTTTGGCACTTATGGAACACATTTAGTGTGATTTGCTTTATTGCTTTGTACACACAACCATTGTTCGAAAATGCACTTTATTCGCTCTCAAACACATTGCGGGCAAAGGATGTTACGGCCGTTCCTTGTGAGCCAGCGGAAGAAAGCTCATTTTAATTGTGCCTGGCGCAGCTTCGCATCCCATGCTATATGCAGCAGTTTCGCGTGGCTGAGAAGTACTGCTGTGGAGTTAGAGCGAAAATGAGACAAAGTGTTTCACTTGCTGTGATAATGTATTTCAAGCAACCCATAGGCTTTGTTGTAAAAATGTTCTCCATATATGGCACATGTGTGCCACGTCCAAAAAAAGCACTCCACTCGCTCAGAGAAGACCTCCGAAGAGCGTTTTGGCACTTATGGAACACATTTAGTGTGATTTGCTTTATTGCTTGGCACACACAACCATTGTTCAAAAACGCACTTTATTAACTCTGAAAGACATTGCGGGCAAAGATTGTTACGGCCGTTCATTGTGAGCCAGCGGAAGGTGCCAGGAGGCTCATTTCAAGTGTGCCTGGCGCAGCTTCGCATCCCATACTATAAGCAGCAGTTTCACGTGGCCGAGAAGTACTGCTGTGGAGTTAGAGCGAAAATGAGACAAAGTGTTTCACTTGCTGTGATAATGTATTTCAAGCAACCCATAGGCTTTGTTGTAAAAATGTTCTCCATTTATGGCACATGTGTGCCACGTCCAAAAAAAGCACTCCACTCGCTCAGAGAAGACCTCCGAAGAGCGTTTGTGCACTTATGGAACACATTTAGTAAGATGTGCTTTATTGCTCTGCACACACAACCATTGTTCGAAAACGCACTTTATTAACGCTGAAAGACATTGCAGGCAAAGATTGTTACGGCCGTTCATTGTGAGCCAGCGGAAGGTGCCAGGGGCCTTTTTTAATTGTGCCTTGCGCAGCATCGCATCCCATACTATATGCAGCAGTTTCACGTGGCTGTGAAGCACTGCTGTGGAGTTAGAGCGAAAATGAGACAAAGTGTTTCACTTGCTGTGATAATGTATTTCAAGCAAGCTATAGGCTTTGTGGTAAAAATTTTCTACATTCAAGGCACTTTGTGTGCCACGTCCAAAAAAGCACTCCACTCGCTCAGAGAAGGCATCCGAACAGCGTTTTGGCAGTTATGGAACACATTTAGTAAGATGTGCTTTATTGCTGCACACACAACCATTGTTCAAAAACGCACTTTATTAACTCTGAAAGACATTGCGGGCAAAGATTGTTACGGCCGTTACTTGTGAGCCAGCGGAAGGTGCCAAGACGCTCATTCCAAGTGTGCCTGGCGCAGCTTCGCATCCCGTTCAATCTGCCACAGTTTCATGTTGCTGAGAAGCGCTGCTGTGGAGTTAGAGCGAAAATGAGACAAAGTGTTTCACTTGCTGTGATAATGTATTTCAAGCAAGCTATAGGCTTTGTGGTAAAAAATTTTTACATTCAAGGCACTTTGTGTGCCACGTCCAAAAAAGCACTCCACTCGCTCAGAGAAGGCCTCCGAAGAGCGATTTGGCACTTATGGAACACATTTAGTGTGATTTGCTTTATTGCTTTGTACACACAACCATTGTTCGAAAATGCACTTTATTCGCTCTCAAACACATTGCGGGCAAAGGATGTTACGGCCGTTCCTTGTGAGCCAGCGGAAGGAGGCTCATTTTAATTGTGCCTGGCGCAGCTTCGCATCCCATACTATATGCAGCAGTTTCGCGTGGCTGAGAAGTACTGCTGTGGAGTTAGAGCGAAAATGAGACAAAGTGTTTCACTTGCTGTGATAATGTATTTCAAGCAACCCATAGGCTTTGTTGTAAAAATGTTCTCCATATATGGCACATGTGTGCCACGTCCAAAAAAAGCACTCCACTCGCTCAGAGAAGACCTCCGAAGAGCGTTTTGGCACTTATGGAACACATTTAGTAAGATGTGCTTTATTGCTCTGCACACACAACCATTGTTCCAAAACGCACTTTATTAACGCTGAAAGACATTGCAGGCAAAGATTGTTACGGCCGTTCATTGTGAGCCAGCGGAAGGTGCCAGGAGGCTCAGTCCAAGTGTGTCTGGCGCAGCATCGCATCCCATACTATCTGCAGCAGTTTCGCGTGGCTGCGAAGCACTGCTGTGGAGTTAGAGCGAAAATGAGACGAAGTGTTTCACTTGCTGTGATAATGTATTTCAAGCAAGCTATAGGCTTTGTGGTAAAAATTTTCTACATTCAAGGCACTTTGTGTGCCACGTCCAAAAAAGCACTCCACTCGCTCAGAGAAGGCCTCCGAAGAGCGTTTTGGCACTTATGGAACACATTTAGTGTGATTTGCTTTATTGCTTGGTACACACAACCATTGTTCGAAAATGCACTTTATTCGCTCTCAAACATATTGCGTGCAAAGGATGTTACGGCCGTTCCTTGTGAGCCCAGCGGAAGGTGCCAGGAGGCTAATTTTAATTGTGCCTGGCGCAGCTTCGCATCCCATACTATCTGCAGCAGTTTCACGTGGTTGAGAAGCACCGCTGTGAATTAGAGCAAAAATGAGACAAAGTGTACCACTCGCTGTGATAATGTATTTCAAGCAAGCTATAGGCTTTGTGATAAAAATTTTCTACATTCATGGCACTTGTGTGCCACTTCCAAAAAAGCACTCCACTCGCTCAGAGAAGGCATCCGAAGAGCGTTTTGGCACTTATGGAACACATTTAGTGTGATGTGCTCTATTGCTTGGCACACACAACCATTGTTCGAAAACGCACTTTATTAACTCTGAAAGACATTGCGGGCAAAGATTGTTACGGCCGTTCATTGTGAGCCAGCGGAAGGTGCCAGGAGGCTCATTCCAAGTGTGCCTGGCGCAGCTTCGCATCCCATACTATAAGCAGCGGTTTCACGTGGCTGAGAAGTACTGCTGTGGAGTTAGAGCGAAAATGAGACAAAGTGTTTCACTTGCTGTGATAATGTATTTCAAGCAACCCATAGGCTTTGTTGTAAAAATGTTCTCCATATATGGCACATGTGTGCCACGTCCAAAAAAAGCACTCCACTCGCTCAGAGAAGGCATCCGAAGAGCGCTTCGGCACTTATGGAACACATTTAGTAAGATGTGCTTTATTGCTCTGCACACACAACCATTGTTCGAAAACGCACTTTATTAACGCTGAAAGACATTGCAGGCAAAGATTGTTACGGCCGTTACTTGTGAGCCAGCGGAAGGTGCCAGGAGGCTCAGTCCAAGTGTGTCTGGCGCAGCTTCTTATCCCATACTATATGCAGCAGTTTCACGTGGCTGTGAAGTACTGCTGTGGAGTTAGAGCAAAAATGAGACAAAGTGTTTCACTTGCTGTGATAATGTATTTCAAGCAAGCTATAGGCTTTGTGGTAAAAAATTTCTACATTCAAGGCACTTTGTGTGCCACGTCCAAAAAAGCACTCCACTCGCTCAGAGAAGGCATCCGAACAGCGTTTTGGCACTTATGGAACACATTTAGTAAGATATGCTTTATTGCTTGGCACACACAACCATTGTTCGAAAACGCACTTTATTAACTCTGAAAGACATTGCGGGCAAAGATTGTTACGGCCGTTACTTGTGAGCCAGCGGAAGGTGCCAAGACGCTCATTCCAAGTGTGCCTGGCGCAGCTTCGCATCCCATACTATATGCAGCAGTTTCACGTGGCTGAGAAGCACCGCTGTGAATTAGAGCAAAAATGAGACAAAGTGTACCACTCGCTGTGATAATGTATTTCAAGCAAGCTATAGGCTTTGTGGTAAAAATTTTCTACATTCATGGCACTTGTGTGCCACGTCCAAAAAAGCACTCCACTTGCTCAGAGAAGGCATCCGAAGAGCGTTTTGGCACTTATGGAACACATTTAGTAAGATGTGCTTTATTGCTGCACACACAACCATTGTTCAAAAACGCACTTTATTAACTCTGAAAGACATTGCGGGCAAAGATTGTTACGGCCGTTACTTGTGAGCCAGCGGAAGGTGCCAAGACGCTCATTCCAAGTGTGCCTGGCGCAGCTTCGCATCCCGTTCAATCTGCCACAGTTTCATGTTGCTGAGAAGCACTGCTGTGGAGTTAGAGCGAAAATGAGACAAAGTGTACCACTCGCTGTGATAATGTATTTCAAGCAAGCTTTGTGGTAAAAATTTTCTACATTCATGGCACTTGTGTGCCACGTCCAAAAAAGCACTCCACTCGCTCAGAGAAGGCATCCGAAGAGCGTTTTGGCACTTATGGAACACATTTAGTGTGATGTGCTTTATTGCTTGGCACACACAACCATTGTTCGAAAATGCACTTTATTAACTCTGAAAGACATTGCGGGAAAAGATTGTTACGGCCGTTCCTTGTGAGCCAGCGGAAGGTGCCAGGACGCTCATTCCAAGTGTGCCTGGCGCAGCTTCGCATCCCATACTATAAGCAGCAGTTTCACGTGGCTGAGAAGCACTGCTGTGGAGTTAGAGCGAAAATGAGACAAAGTGTTTCACTTGCTGTGATAATGTATTTCAAGCAAGGTCCTTTTCTACAAAAAAATTCTACATTCAAGGCACTTTGTGTGCCACGTCCAAAAAAGCACGCCACTCGCTCAGAGAAGGCATCCGAAGAGCGTTTTGGCACTTATGGAACACATTTAGTGTGATGTGCTTTATTGCTTGGCACACACAACCATTGTTCAAAAATACACTTTATTCGCCCTCAAACACATTGTGAGCAAAGGATGATACGGCGGATCATTGTGAGCCAGCGGAAGGTGCCAGGAGGCTCATTCCAAGTGTGCCTGACGCAGCTTCGCATCCCGTTCTATCTGCCACAGTTCATTTGGCTGAGAAGCACTGCTGTGGAGTTAGAGCGAAAATGAGACAAAGTGTTTCACTCGCTGTGATAATGTATTTCAAGCAACCTATAGGCTTTGTCGTAAAAATTTTCTCCATATATGGCACATGTGTGCCACGTCCAAAAAAAGCACTCCACTCGCTCAGAGAAGGCCTCCAAAGAGCGTTTTGGCACTTATGGAACACATTTAGTGTGATTTGCTTTATTGCTTGGCACACACAACCATTGATCGAAAATGCACTTTATTAACTCTGAAAGACATTGCGAGCAAAGGATGTTACGGCCGTTCATTGTGAGCCAGCGGAAGGTGCCAGGAGGCTCATTTTAATTGTTCCTGGCGCAGCTTCGCATCTCAGCAGTTTCACGTGGCTGAGAAGCACTGCTGTGGAGTTCGAGCGAAAATGAGACAAAGTGTACCACTCGCTGTGATAATGTATTTCAAGCAAGCTATTAGGCTTTGTGGTAAAAATTTTCTACATTCATGGCACTTGTGTGCCACGTCCAAATAAGCACTTCACTCACTTCAGAAGGCATCCGAAGAGCGTTTTGGCACTTACTGAACACACTTAGTGTGATGTGCTTTATTGCTTGGCACACACAACCATTGTTCGAAAATGCACTTTATTCGCTCTCAAACACATTGTGAGCAAAGGATGATACGGCGGGTCATTGTGAGCCAGCGGAAGGTGCCAGGAGGTTCATTCCAAGTGTGCCTGACGCAGCTTCGCACCCCGTTCTATCTGCCACAGTTCATTTGGCTGAGAAGCTGTGGAGGTAGAGCGAAAATGAGAAAAAGTGTTTCACTCGCTGTGATAATGTATTTCAAGCAACCTATAGGCTTTGTTGTAAAAATTTTCTACATTCAAGGCACTTTGTGTGCCACGTCAAAAAAGCATTCCACTCGCTCAGAGAAGGCATCCGAAGAGCTTTTTGGCACTTGTGGAACACATTTAGTGTGATGTGCTTTATTATGTGCTTGGCACACATAACCATTGTTCGCTAATGCACTTCAAACACAGTGAAAAAAATGGTGAGCAAAGGACGTTACGGCGGCCCACTGCGAGCCAGCGGAAGGTGCCAGGAAGCTCATTCCAAGTGTCTCTACGCAGCTTTGCATCCCCTCATATGTGCAGCAACTTGATGTGGTTGAGAAGCACCGCTGTGGAATTAGAGCAAAAGTGAGACAAAGTTCACTCGCTGTGATCATGTAGTCCAAGCAAGCTATACACTCAAATTACAAAATACAAATTACTGTGAAAATACAAGGTATTTTCAACAGTAATGTATCGTTCTCCATTAATACAGTTGTACTGGAGCACTGTTTCCACCACCTGTTGTGTTAGAGAAGGGAACTGAGTTTATTGTGGGAGACTACAATGATAAGATTAGACAGTCAGTTGCTCATCTTAATTTTGATCCTCGACCCATTATCATTAGTCATGCTGTGACAGTAAAAGGGACAACATATAAGAAAAACATGTTTGTTATTGTAGGTCATAACGATGATGACCTTGTAGTGGGAAAAATGAAAAAGGATGTCATTCATAAGAATTCAGCAGTGTACTTCATCACTGAAGTATATCAGGCTGTTCGTCAACCAGAGATTAATGCTTATACACTTCACCAATGCAGGAAACCTTCTGCTGTTTTGTCTTTGCTAACTCTTCATCAGTCCCAATATTTTAGAGTCATGTCATCCATCTGTGATGAAATAAAGACCATCATCCTCAAGGCTTTACCCAATTTGTCTGAGGATACTCAAAAATAGATAATCATCACAGCACTTGAAATCTCAGGTTTGGAATCAACACAGGACCTCAAGTATGTGCAGCAGGATGACATCAAAGATCTCTTGCCTGTTATCCAGCAAAGGAAACTTCTGGAGGCATTCAAAATGGGTAAGTATTATTAATATAGTGTTTTCCTGTTCAGTTAAAGGTGGTAAAAAAAAAAAAAGTTTACATTCCGCTGACATTTGGAATGAACACAAAATGAAGTAGTGATTTGGGCTGGCAACAGACTATACACAGTCCTACCAAAGGTAATTTCTATTATTGTATTATTATCTATTATAAACAATAAATGTCTTATGTTATGACATGAGTTTGCATATACACATGTGACAAATATTTTTGAAATAGTGTTAATATTTTTTTCCATGTGTTCTAGAATCTACTGCAGTCACACTTGATGTACAGGCCTCGCTTGATGACTCACCATAGGCAAGTGTGACTTTAATCTCTAGTCCATTGCCTTGCTCTTCACCTTCACAGCCAACATTTTCAGAAGCATCAACACTGTGTACTTCACACAATCAGCCAACATATTCAGGAAGTGGCATGAAACCAGCCCATTGCTCACAGCAAGAGACCTGCTCCTGATAAGCGACGCCAGACGATAAGAATTATTGTTGATGAAATTAGAAAATATGATGTTAACCCCACACACGAAGAATGTCTTATCATTTGCCAAAGCATCGTTAAGCAGTACCCCTGTAGTTTTGCTGATATGACAAGAAGAGGTGTCATCATTGCTGGTGGTTTTACGTCACTCCTTTCTCAAGTGAAAACACAAATTGAAAACATAAATCGGGCTGGGATATTGAAACGACACCGAATATCAAGAAAGTCTGGACAACTTCACAGGCCAACTGATTCTTACGGATGCACACAATTTCACCCGGACCCTCCACTTGAAGAAACCAATGAGACAATGGAGCAGAAGCGGCAACAATTGGTAAACATCTACAGGTGAGAAAGGATTCAAGGCAGTGAGAGGGCAGAAGTGATAAACTTGATGAAAACAACATTCTGTCTTCAGCGTAACCAAATCAATGACACTCCAGCACCTTCCATTGAGGATTTAAGACTCCAGTGGCCCTACCATTTCACCCAAAAGGGGTGTCACTGTCACTTTGAGTTGTTAACTGATATCAGCGTTTTGAGTGCATTGGAGATATCCATTGAAGAATGTGGGCAACGCATAGAGAAGTATTTAAGGACAAAACTGAAGAACGAAGCTGGACAGTTTGAAGATGGGGAATGGACTCTATGCATCATCCAGTTGCTGATGGCTTATTCAATGAGAGAACAGAGGAACTGATACTCTTTGCTTTGCAATGAATACATTGAGCACATTTCTGTCCAGCTTTCCTTCTAGCACTACAGTTCACTGTGTGTGTATTTATCTAAATCACCAGTTAAACAACAACAAAAGACAGCTTCCAACTAATGCCACACTAACATGAAGTTGCACAAAATATACTGTTAATAAAACAATATATACTATATCTATATAAGAGGTGGCCTTTTCAGTGAACTTCTTATTCACATATAGGGCTCTTATACCCATTTTAATTTTCCATCAATCAAATGTATTTGTCTGCATTAGTTGCTGGTGATGGAGTCACATTGGGCCATTGGATGATCAGCGTTGAAAGCCAGGTCATCTGTGAAGGCGCCCAAAAATCCTTCATCACAGGTGTAGGAGCCATGAATGAATTTGGATTGATTTTTTTGTAGGTGCATGATGGTTTAAATTTGAATAGTGGTGTTTGTTATTGTTTATATTATTTAGATTCGTTGTGATCACGTGGACACGGGAAGTAGGTCAATTGGTTATGGGCGGTGATATTTCGTTAATATAGGCACCTGTTCACCTGTGTGTGCAGGGAAGAGACAGAGAGAGGGTGAGCAGGGTTGCCGTATTTTTTGTTGACCGCTAATTCATTTAATCTCTGTGATTACTTTGATTATGAGTTTGTGCACGGTATCATAAGTTTATCATTAATTTTCTTTAATAAAAGGTTGAACTCATTTTTGTATCTCAGAGATTTTTTATGTGCGGCGCGTCAGACAAAGTAAAGGCCCGGCTTCAGCCTCTCAGCGACTCTTTTGGATGAAGTCGCTATATTTTGTCAACAAAAAAAAGGCATTAAAAGGAGACATCAGGACAGCACAACGGATCAATGGATCAAGAGGACAAAAAGAGGAAGCTGATTAAATCCAACAACCATCGGACATAAAGTACGGAGGTAGGAGCTGGCTGTCAAACAAATTTGGAGCCGCTGCAAAGCGAACTACAGCCAGGCAAGCTCACCTGTGGATGTGCGCATGAAGCTGTACGTTAATGGAAGAAATGCGGCTTGGAAATTGACTGCTGTTTGTTCATTGGGAATGATGGCGCGGTGGATTGAGGGTTGAATCCTTCGGCGCATCGGCGTTATTTATTGCGAGACATCCTGGTGCTGAAGTTATCTCCATGCTATAAATATGTGAAATATCGCTCTCTCGCTCCGACTTTGCTGCTGCTCTGCCGTTATGTGGGATGATTTTTGGATGAATTTCCTTTTTGGCTGTGGATACAATTTAAATGCACAAAGAATACATTGAAGAAAATCCCAAAAGGAAATTAATGGAGGAAACCGAGTCAAAAAAATGCTGCTGTTGCAAGTTTTGAAGTCCATGTGTTTCAAAGGTGCAAACGAATAAATCAAAAGGATATGTTTAAAGGATCTCAAAAGGAGAAAAATTAAGTGAAATCAAAATATAAAGATGAGTGAAATAAATGCTGGTGTTGAAATGGAGTGTGGAAAAAGAGAACTCACAGCCAAGGCCTGGGCAAATAAAATTGAAAAACTTCAGCATGAACGCAAAACCTTTGTGAATAAAATTAAAGGGCTCATACCTGAAATGAAAACGCTTATGAAAAGCAAGGGAAACGTCTCACGTGTTCAATCTCACCTGGAGAACTTAATTCAACTTTGTGAAAATGCTATCACATCACATAATGTGTTGATTCCTTTACTTCCTGAGGACGAACTAAATAAACAAAATGAATGGTTTGCCAGCATCATGAAATATGGTAACACGTTTGAAGAGGATGTTAAAAGGTGGCTTAGTGAAGCTGAGGAGCCACAGCAAAATAACAGTCTTGGCCAATCAGATCCTGCTGCAGTCAGTGAAGAAGTGCTTCATTTACCAACTGAGGATGAACATCAAGCACCAACTCAGGCTGTGTCCATAATCACGACAGAGGACATGCAAGATAACATAAAACCAAGTGACAGTGTATCAAACGTGGGAAGCAAGAACTATGTTACTGGCGGAAAGTCTGTTGTCTCTGCTGCTTCTTCGGCACGTCTTAAAGCTGAGGCTGATTTGGCAGCTTTAATGGCAAGACAGAGACTACTGAAGGACAAACAGGAACTGGAGGAGCAGGAGGAACAACTGAGGAGAAAGAAAGAGCAGTTAAAATTGGATGAAGACATTGCAGCGCACATGGCTAAATTAAATGTGCTACGATCTCAGAGCATCTTAAGTGGAACCTCATCCAAGCGCTCCAATGGAATGAACTCTTACCTGGAGAAAGGAAAATCTAAACCAAAAGCTCTCAATGCTAACGCAAAAACATTTACTCCACAAGCGTCACTGAAACAAAAGGAAACCAAACATGATTACATGGATCCAGGTGCAAGGCCTAAGGACAAAGCTGTACCCCAGTTCATCTACTCTGAGCCTGTGTCACTTAATGAACCCAAACAACGTTCAGTGAACCACTGCGCTCATGGAAACACCCAAGCTCGAAACGAAGATTTATGGAGTGCAGCATTTGAATCAAAAAATGAGGATCAAAACAATATGCTAGGAATTATGAGGAAGCAAAATGAAATAACGACACTTCTGATACAACAGCAATGCCTCTCATCATTGCCAAAGAGAGAGATCCCAATTTTTGATGGTGATCCATTAAAATATCAAGCGTTTACTAAAGCTTTTGAGAATGGTGTGGAACGAAACACTCAGAGTTACAGTGATAGACTCTATTTCCTGGAGCAGTACACTAGAGGTCACCCTAAGGAACTGGTTAGAAGCTGCCAGCATTTTAACCCAGAGAGGGGCTACGTCAAAGCCAAAGCTCTATTGAGGGAGCATTTTGGGAATGAGCAGAAAGTCGCCGCAGCATATATGGAACGGGCTCTTTCATGGCCTTCCATTAAAACGGAGGATGCAAAGGCTCTCCAGGACTACAGTCTTTTCCTCAGAGGGTGTTCTAATGCCATGGCAGGGGTGGGATATTTGCACGAGTTAGATCTGCCTGCCAATATGCTCTCCATTATAAGGAAGTTGCCTTACAAATTCAGAGACAAGTGGAGAACCGTATCCTGTGAGCTGCAGGAGAGGCGCAATCAGAGACCAACGTTCAATGACATCACCAATTTTATTGAGAGACAAGTGAAGATCTTGACTGATCCAGTGTTTGGAAATATATATGATGCTCCCCCAGCGACAATAAATAAAGGTGTAAGCAAATTCAAGCAACAGTCTCGTTCTGGAATGAAAGGAACCAGCTTCGCCACCACGGTAGCTCCTGTAGAAAACACTCATTCTAGAACCAAAGAGAAGGAACAATTTCAAGCTGCAAGGAGGATGTGTCTTTGTTGTGGAGGAGGACACATATTGGATTTGTGTCCCCAGTTGGAGAAAAGACCCCACAAGGAGAAGATAGGCTTCTTACGAGAAAAAGGTGTCTGTTTTGGCTGCTTGTGTATAGGACACATTAGCAGGGATTGCAGAAAACGGATTTCTTGTGCAAAGTGTGGTCTTTTACATCCAAATGTTCTTCATATTCCAAATACAAAGTCAAAGGACTCTGATCAGGCCGAAGGGAAATCAGAGAAAGCAGTGGACAGCACCCTGGTGTCAAGTGGTCTCACTGGGGCTGGTGATCATGATTGTAAACTTCCCATAGTCCCCGTACAAGTTAAGTCGAAGAAGGGCAGCAAGATTATTATAACCTATGCTTTCTTGGATCAGGGAAGTACAGCAGTATTCTGCACAGAGGCACTACTGCACAAGCTGGGCCTCACAGGAAAGAAGGCACGTATTCTCTTGCGGACTATGGGCCAAGAAAGGGTAGTGAGCAGCCATATTGTGTCAGGACTGGAGGTGGCTGGTTTAAACTGCGATAATTTCTGTGATCTGCCCAAAACTTTCACACAGGAGTATATGCCCGTCCACAGTGGGAACATTCCAAGACAGAGGGATCTTCAGAGATGGCCACATTTGAAACATGTCCAGTTGCCTGAGGTGGAGGCAGGGATTGAGCTGCTGATTGGGACAAATGTTCCCAAGGCTTTGGAACCATTGCAAGTCATTCATAGCGTCAATGGTGGGCCCTATGCAATTAGGACAATGCTGGGCTGGACTGTGAATGGACCTCTAAATGGAGAAAGTGAGGAAGCAATGGATTGTGAGCATCCAGAGTTATCTGTGAACCGAGTGTCAGTTGTGAATTTGGATGAATTTTGGCAGCAGCAGTTCAAAGTGGATTTCCCTGAATGTAGTATGGATGAGCAACCTGGAATGTCAAGAGAGGATCAGAAGTTTATGGATTTGATTAGAAACTCAGCAAAGCAAGTGAATGGTCATTACCAGATCAGATTACCATTAAGGAATGAGGAACTCAACATGCCAAATAATAGAATAATTGTTGAGCAACGCGCAAAATACCTGAAGAGGAGGCTTCTGAAGGACTCGTCATTCCACGCAGAATATACAGCCTTCATGAATGATCTGGTTGCCAAAGGTTATGCCGAAGAGGTGCCTGAAGAGGAGTTGGACCGCTGTGATGGCAAGGTTTGGTATATCCCCCATCATGGTGTCTATCATCCAAAGAAGAGGAAAATCAGAGTCGTTTTCGACTGTGGAGCGAGTTTCCAAGGAACATCTCTTAATGCTGAGCTCCTGCAAGGACCGGACCTGACCAGTTCATTGATTGGAGTGGTGACCAGGTTCCGGAAAGAACCAGTGGTGATCATGGCAGATATTGAGTCCATGTTTCACCAGGTAAGGGTACCAGCTGAAGACGCAGATTTGTTGAGGTTTCTCTGGTGGCCTGATGGGGATTTAAATCAAGAACCCAGTGACTTCAGGATGATGGTGCATCTCTTCGGGGCAACTTCGTCTCCCAGCTGCGCCAATTTTGCTCTCAGGAAATGTGCAGAAGATAATAAGGAACAATTCAGCCAAGAAGTGATTGATAAAGTCCTACATTGCTTCTACGTTGATGATTGTCTGGCGTCGGTGACTTCAGAGGAGGAAGCTGTATCTCTGCATCATGACCTTGTCTCCATCTGTGCAAAGGGTGGTTTTAAGCTTAGGAAATGGATAAGCAACAGACGTGAGGTTATGGTTGCAATACCTGAAAGCCACCGAGCAACAGACATGACAGACTTGGACCTGGAGCAGGATCAGCTACCAGTGGAGAGAGTGCTGGGTGTGGAATGGTGTATTCAGTCGGACACTTTTAAGTTTAAGATCATTATTAAGGACAAACCACTCACCAGGAGGGGAATTCTCTCAACTGTCATCTATGACCCTCTTGGAATCCTGAGCCCTGTAGTATTATTGGCTAAGAAAATCTTGAGAGATCTGTGCAGGAGATCACTTGGCTGGGATGACATCATACCTGTACCAGTTGTCAAAGAATGGACGACGTGGCTACAGGAACTGTGCCGTCTAGAGGGTTTTAACGTCATGAGATGCCTGAAACCACTAAACTTTGGAGAGACGACCACAGCACAGCTGCACCATTTCTGTGATGCAAGTGAAGATGGCTACGGGGTAGTGACTTACCTGCTGTCACGTAACAAAGACTCTCAGGTACACAGTGCTTTTGTCATGGGAAAAGCAAGGGTGGCTCCACTTAAGTCTGTTACCATCCCTCGTATGGAGCTAATCGCTGCCACTATGGCGAGCCGTATTGATGTCCTGTGGAGGAAAGAGCTACATTTGGATCTACAGGATTCCGTGTTTTGGACAGACAGTGCATCTGTACTCAAATATATCAAGAATGAGACTTCCAGGTTCAAAGTTTTTGTTGCCAACAGGGTCTCGGAGATTCTCAAAGTTTCACTGTCTTCTCAATGGAGGTACGTAGACACTGCAAGTAATCCAGCAGATGTGGCCTCGAGAGGCTTGAAAGTGGATGCATTCCTCAAAAATCTAACATGGGTGTCAGGTCCACCTTTTCTTCATCAACCTGAGAGTACGTGGCCTGTTAATCCTGAGGATGTGCAACAGCTTCCATCAGATGACCCTGAGGTCAAGAAAGCTGCTGCAGTGAATGCTGTACAGGTCAGCGAGAAGGATGATGCTTTGATTCGCATGATCAGTTATTTCTCATCTTGGACTGGTCTGAAAAGGTCTGTAGCTTGGATGTTGAGATTCAAGAACTGGCTTTTGGCTTGCTGTCAGAAAAGGAAACAGTTGACCACCGAGCTTGCCCAGTCTGATTTGGATGTGATACACAAGGAATGTTCTTTGAAGAAGAATATGGAGAATCGTTCAAGTTGTCTGTCAGTGGAGGAGCTGGAGAAGGCCGGGATGGAAATCATCGGGTTTTGCCAAAGGAAGAAGTTTCCAGAGGAATTCTCCAGGCTACAACAAGGCAAAAGTGTTAAGGGCCATAGCCAAATTTATAAACTCTGCCCACTGGTCGAAGATGGTGTTCTGAGAGTTGGCGGTCGACTGAGCAGGTCTTCTATGCCTGCAGAGGCTAAACATCCCATTATATTGGCTAAAGATTTCCATATCTCAGACATTATTCTAAGGCATATTCACCAGGAAGTGGGACATGGTGGCCGTAACCACATGCTCGCCAAACTGCGGGAGAAGTATTGGATCACTGGGGCTAGTTCAGCCATAAGGAGAGCTCTGTCTAAGTGTGTCATCTGTCGGAGACTGAATGCTCAGCCAGTGTCCCAGCAGATGGCAGATCTACCTGCTGAAAGAGTGACTCCAGATGAGCCGCCTTTTACTCGTGTTGGAGTTGACTATTTTGGACCGTTTGAAGTGAAGAGCAGAAGGAGTGTTGTAAAGAGGTATGGTGTTATTTTTACCTGTTTGGCCATACGGGCAATTCACATCGAAGTAGCATCTTCATTGGACACAGACTCCTTCATAAATGCACTCACACGCTTTATAGCAAGACGAGGTCAAGTCCAGGAACTGCGCTCGGACAATGGGACAAACTTCATTGGAGCAGAGCGTGAGTTGAGAACAGCTATTGAACAATGGAATCAGTCACAGATTAACAATGCACTTCTTCAGAAAGGAATAAAATGGACCTTTAACCCCCCCGCTGGCTCACATCATGGAGGATCTTGGGAGAGGTTAATCCGGTCTGTGAGGAAAGTCCTAAATTCTACTCTGAACGTGCAAAATCTGGATGAAGAGGGCCTTCACACGGTTCTTTGTGAGGTGGAGTCCATCGTTAATAGCAGGCCGATTACCAAGGCATCTACAGATCCGAATGATCTGGAGGCCTTGACGCCAAATCACCTGTTGCTGCTGAAGACCTTACCATCTTTACCACCAGGAAACTGCCAGGCAGCTGACCTTTACGCTCGCAGGCGATGGAGGCAGGTGCAATACATGTCAGATTTATTCTGGAAAAGGTGGATTAAAGAATACTTACCACGGCTGCAGGGGCGTCGGAGATGGTCCAGAGTGAAGCGCAACATTGTCCCTGGAGATGTGGTGCTTATTGTGGACGGCACGGCACCTCGGGATTCCTGGGTTATGGGAGGAGTTCTTCGGGCCTTTCCGGATGGAGGAGGATTGGTGCGGCGGGTGCGCATCAAAACGGGGGGCAGTTGCTTGGATCGTCCAGTTGCGAGGATCTGCCTACTACAGGAAGCTGAAGACTTGCCACAGAATGATGGCTAAAATCTTTTGATTGAGCCTGATTATTGACTTCACAGACTTTGGATTCAAGATGAAAGAAGACAGAAGACAATATATGTATTATGGACTTTAAATATGAAGCTTTTAATTGTTACATGTCTCCTATTGATATGAATATGGGTAATTATTATGTGTGAACCTAATAATTAGGGGCTGGAATGTAGGAGCCATGAATGAATTTGGGTTGATTTTTTTGTAGGTGCATGATGGTTTAAATTTGAATAGTGGTGTTTGTTATTGTTTATATTATTTAGATTCGTTGTGATCACGTGGACACGGGAAGTAGGTCAATTGGTTATGGGCGGTGATATTTCGTTAATATAGGCACCTGTTCACCTGTGTGTGCAGGGAAGAGACAGAGAGAGGGTGAGCATGGTTGCCGTATTTTTTGTTGACCGCTAATTCATTTAATCTCTGTGATTACTTTGATTATGAGTTTGTGCACGGTATCATAAGTTTATCATTAATTTTCTTTAATAAAAGGTTGAACTCATTTTTGTATCTCAGAGATTTTTTATGTGCGGCGCGTCAGACAAAGTAAAGGCCCGGCTTCAGCCTCTCAGCGACTCTTTTGGATGAAGTCGCTATAACAGGGCTTGCTGCAGTTTTTGCAACCTTCTATGTGTTCAGTCTGCAGTACCAAGAAGAAGCGGCAAGGACACTGGAGTTTGTTCAAAGGTAAATTTTCTGTAAGAAAATAGTATTACACTATTTACAGCTCTATTCAGGAATATTAAATTGTCATTCATTAAAAGCCATGCTTGTAAATGAACTTTTACTGTTACAATTGTTGCACCTATCTCCCAATATCAAAGTGGTGGCATGTGGTCGTGCCTTTAAAAGAAAGAAAGAAAGAAAACACAGAAAGTACCAGATTGAAAGCGATACTCTCCTTACATCTGATTTAAACTGCCATCTGTCTCATGGAATCAATAGACACTTTTAAGGTTAGTAAACAATGAGAAAGCTGCGCGCTAGGGTGCATCAAAAAACACAATTATTGAATTTTGATATGGCTAGGTACTAAAAGTGTTCCAATGTATGTAGAAACATTCATTCATTTTCTACCGCTTTTTCCTCACGAGGGTCGCGGGGGGTGCTGGAGCTGCCTCTCGCCCAGCTGTCTTCGGGCGAGAGGCAGGGTACACCCTGGACTGGTGGCCAGCCAATCACAGGGCACATATAGACAAACAACCATTCACACTCACATTCATACCTATGGACAATTTGCAGTCGCCAATTCACCTAGCATGTTTTTTTGGAATGTGGGAGGAAACCGGAGTACCCGGAGAAAACCCACGCATGCACGGGGAGAACATGCAAACTATGCCCGAATTGAACCCTGGTCTCCTAGCTGTGAGGTCTGCGCACTAACCACTAGACCACCGTGCCGCCCTATGTAGAAACAACAATATATTTTTCCAATACATGATTATTTAGGGGTGCCACCATACATCTGTTTTTTTATGGAATAAAGTGGTGAACAGTGCTCACTGGTCGCCATGGAGATTTGAGGTCAGCAAAGACTGCAGCTCAAGAACTCTCAGGAGATCTTTATGTTTACTCCTATTACATATTACTACCTAATTTGTGGTTTTGTCTTTGTAATTTGAATGATTTGGGCCGATATTTGTGGCCGATACTGCTTTTGCTCCCTCAATTTACATGAATTAATGAAAATGACAACAAATATTACAGGTCTCAAGTTTAAAGAAATATTTATTGAAATGTAAACACTGAAGACAGTAGGATTCGGCTTTCTTAAACACACATTTAAACGTAATTATCAACTTTAAAAGGAATAAATATTCAACCATGCTAAAAATTTCTGTCGTAGTTTAAGTTTTATCTATGTGATCGATTTATCGATGTGATAACTGCTCCCCCACCTCCACACACACAAACACATCACACTGACAATTTAGTAAGATATATCAAACATTTCTCTCATCATTAATGTTCGTGTTGTGCACACTAAAGACCGCTGAAAGCAGACACGGCTGCTCCAATTCCTTCTGTGTGTGTGCTTGCGTGTTCGGAGAGAGCGCACACACATAACACGACACGCATTTAACCTCAGCCCGGCGTTGGCTGAATGAAACTGAATGGGACTGAATTGCCAAGGTTGCCAATAAAGCGGTGTTGGTAACAGCTGTACATATTAGCCTCCAACTACATCAACAGCTCCCTAATTCCAACGGTAGGCACTTTTAAAGATGAAGCATTCAGCAGCATTCCTGGTTTTCACACCCACAAACTAAACTATATTTTCAAGCACGTATATTGCATGCACTTGACGTTCATGTTTCCTATTTCAAAGCAGGTGGCAATATTTCAACTAAGTTTAACTGTTAGAGGCTAATTAAACGTTGAAAACGTAACCTTGTTATGATTCACCACTCTTGCAGTGTGGGGGGTACCGCGACTGCTTGTGTTGCAGGGTCCTCCGGCAACACAAAGCTGCCCGGCGGATGCCTGTCTGTAAATCATGTGCGAAAAATACATCGGCGAACCCACGCTCGTATCGGCCGATACTGATTCAAGTAAAGAATGCAAATATTGGCCCGATATATCGGCCAGCCGATGCATCGGTCGATCCTTACTGGCTACAGTGGTCAACGCGTATGAGCATCAGAGTTGGGGTGAACTTTGCAGCAGCTTTTAACAGCCTCCTCTTGGTCAAGGTTTGAGTTGACTAGCTCTCATAAACTGTCTCGGTCTGTCTCACTGCTCTTCCAGGTTCTGACTTTTGCCTGGTCTGTTAAGACTTAATTCATTCATTTAAATATTTACAGATAACCATTTAACATAATTCTTTCACAGTTTTCCACAGTTGCAATATTTAGGGCGAAAGACCCCATTTTAATCCGAATGCAGGGCGGGATGCAAGGGTCCAATCCAGGGCTCCACATTAAAAACAAAAATTACTTGCCCATGGGGAATCCTTAAGGTGAGAACTACTTGCCCGAACTTGCCCCATGTAAAATGAAAAGACTGCCATAATGATATCATCTAATTTTTGTGGCATCACATGAGAATCTCAAATAAAGATTAAATGATTATCATTTCTTGTGGTTGTTTTCTTACATAGATCATGACATTGCATGGAAATCTGGATTATCAAGAGACTTCTACGCACTTTGCCTTGATAAATAAAAGTACATTCATGATTGAATAAACATTGTGCTTAAAAAAAACAATTGTGGCGATGTATATTGTAGCGTTGCGTGTGTGTTGTATTCCGGGCTGTAGTTTCATGCATGGACGCTGGGGGGCAGTCATGTTCAGCTCGCGGTTTTGGAGCGGGCGTTTTGGGACCAAGGAGGAAGAACGTGAGCGAAAAAGGGGAAGTTCGGTTGCCGGGCGCCGAAGTTAGTGAGTTAAGTCTGCAACAGGCCAGTAAGTTGTTTCTCATGCTGATTGGAAATAAAAACCATGCAACGATAGAGCCATCCTGACTGCCGTCATTCTACGACGCTACACTGGTGTCAGAAGTGACTTCGAACGTGAGCCTACTGTACTGTTTTGCCCGAGTCTTCGGCGGCGTCGAGTATGAGCCACCGAGGGGAGCCGCGTGTGAAGGAGGAGGTGGAGAGCGACAGCGAGGTGGGCGCTGCCAGTTGGGAAGGGAGGGAGCGCCGAGAGATGGTGAGAGCTTGTCGGGAGGCGTGGAGAGAAGCTGTCGGCATGTCGAAGCTGTCACCGGCGGCCAAGAATGGCGGCCTTGCAGCGTGCACAGAGAACAACGCGGTGGACGGCGCACCACGTGCAGTTGCGGCCATGTGTCTGAAAACGCCCAAATATTCTGGGAAGGCTGACTGGGAGGCTTTTCACGCCCAATTTGAGCTGATTGCAAATGCACAGCAGTGGTCCAATAAAGACAAAGCTTTACAGTTGGCAGTGTGTCTCACGGAGGACGCCTTATCTTGCCTTTTGCTCCTTGACCCAGAGAGTCGCCATGATTATAAAGCTCTAGTGGGGGCGCTAAAGAGGCGTTTTGGACAGTGCGCACAACCGGGGCTCCTGAGAAATGAACTGAGCTACAGGTGTCGCACTGCTGGAGAACCGCTGCGAACTCTGGCTTATGCCATTGAGAGCCTGTCAAGGCGGGCATATTCCCACATGTCGCCAGAGGTACAAAGTGAGCTGGCACGCGACCAATTTGTCAGAGCTCTTCGGCCCCCAGAACTAAGAGCTCAAGTTCATCTGTTACACCCCCGCACCCTGCAAGAAGCCCTAGAATTGGCTGTGGAGAGAGAAATGGTGGAGAGCTCCAGCGTGGCAGAGGGGAGGGTCCTGCCGCCCACAGCGAGGTCAGCAGCAGGGAGTCAAGAGGCTGACTATAAACCCCCTTGGGTGGCCGAAATCACAGAACTGATCAGGTCCGTGTCGCTACAGTCGCCACAACGCCCACGCCCTGGAGTGAGGGTATGCTGGGGGTGTGGCCAGCCCGGTCACTTGATCAGAGAATGCCCTCGCTCGCCCCAGTCGTCGGGAAACGACCACGGGCCCGCATAGTGGGGGATGTGCGGACCCGAGAGGCTAACACCCCACAAGCTGCTGTGTCTACCACCTCCAGGGGGTCCCAAGTGAGCATGGGCGTGGAGGCGATTGGAGCTGTGGGGCGCACGTCGGACAAAGGCTCCAGCTACGTGATGATCCAAGTGGAGGGCGTGTTCTGTCCGGCCCTCATAGACACGGGGGCAACGGTGACGCTGATAAGGTCTGGCGTGTGGCCGAAGAACGCCCATCTTGAAATGACAGCGGTAGCTCTACGCTCAGTCACAGGAGAGTGGTCCCCTCTCCAAGGGAAAGGACGACTGGCACTGTCGGTGGGGGGCATGTCACTCCAGCACCCGGTATGGAAAGCAGCCATACAAGACCCGTGCATCCTGGGTCTGGATTTTTTGAAGGCGGCTGACTGTGTGATGAACATCGGAAGTGGGTGGATCAGCTTTCAGGGGGGTCCTGCCATTCCTATGACCTCCCTGGATTCCCTCGATCCCCGGGCCAAGCACATGGCATGTGCACTGGAGGCCGCAGGCCCACCTCCGCCTTCGAGGGAGCCCCGCCGACAACCAGAGACAGCAGGCAGAGACTCTGTGAAAGAGGGAGCTGTGGACAGGACGCTGTGGGAGTTGTGGAAAAGGAACTGCAGTGGCCTGACCCCCAAGCAAGAGGAACGGCTGCTAAGCCTGCTGACGGACTTCAGTGATACCTTCGCCAAGAACGACGATGAAGGGGGTCTCACTCATTTGACACAGCATGAGATTGACACGGGGGAGGCCAGGCCAATTAAATGCCGCCCCCGTCGCCTTCCCTTGGCCCGACACGCAGCTTGTGAGGAGGCTGTAGCTAAGCTGCTGCTGTATTATCGAACCTTCCGACAGTCCATGGACATCGGCAGTTGTCATGGTGCCAAAGAAGTCGGGGGAATAGCGTCTCTGTGTTGACTACCGGACTGTCAATGGGGTGACCAAGAAGGATGCTTACCCACTGCCGCGCATTGACGAGTCCTTAGACCTGGTCTCGGGCTCATCCTGGTTCTCGTCCTTGGACCTCCGCAGTGGCTATTATCAGGTGCCCCTTTCCCAGGAGGCCCGACCCAAAACAGCGTTTTCCACCGGGAGGGGCCTTTGGCAGTTTAAGGTCCTCCCTTTTGGACTGTGCAATGCACCAGCAACCTTTTCGAGGTTGATGGACAGAGTGCTGGCCGGGGTCCCTCGCCAGCAGTGCCTTGTGTATTTGGATGACATCCTGGCCCATGGAAGCTCGTTCGAGACAGCGCTAAAGTCCCTGAGGGTGGTATTGGAGAGCATCAGAGCAGCTGGCCTGAAGTTACACCCAGGAAAGTGCCACTTCATGCAGAGAGAAGTGACATTCCTGGGTCACCGCGTGGGAGGTGAAGGAGTCAGCACCCTGGCTGATAAAGTGAAGGCGGTGGTGGAATGGCCAGTGCCCACCAACCCGAAGCAGCTGAAAAGTTTCCTGGGGCTAGCCTCGTACTACAGGAGGTTCGTGCGAGGTTTTGCTGGCACAGCGGCACCCCTCTTCCAGCTACTCCAGAAGGGCCGAGACTTTGAGTGGTCTGACCCCTGCCAAAAAGCATTCAACAGCCTTCAGCAAGCCCTGAGTGAGTCCCCAGTGCTAACATCCGCGAATCCGGACTTGCCCTTCATCCTCGACACAGATGCTAGCGGAGAGGGAGTAGGAGCGGTGCTGGCGCAGCCCACACCCGAAGGCGAGAGGGTCGTGGCCTACTTCAGCAGAGTGCTGGGCAAGGCTGAAAGGCGCTACTGTGTCACCCGCAGAGAGCTGCTGGCTGTGGTGCTGTCCATCAGACACTTTAAATATTACTTATGTGGCCAGCCTTTTACTGTGAGGACAGACCACTCAGCTCTAAGCTGGCTGATGACCTTCAAGGAGCCAGAAGGGCAAGTGGCACGGTGGCTCGAAGAATTACAGGCTTACAGCTTCAAGGTGGAGCACAGAGCCGGGACACGTCACTCCAACGCAGACGCGCTGTCCCGCCGCCCGTGTGCTGCAGAGGGCTGCCGCTATTGTGACAGGAGAGAGGCCCGCGAGGAGGAGTTGTTGGAGGAAGCGGGTGGCGGCCTGTCGGAGTGCCGGGTTGCAGGAGTGATGGCCAGGGAACTTCAGGCTGTGGGAGTCGCTGAGTGGGAGCAGAAGCAAGAGGAGGATGGAGACCTGCAACCAGTCCGGAGGTGGGTGGAGTCTCAGCGACCTCCAGCATGGGAGGAGAAAGCCCACACGTCAGCAGGGACTAAAGGCTTGTGGTCCAAGTTTGACACACTGCGGCTGAGCCAAGGGGTGCTGCAGCGGGCGTGGAGGGAGCCAGCGACAGGGGAAGAGAGGTGGCAGGTGGTTGTCCCAAGGTGTCTACAAGAGCCTGTGTTGGCTGCCATGCACGGAGCGGCTGGTTCTGGACACTTTGGTGTGGCTAAGACCCTGCGCCGCCTTCGCCAAAGCTTCTACTGGGGCCGCTGCAGGAGAGATGTGGAGGATTTTTGCCGCCGCTGCGACTTGTGCACAGCGAGGAAGGGCCCCCCTGGCCGCTCCTGTGCTCCACTGCAGCAGGCCCTCATGGGAGCGCCCATGGAAAGAGTGGCAGTCGACATTGTGGGACCGCTGCCGCGCTCCGATCGCGGGAATCGTTATGTCCTGTCAGCCATCGACTACTTCACACGGTGGCCAGAGGCGTACCCGCTACCCGACCAGGAAGCCGAGACAGTCGCTAGCGCCTTGATAGAGGGAATGTTTAGCCGCTTTGGAGTTCCAGAGACGCTGCATAGTGACCAAGGAAGAAATTTTGAGTCACGAGTGTTTGCAGAAATGTGTGGGCGGCTGGGCATCAGAAAGACGCGCACAACCCCTCTGCGGCCCCAGAGTGACGGGTTGGTGGAAAGATTTCATCGCACTCTGGGTGAGCAGCTGGCCATTTTGACATCACGGCACCAGAAGGACTGGGATGATCATCTTCCCCTGGTGCTCATGGCCTGTCGCTCTGCTGTACAGGAGTCTACAGCCTGCACGCCATCCCTGCTCATGCTGGGGAGGGAGCTCCGTACGCCAGCCGAGTTGTCCTTTGGCCGCCCCCCAGAGACCACAGAGCCAGTCCCTGGTCCAGAGTATTCCAGGAAACTCCAGGACCGGCTGGAGGCCGCTCACGAGTTCGCCCGGCAGCAGCAACAGAGGGCAGGCAGGCGACAGAAGAGGAACTATGACCTGAAAGCAAGAGGGAGGCATTTCCAACAGGACGAACAGGTGTGGGTCTACCTCCCACAGCGCAAGAAGGGGCGGTGCCCCAAACTGGACAGCCCTTGGACGGGGCCGTGCAGAGTTCTGGAGAGAGTCGGGGAAGTCGTGTACCGAGTGCAGCTGCCAGACCGAGGAAGGAAAGTGGTTCTTCATCGGGACCGACTGGCGCCATACCGGGGAGTGCAGGGAGTGGGCCATAGGGCCCCTGCTCCACCAGAGGCGGACGGGAGACGTTCACCACTCCCAGCTCAGGATGGAGAGCCGCCCGGGCTGGCAGCGCCAGAGGTGGGACAGCCGGTTTCACCATCCGCTGGAACTCCCCCCATAGCGAGGCGCCCGAGGAGGAGAAGGCCGCCACGGTATCTCAGAGACTATGTGGGTCACAATGTTGGGGGGAGCACTTGAAATTGTGTTACGCTGTTGCTAATGTTCATTGATTGTTGCTGATTCTCTGTGCCCTCGGGGCGAGGGCCTTTGTGGGGCGGGGGTAGTGTAGCGTTGCGTGTGTGTTGTATTCCGGGCTGTAGTTTCATGCATGGACGCTGGGGGGCAGTCATGTTCAGCTCGCGGTTTTGGAGCGGGCGTTTTGGGACCAAGGAGGAAGAACGTGAGCGAAAAAGGGGAAGTTCGGTTGCCGGGCGCCGAAGTTAGTGAGTTAAGTCTGCAACAGGCCAGTAAGTTGTTTCTCATGCTGATTGGAAATAAAAACCATGCAACGATAGAGCCATTCTGACTGCCGTCATTCTACGACGCTACAATATTAACATGGCATGCCATACTACCTTACACATCGTAGTGATATTTATAAGTTGTGCAGCACAATGAAACATTATTGAATAGACACATTTGGCTTTGTGGCACATACAGGCTTTGTGGTCAAAATTTTCTCCATATATGGCACATGTGTGCCACGTCCAAAAAAGCACTCCACTCGCTCAGAGAAGGCCTCCAAAGAGCGTTTTAGCACTTATGGAACACATTTAGTGTGATGTGCTTTATTGCTTGGCACACACAACCATTGTGAGCAAATGCACTGAGAAGTGCTGCGAAGCACTGTGAAGCAAAGCACCTTACGGCGGCCCACTGCGAGCCAAGGTACCAGGAGGTCTATTCCAAGTGTGCATGACGCAGCTTCGCATCCCCTTCTGTGTGAACATGTTTCAGCTGAGATGCACTGCTGTGGAGTTACAGCTAAAATGACGGAAAGTGTTTCACTCGTTGTGACAAGGCGTATAAAGCACGCCATAGGCTGTGTGCAATGTGCCTCCATATCCGGCACATGTGTGCCACGTCCCAAAAAGCACTCCAATCGTTCCGAGAAGGTGCTTCAAGCACTTTTTGGGGCACTGTTAGTGTGGTGTGCTTCATGGCGTGCCGTATTGGAGATAAACTTACATAAATGTATGTGTAAGTTACTGTGAACTTACCTGATTTGTTTACTGTGGCACAAACAAGTTCCCATGCCGCTGTTTTTAATTGATCTCTCATTCATTTTTTGTCAAATAGCTCTGGGAAAGTATTACTTATTTTCCTTCATGTTTACCTGTGTGAGAGACAACTGAATAGCATCCTGTATGCCCATCCTGGTGCTCGTCCAATCACTAGTCAGAACCTAGTCAGAATGCATTCATGGTCACACACAAAGTTGTGAAATCTACCACACCAACTACGTGAGAAACTCCCGGGCCATAGGCGTCATGTGGGCTGTGTTCACCATCTGCTTCGTCATCATCACGGTGGTGGTCTTCATTCAGCCTTTCTGGATCGGGGACAGCGTCAACACCCCCCAGGCTGGATACTTCGGTCTCTTCCACTACTGCATCGGCAACGCCCTCACAACGGAGCTCATCTGCAGGGGAAGCCTGCTGGACTTCGGTTCCATCTCGTCTCCGGCCTTCCGCACAGCCATGTTCTTCGTGGGCACGTCCATGCTCCTGATAGTCGGCACCATGGTATGTTTCAGCCTCTTCTTCTTCTGCAACGCCGGCAGTGTCTACAAGATCTGTGCCTGGATGCAGCTGGCCGCGAGTAAAGTTAAGGAAGTTCCGACTGGTAATGCTGTTATAGTGGCTCTACTCTGGATATTACAACATTGGGGTAGCAATTGAAGTGGTCATGGCATCTCCATCGTATTTGAATCAGCAATCATGTCAGCGTGTAACACTCCTGTGTGTGGAGAGGTGAATGTGACTCAACCTCTCAGGTTGCAAGTCTCCAGTTTCCGTTTCTGACACCTCCACCATGGGCTTTGGTTCCAGGTAACATGATATGGTGTGGCTTAAACAAAATATCTGCACCTCCTCATACAACTGGGGGATGGCATGATGAAGAATTATAAAGTACAAGGAAACCACTTTTTAATACTAGTAGGAATGGCATGAACCTGTCAGACCTCTCACTAAAAAGGTTATTTAACATGAAATAACTTCCATAACAGCACATCTTGCCAACATCATGGGTGAGGATTCCTCGTCTGCACCATAACTCTATGGGGGCGTTTTAGGTCTTATTCTGGAGCTGGGGCTCAAAAGTCCCGCCCTAGCAT
Organism: Doryrhamphus excisus; assembly: GCF_030265055.1. Lineage (NCBI taxonomy): Eukaryota > Metazoa > Chordata > Actinopteri > Syngnathiformes > Syngnathidae > Doryrhamphus > Doryrhamphus excisus. The sequence goes on along the minus strand of NC_080475.1, from coordinate 18,809,739 downwards.
TTATCATCATCAGTGTTCACACAGGGTAATTACTGCAACACAGTGCCTTCTTTTTCTTCCTCTTCTTTCCCTGCAGGTGTTTTGATGGTGATGGGCTGTATGATCTACCCGGATGGCTGGGACGCCCCGGAGGTGAAGCAGATGTGTGGCCAGAGGACTGATAAGTACAGTCTCGGGGACTGCACAGTGCGCTGGGCCTACATCCTGGCCATCATCAGCATCCTGGATGCTCTACTCTTAGCCTTTCTGTCCTTCACTCTTGGTAACCGCCAGGACAAACTGCTGCCAGAAGACTTTGAGCTGGAAGGGGCAGGTAGGAGTCATTTAAACTGAAAGCACAAGTCAAATAATCCGTGTTAGTGCACATTTAGAGAATGAAACAGACATGAAGCTCCTCCTTCTATTTTCTTCACCCATCCCGGGTCCTCCCTAGTGAGGATAAGCGTCATAGAAAAAGGATGTATGGATCCTGGGTCATAGGTAGGTTGGAGTCTATCCCAGCTCTTCTGTCAGGGATGCCACATAGGTTCATTCATTAGATGTAGAGTAGGTTTATCCTTTCTCCCTACCACATTTTGGACTGCGGGGGGGAAACACGTACAACCAAGAGGGGAGAGCACAGGGGAAACATACAAGTCCTCCACACACGAGTCCAAACTGACATTCAAACCCAGAGGCACAATTGTGACCTGCAGCCATGGTTATGTTTTACGTACGAGCCCACAAAAGGATCATGCTCTGCCTCACAATGTCGCAGGACATATTGGATTCATGTTTACCTCAGCGAACCACGCACAGATACCCGATGCTGGGAACACCCGTACAGCCCCAAACCACCACGCTTCCACCACTCACTGGCTGCCAGCTGTCTACAGTAGATAAAGGCCATGTGTTTTCAGTGGATATTATATCTATATACTGCTATACATGCAAGGCCTCCTCTAAAGTATGTCTACATTGCAGTCCTTATAGAACTTTGGTGATTGATTGAATATTAAATCATAAGAAAAGGTCCTTGTCATATTTCTAATACAAACATCTTTTCATTTCACAGAAAACCCCTGAAGAGAACAGGCCTCAACTCAAGCAGCAGGACGTGGATGATGCTTTATAGAACATTCCATTGTTACCACCGAATATCCAAACAAACTAATAGTTAGGTTTTCCTTAAGAAGAATGCAAGCGTCACATTTAAGATCCTTCACACGCAAAACCGACAACAGCCTAGAAGCAAACTGGACACAGTGACTTGTTCAGTATGCAACATCTATTTTATTCTAGAACGTGTTGACGTTTCAATCACACATGTCTACTACTTTTGGGCTACACTGACATGACCAGTTCTTCACTCTCCCAAAAAGAGGGATATTACTGAAGAGTTGGCCACGTACATGTACTGTACAAGCAAGCACAGACATCTTCCACCCATTTATTCAAACACAGCTAGCTACCCAGCTAAATCACTTAGCTAAATTTGTTAAAAACTGTACATAACTGGTGTACATATAAAGGCAGACTTGTTGGTACAAATATACAGTTATTGTCACTTTCTCATTTCAATGACTTATTTTGTGTTACCTCATTCAAATCCAGATTTTGTCTAACGACTAAAGCAGTCAGGTCTTGATTTCACATCAATTGAATCTTTCAGGTTTGGAAGCAGTGGACAATGTCATTTGGCAGATCCTTTAGAATAACATTTAGTGGAATACAGTACAAACAATACTAGGAGAGCCGCATACGAGCATCAACGCTGCTAGTCAATTAGCTCACCAACAGAGATAAGACTTGTGTATGAAATACAAAAATAAAATGAAGTTCCATTTGTCAATTACCTTATTTGCACAGTTTTCAATTAAATATTGGTTAAAAGGGTTTTGCAAAATGCATCTATTACTACTGTAACTATTGCACAACATGACATTTGCTGAATGAAGGTTTGTGCATCAGCAAACTCTAACGCCTCAACACGCCCCATGTGCAATTTCCTAAGCTTTCTGTACAATAACTAAAGGTCTATCATACATGTTTAATAGAAGATAAAACGTGGTTTAAAATAAGAAAAAACAGCACTAATGAAACTGTATGGGGGGGCTTTTATGGAGACATGGCTACATATCCTTGAGTTTGGGGTTTTAGTGCAGGAGTGTAACAAACAAGGATGAGTCACTAGCAGTACGATAACAAGTCTGCTCAGTGGTGTGGGTGCAAGGAGCATAGCGGTAGAAGCCGACCAAGTAACATCACCATCGCACTGAGAAAGGAACAAGCAAATACAAAGCAAACACACAGATGCGTCAGCTCCAAAATGACAACATAAGAAAACAAAAAGAAATAAATATTCATATGATATGCCCAAACTGGAAAGTGATCTGTTGCAGTCTCTGGAGAGAGAGAGAGAGAGAGGAAGAGGGAAGAGAAGAGAGGTGCAATTACTGAGGTCGCCACTAGAGGGCTAGCCAGGGGTGGCGCAGGCAATCTGCAGCAGTGGCTCTCTTCTCAGGGATCAGCTCCAACATGGGAAGTAAGAAGTCGGTGAAGCACTCCGCTTCTTCCCGGGGCCATTCATACTTGTCCACCAGTACCTCCAGCAGCCCCCACGGCTTCAGCTTTGTGATGTGTTTCAGGTCCCCTGTAGACAGTAGGATATAGTGAGCTGTGAACCAGACTTATTTTTAACGTGGACCCTCAAAATCCTTCCCAAAGTTCTTCATTGGCTCCAAATGACACTATTTTCAACCCGAAAATATACCCCCACCACCAGCTAGCAGATGCCACAGTGGTTTAAAAAACTGATTGAACAAATAAATGTCCATATTTGTCACAATATAAAGTCAAACGTTATGAAGTGCTGTCTGTGTCACACGTTAGAGGCCCCCGCCCATGCAGACAGCACCTTCAATGCCATTTGATGCATAGGTTCCCCACAACATTCTCCATGCATTCGCATGGGACAGTCTCAGCTCATTTTACATTTAGAAAGATATACAAGTTACGGCAATGAATAAAATACTTTAATAATTCTAACTTGGTATACCCAATGTTGTCCAACTCTCAACTTCAAATTCATGTGTAACATTGCTCTTATTATTCATGAGAAAAATAGTTGTGAAGTAACAATACTCTTAAACAAGTATGCTGTTTGGATGGCTACTCCACCATATAATTCATGTGTTACATATTTTATATAAGCATACATTTGCGAAATCAAATCTTTCCGAAAATAACATGTTATTTTCGGAAAGATTTGATTTCTTTTTAATTAAAAGGCACTACTTTGTGTTCTATAGCTGATGTGAATGATTACTGGAAGTTGCCTCTTGTTTATACACACACACACAGCAACATAGATACCAAAAAAAGGATTTGACCTCCTCAGATGCCACTAGTATTTCACTTACAGCGCAGCCTTGCCACATCCAATATGGCAGCGACAATGTACTTAGGCTCAGCGCTCGATATGGGCTCTATGTACAGTATACGGATTATACAAAAGCACTTCCTGTTTCCCAGCGTACTTTGCAGTACTGTTGTTGTAAATGGCAAATAAGGTAAATGTCTGGAGCTCGCACAGTTGCTGGTTATTCTGCATTATTTGTTGGTACTGTAGTCTGGTATCTACCTTACATTGCTGTGTGATGTTTTAGCACTTTGACACCGTGATTAAAAATGGTATGTGGAATATTAACCTGCGTGTGATTTCTATGAAGCTGGGGGTTACCACTATCTCAGGTCTCAAATCAGGTCTGCAGTGTAACCTGTTGTGGAAATTTGATTTCGTTTTTAAAAGACTGAAAGAACTGACAATTTAATATTTTACATAACTTAGCATTTAAAAAACCATAGCATTAAAAAAAACAACTTTATTTATATTTGAAAGAACAATCTCATGTATAACAAGTTTGTATTGTTTCAAGTGTATTTATTTTTTCATGTTTTTCTACAAAATAATATTGGAACACTGAAGATGCATGCTGACAGTTATTAAAAAAAAAATTAAATTAAAATCTGTATTGGTCAGAATTAGCAGATCAGGCTTTTTAAAAATCGGGGCTATTTTAATTTGTCTTTGGTTTTAGATTTTTGTTCTACTTCCGGGTCATACTATTCAATTGAGAAATCATTTAAGTTCTCAGGTCTACTGTGACATTAATATCACCAAACCTCCATATACAGTATTGTACAACCTCACATTGGGAATATATATATTAGGGCTGTCAAAGAAATGTGTTAATGACAAGTTAACAGAAGTTCCCTTTAACGGCCGCAATTTTTTTTATGTGCGATTAACGTGCACTCCTCCTGTTTGACCCTCGACCCCCACCATAGTTTGGTTGAAGAGTATTTAAATTGGTAAAGTTAGCTTCAGTTAGCTTCAAAGCCCTGGCAGATGGCTCTTGGAGCAAGACCAAAGTTATTTGTATCTACTGTCGCTGTGTTTGACTTATCACGGATTCCATGGCCTGCCAGAGACTGGAGCAGTGCAGGTATTGTTTTTATTGTCATATACAGTGCTACCTTGGCATAAGAGTGGCCCAACTAACCAGTGCTTTTCACATTTTTACAGCTCTCTGATGATTTTGGCATTGAACTGCCAGCTAAATTGGACTTCCAGCTGCTATTGACGGGCTGTCAATGTGATGACCAGTGTTTTGCTAGAGTTAGCCATTTAGCATGGAACTACCACAACGATGCACTCAAAGTCATCAAATCTTACTGTTATGCATTCCCACATAGTATCAGCATTCAGGAGCAAATAGGAGGTGAATGAAAATGGGGGAAAATACAGCCATACAGCCCTTTGGGCATCGGAGAACAGTAGGATGGTGCGTTCAATGGCCGTCAAAAAAGTCGGACAAATGAAAAACTGTATTTCTAATGGTTAGAGTATTGTAATACAATAATATTTACTACAGTAAAATGATGAATTTCTCTGTAATTTAATGTGTTTTGAAAGAGAAATGTAATGACAATAGGTTTGCAATTTGGATGAAATGTTTTATGACTAATGCCCTATGTTTAGGTATTTTCATTTGTACATTTCATTAAGGAAAGGTGCATTGTGCCAAATCTTTAATAATAATCCTTTCTGAATGTTCCTAAATAAGATTTTTACATTTACAATTGAAAACCATATCTATAATCTTATTTTCCGCTGACACAAATAAAAAAAGTGTGAGAGGTCTCACTCGCCCACATTTTGTATTTGCTGAACGTTTGTGGGCGTGTTTAAGAGCTATATGCTAATAATAAAGAAAAATAGTCATACAAAAATATGCTTGCTGACTAAATGGCCCATAGTTCCCAAATTGATATCCCTTTACATAAAATTGGATGTAATTATCGTTGTAGTTGCACATGGAATCGTTTACCACAGAGATATTTCCCGTACTAAAACTGCAATAAAATGCGATTGTGAGTTAACTATGGATGTGATTAATCAATTGACAGCCCTATATATATATATATATATAAAACCCTGCTGGGCATACATCTGATATGATTTTGATACATTTACCTTTCTTGGTGAAAAAATCCTTGGAATATTTGCCGTTCATTATGAGTTTACGTGGGACACTCCCCAGCAGCTCAATGATCAGGGCTATATGGTCTACATGGCAGAGGCGCCGCATACAGTTGCAAGAAGAGAAAGACAACAAACAACAAACACACTGATGAGAAAGTGTCCTGCTCATTGGCCCACTCTGGGTGTGGGGGTTGTAGGCTGAGGAAGGGGGGGGGGGGGGGGGGGGGGGGGGGGGTTGGACAACACACATACTATAGGTGCGTATGTTTGGGGATTGTGTAACCTGGCACAATCATCAACGTCGTTGTGCTCCTGAAAGAATTGTACCCCCACACATTGTGTCAACTTTATGACAACCTTCCTCATCTTCCTCCCATCCACTGTCCCCAAAGTAGGCCATTGACAGAGGACCGGTGTACCTCTCTTTGTGAAGTATTCCTGTGAGTATTTCCCACTCAGAGCATAGTGGCGAGGAATTTTACCAAGCAACTCAATCATGAGAGCAAGGTGGTCTGGAGACAAGGCCCATCAGAGGTAGAGCAATATGAAATGGTTCATCAAGAATGTGGAGAGAAGACGAGATGGCACAAAGTCATGTGGGATGCATGATAATGAATGACAGTCTGACATAAGCAGCACATGTATGGCAGACACATTTTAAAACAAACAGGCAATTGACTTTTCACCAAAGGCTTGACATAACAGATACAGATAGAGTACTATCAAGTCTAGCTACAGGATGTACTAATAAATCCTTTCACCCAGCTGCCTTAAAAGGAGACATAGGAACAGGGCAAGGAGACGTGCAGCATGAGAAGATGAAGAGAGAAGGCAAGGAGATGGCCCTGTCTCCATTTTCAGGTATTAGAGGGGGAAAAACCAACAGGAATGGTAACACGTCATCAATGATTACTCAATATTTGTAACATCATTTAGGCTCAGTGCATTTACCAGGTCACAGGGAAATCTCTAAGAGATGTAGTCATATTGGAAACAGGATACAAGTTTCCCACAATGCAAAGTAAGCCTTACTGGGCTAATATGCATATTCAAAAACAGCTATAATAATGATAATAATAATAATAATACAAAAGCAGAATGCAAATGTGAGTATGTGATACCTTCATCCCTGGAATAATCTTCACCAGAATGTGGTTCGAACAAGTAGTCTCCTGTGGCAAGCTCAAAGGCCTAAGGCAACAACAATAACATCATCAACACAAGAATGAATAGAGCACGACAGGCCTGAACTACCAGACCTCCCCCCTTCCTCTCTGAATTGGTGTCAAGGCCCTATCAGGGTGCATGAGTTGAATATCTATCTGACTTTAATGGCATGCAATTACTAATGTTCAATCCAGTCTCTCACCATACAGGCTGTGCTCCAGATATCCGCCGGTGTGCTGTAACCAGCACCGATGAGTACCTCTAATGATCGATACTGCCGTGTCTGGATGTCTTCAGTAAAGTGCTTGTGCTGAGAGAAAGAGAAAACAAGAATATTAAAAACCTTACACATTTATCTGGAACACTGAGACAAAGAGAGTGGTATGAAGTTTATTTATGTAACAAGGATACAAAACAAAAAACCTCAAGACAACTCCAGATCCATGGCATGATAGGATGGCCCTATAGTAATTGCTAAGCATACCATAACAGTTTATACCAGGGCAGAGCAAGTGCAGCCAGCCACCTTGTGTTTTACCCCCGTCATCTATTATGGTGGTGTGTTCACAGCACGTTGCAGTGCTGAAAGAATAGAACCTTGGTCGCCACGATGTGAGTCTTTGTGACGACAATATGACAACTTTCATTGAACACGGAGAAGAGAGAAGGTGAATGAACTGTTGGCGGATCTGAAGAAACAGCAGTCTGTGTTTACTCACGACCAAAACATCAGAGCCTGCGTGGAAGCTAGCAGGGTTAGCTTGTGTGGTTGGGCTGGATGAGTATATTTTCACCATGTTGTATTTTAGAGCTTTTATGTAAGGAAGACACCAAATTGTCCATAGGTATGAATGTGGGTGGGAATGGTTGTTTGTATGTGCCCTGTGATTGGCTGGCGACCAGTCCAGGGTGTACCCCGCCTCTCGCCCCATGACAGCTGGGATAGGCTCCAGCACCCCCGCGACCCTCGTGAGGATAAGCGGCAGAAAATGAATGAATGAATGTTTGTAGCTTTTTATACAAGACTGCTGAATTTATATTTTGTCATATTGTGATTCATATTGTGAAAAATATCCTTATATATGCTAAGGTCCATATCGCCCACACTTATTTCATGTTTGTTATATCAAAATCATGGTCTATAATGTATACCATGATTTTACTGATCCAGCCCACTTGGAAGTAGATTTGTGGTCCCTGAGCTAAAATGACTGACACCCGTGATCTAGAGCCATCAAACACAAATATGCTACTCCTGAAATAATCATGTTTATTTTTGTTATTTGCAATGGTGAACTAAACTGCGTCATCAGGGGCCCGTCGGACAACAGTAGGGTTCAGACATTTATGATAAATAAGTGACTTAGCGGAGTTCGACCAATCCAAAACAAGAGCCTCTGGCATTAATTGGTTGCACAAAGCCCAAGATTAATCATGTCAGGTGAAACCAATCAAGGGCTGCCACAATTAGTCGACTAATCATGAAATAGTCAACAACTTATTCAATAGTCCACTAGTCAGATGTTTTTTTTTAATCTGTGTTTTACTTGCCAAATCCAGAAGTTATGCCAGTCGGGCTCTGGTATCATGGCTACTCGGGAGAAACGATGCTTCAAAGAATGGGAGAAAAGTGTGCAATGCAATATCTGCAACACAGACAATACATTCCAAGGCAGCACAACTCAGCACAACAATCAGCCTATGAGTGACCGGTGTTCAGCAGTCAGGGCGGGGACAGTGCAACACAGAGCAGTCTGCCTGCTCCTCTCAGCAACGGAGGAGACTCAACTTAGTGAGTTAGCACACTACCTTTCACCTCAACTGGGTTTCAGATGCTGTTTTCAACAGTAATAGCGGAGTTTGACTGGGAGATTATTCTGTTGGGCTGCATTTACTTCTGGGGTTGGGCGTTCTCCTGTTGGCTCTGTTAGCATTAGCTTGCTAACGTGAAGGCTGTTGACAATGTCACGTTCACATTGGCTTTAAATTGTTAAGTAAGTAAGGCTTGCGAACTTGTGTAGAATTGGATGCACTTCTGGCTGCTATTTGGTTAGTTAAGTAAGTTAGTAAGTTAGTGTGGAGTTAAACGTGGGGGGGTTCATGTCCACAATGATATTGTAATGGTCGTCATGGCATGAACACTCCCCAACACTTTCTCCATCTCTTATTCTAGCCTTTTTCCTCCAAAGGCTTGCTCTAACCATCATGCTGAACCTGACTGGCCTCTATAGCTACACATGCAACAGCAGGTTGGAAAAACAATATTTCAGTCATCCATGAGGTTATAGCAGTTATTTTGTCCTTATGGGTTCATTGATGGACTTATGACAAAAAACATTGGTCAATTTATTCCTAATTATTATTGTAATTATTTAATTGTAATTTGTAATTTGTAAATGTAATTTGTATTTATTTAAAATTGTACTCAAATACAAATACTTTTCCAACTTCAACAAATACAGGCTGCGTTACACCCCTACCAGCTAGATAACGAGCTGATTATATTAGGATAAACAGAGATCTAACTTCCTACTTACTCATATTCCATTTAATCCCATCAGTCACAATAGCGGCCGAAAAAAAGTGCTTCATTTGAAGGCCACAAAAATGTTACTGAATGATCTATCAATGAATTTCCAGGAGATATTGAAATAATAAGGGGTTTCAATGAAATATTTGACACTTGTTTAAATTTTCACATGACCAGAGCCATTTAGTTCCTGTTTGTGCAAAGAGAAGAAAATGGCAGCAAAAAAGCGTCCAAAGAAAGGGTTAGTAAAGATTGCACATAGGTTTTTGGTACACATCATGTTTAAGGCGTCTACGATTGATATATGCATCAACAATTACTCAACTTTGTTTAACGTGGTCATAGACCTCACAAACATGTCACTGGCAACAATACTGACCAGTGGGATAAGCCCATCGTAGCTACATGCTAAAACCTTATATTCTGCTGCTATCTAACTTTCTACTTAATTTTACACACAGACACACACACACACCCCAGGAAGACTTATTTCTTTTAGATTTACTTTGTCAATGGATGGAAGTTATTGATTTGTCGGATTAAAATAAGTTCCCAGACAAGGCATGCAGCATTGCAATCATCCCTCAAAATGAAAAAGATGCTGTACTCAGCTGTGACAGTGATGAGTCTGACATGGACCATGAGGAGGAAACAGGCCATTCGCCAGCAAGGGTGTTGAATGCATGTGCAGAATTTATGCAAACCCAGCATGATTGGAATGATGGCCTCTCCTTCACCGCACCTCAGTCCCCTCTTCAACCGCCTTCCCCCGTCCCTTGTTCCAACACCCCCGCCTTAACAATGAAGGCCAGCTTAAAAGGACTCTAAGCACCAGGGAGTCCAGACAGAAGACCCAAGGGCCTCTAGCCTCCGCAGGGGCCAAGCAGAAGGCACAAGAGCATCTATGCCAGAGTTCAGCCAAGTCACCCAGAAGAACCAAAGGCAAAATTGTGGTGGTCAAAAATAAAGATTGTGAAACAAGAGGCCTTCCACTGCCGTTATTCTGGAATACACAGTATGCAGACCAAATTCTACAGAATATGTAAAACAAAGATTTCCCAATCTAGTGGATCTTTGATCGTTGAAATGTCCAACCTCAACTACACCCAGACCAAGGGACAAGCAAGTCAATCTATGTATGGATGAGCTCCTCACCTTCTAAGAGCTCCTTATTGCAAGTGGATACAGCCTTGTCCCAAGAAGACACATACTGGTTAGTTGATTGCGATGTACACAATGAGGGCATGTCAGGTGCAATGTGGAGGAACCGCTTTGATAATATAATGGCCTCAATTCATTTGGTTACAAGTTATTAGGGTTGGGCGCTATGGTCGTTGGGATATATCCTCCTGACTCCTCTACAGATTTGTAAACTTGAATATCTCCCACCCACTAAACACAACATAGTTAATTCTTTTTGTGCTCTGTAGAGGACATTCAAAGCTTTCATAGCTTCCTCTAGTGCAGGGGTCAGCAACCCGCGGCTCCAGAGCCGCATGTGGCTCTCCAGCCTCTTTGTTGCGGCTCCCTTTGCAATGCTTGAATATTTTTTAGCACCCGTGTGGTGAAAATGCACATCTTCGTTATGAGTTTACAAAAATCCAACTTTGTGTGAGACCATGAATGCATCCTGACTGAGTTCTGACTGGTGACTGAATGAGCAGACAGGATGCTATCCAGTTCTCTCTGACAGGTTAACATGAAGGGAAATGAGTAATACTTTGAGTTATTTGAGTTATTAATTATTAATGAGTTATTTGACGATTCTAAAAAATAAATTAGAGCTCATTTAAAAACAAAAGTTTATCTCCAGTACTAGCAAGAGTACTCCAACTCGTCTTTTTTTTTATCTGAACTACTTTGACACCCCCAAATTCCCTCCAATGTTGTTTTAAACATACAACGTTTTGCGGCTCCAGGCTATTTTTCTTTAGTGGGCAAGTGGGTGAAATGGCTCTTTTCATAGTAAAGGTTGCCGACCCCTGCTCTAGTGCAAGCTCATTTTATGGGAAGAGGAAAAGTAAGTGTTTAATACTTTTTATTCAACAAATTTTGGCTTAAAATGTGGTTGGCATGTTTTCTAGCAGTCTCGTAAGAAAACACTAAAGTGTTGTTTGAATTATTACAACTTGAGCCTAGGATTTAAGTGTTTGAAAATTTTCCTCAGCAGTGGACATTTGTAGTTAGTTCATGAAGATCATCTAGAACCTTTATATTTCACATGAGGATAAAAGAAGAGATCTCTTGTGGAGCATCAGGCCCATCTTGACCAAAGTAAGGCAAGGGTGTCAGAGTCTGCCAAGAAAATGAAAATTGTACATTGACAGGCAAATGGTTCCTTACTGGTCAATGCCAGTGCACCAGTATTTTCCGGGCAAACCAAAACCAACTGGTTTGAAGGTGTCTTGGCTGCACCAACTGGTCTAATCTTGGACTTTGTGGTCAACCAAGGCAAGACTACCTTCACAGTACTTGGTCAATCCTCCTTGACACCCTGATGACAGAGACTGGAACCTAGACTAATGACTGGATTCCAAAAGACTGCAAAGGGAATAAGCCCTTCCAAAATAAAGGAAGAGATGAAGCACACCTGAACTTGCAGTCATAAAGTGGTTGGACAACAAGCCAATGGTCATGGCATCGTCTGCCATTGGCAGAGATGGCAATCAAGAGTTACTGCAAGTTTCTGGGGAAGAAACTAGGGATCAACCGATATGTTTTTTGTCCGGCCGATGCCGATTTTTTCCCATCACCCTTATTGATTTTGCTTGGGCCGATACTGCTTTTGCTCCATCAATTTATAGGAAAAAATTACAAAGATAACAAATATTACAGGTCTCACGTTTAAACAAATATTTATTGAAATGTAAACACTGAACACAGTAGGATTCAGCTTTCTTAAACACACATTTAAACGGCATTATCAACTTTAAAAGGAGTAAATATTCAACCATGTGCAAAACATTTCTGTCATAGTTTAAGTTCTATCTGGCATCGATGTGATGACTGCTCCTCCGCAGTGTGACGCACACCCCCCCCCACCCGCCTCCACATTACACTGACACAATTTAGTACGATATATAACAATTTCTCTCATCATTAAAGTTCGTGTTGTGCATGCTAAAGATAGCAGACACAGCTGCTCCAATTCCTTCTGTGTGTGTGTGTGTGCGTGTGTGCGTGCGTGCTGGGAGAGAGTGCACACACATAACACAACACGCATTTAACCTCAGCCCGGCATTGGCTGAATGAAACTCCTCCAAACACCATGGGACTGAATTGCCAAGGGTGCCATTAAAGCGGTGTTGGTAACAGCTGTACATATTAGCCTCCAACTACATCAACAGCTCCCTAATTCCAACGGTAGGCACTTTTAAAGATGAAGCATTCAGCAGCATTCCTGGTTTTCACACCCATAAACTAAACTATATTGTAGCATCGCTGGGAGCACTTCCTGGTTCCCAGCGTGCTTTGCGGCACCGTCGATGTAAATAGTTTGTCAGTTTGTAGTTAAAGTTGTATAGTTGTTCATTCTTGGTCTGTTCAGCTAGTGAGAGTGCTTTTATTCGTCTGTTGCGTTGGTATGTGATGTTTTTGGGATTTCTTGTTGTGGTGTCACACCATGACTTAAACTGTTATGCCTAGCGGTCACCCAGTGAAATGTGAAGGGCTATGTATGGTGTAAAAAGCAAGCTTATTCTTTACTTGGCATTCATGTTACCTATTTCAAAGCAGGTGTCAATATTTCAACTAAGCCTAACTGTTAAGGCTAATTAAAGGTTGAAAATGTACCCTTGTTATGATGTGGTGGCGGGGTGCCGCGACTGTGTGTGTTGCAGTGTCCTCTGTCAACACAAAGCTGCCCGGCGGATGCCTGTCTGTAAATTATGTGGCGGAAAAATATATCGGCGAACCCACGTGCGTATCGGCCGATACTGATTCAAGTAAAGAACGCAAATATCGTCCGGCCGACGTATCGGTCGATCCTTAATGACCATATAAAAATTCAGCGGAGTCTTGTATAAAAAGCTACAAAGCTGTAGCCGTATCATGAAATACACTTCTCAAATTGTACAGCACATGTATTTATTGTTAGAATAAAATGTAGATAGAATGAATATAGTGTTAGTTATCACCCTTATATCCACTTTGGGCGCATGACCAATATCAGGGGAGTGGGCTTTGTTGTGGGTGAAATAAAGTAAAACAGACCGTTTGGCGGGAAGCACAAATCCAAGGATATACAGCTGTAATAGGTGTAGATTATGGAATTAGGTGCAGCTTCTGCTTTGAATTAAAAAAAAAAATCTGAACAAAATTCTGTGCAGGTTATCGTGTGTAGCTGCTCTATAGGAGTACACAACTCAATACAAAGGGTAGAAAAATTAGCATAATAGGTCCCCTTTCACCTCCACAAGGCTCCTGAAGGAAGTTGGGATCAGAAGACAGACCCCACAGAAAGCAATTAAAGAACTGGCTAATGCAGCAGAAGCGTATGGTTGAAGCGTCGGGACACAACATGGGCGTCTCGATAGATGACTACGAGGTGCCACCATGCGACACACACCCAGGTGTTGATCAGCCTGTGGTGGGCCAACCTTGGCAGAAGGTGTATTGTGATAAGAGGCCGAAACACCTAATGAAGCTGAGGCACACAACTGAAGGTGTGCCCCCCCCCCAAAGAAATGACAATTATAGTTTTATAGTTATATTTAGTGTGTGCTGAGATACATTTAGGGACATGCAACAACTAGTCCTAGGAAAGGCAGAAAGGAGAGAAAAAAAGAATAAGATCAAATATATAAATAAATATACAAATCTCCCCTATAAATAAATCTCCTCTGTGAATCACCACCTTATCGTAGTGGAGGGGTTTGAGTGCCCGAGGCTGGTGGACGAGTTTCGCCCAGAATTCCTCAAGGCTCTGGATGTTGAGGGACTGTCTTGGCTGGCACGTCTCTTCAACATTGCGTGGAAGTCGGGAACAGTACCTTTGGATTGGCAGACCGGGGTGGTGGTCCCACTTTTCAAGAAGGGTGACCGGAGGGTGTGTTCCAACTATAGGGGGATCACACTCCTCAGCCTCCCTGGGACAGTCTATTCCAGTGTGCTGGAGAGAAGGGTACGACCGTTGGTCGAACCTTTGCTACAAGAGGTCCAATGCGGTTTTCGTCCTGGTCATGGAACACTGGACCAGCTCTACACCCTCACGAGGGCGCATGGGAGTTTGCCCAACCAGTCTACATGTGCTTTGTGGACCTGGAAAAGGCATTCGACCATGTCCCCCGTGGCATCCTTTGGGGGGTGCTCTGGGAGTACAGGATTGGTGGCGCGCTACTACATCCTATCCCGTCCTAACGGGGCAGGAGTCTGGTTCGCATTGCGTAAGTCGAGCCTGTTTCCGGTAAACGTTGGCCTCCGCCAAGGCTGCCCTTTGTCACCGATTCTGTTCACAATTTTCATGGACAGAATTTCTAGGTGCAGCCAAGGTGTTGAGGGAGTCCGGTTCGGGGGCCTCAGAATCTCATCTCTGCTATTTGCAGATGATGTGGTGCTTATGGCCTCTTCGGGCTGTGACCTTCAGCGTTTACTGGGACGGTTTGCATCTGAGTGTGAAGCGTCTGGGATGAGACTCAGTACCTCCAAATCAGAGGCCATGGTTCTCAGTCGGAAAAGGATGGAGTGCTCCCTCCGGGTTGGGAATGAGGTCCTGCCCCAGATGGAGGAGTTTAAGTATCTCGGGGTCTTGTTCACGAGTGAGGGAAGGTGGGAGCGTGAGGTCGACAGACGGATCGGTGTAGCCTCGGCAGTAATGCGGCCACTGTACCGGACCGTCGTGGTGAAAAGAGAGTTGAGCCGGAGGGCAAAGCTGTCAATTTATCGGTCGATCTATGTTCCCACCCTCACCTTTGGGTCATGACCGAAACAATGAGATTGCGGATACAGGCAGCAGGCGGTAGCTGGACTCACCCTAAGAGAGAGGGTGAGGAGCTCAGCCATCCGGGAGGGCCTCAGAATAGAGCCGCTTTCTCCTTCACATCGAGCATCTAGTATGGATGCCTCCCAGATGCCTCCCTGGTGAGGTGTTCCGGGCATGCCCAGTCGGGAAAAGGCCCCGGGGCAGACCTAGGACACGCAGGAGGGATCATTTCTCACAGCTGGCCTGGCAACGCCTTGATGTCCTCCCAGGGGAGCTGGAGGAGGTGGCCGGGGACCGGGAAGTCTGGGCTTCCCTACTGAGACTGCTGCCCCCGCGACCCGGACCCAGATAAGCAGAGGAAAATGGATGGATGGATGGATATAAATAAATACACACAAATATGGGAGAGTTAAATTCAAATGTGTAGTGCAATAATACATAAGAAGTACATAAAAGTTGAAAAGTTTGTTCCGATCTTCAAAGTATTCCCTTACAGTCACTTTTGACCACACAACTTCCCCTCTGATGACCCTGTTGTTGTTCGTTGTTGTAAAAACTGTGGTTTAAAGGAGCCAATAGCCAAAAACCAGCTGCTCTTGCCATCTCAGTCGGACACCACATTGTTAATGGGAGAGGGATTTTTCACATTAGTAAAAAATCGGTTGTTCTCAATCTGACTTGTGGGTGCCTAACTTCAGGTCCGCTAAAGGATGTCCGGTGAGAACAAGTATTTGTCACGTCTTTAAATGTTCGTTATTGGCTTGACACAATCAACACACGCTCTTTCCTGTGATATATGGGTGTGGTTAGTTCCAATGGATGCACACCATTAATCCACCAACTTGCATCAGGGAGTGAACGTCCACTTCTCTGCGTAACAACTCTGAACTGGTTGATGAGGGGGTGGAGCTTAGCACGATTGCTGGATGAAACCAGTCCAGGGTGAATAACGGGGACCGGAAGTGTCCTGATATGGTCTCCGGCCAATTTAGTCCTCCTTACTGTGATGGCCTTTTCTACAATTAGAGACCTACATATATGAAGACAATATGTTTACAGACTTTACCAAAATTGCAACCCGTCTCTCGCTTTCTCCAAATTAGGCATCGTGTTCAAACCACTTATGCACACTTCCAGAACCACCTGCCCGAGTCCGTGATCGATACACTGATCACCCCGACCCTGCTCAGACATGTTCTATTTCCACAATTAATAACATCATCAGTTCCCTTGACCCCGATGTGCTTACCCCTTTGTGACAGAAATGGAGGGGATTGGAGTGGTGATAACTGACAACTAGTGGGATGAAATTCTTAAACTGACACACGAGACACAGACCGGTACAATGCAGGAGCCTCTTTCGAGTTCAGTTTACAAACTCACGATTAGCAAAAATGCACTCCAACATATCTGACAGCTGCAATAGATGCAAACAATCACCTGCTAACCCAAACACACGCTTTGGTCATGTCCCAGTCTTCATTTCTGGTGTCAGGTTGAGGACATCCTTGACACAGTTCTTCCTCCCGAACCCTTTATCCAGGGCTCTACATTAAAAACAAAAATGACTTGCCCATGGGGAATCCTTAAGGTGAGAACTACTTGCCCGAACTTGCCCCATGTAAAATGAAAAGACTGCCATAATGATATCATCTAATTTTTTGTGGCATCACATGAGAATCTCAAATAAATAAAATAATATAATAAATAATACCTTACACATCGTAGTCGTAGTAAGCAGTGATATTTATAAGTTGTGCACCACAATGAAACATTATTGAATAGACACATTTGTGTACTAGTAAAGTGTTTTTAATCCAGAAAAAAAGCTCAATGGTCAAACAATAATTTGTGAAGCAAAGGTGAGAAAAATCCACAGAGAAATGGAAGCGCTAGATTTTGTAGCTTGTGCAAAATCAGCACTTGGTATTGGATCTAATCGGTGGTGTTTCATTGTGACCACTTCAAATTGTCAAAGCAATGTGATTCACTCACCTGTGCCATCATTTGATTTGCTGCCGCTAATAAAATACTTGTTTAGGAGGCACTGGTTCATCACTTTTTGCTGTTTCCTTCAGAATTAGACGATGTTGGCAGCGACGCCATGATGGATGTTTTCGTAGTCAAACGATCGCTGATTGGTTGATCGCGAACAACGGGTGTGGGTAAAACGCGGACTGTGGATTACGGACCGCAGTCTAAATAAACGATTCTGATTGGTCCATTGCAAGGATTGCTTTGCAAATTACCACCGGAATTACGCAGTCCGTGTTTTACCAACACCCAACAAGAACCGCTTTAAAAAAAACTCTTGGCAGTATGGCATGCTAAAGTGCACTTGCCCGACGGGAATGTCACTGATTGGATTTACTTGCCCGAATTTTGTTTTAACTTGCCCCGGGCCATCGGTACATCGTTATTGTCGAGCCCTGCTTTATCGCTCGGTTTCAACTTTATACTAAAATGCCGCAAAAAAAAAATCCAGTTTGTGTGCGTTTTCTTTTCCTGATTAGTGACTAGTCTATCAAAATAATCCTTTGTGGCAGCCCTAAACCAACCCACAGGATAAATCTCCATGGTAACTGCTGTCATAACATATCCCACTTTTGTATAACCCGAGGACAGATTAAGTTGAGGCTGGATAACCAAGATGTGCTGTTGTCCTAGACCCTTATTCTAGTTTTGTGCAAAAATATGTTTGTTTGCTAAACGACAAGGCTACAGTTTATCTCTTGTATTGGGTCTCGTACATATGTTGTGACCAATATGTCATTACCATTGTTACCACTAAAGCAAAAACAGAACAAATCATATAACAATCTGTGTCTGGTAATAAGGAAATCTCATGAAGTCATGATCGGGCTACTCACCACCCAGCAGGCATTTCCCAGGTCTGCAATCTTGACCTTGATCTTGTCTGCGTTGATTGGCTCAAGGGGGTTAAGTAGCAGGGATCCTGCTGTTAACTTGCCTAAAACAGAGCAGAGACAGATAAAGAGAGCTCAGGGAAAACATCAATGCTCTCAACAAACAACACCTCAACTAGTGTTTGCGTCAACTGTGACTGGCTTTGTCTGACTAACCGTTTCGCAGACTTTCCTCGCTTTCATATTGACAGTCAGGCCCATCTTCTCCCTCCTCCTGAAAAACGTTCAGTTCTAGCTCACCCTCCTCCAGCTCAGCTGAGAAGTGTCTTGCTCCCATCACCCCACTGCAGTGAGCACTTTCAGTGTCAGTGTCTGGATCCTTGAGATCAGCAGGGTACAAACCATTGCAGATAGAGTGGACAGGAAATTCCTGGTGTTTTTTATCCGGAACGGCACACTGCTCTGAGGGACCAGTGTTGCCATTATGTTGGTCCTCCTCCCTCCAACATGGTGCTCTTTGCTCCACCTCCACATGGCCATTACAGTTCAACTCAGAACACCCATCTGCATTCACATTGCTCTCTGAAAGCATCAGTGGAGGACAGCCATTTTTCCATCACTCTAACCAAGCTACTAGGATGACAAAACTTGGACAAGAGGTGAAAGGAGGACGCAATTGCCCTTCACATTACGTCACATCACGTTCTTACCCGCCGTATCTTCGTTCCCCACATCTTGCATGGACATCTGTCTGAGAGGAGCACAAGCTCGACCCTTTGGAGATAGCGGCTCTCCATCAACATCGTCATCTTCCTCACGTGCCTCAGTGGTCTTTTCCATCTCCTCCAGGTCCATGATGCACTTTTCTAGCAATGCTGCCTGGCGCTTTTGCTTCTTTTTTAACTTTTTCTTCTTGTTTTTGGACATTTTGACCGTCTGTCAAAAAGGAAAGTATATAATCGTATGTGTGCACCTTAACGAGGTATTGAAATGTACTTAATTAAATGATGTAGACAAATAGTTATTCACCTGTTTTGGAGCAGGAGCAGTACTAACTGTAAAATACAGGATTAGATTTAGTCACATCACTGTCAAGGTTTTTTTTACGAAAAGCTACAAATTGTATATGAGTGTATAGAAGTGTGTCTTGTACTTGCTGAGCCTGAGGGAGGTGGTGCTCCTGACCGCTGCCATTCTGTAGCTTCTGCCGCCAGCTTCCGGACATACGGCTCATCGACACTCATTAGGATATTCTCTGGCTTGATGTCCGTGTGGATGATCTCACACTTTGTGTGCAGGTAGTCAAGGCCATGAAGAACCTGCAAGCAAAGTTGCCCCCTTCAGTTCACCAAAAGAATGATTAGTCACCATTCTAAAATATATTTTGTCACTGCTGTCTTGATATACCATGTACCTACTCAAGTGTTTGGGGAGTATGCCTTTTTCTAAGATTCAGAATAAATCTAAATGCAGGTTTGGACAAATGGGTCATTAAAAACAAGTCCAAGCTGAAGCTGCAATATTGTGATATCTCCTCCGCACATAATGAGCATCACAATGTGTGTTGGACTGTGCTTACCTGTCTAATGATGCTCTTCACACAAGGTAGGGGCAAACCCTGGTAATTGGATTTAATGATCCACTTTAATAAGTGATGCCCCAAAACCTCAAAGACCATGCAGACATCTGAACAGAAAATGTTAAGATCCTAATACAACATAATCATCAATACAAAAAAATGTGAACAATAATAATGTACATTGGGATATCTGTAGCCATTCACTTAATTTGAGGAGTAATAAATAACAGTTGTTGTCAACTTTTTTCAGAGAAATTATTATATAATATTATTTTTCAGCCAAACATGCCTAAACTGAAAAAAAACATTTTGTTTGGAAAGAGAAAAAAGTGGTAAAACACAGCACAGTGACTTGGGTATCTATTTATCTATGTATTACTGTCCAAAACAGTACTTAGTGTGGTTCTGTTTGAAATATTAATATAAAAGTATATACTGTATTAGGGATCGACCGATATGGTTTTTTTTCGGGCCGATGACGATTTTTTTCCATCACCCTTAGCCGATGGACGATTTTGCTTGGCCCGATATTTGTGGCCTATACTGCTTTTGCTCCCTCAATTTACATGAAAAAAATCATAACAAATATTACAGGTCTCAAGTTTACACAAATATTTATTGAAATGTAAACACTGAACACAGTAGGATTCAGCTTTTTTAAACACGCATTGAAATGGCATTATCAACTTTAAAAGGAATAAATATTCAACCATGTGCAAAACATTTCTGTCGTAGTTTAAGTTTTATCTAGCATTGATGTGATGACTGCTCCTCCGCAGTGTGACGCGCAACCCCCCCCCCACAAGCAAACACATCACACTAACACAATTTAGTAAGATATATAAAACATTTCTCTCATCATTAAGAGTTTGTGTTGTATGTACACGCTAAAGACCTCAGATAGCAGACACGGCTGCTCCAATTGGTTCTGTGTGTGTGTGCATGCTCGGAGAGAGCGCACACACATAACACGACACGCATTTAACCTCAGCCCGGCGTTGGCTGAATGAAACCCCTACAAACACCATGGGACTTAATTGCCAAGGTTGCCATTAAAGCGGTGTTGGTAACAGCTGTACATATTAGCCTCCAACTACATCAACAGCTCCCTAATTCCAACGGTAGGCACTTTTAAAGATGAAGCATTCAGCAGCATTCCTGGTTTTCACACCCACAAACTAAACTATATTTTCAAGCACGTATATTGCATGCACTTGACGTTCATGTTTCCTATTTCAAAACAGGTGGCAATATGTCAACTAAGTTTAACTGTTAGAGGCTAATTAAAAGTTGAAAACGTACCCTTGTTGTGATTCACCACTCTTGCAGTGGGGGAGGCGTACCGCGACTGCGGTGTGTGTTGCAGGGTCCTCCGACAAACACAAAGCTGCCCGGGGTATGCCTGTCTGTACATCATACTGCGGAAAATACGCACGCATCGGCTGATACCTATTCAAGTAAAGAACGCAAATATCGGCCCGATATATCGGCCGGCCCATGTATCGGTCGATCCTTATACTGTAGACAATGAAACAACATATGCAAACTCGAATTTGAAGACCTCTTCCAAGGTAAGGTGACCTAAGGTCAAGGCCGCAATTAATCTGATCAAATCAGATTAGGATGAGTCAGGTGTGTGATAAATAGCTATAAAGGATACGAGTCCCATTAATACCAGAAATCTTGAAGTCATCCAACATTTGGACCACCATCTCCCTTTTAGGATCGTTAGGATCTGAGTTTCTTACCTGGGCACAAAAGAACCAGAATAAGTACCTTAAAAAGCCTTCATGTTGTTTTGTGGTCATATAAAACGTACTCTGGACAAGCCAAACTAATTTATCAGACCTTTTTAACTTATATACTTACAGATTTGAGAAGTTTGATCTCATCCACAGCAGTTTCTGTGTAGTGCTCTGCACTCTTTACCACCTTCATTGCTACAAACCTCTTCATCCTGCAAGCAAATAGCACACATTGTAAGATCCACCATCACTCCACTACGATTAACTGCAGAAAAAAGTGCAAATGAGAAAATACAGTTTATAGCAAAGTTTCATACTGAATGTCCCAGGCAAGCCACACTGTGGAGAAGTGGCCCCAGCCCAGTTTCCGGATGACATGGTATTTCCCATTGTACAGGTCGCCTACTTTTACATGATGGTAGCCCCCTGGAAGAAAAAAAAACATTTGGAAGTTGACTCGTCAATGAATATACAGTAATCAATGAGTACAGAATTATGATAATTAGGGGTCTCATGACACCCATATGGCATGTTGCTGTGTTTTTTTTTTAATCACAGCTCAACAGCTGCCACAGTGTTAATGTTAGAGCAGTCTAAATTTGATCAATCGACTACTTCCTGCTTCCACACTCTAAATTCTAGTTTACAGTTTTTGTCCTCGCAGTGGTACACAATTTTGCGTGCCAAGGCTTAGCTTTTTCACACGTAGCATTTTTAACAGAGTGAGCCCTGTCAGTGGTTTCAATGTTTCACTGATTACCGTAGCTCAAACCTGACTATATCATGCCTCACTGCCAGAACACTGAGGATGAAACTATACTCCACATGCAGACAGAAGTACACGGGTGGGGTTCTTATCATACCCACTGTTGCTGACACACAACAAAATAAGTCATCAACGTATGTATCATTCGCACTTCTCTAATAGGTTTGGAGCATATGTAAACTGTGCTGGCTTGCGTTTGCAAATTTCCATGAACTATTTGTGAACTCAAGGTGACGACGACACACACTCACCGCAACCTATGTGCTGGCTGTGCATATCACAGCTCGTCTCATTCACGTGAATGGGTTACATTTTCACCACATTTTGGAAAAAGCCAAGGGAAATTCTCAAGTCATTTCATTTCCGTTTTGCTGGATTTTCCTTGTGACCTTCTAACTAACTAATATTAAGCAATTCCCTCTCCCACACTTTCCATGTCTGGCAGACACACATTACGTTGGAGCTGTCGTGTACTGTCTGCCAACATGGTACAATGCTAATGCCACTGCTGCATAACCCAGTGAGTCCCCCACACAGCATTTTTTACTTTTCTTGCTTTCAAATCAGTGTTTAAGTCCCCACTGAAAGCCCAGGTACCAAATGCATGTCACCGAGCATGAGTAGAAACTGGCTGGGTTAGCTTAGTTTAGCAGAGAATGCTAGTGCTGCTGTATGTGCACAATTGGGGCTGTATGAGTATGTTTACACCGTATTGAGTTTTAGCGCTTATTAATAAAGTATGTGAAATTGGATCGTTGTCTACGTCTTCCTTAACCACAAGCACGGACATTACAGCTTGTTTTTCACCAATGTGTCAGAGGCTGACATCCCATTCAAAAGGTTCGCCAACATACTGGCCAAATACAGAAATATCGTACTTTGATGTATTGCATCAATAAATATGAGGATTTTCTTCAAGGGAAAGAAAAGGAATTCTAAAAACCTTTGGGGGAAAAAATGAATTTGGGGAAAACACTGATTTCACCAATGATAAAGACTGAATAAATAAAGTCTAATTAATAAAGATAAAGGAGTCACCTTTGCAGTAATCATTGGGATCTTCCTGCTCTTCGTCATCAGAGCCAAGGATCTCCTCAGGTTCTTCAGGCTCCTGAGGCGAGGCTTCTTGTTGGGGTTGCTGACGACTTCTGGGATTAGCTGGCTGCCTGTTAAACATACACACCACCAAAATTGTCATATTGTCTTCTCTGCATTTTGTCCTCAAGTGCAGGTGTTTACCTTCTGTTACTGCAATGTAATACATTTAACCACACCCTAATGCAACCTGCTTCCATGCATTACTGTTCCCAACCATAACAGAACACACTGAACACTTGATATATTCACTTGAACACTCAGTAAAGTGATGGCCACAGACGGGTAAAGTTTGTTTATGTGTTCCAAACACAATCCTTGATCCAACAGCTCAGTAACTCAAAATGCATTCATGTCGGCCTGAATTGGTGCTTACAGTGTGTTGATACAACTTAAAAATAATATTTATAAATAAATAAATATATTGATCAAATATAAAACAAGTGTAAATTTTATAGTGTTTATTTGGGATGAGAGATATGCCAGATACGCCAAAGCAAGAATGCACATATAACTAAGTTGGATAAATGGATCAGTTTCTTTTCATTTAAAGGATGGGTAAGTATTGACAAAATCAACGTTAATTGCGGAGAACGTTCCAATTTAAAAAAATAAAGAATGTAGATTTGCCAAATGTTTTATTTTATTATGTTTAGTTGCTAATTGTAAGCCACATGAAACATGTTTATTATTAGGGTTGGGTGATATGAACCTTGGCAAACACCAAAATATTTTTAGGATGCATCACGATATAAAAAGATGTAAAGATCTTTTGTTGTTTTATGGATTTGAATACCTTTAACACTAATTATTGGAACACAACATTTGTTTGGTAAGCTCATTGACCCTTGATCTGCATACACAAGTGAAGCCAATCATGACAAATGGTATTTAAGGTAGCCAATTGCAAGTTGTATCTTCTCTGAAGAGTAGCACCAACTTCTTTCTATTTGACTGACTCAACTGGAGATGTTTTGGAAAGAGGAATGGTCCAAAATACCTTCAACCAGAATCCAGACCCTCATTGGAAGCTATAGGACGCATTTAGTTCTGATAAAGGAGGATCTACTAAATATTGATGTAATTTTTATTTTGGAGTGACCACTATATTTTAAATATGATTATTTTTAAATGTTAATCTCGCATGAAACTTTAAATAAAATAAAATACATCTTCATGTTAAGTATTTATTTTTATGAAACAACTTGACATGCACATTTGGCTTTGATATTGTTTGAACTCACTTAATATATATATATATATATATATATATATATATATATATATATATATATATATATATATATATATATATATTATAAAAATATCTGGATATATAATCTTATCACATACTACAGTATTAATTGGCCCTGTACCCTAGAAACCGCCCATGAATGATACGGGAAAAGGCAGAAATGATACTGTGTCAAAGCCCAGGGAAGTGATACTGATAAAATATAGAGTTTAACCATGTCCGGTATCAGCCTCCGTAGCTGTCCACTCAGAGCGCGCTGCTCTGGTATCGTGCCCGTGAAACAACCAATCAGAGAACAGCACACGAGTGCTTAGTGCCTAGTGCTTCTCCAGTCACCAAAAAACACAAACTTGATTAATGGAACTTTAATTGTCAGACATTGATAAGATAAGACTGTTGATAAAATATTATTGTTGAAATATTTTTGCAATTGTTGTGTTTACACTGTTTAGATATAACACATGTAATAAACTGAACATTTTCTGGAAACAAAATGGTCTTTTGATTAAATAGTACGTGATAATAAGCTCATGATTAAATAGTATGTGATAATAAGATCATCACATGGTTTGTCTGGTATCAGGCCCAGTATCATGCCCCCGCGTGATACTGACACTTGGGGGCATGATACCTGGCCTGATACCAGACAAACCATGTGATAACCTATAAGTATATCAATATCAACTCAGGATATAAGCTTTTGGTCCACAATGCCCAGCCCCAAGTCGTAGTAGTAGTAGTAGTAGTAGTAGTAGTAGTGTGCAGCGTGGGACAAAGTTAGAAGGTGCGTTCAGGTACTGTCAAACAAAGTGGGACAAAACCCCGCTCACATTAAACATGCAAAAACTGTGAGATTTTTTTCCCTGAATAAAATAATGGCCCATATTTCCAAATTTGACATCTCGTTACAAACAATTTGATATTTGATAGTTATCGCTGCTGTTGCATATCAATTCATTTTCCACCATGAGATTAACATCCCGAGTTTTCCGGTTAGGGCTGGGCGACAAATCATCCATATCGCCCAGCCCTAATCCCTATTTATCATAAACTTTTTAAATCTGTCAGGGCTCGACAATAACCATCTACCGATGGCCCAGGACAAGTTAAAACAAAATTGGGGCAAGTAAATCCAATCAGTGATATTCCCGTCGGGCAAGTGTACTTTGGCATTCCATACTGCCAAGAGTTTTTTTTTAAAGCGGTTCTTGTTGGGTGTTGGTAAAACACGGACTGCGTAATTCCAGTGGTAATTTGGAAACCAATCCTTGCAAATCTTGAAATGGACCAATCAAAATCGTTTATTTAGACCGCGGTCCGCGTTTTATCCACACCTGTTCTTGTTGGCGATCAACCAATCAACGATGTTTTGACTAGGAAAACATCTATCATGGCGTCCCTGCCAACATGGTCTAATTCTTCAACAACTTCTGAAGGAAAACACCAAAAAGTGATGAACCAGTGCCTCCTAAACAAGTATTTTATTAGCGGCAGCAAATCAAATGATGGCACAGGTGAGTGAATCACATTGCTGTGACAATTTTAAGTGGTCACAATGAAACACCACCGATTAGATCCAATACCAAGTGCTGATTTTTTGCACAAGCTACAAAATCTAGCGCTTCCATTTCTCTGTGTATTTTTCTCACCTTTGCTTCACAAATTATTGTTTGACCGTTGAGCATTTTTTTTTTCTGGATTAAAAACACTTTACTAGTACACAAATGTGTCTATGCAATAATGTTTCATTGTGCTGCGCAACTTATAAATATCACTGTCAGTACTATTATCTGATGAATTATCAGCATATATTGATATATGATATCATTATGGCAATCTTTTCATTTTACATGGGGCAAGTTCGGGCAAGTAGTTCTCACCTTAAGGATTCCCCATGGGCAAGTAATTTTAGTTTTTAATGTAGAGCCCTGTCTGTGATTAAATGTGATTACTTATGAGCTAATGACGGACAAAATGTGAACTTTAATTAATTTCAATAAGATTGTAATTAATTGCCCTACTTTGACCTTCTCAGATGGCACTT
The DNA here is from genome assembly GCF_030265055.1 of Doryrhamphus excisus. Taxonomy (NCBI): domain Eukaryota; kingdom Metazoa; phylum Chordata; class Actinopteri; order Syngnathiformes; family Syngnathidae; genus Doryrhamphus; species Doryrhamphus excisus. Next base: position 18,783,244 of record NC_080475.1, on the reverse strand, counting down.
GTATGTCACGCCAAAGCACGTAATTTCTATAGAGCTGGTAAGTTCAATGCGATCTCTGTTGTTCCTGCTTGAGTTACCTATCTCACATAATTTAGGGGTGGGAGAGTATTAATTTTGTGTGTTTGTGCTACATGCTCTACATCGGCTTTCATTAAAAGGTAGATATATTACACGGTATCACATTTGTATACAGATAATTATTGGACATCACTAATCAGAATACAACTCCTGTGTCAAACAACAAGGATGATATCAAGGTGGCATTGTGAATACTATGGAAGCCCATTTCTGCCACTGAAATAAAGTTATCTCAATGGAAAATCAGAATTATGAGATAAAAAGTCAAAATTATGAGCTACAAACTGCACACGTGCCACAGGTGTGACACCATTCTGGGTGCGGATACTCTGTGTCTTTGGGAAATGTGTAAATGTTGTCCACGGTCGCATTCGTATTCAGTAGGATACCCACTTTGCTGACAATTTGTATATTTTTGCCAAGTGGAGAATGTGGCACCTGTGTCTGTCTTATCTCATAATTATGACTTGCCATTGGGATAACTTTCAGTGGCGGAAACTGGCTTCCATCGTATACAGTATAGCAGTCAGCAACAAAAAATACATATTCACTTTTTGGAGGGCTTCTTGGCTTTACCACGCTTTTTCCTCGCCTGAAGAGCCAAAACTGTGAAAATAAGAAGCAGATTTTAGTTATGATTCTGCATGGCGAGCCGATACACCCAGTTTAACTGTCACTAAACACCAAAGAACCGCCAAAGCTACTTCCAGACAAGAAATGCCTCTACAAGTGTTGTTTTAGTTTACGCTGATTTACATCTACCCTTCATTAAAATTCAAACTCAGCTCATCCGTCAGACTTTGGGGTCAATCAAAGTGATACTGGAAGTGGGGCTATTTCACATTACCGCGCTGTAAACTCCCCACCCAGGTGCTGAGGTCACTGACACCGTAAAATTGTCGTATATACTGCAAATAGTTGTACGAATAATCGCACGGCGACTTGAATGAGGGCATGCTCATGTGGATGTCAAAGGTGCAGTGTATGCAACATAAAGAGCCAGCCTCTGTGGCTAGCTAATCCTGGCAAGGCTAATGCTAGCTCGCCGCCGCGGCTAACACTACGTGACAGTCTTGTTCTATTAAATAATTTACATGCCGTCGTGTCCAATCAACTTGTCTGTATATATTGAAGCACCAAACATAGTGACTTAAGCCGCGTTGACTAATGCAACGTGTACAAATTGCAGCATCTCAGTGACAAACGTTTTACCTTTCCTCTCCATGTTGGCTGGAGTTGTAGCTTAGCTGTTAGCTACACCGCCAGTGACCGAATGTTCCACGCATGCGCATTGATTCACAGAAGTGAGCGACTTCAGTCGTACGTCGAAACCTTGGAATTTTACGACAATAAACATACCAAGATTATCATTTCTTCAGTGTTCCTTTTTGCTCACGCTCACAACATATTGGCCGTATCCGTATTTTCAGCACTAATAAGACGTTGTAAAGAAGGGTAAAATAAAAAAAATATATTTCAAAACATACCAATTTTGGAACAGACGTAATCTCAAACAACTCAGAATCACAACGTTTTATTGTATTCAGCAATATCTATACAAGAAATACAAAACACAACAGTCTTTATATTTCTTGACAAAAGACTTGAGTTGTTTCACTGTCCGACTGAAATAGCTTACAGGATTTCTCATTGCAATTTATAAATACCCTCCACAAAGTATAAATAGATGCGAAATAACTCTTGACAAATTGAAACTGTATTTCTATTGGGAGCGTGATGCTTAAAAATATCAGTAAACCACACACAATCTTGCAGACAAATGACAAATAATGAAAAATAACAAATAGAGCTTTAAATGTGGCACATGTACATATTCCTGAGCTAACTATGCATGCTTTAATAGCCTTCTATGATGGGTACCTTTTTGAAGAGCACGCACCCTACATCGCTCACAACTTTGGAAACAACAGTTATAGCAAATATTTGAAATATTTCTGGTCTAATGCAAATTATTTCAGTTATCGTTGGGACAATGGCAGACTTTCGATTTTCCACGTTCGACTGCGTAACACTAATGCTTACGTATCAACAGAACCCTTCAGACAAAGTAGCACAGCTCTATGGGTCCAGGTTTTCAGCATCCAAGTGTCACAGTGATGTCAAAAGATAAATCAACATTCACTTCAATGAGGTCAAGGAGAGGTCACAATTAGTGGTTCAGTGTTTCCTCTGCTAGTTACAACAGTTCAAGCAGTCTGGCGCCGTGTCTGGGAGTGTAACACCAATACAAATGTACAAATTGTCCGATGCTGTCGGTGTACTGGTAAGGAGGCACTTCGTTACTCCATGTCATCCCCATCAAAGATCGGCGGCTCAAAACTGCACATTTCCTCATAGGTTAATCCTGTAAGTAACAAAGAGCATGTTGTCAAAGTTGTCATTTCAACATTCTTTGTGGCTTTTATTGCTGCTCAGTTTAGAAGCTAGGGATGATCCGATCGCATGCAGAGCATCGGTCTCAGCCCGATCCTGCCAAATTAACTGGATCAAATATCGGGGAAAAAATCCCCTGAAATCAGCCAAACTAGCATGCAAATGATGTTTAACATTTCATTTTTTCCTTCCTTGTGCTGCACAGTATGTACATGGGGTGTTTTCCTCTGTATTAAGCATTGTACTAGAGCAGGGGTGCCCATTACGTCGATTGCAATCGACTGGTCGAGGCATTGTGGGTAGCATGCGCATTGTGCATGCACATACAACTGCGCTAAGTTCTGCAAAACTCTAGCAAGCTAGCAAGTAAGAAAGGGGATAAAAATGAGTAAAAAGCCGAAGACCTACCACTACCATACGGAGTGGGAGGAGGGCTTCTTTTTCACAATATCATTTTCAAAGTGCGTTTGCCTTATCTGTCCGTCTACAATTGCTGTACCGAAGAAGGGAAATGTGGAGCGCCATTTTCGAACTGTTCATAAAAACTATGACACTGAGTTCCCTCCGAAAAGCGAGCTGAGAAGGAGAAAGGTGAAGGAAGTAAAATCCCAGCTACTGTGCGGACTATGCATCCCTGGCTGATTCCATTCAGTGCAAGTCATCAGAGTAAGGTCATGACAAAAAAATTACAGAGCTGTATTGTGTAACATAGTTTGATGCGGTAATGCAAGGTATATCAGCATATACTGTATGTATAAAAATAATTCTCAATATATTTATAAATAAAGTGGTTTGCATTTTTAGTAGGTGGTAGATCATTTTGACTCAGTCGCGTCATAAGTAGCTCATAAGAGAAAGTGTGTGCACCCCTGGTCTAGAGCAAGAAAGGAAAAAAGAAGGTTGGTATCGGCATCAAATGAGTACAGGGGCTGTTACACAAAGTGCTGTATCAGTACAGTACATGGAAAGTATTATCGGGCCACCCTGAATACAAAGACCTCTGCTTAGTATGGTTGAATGATGACATACGTTTCCACTCTTCAATTGGTAAGTCACGGCTCTCAAAGCTCTGGTCATATGGCTCAGCCTCTGGCTCATCATCCGGGTCGTGGTACTGAGTGAAGTATGGGTGTGCCAAAGCCTCTGTGGCTGTGATGCGCTTGTCGGTATCCAGAACCAGCATTTTCTCAAGAAGGTCGACAGCTAAAAAATATAAAGATGGTTGGTTAAATACATCAGATTTTCTGGTATTAAATGTAAGCATTTGTCTGTCTAACGTTTAACAATTCAGTAATAGAAAGAACTGTTGGGCTGTTTTTCTCCAATCTCACCTTGCGGGTTGGCGCCAATAAACACGTCAGCAAAATTCCTCTTTGGCATGTGTGGCAAGGAGCTGATGTAGTTCCTGGCCTGGGAACATACCGACAGTTCAGTACAACGCTCACAAGCAGCTACATGTTGGACACTCGCAGAGAAGTTTGTCCCACAGTATACACACACATTTCATGCATCATTTGTTGCTGTTGGAACAAATTCCGTGAGCCTTGATAGCAGGACGTCCAGACATAACTGAGGGTATATATCGTACGACCCAATGAATGACCAATGACACCAATTCTAGTTATTATTGTCTAGCAATTCCATCAAAGTGAGTGCAGAGTTAAATGTTATGAGTTCCGAAAGATGTTGTGCAAAGCCAAAATTCCAAACAAAAGGGTTTAGAATGCATCAAAACTGTGTTCTGCAAAAACGCTAGAACAGTATGTCAGCAGACAAGGGACGATGAACATGCTTCAGGTGTTATCATGGCTTCACTGTGACTGGCATCATCATCTTCATCTTCTGTCCATAATCTCTCTTTATAGAAGGCCACTATGGATTTAACATGCCGGCATCCTATAGTTTCTACAGACTTATCCATTTAACTAACAATTATTTTAGTATTAACTGATTTTTTTTTTATTTGAAAGTACCAAAGTTCGCCGTGGCCCAACTGGGCTTGTTTTCGTTTATATCATGGATATCATTTAAACCGGTATCATCATCATCATTTTCTTATCATTGGAAGACACTATAGCGGCATAAAAAATATATATATACAGTAAACCTCGGATATATCGGATTCAATTGTTCCCACTGGTTTTGTCCGATATAAGCGAAATCCGTTATATGCGTATACCGGAAAATGTCCGTTTTATGCATATATCGGATTTATATCTGGTATATGCGTAAATCGGATTTTATCCGTTATAAAAAGGCACTTCCTTGACTATGTTTCCAATGTACCTGGACTGGGCAATGAAAAGAGACGTAAGGTAATGAGAATTTAACTTTATTGGACTCTGAGCATAACAAATTGTTAATTAAGCTAGGCCCTGTCACGCCCGTCAGGCCTACGTTATTTCCAATAGTGAGGTTAAGATCTCATTCACTGCTGTGCTAGTATTATTGACGTCACTCACTTTTATATTTGTCCTAAATCTGGAGCCAGGAGAAAGACAATAGCCAGTGACATCAACAAGATTAGCATAACGATGCGGCCATCCGATATATGCGAGGGAAATTTAATGGAAATGCATTGGAACGGGACTGGAGATTTTGTCCGAAATAGGCGAAATCCGTTATAAAAATCCGATATATGCAATGAATTTTTATTGGAAATGCATTACAGAAAAATCGGTTCTTTTTTATCTGTCCGTTGTGAGCGAATTTCCGATATATCCGAGGTTTACTGTATATATATATATATATATATATATATGGCCAAACCCTAATAAAAACTCATTTTGATCTGACATTAATTCCAAGTTAACTATGGACAAAATGTGATTGATCACGATTAAATATTTTACGATTGACAGCCCTGGTTGACAATAGCCGTGTGCGAGTCTCTCTGCATTCGAGCCATGGTTCTCCATGGCTGGATCTTCTCATTGTTTGAAGAAAGTGGTCAATGGGAAAGCATGTGAGAAACGTGCTCACCTCATGGCTGGGCATCCTGTTTATTAGCGATGCCGGGGGCGTTCCTGTTAACCGCATTATCTGTTGAAGCTGGTTTATGTCTATAAAGCTTGTGTCAAGGGGAGTATTGCGACAGCGGCAGAGTTGATTACGAAGCCTCTTCTCAACATAACACTGCAGCTGGACAGCACTGCACCGTTACATTGAAAAGCACACCCCGAGCCTCAAAGCCAAGGGGAGGGAAGGAAAGCAGGTGAAAGAGGACAGGCACAACACTAGAGCTTGCCACATAGCTAGTCAGCGTCCATCACCTAATTGTCTCACAGCACACACAGTCTTGTATGTTACTGCACAGCGGAGAGATGCAGCAAAGCAAACATGCTGTCAAGGGAGGTAACAAATGCAACCATGGGGTTGCAAACTTGGGCTTGGAAAACCTCGTATGACATCGGCAACTCACACACTCCGAAGAAATTTTCATCAAGAGCTCAGGCCCCGGTGTTCCGACGAGCAGCATAATTAGCTTCAACTGATCAATATCTACCAGCAGATGTTAAAGGAAGACCAGACGCTAGACAGGGAGGGACGGGGGGGGGGGGGGTCTTCAGGCGTCTTGCAATATCCGCTATTACTGTCTGAGGCCTAACCTGGGAGCAGAATGGAAATAAAGAGGTGGTCACCCTGTAGTGTCGGTTCTTTTGAGCTCAGCCATTAGTCCAAAAAAAGGAGGGGGAAGTACAGTCAGTACAGTACAGTCCTGAGCAAAGACACTGCAGCTGGAAATGGGACTCGTGCAAAGACAAGCGAGGGGGTGAAATGGACCATACAGAGTTGAGGTAGACACATAGGCCCTATGACGAAAAGAGCGTGAGGAAATGGGCCGAATCTGTGCAATGCATCAGGCTGCCTCATGTGTAAAGAATATAAATACAGAAATATTATACTGTCATAACGCTTGAACACAGAAATACTGCTGCACATCTAATAGTGACTAAGAATGAATCCTGCTATGTCAGAGTCTGACCTCCTACAGGCCACTCAGATGATAAGGATACGGTCAGTTCCAGGAAACAAAGTTCTTCCGGTGAGAAGTTCTGCCATTATACATCCCACCGACCAAATATCCACTGCAACACAGAAATGACCAACGTCAAACAACAGATCTATCTTGTTGGGCCGCTGTGCTTTAATGTCCCGCCTGTCATGTTGTAATGCATCCAGTTCAACATGATCTCTGGAGCACGGTACCAGCGGGTGGCCACATAGCCCGTCATCTCATCGTTGGTGTGACGTGCCAAGCCGAAGTCCAAAATCTGATGGAGCATGACAAAAGGAGAAACGTTTGCACAGTACTCATACAGCATAATGAGCAGGACTACTAGCAGGACTAACTAGCAAGACAGCGGGGGGGGGGGGGGGGGGGTTGTATGCTCCGGAAGCAGATCACTCACCTTTAGCTCACAGTCCTCATTCACTGCCAGGTTACTGGGTTTCAGATCCTGGCAGGAAGAAAGACATGGAAGGAAAGGTTAATGGGTAATGTGGTTGTGGTCATCTTTGGAGCAGTTCTAATCAAGGGCTTTCTAGGCAGATGAGGTGCATTGTTAGCTGCCTTGAGGTAGCGTGGTTTGCCAAGATGCGCATGTGTTAATCACACTTCCAATCTAATTAACCCATTCGCTACTAAAGGCCTATTTATACGTTTTTTTTTTTTACCCCAACCACTCAGATACCACCAGATAATGGCCATACACCTCCTGTCAAAGAGGCTAAGCGGCAACCAGGAAGTGAAAAGGCGTGGACCAATGTTGTGCCAAGGGGAGGGGAGAGACATTTCAACAGTTCAGTTGCAAACGTGAAAATTGTAAATAGTTTATGTTGTTATATTTGTCCAAAAAGTTATTTAATGTAAAACAACTATTTGCATGATTTAGACATTTACTAAAAATACAGGGATAATGTCGGTCTAAAAGTGAAAGTTATGCTTGAAATGCATCTTTTCACAAAATTCCTTTTTTTCCCTATTTTTGTAGAGCTGACTCTGACTCTGTCTCACAATGTTTTGTGGGCCTTGAAAAATCTGTCCAAATCATCCAAAATGGCCGGCACCAAGAAGGACGGCTTTTGGAAAATGTCTGGGATTGGATGGACTAAGGATAAAAATTAGTTACCGCTTTATTTATGACAGCCCCAATGACAAAATACACTGTTTTTTTTTTGTTTTTGTCCTTGAAACACTTTTCCACCACAGAGTTTGCATCTAACTGACATGTGTGCCATGAGAGAAAAGCAAAAAACTGCACTTACTCTGTGAATGATGTCTGCTGAGTGGATGTACTGGAGAGACATGACAAAGAAGATACATGATTGTGAAGTACTTCATTAGATGGAGTCATCTAAAGGGCTAACATGCTAACAACCCACCTTCAACCCTCTGAGGATCTGGTATATGAGGAACTGAACGTGGTCATCTGTGAGTTTTTGACATTTCACAATGTTGTTGAGATCAGCGCCCATTAAATGAGTCACCAGGTACCTGCCAATTAGTAAACAACAACCAATGAATGAGGAGAAACAACCAACCTAGCTTCTTGGTGTCGCTGGCGGAATGCCATGTAGCAACAACACATACACAAATAAATGGCCTTAAAATGGCAGTATCGGTGCACATGGACGTGCTACAGTGCAGCACAGACAACATATTGTTCCATTCCCACGCAGAGCATGCCCAATGCAACTTTAAAATAGCGCCTGAACTTGTTCTCAGTAGCATATCGCTCAGCCTTGGAAAAATAGGGTATTAATAGTGATCTGTTTCCCTCTCCCCTATGGAAATGGCAATGTTGGCTCTGTGAGCAGCCTCTCCACAGTGTGATGACGCTGCAGGCTATTTTTAGAGCTGAGGGGAAGCGTGCCTGCATGCCTTAAACATGGCTGGCCTATTAAGTTGCATGCAGGACATGTCCAATGTAAACATTCACATGTCAAGGTTTTGGTCTGATGTCGACAGTGGTTGGTTGGGATGTCAGTGCATGCTGACAGACACTAATGAATTACTTTGTATTGTTGAATATTCATGTAATGGTAGCAGGAAGAAAACCTTGATTTCAACATACAGTGGTTATGTGCAAAAGCACAAGATGTGCCAAGTACTGTTTGCCTCTAATATAGCATTGCTTCAGAACCATGCACATCACACAACGCATGCTTTAGTTCAAGCGGCCTTTCCCTATGCATCTTTTTTTCATCATGGCATCCACTGTGTGAGCCTTTACATGTAAAATCATCTCGTGTCACATGATCTCACAAGGTTAAAGATGACAAATGTCTTGTGGGCGCTAGGCCTGGGAAGATGAATTAATTAATCACACAATAAATGGATATAAACTCCATATATTGCCATGTTGCCACACCTCAATACACGAGCATAACATTATGGTCCGCCCCCTTTAACAATCCATGCAGAGGATCAATGCAAAAAGGTTTACTCATTCCCTTCTCAGTGACACATATTTTGGACTTAAACTGTCCTGAGTAGAACAGTGGACAGGGTAATGCCGGAAACCACTTTAGCAAAACATATGGAGACAATTGGAACGTACAACATGAAGACGGTAGAAAGAATTTCATTTTGTTTGGCAAAAGAAGATTCTTGCTGTGGGTGTCCACCCAAACTGCCAGCATTTTCGGTTTGATCGACATACAAGTGGCTCAGTGTGCAGACACACACAGAGAGACTGAGTCAAGGTCTAGCTGCCATACTTCCCAATTCTTAACAAGTAATTATGTATGTGTCAGCAAAGTAGGTACACAATTTCACAAAACTAAAAAGCAGGCAACCCAACTACGGAAGTGTGGTAGGAAACCGTAGCAGCAATTAGACACCAACAGTACGTTTACAAGGCAAGGATCTAGTACAAATGTATATAGTATATTCTCCTTTTTAAAAGGGGACCTATTATCATTTTCGGCTCTTTGTTGACTCTGGTAGAGCAGCTACACATGATAACCCGCAAAGAAAGCTTTCTCGATCTTCCAGAATCTGCACCTATTCCTGTGGTATTTCCAAAACTGTCGTTTAATTTATTCCACCCACAGCCCACCTCCGGGCACGCCCACTCCGCTGTGGTTGGTCACGCTCAGCATGCACAGGTAACAGCTTTTACCAGGGCACGCCCATGGCTGGATAGAGACTAGAGCCTGTGACTTCTATGAAGGCAAAACTACTTCTACAAAAACTCTGAAATCGAGCGTTCAGATCCATCCCAAACGTCTTTCAGGGCTCACTTCCAAATGCCCAAACCTCATCATCTGAAACTTCGGCATGGTTTAACACCAGAATACAACATTCTAACTACATTTATAGGTCAGAAGTGGAAAAAGCATCGTAGGTCCCCTTTAAATAAATAAATAGATCTCCCTTTACATAAATAAATAGAACTAAATATAAAAAGATGTATAATGTTAATATAATGTTATATAATGTCCCGCCCTTCTCCCCCCCATGCAAATTTTCCCACTGAGGGACAAATAAAGGCATATCATTCATTCATCATTCATTCATAATTCAGTGCAATCGTGCTGCACTCATGGCTGTATCTCTGCAGCAGGGTTAGTGCCGTTAACTCTTCCATCTCACATTCCCCATGACGACAGGCGGTAAACATGGTCTTTCTACAGCAACCTTTATACCATACTCCTGCTATGCAGCCACTCCTCCTCCGTATCTCTGCTGGGATCCTCCAGTCGCTCACTACCAACTCCACACAACAAACGTTGGAGAAGATACGAAGCTGCCATAACTAGCTCGCACTCGGGGGGCGCCATCTTGAACATTCTGTAAATCACTCCATCCTCCTTCAAAGGCTTTCTAGCATTGGCTTGTCATCACACTCCTGTAACTGGTTTGCCAGCTACTTAAACAACCGAGTCCAGCAAGTAAAGACTGAAAACATCCTGTCTCCCCCTCTCACCATCGCTAAAGGGGTGCCACAAGGCTCCATTTTAGGCCCACCGCTGTTTTCCATCTACATAAACGATGTAGCCTTATCTGCTGGTAATTCCAAGATCCATCTATATGCTGATGACACCATCTTATATGCAGAGGGGCCTTCATTACACTCTGCAACATCCTCACTTCAGTTCAGTCTCATTTCAGTAGAGCAGCACTTCCACAGCCTTCACCTTCTCCTTAACACTAAGAAAACCAAATGCATCATCTTTGACCGGAAACCTGTTCTCACCCCTACCCCCAACATTTTCTGTGCCGACGGGTCTGAACTGGAGTTTGTGACCTGTTACAAATATCTTGGTCTCTGGTTGGACACGTCCCTTTCCTTCACCACCCATATCAAGCACCTACAGTCAAAAGTCAAAGCTCGCTTGAGCTTCCACTATCGCAATAAGTCCTCTTTCACCCGTTCAGCAAAACACACACTTGTCAAAATGTCCATCTTGCCCATTTTTGATTATGGTGACACCATCTACAGGATGGTGTCTCAGTCCACTCTGAAGAAGCTGGATATTCTTCACCACTCCGCCATCCGTTTTGCTACTAGCGCCCCTTTCACCACTCACCACTGTGAATTATATAATTTGGTAGACTGGACATCACTCCATACCAGACGGCTCCATCACTGGCTCCAGCTCATCACATCACACCCTTCTATCTCTCTTCCCTCTTACATCTTTCTCACTCTGCTTACAATCTAAGGTCCAGTAATCACATCAAACTCTCCATCCCCAAAGTTTGTACCGTCTTTGGACGCAGCGCTTTCCGCTTTGCTGCAGCTAATGACTGGAACACCCTACAAAACTCTCTAAAACTTTCAGCCTTCACATCGCTCTCTGTCTTTGAACAAAACTTGTAACTAATTACATCTGACTCGTGCATTTGCTGATTAGGCCTAATGCCATATCCCATTGTTTTAATGTTGTTCGATGCTTTTGTATTACATATTTACTGTATTGATATTTGTAATTTTATATAACGTTGTTCTTATTTTCAGCACTCCCCTCTCCCATCAAGGTGCTTTTGCTCTTTGTTCAGGCTGCATTTGTAAATAAGAATGTGTTCTTAAATTGCTTGCCTCGGTAAATAAAGGTAAAGTAAAATAAAATAAACATGAAACCGCATCAAATCCAGTCTACGAAAAAATGCTGATGGCAAACTAGCATCTTGTTGAGTCTTTGTAGCCAAATGGAGAGCAAGGTAACCACTCTTCCATCTGCGAATGACGCTGAGGTGAGCGGTCAGCGAAGTGTCTAGTCCGTTAGTTAATATCAATGTGTAGTGTTTTAAATGATCCAAATATGGCAAGATACTGCAACTATTCCATGTTATCATCAGTGTACATGCGTGATGCTTGATCACAGCATGGATATCTTACCATGCAACTTTGGTAGAGGTTTATTTTTAGAGGGATTCATAGTCAAAATAGGTGTATCCCAAGACAACATTATAAGCTAGCTCATATTAAGTAGTTTTCTCGCGTTATAATGCACAGAAAAGGGAAAGAAATATGTGTTCATATTTGGTAAAATTCCCCAAAAGTGCAGTTCCCCTTTAAATATGTTCTATATTGTTTGGAATTGTGTTCTACTGTGTTTGCTTTTTTGAAAGTGAACTTTTAAGGAAAACCGAACTTTTTTTGTAATTTTGCCCATCATTCATAATCGTTATGTGAAATATGAACACATTTTTCTTTCCATTTTCGGTGCGTTCTCCAAAAGAAAACAAGTTTGTTTGAGCAAGCTAACAATGCTAATTAATCAATTGTTATTGTAGCAGCTAACATGATATTGATCTGGTGGAGTAACATGATGCATCACTTACCACTAGGTCAAGAGTGGCTATATCAAACAATAAAATGTTGTTAGAGGTTTTCGTTGCGTTCGTAACAAATTCTTGAGTCACATAAATGTAGTACTGTACGTACAGTAACTCAGCATTGCTTCGTAAGCATTGAAGCACATGACTACGTTGGTAGAGATACATCAGGAGCAGGAACACCATGCCAGCAATGTGTTGTGCAATTCCTGCTATGACTGTGACATATGCACATTTCCTCCATTTTGACAGACAAAGCTATCAGCATTTATCCAAACAAGCCTTCGTCTTCAAAAACGTCCACAATGAGACCCCCTTTTATTGTCTTGCTTGCATTTTGGAGTCCAAAGCACCTTCTTTTATGAACCAAAACAACTGGTAAATAGTCATGGAAAGTGTAAAATAGTGTCCTACGTAAGAATGTATGCGTTAATGCTTTAAAAGTCAGTTTTGTAACACAACACAAGGCAAATGTTGAGCAGTTGAACAAAAGGTGGTACACCAATGAAGACTACGAGGAGCTTGCTGTGGTAGGGGCCATGCTTTGAAAGGGAATACTGAATCCTGTTGGACACATTGACAAGAATAACAAAAGATGTCAAGTTACATTCTGTCATGAGCACCACTATTCCCAGACTCTGTAAGCACGGAACTGACATACAGAAATATGATTTTTAATACACTGGACTTACACATCTGTGAACTCCTTCAAACTGGTAGCTGGGCTAAAAACATCAAAGAGGCCAATCACCTGCAAGCAATGGCACAAACAAGAGTTGTCCTATCAAATCAACGCATGGGAGAAACAAAGCAGTCACAGCGGCCAACTAACATTTTCATGCGTCATGTGCTTCAGCAAGCGGAGCTCTCTGTAGGTGCGCTTGGCATGGATGAGGGACTGAAACGGCCGGGAAAGCTTCTTTACCGCCACTTTCATGCCAGTCTTCATATCATCCGCCGAACTGGTGTAAACACAAAAAGGACAAATGTTACTGGTGATAAGGTTGGCATCACTTCCTGTACAGCACGGCATAAATCTGGAAACAGACAAGCAATACACACAAAGTGGCTGAAAGTATGTCAACGTGGATAGTTAGCATCTGCAGAAAGAGGGTGGAGGAAAAGGGCTTCACGTAGCTCGTCCCGTATGTCGCCATGTTTGTTTTGGTACATCGGAGGAAATAACGTCTGATTGGTTCAAATGGTCGATGGCTGCAGCGCCCCCTTACACCTGGGGTTACACCTGCATCATTCTTGAGCAATATGGCTGTCAAATAAAATCATGACCTTGGGTCCCGATCCAACTTTTTGACTTCCAAAAGGATTCCAATATTTTAGCCGGCTGATCTGTCCCAACAACCTTTGCTGGATGATAACTGTCCCACAAATTGTTGCTGGTAAAGTACATTATTGTTTTCATGAATGTAATGCTAATGAATATTAATAATATAATAATGCGAGTACATCGTATCAAAAGCAAATAACGTCTCAAGAGTATTTTATATTGGAACTAGAATGTCAAGAGCTCTTAAATAACAAATTAAACGTCATACTTAAGAAAACTAAAGATAGAACAACCCAATGAAAATAAAATGGAATCTTAGTTTTTGTTAGCAAAAACTGTACTTCTATAAAAATCCCAATCAATGACAATACTTTAGATTAGGGTTGGCCGATATGGACCTTAGCATATATTTTGGGATGTATCACCATATGATGATATGAAATGATGTAACATTTAAATTCAACAGTCTTGTATTAAAACCTACAAACCTTAAAGGGGAAGTAGACTTTTTGGAATGTTCCCATTCCCAATGTCTCTCATTCCCAAGACATATTTCCATCCCTTTTGTCCTACCGTCTGTGAATGACGCTAAGATTAGCGGCTAGTGAGGCATCGTGTTAGTTCGCTAGTATCAATGGGCAGAGGAAAGATGTTTGGGTGGCGTTTTAAACGATCCAAATAGGGCAAGATACTGTAACTATTCCATGTTATCATCAGTGTACGTGTTAATGCATGATCACAACATGGATATCAAACCATGAAACGTTGGTAGAAGTTTATTTTTGGAGGGCTTCATAGTGGAAATAGGTGCATCCCAATGACAGCATTGTTAGCTAGTTCATATTAACTTCTTTTCTCTTGTAAGAATGCACAGAGAAGGGAAAGAAATATGTGTTCATGGTTCACATAAGGATTGGGAATGATGGACAAAATTCCCAAAAAGTGCAGTTTCCCTTGAAGTCACATGATGAAATACACTGGTCTCAAAATGTAAAGGACATTTATTTACTGGTAACAAAGTTCCACCCGTACACTAAAGCCGTGAAGATATACTCATCCAGCCCAAAATCATACGCAACCAGACTAGCATGCTAGGCCAAGCTAACCCTGCTAGCCTCCACTCACTCTGCAAGGTGCCGCCAACCTTTGCCGGTGTTTATCGCCATTTAGACCTGTTTATTACGGCAGGTGGCGGTTTAGTGTTTATGGTGAGAACGGTCCGCCCAGTAAATACTTCCCCACATAAACGTTCCTCGTCCTTGGGATGACAGCATTTCTTATATATCCGCCACGGCGCAGGCAGCAACTGGCTTGTTTACATTTTTTATTTACTGCTAGAAGAAGAAGAATCTATACCGGTATACAGCTGTAGAAAATATATCTCCTACCCGAGTTTCGATTTTGGATTAGTGTCATTGTTGCCTGGATATTGACAAGAAAATGTAGAAATAACCCGGAAATTGAAGTTGACCTTGTGTGTCCATGCAGACATATAAACTTCCTTGATTGACTTCTACCAAAGTCATGTGTGGAATACGCCGTTTACTTTGGTCTGAGTTTGGTGTAAGTACAGGGCTCCACAATAACGATGTACCGATGGCCCGGGCAAGTAAATCCAATCAGTGATATTCCCGTCGGGCATGCACTTTGGCATGCCATACTGCGAAGAGTTTTTTTTAAAAGCGGTTCTTGTTGGGTGTTGGTAAAAAAACACGGACTGCGTAATTCTGGCGGTAATTTGCAAACCAATCCTTGCAAATCTTGAAAGGACCAATCAGAATCGTTTATTTAGACAGCGGTCCGTAGTCCACAGTCCGCGTTCTACCCACACCCGTTCTTGTTCGTGATCAACCAATCAGTGATCGTTTGACTACGAAAACATCTATCATGGTGTCCCTGCCAACATCGTCTAATTCTTAACAACTTCTGAAGGAAAACACCAAAAAGTGATGAACCAGTGCCTCCTAAACAAGTATTTTATTAGCGGCAGCAAATCAAATGATGGCACAGGTGAGTGAATCACATTGCTGTGACAATTTTAAGTGGTCACAATGAAACACCACCGATTCGATCCAATACGAAGTGCTGATTTTGCACAAGCTACAAAATCTAGCGGTTCCATTTCTCTGTGTATTTTTCTCACCTTTGCTTCACAAATTATTGTTTGACCATTGAGCATTTTTTCTGAATTAAAAATACTTTACTAGTACACAAATGTGTCTATTCAATAATGTTTCATTGTGGTGCACAACTTATAAATATCACTGCTTACTACGACTACCATGTGTAAGGTAGCATGTCTGAAAATTTGTGGAGATGTATGTTAAATACATCTCCACAAATTTTTAGACATTCCTTCAAATACAATGCACCAGTACTATTATTTGATGAATTATCAGCATATATTGATATATGATATCATTATGGCACTTTTCATTTTACATGGGGCAAGTTCGGGCAATTAGTTCTCACCTTAAGGATTCCCCATGGGCAAGTAATTTTTGTTTTTAACGTAGAGCGTAGTATGAGGTAGAGGTAGTATGGCATGCCATGTTAATATACATCTACACATTTTTTTTAAGCACAATGTTTATTCAATCATGTACTTTTATTTATCAAGGCAAAGTGCCTAGAAGTCTCTTGACAATCCAGATTTCCATGCAATGTCATGATCTATGTAGGAAAACAACCACAAGATATGATAATCATTTCATCTTTATTTGAGATTCTCATGTGATGCCACAAAAAATAGATGATATCATTATGGCAGTCATTTCATTTTACATGGGGGAAGTTCGGGCAAGTAGTTCTCACCTTAAGGATTCCCCATGGGCAAGTAATTTTTGTTTTTAATGTAGAGCCCTGAAGTACAGGGATGCAGCCTAATGTGTTTGGTGAGGTATACCAGGAGAATCACAGTTTTGGATGAATTATTTCATTGTCTTTGTCACAAACATTTGACCTCACAAACCGATGGTGCAAACGGGCTGACATCAGATTGTGCTTTAAACGCAACAGGCACAAAGAAAATAGTCAGTCGTGTAGCACACAACGCACACAGCTAACAAGTGCACACAAGCTAGCGCCCCGCCTCTCCCCACTGGGCCAGAGACTAACTGACTGCCAGATGGGTCACCGATTCTGTTCATCGCCCCCATTGAACCAACACACCAAGGGTGGAGACGGATGCAGAGTGACACCTCTCGTCACCCAGCCAGTTTGGAATAGGGAGATGTGTCAATATATCGAGGCCAGCAAAATGATTGCCTTTTTTTCATGCAATTCATTGAGTTATCATCAATTGATATCAAATCATACATACTTTCATGGTGTCACAACAGCTTGGGAGATTAAAACATGACAGGCTTACTCATTCAGGAAAAAACATGGTTGTTCTATAGAACAATGGCATGGACGGAGTGAGCCCTCGTGTCAGCCATATGGTCTTTTTGCCTCAGTGGGTGGAGGCGGGGCTGCTAGCATACACACCAAGAGTGTAGCCTCATGAGGAGCAATGCAAGGTAACGTAGTGGAAATTAATCAAGTAGATTGCAGTACACTGTCATATATATTTTACATTTTCATAATTCTAACAAAGCATGAAAATCCTGATCTTTTTCCAGAATTGTGCAGCCCTGACATGAGGTCAAGAGTTCTATCATATCTGAAGTAGCTATGAGGGTCATGAGCCTTGAAGGAAAAAACAAAATCATTACAGTCCATGTACACTGGTGAACAACCCGGAATCTGACTAGCAACAGATTATCCTTCTTCCTGGCCGTCCAGTTGCAAAACTGCTCAACTCGAGTCCATCCACCACCCAAAGAGAGAAGTTGGTTGTGTTCATTCAGCACAGCATTCATTCATTCGTTCATCCATTAAGCACTTAATTAGTCTTCATCACTGTCATGTTCCACTCCGCACATTATGTGTCAAAGTGTACAACATGTGAAACTGAACTTGATTTCCTCGTCGTATCTTTTGGACACTCCTAAATAAACACTTACACATTTTACATGCATACGTAAATGCCAAAATAAGTTATTGGTGATACTTCTAAAAACACAATAGCGCCTATATTTTGCACCAAATTAGCATGGATGTAAATTTAGACGCCTTGACAGCAGTTTGGTAAATTGTGTCGAAAGAAGGTCGTGGAAATGAAACACAAGTAATAAGCAGTAATTCGACCAATGGGTAACTCTTCATTTTAGCAAGTTATTTTGAGGCTCCACCTCGGCAGCCAAACGTGCGGACAAGCTAGCTGAACTTTAGCATAAGTAGAATAGGCCTCGTTAATATGGAAGGTAGAGTTGGATGACCCGAGCATACACAAAACAGCATAAATTGGTTTACCAAACGGATCCATAGGCTCCAGAGCCGACCGGAGACAGGTTCTGGTAGCGCTCGGGGACTTCCCAAATCGCCTTGTTGACCTCCTGGGGATAAAACTTGGCTCTCTCCTTCTGCGACATCCCTGCAACAAAACTCGGTAGCTGCCGACCACCGTCTGTTTGCACTCAGCCCGGACGTCAACTTCGAAAAAGTTACTCGATGCCGGGACAAATGGTTCCTTCCGCGCCGTCCGACAACCTTATTAGTGCAAGGATTCCGGTTGCCAAATATTGCAAAGTTCCCGTTTGATGCACACACGTCTTAAAACATTCACGTTGTTTGTTCCACACTCGCCCACTCAGACTCCAGACTCGGACTCGGATTCCTCACGAGAACTTACTCTGCTCTACCACGTGACGCCCTCGCGAGAACTGGACAAAATGAAACTTCGGCTGCATTCTGTCTATTTCTAAATGTAGGCCAATTAAGGCTCCCTGTTACATTGGCTCATCGGATTTATCTCAATGAATGACAATTACAAAAACAAATACGATTGGTTTATTCGAATTTTATTTGCAATTAAAAAAACAAAACAAATGCAAAGCGTTCTTTTTTTCAGCATCAAAAAGTGATAACTATATGAGAATAAACAGTTTTACTTTGAGTATATTTCATATGACAAACAATGAAAATCATCAGTCAACAGAAGGAAAAAAAAGAACGGTGGTTATGGTTTAAAAGGGACCTATGATGATTTCCCCTTTCTGACCTATAAATGTAGTTAGAATGTTGGATTCTGGTGTTAAACCAAAGCGTCAAATGATGAGGTTTGGGGATTTGGAAGTGAGCCCTGAAAGAAGTTTGGGATGGCTCAAAAGGCTCAGTTTGAAAAGACGGGTTAAACTGCACCTTTGTGATGTCACAGAGGGGAGGGCGGACTTCCTGAAATATCAACCCTATACCCTCCCCCAAACTCTGCTTCTGTTTACTTGCTAGCAATACCACCAAAGGGAATGCCACATTTGTTTCCAATTCCTAAAGACGCCACCATCATCAAGTGGTTGGAGTTCCTGATTCCCTACCAGCAAAAGAAATACATTTTCATCTGTCAAGGGAATTTCACACTGGACTGTTTAGTGGACATGGGCCACTATGCAGCTGGACTAGCCCACACACTTGCTGAAGCCCTACACCTTTCTGTCGCTCAGGTTCAGTCTGTCCAGACTGTCCAGTCTCAACATCCGGATCGGATTCTGGATCCAACACATAGTATGGCTGTAAGTTAAAAGCTGACATTTTGAAAAGAGAAATAACCGTTTATCAACTCCTATAATGTTAGCAGCACAAACCTGAAGTGTTTCTATGCACTGGCAGTGTGACCACCCACAGCAGAGTGGGCGTGCCTGGAGGGGGGCCATGGCTGGAATACATTAAAACAGACCATATTTCAAAGAAATACAGCTGAAAAGGTGCAGATTCTGGAAGAACTGGAAAGCTTTGTGTGTTGGTTATTGTGTGTAGCTGCTCTACAGGAGTCCGCAACTCAATACAAAGAGCCAACATGAGCATAGTCTGTCCCCTTTTATTCATTTTCAACATCCATACAAGTTACACTGGAGTACATCCCATAGTACAATTTGCAGTTCCAAATGTCCAAAAAGAAGAGGAAGAAGCAATGAAGTGTACTTAATTGTACCCCCATCCCTTTCACCTCAATGGCAATACATTTGTTCACTCCTGTATTCCATTGTGCTATTTGTCAGTTGTACAGAGGCGGGGTCCACCCTGGACTGGTGACCAGCCAATCACAGGGCACATATAGACCAAGCACCAGAAGCCTCAAACAGTATTATATCCTCCGACGGGACGCTCCCTGCACTCCTGACCTAGCGTACCTTTACAGATAGTTGGAGTTGGCACCAGAATGTAGTTCATTCCCTCCACCGCTCATTAAGGTGATTACTATGTTATTTCAGTTCAACTCTATCAACAGTTCCCAAAGCCCTGTCCAACTACTGTTACATGTTCTTTTTGACTTGTGTCAAGTCAGAATAAGTTAATACATGAAATAAAGAGCAATAATATACAAACTAAAAAGTCAATTAGGTTTTTGGAAAGAAACCATGTTTAATTGTAGAAATGAAGACCAGACAAGGTCAAACAAGCAGAACTTATCAGCAAATCCCAAGAAAAACATTTTATACGTCGTCAAATCCCATTAAAATGGAAATGTTGCACTAATACAAAACACAAGCTAGTTAAGAAATACTTCAAACAGAGTGGAGGGCAAATTAGATACAAATGCAGTCATGTAAAATGTCTACACGTTTACAAAAACGTGAAACTTTGCCATTAAAGTGATGTCGAATAATACTACCAACTCTTTACGCCCCCTCTGTCTTGCCAGATTAAAATGCCCCACCCCCGTTGCCATATGAAAATTTTACCCCCACCCCCGTCTGTCCCTTGTTGTTTCAAGCATCATCGGAATCTTCCTCCTCTCTTTGCAGTTGAGAAGATGATGTCTTTAAAGGCACTGAATCAAATCCATCTGATGTTCTCTGAAATGACATAGAATTAGAACATAATACAATGGTGGCCTGGAAGGTTTGCTGTAACAGTGGCTGTCCTTCTGGAAAGGGTTACTGACCTCTCGAGAGTAGGACTTCATTTTGGTGAAGAAGGACTTTTTGGTGAGGTCAATGAGGTCATCCTCCGCATCCTCCCCCTCCATTATTGCACAGCTGTCTGCAGTGGGAAGTTCACACTCTTTGCTCCCGGAACTCATCACCAGCTTGGAGTATTTGTATTCTAACCTGAAGATGAAACGTGCAGAAATAACACCAACATCATTTTTAGGGAAAACACTGTTTTTTGCTCAGTGGTCGCACTTGCGCGTCTTTTTCCAGAAGTAACAGATGAGGGTGATGAGCAGGGCTGCAGCAATGGTTCCTGTGGAGACCCCGAACTTCAGCCAGAAATCTAGAGTCACGCAAGCATTGACTGTTTGGGCTGGTAGGCCCACGCCTCCATGACACTGTAATGGCTGCTGCCACACATACGTTGTTCTCTGGAATGCAGCACACACGGTAATATGTAATAATATGTACACATGTTACCATTTATGATATATTACATACAGCAGATACACATACAGTACAGCTTTGTTACACCTAACCGTCTCCAACAAGGAAGGATTCACTAGATTGGTCATTCATCATATTTTAAATGTGCAGATGAGAAACTAAACTGGAATTGTGCAGTACTGTGAGATATACTTTCCCGCTTGCATATTTATCACACATGAAAAGCAGTTATGGAAAGCATATTCCAATTATCCACCAGGCTGTGATGTATCTGTGTGCCAATGTTGCTATCGTGTGTAGAGTGTACCTGTATCCCCTGGATGCAAGCACTAACAATCTCTCTGTAATTGTTTTTGGTGCAAAGTGGACATCCATGCCGACTCCGCCAAAGGAAGTGGAAAGTACAGCCATCACATGTCCCCTCTGAGCAGTTACTTGGGGGAGAGGCAACACGGAACAGGCACATTAAAAGCTTTGATTTCTTTGGTTTTACAGTTGTCTACAGCCGGGATCCAATACCTGGGCAGTGTGATGTGGTCTGTGGCCATCCCTGTTGGCTCGCATCTCAGTCTAAGGGTGGCCGACCTGCCTTGTTTACAAGCTAGAGTGGTCTCAGTGGACCTATAACACAATATACTCAGGAGAAATAGTTCTTACAATGTCCGCGATGGCGAGCACATAGAGTATGACTTACTGGTAATAGAATATAACATCGGGCAAATCAGACGGTGTGGAGGAGAAGAGCGACTGTGGAGAGGAGATATTTCCCAGGGTGGTGTCACTGGTTATGCCTACACAATGAGAAGCAGAAGGTGTACTGTTACATTGTGTGTCAACCAACTGGTATTTTCATCATGAGTTGTCCCCCTAAATAATTGGCTCCCCCCCCAAATAAACATTTTAGAAGTGAAAACTGTGAAGTGAAAAAAAGCACAAGGAATCTCCACTTATCGCTCATCTCTGTGGTTCCGCTTCTTTACACGGCAGATCGCCCTCCCCCCCTCCCCTCAGTAAACATCCAATCACCGTTAGTATGCAAATGAGCCGACAAATGTTGGCATGTGGCATGTAATGGATACACCCATGCCGCCTGCTAAAACACGGGCAAAAACCTCAAATAGGTTTTATATACAGTACATGCTGTAGCCAAGAAATAACTTTGTACATGTAATAATTACAGTATTTTGCCATATTTGGTTCTTTATAGATTGGCTGGCGATCAGTCCAGGGTGTGCCCCGCCTCTCACCTGAAGACAGCTGGGATAGGCTCCAGCACTCCCTGCGACCCTCGTGAGGATAAGCGGTAGAAAATGAATGAATGAATGGTTCTTTACAGGAACCTCCTTCTTGTGTGCATTAATGGAACCACACACTAGTGCAGACATGGGCAAGCACGGCTCATTAGCATTATAGCTACACACACATACAGACATACCCGCATATTCCCCTTACAGCTCAGTGAAAGCACTGCATTCCAGCATCAGGGCTAGATCGTGGAACCCCTGAGAATGAGTTCAAATTGCCTAAAAAAGCCCAATATAGGAACATAGGACCTTGAACAGTGCTGTACACGAGCACGTCAGCAAAGAGCCTATTACCAAGGAGGGAGTCGCCAATGAGAAATGGCTGTGATGACACCATGCTCTGACTCCTGATGTCTGAGGGAACCACGGTGGACTGGCAAATATGACCTTTGACCTCTCTGCTGTTCTCTGTCACATTGTCCACACAGATAGCCGGCATGCTGCCCTGCAAAAGAAAATGACAGATGAAATGGCATGTATAGTTTGCTAAGCTTAGAAAAGACCGGGGGCTCACCTCTTTCCCACAAAGAGCCACACTGAAGTGATAGAAGTATCGCAGTCCTTTGCTGGTGAAGCGAGGGCTGCTATGGAAGGAGGTGACGTTGGATAAAGGGGAGAAGTCGTATCGCAGCCAAGCACCGCCTGCTGTAGGAATCTCCACCGTACAGTCGCTGAGGCAGGCGGTGTAGGCCTGGGGCATCCAAATCATAGAGACACTGGCATCTACCACAAAGCCAAAGCTAAGAAAAGTAGACTGAACTAAAGAGCCACACCTTATTTGTCTTTGTGTTTGGGCCACACTGGACACATGCTGCCTCTCCGACGGGCTGCTCAGCTTTGATGAAGGAGTTAGGAGGGCAGCTCTCACACGTTCCACCCCCTCCCTGCATGTATTGCCCCACCGGGCAGGGGACACAGGCAGAGTCGGTTGAGGTCAGGGCACACGGGCGACACTGGGAGGTCACGCCGCCAATCACATTTGTGATGTGGATGGAGTAGATCTTTGCTGTATCAGCACTGTACTTTATTTCCTGGGGGAGGGGGACACTTGATCATCACTCGTTTCAGTCAATTGGCTGACTGGAAGGAACACACATTTATTTTTTTGTCTTTATGAGCTACCATCTACATGGTGTGTGTATATGTGCATGTATAGAGTATGTACCTATATGTGTATGTACCTATATGTATGTATATGTACCTACGTATATGTGTATGTACCTACACTACCGCTCAAAAGTTTGGAATCACTTGCAAATTTATTTGTTTTCCAAAGAAAAACATTTTCATGCATTTCACAAACAATGTTTTCCATTTCACAAACAACTAAAATGAATCAGATGATTTTCAAAGAAGGATGCACATTTTCTACATGGAGGCCTACTATCAACAACTGTCAGTCCGCATCAATCTCCTGGTATGGCTGCTAATCCAAGTTCATCATTGTATAAGGCTAATAGATTATTAGAAAACCCATCTAAAAAATCTCTTACCATGCTGTTATCTACTCCCTTCAGAGAGCAGCGCAAACTTGGTCTAACAAGGACAGAAAAAGGAGAAGGAGGCCCCGATGCACAACTGTGCAAGAACACAAATATCTGAGAGTGTGTACTTTAAGACAAAGATGCCTCACAGGTCGTCACCTGGCAGCTGCACTAAACAGTAGCCGTCAAACACCAGTGTCAGTATCAACAGTGAAGCAGCCACTTCAGGACTTCAGACTTCATGCCAAGAAAAAAACATATCTCAGACTGGCCCAAAAAATGACCAAGTGATCCCAAACACTGATGATAGTTGCAGTATCTTGCCCTATTTGGATCATTTAAAACACTACCTTTTCTTTTCGCTGCTCATTGATACACATACTTATGCTAGTTCTTTTAACAACAACAGCATTGACAACACTTCCGATGTCAGCTCTCCTTGGGATGGCTGTGTCTTCCAGCACAAGACGTGTGCTCCAGTCCTCAGGTAAAGAGGTTGAGTCTTTGTAGCCAAATGGAGAGCTAGGTATCCACTCTTCCGTCTGTGAATGATGCTGAGACTAGCAATTAGCGAGTGGTCTTGTTAGTTAGCTAGTATCAATGTGCCTTAGGAAAGAAGTTTGGGCGGTGTTTTAAATGATCCAAATAGGGCAAGATACTGCAACTATTCCACGTTATCATCAGTGTACGTGTTAATGCATGATCACAGCATGGATATCTGACCATGAAACATTGGTAGAGGTTTATTTTTAGAGGGCTTCATGTAACCCAATGACAGCATTGTAAGCTAGCTGAAATTAACTAGTTTTCTCGTGTTAGAATGCACAGAAAAGGGAAAGAAATGTTCCACATTAGGATTGGGAATGATGGGCAACATAAAAAAGTGCAGTTCCTCTTTAACCCAGGCAAATGAGGTCTACAGTCTTGGATGTTGTGGTGGGGTCTTTTGTGACCTCTTGGATGAATCGCCACTGTGGTCATGGGGTAATTTTGGTTGG
This sequence comes from Doryrhamphus excisus, assembly GCF_030265055.1. Classification (NCBI taxonomy): domain Eukaryota; kingdom Metazoa; phylum Chordata; class Actinopteri; order Syngnathiformes; family Syngnathidae; genus Doryrhamphus; species Doryrhamphus excisus. The sequence continues at coordinate 18,758,490 of NC_080475.1, read as the reverse complement.
TCGACCCCTCCGGGGAAGGTCAACCGCTGTTCCATGCTTTTGCCATTTGTGGACAATGACTCTCACTGTGGTTTGCTGGAGACGCAAATCTCCAGCGGGCTACGTAGGTTTGGACTTCTTTCTTCCTTAATAATTTCTTCTTTTTTATTTAAAAGCTCCATTTTGTGTTTAGTTGTGTGTCATAGACTAATATTTCAATTTATTAGATGATCTAAAACACCTACTGTAAGTGTGACAACATGCAAAAAAATTAGAAATGTGGGTGAGGGTAAACACTGGGCAACTACTATTATATATACACATATATAGTACACACACACACACATATATACACACACACGTATATATATATATACACACACACACACACACACACATATACACACACACACACACATATATATATATATATATATATATATATATATATACGTATATATATACATACATACATACACACACACATATATGTACATGCAAATATATATATATATACACACACATATATATACACATACACACACATACATATATATACACATGCACACACACACATATATATATATATATACACACATATACACATGCACACACAAACACACACACACACACATACATAATATACAGACTTTATACAGTATATACACACACATACATGTACAACTATCAGTATTGAATTCTAGATTCATATTTAGATTTTTAAATACTAGTAAAACTATTAAAAAAAATTATATATTGTTGGTTTTCAATTTAAAAACTTAGGACAACTTTTTTATATTGCCCAATGATCATACAGCTCCACGCTGCCCTCTGGAGTTTGCGTTAAATTCTCGCCCCTCCCGGACTTGACAAAACAATAAATACATAAAAATGTATATTATGAGGAAAAGAAGAAATGACTAATATAATAATAAGCTTGAAAATATGGGCTTATAATGTGAATGTGTGTTTGTGAGTGTGAAGTGATGCGTTTCTCACTGCTGTGTCATTGTCTGTTCTCTGGAAAGCCCAGGTGAAGGTCACGGTCCTGTTGCTCTGAATCAGGTAGGTGTAAGACTGCTTCCCATTGCTGCCCTTCCACTGCTCCACCACGTTGCTGTTCCACTGATTGGAACCCTACAGAGAAAGCTGACTCCACATGTGGTGACGCTGGAGACCCTCGGACGCTGCTTATTTGCGTATCAGTGTATCTTTCCTCTTACCGCCAGGAAATAAAACATGCAGTCTGCAGAACATGAGGTTTCAAAGACAAACGTGATGCGAGAGAGGTCAATCCGCTGGCTTTCTTCTGCCACCGACGATGGCAACCTGGCAACAAACAATTATGATGGCATGAAATAACACCAGCTTGAGTGAATATTAAGACATCATCTTCATCTTCACCTGTATCCGGGAACACCGAGTGAGAGGGTGAGGTAGTCTGTGTCCCGATACCCCGGGGTGGTGTACACATACTCTCCTGCCACCTCCCACGCTGACATGAGGACAAATGACACAGAAAATGTATCGGAGCGTTGATTGAACTCCTCTACTAAACTTACAACTGAGTGGAAAATATGTACACTCGGCAGCCAGGACGTTAGGTACATCTACACAATCTAAGACAACATCTGTATCAAAAGCTATTCCGCTACAAAGATAATAACGCTCTAATAACGTAGTTTTGTATTCCAGGCTTATTATTCACAAGGTGTAGATGATTGTCCCACCCCTAATATTGCCTTTAGTAGTCACTCACCAGTGCTGCCCATGGAGCCATCCAGCCCACGTAGGGCAGAACTCCTCATGTTGGTTGGCATCGTGTTCCACCACTTGTACTCAAAACCCAGCAGAGCTTCTGTGCCAACAGGGCACTGATTGCAGACTGTAATGAGGGGATATCATCATAATAATCACCAGACTGTAATCAGGAATATCATCAGAATAATCATCACAGACTGTAATCAGGAATATCATCAAAATAATTAATCACCACAGACTGTAATCAGGAATATCATCAGAATAATCATCACAGACTGTAATCAGGAATATCATCAAAATAATTAATCACCACAGACTGTAATCAGGAATATCATCATAATAATCACCACAGACTGTAATCAGGAATATCATCAGAATAATCATCAGACTGTAATCAGGAATATCATCATAATAATTATCACAGACTGTAATCAGGAATATCATCATAATAATCACCAGACTGTAATCAGGAATCATAATAATCATATCCATGTGTATGAAGGATCAAATGTTAGGATTACTGAAGGTATCCATCCATTTCCAGAAGTTCCACCAGAAGAATGAATGCCTACCTGTTCCATTTGAGTAGAAGTTCTCCATACAGGCTTCACAGGCCGAGGAGTTGCTAACAAAGAACCCTGGGTTACAAGGCGGACATGTTTGCTTCTCCCCCGATGCAGGTAGCTTCACCGACCCCTCTGAGCTCTCACTGCAAATTTTCGGCTCAATCCATTTGTACATGAGCTGGGTCTAGGACACAGACAACACATGGATGGTACCGATCCAAAACCAGCTTATGTGGTATGACTAAGTATTGCCATCACTGGAAATAACCAAATGATATCATCCAGTGGAATGAAAAGGTTTGGGCACCCCCGGTCACATGCTTGTTGGGATCATCCGTTTCAGGTAAATACGTATATCGTATAGCTGATGGATGGGAAGGGAAATTAAGTTTATAGGAGGGTGGAAAACAATCTATTGGCACCAAAATTTATTTTATACCCCAGACTATGCCCCATCCGTTCCAAACGTTTTGTGGAAGTGTTGTGTTATCCAATTAGCTAAAATAATAACGACAGCCATGGCAGCAGTAATAAAACAAATCTGTGTTCAACAAAGAGAGAGATGGATTCACTTGTCTCCCTTACCGTCCCCTCCGAGTCACACGGGGTGTGTGTGTAGAAGTAGTCATTGTCGGTACATGCAGGTCTCTGTTTGCAGCTTCCTGATGCAACCTCTTGAAAAGACCAAAGGAAACAGCTGACATGAACATCTGGCAACCAAAGGAGCTGTGACCTACCAGATACCACTGACATCTACGCATGGGCTGTTTCTAAGGTACAACGTGTAGACCTGCATATTCATCGGGTCCACACTGCTGGCAGACTGTGGCCCCCTTGTTGGAGTATGTATCAGCAGGGCAGGGGGCACAGCGGGCAGATCCCACCTTTGGACTGTGTGTACCAGGCCTACAATGAAAACACTCTGATGTGTAGGCCACACCTGGAGGAAACCAACAAGCATCATTGAAATACATCTGGGGTCGGGACATGGAGATGTGGAGGAAGTGACGTACCCGAGATGGCAATGTTTCGTAGCAGCACAGGTTTGATGGCACTGTCCTGCAGAGCATATGCTGTAGTTCTCCAAAACAGAACATTGTTGCCTTTGTTCAGCTTTACCTGGGCAGCAATGAACAACCACCATCAGAGTGTTATCCTGCTACTTTTTATGTTGACTTGAGTGGCAAGGGGGGTGGGGGGGGTCAAACCCTGTGCTGGCTCCAGTCACTTTCAGAGATTGTCATCCACCGCCTTGTGGAGTCTGTTGATTGACACTGGTCATTTTGGAACTGGGTAGGAAAGAAAATTTGGTACAATCATTTCCATATTACGGTTGGAAAGCAAATATGCACCTTTCACTGCAAATATATAGAAAACTTATATATATAAACTTATATATATATATATATATATATATATATATATATATATATATATATATATATATATATATATATATATATACGTAAGGGCCAGAAAATTAGAATATTTTCATAAACTTGATTTATTTCAGTCATTGTGTTCAAAAGGTATAACTTTTACATTATATGTAATCATTGCACACAGACTGATGCATTTCAAATGTTTATTTCTTTAATTTTGATGATTATAGGTGGCAACAAATGAAAATCCGAAATTCCGTGGGTCAGAAAATTAGAATATTACCTAAGGCCAATACAAAAAAAGGATTTTTAGAAATGTTGGCCAACTGAAAAGTATGAACGTGAAAAATATGAGAATGTACAGTACTCAATACTTGGTTGGAGCTCCTTTTGCCTCAATGACTGCATTAATGCGGCGTGGCATGGAGTCGATCAGTTTCTGGCACTGCTCAGGTGTTATGAGAGCCCAGGTTGCTTTGATAGTGGCCTTCAGCTCTTCTGCATTTTTGGGTCTGGCATTCTGCATCTTCCTCTTAACAATACCCCACAGATTTTCGATGGGGCTAAGGTCAGGCGAGTCGGCTGGCCAAATGAGAACAGAAATATCATGGTCCTTAAACCAGGCACTGGTAGATTTGGCGCTGTGTGCAGGCGCCAAGTCCTGTTGGAACGTAAAATCCCCATCTCCATAAAGCAGGTCAGCAGCAGGAAGCATGAAGTGCTCTAAAACTTGCTGGTAGACGGCTGCGTTGACCTTGGATCTCAGGAAACAGAGTGGACCGACACCAGCAGATGACATGGCACCCCAAACCATCACTGATGGTGGAAACTTCACACTAGACTTCAAGCAACGTGGATCCTGTGCCTCTCCTCTCTTCCTCCAGACTCTGGGACCTCGATTTCAAAAGGAAATGCTAAATTTGCTTTCATCAGAAAACATAACTTTGGACCACTCAGCAGCAGTCCAGCTCTTTTTTTCCTTAGCCCAGGTGAGACGCTTTTCGCGCTGTTTCTTGTTCAAAAGAGGCTTGACATGAGGTATGCGGCAGTTGAAACCCATGTCTTTCATGCGTCTCTTGGTGGTGGATCTTGAAGCACTGACTCCTGCAGCAGTCCAGTCCTTGTGAATCTCCCCCACATTTTTGAATGGGTTTTTTTTCACAATCTTCACCAGGGCGCGGTGATTCCTATCGCTTATACACTTTTTCCTACCACAGTTTTTCCTTCCCTTTGCCTCTCCATTAATGTGTTTGGACACAGAGGTTTGAGAACAGCCAACCTTTTCAGCAATAACCTTTTGAGTCTTGCCCTCCTTGTGCAATGTGTCAATGGTTGCCTTTTGGACAGCTGTCAAATCTGAAGTCTTCCCCATGTTTGTGTAAGCTTCAGAACTGGACTGAGAGACCATTTAAAGCCCTTTGCAGGTGTTTTGAGTTAATCAGCTGATTAGTGGGTGGCACCAGGTGTCTTCAAAATTGAACCCTTTCACAATATTCTAATTTTCTGACCCACGGAATTTCGGATTTTCATTTGTTGCCACCTATAATCATCAAAATTAAAGAAATAAACATTTGAAATGCATCAGTCTGTGTGCAATGATTAAATATAATGTAAAAGTTATACCTTTTGAACACAATGACTGAAATAAATCAAGTTTATGAAAATATTCTAATTTTCTGGCCCTTACCTGTATATATATATATATATATATATATATATATATATATATATACAGCTAAGGGCCATATATATATATATATATATATATATATATATATATATATATATATATATATATATAAGACACGATATTTCAGCCATGCTCGTGAGGACAAGCAGTACCGTATACAAAGTGGGTGGAGTCAGCCATGCCCAATTAGACAGCATGATTATTGCACAGCTGGCCACAATAAAAGTCCACTGTGAGATGTGCTATCTTATCAGCTTGATGAACCCCACTTGAAGGGTGGCTGAATGATCTTGGCGAGACCACAACGAGACAAATCTAATTGTTACATAAAAGACGTCCTTACAAAAAACTCAAAGTAGATGCTGCTTTCAGGGTAGAAATACTCAAAAGACACAATCCCTTCTTTCTTCAGGTCCACAGAATATGTCAGTGTCGCTGAGCACTCATCTGTGTTGGAGGCTACGTAGTCGCCCATCGGTGTCCAGGTTGAGCTGGAAAATAATTCATTCATTCACTTTTTGAAGCCAGAAATACACCACTTTACTGCATAAATATACTCTATGTCACACACATTACATGTGTTGGAAGTACAGTAGTGCCCCCTCTTCCTGGTTTCTTTTTTTTTAAACTCCCAAGCTGTCCCTGTGTGACAAAGTGATGGCTCCCAAAACCTAATAACTTCAAGCATTTGTGATAACTTGCAATGAGTCTCTTCCAGCTGTGGAGGAATTTTGGCCCATCATCTTTGCAGAATTGTAGTCATTCAGCCACACTGGATGCTTTTCCAGCATGAAGCCTTTTTTATGCTCTGTTTCTTTTATGGTCTTGTTTATGCTTGTTGTATATGGTTTTACTATGTACTGTATGTCTCTGTTGGTTGTATGCAGCTGTACCCTGCCTCTAAACCAAATTTCTCCCAAGGGAGACAAATAAATTGAACTGAACTGAACTGCAGGTCATGCCACAGCATCTTTTTCATTTTGTTTTATTTTTCTATACCTCGTCTTTTGCCCTGTGGTAATTTCGATAGCTAAACTATTTCCTGGGGCGAAATCCCCCAGGTGGCGGTGTTGGTATTGTTCTTCAATCAAAATTAGTGTTTCCATCTCCCACACATGGAACTACTACAATGATGCACATAAGCACTCAAAGTCATCAAATCTTACCTTTATGCATTCCCATATAGTATCAGCATTTGGGAGCATGTATGAGGTGAAAGAAAAAGGGGGAAAATACAGCCGTGCGTTCAATGACCGTCAAAAAAGTAGGACGAATGAAAAACTGTGGGATTTGGACTGAATAGTTACAGTACTGTCATACAATATTTACCGTAATAAAATGATGAATTTCTCTAATTGAATGTGTTTTAAAAGAGAAATGAAAAGACATTAGGTATTTTGTTTTAGGTATTTTCATTTGTACATTTAATGAAGGCAATTCTTTAATAATAATCCTTTCTGAATGTTCATGTTCATAAAACCCCCCATGGTAATTGGAACTCTGATTGTAGGAGTACAACTCCACAATTAAAACATTACACCACAAAACCCGGAGACGACTTATGGATCAAAATATGGAAGCTGGAAAGCGACTATTAGAATACTGACTTGGAGCAATCTGTGTGGACATCCCAGCCGTTTGTGTTCATCCCAAGAGTGACAAAACCCGTGGGGAGGCTGTCCCACTCGTCAAAGGCCACACCGGTGCCCAATGAGTATGTTCCTGCAGCACACTTCTGGCACTGCTGAGTCCGCATGTCCAAGAACTCCCCCTCATTGCAGGAGAAAGCTACAGAGGGACATTCTTCATTCTCTGCAACAGTTAGACATTAGGAAAAAGGATGGCATCAGAGTGGGACACTTACTGCACTGAGTCCCTTTGATTGGATCCGGGAGGCCTGTGCATGTGTCGGCCTTGTTGGGAATGGCCACCCTCCACCGAGAGCCCAGGACGTCACACTCTGTGTACTCAAAGTGATAATCTGACTGCAGAGGCAAGACAGGTGGGAGTTGCACACCGTTAGATGAAAGCAAACATTTCCTATGTTTACATTCTCACCAGTGAAGTGACACACATTTGTCTTCTCAACTTCTCATACACATGAGGGGCGGGATAATTGGTGGCATCGTGGTCTGGGGGTGACTGAGTGCTGCTGACACTGGGGAGCCACGGTTGTGAGGCATGGACTCTTAGAGATAGCGTACGTGTAAGAAGTAGCAAACAGGTTTTATACGGGTGACTTTTCTCCCCAAATGAAGACAGCCTCCTTTCCAAATAAAGGAAGGATGTTTGCCCAGGAGCCTGTTTCAATGTTGTTATAATAATGAAACTCTGCTCCTTCAGCAGCCGTGGGCAGAATGCAGATGATCCAACCACTGAGCAAACACGCTACTGCTGTTGGATACCCGACTTGCGACAGCAGGAGACAGCTTGCCTTCATTTGGCTGTTGGGCCAGTACCGATGACAAATCTAACACTGCCCTTAAGATGTCACATGGGATGGAACATGTCATCTGGTTGATCTCCCATCTCTAAAAATGGCAAAGCCTGGTCATCTTAAAACTGGTCTCAGCAGGCTGTAGTATTCCCAGGAAGACCATGCAAGAGACTACTCTAATCCCACTCACATCACACCCTTTTAGGAATAACAGTTCGATAGAAACACACCAACATAGCAGACGCTGTGAGGTTGTTTTCTATTCAGCTGTGGCTAGGGTATCAGGTGATGGTCGGATTTTTAAGTGTGTATGACCTTTAACCAAACATGAGGGAACCATGACGACGACACATGACTGCTGGGCCTCTTGGACCCTCCTGGGTCCCCGAGGCAAGGCAAAACAGAAAAGATGATCCTAAATATTCTCAACCTGGATGAACTCACTAGCAGGAAAGATCATTTGGGAATATTATACTTTTATTGGTTTTACAGGTCGGTGCTCAAAGTATGGTGCTTAATTTGTCTTTTTACTAACTAGGCAGAACACAGAGCGAGGGAGCGGAAAGCACAACGACATAACACCAAAAGAAAACATCCAGTATCAGAGAGGATGATTGGCTAAAATGTTGCTGTGGAAGCACATGTTGATTTCCCACAGACCATCGTGTCAATGAAGCTAAAGGAGATTCTGCTAAAGCAAATGGTTTCAAATCAGAGTCGTTTTTTTTACTTTCAGTGCGAATGAAATTGGCTTCTCATTGCATGGTCACACTTGTAAGGTTCACAATGTCTTTAAATTATTACCAGTGTTAGTACTTTTGCCTTCCGATGTACTTCAAAATAAACATGGAAAAAGCAACAGCAAGGAATACTAAAAGAGCCATGATCTCCTCACCTCTTTGCACATTGGCAGATCCGCTATCGTGTGTGCAAAAAGCAGCCAGAGTAGAAGGTAACTCCTGTGTTCCGTGTCCCGCTGCATGGTGGCCTGCTGTTAGGGCTAAAGTGATGGGAGACCGAGGAGGTGGACCTGAGCCCTCAGGTGCTGGAGGTGCGGCCTCCCTTTGCAAACATGAGTCAGCGTTAATGAGCCACCCTGCGTGTAGTTCAACAGTTGGCTTACAGGGTGCTGGCGGTGGAACACACATTGATTTCACCCCAAAAGGGAACCATTTATTTACCGGATATGTCACACTGCAAAGGAAACCAGGTGGAAAACATGAACTTGCAGATACAGCCACCACACGACCATGGTATAGCTTCCAATATGTCCAAGCGTCATCACCTATTCCCCGTCCCAAAGCCAGAGAACGACCTCAGTCGGAGCAGATTCAGGCCACAACAGGCGAGTGGAGCTGCACGGGTCAACAACCAAAATAAAACCTGCAGGACTTCTGGTTGTGTATGTTGAGGTTTTACATTGAGGTTTACAATGTCACCAAAATATCACCATACTAAACTTTACGAAAGCCCGATTTCTGATTCAGCATGTCACAGACCTAAATTCATAGAGCATGTACATCATACATTTGTACACCCGGCCAAGTGCACCATGAGCAAGGGGTGACCTGCAGGTACTGACAATTAGAACTGAGACAACACTGAAATTTCAATATGAACGTACAAATGGTCTATTCTCTGCCATCAGGTTCCACATGGCAGCCTTGGCTTGCAGCTAAAGTCCCATCTATGAGCAACGCTGACTTGTTTTGGAGATTCAGCTTTTATACCAAACGGAGACGGTGTGTATGTGTGTGTGTGCCCCATTTAAGGTGCCAAGTGAAGTTCAGGTAGTGTAGTACAAAGTCACTCTGTTATCTTCTCTGGTGACAGCGAGGGTGGAAAGGAAAACAAGCTCTAATAATGAAATGTGTTTATTTTCCATTTTTACAAACACTGCCTTACTTACTTGCCTCCAATTCACTTACATACCAACAACTATCTCAAGACAAAAAGACATCATGCGTTACTTTCTGGAGTAGGGCCTCGGGATCATCCATTCTAGGTAAATATACCATATAGCAGACAGACAGCAGACAGTGATTGGTTGGAATGCTGTATGACAGTTGTTGTAAAGGTATTCTAATCAATAAAACAACAAGGGTGCCCAAATGTATCCACCTGCCTACTTTAGTTTAAATAATGATTGTAGACTTTCTGTAAATCCTATAAAGTTCATTTCCCTTCTCATCTATCCCTGTGTTGGTCTTCTATATGATATATTTACCTGGAATGGATGATCCCAACAACCATTTACAATCATTTCCAAAGGAACATCTTGAACATTACCAGGGGTGCCCAAACTTTTTCATACCACTGTATGTAGAACATCGAAGGGTTCATGTCTGAGCTTTTCTTCGGAGGCATCGTCTTGTAAAAGCCTCCTCGTCCCACTGGTTGGGGGGAAGCATGCGGGCGCCATTATGGACGCAGAGAACAGTCATCTCCTGTGCGTATTCAAGATTGTTCAGCAACTGCGAGCAACCACAGCACAAGGTCACTTTAGGGGCAGCCAAGGGTCGACATGAGTACAAAATACCAAATGCTCACTTTGGGTGTTATGAAGAAGTACTGGGATGTTGTTTCCTTGCAGGCGGTGTGGACAACAATGTCAAAGACTCTCCTCTCATTTACAGGATCCATTCCCTAGACAGACAGTACATCATCCCAAAGCAATACAAGTGCAACCCTTACTAGACTATGATAAGGCTTTTATTTATCAATGTGTGGGATGGATTCCGGCCCAGTGCCTGTGTGAAGGATTGATCGACTGACGAGTACACCGTGTTGTGTATGATCATGTTACCTGGTTGATTTCATCCACCACTCTGAAGGGGCAGCGGTTGAGTTCCTGCAGGGCCATGAGGTACAACATGGTGGAGACGCTCCGCTCTCCTCCACTCTGATGGAAGGGTGTGAGCTCATGCAACTGGCTACTATTGTGGAACTTGACCCGTATGGAGATGCCATACTTGTCATATTCTTCCTGCAGTGATCAGGAAGCACAAGACTCAACTTGGGTGCAATGTGAGCTCAAATGTGGGGAAAAAGCTGAAATAGTGAATACATGCATGGAGGTACGATCTCCGATAGAATCATGCATTTTCTTGTGTTACCTCATTCTCGAAGTGAAGATCCACCTCTCCTGCACACTGCATGGAGCAAAAAAAATCACCGAACTTGTCATTGATTTGTTCCACAAGCCGCTTCAGGGGGTTGAGCCAGCGTTCTTTGGCCTGCAAGACCACGCACACACCAAATCCACTGAACACACATGGTTTTCCGATTGACTACTTGGTTTGGCTCAGTCAACGGCAGATACTAGGAATTCAAGTAAGCCGCCATACCTCCGATATATTTTGTCTGAAAGCCGTTAAGGCAGCATTCTTGGCATTCACTTCCTGTTCAAGTTGTTTGATTTCCTGCTCCCGCTTTTGGTACTCCTGGACAACCTTTGGCAAAAAGAATTCAGAACACATAAAAAATATTATTTACTGTATGTTGAAATAAAGCATTAGCAGTCTTCTTTGACAATGAGCTGTCATGTTAGCATTCTAACGTTAAATATCCCATCTCAATAGCATTTGGACAGTTTATTGTACAGTGGAAGCTGGGAGAACCTCATCTTACAGTTTTACTGAGTCCGGTAAAGCATTCGGCCCTGGACCGTTCTTCATTCAACATGGCGTCCAACTCGTCCAGCGTGTCAGGTAACTGCCTGAAAGCCTGCATGGACAAAACCAAGTACGGCTTAAAGACTCACATCTCCATCAGCTCACACAAGCACAATTTCTTCCAGAAAGGGTTCAACATCATAATGCCACTGACAGTTTGCAGGTCCTGGGGTAACGCTTCATCAGGCTGCATCCCACACATTGATTTTGCCCTTTTCATCAAGCTCTTGCATCGTTCTGTCAGCAGGACCTTCCTCTCCTCCAGGTGGCAGCATCTTTGCTACACACACAAGGATAAGGGTGAGAGGGTGATGAGGTAACAACACTGATACTCCGGTAACATGGCTGCCAGCCAGTTGAATAAAAACAGGGCAAAAATACTTACATCAATGTTTCTGACTCCGCCCATGCCTTCTCTACAGTCATTCTCCAGCTTGGTCTTTTCTGCCAACAGACCCACACTCCCCAAAGCCAGGTACACCTTCTCCATGGTCAATTTGGCTCTCAGCTGTAGGGGGGGCAGGCACAGGAGGGAAAAACTGAAAGACCTTCCAAGTATGACAGTGGACAGAGGACTGAAAAGGGCAGAGAGCTTAAAACACAAGTGAATTAGTGTACAACCATCAAGTTACAATAGAACACAACAGTGACTACTACTCTCTTTCATGGGACGAGAAGGAAATAACATGGAGTTAGGCCTGTCTACAGCTTTGTTTAACAGTCGACATTTCTTGTCCACTCAACCATCCAAACTCAGACATTGATGTCCAAACCGCTCATGAAAATGTCCACTTTGTGCCCAATTGGCCATTTTCCTCTCTGGTGTTCCACCTTGTTGGCTCCAAGATCTCTGGTGTGGATGGAGAGCAGGGAGGGCTGCACCATATTGGAAAAGAGTGCAGTATGCGATGTGGGTGTCTAGTTTGAAAATAACAAAAATCTTGCATTTTTTTTGTCCACTCATGATATCATACCGAAATGGAAGGGGGAGTTGAACATCATGGTAAAGCAGCATCTGTCTGAAAGTCTATTTGTTGAACATTGATATTTGTAATCTAGTATAAGCATAGTCTGACTGGTATGATGAGCATGCACCTAAATGCACCATTCTTACAAATATAAATATAAAGGTGAAACCATTTTAATGCACAATATAATCTTTCCAGTGTACGTATTAGTTCATAAGATGGATGCAGACAGAGCTATGAACAACATGTTGTCTCTTTCATGCTCTGGTCTCCTTGGACTGTGTGGCGTCCACATGCACTCCTAACTGTCAGGGTTAGGTACTAATGGTTTTCATTTGTATTCACATACCCCGAAGAGTACTGGCCCCCTCGGGGCATGTGGCTGTACGGGGCTCTCCATAAAGCTGGCTCAGGCCAGTGGTAAGCTCACCACCTTTCTGAGAGCAGGATCCCTGGTCTCAGCCGTGAAAAAGTGTTCTATGTTTTTCGACTTCTTACTGATTTTATTCTTGTTTATTAAACGTGTTACATACAGCACTTTGGGGCAGAGTCAATTGTTTGTTGGATAAATGAAACTAAAATGGTATTTTCCATCTTAATTCCCAGCGCTGTCCCTTTGCAGATTAAATAAACGCTTGATGAAGTCATGTATTGCTGAAGTTGATGTACTGTTGCGGTATACGAGTGCTGCGTTAGGAACAAATACACATCACAGTGTTCAATGATGGAAGCCATTATCCAGCAGAAAAAAATCACCTATTTTTGGAATCAAGGTTACTCATAAACAAGTAATTCAAACGTAAACAAGAATGACTGGGAGAGTTGTTCAATTGTATATTTTGGTGTGGTCATCAATGTGGGGATTCTGCCCCACAATGCAATGCTATCTTCCACCCTAGCTTATGTGGAAAGGTCTGCAGACATGAAGTTGCATACAAACCAACAACTAGATACTTATGGCACAGTTATCACACCTGCTGTCAGGGAATGGAACCAACAAGTAGATACTATGGCACAGTTATCACACGTGCTGTCAGGGAATGGAACCAACAACTAGATACTATGGCAGTTACCACACGTGCTGTCAGGGAATGGAACCAACAACTAGATACTATGGCAGAGGTATGACACATGCTGTCAGGGAATGGAACCAACAACTAGATACTATGGCAGTTATCACGCATGCTGTCAGGGAATGGAACCAACAACTAGATACTATGGCACAGGGAATGGAATACAAATCCTAAAGCCTTACTTTCATCTGTGCCATTAATGCAGCAACTACAGATGTCTTCTGGGAATTGGCAGCAGCAATTTTCTCTTTTGTCTCCTCCTGAATCTTCTTCAGGTCAATTCCGCTGTTCTCCATCTGTCTCAGCCTAGCACACAATGACAGAGTGTGTCAGACCCCTCCCAACATGTCAGCTGGAACCTCCATTGGATAATCACAGTCAGTAAAGTGATGAAAGCGGCTTTAGCAACACCTCTCCAGTTTTGTGCTTAATTTCTGCTGCAATTGTCTTTTTTTGCCATTTAAATCACAGAGGTTCTTCTTCTCGGATAACAGTTCGTTGTCACGGCGATCCAGTGAGGATGCTTCTTTCTGCAAAGCGTTTAACCGCTCATCAATGTCTTGTAGTCTCAACTGGGCGACCTGCACTCAAAGAGGATAAACAGCACACTCCAAGATACCTAGCAATGATATTTCATCCATGGGGAACCACAGAACTTCGGGTCAGGGCGTCCTAACTTCCCTCACCTTTTTCTGCTGCTCCACCTGCCGCTTGGCTTCAGCATCTACAGTAATGCTAAGGTACTGGGAGGGGTGCACGGCTGTGTTACTCGTGTTGATCCTCTTGGAGTACCAGGACCTCCTTACCGTGTACCTCTCATCCGTTGTGTACAATACCTTGAGGTAGGGCTCCTCAATCACCTGCGGAGTGTTCAAAATGGTGTCTTACCTGCTGGGATCTTGACTTTTGTGGCATGGGGACCTTACCGTTCTAATCATGGCTTTGGTCTGCTCATTGCCCACAGGAACATCATGCACTTTATACTGATGACACAGGTAACTCATCACCTCATCGGGTGCGTCAAACATCTCTCGCAAAAAGGTGAAGAAACCAAAACACCTTCAAAGTCAAAACCATACAGAAGCCACATTAAAATGGACATAATAATTGATGATGCTTTACTCTCACCTCAAAGACTCAATATTGCGTGATGGAGGTTGTCTGGAACACGACTCAGCCGGAGCAGAAATAGAATTCACCTTCAAATTCATTTTGTCACGGACCTGAGAACAGGAATATTCATACTCATAACAGTTGGCTGAGAATGCATTAGCACAGCTACCATCACCCGAGCCATCCTCACCTGTACCATGAACTTTTCTCTGTCATCTTTCCTCTGGAAAACAAATGCACGCAAGTCGTGGAAGGAGATGTGGGTCTCGACGTACTTGGCAAAGCGATGATCTTTCATGTTAATCTGAGGAAGACATCACAAAATCAGACCCAAAAGTCATTGTTATTGCCAAAGCAGATACAAAAGCATCAAAGATAAACAATTGGCATCATATATGTATGTATAAAATCAAAGCTCCCCATACCGCTGAGATACTTATTGTAAAATATTGGGAAAAAATTACAAAAGATAAGATCAGGATTTATATAGACAGAATATCAGCAGAATAATATGAAATAAAAACTATACCCTATTTTGCCCTCAATTTGACCTGGACAAATATACAATGGAAAATATGACTGGACACTCAGGTTGGGCATGGAGTCTTCAGCATCGAAGGAAACCGGTACTAATATTCCAATTCTCCTTAAGATCTTTCATAAAAAAAATTAATCCATTCATAGTTTCAATGCACTGTGGGCCAACTGGATGAAATAGCTGCAAGAAGAAGCGGCTACAAAGTCTGTGAAAC
Source organism: Doryrhamphus excisus (assembly GCF_030265055.1). Taxonomy (NCBI): domain Eukaryota; kingdom Metazoa; phylum Chordata; class Actinopteri; order Syngnathiformes; family Syngnathidae; genus Doryrhamphus; species Doryrhamphus excisus. The sequence goes on along the minus strand of NC_080475.1, from coordinate 18,743,095 downwards.
AATGATATCATGCAAAGGAGGGAACATGACCGACATGATGAATTAGACATCACTGTGCCGCAGGGTGGTTGCACCGGACTACCTCTTAGAGATAATCAGGAAAGTCAAACAATAAATAACATCAAAGTTTATTCCTTTTATTGGCTTCTTCTTTAGCACAAGTCAAAAGAGCTCAACCGCCACAACACCCCTCCAGCCCTAAAAATAAGAGTGCCTTGCACTACATCCTGCTGAGCTGTGTCATAAAAAGAACTTAAACATTGAGGCAGCACTGACGTACTTTGCTAGTTCTAATATGCTAGCACAAGAAATGGAATATGGCATTTGAAGAACAAAGACTTGACATAGTATGGGGAGTTTTCCAGGCTCCTAGTGCAGCATCAGTCAAACGGCAGCTAACAGCCAAAACAGTGGACACCACTCGTCAGTATGTGCATGACATCAATCAGCTGAATGATCAGGACGAGATGACTAGCCTTTCTAAGCTGGGTTAGCCGACTGCTAGAGACACTATACTCTCTCCTCCAAGAAGGCGTTTCATCCTCACCCTCTGCAAGTTTCATGCATGGGGAGACCAATGGATCAATTACATGAGCAGGGAAGAAAAGGGACTGGAGATATGGAAGATGCCACCGCCTTTGTTGAGAGCCAGAAGATCTTTGAGATCTTTCTGTCTAGAAAATGGTTAGAAAGCCATTTCTATAGCTTTGGGACAAATTCTTGGTAATGACCAAGTCATTCATAAAAAGGTCATTGAAATAAAACCATGGAGACAGACAGACCATCCAAGAAATTTGGTTAGTGCCCTCCTTTAAACCATGCTAACTTTTTGTGACCCTCCCTCTGAAAGGAAGCGGAATCAAGAATCGTTAGGAACCAGAATTTAAATGAGGAATCGAATGGGAAGTGGAATCGCTCTACTAGAGAACAAAGCAAATGCTAATTTCAATGTATGTTACATTTCCCTAAAAACAAAACACCTTGACAAGTACAGTATAAACGTATTTACCAGGAAGCTAGCACCAGGACTAAAGGAGGGGAAAGGCGGCACGTCAAAGTTTCCACAGGACACAGTAAGTCATGTAAAAACTATGCCACCACAGCAACCAGCATTACACGTGTTAGAAAGCGTACTTTTACAGCTATATGCTGACGGTGGGATGGTGGGGCGCCGATGAGCCAACACAATAAAAAAAGAGCCCCTTAACTCATTAAACTAAACTCTTATGAGTTATTTGTTTTCATCATTAAACCTGTCCAAACAAATGTACCTTTTGATTTATCAGGCATTAAAGTCAACAAATAATGACGGTAGATTGTTCCATCGTCGGTGGTTCTAATAGATACGGTTTAATTCCATGTTCTGCACGTTCTCCATTTTGTTTCTCAGGATGTTTTTTCTTCCCAGCAAACTAATAATGACATATCACTCTAATATTTGCTGTAATCCCTGTAAACATCTACCTCGTCCATTCTCTCATATTTCTTTATTTTGCTGATATGAGAGATGCACCTTCACTTGGAAAACACCAACGTCTAAAAAGATGAGTTCCCAAAATGGCAAATACAAATATATAATTTTACTAATTCAAGTCATGGCCCGGGTGACCCAAATGAGTGTCTCTGATGCTCTGTCCCAGTGTCCACAGGCAGTTAGCAAACTGATCAAAACATTCAGGCAGGCGAAATAAAGTCCCACTCTGGCTGAGAAAATGTCCCTGACAGCTGTGTCAGAGTGAATAGGCCCCAGTTTAGGTGGCTGGGGAGCTTCCTGACTGATACCGTGATCATGCAGGGCACCGCAAGGAACTGTCCTGTCACCGTTCCTGTTCACGCTGTACATCTCTGACTTCCAGTACGTTTCCATCGCTTAAATACCTCACCTGTCTGTAAAAGTTAATTCCCAACATTATTGTGCTGTACTGTCTACCCTCCCTTGTATGAAGTCTACATTTACTGGTAAATACTAAATACAGTATACTGCATACTGTAAATACTACTTGTATTTAGCCGATTTCTATACTATTTGTATAGAAATAGTATGAAACTCTAGTTAGGTATATTTAATTAGCTTATATTCTTTTTATTTTATTCCTATTTAATTACATTTTATTGTGTTTGACTTTTTCTTCTTCAATTGAGCTACAGCAACCAAGCACTTTCCCTTGTGGATCTACCAAGTCTGTCTAAACATCCTGAATACCTTGCAATAAAATACTGCACTATTCAACATGCATCTCATTCTTTGTTTTTATGGTGTTTCTAATGTGTTTTGATGGGATGTGTGGATGTTTGCGAGCCCTGTCAAAAAGGATTTTCTGTCACCAATTGGGACAGAGAAGAGTATTCTATTGCACATCAGAGCAACATATCAACATTATATACTAGCCATACTAACAAACTGCCACCTCCGGCTTGCATACCTCCAGGACAGGTTCATGTCACATTTCGTTACATCAGAGATTACATTGATGTCATTTGCATGATCAGACTCACCACAAGCATAATGGGCTCATGAACATTTCCACTGAAGAGGTGTCTGTTCTGTCTGAGCCACTGCAGAGCCGTGTGTGTGTCCCTGTGGCGTACACGCAGCTTCTCCTCTTTGATGTTCATCATGTTGTTCATGTCACTGAGCTTTCTTTCCAACACTGTCGGCCAAAGCAAATGAACGTGAACCACAAGTGATGCTCTAAACCAGAATGTGGCCAGAAAGAACTTACTTCTCAACTCGGCACACAGGTTGTCCTTCTCCCTCCGAAGGTCAGCCTTCTCTCCTTCCATCTTTGCCCTGTCGACCTGAATTTGCCTCAGCTCATTGTTGACAGCATTTATCCTGGGAGTCAGGTCTGGTTGGTCGGCAACTTTGGCCAGCTCGGCTTTCAAGTCCTCGATGGTCAGTTTGGCATTGCTGATACGTTTCCTCTGGTCATCTTCTTCTGTCTGCTTCATTTTCAAGGTTTGTTTTATGTGTTCGATCTGTTGATAGGCGGGGTGAAGTGTCATTCATTGACTTCACCACTGGATCATTTTAGCCTTTTAAATTACTCACACTGTATAGAACACATGAAGGCATTTAAAATAGAGTTCTAGCTCTAGTTCTAGCTCACAACATTCAGGTCCGACAGGAGCCATGCGCTCACGGGTAAAACCCGGGGCTGCGGTGTTTGCATCTACACTAATAAGCCTAAATACCCTGGTCTCCAGTCACTGCTGTGTGGACATTGAGTTTATGATTGTGAGATGCAGACCTTGCTACCTACCCAGAGAATTCACCAGCGTCACCATTGTTGCTGTTTACATTCCAACTGATGCTAACTGTAAGCAAGCCCTGAATGTACTCTACCTTGCCATCAGTGACATGCAATCCACACACCCGGACAGCGTGTTTATTGTTGCTGGAGACTTTAACCAGGCTAACATGAAGACGGTGCTTCCAAATTTTTACCAGCATGTGGATTTTGCTACCAGAGGGGAGAATACATTGGACTTGGTTTACACAAACATCAAGAAAGCATTCAAAGCAGTCCCTCGCCCCCACCTTGGCTCCTCAGACCATCTCTGTTATGCTAATTCCTGCATACCAGCCCCTGCTCACCAGAGGAAAGCCTGCTGTGAAGAAGGTGAGGGTGTGGCCAGAGGGAGCTATGTCTGCACTGCAAGACTGTTTTGGGTGCACCGAATGGGACATGTTCAGAGAGGCTGCAACAGACAACCAGCAGACCAACGTGGAGGAGTATGATGCGCCTGTAACAGGCTACATACCTTGGTGCATGAAGGAGTTTACAGTCACCAAGACAACATCACACGGGCCAACCAGAAACCTTGGATGACTACGGAGGTGCGTGAAAGACTAAGGGAATGCATTGTTGCGTTTAAATCTGGTGATGTGATGGCACTCAGATCAGCAAGGGCAAATCTGAACGGTGCCATCAGAGTAGCAAAGCCCAGAGTCAGAAGATCCAAAGCTTCTTCCAGGACCCATGCAGCACCAGACAACTGTAGCAGGGCATCCAGACTGTCACTGGCTACAAAGCCAGTGACATCCATTACATGTCTAAACGACTTTCGGCCCATTGCATTCACATCCACCATTATGAAATGCTTCGAGATGGTGGTTAAGGACCATATCACCTCCATACTCCCCCCATCACTCGACCCGATCCAATTCGCATATCAGCCAAACCGCTCCACTGAGGACGCCATCTCCACTGTTCTCCACCTGAGCCTGGAGAACCTCGAGAAGAGAAACACCCACATACGGATGCTGTTCCTGGACTTCAGCTCAGCATTCAACACGATCACCCCCCAGGACCTGGTATGCAAGTTGGAGCCGCTGGGCCTCAAGACCTCCCTGTGCAACTGGCTGCTTGACTTCCTCACAGATAGAACCCAGTATGTCAGAGTGGGCAACAACACATCCAGTGTCATCTCCCTGAACACCAGCTCACCCCAGGGATGTATTACGTAAGTACGTAAGTATGCGAACGACACAACAGTTGTGGTCCTAATTCAGGACAACAACAAACTGGCTTACAGAGAGGAAGTGAAACACCTTGCGGATTGGTGCAAGGTGAACAACCTGGTCCTGAATGTTGACAAAACAAAAGAGATCATAGTCGAATTCAGGAGATCCAGACCCAGCCACACTCCACTCTGCATCAACGACACAGCCGTAGAAGTTGTGAGCGCAACCAAGAGCCTCCCTTTCCCCTTAGGAGGGGAGAGGGAGTGGTAAGGATAGATCCTTACCACTTTCTACAGGAGGGACCATCGAGAGCCTGCTGACCAGCTGCATCTCCGTCTGGTCTGGGAGCTGTCTGGGACATAGCAAACAGCCGCTGCGTATCAAGAGCCCATCGGATCAACTCTGACCCCCACACACCCCCAGCATGTTTTCTCGCCTGGCGTCGGGGAGAAGGCTTTGCAGCATCCGCTGTAGAACAACCAGGTTTAGAGACAGCTACTTGTCCCTGGCCATCAGACTCATGAATGCCAAATAAGCCCCTCTACCTGTCCACATGCAAAATTTAAAATTATTATTATTCATTCAAAATTATTTGTGCAATTTACTGTTTACAATGTACATTGTTGTTCATATTTGATATCATCTTTTTATTATTAATTATTTATTATTATTATTATTATACGGGAGCCAGGCAAAAACATTTCGTTGGCAATTTCACTGCTGTGTTATTGTGCAATGACAATAAAGGAAGTCTATCTATCTATCTATACGAAAGAAGAAATACAAGAAATGAAAATGAAATTAAACATAACTTGCTTTTATCTATGTGATCCTATCTTCTAAAAGGAGGTATATATTATACTCATTTTCGGCCCCTTGTATTGAGTTGTGGACACCTATACAGCAACTAAACGTGATAAGCTTTCTAGATCTTCCAGAATCTGTACCTATTCCAACTGTATTTCCTTGGATTTCCAAAACAGTCCATTTTAATTTATTCCGCCTACAGCCCGCCTCCGGACACGCCCACACCACTGTGATTGGTCCTACTCAGCTTGTTCAACTCACAGCTTGTACCTCAGCACACCCATATATGGAAGACACTTTTACATTCCCTCCCCTCCTCACTAGGGTCACAGGCATGCTGGAACCTATCCCAGCTGTCTTCGTATATCAATACAATTTGCACATTTACTTCGGTGGAAAGTGGAAATATGATTGTTTTGGGGAAAAAAAAGTACCCCAGACCTGGTGTAAAGTGAGACAGACCAGAACAACCAAGGGTTTAAAGTGAGACAGCTTGGGCTAATGCCCTGGCATCAGCAGTGCACTAGCTAGTCAGACATGTCAGCAAAACATACGTGCGTACACGATTGCGATCGATTTTATCTTATTTATTTAGGTATTGTGAAAAACTATGACAGGAACAACAGCAAAAATAAGTACATGGATACAGACAAAGACTTGTTTTTAAAGAAGGTGTGTCCCACCAATATGCTTGTTTTTATGTAATTTGCGCCCTCTTGCTTTGATAGTAGTGACCCCACAATGGGGTCCCCTTTCAGATAATAGAGATCAGTGAAGATGTCAAACATCATCCAACAGCTAAGAATTACTATTTTACATGATTTAGATTTTTTTAGGAGTAATAGAGGTAGTAGGAGTAATCTTATATTCAGGTCAATACTTAATTTGATTGGTAACTCACCTCTTTGTGGATTCGATCCAACTGATCCTGTTTCTGTTTACAACTCAATGATGCTTCTTTGATTGCAGTATTCTGAAAAATAACCTCATCTCATCAATGATTCTGCACCTTCCAGGTAAAGTCAAGATAATATTACAAAACATTACAATATGTCTATGACTTTATGCTATGATGAGGAAGAGGGAATACACTTTGAGAGTAAAGATATACTACACATACTGACGATTTCAATTGACTTGATTGAAATCATGAATGAGAACCAACCTTTGCCTTCATTTGTGTTTCAATGGGCTTCCGCTGCTCTTCAATGGACTGGAGCTTCGTCAGCAAGGGCACTTGAGCACGCTTCAGGGCGGCAAGCTGCCTTTTAGCCTCATCTCGCTCCTTCTTCACACTCTCCAGCTCCTTGAGGCTAGTTTCATACTCCTGCAAGCCAAGGGAAGTGCAGTCATTCTGCTGTCTGCTGTGTGCCAAGGTCATTCGGCCGTCATTTGGCCGTCATTCAGCCACTCACCACCCAAGGTTTCTTCTTCTCCAGCAACTCAATGATATCCAGATGCCTCTTCTTTTCATAATAACGGTTCACGTCGTGTTTGTTTCTCTCATTTCTCTGCCTGGACTTCTCCAAATAGCTGTTCCTCTCCTTGACAGCATTCTGAATTTAACAATAAGCAGACCGTTATTCCTAATGGTAGCAGGTCGAAGCTGACATATTATTGCAGCTGGGGTCGGCAACTTGTACTATCACAAAAGACGCTTTGCCCCATCGTCCTCACAAGGTGATAACCTTTGTTGAAATCTTTCTCTATGTTACCTGGTTAGAACAGTATGCAACAAATCTATTGAATCTTTCTCTACGTTACCTGGTTAGAACAGAACAAGAACAAGCACACACGTCCACTGTGCATGTGTACCGGATGCGGTGGTGGTCTAGTTGTTTTTTTTTATTCCAACGGTAGGCACTTTTAAAGATGAAGCATTCAGCAGCATTCCTGGTTTTCAGACCCACAAACTAAACTATATTGTAGCGTCGCTGGGAGCACTTTCTGGTTCCCAGCGTGCTTTGCAGCACCGTCGATGTAAATAGTTTATAGTTAAAGTTGTATAGTTGTTAATTTTTGGTCTGCTCAACTAGTGACAGTGCTTTTATTCGTCTGTTGCGTTGGTATGTGATGTTTTTGGGATTTCTTGTTGTCACACCATGACTTAAACTGTTATGCCTAGCGGTCAACCAGTGAAATGTGAAGGGCTATGTATGGTGTATAAAGCAAACTTATGCTTTTACTTGGTATTCATGTTACCTATTTCAAAGCAGGTGGCAATATTTCAACTAAGCCCAACTGTTAGAGGCTAATTAAAACTTGAAAACGTACCCTTGTTATGATGTGGCGGTGGGGTACCGCGACAGCATGTGTCGCAGGGTCATCCGGCAGCACAAAGCTGCCCGGCGGATGCCTGTCTGTAAATCATGCGGCGGAAAAATATATCGGCGAACCCACACGCGTATCGGCCGATATCGATTCAAGTAAAGAACACAAATATCAGCCCGATATATCGGCCGGCCGATGTATCGGTCGATCCTTAGTTAAAATCTCTCGACCTGACATCTTACAACAGACAGAGAATGACAGCCTGTTTCCTTCTTTCTGGCTGACTGGCTAACGCTGCTCGACTTAACCCTTTAGATGCCAGAGTTTTCTTCAGCTTTGACGTTACTATTTCAAAAAGTTTTAGCTTAAAAATGGTTATGACAAAAATCAGTATGACGCAAAGTTTGTGATGGGACTACATGCACTCATCTAATGTAAAATATTATGACATGGCCAGGCTCACAATGTGTCAGATCCCTGACTCCACAATAACATCTCATCAAAATGATCCACATCTCTAGAGCACATCTAGCCATCACCATCGTCACTGAGTATCTTGAACAGAACTGCTACCTCAATGACTCTTATGTACTGCTATTACTACAGGATAGATACAAATATAAGGTAATCTGTTACGCCTGAGAAAACCATCATTCATCCAGCACATTGTATTCTCAAGTCTACCGGGTCACCGACAGTATATCCTTGGGTCACCTACAGTATAACCTTGGGGTAGCTACAGTATATCCTTGGGTTAGCTACAATTTATGCTTGGTCTGTGGTGAGAAACAAAAATACACTTTCAAAACAAGGACCTATTTTGTAAAACGTAATAATTTAGTAGAGCTACACTTGTGACAGTGGCCATGCCTGCAGGTTGGTAGGTTGACAGGTTGGAACTGGCGACCAAATAAGTCCACTGATTTAAAAATGTATTTGCGCATTGCAAAGGGCGCCAGGACATAAAGGCTGAGCCACACATGGCTCCGGAGCTACGGGTTGGTGATCCATCATATATAGCTATGGTTTTGGATTATTTTCACCAAAAGTGTCTGTTTGGGTTTCATAGCATTTCATGCGAGCTATACTCACCTCCATTTCTCGTTCCCTGGTGCGAAAAGTTTTGAGCTTGCAGTGATACTCATACATTTCTGGTGGACCCACAGACTTCTCAGTTGCCTCCAGCAGCTCAATTTTGGACATTTTGGCAAATTCTCCCACTTTTTCCTGCAGGAAAATGCAACACATTAAAGAGTAGCCAGAAAATATTGCAAATGCTGTCTGTCAGCCATCACCAAATGGCAGACCTTTGTCCAGACCATGACCCAGTGCTGCTCTTCACAGACCTGTGACCAGTTGAAGTGAATGGGAAATATAGAAATTCATATAATCATGCTTGCAGCGGCAGTTAACATGACAGCAAATGCAGTGACATCACTCAAAATGAGCCAATGAAATTGTTTGCTTGCCGAGGGAACCATCCGTCCATCCATTTTATGACGCCTAATCTTCGAATGATACCCAAGGTTTGCTCAAAGGTAAGAACAACTGATCAAGAAAAGCAAAAATGTAAAAGTGAACAGACTGCCCATATATTCATCCTTCCAGAATCCAGTGTGTTATATGCTGTGAAACTGTAGAGCCCAATATGAAACATCTACGGGAGTTGTGACACATTAATTGGCAGCACGCCAACATGCAAATGAGTGTTCACGAGTAATTGTATGGATATTGGAGCAAAAGCAAACATCTTTCACTGACGGGAGAGTTGTGGAGTATTCCTGCTGCAGAGATCTGACCAAAGGAAAACAAAATGTGTGACAAATTCAGGCAAATTCCAATGTCAGCTACAAAAGTCTCAGGTGAAGATGAAACCTTTACGAGGATGTACTGTTGCAGATTCTCTACCTCTGCCACAAGCCTCGCATTCATTCACTGTTTGTACAGTCAACTTGTTATTATTTGTGAAATTTCAAGATAGTCAAGATAAAAAAAGGTGTGTGTTTTTAAGTGTGCAGGAGTAGTGGGTACACGACTGTAAAGCGTTAGTGTGTGGTCACGGCTGATGTTTACCTGTGGCAAGAACTGGCAAAGGTTGCTGACTTGAATATGCAGAGCCTTGACCTCTTCCTCCACTGTTTTCTGGTTGCAATGTTTTCCATTCAGCATCCACACAGATTGATTGTTCTCCATATGGATCTCCCGGTTAATCACTACATTCCCACCACTCTTAAACCTGAATGAACAATGAGTTTATCGTGTGGCAGTCACAAACAGAAATCATAAAACAACTGAAAGAACCGCAAATGATCTGTCACAGTATAACACTTGCAAACTGCCTTCCATAACTTACAGCTCAATTTCAATAGATCCTTTATTGCATCCATGTTTCACATAGTGGCCAACCTAGTGGAAACAAAAGTTGACAGTACGTCATTGGTCCACACTGATGGTGGAGCAGGGACCGTCTTTTTACCTTGTCTCCTCTACTAAGGACAGAGGTCTTGCCTGCCAGGCCCAGACAGATGGCGCACACAATGCTGGACTTGCCCGTTCCATTAGCCCCAACAATCATATTGAGGTTTGGTCCAGGACGAACCACAGCATAATCGTATGTCCTGTCAGAGAATAAATCATACTGTATGTAGGATCATAACAATACATGTGTTCTGTTTCATGTTTTTGTTGCTTCTGTTAGTTTGGTGATGTATTTTGAATAATGGAATGCTAATGCAGAGGTCCCCCATTGAAAGCATCTGTGTATGCAGCAGACCGACGATAAACTGTTTTTTTCGATGTAACAATCTGGAATTGCTGAGCACCAATCGTCTTTTACTTTGAAGATTTGAACATTAGTCAAGGCAATTCACGTAAAGTAAAGTGCGCATGCGCTTCGAAACTTAACACTTGAGCTAGTTGACAGTACGCTAACAAGTAAATCCGTCATTTATGTTAACATGGGTTGAGGAATTTATATTCGGCACAAGCTACTCTACCGTGACATTCCTGCTCACAGAATAGTTGACTACCTAATTGCTAATAGCGGTCGCTCTAATAGTCCACTCACGAATGCAACTTACAGGAAGTTTTTCATGGCGATGTGAAGTATCGCGCCCTCCACAAACCGATCGTCTGGTCCGGTGGCATTTGTCTGACTTCCTGTGGAGACACTGGTTTGTGAGCTTCTGTTAGGATGGCTCAGCCGCGGTTTTTTCCTCATATCCGTCATTTTGATAGTGGGGGTTCAGACAAATCACCGCTGGGCGCCGGACGCCTTCCTTCTGTTGTCCAAGTGCATTCAGCTAGTTGCAGCTGACAGGTGATTGGTCGGTTAGATTCGCGTAGGATATCGCGATATTCTAACATTTATTTTCCTCTTCGGCTGTGTCTGAATCCGGGGTCTGCATCCCACTAGCCCACCCGGTATACGAAGGAGGCTCCTCCTCCAGCCGCGAACCAGCCTTCCTCACACTTCCTGGTTGTGTCACATGGTCTCATGTTACCCTGACGTCCTGACAGAATCACATCTGCCTTCAATCGCGAGTTAAGAAAGTAACATAACTAAAGTGAAGGCGAAGCAACAAAATTTACGTTGCAAAGCAAAGTTATTTGTTTCTTTAAATGTATGTTTCACTTGGCATACTACACACCAGTAATATTCGTAAGTTCTTTATTTACTTTTTGGTTACTTGTGTACAACACTCCGATCAGCAACAACACAAATGACATGGCAGTGGAGACGATCCATGTACACCCCCTGGATGGATGATGTAGATGACAATGGAGACATGCACCAGTCCACATGATGTCCCAGTGACATCTTTGTTGATGGAACATAGCAATACCATGCAGGCCATCCATTTTCTGTGCCGCTTATCCTCACTACGGTCGCAGAGCCTATCGCAGCTAACCACTTGTACACCGTGTGGCCCACCATGCACTCATACTCTGAGATTTGAAATACAGGTTTTATATAAGTTTACTGTATTTTCATTCATGTCTATGAATAATGTCTTATAATTGTACTTGGAAATATCACCTACATCTACTTTGTATTTCATTCTGCCTAATTATTGACTGTATTCAAGTACAGTATTTCAAAGGCAGAATATCCTCCTATTCCCCAGTCTTAGCAATTAATACAGAAGATGAAAACCACAAGAGCATTCATTTCAGCAACATATTTATTCATTGACATTCTTTACTGGTACATATTGTTTACAGTTGCTTTACTGTATGTGCTTATGAGCTCATGCATTTCCTCCATGACTGCTCTAATGACAGAAACAAGATCACATGAACACATTCATAAAAGTTAACCCACACAATTTTGTTCAAAGTAGCAAATAAGGATTACAAAGGGGCTCAACTGCTTACAGACAGTAGGCAGCGAAAAAAGGAGTTACTAGGCAGAGAGACAAAAGGTCAGGAGTAGTGCTTGCTGAGTGATGCTTGCCCATCACTCAGCTATATAAACCCCTCGGGCTTAAACATTAAAATATGGAGAGAGAAGATATATGGAGCCAGCCAGAAAGAGGAAAATTTATCATGTGTGGGAACACTTTGACTTGATCAGTAAGCCAAATCCAACACTATTAAGAGATGGTATGTTTGCATTTCAAATCCTGTATTTTTACTGTTTCTCATTGTTATTGAGAGGAGAAGTGCTTATTGGGATACAATAATAACACCTCATCCATGTTCAGGCATTAACGTGCCTTTCACGAACATGAAGATGAAACTGGCCCTTTACCCGTCCATGGTAAGGTTAATAGTACTACATTATAATATTAATATATTACAGTAATACTAACGCAACTTATTGTGCAAATGAAAGAGCACACATTTTTATCAGCCACAAAAAAACAAGAGACGATGAGGCCCTTGTTGACATGGAAGATAAAGCATAGTGGGGATGTATAAAAAATAGGAATTGCCTCAAACCAAAAATTAAGAAAAAATTATTATTGAATAAAAATAACTGAAATCTCCCATATTCTGTCCAAGTTACACAAGCACCTTCCCTGAGCCCATGGCAGCTAGGTGACATAAAATCAAATGAACCAAAATGAAGCGTGTAATGTGCAGGCAGGATGAGGCATCACAAATGACCAGACGGGAACAATGCAAGTGGAGCGGTATATGAAGGCCTAATGGCTGATGGGCAACTGGTGTGCAGACCAGGAGAACAAGGCAGGAGTCCGCTGCAGCACAGAGAAGAGACAACATGGGGCAGCAGAACAAAACTAGTGCAGATCATGATAGAATTTGCCAAATGTTCATAATATGAAGTGTTAGGTATTTACATAACGCTAGTTTGATGAAAGTCAAATCTTTCCACTTTGTGAAAAATATATTACTTTACATTCAAACACTGTACCTCAAACTCTGCTTACACAATACTTATTAATTCATCAATACTTACGCTTGATTCTGTGAGCTTTGCACCGTAATGACTTTTTTTTTTTTTTAAAGGGCTGAACGGAAGCACCCAAAGAATGTTGGGATATGGTGGGCCACCAAGGTTGGTTGGAATGCAGACTTCTCAAAGTTGAAGGAGGACACATCCGTTGGCCGCATTTGGGGGGGAACCTTCATTGACTTTCAAATTTGGACATCGTGCTGCCTACAAATGCACACTTTTAGGATGCGGACCGGAATCAAACACAGCCATAGTCTCCTTGTTGGTAACTTTAAAGGACACGGATTGTGAACAGTCAGCTGCACTCTTAACTGTTTAAATAGTTATTCTTCGACTAAAATAACCACTTTCGCTATTTATACATTCTCAAATTAAACTTTGTGTTTGAATGGCTTTATTACTTGGAATTTCCATTATTCCTATTCATTCAGGCTACCGCCTGCCCGAAGGCAAACACTATTCCAAATTTATGGTGCTTCTCAAATTCAAGGACGGACATGACATTATAGGAAATCGGGACCAATGGCCATCACTCCATTTCTTTATGAGAGGATAGGTGAAATTAAGAGGGCAAACATGCACACTGATGGAGACTTAATGTATGTTCCAGGGTCAACGGGAGAGGGCACTAAAACTAGCAAATTTGTAAAAGAAATTGCTGCAGGTAAAAAATTAGGAACCAGGAAAGTAAGTCAGGAAAGAGTTGTCGTCTATGGAATGCAGGTGGAGGACAATCTACAAAGAATGGAGTGTATTAAATCTAAAGCGAGTAAAAACGGAGAGCGGGAGAAAAAGGACAGTGTCAGTGCTGGTAGAGTTTCTAGTTCTAAGTTCTACCTAAATATGGAATAATAGGGTGCATGAGCTATTGGTGAGATTGTATGTACCGCCACCGCTGTGTTGCCATAGATGCCAGAAGTAGTATATGGACATCCATCGCAGCATATCGCAAAGGGACGCAGATGTGAGGAGAACACGATATGGTACATGTGGTGTATGCGTGAAAGAGAAATGTGTGAACTGTGGTGGAGCATAGTGTTATTGTCGAGCCCTGAAGCGTGCTAGCCAAAGGTGAAGAATATGCATTTGCAAGGGAATGGAGAGGGTCACCCAGTAAAAAGCCTTCTCTTCCCAACAAGGAAACCGGAAATAAGCAAGAGAGATAATTTATCTAAAAGCCACCAGACTTAGTAAGAGTATATATGTATGTGTAACCCTTTCCGCTCGATGGCGTGGCTGCTGCACCTCCGTGGCTCTGCGTTGTGTGTTTTTATTGGGTGTGGTGGACGGAGATTCCCACTTCCCATACAGGAGACAGCACTTCATACAGGAAACAGAACTGTTAATTGAATAAACTACTCGCCATTATGACATTACAGACAATACTCTGTAAAAATATAAGGATAGCAAATAAACGATTGACACAAAACAATCATATGAGGCCGCGGAACTGAAGTTCAGACAGCAAACAAATGGTAGATAGTCACGGAGAAAGGCAACCAAGAGGGGCCAAAAGAACAGAACGTGCGGCAGACAAACCACAGTGACCCCTGCTGGCACAATTAAGCCACTGGCTACAAATGTATTTATTTTGGATATGGTCTACGGTACACGGTCTATCCGATAGACCGTATGCTGCAAGACATATCTTTCACATCCGGAGGGTGGCGGTAGTGCACCGGTCGGTGTCTGCATCCGCCGTTAAACGACAATGAAGAAGAAAAATGGACAGACATTATTTTTTTAATTGGGTTTATTTCAGCCAATGTCATTTTAAATATTGCACTATATGCCGATTGAGATCGTATCAAGCCCAACTAACCTGCGAGTCACGAACAAAAGGACAATAAGTTAATACCCGACTGGGATTTGCTAGCTATAAGCTTGCCAGCGGTGATGTGTTTTAAACCGGAAGCCCTACAGCATGCAGAATGCAGTGATCCATATAAATGTATTGCTGTGTTCCATCATCTGTGGCAAAGCTCTGGGCTTCTCTTGCGGCTCTGCCCTTTCGTTGCGGTTAGATCAGAATCGCCTCTTTACTCAGTGTTCGTTGTGAAGTTTGGAAATAACCAACACACTCCGAACTAGTATATCTGATCAATTCATCACCTCTTACCACAACTAAAAGCGTGGAGGCCGCGAATGTTGAAGTCCTGCCTTGCCGCCCATTGCCACGGAGGCTAGCGAGCCGTTTTCCTATCACTTCTGGTCGCAGTCGGCCAAAACTCCGACCAGATCAAATAAGATCAGCGTGTAGTTTTTTTTCAAATAATGAACACTCACACCGCATTCACACAGCATTCGTCCACCATGCTCTCAAACGCAGTCAAAGACACACAAGCACGACTCACCCACCGCCTCAGGCCATTCATACTGAAATGGTCGAACAGAGATTCCGGGTTGGAATATAGCTGAGCCGCGTTGCATTGTGGGACAGCGCAACCAACCGTGGTGAAACTTTAATACGAAGTCGTCCTCTTGTGGCTGAATAGTGTAATGTCGCTTCCACCAGGACGAGGCCGGTAACTATGGAGATACGTAAACGCCAGCCTAGACTCGGGCTAAATGGCCTCAATGCGGCAGGTAGAACATGTCGGATGCGCGGCGCAATGCGAAGAAGCTTCTAAAAGCCACGCAGATACGTCAGTACACAGGAGGGGACGTCTCATTTAGAGAGCCATACCAGTTTCCTCCTCATCTTGGAGTGACGAGAGACAAATTCTGCCTTCAGTTTCCTTTTCTGACGTATTGAAGTTTCTCTGCCCGAGCCACTAAGGAGCTGAGAGGTTCCAAGGTTTGGAGGCCTGCAACCAGATGGTAGGGGACGACTGAGAGGGAGACAATGTCAGCTCATCCATGACGTGTTTGTGGTGAAGGACAAGGTATGCTCACCATTATTAGGTTACAATAGCAGGCCCAAATGAGCATATACATAATTCAAGCATGCAAGCGATTGGTCTTTGTGTACATTGTTGTGATCAGTCTAAGCGACTTCATGTCTTCTGTTCAGGTACTGCCCCCTCAACAGGTTGGAGATAAAGCTGTGGAATCCTTGGTAAGACACTCAGCCCCAAGGATTCGTGCGGCAGTCAAGTTGACAGATGTCAAGTCATTGGCGGCTACCGGCTGCAATGTCGAAGGTGGGCAACGACTCTGCTGCATCAATGTACAACACCCTGTAATCACGACTGATATCTTAATGTCATCCACTGATGCGGCTCCTGCATCCCGTGTGCAGCGTAGCAAAGGAAGTAACAATGCAAGCTAGAACACACACCAAATAATATTCATTCATTTTCTACCGCTTATCCTCACGTGGGCCGCAGGGGTGCTGGAGCCTATCCCAGCTGTCTTCGGGCTGGATTGGTGGCCAGCCAATCACAGGGCACATATAGACAAACAACCATTCCCACCCACATTCATACCTGTGGCCAATTAACCTAGCATGTTTTTGGAAGTCGGAGTCCCCAGAGAAAACCAATGCACGGGGAGAACATGCAAACTCCATAACAGAGATGCCCGAGGGTGGAATCTTACTGTGAGGCCCCACGCTAACCACTCCTGCGCCGTGCAGCCCACACCAAACAATAGTTATACTGTATTCCAAAGGTGGCCAATGACTTGACTGCTGCAAGTTCTCCTACAGGAACAGTTAGCATGTGCTCCCATTTTACATCCATGTGTCCTGTGATGACTGGTGACCAATCCTGGGTGGACTCAGCCTCTAGAGTCGAGACCAATGTTCATTGTCATGTCTATAGAGGGCAACCATCAACACTCCAAGGCCTCTGCATCGCTGTTCCATGTAGTTGTTGAAGTAAAAACCAATATTAAAAAATGCTGTATGCACAAATGTGTTCACTCCACCATAGGTGATATATCATGTTACACATATCGGTATCGGCTGATATTGCTGGTATGGCTCTTGATATATTCAGAAATAGAGAGTTGGACAATATTGGCATATCGGTTTTCAGCAACAAAAAAAAAAATATTTATTTGGGTTTTAAAGATGATACATAAAGATGAAATCGTTTTTTATAATGGTGGAGGACATTTATGATGTGCAAATGGCCTTTTGTATTTTGTCGGTGTACACTGTACACAGTCACATATCGTATATGGAGGACTATGCCTGCAAGTTGCCTCTCTTAATGGACTCTCTGGTCGTAATAGTGCGCTCCTATATTGGTTTAAGCTGCATTTGTGTCCACAGCAATTAACTAATCTATCGTTCTGCGCTCTAAGGGGGTAGTGAGGTAATCTTGAATGGTGTAATAAGATTTGAGCGTCTACTACCACTGAGGTGAGGTGACACTTCTGAGTCAACATCAACATGCTAGACTCGACACACTAAGAAGAATCTGACAGCGAAGACATGAAGTGGGGTGGTGGCATTATAATTTTTTACTAGAATGGACTAAAAAGGAGGAAAGACTGGAACAAAAGAGACAAGCTCCATCTGTACCATGGATGAAGCCAGTGCAAGCAAAGTGAGTAGTGGCATACTGTAGATGCTCACCTTTGGGGGGAGGGGGCATCTTTGGGATGGTTAGCTGTTTAGCTTCAGGTCGTCCATCAATTCTTGGTACTTGGTTTGCCTTCTCACAGAGATATTATGCAAGGTTTTTTTTCCATATTGTACACAATTAAATGTAACATATCACTTTGTGCCCCCTCCGGCTAGTTGGTATATCCCTTTTGTTGTTCATCTGATATATAGCCCATCCAATCCAATATTTGGGCAAAAAAACAGCATATTATAGTTCTGCTTCACATTTGGCTTTTCCTGTCAGGGGTCACCACAGCAATCTCATGACTGGTTCTGGCTTAGTTGTTACACCAGATGGCCTTCCCGACGCCACGCTGTCTGAGAATTGTAACCATACTGTCTGCTATGAACGGCACAAGTGTGTACCATTGGCCTGCTCGGGATTTGTTTGAACAAAAGAGCATATCCTATTTATTCAAATACTTTGTTATGTTACTGTGTGGAAATGATTTTACTAACATGGATTCTCCTGCTTTTTTTCTCTTGCACACGTCCTAACTGTGATAAATAACAGAAAAACGGATATGGACATTACAAAAAAGGTACCTGTAGTCACAAATACAAATTTACTGTAAAGATAGCAATGAAATGTTTATTAAATGAATTTATTTATGATTATTTAAACATCACGTGGTACAAAATACATGCTTGACACATTTTACTGAAAAATTCCAATTCGGTTGCCATTGTTATCTGTAGCTGACTAATAATGGAATATATATTTTACTATACTTAGTGATACTTCATGACTTTAGCATCATATTGAGAAAGTGTTCATGCTACTTTATTCAGTAAACAATTAGAATGTAAATGTGTGTGTATGTATGTATGTATGTATGTATGTATGTATGTATGTATGTATGTATGTATGTATGTATGTATGTATGTATGTATGTATGTATGTATGTATGTATGTATGTATGTATGTATGTATGTATGTATGTATGTATGTATGTATGTATATATATATATATATATATTGGGGCTGTCAATTGATTAAAATATTTGATCGTGATTGATCACATTAATCGCATAGTTAACTCACAATTAATCATATTTCATCCCAGATAGAAATAAGTTTATTAATAAATAAGTGTCAGCTCCAAATAAGATTAGTTTATTTATCATACTGGTTTTAAATTCTAAATGCTTGTTAGTAAAAAGCCTATTTAGGAACATTCAATGCACCTTTCCTTCATGAAATGTACAAATGAAAATAGTCATAATAATAATTTATCCAAATTGCAAACCTGTCATGTCGTTACATTTCTCTTTTAAAACACATTAAAATACCTAGAAATTCATCATTATATTACAGTAAAATTATTTTATTACAATACTGTAACTATTTCCACGTTTTTTTTAATGTTTGATGCGATTTGTCCTACTTTTTCGACGGTCATTGAACGCAGCGACGGACTTCTCCGATGCCCAGAGGGCTGTATGGATGTATTTGGATGTATTTTACCCCTATTTCTTTCAACTTATACTCCCTCCCGAATGCTGATACTATGTGGGAATGCGTAAAGGTAAGATTTGATGACTTTGAGTGCATCGTTGTGGTAGTTCCATGCTAAATGGCTAACTCTAGCAAAACACTGGACTTCAGCCACGGTCATCACATTGACAGCTCGTCAATAGCAGCTGGAAGTCCAATTTAGCTGGCAGATGTGAAAAGCACTGGTTAGTTGGGCCACTCTTATGCCAAGGTAGCACTGTATATGACAATAAAAACAATACCTGCACTGCTCCAGTCTCTGGCAGGCCATGGAATCCGTGATAAGTCAAACACAGCGACAGTAGATACAAATAACTTTGGTCTTGCAACAAGAGCCATCTGCCAGGTCTTTGAAGCTAACTTTACCAATCTAAATACTCTTTTCTTTCTCCGTTTCCCATCAATATTTGTTCCAGCTTGTGGCTTCAACCAAACTACGGTGGGGGCAGAGGGTCAAACAGGAGGAGTGCATGTTAATCACGCGTCAAAAAAATTGCTGCTGTTAAAGGAAACTTCCTACCATGTCATTAACGCGTTACCTTTGACAGCCCAAATATATATATGTATATATATATATGCATATATATCTTTTTCAGAGGCAGACATGGATAAAAATGCATATTTCTATTCTAGTATGCATACAGTGGTGTGAAAATCAGACTAATTAAAGCAAAGAACTGGTTGGGGTGGTCATTAGTAGAAACAACTGTAATTATTCATTCATTCATTCTTAATTTTCTACCGCTTATCCTCACGAGGGTCACGGGGGGTGCTGGTGCCTATCCCAGCTGTCTTCGAGCGAGAGGCCTGGTCCAATCACAGGGCACATATAGACAAACAACCATTCCCACCACGCTCACCAACTGCAGTTATGTGTGTTGTCATTCAGCTACATTGGAGGCTTTTCCAGTGCGAACCACCTTTTCAAGGTTATGCCACAGCATCTCGGTATGATTCAGGTCAGGACTTTGACGAGGCTACTCCAAAATCTTTTTGTTTGGTTTCACCTTGAGGTCACAAACAGATGGCCGGACTTTCTCCTTCAAAATGTTATGGTAACCAGCAGAATTTGTGGTTCCATTTATAAGCAAGTCTTCAAGGTTCTGAAGCAGCAAAACAGCCCCAGACCATCACACTACCACCACCATATTATGATGTACTTTTTCTGAATTGCTGTGTTACTTTTCACGCAGATGTAATGAGACATCACCATCCCAAAAGCTCAACTTCTGTCTCGTCAGACAAAAGTACTTTCTCAAAGGTCTCGGGGATCATCAAGATTCCTGGCCAAATTGAGACAAGCTTTAACGTTCTTTTTGTTCAGCAGTGGTTTTGGTCCTGGAACTCTGCAATGCAGGCCTTTTGCCCAGTGTCCTCCTTGTGGTGGAGTCATGAACACTGATCTTCATTGAAGCAAGTGAGGCCTGCAGTTCCTTGGATGTGGGGTCTTTTGTGACATCTTGGATGAGTTGTCACTGCACTCTTGGGATAGTATTGGTTGGCTGGCCACTGCTGGGAAGGTTCACCACTGCCTCCTTGTTTTAGCCATTTGTGGGTAATGGCTCTCACTGTGGTTTTTGCTGGAGTCCCAAGGCTCTAGAAATGGCTTTATAACCTTCTCCACAATGATATATCTCAATTAATGTCAGTTAAGTCATGTTGACACAGGGCCATTTAGGTTTGGATGGTTTTCTCCTTTAATTATAAAAGTTTAATTTCTTTCAATCGTGTTGTCATTGACTAATATTTAAATGTTTGATGATGTGAAACATTAAAGTGAGACAAAAAAGGAAGTCAGGAAGGGGCATTTTTCACACCACTGTATACAGTATATGTATATATACAGTATACTTATACAATATATACTGTACATATACAGTATATACAGTATATTTATATGTCTATATACAGTATATACTGTATATGTATGCAGTATATGTCTATATACAGTACACATATACAGTATATGTCTATATAGAGTATACTGTATATACTGTATATATGTGTGCTATGACAAGGATACAGTATATCAGTTTGTTTTCCATTCTTAGACACCTCAGTGTGTCATACCAAGACACACAGTCAATCCTCAGTGGAGGGCAGCAATGATGTTCTTACCAGAAAACGGAATGGTTTATCTGTGGAGGCCCCCACCTACCAGAACCTGCATCGGGAGCTCCTTCTCAGCCATAAACAGTAATAGACACCAGACACCGTTATAGGCCTGATCTGTTTCAGTTTGCACTGAGATGTGTTGCTCTGGGTGTGCAGGGGCCTGCTGTTGGAGGAGAAGCCTGAATTGAAGCGTGTGTTGGAGCAACGCCGGCTGGAGCTGCACAAGGAACAGGAGATGGCTCAGCGACAGCCCTCGGACCTGGAGACGGAGCTCCGCAAGAGACAACAAAAGCTTAAAGAGGTCAGGCGAGACAAGACACACATATATTCCTTTAAAGGGGAACTGTACTTCTTGGAATGTTGCCCATCATTCCCAATTATGTGAAACATGAACACATATTTCTTTCCCTTTTCTGTGCATGATAACTAAAGACACCAAGTTCATAAGACACAGCTACTTAGAGGTTTAAGGCTAAACAAAAAGCTTAAAAAAACACAAGAGTGTTCCATTTCCATAACTGGCCAGTAACCAAGCTACAGCGATATTGTTATCAAAGCAGCTAACACAGAGTATCACAACACCTCGCTAAACGATAAAACATTGTAAGGGTTTGTTCTTTAGAGGGCTTTGTAGTCGAAATAGGAGTATCCCAATGTCATTCATTGTAGGCTACCTGAAATTAACTTATTTTGATAAAGCACAAAAAAGGGAAAGACATATGTGTTCCTGTTTCACATAAGGATTGGGAGTGATGGGCAATATTCCAATAAAGTGCAGTGCCCTTGTAAAAAGTAATAAACATCCCAAACCATTTTTGTACAGCTTGTTTAGCAGTATTTATAATATTGATTCTCCACAAGTAAACATACGGTACAGTACATACAAGATCATTGTGTCTTGCATATAGTCAAGCATGGTGGTGCACGAGTGCTACCAACATTGGGGAGCTGCAGTTCACTGAGGGACATGCATGTTTTAGGAATGTAGGAGAAATGTCCAGTCATAAACGTGTGTCCCATGGTACTGTAAAGGCTGTGTTAATCATTCTCTGTATAAACATGCGGACTAATAGCAAAATGCTCTTTCTTGCCAGTATGAGCAGGAGGCCATCAGGCAGAAAGAGAGCGAACAGAAAATACCAGAGTTTGTTCGTGTGAAGGACAACTTGAGACGCACACAGATGTCGGAACAGTGAGACCCCAAAAGTCACCCCGCCCCCGATGACTGCATTTTGTTAGTGTGTATTGATTATGTATTCTACCAACGCATAGCAACATAAGTGTTTTTCACTGTTCTCTTTGTGTTGATTATGGAATACAGGGGGACGTATCGCAACGTTTTTTTACTGTCATGATGCTGTATTATTTATTCTTTCAATCATATCATCTCCGTTCTCCTATAAGACATCTCCAGGATGTTTTGGGTCCCCAGTGTAACAAATGGAATAGCTCCTGTCCTGACTTTTAGTGTGCAGTTTAATAAAGCTGTTGATTTGCAGAGAATGACGTGATGTTTTATTGGACACTATTGGACGGGCTTGGGTATTGATTTGCATGCAGCCTTCCCCCTAAGTCCGTGTGCCTCTTTCCCAAGGATAGCACTCTTGGTTTAATTAGCTGATCTTTTCATTCCTTCATGGGATGAGAGTGAAAAAGAAGGCCATCTGGAGGAGGTCTTTCAGGCTTTACAGATTGGTAATACCCATGGGTCCAGTTAAGGCGCTGTAGACCTTTGGGGAGAATGACTGAAACACTAGACCGCCAGATGTAGGATTAGCGTATTTATAGTGTATTTGGTCTGTAAAAATGAATCAGCAATTTAAAAAATGCCTTGAAATGATTGTCGAAAGTGTGATTACTATAATAAAGTATAGATCATTTCTATATCTCAAACACCTGAAAATCCCAAACATAATGAACTTCTCAAATGAATAGCTGAATGTGTTGTTTGTTAGTGCAGCACCGCACATGCCATTATTTTACATTTCTTTCCATTCCACAATGCCAAAATGATATGAATGGTGTGTTTTATTTTCTGGACTAGTTTTCTCCAGAGAGCCTCATCCTGGATGTGTCCTCCAAACTTGCCAGGCGTGGCATTAACAACAAGTAGCTTGCTGCCGAGTCACGTTCAATGGATAAAGCGTGTCGGACCGAACCATTTCAACATAGCCAAGGGGGGTTAGGTCTAACACATCGATTAACCATCACCGTTTAAAGGTGTATATAATGTGTAATAAAGGTTTTAAGCAACATTAGCCTACCGTTAAAAACAAATTAAGACTAAATATCATGGAAGGTGTGAGTTAAACAGCTGATGAATATATCAAGATTGCCCCGCCCCCTTCAGACAGAGTCTTGGAGTTGATTAGAACAGATGTCCTAAACCGCTCACATTGGACTAGAGAAAGTCACACTCACTTGATCTACTGTTGTAACAGAAGAAGACGATACACACAATGTAAGTAACTATGTTAACAATTCTAGCTAACATTAGCATTTGTGTAGCCGTTTAATCCATGAGAAATGTTTGATTTCTGTAATCAGTTTTTAGAGATTCATGTCTTGTAGCGACATACTGCATGTTTGATACTTATGAAAACTTAAATATGGTTGGAACGGGATAGACGAGTCATGCATACAGACAGATATATGAATGTAATATAATATATTGATGAGTCAAAGGTCGTTTAGATTCCTTATTGATGTGATACTCGTTGGTAAAGTATCTAAATCTAATGTCTTGTATTGAAATAACTTTTCTGCATGTTAATAATACTCTAAAGAAGTGTAATAATGTGCTTATTGTGTGTCACAATGTTGAACATTGACAAACTCATATTAATATTTCAATTTTGAACAAAGCAAAATGTGTTCTAAGTCAGAAATCCCTCCACACTCTAAATTGTTCTCTGGTTCTACCACATCTAACTTACTAGCCCATATTTCCACACAATAACTATAAAAGTAATCTTCACTGGCTATTGTACCAAAAAAGATGAGTAAGGATAATCCAAATGCCGCCTTTCGAGAACATACTCACTCCTTATTTCTAAAATCACTAATACTAAAACTTGCTGATATAGTTCATTTGTAAACAGCTAAAATAATGCATCAAGCTATCAATAACCTATTAGCTAAAATGTTATCCAATACTTCTCTACAAGAGAGGAGGAATATCTCAGGGAAGAACTAAATTTGAAACACTTATATGCTAGGACTACGTTAAAAAGCCATAGCATTTCAGTATGTGGAATCAAACTATGGAAGGGATTGGGTAAGGAAGTCCAAGGATGAGACCATTCAGGAAACAATACAAGCAGTTGATGTTTGCTAAATACAAGGATGAAGAGTCTTGAACCAGTCATGATGTGCTATGTATATTACTACATTGATGCTTACTATGGTACCCATTGTGTCATTATATGGTCATATCACTTCGTACTTCGGTATGTGTCAAAAAATAAATAAAAACAATACAAAATATATCAGAAAACAGGAAATGAACAAATGTAAAAACTAAAAAAAAAACAACCTCAAAAACAGAACGTTCAGAACCATCCCAAATTTCACACCTCACTGCCAGAATACAACATTCATTGTAAACTGTAAAAGTACCAGATGGAGGGCTAGGATTCAATAAGCTTTGCTTCTTCCTACTCCTTTTGGACATATGGAACTGGGAATTGATTATGGGATGTATTCCATTGGAACCTGATGGATGTTCCCATCAAACTAAACCATTTCCATGATAGCTTATTGAGAATAAAATATCTTGTGTGTTGTAGTTGTGGTTGTCATGGTGGTGTCGTGGTCATGGTGTGGTGGTGGTCATTGTGGTGTCGTGGTCATGGTGGTGTCGTCGTCATAATGTGGTGTTGGCCATGGTGTGTCGTGGTCATGGTGTGGTGGTGGTCATGGTGTGGTCGTGGTCATGGTTTGGTGGTGGTCATGGTGGTGTCGTGGTCATGATGTGGTGTTGGTCATGGTGTGGTGTTGTGGTCATGGTGGTGGTCATGGTGTGGTCGTGGTGTGGTTGTGGTCATAGGGTTGTCGTGGTGTGGTCATGGTGTGGTGGTCATGGTGTGGTGGTGGTCATGGTGGTGTCGTGGTCATGGTGTGGTGTTGGTCATGGTGTGGTGTTGTGGTCATGGTGGTGGTCATGGTGTGGTCGTGGTGTGGTTGTGGTCATAGGGTTGTCGTGGTGTGGTCATGGTGTGGTGGTCATGGTGTGGTGGTGTTCATGGTGGTGTTGGTGGTCATGGTGTGGTGGTGGTTATGGTGGTGTCGGTGGTCATGGTGTGGTGTTGTGGTCATGGTGTGGTCGTGGTGGTGGTGGTGGTCATGGTTTGGTGTCGTGTTCATGGTGTGGTGGTGGTCATGGTGGTGTCGTGGTCATGGAGTGGTGGTGGTCATGGTGTGGTGTTGTGGTCATGGTGTGGTCGTGGTGTGGTGGTGGTCATGGTGTGGTGTCGTGGTCATGGTGTGGTGTTGTGGTCTTGGTGGTGGTCATGGTGTGGTCGTGGTCATGGTGTTGTCGTGGTGTAGTTGTGGTCATAGGGTTGTCGTGGTGTGGTCATGGTGGTCTCATGGTCATGGTGTGGTGTTGGTCATGGTGTGGTGTTGTGGTCATGGTGGTGGTCATGGTGTGGCCGTGGTGTGGTTGTGGTCATAGGGTTGTCATGGTGTGGTCATGGTGTGGTGGTCATGGTGTGGTGGTCATGGTGTGGTGGTGTTCATGATGGTGTTGGTGGTCATGGTGTGGTGGTGGTTATGGTGGTGTCGGTGGTCATGGTGTGGTGTTGTGGTCATGGTGTGGTTGTGGTGGTGGTCATGGTGTGGTGTCGTGGTCATGGTGTGGTCGTGGTGTCGTGGTCACGGTGGTTTTGGTGGTCATGGTGGTGTTGGTGGTCATGGTGGTGTCGTGGTCATGGTGTGGTGGTGGTCATGGTGTGGTGTTGTGGTTATGGTGTGGTGGTGGTCATGGTGGTGTTGGTGGTCATGGTGTGGTGGTGGTCACGGTGTGGTGTTGTGGTTATGGTGTGGTGGTGGTCATGGTGTGGTGTTGTGGTCATGGTGTGGTCGTGGCGGTGGTCATGGTGTGGTGCCGTGGTCATGGTGTGGTGTCGTGGTCATGGTGTGCTGGTGGTCATGGTGTGGTGGTGTCGTGGTCATGGTGTGCTGGTGGTCATGGTGGTGTTGGTGGTCATGGTGGTGTCGTGGTCATGGTGTGGTGGTGTTCATGGTGTGGTCGTGGCGGTGGTCATGGTGTGGTGTTGTGGACATGGTGTGGTGTCGTGGTCATGGTGTGCTGGTGGTCATGGTGTGGTGTTGTGGTCATGGAGTGGTGTTGTGGTCATGGTGTGGTCGTGGTGTGGTTGTGGTCATGGTGTTGTTGTGGTGGGTCATGGTGTTGTTGTGGTGTGGTCGTGGTCGTGGTGTTGTGGTCATGGTGTGGTCGTGGCGGTGGTCATGGTGTGGTGTTGTGGTCATGGTGTGGTCGTGGTGTGGTGGTGTCGTGGTCATGGTGTGGTGGTGGTCATGGTGTGGTGGTGGTCATGGTGGTGTTGTGGTCATGGTGTGGTGTTGTGGTCATGGTGTGGTGTTGTGGTCATGGTGTGGTCGTGGCGGTGGTCATGGTGTGGTGTCGTGGTCATGGTGTGCTGGTGGTCATGGTGTGGTGTTGTGGTCATGGAGTGGTGTTGTGGTCATGGTGTGGTGTCGTGGTCATGGTGTGGTCGTGGTGGTGTCGTGGTCATGGTGTGGTGGTGGTCATGGTGGTGTTGGTGGTCATGGTGGTGTCGTGGTCATGGTGTGGTGGTGGTCATGGTGTGGTGGTGGTCATGGTGTGGTGTTGTGATCATGGTGTGGTCGTGGCGGTGGTCATGGTGTGGTGTCGTGGACATGGTGTGCTGGTGGTCATGGTGTGGTGTTGTGGTCATGGAGTGTTGTTGTGGTCATGGTGTGGTTGTGGTCATGGTGTTGTTGTGGTGTGGTCATGGTGGTGTTGTGGTGTGGTCATGGTCGTGGTGTTGTGGTCATGGCGGTGGTCATGGTGTGGTGTCGTGGTCATGGTGTGGTGTTGTGGTCATGGTGTGGTCATGGAGTGGTGTTGTGGTCATGGTGTGGTGTCGTGGTCATGGTGGTGTCGTGGTGGTGTCGTGGTCATGGTGTGGTGGTGGTCATGGTGGTGTTGGTAGTCATGGTGGTGTCGTGGTCATGGTGTGGTGGTGTTCATGGTGTGGTGGTGGTCATGGTGTGGTGTTGTGATCATGGTGTGGTCGTGGCGGTGGTCATGGTGTGGTGTCGTGGACATGGTGTGCTGGTGGTCATGGTGTGGTGTTGTGGTCATGGAGTGTTGTTGTGGTCATGGTGTGGTTGTGGTCATGGTGTTGTTGTGGTGTGGTCATGGTCGTGGTGTTGTGGTCATGGTGTGGTCATGGCGGTGGTCATGGTGTGGTGTCGTGGTCATGGTGTGGTGTTGTGGTCATGGTGTGGTCGTGGTGTGGTGGTGTGGTGGTGTCGTGGTCATGGTGTGGTGGTGGTCATGGTGGTGTTGGTGGTCATGGTGGTGTCGTGGTCATGGTGTGGTGGTGTTCATGGTGTGTTGTTGTGATCATGGTGTGGTCGTGGCGGTGGTCATGGTGGGGTGTCGTGGACATGGTGTGCTGGTGGTCATGGTGTGGTGTTGTGGTCATGGAGTGTTGTTGTGGTCATGGTGTGGTTGTGGTCATGGTGTGGTCATGGCGGTGGTCATGGTGTGGTGTCGTGGTCATGGTGTGGTGTTGTGGTCATGGTGTGGTCGTGGTGTGGTGGTGTGGTGGTGTCGTGGTCATGGTGTGGTGGTGTTCATGATGGTGTTGGTGGTCATGGTGTGGTGGTGGTTATGGTGGTGTCGGTGGTCATGGTGTGGTGTTGTGGTCATGGTGTGGTTGTGGTGGTGGTCATGGTGTGGTGTCGTGGTCATGTGTGGTCGTGGTGTCGTGGTCACGGTGGTTTTGGTGGTCATGGTGGTGTCGTGGTCATGGTGTGGTGGTGGTCATGGTGTGGTGTTGTGGTTATGGTGTGGTGGTGGTCATGGTGGTGTTGGTGGTCATGGTGTGGTGGTAGTCACGGTGTGGTGTTGTGGTTATGGTGTGGTGGTGGTCATGGTGTGGTGTTGTGGTCATGGTGTTGTTGTGGTGTGGTCGTGGTGTCGTGGTCATGGTGTGGTCGTCGCGGTGGTCATGGTGTGGTGTTGTGGTCATGGTGTGGTCGTGGTGTGGTGGTGTCGTGGTCATGGTGTGGTGGTGGTCATGGTGGTGTTGTGGTCATGGTGTAGTGTTGTGGTCATGGTGTGGTGTTGTGGTCATGGTGTGGTCGTGGCGGTGGTCATGGTGTGGTGTCGTGGTCATGGTGTGCTGGTGGTCATGGTGTGGTGGTCATGGAGTGGTGTTGTGGTCATGGTGTGGTGTCGTGGTCATGGTGTGGTCGTGGTGGTGTCGTGGTCATGGTGTGGTGGTGGTCATGGTGGTGTTGGTGGTCATGGTGGTGTCGTGGTCATGGTGTGGTGGTGGTCATGGTGTGGTGGTGGTCATGGTGTGGTGTTGTGATCATGGTGTGGTCGTGGCGGTGGTCATGGTGTGGTGTCGTGGACATGGTGTGCTGGTGGTCATGGTGTGGTGTTGTGGTCATGGAGTGTTGTTGTGGTCATGGTGTGGTTGTGGTCATGGTGTTGTTGTGGTGTGGTCATGGTGTTGTTGTGGTGTGGTCATGGTCGTGGTGTTGTGGTCATGGTGTGGTCATGGCGGTGGTCATGGTGTGGTGTCGTGGTCATGGTGTGGTGTTGTGGTCATGGTGTGGTCATGGAGTGGTGTTGTGGTCATGGTGTGGTGTCGTGGTCATGGTGGTGTCGTGGTGGTGTCGTGGTCATGGTGTGGTGGTGGTCATGGTGGTGTTGGTAGTCATGGTGGTGTCGTGGTCATGGTGTGGTGGTGTTCATGGTGTGGTGGTGGTCATGGTGTGGTGTTGTGATCATGGTGTGGTCGTGGCGGTGGTCATGGTGTGGTGTCGTGGACATGGTGTGCTGGTGGTCATGGTGTGGTGTTGTGGTCATGGAGTGTTGTTGTGGTCATGGTGTGGTTGTGGTCATGGTGTTGTTGTGGTGTGGTCATGGTCGTGGTGTTGTGGTCATGGTGTGGTCATGGCGGTGGTCATGGTGTGGTGTCGTGGTCATGGTGTGGTGGTGTGGTGGTGTGGTGGTGTGGTGGTGTGGTGGTGTGGTGGTGTCGTGGTCATGGTGTGGTGGTGGTCATGGTGGTGTTGTGGTCATGGTGTGGTGGTGGTCATGGTGGTGTTGGTGGTCATGGTGGTGTCGTGGTCATGGTGTGGTGGTGTTCATGGTGTGGTGTTGTGATCATGGTGTGGTCGTGGCGGTGGTCATGGTGTGGTGTCGTGGACATGGTGTGCTGGTGGTCATGGTGTGGTGTTGTGGTCATGGAGTGTTGTTGTGGTCATGGTGTGGTTGTGGTCATGGTGTTGTTGTGGTGTGGTCATGGTGTTGTTGTGGTGTGGTCATGGTCGTGGTGTTGTGGTCATGGTGTGGTCATGGCGGTGGTCATGGTGTGGTGTCGTGGTCATGGTGTGGTGTTGTGGTCATGGTGTGGTCGTGGTGTGGTGGTGTCGTGGTGTCGTGGTCATGGTGTGGTGGTGGTCATGGTGGTGTTGTGGTCATGGTGTGGTGGTGGTCATGGTGTGGTGTCATGGTTATGGTGTGGTGGTGGTCATGGTGTGGTGTTGTGGTCATGGTGTGGTGTTGTGGTCATGGTGGTGGTCGTTGTGTGTTTGTGGTGTGGTTGTGGCCATGGAGTGGTGTTGTGGTCATGGTGTCGTCATGGTGGTGGTCATGGTGTGGTCGTGGTGTGTTTGTGGTCATGGAGTGGTGTTGTGGTCGTGGTGGGGTTGTGGTGTGGTTGTGGTGGTAGTCATGGTGTGTTTGTGGTGTGGTTGTGGTCATGGAGTGGTATTGTGGTCATGGTGTGGTGGTGGTCGTGGTGTGGTCATGGTCATGCTGTGGTCGTAGTCTATTTCCCTACTCCAGTTCCACTTCCACTTCCACTTCACCCATCAGCAGTGGGCACTTCTAAGGTAAATAGCAGCAAGGACATCCAAATCTGGGCTGACTCCTGATCATCTGCTGTCTAAGAAATGATGACTCCCAGTGACAAGGTGTCATGGTCCCAGGCGGTCCCCATCTGGGACAATGGGGCATCTCTTCTTGTCCTCGTGGCCTGTTTATGCTGTTGCTGGTCTTACAGAGCTGCTGTATCTGCTCAGCATATGGTTTGCTGCTCTCGGCTCTCGAGTGGTACTTATTGTTACCTCTGCATTATCTGTACTGGAACATGAGCCCGTGCATGTAGGCTGGGTGTCAACAAGAAGCTGAAGAAGAAGGTGTAAACTTCCCCTTTGTGGTATAACTTCATGTGTGGCGCTACCGTCCATTGCCAGTGAATTGTAACGAAACATTTGGCCACATTGAAGAACTTTTCTACCCCAGCAGCCCATATTGTGTCCAGAGTGCAACTTGGCTTGACTCTGGTGTAAAGCATGTTGAAAAGTAATTTGGTTTCTTCCACCGCATCAGCATTCCGTGGATAGCTTGAATTATAGGTTCCAGCCAAGATTCCAGGCCTGCCTCGCTATTTCCTTGGTGAGGTGAGGCTGGTCTCCCTTGATAATTCCAGGGCTGACCACAGCGGGAATGGCATGGCTACGGTGGCATTCCAAAGGGACAGCAACCCCCAAGGCTCCTGGGATGAGTGGTGGGAGAAATCTGGGAGATGGGAGAATCCCCATGCATAATCTCTTGCTATAAACACTCACATCCGTACATGTTGGAGTGTCACGGTTGGTTGGGCAGCGAGGATCGTGGGGGAGTCATCAGAATCCCTCGGATGTCTAACTAATTATTACGTATCTCCAAAATGGGACACCTCACAGGGGTATGTTACATCTCAGGAAAACAATAAAATAAAAATCCTTTTCTTCCTGTTTGATGTGCTTTTTATTTTCTAACAACAATTCCTTATACAACAATTCCATTTCATAGTGTAGATCACCCCTGGGAGTCAGCAGAAGACTTGGGGGGGGGGAGGGCACATCAGGTTCACTTTCACTTTAGTTATGTTTAATTTTTTTATTTTTAATATTACTGTAGGCTGCATGGCGAACGAGTGGATAGCATGCGGGCCACACAGCTAGGAGACCCGAGTTTGATTCCACCCTCGGCCATCTCTGTGTGGAGTTTGCATGTTCTCCCCGTGCATGCGTGGGTTTTCATAGGGTTTTGCTACCTACACAGCTGACAGTCAAGATCAGGCTTACAATAAGATTAAGATATGCCTTAAGATAAGATAATACTGACATCATTTGGTGGAAGCAGCTTATTGCAACATGGGTCAAAAGGAGAAGGAGAGTCGGCAGAAACAGACAGACAGAGACATCCTGATGGAAGTAGTCCAGTAACAGCAGCATGAGGTTTCTATCCATGGATGACAACAGACAGACTCAGGACTCTTTCCAACAACATTTCAGAATGTTATGAAATGCAGTCGCACGTTGGCAACAAAGTAGCCAAAGTTGCTGCCTCACCCAACATCCATCCAACCACCCACCCACTCACTGGGTTTATAACCACAGATGTTGTGAAAGAAGAAGATATGGGGTGTGAGTCGGTAAGTCCCATCTTAGTTTTCTTGCCAGGCTGGATTCCCGATGTAATGTCTGCGTACTCACGTCGCCACCACCTCGTAAGCTAACGCCCAAGCTGTGTTGTCAGCATATATGGCCCCACATACGCCCCCCCACCCCCTGCCCCAGCAGGATGTTGAAGCCTCTCGTGGATACAAGGCCTTTGTTGTCTGTTGTTTTACGGACTGGGGCTGCCTGTGCCCCATTGTGAGAGCGGCTGCTACTTCGTCCAGATGAGTTGCTGTGCTGAATGGCTCAGGTCTGCATTGGCTGCACACTAACATCCTATCCCTCTTAAGCTCCTGTCTTCCTGCCCTGATTCTCATCTGCAAACCCGCAGGAGGAGGCGGATTCCCGTTTTCATGTCCCGACTGTTTACTTCCTGTTTTGTTTACATGATATTATCACAAGAGACAAGGCCCATCCTCTAATCATTTGAGTTCCTGTAGAGCAGTGCCTCGTGATCCAGCAGCTCTTGGACAGTAAGCATGTGAGATGCAGAAGGAATGAACTGACCTAAAAAGAACACGGAATAAATGCCACCCTTCTGTCACCTCGTTCAATCACTCACTTTCTCCTCTTTGTTGTGCTTTCTTGGTCTCGTCCACCTTGGTTTTTGGTTAGTTGGATCTAAAGTCCCAAAAAGGCAAGAGGACGGAGCCATAAACATGAATTGTGCTTTCCTGCTCGCAAACGGTGTCCCAGGAGTCAGCGGGGTTGTGATGTGATGCCGCGTGCACAAGCCAAACACTCGGACATTCTTCTACTTCAAAGCCCCCAGAGGGCTGTGTGGAAGATGGTTGAATAGGAGGCTGAGGGAGGGGTGCACTTGGAGAACAGGTGCAATGCATGAGAGAAGTGGGGGGTGGGGATTCATTCTTGCTGCCATCTGCTTCCTTTGGGTGTCTGGATGCTTTAAACATGGTGACACGCTTCCCTGACCTGGCCGCACATCGTCACCATGGCCCCACCATTGGGATTAACCCCCCACATGTGCCGAGTCACCCGTGGGGGTCTGCTCCTTGTGGTGGAAGAAAGAGGTGGAGGAGGAGTGGGGGCCACATGGAGGAGTGTGTGAAAAGACTTTTGTTAAGTAAATCAGCAGGACAGCAATCAGGAAGCCATGTGGCGGGGGAGGAAGACGCGTATCATCATCCTCATTTATTCCTCTTCTGACCATCTCACCTCAACTCTATTCCAGATACACCAGGATGACGGCCATTGGGAGCAAAGAGGAGATCAGTGACAGTGACAGCGGGATTATCTTGCACTCGGGTAAGGATGTTGACACTAAACTCAACAATACGCACGTTACACAACAATACACACACGTAACGCACTCATAACACAACAATACACACACATAACACACCCATAACACAACAATACACACACATAACACACTCATAACACAACGATACACACACGTAACACACTCATAACACAACGATACACACACATAAAACACACATAACACAACGATACACACATATAACACACTCATAACACAACAATACACTCACGTAACACACACAACACAACGATACATACATGTAACACACTCATAGCACAACAATACACACATGTAACACACTCATAGCACAACAATACACACACGTAACACACTCATAACAGAACGATACAACACGTAACACACTCATAACACAACAATACACATATGTAACACACTCATAACGCAACAATACACACACGTAACACAACAATACGCATGTAATACAACAACACACACGTACTACAGCAACACACATGTAACACAACAATACACACACGTACCACAACAATACACACGTAATACAACAACACACACGTAACACTACAATACATGGAACATGAACATGGGTAATCCCTGACTGTTCTGAACTCCCTCTTCTATGTCGGTGTTGAGCAAAGTAAAAGTCGTCATGGTGGAGGCCTGCATGGATGGAGGTCATTTTCTTGACCATCTTTTTAAATATAGTAACCATGCAGCATGTGCAGAGTGCATTATGAAAGAAATGAGGAGGAAAATAATAACTGCATGCATAAAATTAATAAGGAAACTCAAATTAAATGTGATGTTAATGTTATTTCACTGATGTGTACATATCTGTGTACTGAGTACATATACTGTGTACATGTGCAGCAGCTCCCTGCATAAATGTGTTTCATAATTGTGTGAGGCATATTTATGGCCTACACCTGGATTGTGAACAATGGCAGTTGAAGAGAGAAAGGGGTTCTGGAGCAGAATGTCACCTAATATTTAGAACAGTCACTTTTATTGCTTTCTGTCACCGAGCCAAACAAACACAGCTACCAAAACCATCGTCTCTCCACACCCAAGCTCACTAAATGAAACCACAGGTCATCTTTCACACAGCAACATAGTGTGGTGTGTGTTGTTGTCACTGTCATGTACAGTCAGTGAGAACAAACTTCAAATTAATCTAATCTAATGTGAAAAATTGGAGGAGAGGTTGGGGGGGTCAAACCTTGTGTCATAAAATTAAATTTTTATGAGGTCAGTATCAGTTACTCTGCCTTACGCTGCTGGGTTTGGAATGTAACCCCCCAAAATGGGTTATCTACTGGACTGTATACCAAGGAGGATATACCCAATGGGTCCCAACCCACCTTGGGTCCCAACCCACCTTTGGGTCCCAATCCACCTTTGGGTCCCAACCCACTTGTTCAGAATGGACTGCTTCATAAGGAATGAACAGCACCTCTGCTGGTTGTCGCCAAGTCGAGCACTCGGTTGCTTCCAGACAATGATGCCAGTTGTTGATGGATTAGATGGTTTAGTCATTGTCCTGCCATGCTGACAGTGAAGTGTCTTCATTCCTTGTGTGTTGATCATTAACGTAAAGACGGTGTGCTGTGAGACCATGGCTAACTTATTGTTCCACTCATGTCCCTGCTAATAAAGTATCTTAGCCACAGTATATCCAATGAATGAATGTGTACTGATGGCAACCTTATTTCTCTTGGAAGGATTGTTTCCTAGTTGACTTTGGAGTACTGTACTATACTACATTCACTACTATTTACTGCTGCTACTGTACTGCATTTACGGGTAATACAGTAAGATAACATCTACCCATCTGTGATTGCTGGACAGGTCCAGACAGCCCCTCACCCCCCCTCAAGGACCTGACCACGCACACCAGAGCCCTCAAACTAAAGCACCAGTCTCTGGAGGAGCGTCTAGAGCTCTGTCTGCTGGAGCTCAGGAAGCTGTGCATCAGGGAAGCTGTGAGTACAAAACCCCAGACGGTCACATCCTATATGCTGGGCTTTGAAATGAGCTCCTGGTTGTTTCCTCCACAGGAGTTGACTGGTAAACTGCCCTCAGACTATCCTCTCATGCCTGATGAGAAGCCGCCCCACATCAGAAGGAGGATTGGAGCTTCCTTCAAGCTGGATGAAGGTCTAATCTATTTGGAGAAAGAGGTATAGAGAAGGTCCACACAGCAAATGAGAAAATATGCATCACTTGCTGAACCCGTCTACCTTGTCCTCTCCATCGTAGGATTCCGAACTGCAAGGGCTGGAAACCGAGCTGGCTCTTCAGCGGCAGATTTACGAGGCAGCGCGGAAACTTTCGCTGGAGGACAACCTGAGCAAGCCCCAGAAAAAGAGCCGGGCCCAGCAGTGCAAGAGGGAGGAGAAGAAGGTGAAGGAGCTGCAGGAGGTTGTGTTCCAGCACAGGATCAGGAGCGAGTGTAGCTCCCCATCCACCAGCGTCACCACCTGTCCAAGGAATGGTAGGTAACCTGCTGCTCCCCACCAGGTTCATGAAGAAGTAATTGATTTGTCTCTTTGTGTGCAGCAGATCTAAATATGTCTGATGACAGCTCCCTGTCTGATGTGGTGGCCCTGGATGACGGTAAGAGGAGACTGTCTTTAACCTTGTTGACACGCAATAATACTGGGAACGTCGCTATTCTCATTCCAAATGTGTCATATGGCAATAAGCACACACATATATAGAATAGTTATACTAGATGTACTTATCTATACTATATATATACTTATCAGGGCTGCAGCTACCATCAGGCAAACACAGGTCATTGCATCCCACACTGACTTTTTGTATATTTTCCATCCATAGATGTGGACTCCCTCGGTCCCGTCGCCCCTTCTGGGTCCATCCCAGACCAGCTTCAGATGCCACCTGCTAAGATCGGGGAGTATGAGCCCTCTCCCATTCAGAACTCTCCCTGGAAGGAGTCCAGTCTGGACCAGCCCTATCAGAAGGATGCAAAGCCTCCATCTGTTGGCAGCAATGGGCCCAGGTGATTACAGATTACAGATGACATATGACAGATTACATTCTTTGTATGCATTTCAATTCTTATAAATTTATGGAAAAATTATAGATATTATTCTGATTTATATTTATATACATACAGTATTGATCATTCTTCATGATAAGAATTACTATTTAAAACATTGCTCCCTCAGTCTGAACTAGACTGTTTTTTATGGCGCCCCCTTGCCTCACTATTGACAGCCTAAGCCATATCATACATGGAAGTGCCATAGCAAAACATCATATGTGTAGCATGACATATCTCCTGTGGTGGAGTGAACACATACAGTATGTGTAGTGAAGCTAATGGCTATGAGCTTGTCAAGGTGGCTGTCAACAACATCTGAGACATACTTGTCATTAGGACAAGTTTGTCCTAATGACGTGTGTTTCAAGTCGACATTTCATTTCATTTTGGTCATCAAAAACCCTGGCAAGAAAGTCAACATTACATCATTTCCATGTCGGCCTAGCACTCTTGGTGTCCGAGACTGAAATGTTTCATTGGGTTGCCGAGGTGGGACTATGGCTCACATACAGTCATGGAGATAATGATTAGTTCCAGCACCTCTGTCATGCTATTGAATGAGGGCGCCTCCAAACATTTAACTGTATGGTTGTATGTCCCCATGATTATTATTGTTATTATTATTATGTTCTTCTTTGTGTGTCTAGTCATGCTGCAGGAACACAGGTCTCAGCAGCCACCAACAGAATCCCTCTCTCACAGTTTATTAAAAACTCAGCACTTCGTCACAATCACTCCACCAGCGCCCCCGCTACTCCAGAGCTGCACGTGCGCCGACAGTACTCTCAATCCTTCAGGTGCACCTTAGTTCAGACAAAATACATGCACTCTCATCAATGATGTGGTCATTATTTATATTTGGGCATCTTCCAGGCTCCCCAAAAGTAAGGCATGGGGTGACAAGGAGCGCCTCAGCCTGGAGAATCTGAAAGGCCGAGGCCGTCTGCCCCAGAGACACCGTGCAGCCGACTTTATTGTACTGTCCCCAGAGGTGTCCCCCTTACATCCGTACCAGTCCACTTCTGAGGACAGCGCCTCCGAGCATTCGTCTTCGTCCTCCATGAGCTCACCAGGCAGGGATGAACTCCCGGAGATCCCCAAGCTCTGCCCCCCACCTTATGGTTTCCTTTTTGGAGTGCCCAAGAAAGGTCTGCCGGGGGACTCGCAGAAGAACAATCAGGGTCAACCTACTCCTGGTGCCCCGCTCTCCTCCCCACCCGGGATCCTCAGCAGCCCTCAGCAAAGACAGAGGCCAGAGGGAGCATTATCACCTGCCAGGAGGACACCCAAGCTTCCGCCTCCTTACACCCTTGTGGCACGAACGCCCTCACTGAAGGAGTACCCCCCCCACACCTTCCGTACCATGCCCAGGGAGGTCGTGTCTGAAGAGCTCAAGTCCTGGCACCAGCGTAGTCAGAACCCCAACTCTGTAGAGCAGCAGAACCCCACCTCACCACACATGCCTCCATTTAATCAGGTTGGTATGCATTCAGCATTCTTTATTGCCGTCAATACTTATTTAGGATTTACTAGTGTACAGTGTCAGAGAGGAATACGTATACTTATTTATTATCATAATAGATGAATACTTAGTCTTTATTTATTATCATAATAGATGAATACTTAGTCTCTATTTATTATCATAATAGATAAATACTTGGTCTCTATTTATTATCATATAGTAGTTTTGTATGTATTAGAATTATTACCCCATGACACTATACAGGGTTATTGAATTCTTTCAGTTTTCAAGCATTGTCATGGAAGGAGTCAGTGAATTCCTCCTGTTCCTCCCCCACCAGTGGTCGGAAGGGGGCCCAGTAGCTTTGCTCTTTGCTCTTCTTTGCTCAGTCTAGGATCCCCAGACCTCATCATGTGGGATTCTTTTCTTGTGGGCACATGTTAAAGATCTCCCAAACCTCCATGACCTTAGACAATGAATAACCTCATCAATCATCTGGCTGTTGGCCAAGCTGCAGATGTTGGCCACATGGAAATAAAACTTGATTATGAGTAGAATACCTGGATTGAGTTTTCTATTGCGTTTCCTTAAAGGGGACCTGTGATGCTTTTTCCACCTTTCTAACCTATAAATGTAGTTAGAATGTTGTATTCTGGTGTTAAACCATGCCAAAGGTTCCGATGATGAGGTTTAGGGATTTGGAAGTGAGCACTGAAAGAAGTTTGGGATGGCTCAAAACGCTCGCTTTCAGAAGGTGTGGTAAAACTGTTTCTTTGTGACAACACAGATGGGCAGACTTCCTTATATGGGCATGGCTGTAAGACAGATATGCTCTCTGCCCTCCTCCAAAGGCTGCTCCGCTGTTTACTTGCTAACAATGCCTTAAAGGGCCTTTTGTTCCAATTCCTAAAGACGGCACCATCATCAAGTGGTTGCAAAAGCAAAAGAAATCTATTTTAATCTGTCAAGGGCATTTCACACTGACACAAACTGATACAAAGGGCCCAAAAAGGCGCATAATAGGTCCCCTTTACTGCAATATTGCATAATGAAACCATTCATTCTTTTGAATAACACTGTATTATCAAGAGGAGCCTATGCCTCCCGGACACCTCGCTGGTGAGGTGTTGTGGGCATGCCCAGCCTGGAGAAGGCCCTGTGGAAGACCTAGGACACGCTGGAGGGAGTATGTCTCACAGCTGGCCTGGGAACACCTCGGTGTCCTCCTGGAGGAGCTGGAGGAGGTGGCCGATTCATTCAAAGAACGAATAAAGAACTCCTCTGAGGAAATACGTCACTGATAATAATAATAATAATAATAATAATAATAGAAGTGTTTATCAAATGTCACTAAAGGATTCTTGGACATCATGTTCTCTCTGATCTTCTTGTAGGGTTCAGGTAATCTAGTTCTCCAGAGAGCTGCAGATGGGACCCCCATCCAGTGGTTTGTTGCAGAACATGCAGAAATTGTGAGCCAGGTGTAACTGTGACTGACCCCGCCCCCACGGTGTGTTATTCCCACCTATGCTACTACTTCCTGTATTAGAGGCTGCAGTTATTGGACTCTCTATGAGAATGACAGAATGATGATGATGATGCACCCTTTTTATTGCATAATTTAGAACGTAACGTCAGGCGACGTGCCAATGTTATTTATTTGACATGCTTTTCTAGTAGATGCGAGGTGAAGCCGTAGAAGAACGGGTCACGTCGTTAGAAGGAGAACTCCTGTGGCCGACACACACTTTGCACAAAGGGGTCACCCCCAGTTGCTTCTCCGCTCCTAATATCATTTTTATATTTATCTACTATTTAAGCTTTGCTGCTCTACGTAAGACTACTAGAGGTTTGGTTCATATACGTAGTTAAGATTTAACAAGTTGAATGTCGAAATGAAGAATGTATTCTTCTCCCTGATGCCTTTAAGAGTGATGTGGTGATGGTGATGGTGATGGTGATGGCGATGGTGTCACTAAGCAGGTGATTGTATTGTTTTATAGATTTTCTATTAAAGGATTGCATTGTGGTGTGTGTTTCTTTAAATGCCAACTCCACACCAAAGCGTCCACATGGCAAGGTTCCATTTGTGTACATAAAGAGCCTTGCAGACTCACAGGGGGAGTTCCAGCTTCCTTCTTAAAGTCACCGGGTCCAGAAGCGGAGGTCAAGGTTTGGGCCCCCCCCATGAAGCATCCACAGGATGCAGATGCAGCTTATGGTGGAGAGAAGCACACAGATGGAGATGCAGGAGAGCAACCGGCTACACAGAGGGCGTGGCCACCCTCGTGGCCCATCTCTGGAGACGACAAATATTCATATCATATTTTTAATAAGAATTTATCGAGCAAAAAGCTGGCTTACCTGCCTGAAGAGACCCCCCAGCAGACATTTGTTCCTTTTTTCTGTTTATCAGTCTTTTTCCTGGATGAAGCAGCTTTGCTTTTGCGTGTCTGTATTGTTGAGTCCTGTGTGCTCCTGAAATAGTTGGACACATTTAAATCTATGAAAAAATATTCTTGAAGGATAACTCTTATTGTGTCAATAAAACAAAACCTTCAAGACTCAACATTGGGATCATTCATCATTAAAGTACCTGTGCAGGGGCCATTTATTGCGCAACCTCTGTTGCAGCTTTTTACCAGCAGCTGGTTTGGTTGGGACGGGCCATTCTGGGGTGGGGGTGGCTGAGGGATTGGGGGCCATGTCGAAGGGAACTCCAGCCGCAGACACCCTTTCACCTGGATCCTGCGGCCTGTAAAGGAAAGACAGAAGTGGCTGGAGGTGGCAGACCCAGCATGTGAGCCAGGAGATCATCATCACCTGTCATCCGCTGGGGTTCCTCCATCTTTATCTAGGCTACTGCAGTTGGACTCCAAGCTCAGGGGGGGAGGCAAGCGGGACTTACTTCCTGTGTCACCTTCTCCACGAGAGGCCCGCTTCTTGGACTCTCTCTTTCCCTTCTTCTGGTGAGGCTGCAATGAAAAACTTGAGCAGGAATGCAAAGCTAGCCCTTTCCATCCAGGAATTAGGATGAGGAATCCTCGTGTATCAACGCTTCATCCTAGTCAGAATACAGAATGGACTATAGTCTTATCTCAGTCCCAAATATGGGTATTGGTATGGACCCCACACATCCCATATTGGCGGGGCTCATTGGCCATTTTATAGCTCTACATTAGGGAGGAAGTGTTAGACCAATATTAGTTATCATAGCATCAGACTCCAGAAGTGCCTTGTCAGCATTAGAAATAGGAATTCTTCATCCAGACAGGATGTTGTTATTGACATTAGCCAAAGTATTACTCAGATAAAGAAAGGGGGGGGCCAGGGGGTAATAATGTGTCTACTGTGGGTGCCAGCACATCAAGGAGTGTGAGGGGTGGGTTGGCAGATAGATAGGCCAAGAAAGCAGCAAGGAGAGAACAGGTAGAAATGGATATGAAATACAGTAAAGCTGGAATGAAGGCAAAAGGGGAGGAGTTTAAAGGGGGGCGAGAGCATATCCCATTCACTAGAAGGTATACATCTATAGTATATACCATTCACCAGAAGGTATACATCTATAGCATATCCCATTCACTAGAAGGTATACATCCATAGTACAGTAAACCTCGGATATATCGGATTCAATTGTTCCCACTGGTTTTGTCCGATATAAGCGAAATCCGTTATATGCGTATACCGGAAAATGTCCGTTTTACGCATATATCGGATTTATATACCATTCACGGATCTATAGTATATACCATTCCCTAGATGGTATACATCTATAGTATATACCATTCACTAGATGGTATACATCCATAGTATATACCATTCATGAGATGGTATACATCTATAGTATATACCATTCCCGAGATGGTATACATCGATAATATATACCATTCACTAGATGGTATACATCCATAGTATATACCATTCAAGAGAAGGTATATATCTATGGTACCCGGAGAAAACCCACAC
Organism: Doryrhamphus excisus; assembly: GCF_030265055.1. Taxonomy (NCBI): domain Eukaryota; kingdom Metazoa; phylum Chordata; class Actinopteri; order Syngnathiformes; family Syngnathidae; genus Doryrhamphus; species Doryrhamphus excisus. Next base: position 18,701,457 of record NC_080475.1, on the reverse strand, counting down.
ATGCACGGGGAGAACATGCAAACTCCACACAGAGATGACCAGGGTTCAATTCCACCCTGGTTTTCTAGCTGCGAGGTCTGTGCGCTAACCACTTGTCTGCCGTGCAGCCTCAACGGTATACATCTATGGTATATATCATTCACTAGATGGTATACATCTATGGTATCATTCACGAGAATCTATGGTATATCCCATTCACTAGAAGGTATACATCTATAGTATATCCCATTCACTAGAAGGTATACATCTATAGTATATACCATTCACTAAAGAGTTGATCAAGCAGGAGGGATGAGCAGGAACAGAAGAGAAGAAGAAGAAACGACTCCTGCATAGAAAATGGATGGATGCTCATAATAGGCTCCAGTGTAGCTGTGACCCTCGTGAGGATAAGCAGCATAGAAAATGGATGAATGGATGTTTATAATAGGCTCCAGCATCCCTGGATATTTTTTGTTTTATCGGACAGTTTGGACACTCCTGGTCCAAGCAAAGACGGAGGACTCACCAGGACATCACTTGGAATGAAGGACATACTGACTCGGCGGCGACTGCCATTCTAGCCAACGGGAGAAGATTGAATTTGAGAAATTCAACAACATGAGAGAAGCAGCAGGCCTCATGAGAAGACTTCATCCTTCTACTGTACCTGCTGCATGCATTTCTTCCAGCTGTCAGTCTGTCGGTTGTCTGAGTCTAGAAGAAGGGGAGGTCCACCGGTCAGCTTAAATATTGGAGACAACTGCAACTGGGCAAATGATAAAGTGACCTAAAGGAGCTCCTGGTTCAACAATGCTTCTGCAAGAATTCTGCTGTAAAATCATCTTCTTGGCTTCCTCCAGCTCCGCCTCATGTCTGTCCAGCCGCCTCCTCACATTCTCCACGTGAGCCACCATGAGCTCCACTGCTCGACTCACATGAGCCTCCTGTTGGACACCAAAAGATGGACCAGCGATTTCAGAGGGTAAACGTCTCCAAGTTTTAGTTCAACCTCATTTCATTTGTCTCTTCAGCAGGCCCCACTCTGACCAGCCTTTTGTCGTCCTTACAATCCAACAATAAAATCTAATAATAATAAACAAAAATATCTCCATATGTAGATTACAAATAGTTTCAAACTTAGATAGATCAAACTAGATTGATTGGCTGATCGGTTCATCACTGCCGGCGTCGTATTGCGTCCCTGTGTCAGTGGGAAATGATCCTACACTCAAACGGAACGCTTACAGAAGCAGCACAACATTTTTAACGGCACACCAGATTATAAGGCCAGTTGGGGGGGGGATGAAAGGCTTAAAACATACGGTACGAGGTCCCATTTAAAAGGTTGAAAGTGAATACACTACAGCAACAAATGTGAAACGGATGGGGGGCTAGGATGAAATAAGGTTTGGTTTTTGTGTCAACTGAATTATGTGATGTGTGATGTATGATGAAACCATTACTATTACCATTAGCATAGCACGGACGAGACATTAGCACAGCATGGATGAGACATTAGCATAGCACAGATGAGACATTAGCATAACACTGATGTTACATTAGCATAAGCATGGACAAGACATTAGCATAGCACGGACAAGACATTAGCATAGTACGGATGTGACATTAGCAGAGCACGGAGGAGACATTAGCATAGCACGGACAAGATATTGGTATAGCACGAACGAGACATTAGCATAGCAGGGACAAGAAATTAGCATAGCATGGATGAGACATTAGCATAGCAGGGATGAGACATTAGCATAGCACAGACGAGACATTAACATAGCACGGACAATACATTAGCATAGCACCAACGTGACATTAGTGGAGCACGGGAAACACATTAGCATAGCACGGATGAGAAATTAGCATAGCACAGACGAGACATTAGTAGAGCACGGATGAGACATTAGCATAGCACGGACGAGAAATTAGCAGAGCATGGAGGAGACATTAGCATAGCATGGACGAGAAATTAGCATTGCACGGACGAGACATTAGCAGAGCACGGATGAGACATTAGCATAGCACGGACAATACATTAGCATAGCACCGACGTGACATTAGTGGAACATGGACGAGACATTAGCATAGCACGGATGAGAAATTAGCATAGCACGGACGAGACATTAGCAGAGCACAGACAAGAAATTAGCAGAGCATGGAGGAGACATTAGCATAGTATGGACGAGAAATTAGCATAGCACGGACGAGACATTAGCAGAGCACGGACTAGACATTAGCATAGCACCGACAAGACATTAGCATAGCACGGAGGAGACATTAGCATAGCATGGATGACAGATTAGCATAGCATGGATGAGACATTAGCATAGCACGGATGAGACAGAAGAACTGTCCAAAAGAAATAGGACACACAAGCAGTAGGACAGACTTGAACAGCAACCTCGTTTGTCACCACTCATGGAGAAAACTGGCCAAGAAGAGAAATCTTCATCTTTGTATTCAAATGCTAAATGTTGTGTGATTATGTTTGTCAGACTGTTTACTAATGTTTACTAATGTTGCACTGAAACTCTTTCCTATTTAAGTAGTTGTCTACTTTGGGAGTAGAAGCAAAAAGCTACACCTTGTGCACTGCTCCGAGCACCTCAGCCGTGTTGGAGATGCGTTCCACGGTTCCAGCAAGGATGTCCATACACATCTCCAGCCTTTGCAGGATCTTACTGCGCTTGCTGTCCAGACATAAGCCCTTTAGTGCCTATAAAAACACAACACACACCCTTATTCCATTTCCTTCTTCCTGTTCAGCTACGAGTCGGGCATCGTGCACCTCCAGTGTCTCTCGGCCTCGGGACAACTCCACCTTGATGTTCTCCTCAGCCAGGTTGCGGGCGTGCTCCTCCGCCTGGAGCCTCTGCTTCAGGGTGTATTGGTCACAGCTGAAAGCCAAGGCAATCTGAGAGAAGGTGTTCTGTGGAGGTGGAGAGGAGATCAGGAGATCAGGGGATCAGGATGTAAATATTGTTTAACAACTTCCTGTCTGACTGAGGGTCATGACCTTTCCTGTATTGCATCTTAGTAGATAGATAGATACGAGACGTACGTAGAAGATATTTTCATCTTATTTGTGTGTGTTTCACTACAGCCTGATCTGCCTGGCCCACAGCAACATGAGTCTCTGGGGGCTGAGTGGTTTTACCTTGTTTTGATCGATGTGCCAAAGAAAGACGTTCTGCTAATGTGCTACATCAGCAAAATAGGGCAAAATACTGTGTTATAGTATTACATGTTACTACATGGCTTCATACTCAAAATAGGTGTATTCTAATGGTGTGCATTATTACCTAGCTCATGTTGACTCATTTTCTGGCATTATGCAGAGAAAAGTGAAAGAAATGTGTTTGTGTTTCACTTAAGGATTGGGAATGATGGGCAAGATTCCAAAAAGTGCAGTCCTTGAAAACCGGCATCTTTGACTCGTGTTTGTGCACCGGTCTTTACTGACATGAACATTCTCCTGTCATTTAGAAGGTTGAATACTACGGCTAACATGGTGGTTCTTTGTGTTGAGTTATGACTTTATGGCTTCATTCATGACTAACATTTGTTTGAAGTTCTTACATATCATATAGGCTTGTATTGAGATGATCATGTATGGAATAGGAATAATAGTGACGACGTCCTGACCTTGGTCCTCAATGTTCTCAAAATGTGGCAATTTAGACACAATTTAGAGTACAGCAAAGCACTCTGGGAAACAGGAAGAGATCCCGCATCAAGTGCTGAGCGTACTCTGTCAACGTCACCTTCCTGTTTTCATTAGCGCCTTCCTACAAAGAAATGTAAGGGGGGGTTTCATCCCGCAGCCTGCACACAAAGCCTGAGGAGGCAAACTGGGATGCTAATTATTATTTGCAGAAAAACCTTGCCAGCAACCAGCTCCCCACCTCAGTTCATGTTAATGCAGACCTACCAACATGTACACATTAATAGTACTCAACATGCAATGGGACTCCTGTATATGCTGGTATGCTCTCCATTTTGGTCATTTTCCTGGTGTCAGTTTCAAGTTCAGTCTGTACAGTACAGATACATGAATACATATTATCTCTTCCTCTAGGATTTCAAATCAGGGTGGCGGTAAAAACAGTCCGTCCTTTGGGGGGGGCATGACAGAAAATCATAGAGAAACACTGCTCAATAAAAATATATGTGATGTTACACATACTGGTATCGGTTGATATCAGTATCGAAAATTGTGAGTTTGACAATATCGGCATATCGGTTATCATCAAAACAACCAATCATCAAAACATCCCTAAATATGAGAAAAAGACCAAACTCACCTCCAAGTCAGTCTCGGACATCTTCCCACTATTGGATAGCAGCACAAGGAACATCAACAAAATTGGTCCCTTTGCTGAGTTAGTTTTGTGGATCAGACTGACCTGTTGAGGCCGACTCTATCTATGATGGACAACCCACTCCATGTAGTCAGTGGCCCCCACTGGCTGCTTTCTGTGGTAAAACGTAACATACCTGCAGGTCAGATGCCATTATGGGCAGTGTCCTGCATGATAAATACCCTCATCGCTGTCATTGCTGTCACAGGGGCCCACCCCATCATGGCCACTGGTCTCCCCATCCGGCTGAAAGAAAGGTCCACCAGCATGAGTCCTACTCAGTACCTCATCCAAGGTAGACTGTAACCTCACCTCAGGATGCATCACTGCATGGGCGGCTGTCATCTGGAATATTCCTGCAGTAGCTCCTCTTCAGAGGTCACTCAGATGGAAGATCATCGTTGCTGCTTTGCGTTTCAACATGCTGTGCCTTCCTCTTCCTGCACTGAGAATAGATAATCCTATTAAGAGATCCACAGTCAGAGCAGAAGACGCCGCCGCCCCAAGTGGCTCATGGGTAGCGTTGGGAGTCATAGGTCAACAATAGGCCCAAAGCATGCATAGTTGGTTCATTGGACCCCCCCTCCCCGGCCAGCAATTTCCAATCTTTATCTTATGACAGCCAAGAGCAACTTATTGTTGTTACATTTCATAGCTTAGTTCAACACAAACTGAAGATTAAAGGGGACCTATGATGCTTTCCCCTTTCTGACCTATAAATGTAGTTAGAATGTTGGATTCTGGTGTTAAACCATGCCAAAGGTTCAGATAATGAGGTTTGGGGATTTGGAAGTGAGCCCTGAAAGAAGTTTGTGATGGCTCAAAAGGCTGGGTTTGAAAAGGCGTGGTTAAACTGCTCCTTTGTGATGTCACAGGGGACTTCCTCATATATAAACTCTATGCCCTCCCCCAAGCTCTGCTCAGGCAAGGGAGGGTATTTCAGTCAACATGAAGGTGGAATATCCACCAAGCTGTTTCTGGAGCCAGAAGCAGCGTGCTGAAGCCGCATCCATTTTGGACACGCTGTGCGTCCAAATTCTAAGTTCCACCACACCAACAGCACCTCTGACAAAATGTGTCAGACAATCAGCGCTATCCCTTGGTAGGACGTTGCTGTGTCTTGTATTTCAATGTGTGTTTACTTCTAGTGGAGATTTCTCTCAACCTCCTCTGACAGAGTTCAGTGGGACTATTTGTTGGAAGCTCGAGAGAGATTTGGATTTGGAGCAAGATTTCTTTCTTGGATTAGATTCTGATTCAGATTTTGTATTGTATTCCAGAACCGTAGCCAGGATACTGTAATAATGTGTCAACCTGTATCGTGGGACACTATAGGGTTGTCCCCTTAGCCCAGGGGTCGGCAACCTTTACTATGAAAACAGCCATTTGACCCCCTTGCCCACTACAGAAAAATAGTTTCCAGTGTTCTAAGCAGACCTTCTGGCCACATCGTATGTCTTCTCTATATCCAGATAGACTATTACCACTGCTTGTGTACTGTTTATAGCTGCCCCTGCTATATGTAACATGTTAGCCTGTTCTAGGTGTGGCAGAAGGGCTGTGAGCGCCCTCCCACTGTGGGCACAGCACCTGTTTTACTGATTAGTCTGATTGATGGGCGGCACTGCGCGGCTATATAGTGGGGCTCGATCTCGGGCACCTGCCCTCTTTCTCCCCTTCTGGATCCGCGGCTCCTCGTGGTGGCTGTGCTGTGGCGTGACGTGTGCCGGGGTGGATGAGACGGTGGCGTGGTCGGCGATAGTGCCGTTGGTGTGCTTTACCAGCGAGGTGTGCGTTCCGGCAACAGGTAAAGTGTGCACCGCTTTCTCCGTTCTTTAATGTGCAAAGTGCATTGTCGATGACATAGTGGGCTTCTTTCCGTGTCCAGCGTGGGACTGTGGTGGTGTGGGATCAGGCTTTGCCGCTGGAATTTTGTGTGTGGCTGGCATCGAGGCACAAACCCCCTCCCCCGCAGCGCACAGTGAGGCAGGCTGCTGGTTCTGTGGGGTCAGGTTGCCCTGCTGGGGGCCGTTCTGAGTGTGGTCGTGTTTCCCATGGCCTTTCTCCATTGGCTTCTGTGGTGCTGCGCTGGTGGTGGCCCAAGTTACATTATCTCCACCGCTACAGCTCCTGAACTGGTTGTTTTACTTTCCTGGTTTGAGTCCACCCATTGCCGTTATCTTCTTTAACTTTAGGTTTAATTAGTTGCGATTAAATCCTTTATTTGTTTTTGTGTATTATATTTTTTGTGTAATATATTTCAATTGTGTTCTGTTAATATTGTTCATTTTGTTTGATTCCTTATTTGATCATGTGCCTGTTTTTAAGTATTCTTTTCTTTTGTGGACAGGTGCTGTGGGCCCAAGGTGGAGACCCACTCCTGGTGGTGGGTTTTTCCTCACAGATCTGCGTGTGTGTGGTGTCACAGGTGTTTAGGTTCTTCCTCCATGATTTTGAGTTTGGGCCGCCACGGTAAGTCCCAGCTCTGTTCCCCTTTAGTGCCACCGACAGGTCAAAGTAAGAATATGATCCACAGCGGATCTTTTATAATGTTATTACAATAAAGAATTATTTTATTTTTCTTTACCTCCTCTCTTGCCCTGTTGTAATTTCGAGCGTGTCCTGATTTAAGCTAAACTATTTCCTGGGGCGAAATCCCCCAGGTGGCGTTGTTGGTAACACTAATCAAAATTAGTGTTTCCATCTCCCTTGCTCCTCTTGCCACATAGGTAACATGTTAGCCTGTTCTGGGTAGCATGTTAGCTCCCCCCTCTACATCCTCAATCATTGGTGAAAGGTGAAGTCTATGGAGTCACATTGATGCCAAAATTGATGCGCGGAAAAACGTACTCCGGCGCATAAAGACCACTCGCGCCACGATGTCTGATTTTACACTTTCCTGCGCGTGCGCGTTCAGTCAATGCGCGCCCCCGGTGCCTGATAAAAGCTCGCTGCTCAGACATTCCTTACGCGCGCGGGAGCTACCTGATCTTTCTCCGCCCCCTCTTTCGGATTGGTCACTTGCAACGCCTACTGTCTCCAGGTTAGAGCCAATCCGAGGCAGAGTGACGGGTCCACATAGCCGCAGTTTTGGATGAACACATCAAATAAACGTTTAATTATGCAAATGTCATGTTTTAAATGTTACTTTTATTATTCATTCATAGTTGTCATTTGTGTCAATTACTGTAGAATGAATGCAGCAACGTGGAACTATTCTGCTGTTGTCTGGTCAAGAATCGACCAACTTGAGCAGTATGACTACTTAAAGTCAGGACTGCAGGATTATGTGGGTCAAATTCTTGATGTAATTGAAAATTAAAAATTTATCAGGAAATAAATATGTTCAGTTTGACAAAGAATGTGGATGTGCAAAAGTGCAGTTCTCCTTAGCATTCAAAGAAGTACACACCAATCTTGTTGGAACTGGAACTCATTTATTTCTAGAAAAATCAATAGAGGCGCTGAGGTTTGCCCATGGTACTCTTAATGTAAAGGGCCCGCACGTTCTGCCAGTTCTTCTTGAGAAGCGACACCAGGAAGTTGACGGCCAGGTGGATGTTGTACACCAGCTCGTCCTCAGTCATCTTCACGTGTCCGACGGCTACAGCCAGACAGAGCACCTGAACACAAAGTAGGGCTGAGTGTGGACAAGTACAGCTGGGAGGAACCAGCAGCGACAGCACAACTTACCTTCTTCATCTGGAATTTGATGGTGGATTTCACCTCATCCACTTTGGTGTTCAGGTTTTCGTTATGGGTGAGCAGCGAGGGGAACTTGCCGGCCTTGTTCAGACCAGGTCCCAAAATACGAGGAATCTGCTTAATCAGGGATTCCGAGGCCAGGAACGCATCATACTTTTTGGCTAGAAAGGAAGCAATCATTAAACATCCTGACAAATCATATGCAGAGGTACGAGAAATCTCCTTACCGAGCTTCTTCACCAGTTTCTTGTTTTTGTTGAGCTTTTTTAGGGCATCAACATCCATGTGTGGCAGGGAGGCGGCCTTGGCCTCGTCACAATGCTGCTGGTCTCCCAGGACACAGACTGAGAACTTCGGCCTAGGGAGAGTCTTCAGCCTGAGAAAAGCAAACAGTTGTAAAACTCCTCGTCAGCCGTTTCCTCCGTTTTAGAGAAAACGCAACCATACCACCACAGTGGCAGACGTCCAGTTGACTTCATTCATAACAGACTGAACATTGGTCGACCTGAGGTCATGAACCTTTGACAGCTCACTCTCTCAAAGCCTCCCCTCATGTTTTAAGACCCAGGGTAGGGGTCCGCCTGCCTGGCCTCCACCAGCTGGGGCTGGGTCAGCTCAGCCAGACTACCCAGAGTACTTCTCCATGGCTGCCCCTTGCCTGTCTGAGCCGCACTATGACTTCATTAAAGGGGACCAGTCATGCTTTCCACTTTTCTGACCTATACATGTGGTTAGAATGTTGGAGCAGTAAGTAGCTGTTTGTGTAAATCACGGAGCAAAAGTGCTAGCATACAGGGAGCGAGGTTGCTAATAGCAACATGAGATGTTACCGATGCTTTAGAAAACCAAATGCTAATGCTAATGCGACTTACCTTCAAGTCTCTACTTCCGGTTCGGATCCAACACGTGGCTGTATTAGGGATGGGCATTTGACAAACTTTTTGATCGATAATCATGACAATCAATTATCGATTTAATCATTAAGAAATGTCTGATAGACTAGATACACTTCTCCGTGCACGCTTTGTTCCTACCGTCAGATACTGCGGCAGGGCAGAAGTCAGCTCGCAGGCGGTTTTCGCCCCCCGCTGGTGGGATATTTTACTACCGCCACAGTGAAGTTGATTACATTGCTTTCTCCACACACTACATGAACGCTATTTAACTGTCAAAAAAACAGAAAAATCAGGATCGACAAAATTCTTAATGATCAATTATCGATCATGGGTTAATCGTGCTCTTCCCCAGGCTGTATGTCAAAAGCCAACATTTATCATCAACTCCTATACCGGTGACAGCTCATGGATGTCCTTTTAAGTACTAATGAATGTGACCAACCACAGCAAAGTAGGCGTGCTGTGGGTGGAATACATTAAACAGTTTATGGGAACCATGAAATCCAAGGAAATACAGCGGAATAGGTTCAGATTTTGGAAAAACTAGAACACTTTCTGTGCCGATTATAGTGTGTATCTTGACACCACAACTCTACAAAGAATGAGCACAATAGGTCCCCTTTAAGTAAATTGTCTACTCCTAATGTCAACATTCAGACAGGTCTGGAAGCAAGCAAGGAAAAGGTTGGGTGAGACCAACCTGACTGTGCCGGAGAAACGCTTGTCCTTCTGGGGATCATAATTTTTCAGGCTGATCTGCAGCTCCACCGTCTCCACAAACCTTCACATTAATGTAATAAAAATTAGCACTGCAGCACAATTCCTTAACACCATAAAACATGATGGAAACTTACTTCCTCTTCTTGGTCACGGACCCCTGCAAGACCTCCTTGACAGCCTCGTACAACGTGTCTCTGGAAACCTTGCTGCAATGGACATGTTCAAGTATGGCTACCGGTTACTGGGATGACAGCTACAACTCACACGTTACAGGATAACAATTGTACACAGGTCAAAATGACATAAAGTGCATTAATATGGCATATAATATAATGTTTACCAACTACTAAGTACTTTATATAGAAAAGCGTCAGCTTTAATGAGTCGGGCGACAACGGATGGCTTACGATTTTAAGAATCTGTAAAACAAGCAACACGGGCACCTGAGAAGCCACCGGTAGGAAAAGTGCTGCAAGTGGTTAAAATGGCTGCCTTATAGAGCCGTTGCTGTTAAAGATAGATAACCAAAGGGAATGAAAGCACAATGCCGAGTGGGATATGCTTTTAAAAGGACATTTATCGCAAACATCCACTGTACCTCATGACGGTAGCTTCGCAACCTCGTCTCGCTACGTAGAAAGGAAATGCTAAGGGAAGTGACGTTGAAATAGAGCCCATATGTTACGTCATCATAAAGCGTCGGCAACGGTTTTTTAAATAAAATCTTATCTTTTTTCCAAAGTGAATTAAAAATCCGTTATTTTAGCAACTTTTGTTTTATATTGACAAGACATCACGTCACCATTCTTTTACATCAAGTACAGTAACATGTATCGAAGTGTATAAGATTTATATGGTCCACGTGACGGGTTGCTGCAGGACCTAGAGTAGTTGGTAAGCAGGTCAACTCCCGACACCTGGGCCCGGGTGACACCTTGGGAGCCTAAAAACCTCGACCTGAGGACACATGAGGGGAGAGACCGACGGATAGAGCTTAGCTGTAGTTGTAGTCTGCGTTGAGTGATTTGTGGCAATAAATGTTGGCATTGTTTGGTCAAGCCCGGTCTCCCCCCTTTGTTGTTGTCGCTGCCTAAGAGCCAGGTCGTGACGTATGGAGAAGACTTAAGTAATAACCTTTTGAGGTCTACCCTGTTTGCTTCTTGTTATTTTTGTTTCTATTCTAAACTGTTGGATTTTTAGTTACTGCATATATAAAATCGGGTGCGCTAGTCATATGCGCGGTTATTATTTTAACGACTGGAGGGTGCCCAGTTCCTGATCCATTGAAGGATGTCCGATCAGAACAAACCAACTGTCAACTTTCTTAACTGCCTTTTATTCAATTCCACAGGATCAACACACGGGCCGAGTGGCGAGCATGGAGGCCAGGGGCAGGAGATGGGAAGACTTGGGTTGGATTCTCCGCTTGGACATCTGTGTGGAGTTTGCATGTTCTCCCTGTGCATGCGTGGCTCTCTCCGGGTACTCGGTTTCCTCCCACATTCCAAAAACATGCTAGCTTTATTGGCCACTCCAAATTATCCATAGGTATGAATGTGAGTGTGAATGGTTGTTTGTCTATATGTGCTCTGTGATTGGCTGGCCACCAGTCCAGGGTGTACCCCGCTTCTCACCCGAAGACAGCTGGGATAGGCTCCAGCATACCACCACCCTAGTGAGGATAAGCGGCATAAAAAAGGGCAGATGGCGGATCAACACAGACTGTGCTTTTATCTGGCTTATACTGCCAGTTAGCGGTAAAACAGGTGAACGCCGACATGACCTACTTGCACTTCTCCAATTAAAGGTGCAGCTACTCTATGTCTGCATATTACGGACGTCCAGCATAGTAAGAATTACCCAAATAAATGAAGGCACTCCCAAATATAACATCTAGCCATGTCTACAGCCTATAGTGAAATGGAAACATGCCTAGTTGCACACAACAAATAGTCCACCAAATGTTTGTCCTTGGTCAGAGGCACCACTGGTGCCATGGAGCTCAGAAGCCGGACGTGAGGAGGTCGTGTTGACAAACTGCAGACAACCTCGGAACAACATCAGTAGTAGAAATGTGGTCATTACACGTTTTTTGTGGGACGACCTTGGTGCAGACATCGGTGAGCTCTGTGGTCCTCTCCACCTCCGTGGATGTTCCGTGTGTCCGATATTAACACCCCTTTCCTGCTTCTGGCTTCAGAAACAGTCTGGCGGATATTGGCCTACAGCCACGCCCATAAGGAAGCCCCTCCTCTGTGACATCACAAAAGAACAGTTTTACCACGCCCTTTGAAGCCGAGCGTTTTGAGCCATCCAGAACTTCTTTCACTTCCAAATCCCCAAACCTCATTATCTGAAACTCTGGCATGGTTTAACACCACAATACAACATTCTAACTCAGAAACGTGGAAAGAGCCTTCAACCAAACGTAATATCATCATGTCTGAGCTGCACATCGACCTGTGAACCAAAGAGAGTATTTATATATATATTTATAGCTGTCCACATATTTAGGGGATTCTTTTCAATGCTGCTTGGAGAGACTTTTTTAGAAAGGTCCCATGGATCATCAGGCATCCAGATAAGTCCTTTTTGTTTGAAGCATTCATCTAAAAACAAATGAGATCATAATAGACACTAGTGGAAGTCAAACAACAAAGAGTCAGCAACCATGTAGAGCAACTAAAACACTTACAGTGCTGCCATATTTTGTGAGGATAGTCAACAACAATTTGGCAAAGTTCACAGACTTTGTGAAGCGAGGACCCTGGCGAACCAGCTGAGCAGTCAACTGGGTGAACAGTTCCTCATTCATATCGGGCTGCAAAACAAAGGCGGTAGGGTCAGTGAAGAGGACTATTATGATTATGGGATCCATTTGCTAACCTCGGAGTCCAGCAAGCTGTGTATAACAGAGAGCACCGGCTCGCTCCATGACATTCTGAGTGTCATTCTGGAAGGACAATTAGGTACAAATCAGCAATCATTTTTCATATGATGTATATTTAATCATTACAAGGAATTTAAAGGTCCCGCATTATACTATTTTACGTTAGTCTTAGTGTTCACAACAGTGCAACTGAAGAGTATTTCCCCAATTAGTAAGAACTACTGGTAACACGCCATTAGCTTTAATAATAATGAGCTGTTTTTGACCCCCTGTCTCTGACAGAGTATTATGGACTCCACCCCCTTTTTACATATCCACTATGGCTTGTCCAATGTATACTACTTACGACATATGCAGTCTAACCGGCGAACACAAATGCCAGCAGCCCGAGCGTAACTTCAATTATTTTCTCAATGATATTCTATTTGAATTGTAACTATTTTCTGTCATGCAGGAATCATTTTGAAGTACTAACTGCAGAATGTATAAACATACATTATACATTATAACAGTTACTGAGGAACATGTATAAACAAAGTGATGAAACTCACCCCCCAACCCTGATGACTGACGGATAGTTGTTAGAGCAGCAGGATTTATATGTTTATGTTCAGATGTGTAGAAAATGCATACACATCTAGGGCTCATCTAGCTTGGCGTCATGAAAGCAGTCAACTTCAAAAGTGACTGCTGAAGACCTCGTCTCATAAGGTGGGCAATTTTCCCATTTGGTGGCTACAGGCAGGCTGCAGGGACACCTTTTACTGCTACGTCATTAAAAGGTGTATTTAGCATAACAGGGGACCTTCAAATGTTTGTCTCACTGGAGCACTAGAAGTGTGTAGTGGGAATGGAGGCAGCCCTCTATCAGCTTCTTCAGGAGCTCAGCCTGTGCACCCCCTACACAGACAATGGCAATTCAAACCATGCTTCAACTATTAGGTGAACTGTGTACATTGTGATGTTACCAAATGACCTTTTCCTCACCTAAACTCTCCACCGCCAGAACGGGTTCAATCAAGGCGTGGCACATTGATCTGGTGTAGCGGCTGCAGAGTGACATGACAACGGTCAGCAGAGATCTGGAGGCCGGCTCCGAGAGGGACAGGACCTGCTCACGGAGATGACGTCTTACCGGGACAGCCTGACACTGCTGCACATGTGTGTATGTGCAAGGGGACACTAAGCATGTACCTTCTGCAGCAGGAGACTCTTGATGAGTGCTGCCGCTGTGCTGAAGCTGAGGTCAGGCGAGAGAGCTAGTATGCTTCTGCAAACTTTAGGCAGAGTCTGCTCTGCCAGGTCAGACAAACCCAGCGTGGAACACAGCATCGGCACCTTTCACACAAGAGAAGATGCCGACTTAGTGGCCTTTTCGCTCCCTGATGAATGACTTGACATCCAACTGAGTATGCCTTTCTATACACCATCACAGAACATACTTGTTTGGTGTCACAGTTATTCAACAGTTGAAACGCCTCCGTAGAGCTCTGGTCCCACTGTAAATGGCAGATAGCCACAACAATAATAAGCGGGCAGTAGAACAGGAAAACCAACATTTCTTGTTTTCTTACCTCTGTCTGGCCATCCAGTAATTCCTTTATTTGGACAGCAGACACCTGAGGAAGGACATCCAATAGATTATGTTTCATGTGATCTCATGGCTAAAAATATAGCAGGCTTATCTTTACCTTGATATGTTCAGGCAGAAAATCATGACTGCTTTCCTGCGCTGGCACCTCACTTGGAGCACCCCCCTTCAGAAACAAGCATTACAGAGTTAGTGGTGACCCTTGTAAGTTCTATCCATAGAATACTAAGGTACACAGAAATACAATAGTTACTGAAGAAAACATGAACAACTCATGAGGAAGTCACCACTCAAGCCAGGTTTTTAAGCACCGGTAATACTTTGTACACATTTGAAGTTGTATGTAGGAAGAATGGATATATTGTGGTGGACACTAGGGGGCAGGTCTCTCACCCAGTCGGCAGGCGGGTTGGGGGCGTGCTCTGATACCTGTCTTTTGGCGCGTAAATGTTAGCGCTATATAAGATGTTCCATCTTTGTGATAGTGTGGTTTTTGAGCCGTTAAAAAATAAAGCTCTGCACAAGACAAACATTGAGTCTTTCCTGCAACAGTCACAATATATGCTATATAGATACAGATATAGATTATTATTGATGCACACAATTAGCCTGAAACAATTTTAAATGTTTCACTGAGGTTTACTGTGATAAGCAAGGCACTTTATGTCTGATCAGATACGCTTTGTTTCTTATCAGGAGAATCAACGTCAGCCCGTAAAATGTGTAGTCACCTAACCACGGTTTGTCACATGTAAGTCTACCTAGGAATGTATGTGACCATGTGTCCGTATGATTCAACTTTCTAGGTAGTTTGGAGCTTCATTTGGTGAATATGTGGATGGCTACATCAATCATCATCACAATGTAGGTGTTTAAGTGTCACTTATCAATGTTGGTCCCTTCGTATTAGAATACTTGCGTGCTTCGTAAATGAAGTACAATTTAAATGTTGGCAGTCACATAAAACACAAATGGATCACCTCTAGTAGTTTTAATAGTTCATCATTATTCATTCATTCATTTTCTACCGCTTATCCTCACGAGGGTCGCGGGGGTGCTGGAGCCTATCCCAGCTGACTTCGGGCGAGAGGCGGGGTACACCCTGGACTGGTGGCCAGCCAATCACAGGGCAGTTCATCATTATTTTAACTAGATATATTATTGAACTATTAAGTTCCCATATATCTGTAGTACCCTAAAACAGGCTTGTTTCAAATAGTACAAAATATTGTACTTTTGTCCTAATAGTCACAAGGTACTATTGGACTAAGTCAGTGAACAAAAGGAGACTTGATATTTTAAACTTGAAATGACTTGAAATGCTCTCAATAACTTAGCCATGAACAGTCTTGCAATCTTCCTGGTTCATGTCCTGCTCGTTGTTGACAAACGTGACATAAGTTCATAAATAAGTCATGCAAATCTGTCGTTTAAAAGAATTGCAGATGCAGCAGCGGTGGCACAACACAGCTTGGGCACATGCATTTAGAGTAGTTACTGAGGAACTCCTGAGTACAGCAGTTACTGAGGAACTAAGGCACATACATTTAGAGTAGTTACAGAGGAACTCATGAGTAGAGTAATTAACGAGGAACTGGGACACATACATTTAGAGTAGTTACCGAGGAACTGGGACACATACATTTAGAGTAGTTACCGAGGAACTAAGCCACATTTAGAGTAGTCACGGAGGAACTCATGAGTAGAGTAGTTACCGAGGAACTAAGGTAT
Source organism: Doryrhamphus excisus (assembly GCF_030265055.1). Lineage (NCBI taxonomy): Eukaryota > Metazoa > Chordata > Actinopteri > Syngnathiformes > Syngnathidae > Doryrhamphus > Doryrhamphus excisus. The sequence continues at coordinate 18,685,572 of NC_080475.1, read as the reverse complement.
ATACGTTTACAGTAGTTACTGTGGAACTAATGAGTAGAGTAGTTACTGGGGAACTAAGGCATGTACAATTAGAGTGGTTACTGAGGAAGTAAGGCCCATACATTTAGAGTAGTTATTGAGGAACTTATTAGTATAGTAATTACGGAGAAACTGATGTATATACATTTAGAGTGGTTACTTAGGGACTAAAGTATATACATTTAGAGTAGTTACTTAGGAACTCGTGAGTAGAGTTGCTGCCAACAAGCTCATGCGTAGAGTAGTTACTGAGGAAGTAAGCACGCACATTTAGAGTAGTTACTGGGGAAGTAAGGTGCATACATTTAGGGTAGTTACTGAGGAAGTCATGAGTAGAGTAGTTACTGAGGAACAAAGGCACATACATTTAGAGTAGTTACTGAGGAAGTCCTGAAGACCTAGTCATTAGCGGTAGGTTCATTCCTCACCTTATTGTAAAGTGACACTCGCAGAAAGAAAGACACCAGCAGACATGAAACCATGTACCTTCCTGTGATCGGGTAGAGGGTGAGTGTTTTCCTGTGCTCCTGCCTGCGTATCCAATTCCTCCAGCATCACCTCACTCGCTGCTTTTTCTCCTTCATGCACCCCGCTACCGTCATCCATCCGTACTCGCTTGCTTTGTTGCCTGTCCTCATCTGAATCCAGAATATCCAAGTCACCCTTCCTTTTCCTTTGTGTTCCAAAGTCCGACAACCAAGGTGCAGCCTGAGACTCCTCGGTTTGAATACTGAAGCATTCAGCCCACCCTGCGGTCTCGCCATCTAATCGCCGTGACAGCTCCTCCAGTCTGCGGTGGCACGCTTGTGTGTACAAGTGCTCTTCGCAGGGGCAGCCTAGATTTCTCTCCAGTTGTCTCGTCAATGCAGTGACCCAAGAACCAGGACTGTCATCCTGACTGAGGCGCTGAAGTAGACGGAGGACACTGGCTTTGGGAACGCATGAGTGGATCAGGTGGATGACTGTCAGCAGGTTTTGTTTCCACAATGCAGGGAACAGGTACACCAGGGCTTCTCTAGAATGTGTGAGAGAAGGAATGGCACAATAAAGCAATGTAGGACTTTTTCACCTGAAGGTGACAAAGGTAACGACTAACTATTAACTCCAGTCAGAAATATTGTGGCAAATATGTGTGGCATGGACTTTGGACATTCTTTCCACTTCCAATACTGGCCCCAAAAATGCGAACTGGGACATAGTTGCAACAAGTTTAATAACTGTAAAAGTCTGTAACCATGGGCGTCCACATACTGAAAAATAAAAAATGTGCAAGGACGGGACAAGAAGAGCTATGACCATATACTGGGATCTACTAATTTAATTACTATGGTACACTCTTCTGCACTTCTGGGTGTATGCTAGCCGTCCCGCCACTATACTAAACAAATTATTCATAAGAGGCTACAAATTAAAAATGATGTGAAAAATATGGTCTCAAGTTTCTATGGGCTGTGGGAGCCATTTATACTTTTTATAATAACATTGTTATACTGATGCTAACCAATAATAAATAAAATACTTCTTAACATCAATGCTTTTTGATAAAAAAGCTATTTGATAAAAGGAGGGAAGTTTACTTCTTGACCTCATAGTGATCGAGGGGTGAGCATTGGTGTCTGACAATTTTGGCATTGGCTCTGACCACCCACACTGCAGTAGAAAGTTGATTAATGAATTAGAATGCGTAAGAAAGTTTTATTTTTGGAATGTTATTTTATGCTATTACAGAATGCTATTTCTGTAATGTTTTACTTCACAAAGTCAGCCAAGAATGTTTTTATCATGTTAAAAAGATGTCTGAGCCATCAAAAGAGCCACATCCGGATCCCGAGCCATAGGTTGCCCACCCCTGCTCTATGGTATTAGACGCAATCCGTTCTGTTATGTCAGCTTGCATTGCTGTCATGTAGTAGTTTTGGGCTTGTTGTGTTTTACCTTGTATTAGCTCAGACTTGGCAACTCAATTCCGAGAAATGACAATTTCAATGCAATTGCTGCTTTAACACTTATTTTAACCCAAAGTCCTGATTCTCTCAATACAAGCAGCAAAAGGACCGAGAGGACTCCAAATTCTGGTTTATAAATCACCCTTGAGCCAAACGACTTACGTGGTCAGAGGCGGGTCATCCTTCCCGTGCCAGATGACTTCGTCCCGACAAAGCGTTGCTAGCAAGTTGGGCCAAGACAACTCGGGGAGAGTCCGCTGCTGCCTCCGGAAGACATCCAGCCATCCTGCCGTGCTAGCACCGCTATCTCCACACAGCAACGACCGGACCAACAACTTTGACTGCTCGTCAAAGCGACTCAAAGAATGTTCAGTGTTCATTTTGAGCAAGAGAACCAGTATTAAAGTTAATATCGCAACACGCTTCACGTTGGTTTTCTTCTTCGTATGTGGGATTAAGTGCACTCCACCCCCACCTAGTGGTCAGTAGCGGTAATCTAGATTCCAACGTTGATAATATGGATTGATACCAATGCAAAAAGATCCCGACTTGGATTTAGTTGGTTTCCTGTCCAACTGCAGATGCCGTGTGCTATTTGAACAATCTATTTAAAATCATTTACATTTGTTGTGGAGATCGTTTTGTAGGCTTGGTTTGATATTAAGTATTTTATATTAACCTACAAACTCTGACGAAATGTACTGAATTTTAACAGATCAATTAAAAAAACAAAACACAAAAAAGGTCATAATTCAGATTTAGTCTGAGGCGTCCAACTAAAAAGCATCGGTATAGATATACAGTGCGGTGCTGTCCCTGTATTTTACTTGGTATGGAACTGCTAACGGTATGGGGTATCACGCACCACTAGTGGTCAGTCACCCTACAAGTAAAATCAGCATGACGCGTTTTGAGATAAAAATGTGAAGGTTTATTTTCAGTGTACAAAATGTTTTCAAAGAAATAAAAAAAAAACTAACATGTCAAGGTTACGCCAAGCTGTCATGAGGAAATCAAGGCAGGAAATGCCAACAGACATCAACCATAATGGGGCACTTTTTTAATCTTTAGACAATTAAGACCATTCACACACACACATACACACACACACACAGCCCTTTAAAATACCCATTTAACTAATACACTCAAATCCAACAATTGTTATGGAAGAAAATGTACAATCTTTGTCAATGTTTGAATCACTACGGCTGCAGGAAGGCTGATAAAGTGGAACTATTTTTTAAAAAACAACCAGAGGCCGTAGTGGAAACAATCCTAGAACGATTCGGTCCAGACAGCTTACATAATTCATTTTCAACAGTCCACTACAGCAGGTCAGCGAAATCACCTGCAATAGTTTGGTCTCACATAAAGTCGTATGGTACATGGCTAACACCCTTGCCTACGCCATCATGGAACCAAAGCTGTAGTGACTCTTCATTCTGGCCTCGTCCGGTGGTGCAAACACAGAAAAGGAAACCATCAGAAGCCGTACTCTGCAAGGTAAAAGGGAATGTCAAATTCACTGTCACTGTCGTCATTGTCGTCTTCAGCACCAAGAAGCGTCATGGCTATGAAGAAATTCAGCAGGTCCACGCTATCGTAGTCATCGTCGTCGTCATCATCATCTTCATCATCATCGGTGTTGTACTAACAAGCAAAATACACGTTACTTAGTGTTCACCAAAGCAGTCAGGTTGGGGGTGTAATATGTACCAGAAACGAGCCACGCCGTGCAGATTTGTCATGGCGGTACAGGCACTCAGTCTTAAAGGGGCAGCATTTGTATCGTGCATAGTAACTGCAGCTTTGTTTACTAGGAAAGTGAAAAGACAAGAGAATGTTAAATGGCATTTGTCGCATCACAGAGTCATTGGTTGCGGTTCAGCATGTGTAGTACACACAGTATTTTACATATTATTTTATATTTACATATTCGATACATTTGTGTTGCGGTTTGGTAATTTGATTGAATTTTACTGATATTGCCAACATTTAGTGCTGCACACACAGTCCCATACGACACCAAAAGACAGCATGTTATGATCAAAGTAAATGTATTTGATTCCATGTGGTGCATTCTTAGCAGCTGAGTAAATGTTACTAATAGACGGCCATTTTGTTAGACAAAGTTTATGAAACAATTCATGCTCCATTTTGGACAGCATATCAATATAAATGTATTCCAAATGAGTTACTGGGAGGGGGGGGGGGGGGTAAAATTCTGGACTAAATTCTTTCCCCACAACTCAACAGGGAATAGAATATGGCTGGGGTCGCTCTTGCTCCTCCTGGCCCCCAAAAATTATTTTCACCTGAAAGATTTCCTGGGAGCCATATCCAACAACCGTAAAAGCGAAGCAGAGCTGTGGGGAGGGCAGCCTGACAGCGTATATGGCCAACAGCGTATGCCCATATAGAAAAAAACCCTCTAAAACAGAACGTTCAGAACCATCGAATTTCACATCTCACTCCCAGAATACAACATTCATTGTAAACCATGCCAAAGGTTCAGATCATGAGGTTTGCACATTTAGAAGTTTGGGATGTCTCAAAAGGGCGTGGCAAAACTGTTCCTTTTGATGTCACAAAGGGGCGGACGCTCTTATACATCAACTCTCTACCCTCCCCAAGCTGTGCTCCTCTGTTTACTTGCTAGCAATGCCTTGAAATGGAAAGCCACATTTGTATCCAATTCCTAAAGACGCCACCATCAGACACAAGTGGTTGGAGTTCCTGATTCCCTACCAGCAAAAGAAATACATTTTAAATATGTCCAGGGCATTTCACACTGGACATGGACCACTATGCAGCTGGACTAGCCCACGCACTTATTGAAGCCCTACGCCTTTCCAACGTTACTTGGTGTTCTGGAAGAGTCAGAAGGAAGCAGTAGGTGACAGTTTATCAGGGTGCTAACTGTTTCTGTTGATTTAGGGTAAGTCATGGAACAAAAGCACTTGTAGCATTATAGCATAGAGGAAGTTGCTAATAGCTCTACCCGAGTCCCCCCCCGCAACAGACATTACACGTCACCAACGCTGTAGAAAACCTAACCCTAAAATGCTAAAGCTACTTACCATTGAGACATCTTCAAGTAACCTCTGTTCTTGAGAAACCTCAGTCTGTGCAGTCTGTACTTTCTGATCCAATACTTATGGCTGTATGTTAAAAAACACTTACAAAAGATAAATCCCCATTTATCATCAACTCCTATACAGTTGGCAGCACAAACCGGAAGTCTTTCTGTACACTAGCAGCATGAGCACCCAAAGCAGAGTGGGCGTGCCTAGAGGCGGGCTGTGGGTGGAATAAATTAAATACAGACATTTTCCGCGAGGATGACCAATAGGTGCAGACTGTAGAAGAACTAGAACACTCGGTGCTGCTTATGGTGTGGAGCTGCTCTGTAGAAGTCTACTACTCAACACCAAGGGCTGAAAAATCAAAATAATAGGTCCCCTTTAAATTACAAGCTCACCAATGTCTGGAGTTGCTAATAGCCTTTTTCTTAAACACATGTAGTCCTGTACAAAACTACCGGAGATCTCCAAAGGGCTTATTCATTCATCAACTCCTATACTGACAAAATTAAAAAGTGGGCTTCATCTTTGGAGTGTGACCAATCACAGCAGAGTGGGTGTGCCTCGGGGGTGGAATAAATTAGACAGTTCTGAAAATCCAACAAAATACAACAGGAATAGGTGCAAATCTTAAGATCTGAAAGATCTCACTTCTACTTACATCTGAAAAGCCCTGTTTGTTAGTGTGTAGTGGCTCTACAGGAGTCAACTACTCTAATAAAAGGGTCGAAAATGAGCCTGAGAGGTCTACTTTAAAGGCGAACTGCACTTTTGGAATTTTGACCATCATTCCCAATCCTTATGTGAAACATGAACACATTTTACCCTTTCCTGTGCATTCTAACACAATTAGCTTATGATGCAGTCATTGGGATACACTGACTATGAAAAAAAAAACAAAAAAATAAATAAACCTCTACCAAGGTTGCATGGTTAGATATCGATGCTGTGATCATGCATCAACACGTACACTGATGATAAATAGTTGCAGTATCTTGCCCTATTTGGATGAAATGCTTTCCTCTGTGCATTGATACGAACACAACACCTCACTGACCGCTCGTCTCTGTTCCATTCACAGACGGAAGAGTGCATAGCTAGCTCTCCATTTGGCTACCAAGACTCAACAAGATGCTGGTTTGCAGTCAGCATTTTTTCCCTGAGGACTAGAGCACACTTCTTGTGCTGAAAGACACAGCCATTCCAAGAAGAACGGACATCGTAATTGTTGTCGCTGTTAACAGAACTAGCATGATGACTGTATCAATGCACCAAGAAAATAAAAGGCAGTGTTTTAAATTATCCAAATAGGGCAAGATACTGCAACTATTCCATGTTATCATTAGTGTACATGTTAATGCATGATCACAGCATGGATATCAAACCATGAAACATTGGTAGAGGTTCATAGTCAAAATAGGTGTATCCATAATGCACAGAAAATGGGAAAATGTGTTCATGTTTCACATCTTAATATAGCCTGTGAGAAACATTGCAAAAACTAAAAACAGTCTTAGATTGCAAGCAGACAGTTTTCTGTGTTCTAGCAGAGTTAGTGGGGTGAGGCCCCCACACCCCCACTCTTTTAGCAAAGTAGGTGAGGGGAGGTTCATTGTGCAACATATTGAAAACCCCTGCTCTATAGATCCCAACCCTGGACCACAACAGCCAAGTCGCTACATTAGAGCCCAAATGTCCCAGCTTACCTGAATTTCTCTTTGAAGTCAGCGATGAGACGTTCCTTGGCTTGACCTTCAACCCAGTATTTGTTGGGCACATAGAAAGCTGATCTCACCCGGCACTGAGGACAGGTCCTGAGGCAGACAACACAAATGTGTCATAGCCTCGGGGGGGTTAAACGTGTACAGATATGGAGACTTACTTCACAACATCTGGGCCAAGGTCCTTTGTTTTCCTCCAGGTCATGATACATTGCAGACAGAAGGCATGGCTGCAGTTGGGCAAGATACCAAACATCTGGTTTCTGGGATCCACCTTTTCATACACCTTGTCCATGCAAATGCCACAGGTGACCTCTTGACTCTTGAGGAAAGCCTCCGACGTCCTGCTGGAACTACAGGCCGCAACAGCACCCACATCTTCAGCGACATTGGTAGTGCTCTCCTGTCCAAGTGTCCAAAGACGTTAAACGTAATCCTTGGCCTGTTAGGTTAAACTTCAACTCAAAAAGAAGTACACACAAACCTCTTTGCCATCACGTGCAGATGACCATCCCGAGTTCTTCGGTGACCCTCGAGAAGGAGCATCTGTGTAAAGGTCAAAGGGGGAAGATGTGAAATGCTGATTTGCAAGTGTGCACTTTGACTAATGAAGGACAGCAAATACGTTGTGGATGCTCCCCAGCGGTAAAGTTCCCAGTGTTTGAAGTGCCATGTTCCCGCCTAGATGTCATCACAGACACCTCTGACGCCCTTCGGTCAGCTGGAGGTTGGACCATGGAGGAGACTGAAGACGAAGAGGAGGAAGATGAGGAGGATGATGATGAGAGGAAGACTGTTGATACAGCCCCTCTTCGACCGGCACCAGCCGCATGACCTTCAGGTTGAGGGACGTGGATGTACCTGGTGGAGACATGAATGAATCAAGTGCACGTCCCATCCTGTTATGGTAGACCCCACAAACATTGGTCATTACCTGCAGCGTTCACCATACCAGCATCCACCTTTCTGAAAGTACCGACATATCTGAGATGACGGCGTAGCGGGATATTCGTGTCGATAACTGCATCTTGAGCCATATCGGCATGAGCCATTCATGAAATATCTGTAGAAAGGAATCTTATGGGAAAGTGCGCTTCGCTTCCATGAAGACGATACTCAATTTAGCACAAATGTCGGCAAAAGTCACCTACATGGTCATTTCAAATCACAGCTAACAAAAAGGTGGTTACATAAAACCTTGCTCCGTAACGCACGTTGAAAGTACGAATTCAACACGTATCTAAAGGCTTTGACCAAATGACCAAGACCAAATGAGGTGACTTCATTGTAAAAAACAAAACAGTGGGCATGCATCAGTGGACATTCCCCGATCCACACAGAGAGCACTTCCTCCATCGTTCAAATCCAGGCTCCGCCCCTTAGCTGCGGCTACAAGTTAGCTATGCCTCTAGAAGGCAAAAGTTGAGAGTTTAAGACCGTCACTCGACATGTGCGTCGGAACAGATCTGTGGCAAACCAAACGTTGATGCTGGATAACACACACATAACACATAAACCGCTCATTATGTTCATTTCCTCGCAGACACTTAACCCCACATAACGCCATGTTGACAAACCTCGTCCCAACTTTTGGTTTCCGCTTAGAAACATAAATCATCGACAGCAATTGTGATGGTAGCTTATGATTAAGATGGTAGCTTATCATAGCGATGTTGCAAACTCACATAAACCGCCTTACCGCCGATAGTGCGATGACTTTCGCTTACCTACAGATACTCCCGCTACGGGCTGAGTGCTCCATGTCCGAATCCAGTCTGCGTGTGCGTGTGCTACTGCCGTGCAAGCCGCCCCGCTCCCCCCTCCGCCTATCTTAATAGTTGGCAGCCGGTCTCTATGGCCAATTAGCGTAGCGACGAGCCAATAGAAACGTGATGTCCACCTTTGAACGTCACCATTTGCAATCCACCCACATGACCTTTTATCTTTTAAAAATACTCTGGGACGTGCGATCGAAAAGCCTCATGACCAACAACAATGTCAACACTCTTTGTATCAAGAATAACCAAGGGGCTATAAAGAGTGGGTGGACGAGATATCATTTGTCTGCATATTTGAAGCCATTTGGTGAGCATGTACAGTATGACAAACAATCCACAGTATCAACTGTAGAGGGGAACGACCTCTGGTCCAGCATTGACTTTGGCTTTTGACAGGAACCTGCTTGGCCAGGTGATGAAAACAAGCATACTTGCGGTCATAGCTGTGGAACTGTCCGTTGATTCATTTCCAAGCTGTGGGTCTGCGTTCCAAGGGTGTCATCAGCAATGCGTAAGCTCAAATGATGGTTTTGTTCAAGCTTTATACACAGACCACTAGTACGAGGGGGTTGAAGTCTACCTAATGTATCTGTGGGTTGTGTCGTGTTCCTAGCACTGGTGGAACGTGTCTCCGCTGGAAGGTCCCTCTACAGAGCCCTCGGCACTCTAACCTCTTTACAAAGAGAATGAACTGCAAGTTGTTTTGTCTTTATTTCAGAGTCTTTTTTAGAATAGCGTATATATTCCTTTCCACGACAGCCACTCTTAAGTTGCAGGTTTAAACCATTGAAAGGAATTAAGGCAAGTGTGGAGATGAATGTGGGATATTGTCATACAATAGAGGTAGACTAAGATGAATGCGGCTGGATCACATGGATGAAGAAAAGAGGCTCAAAAGCAAATGAGAAACCAATGCAAAGTTAAAGGATAAATCAATGTACAAAAACTGGAGACTCTTAAGGCCAAGTCAGTTTGTGAAATACTGCTCTGGTTTCCCAAGTAAAAATTGGCATAATATGCCAAGCATGCCAACATGAAACTCCTCGCCAAGGGAAAAGCTGTTGGCATATTTGCTGGTGTATTTGGTGAACCAAATAGAAATAAGCCATACAGTCCAATACATAGACATGACGTAATCAGTCATGCTTTAAAAATATAGTCAACAATTACAATTAGGCATAATGTCAAACAGTAATTAAGAAAAAGAAACATAAAATGTCAGCTCGTGATCATTTGCATGTCTATCTAAAACAACTGTCCTTTGTACTTGAGAGCATCATGTATAGGATAACGTCTCCTCCACAGACAGAATGGGTGAAGCAGGTCGTTTTGGATGAGTGTGGATGGCTTTGAAATAAAATAACATAACTTCAATGTCCATGGACATGAACGGGATGTTATTGCACAGAGAGCTGCCATTAAGGGAGATCAAACAGTTGTGGCCTGTCAAGTTTCTGGCAAAGATAGAGGTCACTGATTGATGATGATGTAAACAAAAAGCAACCTGTGCATATTCAGCTTTGACCAAATAGACCTGTTGACATCCCAACTGATGACTCCTCGACAGCACCGCATATGTAACATGAAATGTTTCCTCTCCCGGTGAAGTGCTGAGCCGGGTGAGAGAGCAGCTCCCTTAAAAACACTGCTGTTGGCTCGGTTGGAAGAGGAGCTGCAGGAGGAAAATCTACCATTCTCACAATGATGTGGCCTTTGTGAAAGAGGGACTTGCAGCACATCCTTCCAGATGCTCATCACATGCACAAACGACACGTGGTGATGACGGCATTTGACTTGGCAACATCTGCGACCATGGAACAGTGTTTGTACAGAACACAGTGTATTGCATGTTATAAGTGTGTATGTATTCAGTCTGTAACAGTATTGCTAAAAGCAGCGGGTGCACCTAATACATGTCTTTGTAGATCTCCTGTAGAAGAGGGTGGAGCGAGGTCTCCGATTCAGTCTTTTTGATCTTTTGGACAAGCTGAGCATTCTCTGTAACAAGCTGCCGCAGGTCAGCCATCTTCTGCAGCAGCTTGGGGAAGAGGTAGACGGAGTCAGAGTGGTTTGCTTGCAGGTGGAGGTCCAAGGCCTGGAGGATGTTGTCCTGACTCTGCTCCACCTGTTTCACATTCATCAAGCCGGGCCGATCTGAAGAGACATGAGTCAAAATTGAAAAGTCAAAATGGTCAAACTAATATTTGAGATGAGGAGTGGCTTCTCCCTCACCTCCACAGAGGATAATGGCAGCAACAAAAAGGGCCAGGTCACTGTCATCCAGTTCCAAAGCGTTAAACTTGACAGCAAACTCAAACTTGGGTTCCATGATCTCATTAAAAGGCTTTCTTAAGCTGCGCAGGAATTCCCTCGTCACAAAGCCTTTACCATTGGCCACCAAGAGTCCATCTTTGTTCATAAGAGATGGCAGCATGGCAAAAATAGCCTCGTGCACGCCATACTTCAGCAACGTCACCTACAGAGGAGCACACAGGAGTTAATGTCTTCCACAAGGTCTTCTAAGACAACCTGCACAGTTTAGTTGTGATCCATTCAATGTCCTGAGAATACAGTGACCTGCATGAATGCTTTTCCAAGGCCGTACAGCTGCATGAAGCAACATGAGATGAAGGCGACTCACCTGGTCGTTTAGGTAAAGGTCGACAAACCCTGGAATGCTCTTGGCAAACTCTGTGAGCTCTCGCACGGTCTCCACTGTGGTGCACTGGCAGCGGTAGAAGACATGGACTCCTATCTCCTTGGTCAGGGGAGCGCCTGGAAGTAACTGGCTCCAGACCAAACCACTTTCAGCCTTCCAGAGGGTGTCCACGTCATAGATCACAAATGGCTAATGGCAGGACAAGAGTGGGACTCTTCAGGTAACGGAGTACATGCATTATCTCACAAAGGACAGCACACCCCTCACATTTCAGCCACCATTGTTATAACAGTTTGTCTACTCAATTGGACGAGGGTTGGCAACACATGGCTCCGGAGCCGCATGCGTCTTATCAGCCTTGTTGCTCTCTTCGCCGAGTGTTGCGATTTTTTTTAACAATGAAATCGGGGAAATGTACATTTTCGTAAAGAATGTAAAATAACAGACTCAGCGCAAGTCTGTGAATGCATCTAGACTGTGTTCTGACGGCCGATTGGATGAGCAAGGTTGAGTCTGAGTTGAGTCTGAAACAAGTTACTGCAAAGTAACTGTAAAATAAAACAATGTAATTAACGAGAAGTGCGCGGTAGCTATGTGTCCGGAGCCTGTGATATGCTAATCCAAAAGGTGGTGCCTCCGGGAGGAACAGATAGTGTGCCACGGGAGCCAACGGTCCACTCACCGCTTGTGACTGCTATGAAGCGGGGCAGACCTCTCGGCAGCAAGCGCAGAACAACATGTGCTTTCACTTTTACGTTCTGTTACTAGTTGATTTTGATCAAATAAATCACCTAGTGGGTTTGGAAAGTTGCCAGATTTAAAAAGGAAATTGTCAAGTTGGCAACACACATAAGTTCATAAAAATATCAGAACATCTTCTCTCCAAAAATTACATTAATATAATTAATATTAAAGAATATTAAAGAATGCCTCTCTCCTGAGATATAAACTCTCTGGCCTTGCCCGAGCTCTGCTTCCCCCGCCCTCCCCCAAGCACTTCTACGCTGTTTACTTGCAAGCAATGCCTTTAAAGGGAATGCCACATGTGTTTCCAATTCCTAAAGACGCCACCACTCCAAGCCACTCCAAGTGGTTGGAGTTCCTGATTCCCTACCAGCAAAAGAAATGTATATTAATCTGCCAATGACATTTCACACTGGACTGTGAACATGGAGCACTATGCAGCTGGACTAGCCCACAAGCAAAAGTGCTTGTCTGTGTCATAGCATAGAGTAAGCGGGTTGCTAATAGCCTTTTCCCACCACAGTTAGTGTTTTTTCTACACGCTGGTAGTCCCGCAAAACACATGACCGATGCTAAATGCTGAAATGCTGACGCTACTTACTAGAGATGAGATAATGCATTTTTGCCAGATAAGAGTATATTTTGGCATTATTCATATTTGTGTTTAAGAAAACGCTCATTATTCACTCTTCACGCTCTGTGATTGGCCATCGCACACAACGACCCCCCTCTCCCGAGACGTGCTGCAGCCACAGGGAAGCTCAGCAGTGCTTCACAAGGGGCGATTGGGTTTAAAACAACACAGAGTTGGTCACAATGCCTCCAATTTAGTAGGTTTTCTTCAGCTCGTCTCTATTTTGGTTTACGTATATCTAAAGTTACTTGGTAAATGTGTTCCGTAACATACTGTGCAGCACTGTACAGACCTACATTGACTGGCCACAACATGGTACACAGCATTTGGTAGACGCACAAGGGCGGCATCAAGGATTCTGTATTTATGGCTGGCATAAATATTATTCTCCTCTCAATATGTTGCAGTATGCGCCTTGCACTCTTAAAAGTTGTTTCATAAAATACATGGTGTTTTAACAGGACACAATCGTGCATCAGTCACTGACTGTTTTTTTCATTTTTGTCTGCTTGTTTCAGTCAGACACATTATTATGTTTGCAAGCTCATATCCATCCATCTTCTATGCCACTTATCCTCACTAGTATGCTGGAGCCTATCCAAGCTGTCTTTGGGCGAAAGGCAGGGTACACCCTGGACTGGTGGCCAGCCAATCACAGGGCACATATAGACAAACCATTCCCACCCACATTCATACCTATGGACAATTTGGAGTAGCCAATTAACCTAGCATGTTTTTGGAATGTGGGAGGAAACTGGAGTACCCGGAGAAAACCCACGCATGCACGGGGAGAACATGCAAACTCCACATGGAGAATCGAACCCAGGTCTTCCTGATCTCCTGACTGTGTGGCCTACATGCTAACCAATCAACCACTGTGCGGTCAACATAGCTCATATATATGAAATAATTATAATATATAACAAATTCAAATAATAAAGTCTCAAGATCACACATACACATATAGCTGAATAATAAACAATACTTATCACATACTACAGTGTTAACTGGCCCTGTACCCTAGAAACCGCCCATGAATGATACGGGAAAAGGCCGAGATGATACTGTGTCAAAGCCCAGGGCAGTGATACTGATAAACTATAGAGTTTAACCATGAAACAACCAATCAGAGAACAGCGCACGAGCGTTTGTTTTGCTGCCGTCTGTGCTCTGTCAACATGTCAGCGGTTGACACTCCCGGCGAAAGACAAATAGAGAAAATAGCAAACAGAATATTAGAAATGGAACGTTTTATCACCATTAATGAGGAGGAAACTCTTGAAATGATCGAAAAAACTAAAAATGCAAATACAAGTCGGAAAACCAAGGGCGACTGCAACTGCAAGAACAAACGAAGACTAGTAGAAAGTATTCCCCCGCCTGAGTTAGACAAATATGTGTCTATGTTTATTGTAACGTCGTTGCCGACGCTATGGAAAGGACACGACTGTGATCGCTAACAAGCTTTTATTACACAACAATACTGGCTACTGTCAGCCGTAACCACGCCGTTGCAACCACCGCCAGCAACGCAACAGTGCTTCCTCAACACGACCCCTGGTGCATTCACAGTCACGCGGAACAGTCAGACACTCAAAAGCACAACATGTCAACATGAACACGTCAGGGTCGCTACATTTTTTTATCAATCAGAAAAGAAAATGGGGATGAATACGAGCCTGATTCTCTCAAATCAAAATTCAACTCTCTGGCATGTTACATGATGGAAAAACGAAAGTACGTGATAATAAGCTCATGATTAAATAGTATGTGATAATAAGATCATCACATGGTTTGTCTGGTATCAGGCCCAGTATCATGTCCCCGCGTGCGAGAATCTGATACTGACACTTGGGGGCATGATACCGGGCCTGATACCAGACAAACCATGTGATAACCTCTAAATATAGCAACTTGTGATCATTCAATGTCAATTTCAGATTTGTACAGATAATGTGCAGCTTTAAGTCCTGCCCATTCTGATTAAACCACATCCACTTCCCCTTTAAAGAAATAGGGGAACCAAGGCTTAAGATTTAAGTGTTGAAGTTGTTTAAGTGCAGGCTCACACATGCACATTGCACTTCTGTTTGTAGAATTTTGTTGTTGTGACATTTAAAAAAAAACAAAACATTTTTACAAGGTTATAGCTGTGTGCGGCTCCAGACTATTTTTTTATTTGAAGACGCAAAATGACACTTGATGGTATAGGTTGCCAACCCCCGTCATGGGACAATAGTATAGAAATGAAACTTAGTAGTCATTGTAGAACTTATAGCAGTATAGCAGTGTAGATCGACTACCCATTTTTTTGTCTAATGAGCTGGCAACATAAATGAGCAGCAAAGTCACTGTCTTGCCAACAGCCAAGCATGGCAGTGATAGCATCATTGGCTGCGTTTACATGCAGTCAATATTCCGGTTTCTGAAACATTGGGAATAACCCGTTTAAATGCCTGAGCAAACAGGGTTATTCCTGTATGCACAGTTATTGTAAACAATCGGGATATCCCGATGAAAACAGCAATGCATAGACGACGTCTCGACGCACAGGAACGTCATGACGCAATGCGAGTCATTTCCGTTTCTTCTTCCTGTATACAAAAACAACACCAGCAAGTGTTCTTCTGACCGTCTATAAAGGACCTTTCCGTCTTTCACCACATTAATAGATGGTTAGTTTCCTCCTTGCTCCAAAAATGTTCAGTTTTGTGTGGCGCCATGTTTACAAATTCAAGACTTCCTGTCAAAGACCCAAGATTCCTTTGGAATGGAACATGCACAGAACACAAGTCAATATTCCTTAGGGTGAGGATATCCCGATAGGTGTAAACATGACCCAATATTCGGGTTAGAAAAGGGGCTTCCAGCACTGGGGAGTTGTAGCTGTAGTTGTACTGAGAGAAACATGCATTCCAACATGTGACATTCTAAAGCACAGCATGATTACCCCCTTGGGAAACTGTGCCACATGGTAGTTTCCCAACATGATAACAAGTATAAACACAGTTCCAAGATAACAAGTGCCTTGCTGAGGAAGCTGAAGGTGAAGCTGAAGGAGCCGAGTCATCTCCAGACCTTAAGACAACTGAGCACCCGTGGGGCATCCTCAAGCTGAAACAAGGTGGCGATGTCTAACGGGAGTAGAAGAGGATTTCTGTAACAACCTGTGCAGCTCCAGTGAATTCTACACCCAAGGGGATAAAGGCATTGCTACATAGTGATACTGACAATTTAAACACAATTTGTCACTTTTCTTCACAGCTATTTAGAGCAGGGGTGCAACGGTACATATTTTGGTCATTTGATTTTTCTGTACGGAACCATTGGTCTGGTACATCGTACAAATGAAAAGTGAGAGATTCAATCATGGTTGTCAGAGGGCATTGCATCTATACTTTACATTAACGATCATAACGTTTACCCAAGTATCATTTCCACAGCATTTTATAGTATTCTAATAACATTAGTAGGAGAAGATACGATACAATGCTTTCTGAAATGTGAAAGGTGTGCAAACTTGTGCAACAGGGTAAATGGCTGGCAAAAGAAGAGAAAGTACCGAGGTGCTGCTGGTTTTTCCCATCAGGATGCTGCGGGCCCTCTTCTTGGTCATACTGAGGTTCTTCAAGTATGCTGTGTTGACTTGTTTGGCCAACGTTTTTAAGTCTGAGCCACCCGCTTTGCTGGGATTTACCTCCTCTGCAAGCAGGCCAGCCACCAGCTTCTTCCTCTCCGCCTCAGGCATGCGACCGTATCTGATTGCTGAGCAGAAACACAGAAAAACACATGCATTTGATTCCAGAAGAAGCTATGGATATATGATGACCGCTCTTGTTCAAGATACACTTATGGAAAACTATTTGAAAGACAAAATTTTACAGAATGAATGAAATGAGAATTAAGAAAAATATTTTAGTTAAGTTAACCTTGCAATATCAGAAAACAAATTGTGGACAGCTACAAAAAATGTTATAGTTGACCTAACTTGATATGACTTCACTCGTCACGATTAATAACTACTAAACTCTATTGTTTACTACCTTTCCCAACTTTACTTGACGCTAATTCTTCCTTTTAGAGCAGACTTGTGTGTGTGTGTGAGAGAGTGACAAGAAGAAAAACTCTGACTCATTTGGGGCAGGACCTTTGGATTAGAATTTTATTGAGGTTAAACTGGCAATTTGATTATTTAATTAGTTGAAAAAATTGACACGATTCAGGAATACTTTGATTCCAGTATGTTTGCGGGATCAAGCAAAAAGTATCTGAAACTTTGTGCGGTGATCAAGGAAATTATGGTATGGAAAATAATTTATTTCACTTGCTGACATTGTGAGAGTGACATTTTTTTTAATTTCTCATTGAATATATGAACTAAGGCTGAGTGATATATCAGTATTATCAAGATATGAATGTTTCTATAAGCACAATATGAAAAACAAACATCGTTCATATTGATAAAGACTGGATTTGCACTGTAACAACATACCAAGATGTCAGACAGTAACTCAGCCTGATGCAGTTGACAGGTTGGTGTTCCTGGCACAAAAGGATGTTCTCATGTCTTTTAAATATGTTTACCAAAATAAATAATACTGTCTTTTTGAGTTGCTGCTGACTTCCCCCCTTAAACAAGGAACTTTACTGTATATTTGGCCCTTTTGGTATTAGCTGAAAAAAAAGATTGTTGATAGTTCTCAGGGACTACTTCAAAGTTCATTACATTTCATTTTTTTGCAGCAGGAGTGCAAATATCTCTGGTGAGGTGATAACTGGACCTCAACAGTGGCACAGATTCTCACATCATCTGAAAAAGTTCATGTTCAACTTCTTCATTTTCACATCCAGTGTGTTCCGTTCAACGTTTTTAGAAGAATTTAGTGTGGAAAGAACGCCTTCTTTTGAACTCCTTCATGCACAACACGGGTTATAAAGAAGCTTGAAGATTACATTTTACTTTCTCTAGATTGATTTCAAAAAGAGAATGGACTATTGGATTTTTCAGCAGCTATTTTTCTATAAGATTTTTGTGATTTTAATAAAAACAACTTTACATGCATAGTTATGGGGATATACTACATCGTATCTTGATATTATATATGGGAATACGAGTTTTGGTCCCTATCAACAAAGCTATGCAAACCAGTGCAAAACAAGAGGTGCAGCATCCGGTGTGTGAGGGACCGTGAGAGTCTAGAAGACATTTGTTACTCACCATCATGAGACATTCCAAAAGATAGGCACTTCTGGAAACGACAATATTGGCACTTGTTGCGATTCTTCTTCTGAATCTTGCAGGAACGTTCGCAGCGCTCATATTCTAATTTCATCCTCACGGTTCGTCGGAAAAAGCCCTGGTTAAAACAAATGATGATCTGGTAAGGTCTACAGGACTTCCAGCAGTACCTGTACTGTACTGAGATATGTGGGAAGGTACACCCATTACCTTACAACCCTCACAAGCATGTACACCATAGTGGAAGCCAGAGGCCTTATCCCCACAGACCTTACACTCCACACTGATGCCAGGGGCTGTGCTGTCTTCTCGACCCAGACGCAGCTGCTCTGACAGCGAGGGTGATGGCGTGTGGGAAAGGTCTGCTTAAAGAAAAGCACGAATAGCAAGGGCATATCCACTGAGTAGGTAAAAAGAGCTGGAGGAAAAATAAGACCTCACCGGTGTAGCTGGACACCGCACTGCTGTGATTGTTTTCTTCATCTGGACTTTCTTTTCTCTCCTGGTCTGCACTCTGACGAGACGACTCCTCCTTTTCTTCCTTGTCCTCCCCATCTTCACTCTCCCTGGCTTTCAAGTCTTCTAGGTCCGTATGATCAGACACACTCGCAGCCTCGCAGCTGTCTGAACCCCTGGACTCTACCTCTGGCACCAGCCACCTGACATCAGCCGTATCCTGGGGGGAATATGGCTGACAGTAGCCGTTGACCCTGTTATGCTGCGCCGTAGCAGCTGGCTGTAACCCTTCCATGGTTCCTGTTGAAGCTGACCAAGCTCTTGTCACGTTGCCATCATTGCCCACTGGACACAAATGGAATAATAAAAGAGGACATTTGGGTCAAAGTAGTTCTTTGTCAGGAACAAACAAAGTACACACAAACTACTGCTCACACTTATGATGGTGTTGATGTGACAAAACACTCTATTTCAATGTTGGTGAAACATAGACATCATTGGTACAATGATACTGTCAATTGATTATGTGATGCACTCAATTGCAACCTGATGCATGTTCTAATGAAATTAAACCATTACAATGTGCTTGACAGCACAGTAAGTGTACATTCACGCTTGCAATATTATGATTTGACCATAATAGTACGGCTTTGTTCTCATAACTTCATGTTTAATTTGTTATACAGTCATACAGTCATAGTTTTTACTTTATTTCTTTTTTAATATAACAGTCGTATTTTCTTGTTCCATCATAACGTAAATCTCCCAAAAGTACTATTTTTGTGACTTACTTCTAAATCAATGTTTTCCTTCATATTACAACTTTATTCTGATGATATTTCAAATGTATTCTCTGAATATTATAGCTTTCTTTTGTTTGTTTTCTCACCTCAATAACTCACAATGGAGCCACAGAAAGTTTCAAGGGCCAGCATTTTGATACATGAAGGTGAAGAACATCACTGAATGAATTCATTCAATAACTATATAATAATCAATGAAGGTAAAACTAACCTTGAATTATATTTTATACTTTTTATTCAACATTTGCTCGCATTTATAATTGTTTTATGGAAAAATAAAATGATAAAAACGTGTTGACAAGCAACATAGCTGACTTCCGGTACTGGTTGCCATTTTGTTCACAAGCTAGCTTCTTTGTTAGACACTAAGGACATTTGAGATAAAAATACACACAGAACACGGTTGGACTCACGCAGTGTAGTCATAATACAAGCAGATGCGGGCTGTATTGTAGGCTAATCAGAAAAAGTACGTAAACAGAGACAAAATGTTGCCGCACATTTTCTAAATGAATTAAAAAAAACACATTAACCGGGGCGGACACTAACCAAGGTTCCACTTTTGACACAGCTTTACCCAAGTCATATTTCAACTTTGTATTTGCCGACTACTAAGATTGACTTTTGGTTGCATTAGGGCTTTTTTTTTCACTGAACATCAAGGTTTAACTCCTTAAACAATTCTACCCTCAAAAACGACAACTTTATTACCATAATTTCACAACCTGGAATGGACTGGAATGGCCTTTATTGTCATTATACAAGATGTACAACGAGATTGGAGAGCTTCTCCTTTCAGTGCAGTAGTCAAGTTAAAAAAAAGTATACAAAAGTAGAGTAAAAAAGACAATTTAACAAGATATATACAAGCTATATACAAGATATCCAAAATATACACAGTATTGCACAGGAACATAGGCAACATTAACCTTATTAAGGTTGCCCTCCATTTTCTAGATAGTCAGGTACTAGAACTGCTGATTACAAAAACAAATCAGAAATCTTAGTTCCAGTCCTGTTCTTATGCCTGGGAGCATGATTAGAAGAATAGATATAGTACATATAGTTACCAAACAAGTGAAGGAAGGAGTGAGTCCCACCAAGACTTGGAGGAAGGAAAGCACAAGGGTGAATGTTGGGAAGTTCTGTGCGTTCTCTGACAGAGTTTAGGGCCATCTGTATTATTGTGTGCACAGTGTACTGAGGGACAGGGTGCATGCACTCTGTACACACTGCGCAGTTTTGATCGCAGGTGGGAGGTGGGGGCAAAGAAGGCAAGGGTGGGGGGCAATAATTCCCAGAGGCCCCTGGTGGATTACGCTGACGACTGTGTCGTGTAACGTTGACTCTGACCAAACAGCCTCGGTGACATTATACAGGACATTCTGTTTAGAATGATATACGGATTCTTTCCAAGCGCGGAATTTGAAGAGCTGCTCGTTAGAAGTACATGCTAACATTAATTTTAATGTATTTCTTATCTGTTTACTTTTGCTGTTTCTAGGTGAATAGCTCCAGGAGACGTTAAAGCAATAGCAAAACAAAACAATAGTTCAAGCAGTGTGAGGGGTTTAGAGGTCTGTCAACAGGCCGTCGAGGACTATTACACGGCATGCTAACTGAGCTAGTTAGCGCCTAACCTTGATAGACACAACTATGTTAGCGTGGCTGACCCACATTCCCGTGTGTGTGTGTGTGTGGGGGGGGGGGTGCCTTTTAAAAACCCATGACACACCAATGCCACTTACCTCTCTCAAAAGTGCTGCAGGTTCACAAGCAGTGGACTCGCCTACAAAATGTGCCCTGGGTGTGACAAGCAAGTGTTGAACACCGCCGCCGATCTATCGGCTGTTGACAAGTTGTTTTAAGTCGCTAGCTAGCCGCACAAGCTAACGTCACACGAAGAGTACAAACTCAAAATTGACTCGGGCCTTGGTGTGGAAAACGTCCACAGTGAACGAACAAGCGGGGTGCGAAGACGGGGAAACGTCAGGCACACCGTAAGTAAGCATTTTGTCCGTGTGTGACGAAGGACTTTAACGATAATCCCTCACCAACTGTCTTCTTGTTGTTCCCAGCTTTGCTTTGCTTCCCCCCCATGTTTGAGTCCCGCCTACCACGTGACGTCACATGTCATGACACCGCTGCCGTCCTAACATCAAGCCAGCAAATAAACACACAAATATATAGTAAGTGTAGCCTCAATGGGGTACAGCCAGTGCCGTGTTGTACCAGTCCCAAGCCTGGATGGATACAGAGGGTTGTGTCAGGAAGGGCATGCCACGTAAAAATCAGACGTAAAAAAAAAACTTCCACACCTGACGGGTTAACAACGGCCACCATCGGTGCTGTTCACCTACAGGGTGCCGGTGGAAATTGGGTTACTGTTGGTCAAAGAAGGAGAGGAGGAAGATGTGTGTAAGAAGAGAGAGAAGAGGCGTGCTAAGAACCTAGAACTCAGAGCAGGGACTTTGAATGTTGGAACTATGACAGGAAAAGGTAGAGAGTTGGTTGACATGGTGCAGAGGAGGAAGGAAGGCTGTGTGTCCAGGAGACCAGGTGGAAAGATAGCAAGGATAGAAGTTTAGGAGCAGGGTTTAACTTGTTCTATAATGGTGGGGATGGGAAGAGGAATGGAGTAGGAGGACTTGGTTAAGAATGTCCTGGAGGTAAAAAGGTTAGCTAAGAAGAAGTGGAGCATGGAGAGGACTGAAAAGAGTAGACAGGAGTACAGAGAGATGAATGCTAAGGTGAAAGTTGAGGTGGCAAAGGCCAAACAAGAGGTCTATGATGACTTGTACGCTAGGTTGAACAGTAAGGAGTGAGAGATGGATCTCTACAGGTTGGCAAGGCAGAGAGACAGAGATGGGAAGGAGGTGCAGCAGGTTAGGGTGGTCAAGGACAGGAATGGAAGTGTACTGACAGATGCCAGTAGTGGGATGGGAAGATGGAAAATGTGCTTTAAAGAATTGATGAATGAGGAAAAGGAGAGAGAAGGAAGAGTAGAAGAGGTGTCTGCTGTGGACCAGGAAGTAGCAAAGATTGGTAAAGAGGAAGTGAGAAGAGCATTGAAAAGGATGAAGAGTGGGAAGTCCCTTGGTCCTGATGGTATACCTTTGGAGGCATGGAAGTGTCTAGGAGAAGTAGCAGTTCCTGACTGGGTTGTTCAATAGGATCTTAGGTGGTGAGACAATGCGTCAGGAATGGAGGAGAAGTGTTTTGGTGGCCATTTTTAAGAACAAGGGTGATGTGCAGAGTTGTGGCAACTACAGAGGTATAAAGCTAATGAGCCATACCATTAAGTTATGGAAAGAGTAGTTGAAGCTAGACTAAGGGTAGAAGTCAGCATCTGTGAGCAGTAGTATGGTTTCATGCCAAAAAAGAGTACTACAGATGCAGAACTGTGGTATTGTATGAGGACGTCTGGCGTGACAGAAGTATGTTCAAGTGGTGCAGGACATGTATGAGGACTGTAAGACAGGGGTAAGATGTGCTGGAGGTGGGACAGAAGAGTTCAAGGTGGAGGGGGACTGCATCAGGGATCAGCTCTGAGCCCCGTCTAGTTTGCTATGGTGATGGACAGGCTGACAGATGAGCTTAGAAGAGTGGAGGTTTGCCCTGGAAAGGAGAGGAATGAAGATTATCCACAGCAAGACAGAGTATATGTGCGCGAATGAGAGGGACCCAAGTGGAAGAGTGAGGTTACAGGGAGAAGAGATACAGAAGGTGGAGAATTTGAAGTACTTGGGGTCAACAGTCCAGAACAATGGAGATTGTGAAAAGGAGGTGAAGAAGCGTGTGCAGGCAGGATGGAACGGGTGGAGAAAAGTGTCAGGCGTGATGTTTGATAGAAGAGTTTCAGTTAAAATGAAAGGAAAGGTATGCAAAACTGTGGTGAGACCAGCCATGTTGTTTGGTCTAGAGACAGTGGCACTGAGGAAAAGACAGGAAGCAGAACTGGAGGTAGCAGAGATGGGGATGCTGAGGTTCTCATTGGGAGTGACTAGGATGGATAGGATCAGGAAGGAGTACTTCAGAGGGACATTACATGTTAGATGCCTTGTAAATAAAGTCAGAGAGGCCAGACTGAGATGAGTGGGACATGTCCGGGGGAGAGATAGTGAATGTATTGGTAGAAGGATGCTGCATTTAGAGACAGAAGTAGAAGACAGGGTTGGATGGAGGACATTGGTTTGCTGTGGTGCCTACTCTTTGGGTTCATACAAGTCAGGGGTCTCCAGCCAGTAGATCATAAGCTGCCAGGAGCACCTAAACACTTTCAACTAGCTCTCCACTTACTGCATTCATTTATCAACTCCGGGAATAGCTGCAGATTCTGGAAGATCGAGAAAGTTTGGTGTGCGGGTTATCGTGTGTAGCTACTCTATAGGAGTCCACAATTCAATACAAAGGGCAGAAAAATGAGTATAATGGGTCCCCTTTAAAGTAATATGGTGTCACGCTTGATGCTTTGCAAAGATCGAGATGATCCAATGAGCTATTTTACATGAATCCAACTATTGTGTAATGGATTTGGCTCTTGCAAAACACATCATGGGCTTCCATTTTTTCCTTTATTTCAAGATTTTGATGTATCTATTTGGCTAATAATAATCTATTTGACTAATAATGGGACTGTTGCATACATGTCATAACATTAATCATATGTCATAGGATTGAAGTAAAGATCCAAATAATTAATATTTATACTAGTACATTCAATATTAAAGGTTGATAAGCATCATTGGTTTAATGTGTGTACACATCCCAGTTACAGTTCATTGCTCACATCATTTTTGTGTCCCACACAGTCAGGTGAATGGTTAATCATTCAAATGCATTGTAAAACATTTTTAAAGACTTATTTTTTACATGTGACAAATGCCATTTGGTTTTAAATAAAACCAAAAATTAAACTGCTCAACTGTACACTTCAAAAAAAGGAATATATTTTCAATTTTTTTTCAGTTTTAAATAAAAATTGAAGATGACACTGTCTTCTATGAGCCGTGCATCTCGGGCATGTCCATGTTTCCATTGGAAGTGTGGGAGTTTCGTCTCTCTAAATCGCCCTCTGCTCTGCCATCAACATTTTCTTTGCACTCCTTGTCTCCATCCTCTGCACTGGATATTGGTCTGAGACGAAGTCCGGGGTCTCTCTGGGTTGGGATCTGGAAAGATGACAAGGAGCCTCCCAACAAAGGTCTTTTTTCTAGAGACGAGGACACAGAATATTATGTTTATATCACCTGCATGAAATACTGACACTCTAAGGTGAGTAAAGATGTACAGTACATGTACGGGAAGTAACTGACATATACTACTTTAGTTTCCTAAAGATGCACAAAACAGTCTTTGTTTCCTATGGTCATCCAACAAGACAACACAGTTGTTCATCAAACTACAACATACAATTTATTTATCACAAAAATGAAATACATTTATAAATAGCTACAAAAAAATAATTTCACTACGTTTGCAGCCAACTAGTGGGGACAGTGCACCTCTCATTGCCTTTAAATACTCAGGGCCCACTGGGCTGCACATCAGAGGCCACCATGCACGTCACCATGTAGACCACCTCTGTTCCTGACATTCACATTCAACACAGCAGCAGGCTAATCCAGGCATCACTTGTGATCCACCTGTATTCCTGCTCTACATGGTCAGATAGGAGAACCTTTGATGGTATATTCTCTCCTCGTCATCCTCCTTGAGAAAAAAATTAACAGTAAAAAAATATATCCTACAGCCAGATTTTTGCAAACCAACTCATAACTATATTAATCTTTGTTTTTAGCTGTGGTTAATTATTAGTTGTCTAATGAATGAGTGATGAGGGGAGAAGTCTTGTTCTTTTTCTGAAGTTTTCACTTCCAAAATATTGATTGGGGGGAAAGCCATTTGTTTAGGGGGCGTTGCCCCCGGTAGTATCATACTTTCAGCTGCCGTCAGGTTGAGCTCCCATTATGCGTGATGTCTTTGATCTGACATCAGATGTGATGGGACAGTTACTACAAAAACGTCTACGCTGGTTCAGATGCTTACATTAAATAGTGGTTGCTGTCATTGAAAAACCTGCCTGTGAGGTTTTGGTGATGTGTGTGCACCGTGTGCCTCTCAGCCAATTTACCACTGCGCAGGGTACCTTCACCTACACCAGGATTAGACCAGGTGACCAGAGCTGGTGATCTTTCACGGCACTTTTAGCAGGCTGTTTTTTCACAGAATTGTCACTGTGTCAAGCTGAAAATGTTGACACTTCCCCTGGTGTGCCGCCACACCCATCTTGGCGCAGTCCAGTCTACCAAATTGGCTGCGCACTGTGGTGCGCTGGACCAAATTAGCAGTGCATGGCGTGCGGCATGCTCCGCTACCCTGCGCCACCTTGCGCTCGCCACTAAATTAGAGCCCTGCATGTCATGTCATGTTACAATACATGCAGGGATGCATGGCGGGAAACCTACCCCCAGGTCCAATGGGTCGCATCAGTCTGTTCATCTGGACATTCCAGTGCTTGACGTTGGTGCTTGCTTGGCGAAGTTTCCTTTGGGCAGCCTGTCAGAGGGTCAAAGCAAGCCTCATAAATTTGACAACCAACTGTTAACTATATTGATTATGCTAAGAAAAACTGTTCTGCAAGAAGATCATGTGGTATAAATGTTGAGGTGCTGGATGGATGAAACAGTAACCTTAGTCAAGCATGAGTAATTGATGATTATATGCTGTAGGTGTCACAAAACCTAAAGTCACAAGATCACACAAGATTAAAATGCGATTTTCCGTTCATAAAAAAATATCTGGTGGGCACCAGGCCGAGGATGATAAGAGATTCATAAATGAAGCAGACAACAGATTAAAGTGTACTCTCATTTTGCCTGTCTCAATATATTGCCATGTGCATGCATGTCAGAAGAGTGTAATGGAGTGGAAATTCAATTAATTCCAATATATTGTTACATATTTTTTCATTGTACCTTTCTTAGAAGTAATGTTAAAATCTTGTACCTGAAGTAAATACACACAGAAATTAGGGACAGGTGTGGGTGACTATGGCAACGCAGGCAGACGAGGCAAAACAGGAAGTCCAATACAAAATAAGAGTGTCCAAAACAGAAACCAAAGCCCAGACAGGGAACACAAACAAACTGTCACATGGGAACCCACACAGGGCGTGACAGTACACCCCCCTCAAGGATGGATCCAAGACGTCCAAGACAGTTCAAAGTCAATGAGAGATGGGCGGTGGGGGGACCGGAGGTAGGGCGCCGACGGGGCCCTTCTGGGGGTCGGCAGGCCCGGCGGAGAAAGCGAGACCCCTCCAGGGGGCGCCCCCAACTATGCGCAAGGTAGGCATCCTCAGGGGGGCGCCCTGGGTGTAGAACCTGGGCTCCGGCAGGGAGTTGAGGTGAAGCAGGCGGCATCCGGGCCTGACGCGGCGAAGGTGAAGCAGGCGCCGTCCGGGCCTGACACGCCGCCCTGACGCGGCGAAGGTGAAGCGGGCAGCGTCCGGGCCTGACGCAGCAAAGGTGAAGCGGGCGGTGTCCGGGCCTGACGCGGCAAAGGAGAAGCGGGCGGTGTCCGGGCCTGACGCGACAAAGGAGAAGCGGGCGGCGTCCGGGCCTGACATGCCGCCCTGACGCGGCGAAGGAGAAGCGGGCGGCGTCTGAGCCTGACACGGCGAAGGAGAAGCAGGCGGCGTTCGGGCCTGACGCGGCGAAGGAGAAGCGGGCGGGCGTCCGGGCCTGACGCGGCGAAGGAGAAGCAGGTGGCGTCCGGGTCTGACGCGGTGAAGGAGAAGCAGGCGGCGTCCGGGCCTGACACAGCGTCCGTACCCGAGCCTCCCCATCTGCTCCAGCAAGCCCTGCTCCTTGTCTTGCAGGTGGAGAGGGCTGTACCTCCTCACTTTCCCAGCGCCATCCCCCCTTTCCATTGATGGACTGGGCTGTGCTTCCCGCGTAGCCCAGCAAGTGGCACTAGCCCCCCCCTCTCGAAGGCAGATCCCAGACGCCGTCTTCAGCAGGAACCGAAACCAGGAGGGAAGAGGGAGGCTTGGAAGAGGGTCACTGGCTCCTCCAGGTCAGCCGTCCCAGCCACAGCCACCTGTTTGGGCTTGAGGCGTGGTGCGGGGACTGGCTTGACGAGCCGATTGGTGGCAGGCAGCGGAGGTGAGCTGACCGCCTGAGATTGCTCTGTAGGCAACGTGGGTTGGGAGGTGGGAGGCAGCCGGGGCTTGAAGCTGCATGGCTTGGGCACCAGAGGAATCTGAGGTGCCACGGAGCTTGGCACGGGAGCCGGGTCTTGGGGACCCCTGGCGCTGCGTGGCTTGGGCACCGGAGGAATCTCAGACGCCACGCAGCTTGGCACGGGCTGGAACTCGGCAACAGCGAGAGGGGAGATGTGCCATGCCGTGGCATGGCGAGGTGGAAGAGGGCGGCCACTCCTCTTGGTGGCGTGGCGTGCGTTGGTGGCGATGCCGCCGCGTCGGGGTGTGTGCAGCAGGTCCTGGGAACACCGACGCCATGGGCACTAGGGTGCCGTCCGGCCCCCACATCATGGTCTCCAGTTCCTCTGGCATGTACCTTGCACATTCTTGCTCCATCGCCTTGAAGAACTGCCGGGTCCACTCGTCGAACTCCGTGAGATCGTCGTTGGGTTCGTCAGAACCGGCAGGGCAGGGGGGTGGTTGCACCTTGTCTTGCACCTTGTCACGCCTCTCGCTTGAGAGAGGGATAGGCTGGGATCTTTTCTGGTGGAGTTTTCACTTCTAAAATGTTGAATTGGGGGTGCGAGCCATTTCTTTTGGGGTGTTGTCCCCCATCCCGGTGTAGAGCCTACCCCGGTTGGCATCATACGTTCAGCTGCTGTCAGGTTGAGTTCCCATTATGTATGATGTCTTTGATCTGACATCACTACAAAAATGTCCATGCTGGTTCAGACACTTACATGAAATACTTACATTGTTGTCATTGCTTATTGCATTTAAATGTGCCTGACACATAAAAAAACCTACCCGTGAGGTTTTGGTGAAGTGTGTGCACTGTGCAGGGTGCGCTTGCCTGCACCAACAATAGACCATGAAATTGTCACTGCGCTAAGCTACAAATGTGAACACCCCCACTGGTGCGCTGCTACACCCATCTTGAACAGCCCAGTCTACTGAATTGGCTACAGTGGTGTGCTGGAACAAATTACCACTGTGTGGTGTGCCTGTGTGGTGTGCGCCACGCTGTGCCACCCTACGCCACTGTGCCCTGCACCACAAAATCATCCCTTAGCATCTGCCAGGAGGATCTAGACCAAATGGAGCTGAAAGGGAAGTCAGGGCTTCCCTACTTAGGCTGCTGCCCTTGTGACCCGACCTGGGATACGCGCTAGAAGATGGACGGATGGATATACGGAGTGAAATATACCTTTCTATTTCTTTAAGGTTATCCTTCTTCAGCCAGCTGTATTTTATTCATGAATTCATTCTTTGCTTACCACCACATCCTGGTCCACCCTGTGCCGGTTGGCCCGAACCTCCTCCAGTTGCCTCTGCGCCTCCTCAAGGGCCCGCGACTTGGCCTCCATTTCCTGCTTCAACTCCTGCTTCTCCCTCTGTGTCTTCAGGATGTATTCTTCCTGCTCCTCTTGGAGGTTCATCAGTGCCTTCATTTTCTCCTCTTCCTCAGCAAGTAAGCTGCACCCAACAGCAACACATGACAAATAAGATTCTTTGTAGGAAGCATGATGAGGACCAAGATACAGTATACATTTTAGATCAGGGACTGATTGGGGCCTTTGGGTGTTATTGCTGCATGATTGGCTGAGCAGCGAGCAGATTGGACTGATGGCCACTTCCTCTGTTAGCACTTCGCTTCCTCAGGAAGACAAAGCATCTTGAACTCTGGTCATCCTCACAAGCTAAGATGTCAGCAGTTTACACAAAATTGGCATTTTCATGGAATGTATCGTGTTGTATTTCAAACAGAGGAGATTAACGGTTGCTGGAGTCTATCAAATGAAACATTACCCCGCCTGGGCGTAGCGGAAAGCCTCCTCATCCAGCCTAGCTTTAATCTCCTGCTGCAGGGCCTCCTCCAATCGCTTCTGCATATCCTCCAGCTCGTGGATCCTCTTCCTCTGCCGTTCGGCTTCCTCCTCCTTTAGCGCCATCTCCGCCTGCATGCTGACACGCGCCTTGAGACACAACCACCAAAAAGTCATCTCCTTTTCATGCATATCGCTTTAACCAGCACTCTCACCTCCTCAGCTTCTCGTAGCTGGACCTCCAAGGCCTGCTGGAGCTGCTCATGCTGCTGCCGCCGCCTGTCTTCATCCTGTTCCAGGAGGCTCTGGGCCTCCTTCTGTGCCTCCCTCAGGAGCTCCAGCTCTGCCAGCTTACGCTCGCGTTCCTCCTGAAGGGCCCGCAGTCTCTGCAACTCCTCCTCCTTTGCCTGCCTCCTCTTCTCTCGCTGCTCCCGCTGCTCCCGCCTCTTCAGCTTCAAATCCTTGTGGAGGGACTTCTTGCCCTCCACATGCAGCCTGATAGCCGTCTGAATGGCTGTGGGGAGATATGACCCTATTTAATACTTGGTCTTTTTTAACCACTTTAAGGTCGACCATTTATCATTTGATATCTTCTGACCTGTTGTCCATTCTTGTCTCTGCTTGGTGTCTGAGGCGCTCATCTCATAGGTCTTGGAGAAGGTTTTTAGACAGAACATACAACGTCTGCCATCGCGATCTGGTAGCACCTTTTAACAAGAGATACAACATCACTAAAACGTTATGGCAGATGATATGAATATCATATTGGACTCCATCCATCAGCCATCCATCCATCCATCCATCAGCCATCCATCCATCATCCATCCATCATGCATCCATCAGTCATCCATCCATCCATCCATCCATCAGCCATCCATCTATCCAACATCCATCCATCATCCATCGATCAGCCATCCACCAGCCAGCCATCATCCATCCATCATCCATTCATCAGCCATCCATCAGCCATCCATCAGCCATCCACCAACAATCCATCATCCATCCATCCATCATCCATTCATCAGCCATCCACCAACAATCCATCATCCATCCATCCATCATCCATTCATCAGCCATCCACCAACCATCCATCCATCAGCCATCCATCGATCCATCAGCCATCCACCAATCATCCATCATCCATCCACCAACTATCCATCAGTATTGGTCAATTTCCATGAAAAGTCACGTGATTGGTGTATGCTGATAAATACCTTTCTAGGCCGTATAGCGTCTGGCCCTAACTAATGTCTTTGGCAGCGTCAGCCTCCCATTTTCCTTCAAAACAAAACAGTCATGTCTGCTGTGTGTGCGTGGGCTTACAACCCCATTCCAAAAACATGCTGTGTTCATTGGCCACTCAAAATTGTCCATCGGGATGAATGTGGGTGGGAATGGTTGTTTGTTCCAGCACCCCCATGATAAGTGTTAGAAAATGAATGAGTGAATGAATGAATTACAAAAACTGGAAGATGGTCAGTAGTGGTGTGCGATACCGCTAGATTTGGTATTGATCCGATAGCAAGTAAATACAGGGCCAGTATCGCTGACCTTGGTACCAGTACTGATACTTTTTAGAAATGAAGGTGGCGCATCATCCATCTGACTTTTTAATACCTTTTTGGGGATTTGCCTTTTCGATTATCAGTTAAAATTAAGGAAATCATTTTATAAGTAAATACAAAATTGTTGGAAGAATTGTACATAAAGTTATTCTATTTCTTACTATATTCTTATGACCTATTTTTACTATATTCTTATGACCTATTTTTACTATATTCTTATGACCTATTTTTCTTATGACCTACAAACATTTCGTATCACCCACATAACAAAGTAAGATTAACTCTGTACATGTGTTTCATATCACTCACATAACAATGTAAGATTAATGCTGTGACGCCTGCACTTGTGGTGTACATCATGATTAAGGGAAAACAGAACATGACAGAACATTAGCAGATAGTTTTAACACCCTCAGGGGACAGAGGCACGGGTCAGAAGTAGATATGACCTCAAAGGGTATGTGTGTGTGTGTCCCCGGAGAATCGCATGCCAAGGATGAGATATCTACACATATGGATAACATGTTGTGCAAAGAAACTGGTTTTAACTAGAATGATTAAACCCCCCTTCCCTCAGCTATTTGATTGTACAGGGCCTTCCTTCAATAAAAAGGCAAGAGGGCAGGAACTGCTTCAGAGTGAGGTGGCGAATTGTTACTGAACGGTTCCTGATCACTCTCCTTGCAAGTAAAAAGAAACTCATCTCTCTGTGTCTCCTTTTGTACAAGCAGTGACAAAAACCTGACAAAAATACTTGATTAGCACAATAAAAGTTGTTGTCCTACAAATGATGCAACTTGTCGTGGTCTATTTTTCTATTTTTGGCTGTAAATATACCCAAAAAGCACTCCTTTTTCTTTCTGCCATCCTCCTGCTCTCTCTGTGGTATTCCTGGGCTTGTCTGCCTGCTGGTGGTGGGCGGGGTTGGGTTGCCTGTCGCTGCGGAGTCACATGACAAACACGAGATGGGAGGGGGGAGCAAAGGTTGCGTCTTGAATGAAACCGCTGCATACGGCCAACAAAGCAGCTGATACCAATATTGATACCAATGTTGGGATCCGTATCGTCAATATTTGGATGGATCCGCCCACCACTAATGCTAGTCATGGTATTATCCGAACCGTATCATCAAGTAGCGTAGTCTAAGGATTTGAGGATATCTACTCAAGTGTCCATGAAGTCCACTATCATCACATGTTTATTTGGATTGAGAAGATTAATATTGATGTCACACATGCAAAGATCATCTTTTCGGCTGGTTGTGTTGTTCTGAAGGATAAGACTTTAGTTTACCTCCACACAGCAGTTCCCGTCCAGAGTGATTTTGCCCTGGCACTCCTTGCGGTCCTCCCCAGTGTAGTAGGACAAGTTGCTCGGCCTCAGCGTGAACCAGCGCTCCTTCCAGTTTCTCCTAAGCTGGCCTTTCTTCCACAGATAACCCTGCATTTAGCCCCAACAACACACATGTGCTGTCAGGACAGCAAGCGCAAACAGGAAGTAGTCCACACACTTGGGACAGTAGTTTGGCCTCCTACCTCTTTGAGGACATCGCCAACCATCTCCCTGTATACTTCCTCTACGGCCATGCTGATGGCCCCCCTATCCAGTCCTCGGGATATCTTTCCTGTATCCATCATATCCAGAAACAGCCAGGCGGTGATGCCTTTCTGTTGCACTGCATCTTGGGAGAAGAAGTCCTCTAGTTCAACACAGTTGAGCTCGCTGCTCATTGCTGAGCAGATCTTCTTCAGAAGGTACTCCACCTTGGGTGAATGCATTGTAGATTCAATAGGATTCATGTCATCATTTACATACTATAAAACTATTTCTTTATGTTTGTACGGTCCTCAAAGTCTAAGATGACAGGGAAACATTTTTTCCCACCTCAGCTGAGCTCATTTTACTCATGTCATGAATTGCTTTTTTTGGTTTTGCTTTTTTTGGGGTTTTTTTTGTTCCTACAGTGAGACAGTAAACAGTCCATTTTGTTCAGGGAGGACGGGGGCCCCGACTGTATGGTTTTTGAGGGGAAGCTCACTGTGCCACACTTTGAAACTTCATGACTTCCTCTCGATATCACTGTCACTTGCTATTTCTATTCAGATCTGTGCTTTACAAAATCAGTGAAAAATTCAGTTGGTCATGAAGCAACATTTGCTATATTTTACTTTCTGCTCCCATTTTTCATGAGCCCAGCTCAATGATCTGGAATTTGTATGTACACAGAAGGCATATGCCTCTCAAATATTGTTCCAAATGGTCTAAATCCTTCAATACAGTACATTATACTGCGCATGTGGTGGTGGTCAAGCTAAGACGCGCTTATGAATATAGAATAATCATGCTGAGATTCCAACTTTGTCAGATGGATGAAATAGGCTTTATTAGTGCTAATTAGCACACATGGACACATTTGTGAACAATATTTGAGAGCCACAGGCCTTTTGTGTGCATAGAAAATGTTTTAGAGGTTTGAGTTCAGCTCGTGAAAAATGGGAGTTTATTTTAAAGAGCATAAATGAAGCAAATAATGCATAAAGTCAGCATGGAAGAAACTAGCGCTGGTTCACCATTTAAATCTAGGCCATTTCTCGGATGTATGAGAGCAAAATACATGACAGGAAACCAAAACGTGGGTTTTGAAGTAAAACAGGAGCCCAACTGGTGGAATAAAAAGAGCCTCTGTGTTGCATAGTGGCAAGAAACCAGATTTCCGTTAGGGAGGAATAGTCAATAGCTAGAAATGATCTGACAGATGACCACCTTCTTATTTCTACAAACTGGACAACATTTTCAGCTAAGACATCCATGTGGCTATGTTTACTAAAGTAACATGTCAGAATTCTAGATTTGGCGCCGAGTGGCGTCAGTGACTCTTAAATCATCATTCATGGGGTGGTCAAAACGCTCCTCAGTGGCAAAGCTCCGGGGGTGGACGAGGGTATTGGTGGTATACGGTATTGGTGGCGCGCTACTATGTGCTATCCGGTCCTTGTACAAACGGGGCAGGAGTCTGGTTCGCATTGCTAGTAGTAAGTCAAGCCTGTTTCCGGTAAACGTTGGCCTCCACCAAGGCCGCCCTTTGTCACCGATTCTGTTCCCAATTTTCATGGCCAGAATTTCTAGGCGCAGCCAAGGTGTTGAGGGAGTCCGATTTGGGGGCCTTAGAATCGCATCTCTGCTATTTGCAGATGATGTGGTTCTTATGGCCTCTTTGGGCTGTGGCTGTGTTTACTGGGATGGTTTGCATCTGAGTGTGAAGCGTCTGGAATGAGACTCAGTACCTCCAAATCAGTGGCCATGGTTCTCAGTCGGAAAAGGGTGGAGTGCTCCCTCCGAGTTGAGAATCAGGTCCTGCCCCAGATGGAGGAGTTTAAGTATCTCGGGGTCTTGTTCACGAGTGAGGGAATATTTGTTCCAGCTTGTGGCAGAGTTACCGTGCTTCAACCAAACTACGGTGGGGGCCGAGGTGTCAAAAAATTTACAGCCGTTACCGGAAGTTTCCTTCCGGTGTCAATAAGGCGTTAACATTGCCAGCCCTTGTTTTTGCTAGGAGACCAGGGTTCGGTCCCCGCCCTCGGCCATCTCTGTGTGGAGTTTGCATGTTCTCCCCGTGCATGCGTGGGTTTTCTCCGGGTACTCCGGTTTCCTCCCACATTCCAAAAACATGCTAGGTTAATTGGCCACTCCAAATTGTCCATAGGTATGAATGCGAGTGTGTATGGTTGTTTGTCTATATGTGCCCTGTGATTGGCATGCGACCAGTCCAGGGTGTACCCCGCCTCTCGCCCGAAGACAGCTGGGATAGGCTCCAGCACCCCCCGCGACCCTCGTGAGGAAAAAGTGGTAGAAAATGAATGAATGAATGAATGAATGTACATACGTACATTCATATGTTCCATCATGTTCTATTATGCTGTTAAATATTACTGTTCAATGAACATTCTTTTCTCTTCTTTTTGATGAAGATATTTAAAAAAACACATTTTAAAGCTCTAATTATAATACCATGAAACCATGATATTTTTTTCCTAAGGTTATCCCACCATCAGAATGTATTGCAGCGGTCAAAATAAGATTTTTCTCTCATGTGACTGGACTCGCCCAGCTGGGAGGAGGCCCTGGGGCAGACTTCGGGCATCCTCCCGGTGGAACCGGAAGAGTTGGCCAGAGACCAGGAAGTCTGGGCTTCCCAACTGCTGCCCCTGTGACCCGGACACGGATAAGTGCACGAAAATGGAATGGAATGGTTAATCTTCAGCCAGCATTCAGACAATCCAGTAGTGAAGCAATGAACACTAACACCTAACAACGAGTGCTGCTCAACTATAGACAGAGACCATCCATCCATCCATCCATTTTCCTCCGCTTATCCGGGTCCGGGTCGCGGGGGCAGCAGTCTTAGAAGGGAAGCCCAGACTTCCCGGTCCCCGGCCACCTCCTCCAGCTCCACCGGGAGGACACCAAGGCGTTCCCAGGCCAGCTGTGAGACATAGTCCCTCCAGCGTGTCCTCGGTCTGCCCCGGGGCCTTTTCCCGGCTGGGCATGCCCGGAACACCTCCCCAGGGAGGCGTCCGGGAGGCATCCGGACTAGATGCCCGAGCCACCTCAACTGACTCCTCTCGATGTGAAGGAGAAGCGGCTCTACTCTGAGCCCCTCCCGGATGGCTGAGCTCCTCACCCTATCTCTTAGGGTGAGTCCAGCTACCCTACGGAGGAAACTCATTTCAGCCGCCTGTATCCGCGATCTCATTCTTTCGGTCATGACCCAAAGCTCATGACCATAGGTGAGGGTGGGAACATAGATCGACCGGAAAATTGAGAGCTTTGCCCTCCGGCTCAGCTCTCTTTTCACCACGACGGTCCGGTACAGCGACCGCATTACTGCCGAGGCTGCACCGATTCGTCTGTCGACCTCACGCTCCCACTTTCCCTCACTCGTGAACAAGACCCCGAGATACTTAAACTCCTCCACCTGGGGCAGGACCTCATTCCCAACCCGGAGAGAGCACTCCACCCTTTTCCGACTGAGAACCATGGCCTCTGATTTGGAGGTACTGAGTCTCATCCCAGCCGCTTCACACTCAGATGCAAACCGTCCCAGTAAACGCTGAAGGTCGCAGCCCGAAGAAGCCATAAGAACCACATCATCTGCAAATAGCAGAGATGAGATTCTAAGGCCCCCGAACTGGACTCCCTCAACACCTTGGCTGCGCCTAGAAATTCTGTCCATGAAAATTGTGAACAGAATCGGTGACAAAGGGCAGCCTTGGCGGAGACCAACGTTTACCGGAAACAGGCTTGACTTACTACTGGCAATGCGAACCAGACTCCTGCCCCGTTTATACAAGGACCGGATAGCACGTAGTAGCGCGCCACCAATCCCGTACTCCCGGAGCACCCCCCAAAGGACGCTATGAGGGACACGGTCGAATGCCTTTTCCAGGTCCACAAAGCACATGTAGACTGGTTGGGCAAACTCCCATGCACCCTCAAGCACCCTCGTGAGGGTGTAGAGCTGGTCCAGTGTTCCACGACCAGGACGAAAACCGCATTGGACCTCCTGTATCAGAGGTTCGGCCAACGGTCGTACCCTTCTCTCCAGCACCCTGGAATAGACTTTCCCAGGGAGGCTGAGGAGTGTGATCCCCCTGTAGTTGGAACACACCCTCTGGTCACCCTTCTTGAAAAGGGGGACCACCACCCCGGTCTGCCAATCCAAAGGTACTGTTCCCGACTTCCATGCAATGTTGAAGAGACGTGTCAGCCAAGACAGTCCCTCAACATCCAGAGCCTTGAGGAATTCTGGGCGGAACTCGTCCACCCCCGGAGCTTTGCCACTGAGGAGCGTCTTAACGACCCCAGATACCTCAGCCACAGTGATGGTACTGTCCACGTATGTGTCCTCAGACTCTGCTTCCTCTATGGAAGGTATGTCAGTGGGATTGAGAAGGGCCTCAAAGTATTCCTTCCACCGTCCGACTACATCCCCAGTCGAGGTCAGCAGGCCCCCGTCTCCACTGTAAACAGTGTGGACTGGGCACTGCTTCCCTTTTCTGAGGCGCCGGATGGTTTGCCAGAACCTCTTTGAGGCCGACCGAAAGTCGTGCTCCATGGCCTCACCGAATTCCTCCCACACCCGAGTTTTTGCCTCGACCACCGCCGACGCCGCAAACCGTTTGGCCTGACGGTACCTGTCAGCTGCTTCCGGAGTCCCACAAGCCATCAAGGCTCGATAGGACTCCTTCTTCAGCTTGACGGCAGCCCTGACCTCTGGTGTCCACCATCGGGTTCGGGGCCTGCCACCGCGACTGGCACCGACCGCCTTGCGGCCGCAGCTCCGGTCAGCTGCCTCAGCAATGGAGGCACGTAATATGGCCCATTCGGACTCAATATCCCGGTCCTCCCCCGGGATGCAGGTGAAGCTCTGCCGGAGGTGAGAGTTGAAGACTCGACGAACGGGAGACTCTGCCAGACGTTCCCAGCACACCCTCACTACTCGTTTGGGTCTACCAGGTCTGTCCAGCATCCTCCCCCGCCATCTAATCCAACTCATCACCAGGTGGTGATCAGTTGACAGCTCAGCCCCTCTCTTCACCCGTGTGTCCAGAACATGCGGACGCAGGTCTGATGATACGACTACAAAGTCGATCATAGACCTGCGGCCTAGGGTGTCCTGGTGCCAAGTGCACTTATGGACATCCCTATGTTCGAACATGGTGTTAGTTATGGACAAACTGTGGTTCGCACAGAAGTCCAATAACATCACACCGCACGGGTTCAGATCAGGGAGGCCGTTCCTCCCAATCACGCCCCTCCAGGTCACACTGTCATTGCCCACATGGGCGTTGAAGTCTCCCAGTAGAACGACGGAGTCACCAGCTGGGGTGCTCTCCAGCACCCCTCTGACGGACTCCAAGAAGGCCGGGTACTCCGAACTGCCATTTGGTGCGTACGCACAAATGACAGTCAGGACCCTTTCCCCAGCCCGAAGGCGTAGGGAAATGACCCTCTCGTTCACCGGGGCTGACTCCAACACAGAGGCACCAAGCCGGGGGGCTATTAATAAGCCCACA
Source organism: Doryrhamphus excisus (assembly GCF_030265055.1). Taxonomy (NCBI): domain Eukaryota; kingdom Metazoa; phylum Chordata; class Actinopteri; order Syngnathiformes; family Syngnathidae; genus Doryrhamphus; species Doryrhamphus excisus. Next base: position 18,647,818 of record NC_080475.1, on the reverse strand, counting down.
CCAGCTCGCCGCCTCTCCCCTGCAGCAACTCCAGAGTAGAACAAGGTCCAGCCCCTCTCGAGGAGTTTGGTTCCGGAACCCAAACTGTGGGTCGAGGTGAGTCCGACTATGTCTAGTCGGAATGTCTCAACCTCTCGCACAAGTTCAGGTTCCTTCCCCACCAGCGAAGTGACATTCCATGTCCCAAGAACCAGATTTGGCCGCCGAAGACCAGGTCGCCTACGCACCCGCCCTTGACCGCCACCCAACACACATTGCACCGGACCCTTATGCTTGCCCCTGGAGGTGGTGGGTCTACGAGGGGGAGATCCCGTGTGGCTTCTTCGGGCTGGGCCCGGCCGGGCTCCACGGGTGAAGGCCCGACCACCAGGCGCTCGCCTGCGAGCCCCTCCCCCGGGCCTGGCTCCAGGGTGAGGCCCCGGTATCCCACATCCGGGCGAGGTACGCTTTCTCCTCTCGTTCTTGCTCATATGGGTCTTCTGACAGACAGAGACCATACATAACAAATTGGATACGTTTCAGAACAGACATTTTGTGGTTTGGTATTTGGTTTGAACAGATTTCTAGGATAGTTTCTTTGGTTTGGATGTGATTGTTTTTGGTTTCTCTGCAGTACGTGGTGTCCCCGCTGCCCTCAAACGAAAGTGCAGATGTTAGACCAACCTCATCAGGGACCATAACCAAGGGGTACTTGTCCTCAGACAAAAAGTTAAAAAGGCACCAAAGCCGAAATGCATCTTGCTCTGGCAGAACAGTGTTTGAACTTCTGTTCGGTTTGTAGTTTTTCTTTGCTGTGAGGGTCCAACACAGCTCATCTACGTCTTCCTTGTTGAAGGAGCCATGTACTACCTAAGAAAAACAAATCGTCAAAACAGCACCCTTGGCTAGTACACAATTAGCATATGCTTTTATAACAGCACCTTATCCAGGATGTATTTGTTGAGGTAGGGCATATAACCCTGACTGGAGACTGGGCCGTCGTCGTCATCCCTGAAGTGTTCCTCCAAAGCAACTGGGTCATGGGGGATACACAAAACAGTGCAGAGGTTGTGCGATAACACCTGAAAGATCACAATGTTGACTAATTGAAACAAGGATGACATCACATGTGGTACAAAACAGGAGCAGGGGCACATTTTAATACGAATAAATAATAACACATTTCAGCGACATCTTCTCTTTCTCTTTTGGCTTTTCCCTCCAGGGGTCGCCACAGCAAACCAATCTCCTCCATCCAACCCTGTCTTCTACTTCTGTCTCTCTCATCTCTCTCTCCTCCTTCACTACATCCATAAACCTCCTCGTTGGTCTTCCTCTACGCCGCCTACCTGGCAGCATCCTTCTACCAATATATTCACTATCTCTCCTCTGGACATGTCCCAACCATCTCAGTCTGGCCGATAACTGACTTCATCTCCAAGGGTTAGGGTTAGGGTTACTCCTTCCTGGTCCTATCCATCCTGGTCACTCCCAATGAGAACCTCAGCGTCCTCATCTTTGCTACCTCCAGTTCTGCTCGACCAAACAACATGGCTGGTCTCACCACAGTTTTGTATAATCAATTTAATTGACATGAAACATGAAATTGAAATGAAATTTATTTGGAAAAACCATTAGTAGAGGTGGAAAATGTACTAATAAATTGTAAAGGAATACAGTAAGTACAAACATACAAAACATATCTACAGTACATGCAAAGCAGGTAAAAGCAACCTTAAGAGAAATACTCAATGACAGTAAAATAACTGTGACGTTCCACCTCTGGTAGTAGGAATGAATGATTGTGTACAACACTGACAACGTGTCCTAAGTGACTGACAGTGTATCTGAAAGTAGTTAACACATGGCAGACACTGAAAGTCTACAGAAAAGGTTTGTTTTTTCCAAAATGTAAACAACAACAAAATGAAGGCAGTATAAAATGTCCATTGCACGTATTGGTTACCTTGCACATTGGTACTTGTAAAGGTGTAGTAATGAACCTGAATACCTGTCATACATGTCTGCAAGTGGCTTCAACCTTGAGAGTATTGTGAGACAAATACAACATGTCTGCATGATGAGCCACAACCACATCCTGTCTCATGTCTCCATTCTACTGAGACATCTGCTGCATGCTATGGAGGCCACATGCACAACCAGTGTGTGAGCACAGAGAGCATGGTGCCTTGCACACACGCTGCATGCATAAGGCGGATAAGCCCGGTCATGGGGCTGGGGCCGACTCTCTGCAAGCCAAGTACACAGCAGGAGTATGGAGCGTGGAGCATAGAGCATGGAGGTGGCTGAAATGGACAAGTGACATAACCGTGACATCAATAAAAACACAGAGGCTGCATTGACACCAGGGCCAAGACAACAATCACCAACATGTTTCAGTCCCTGCTCTCATGTAACAATGTCCTTTTGACAGACACAGGGCTCATGCTGTTTGCCCTCAATCCAACAGGCTTTTCTCTGATCAGGTCCAGTACCACAGGAACCTCTTTGCCCTGCAAACTGGCCCATTGAGGCTCACTCAGCAAGCACAGCTTGGAGTCTTATTGTGGACTGAAATCAAACTGTGAATTTGTTTCCCCTTCGCTCATCACCACCAATCACATGAAGTTTTTGAGCAATGAGCAATTTTCTTTCATGAGAAATGCCCATCTTCCTCAAAGTAAAGCCCCGCACTGCAGTGGGGTCTGAGGGAGGAAATGGAGCAGCACACATTTTTCGAGCTTCCTCAAGTGTCATCCCTGAAGTCAAAGATAATACTTCCACTCACCTTGAGCTGAGACTTGGACACCTTTCCACTTCTCTCCAGATCCAGTGCCGTGAAGGCATACCAGATGGACTTGAGCAGCTCTGACCGCAGGTCCATGTCTGCACTAGTGTCACTATTTTGTGGTTTCCTCTAATGTTTCTCCTTCCTGCCTCCACTCTTGTCACTGCCTCTGAGTGATAGGCAGACACCCCCACTGTGATGATGCTGTCAGGGGAAAGGCTTTATCACCCCTTGATTGCAGCGACATCTAGTGGACATTTGCAGAGGCGGCGAGAGATGAAAAAAAACTTTTTAAAGTTATCGATTAAATCAGTATCGCCAATCCAATATACTGTGGTGTGAAACGGTGTTTGTTGTTGCATACTGTGGAGTGCTATACTTGTGGGATGAAAGTATATCTCCGCCAATCACAAAACATTCAATACAATATCATGTCCAAAATATCAACTATCGGGACGATGTAAATAATTACTAAAAAGTTAATTATTTTTTATTGTTTTATTTGTATTTTATGTTCGAAAGCGAGAAGGTGTAACGGTTGTTTATGAAATTCCATCGCTCATTGGCCAAAAGAAAATGCAACCAAGCAGCGATCGCGCTGATTGGCTGATAGAGTTTCGAATTGTCGCCAATGGCAAAGGGCGAAACTTACAAAGAGCTGCTGTTGCAGGAAGTTCAAATCAAACTTTGCGGCGTGTAAGAACATCTCAGCCAGGTATTTGAATTGGTATTAACCTCATTAAAACAAGTGTAATTGGCAGGTTTTGGAGAAGCAACAAGCCGTTTAGTGAAAGTATTGTTTAGTATTTAGCCACCATTTAAATGCCGTCGTTTGAGCTTCATGCTAACCACTGGGTTGTTGCTATTTGAACGCTAACAAGACAGTGGTTCGCGTAAAGTTAGCTTTTTCTAATGTCTTGTCAATCGCACATTTAACTTACTGTAAAGTAGCCGCAGTAGTATAGTTAGTATAGCTCATGTACGACTCTGCTGTGTTGCCATCATCGGTTAGTATGGTAACATAAGGTAACATGAAGTTGTATCATACATTTATAATTCAGGGTAGTCATGCACTTTGATAATTCACCGACTCTTGGTTGGCTCAAATTTGACTTGTTTATGCCCACTCTAGTCCTTGTAAACCCTTCCGATCGCAATGGATCCCTCTCCAGTTCTTCGTGTACAAAGTCAGAATAACATTGGCACTGGCTTTCTGAGGTAAGACAGTTTATGGCAGACAAGCAACATCTGGCTCTGCAGTGTGTAACCTAGCCACACAATATTTTTCTATAGTGGTTGTCCATTTAATCTACTCAACTGGTTTGTTTTCGGGAGCATCATGGTAGAAAAATCTGTATTATTTCCAGGATCGAGGTTAAACAAAGTGAGGCACAGCCTTAATTTAATAGGACTGTGGCCTCTGATTTCTATGATGCTGAAGTTGGCTTCCCATTCAGCACTTAGGAGGAAATTCATGCTGGAATTAACTTAAAGGGGACCAAAGACGCTTTTTTCCACTTTTCTGACCTGTAAGTGTAGTTAGAATGTTGTATTCTGGTGTTAAACCATGCCAAGGTTTGAGATTGTGAGGTTTGCGCATTTGGAAGTGAGCCCTGTCAGGGTCCTAACTGTTTATTTTGGGTAAGTCATGGAGCAAAAGCGCTTGTCTGTATAGCATTATACCATAGAGGAAGCGGGTTGCTAATAGCCTTATCCCAGCACAATTAGTGTCTCTACCCGAGTTTTTTTTACACACTGGTAGTCCCACAAAACACATCAGGCATAGGCTAGGCGATATGGACCAAAAACTCATATCCTGATATATTTAGGTTGAATATCTGTGTGCGATATATATCCTGATATTTTTTCCAACCTCGTAGAGTAATCATTCAAATTCAAAGGAACGTTTTGAGTGTTTAAACAAACGAGAGAGAAATGTGAGAAAATGTTCATGTCTGTCAGAGAAAGGTGTATCCTGTATGGTGGCCTGAAAACATAAATAATAGTTGGGGGTGGGAAGCTCATTACTACATTATAAATAATGGTATCACTTTCTGCTCAGGATAAACAATGAAAATAAGAAAATGGCAGTCGACCCGAAGAATTCCAACCTTGTGCCAGTACAGCACCTTCCTCACAAGGATTCTGAGAACCAAGATCCAAGAAGCTCAAAAAGGAGCAGGCTTCCTGTGCTTGTCAGAACCCTCCGACCTGCAGCATCCGACTTCAGGCAGTGGGAGGACAAAGCCTTGACTGTGAGTGTCCCCTTCCCAGCATTTGTTGGGTTTTTCCGCTCTAACGCTTGATCATTTAACTGCAGGGGAAAGCCAAGAAGAAAAAGTCACGGACCAGACCCATACCCTTCATCACGGCCAAGCACAACACAGATGTTGTGGCAATGCAGCCAACGACTGTTGTACAGTCAGCAAGCGGCGCTGGCGGCATCCAGCTTGGAAACAGTGTCCGTGTAAAACCCCCAAACATAACTGCCAAACACTCTAAATGTTCAGCTGAGTTAAAAAGCACAGTAGACTCCAACAAGGGGGAGCTTGGGCGTCATGGATTGGCTGAGGTTCCATTAGGACAGCGTAGCCATTCTGGCACAACAAATGTCACACATCACAGCAGTACCTCTTTGGGTGTACCTTCTTCCGTCAGTGTGGATGTCTGTTCGGATAGTATGACCGCTCTCAGTCTCAAAGGTCCAACCAAGATATGCCATTGGAGCCACTGCATGCAGGACTGTGGTGAGTTCACATGTTCATGTACAGTAGGTCAGATGGGCACATCGTGCAGTTGTGTGACTATTTTGATTCCTTAAAGGGGACCTATATGCCCCTACAACTTGTACTCACTCTCGGCACACAGTGATATCACAAAAAGCCGGAGTTAGAATGAATAGAATGAAATCTGAAACCGAGCGTTCAGAGCCATCCCTAACATTCAGGGCTCACTTCCAAATGGGCACCCCTCACATCTGAAACTTTGGCCTTGAACACCAGAATCCAACATTCCAACTATATTTATAGGTCAGAAAGGGGAAAGCACCATAGGTCCCCTTTAACACCAGAATACAACATTCTAACTACATTTATAGGTCAGAAAGGGGAAAGCATCATAGGTCCCCTTTAACACATTTAATGAAAGTTTGTGAGTCACATTTGTACTATTCAACAATTGATAAGATGTTTTATGTTTTGTTTGTGACAGTTGTCTGTCCAAGCTAACAGCATTTAGTACATTGTGTTGGTTGACGTCATAGTTGTCCAACATTTAATATAACATTTGAACATTCTCAACTGTCTTATAAGTATAAAGAGAAGTTAACCACTTAGAAGGAAACTGAAAAAAATACATTTAAAGGGGACCTATTATGCTCTTTCCATCATTGGTGTGTTTTTCTTTTATGTACAAAATTGAGGGCTTTCGAACCTCATGCCAACAAACCAATGACAAGCTCGTACAGCTTAGAAAACAGCCCGTATAGTCACAGCACCACATAAGACCAGCTCTTGTTTAGCATATTTAGCAATAATAAACATTTTGAATGCAGATAGAACAATGAACACTGTACTACCAGCTGTGGCCGTTGACATGAGCCATCCAGTAAATGTTAATGTTCGCCACTAATGTAGTCAAGGCCATTTTCATTTCTATTCACGTTCACCCAAGGCAGCACCGCACTTTGGCAACCTCGGCTTTAGATGCACCAGGACTGATAAGATTTGCTGTTCAACCTCCAGGTTTGTATGAATTTGGAGACAGATTTTTTTCAAAAGGTTAATTTGAAATTGTCGACCGGCGGTACTACTGTAATCCATATTCTGACTGGAACAGGGTTACTTGGGTGTATCGTATGGACGTTGGCATCATTTTCTGCATGAAAAAATGTTTTTCAGGCAAAACGGAGAAATTCCGGTCCAATCACACTGCTTTGCTAAGTATCCTGCATAAAGGGAGCATGCACGTGCAGCCGTCTCCAGCTCCACAGTCTAAACCTTCCCTAAACCTTGTGAGTTGTGGATAACCTTTGACTCTAATACCTGAGGTGTGATCCTCTGCAGTGTTGGTCACTTCATTTACTTTTCTTTTGCTGATTATCTCTGCAGCCCCAGCGAGTGTCTGTTGCAAAGACTCATCAAACGGCTCCACCCACCACAGGTTGGTGTTAAACCTACCCAACATTAGATCATGTTCTTTCTTAGTAACACCCAGGGCCGTCGTGGCTACATATACAATCGCCACTAGGATAGAATGAATAATGGGTTTCAGTATGAATTGGAAAGTGCTGTGTTAATCCATTCATTCATTGATTTTCTACCGCTTTTCCTCACGAGGGTCGCGGGGCTACTGGAGCCTATCCCAGCTGTCTTCAGGCGAGAGGCGGGGTACACCCTGGACTGGTCGCCAGCCAATCACAGGGCACATATAGACAAACAACCGTTCACACTCATATTCATACCTATGGACAATTTGGAGTCACCAATTAACCGAGCATGTTTTTGGACTGTGGGAGGAAACTGGAGTACCCGGAGAAAACCCACACATGCACGGGGAGAATATGCAAACTCCACACAGAGATGCCCGAGGGTGGAATTGAACCCTGGTCTCCTAGCTGTGAGGTCTGCGCGCTAACCACAGACAGCCGTGCCACCTGTGTTAATCCAATTCATTATTATTTTTATTCACATCCAATCCAACAATCACAAAGCACTTGCTCAATATACGTATAGCAGAAAAAACACTCATTGTCCTTTTAGACGTTTTGGGTACGTTTTGCATGTCCCTGTTACGTTGTGCTTGATAAAGCTGCTGTAAAGAGGCATGTAAGACAACATCAGGCGCAGTGCAGGATACAGCCAGTTTATGTTTAATAGCCATCTATTGAAGGGGACAAATTATTGTACATTATGGGATTTGGGGGATTACTGATAGTACTGAGGGGAAATTTATGGGAAATTCATTCATTCATTCTACCGCTTATCCTCGGAAGGGTCGCTGGGGTGCTGGAGCCTATCCCAGCTGTCTCCGGGCAAGAGGCGGGGTACACCCTGGACTGGTGGCCAGCCAATCACAGGGCACATATAGACAAACAACCATTCACACTCACATTCATACCTATGGACAATTTGGAGTGGCCAATTAACCTAGCATGTTTTTGGAATGGGGGAGGAAACCAGAGTACCCGGATAAAACCCACGCATGCACAGTGAGAACATGCAAACTCCACACAGAGATGGCTGACGGTGGAATCAAACTCGGGTCTCCTAGCTGTGTGGCCTGCGCTCTAACCACTCTCCACCGTGCAAAACTGTGGTGTGTTCAAGAACCAGTACAAAATCTCAACACTTGACAAAAAACATTTTCAGGGAAGCATACATGTAATCACTTCAGCAACAGACTTAAACATGTCCTGATAATTGGGGGCTTTATGCTGTACACTTTACACCCGTGCGTGGTTTCCTCCCACATTCCAAAAATGTGTATGTTAGGTTATTAGGTTAGGTTATAATTGTCCATAGGTATGAATGTGGGTGTGAATGGTTGTTTGTCTATATGTGCCCTGTGATTGGCTGGCCACCAGTCCAGGGTGGACCCCGCCTCTCACCCGAAGACAGCTGGGATAGGCTCCAGCATACGCCCACCCTCGTGAGGATGAACAGCTGGATGGATGGAAGGTATGAAGATATGTTTTCAAATTTTGGTTACAGCCCTGACCTCTTTGCGGTTTAGGTAAATACTGTCTATACGTGTGGTCAGGATGCTACATGGCTAAAAATGAGTTGTTTAGGTGCATTCCATTCTTCTCCGCTGATCCGGGTTGGGGGGCAGCAGTACAGAAGCCCAGACTTCCGGTCCCTGGCCACCTCCTCCAGCTCCACCAGGAGGACACCAAGGCCTTCCCAGGCCAGCTGTGACACATAATCCCTCCAACGTGTCCGAGATCTGCCCCAGGGCCTTCTCCGGGGTGGGAATGCTCGGAACACCTCACTGGGTAGCCGTCCGAGCCACCTCAACTGGCTCCTCTCCATGTGAAGGAGAAGCGGCTCTTGTCTGAGCCCCTCCCGGATGGCTGAGCTCCTCACCCTATCGCTTAGGGTGAGTCCAGCTACCCGACGGAGGAAACTCTTTTCAGCCGCTTGTATCCACGATCTTGTTCTTTCGGTCACGACCCAAAGCTCATGACCATAGGTGAGGGTGGGAATATACTGTAGATCCACCTGTCACGGTCAGGCTTGACAGCTTTACGGTTCGACGCAGAGAACAGGACCAAATGCAGGTAAAAAATATTTATTTCTGGCAATAATTGCAGCAGCAGGATAAAGCAACTCAGGAAGCAGATGGACAAATGATAATGATCCCACATCGGGAGAAGCACACACCTGAACTAAATCGACAGGACAAATTAGGGACAGGTGTGGGTGATAAGCACAACCAAGGCAGACAGGGCAAAACAGGGAGTCAAATACAAAACAAGAGCATCAAAAACGGAAACGGCCTCTGTTTTGGTGGTGCTGAGTCTCATCCCAGTAGCTTCACATTCAGATATAAACCGTCCCAGTAAATGCTGAAGGTCCCAGTCCAAAGAGGCCATCAGGACCACATCATCCTCAAATAGCAGACGATGGCCCCTAAGGCCGCGCACCGGACTCCTGTCCATAAAAATGATGAACAGAATCAGTGACAAAGGGGCAGCCTTGGCCAAGGCCAACGTTCACCGGAACCGAGCTGGAGTTACTACTGGCAATGTGAACCAAGCTTCTGCTCCGCAAGGAGCGCCATGGATTTCCCTACTACTTCCGTACTCCTGGAGCACCCCCCAAAGGATGGTCGAAAAGCCTTTTACAAGTTCCAAAAGCACATGTAGACCGGTTGGGCAAACTCCCATGCACCCTCATGAGGGTGGCCAGCTGGTCCTGTGTTCCACGACAGGGAAGAAATAAAGCTGTTGGTTGTTTCAGAAGCGTCGGTATAGTCTTTTCAATCACATTTGTGAGGTGATCACATGCCGAAAGATCCACAAGCATTTGGTTTATTTGAGTTAGACACAGGAAATGATTTTGGCCTTTTGTCCATCAATGAATTGTCCTCTTTCCTGATTTGTGATCAGTGAAGTCAGTGGCCTTCTCTCCTGACCCCTGTGCCCTGAGAAGCATCCTACAGAATGAGGGCGTGAAGGCTGCAGGGCCCATGGGTGCCACCCCTCTACACTCATCTGGCAGACACACTTCTATCTACACAGTATGTACACATTGTGTTTGTTTAGTTCTGCTTTTATGCATTTTTAGCTCATTTCAATTTCCCTGCAGGCACAGAGAGTTCCAGTTCGAAAAAATCTGACAGAGACTCGTAAGGGAGCAGTAACGGGTAACAAGAAGCCTAATTCACCCTCTCCTGCTTGCCATGTGTTGTAATTGTTTTTGTTTTATTTGTCCTCGCTGCAATGCACACAGAGGATGAGAACCTATGGACACCACAGAGAATCTGCAACACTGAACAGCCTATATCTGCCAAGGTGTGTAAGTCTCTCTGTGCTTGCATTCTCCCTTTTTAATATGCACTCTAGTCACGTCCACCCCAGCTGGCTCACGTGTCATAGATTGGAAATGGGCAGGCTTCATGCTCTGATTTAGGGAGGTACTGTAACCCCGCTAAAAAGGTTGCTAGGGTAACAATTTGACCATCCTGTAGCAAAATCGGTATGGTTCGAGATCAGATATTTGATGATAATCTCCAAAATACTACTTCCATTGATATTTTTTTGATACTTTCTCATCCTTTATGGAGTAAGCAAATGTTGCCTTAACTGTGTTGAGTTGTGCAAACATTCATTCATTCATTCATTTTCTACCGCTTTGTCCTCACGAGGGTCGCGGGGGTGCTGGAGCCTATCCCAGCTGTCTTTGGGCGAGAGGCGGGGTACACCCTGGACTGGTCGCCAGCCAATCACAGGGCACATATAGACAAACAACCATTCACACCATTCACACATTCATACCTATTAACCAATTAACCTAGCATGTTTTGGAATGTGGGAGGAAACCAGAGTACCCGTAGAAAACCCACGCATGCACGGGGAGAACATGCAAACTCCACACAGAGATGGCCGAAGGTGGAATTGAACCCTGGTCTCCTAACTGTGAGGTCTGCGCGCTGACCACTAGACCGCCGTGCCGCCCCCTGTGCAAACATATTCACAATAATTGTCAGAAATGCCAATAATTGTCAGAAATGCACACTACAGAGTTGAATTATTCCAGGAATACAATTTTAACTTTACCAGAGCCATGCTGGTTGTTCATGGGAGGAAGCTTGTGGAGACATTCTGACTAGACATCGGACTCACGTAGACCCACAGTTCAGGTTCCGGAACCAAACTCCTTGAGAGGGGTGGACCTTGTTCTAGTTTAGCATTGCCACAGGGGAGGGGTGGTGAGCTGGTGTGAGCTTAATAATAGCCCCCCGGCTCTGTGCCTGTGTGTTGGAGTCATCCCTGGTGAACGAAAGGGTAATGCCTCTGCCTTCGGGTTGGGGAAAGGATCCTCACTGTTGTCTGTGCCAACGTGCCAAATGGAGGTTCAGAGTGCCCAGACTTCTTGGAGTCCAGTAGAGGGGTGCTGGAGAGAAACCCATCTGGTGACTCAGTCGTTCTATTGGGAGACTTGCGGGCAATGACCTGGAGCGTGGCCGTGATTGAGACCCTCCCCAATCTGAACCTGTGTGGTCTTATCTTATTGGACTTCTGTGTTCTGTGTCACCATGTTTGAACACAGGGATGTCCACAAGTGCACTTGGCACCGGGACACGCTAGGTCGCAGGTCTATGATCCACTTTGCTCATCAGTCTTGCGTCCGCATGTCCACGCGTGTGAAGAAAGGACCTGAGCTGCCAACTGATCACTACCTGGTGATGAGTTGGATTAGATGGTGGGGGAGGATGCGGGACAGACCTTGGAGACTTAAACTCTCACCTTCGGCAGAGCTTCGCCTGCATCCCCGGAGAAGACAAGTCTATCAAGTCTGCAGGGACCATATTCCATGTCTCTATTGCGCAGGCACTCAAGCGGAGTTGTGGCCGCAAGGTGGTTGGTACACGAACATGACTGTCACCATTGCTGAGGTATCTGGGGTAGTTAAAACACCCCCCAGTGGCAAAGCTCTGGGGGTGGATGAGTTTTGCCCCGAATTCCTCAAGGCTCTGCATTGCGTGGAAGTCGGGAACAGTACCTATGCATTGCAGACCGGGGTGGTGGTCCCCCTTTTTGAGAAGGGTGACTAGAGGTGTGTAGAGAAGGATACGGCCATCAGTCGAACTACGGCTACAGAAGGATTGGTGCAGCATCTGCAGTAATGAGGTCGGAGTACCGGACCGTCCTGTAGAGAGAGCTGAGCCGGAAGGCTTCCCACCCTCATTTGTGGCCATGAGCTTTGGGTCATGGCCGGAAGGAATTCCCAGATACAAGCAGCTGAAATGAGTTTCTTCTGTAGGGTGGCTGGGCAGAGAGAGTGATGGGGTGAGGAGCTCAGTCATTCGGGAGGGGCTCAGAGTGGAGCCGCTGCTCCTTCACATTGAGAGGAGCCAGTTGAGGTGGCTTGGGCGTCTAGTCCGGATGCCTCACTGGTGAGGTGTTCCTGGCATGCCCAGCCGAGAGAAGGCCCCGGGGCATACCAAGGACATGCTGGAGGGATTACCCTATTTTCTGGACTATAAGTCGCTCCGGAGTATAAGTCTCACAAGGTCAAAAATGCATAATTACGTAGAAAAAACATGAATAAGTTGCACTGGAGTATAAGTCACATTTTTTGCGGGTAATGTATTTTACAAACTACTTGACCAAATTACTTGGAAGGCAAGTTCCAACAATAAAAGAATAGAGAACAGGCTGAATAGGTGTAAGATATGCTAACACAATGCTTATTCAGCTACACAAAAAATAAACATGAACAGAAAAGGTGTCCAGTGTTTATGTAACAAACGCTTTTTTCATTTATAAGTCACTCTGGATTATAAGTCACAGAACAGCCAACCTATGAAAAAAAGTGCGACTTATAGTCCGGAAAATACGGTAATATTTCCTCACATATAGTAATTTAAAATGCTGTATACTACTCATCCACCACAGGAGATGTCGTTTTACACATATCTGTCTTGGAAATTGGGAGTTGGACAATATCGGCATATCTGTTTTCAGCCAAAAAGCCAATATTGGACATGCCTAATTTTGGTTCAAAGATGACTTCAGTAATTTTCTGTAATGGAATTTCTCATGCAGGCACGAATAGTTCCAGTTAGCAAACATCTGGCAGAGACGGCTCAGGGAACACTCGCAGGTAAAGTATAGCATAATTACTTGCTTGTCATGATGTGACACCTGTTGTTTTTTTGGTCTTTGCTGCATTCCAAAAAGAAGCGGACAAACTATGGACACCACAGAGAGTTCCCAACACCAGACATCAACCTCTATCTTCCAAGGTTTGTCCAAGCCTCTTTGTACAAATTCCCTCTATTTAACACTTATATTCCTTTTATGCCACGCCACTTCAGATATTTCACACAAATAGAACTCCCAGGCTGAGGCGCTGTGAAACCAACCAACCCCACCAGAAGGTCAGAGCAGCAAAGAACGTCAATGTCCATTTCCTGTTTGTTGCCATGGTGCCTGAATCTTATTTCGGCTAGAAAATTGTTACCAGAAACTTTGTCGGCCATGTGAAGTATGCCCGATGAAGCAACAAATGCTTCTTGGAGTAGTCCCCGTAGCTCGTCCAACATCCAGTGTCATCTCTCTTCCTGCATCCCAAGAACAGCCAGGTTGTGGACCCCTCAACTGGTTTCAAAGACCCTAACATGAACTGTTCCAAGTGAGCAGTTAAAGCACATTTTTGGATGAATATTCTTTGTGAATGAAAAACTAATTGGCTTTTTGTGTTGGGGCTATTTATATATTACATTTTAGGGCCGCTTTTCATCTATTTGATGGCACCACCAGGCCTGCTAATAGTGCCAGTCGTGGCGGCAAGCCCCGAATCCGATGGTGGACACGAGGTCAGGGCTGCCGTCAAACTGAAGGAGTCCTATCAAGCATGGATGGCTTATGGGACTCCTGAAGCAGCTGACAGGTCATGGCAAGCCAAGTGGCTTCGGCAAGGCAAAAAATCAGGTGTGGGAGGAGTTCAGTAAGGCCATGGAGTACGACTTACAGTCAACCTCTCAGAGGTTTTGGCAAACCGTCCGACGCCTCAGAATGGGGTAAGCAGTTCCCAGTCCAGTGGGGGCGGGGGCCTGCTGACCTCGACTGAGGAAGTAGTCTGACGGTTGACAGAATACTCTGAGGCGCTCCTCAGTCCCACTGACATACCTTCCATAGAGGAAGCAGAGTCTGAGAACACGAACATGACCGTCACCATTGCTGAGGTATCTGGGATAGTTAAAACGCCTCCAGTGGCAAAGCTCTGGGGTGGATGAGTTTCGCCCTGAATTCCTCAAGGCTCTGCATGTTGAGGGACTGTCTTGTCCTCTTCAACATTGCGTGGAAGTCGGGAACAGTACCTCTGGATTGGCAGACCGTGGTGGTGGTCCCCCTTTTTGAGAAGGGAGACTAGAGGTGTGTTCCAACGGGTGCTGTAGAGAAGGATACGACCGCCAGTCGAATTACGGCTACAGGAGGATTGGTGCAGCATCTGCAGTAATGAGGTCAGAGTACCGGACCGTCCTGTAGAGAGAGCTGAGCCGGAAGGCTTCCCACCCTCATCTGTGGTCATGACCAGATCCAGCTCATCACCAGGCCTGCTAATAAGAAACCAAACAAAAACAATTCATTAGGAGTGTAGGAAAACAAATGTGTATGATTTTGAGCTAGCTCCACTATCCTACATTGAAAACGACCAGGATTTATGCTCCGTCTACCCAATCATTTTTTCAAGTCGCTTATCCTCACTAGGGTTGCAGGGGTATGCTGGACCTTATCCCGGCTGACTTTGGGAGAGAGGCGGGGTACACCCTTGGGCCTCATGCATGACATAGGGAAATAACCTCCAAATAACAATTTGACCGCCCTGTGATAATCAGAATGGTTCAGGATATGAATGTTGGACAATAATCATTGAAAGCCTACATCAAAAATATACAGGGGGAACTTTTCACAATCCAATAAAATCCAATTCATAGTAATTGAAACCTTGAAACACGATGGAATTTTACTTCCTGTCGATGGCGTCCTTGTCTACAAATGTATTGTGGAAATCTGCTGTTGAGATCCCTGATTGACCACTGCAAACAACTCAGCTGGGATACTCAGAATGAATTGAGGATGACATTCAGCATTGTTGGTTGTCAAAACGTGGGAACTGCAGCTGTTATCTTATCACCGTTTATTCACATCCAGTACAAGCTCACCTGTTGGTCTGCTATATGATATATTTACCCGTAGATATATTTACCTGGAATGGCTGATCCCAACAAGCAGTCATTTCCAAAGGAACATCTGGAACATTACCAGGGGTGCCCAAACCTTTTCATACCACTGTATATGTGTGCATACTGTATGGCTAAATATGGACTATATATTTATATACTACATGTGTGTATGTCTTGTATTTCCCTTTTCTCATAATGATGGTACTTTTTTTCAATGTACAAATATTCGGGTGTGGCCGTTATACTCTAATACATAATTTCCAGCAAAGAAAATGGTTTTGTGGGGCTCCTTTAAAAATGACTGGAGTGCACTGTGCTATGCTATCATGTTAGCAGTGTTAATTCTTCTATTTTGTGTCATGGCAGGATGTTGTCCAAAGATTATTTGTAGACCACGAGGATGGGCAAAGCGCTGACAAAGAGCATCTCCCAGTTGAAGCCTGGCCTGTAAGAAAGTTCCAAACTACAGTCTAAACATGGACAAACTCCTAATGGACTTGTTGTCTGCCATTCGTATAGATTCAAACCCACTGTGAAAAAGTGGAGAGCATCACCACGTGTAGTGAGGAGAAGCAGCTGAGAGAAACTAAGCCTTTTATACCAACACTGCAAAGAGAGTCTGTTATTTTTTTTTCTACTGGTAAAAAAATAATCCAAACCGCACGTTTTGAGAAGCATCAGGAGCGACATGGTTGGGCTCCACCAGAACTGGGAGAAAAGCCCATGAATCAGATGAGCCCAGTCAAGCTCATAATGCAGAGAGGTAACAACTCCTTTATCTTCTGTGATGTGAGCACCGATGGAGTTCTAAAGTGCCGCTTCATCGTTTCAGACAACGAGACCTGTGGCACAAAGACTGCAGTTGCACTGCTGCGCAAGTGTCTTCCTCCCGTGGAGGAGCTACGATTGGACGACGAGGTTTCTTTCTACATCTCTCCTTCCGCCTCGGGTGATGCTGCGTTCCCCCACCTTCGACCCGACTGCCGAAACCCAGTGGCGTTTCTTTTGCACTTTGAAGAATCTATTGTGAGTACATCCGTTTTACAGTCTTTAGTAGATTCTCCTTTTGCAGAAACTATTTTGACCAGGGATGAGTGAGTACACCACTTTCTGTTTCTGTATCTGTCCACCTGTCTAAATTATTTGCATCCGTATCTGTACTCATAATGGGCGGGGCATAAACCATCAGTGGGCGTGGTTCTTAAACCTAAACAAGTCTGAAATCGATTTGTATTGATCAGAAGTTGCCATATGTACTGTTTATTAATCAGCTATATGTGTATGTGTGCAAGTGATTCTTGACACTTTATTCTTATTTTGAATCAGCAGCATGAAGTTGCTGATTCATGCAACCATGGCAACAAACATAATAATGATCTTCAGTCAGCCTTTCTCAAAAGCACTGCTTTGGGTCGTACGAGCAGTTTACCTACTGACTTTATATCACCAGGCAAACCACCTACTGTAAATATGGGTTGTGTCCATTGAAACAAGCTTAAAATCGCAAGGTGCATACTGCGATGTATTGAGAGGGGAGCCATATTTTAGCATGCTACTAAAATAGCCATACATGCACGATGCTTGATGCCACTATTGTGATACTGTGCAAGTGTACCTAATGGTGTGGCCAGTCAATACAGGTTACCATTACCACTGTCCGTGTACTGCTAACTGAAAATGAACAAAATTAATATATTGTAGGGAGCACGCCTGATTTTACGATGACTTTATGGAATAAGACAAACACATTTCAAGGGAAAAAAGCACTCATAGCATAGCGCTAGCGCT
This sequence comes from Doryrhamphus excisus, assembly GCF_030265055.1. Classification (NCBI taxonomy): domain Eukaryota; kingdom Metazoa; phylum Chordata; class Actinopteri; order Syngnathiformes; family Syngnathidae; genus Doryrhamphus; species Doryrhamphus excisus. The sequence continues at coordinate 18,630,846 of NC_080475.1, read as the reverse complement.
GTGCACCTTGCATGCTACGGAATAAGTTTACCATTTATCCTTAACTAGAACTGTTGGTGGTCTTCCATTTCCTCACTATGTTCCTCAGAGTGGAACCTCACAGCTGAAATCTCTGAGCTAGCTTTTGTAGCCATCCCCTAGACCAGGGGTGGGCAAACTACGGCCCGGGGGCCACATCCGGCCCGCCAAGTGTTTGAATACGGCCCGCCCGTTCTTTCCAAAGTATTTCATTTAAAGTCAACATACAAGCTGGCATCATGGCTTAAGCCAACATTTTCATGGTTTTATCAATTTCGTTATTTGATGCGATCTGTTTATATTATATTATTATTATTGTAAATGTATAACCCACTTTACATCAAATAAATTATCTCAATGTGCACATATAGCAGATTGCATAACACTTTTACAGATACAATAATTTCGTTATTTGATGCGGTCTGTTGTTTACTAAGTGCTCCTGAAAAGAGGGACACAGGCACATAATAATAATAATAATAATAACAAATAATAATAATAATATAAAATAATAACAAATAATATAAAATAATACTAAATTTATTCTTCTTATTATAAATGTATAATGCACTTCACATAATAATAATAATAAAAATAATAATATAAAATAATAATAAATAATATCAAATAATAATAAATTTATTCTTATTATTATAAATTTATAATGCACTTTACATCAAATAAATTATCTTAAAGTGCACACATAGCAGATTGCATAACACTTTTACAGATACAATAATTTAGTTATTTGATGCGGTCTGTTATTTACAAAGTGCTCCTGAAAAAAGGGACACAAGCATATAATAATAATACAAATAATAATAATAACAAATAATAATAATATAAATAATAATACATTTATTATTATAAATTTAAGTGCTCCTGAAAAAAAGGACACAGGCGCATAATAACAATAATAACAACAAATAATAATAATATAATAATACATTTATTCTTATTATTATAAATTTATAACACACTTTACATCACATAAATGATCTCAAAGTGCACATATAGCAGATTGCATGACACTTACAGATTTAATAATTTCGTTATGTGATGTGGTTTGTTGTTTACAAAGTGCTCCTGAAAAAAGGGACACAAGCATATAATAATTATAATACAAATAATAATAATAACAAATAATAATAATAAAAATAATAATAAATTTAACGCACTTTACATCAAATAAATGATCTCAAAGTGCCCATAAAGCAGATTGCATGACACTTTTACAGATACAATAATTCCAGCTGGACTGTTACATATAAAATATTGAGTCTGCCCCCCGTCAATTTTGTTAAATCAATGCGGCCCGCCAGTCAAAAAGTTTGCCCACCCCTGCCCTAGACCATGATGTTGAATATTCTTTGCTCTCAGGTCATGTGACAGTTGTTCTGAAGCTACCATGGTGCTACTCTACAGAGAAGATGCAACTTTCCATTGGCCACCTTAAATACCCTTTCTATGATTGGCTTCACTTGTGTATGCAGGTCAAGGCCACTTTTCTAACCTATAAATGTTTTTTAAATGTTGTATTTCTGTGTTAAACCATGCCAAAGTTTCAGAACATGAGGTTTGTGCATTTGGAAGTGAGCCCTGAAAGAAGTTTGGGATGGCTCTGAACTCTCGGTTTGCATGCGGTATGCATGGCGAACTACATTTTTAGGGGTGCCCAAATGAATGAACCTGTCTACTTTGAGTTGAAGTTGCTGATCCCAACAAGTAGTTATTCAGAAAGGCAAATCTTGAAAATGACCAGGAGTGGCCAAACCTTTTGTACACCACTGTCTGTGTACAGGTACTGCCCAGGTACTACACAAATAATTATAATTGCATAATGTCCATTTGCATGTAATGGTTCAATACAATTGTGTGGTTTCATCTTTTATCTCAAATTGCCAAAATAAAACTAGTTTTACTTGATATTCTAATTATTTGTGTAGTACCTGTATATGCTATGAGAGGGAATTTGACCAACTTGGAAATAACTAGCTGATGGATTCAGAAGGTAACTAGGATGGATGGATGGATAGATAATCCAAATATACTCATTAGACCATTTTTTCAACCTTTTTGAGCCACTGCATGTTTTTTTACATTGGGAAAATCTTGCGGCACAGAACTAACCCAAAATGTTACAAAATGACACTCCTTACAGTATATTTAATTACAATATAATTTATCTATACTCACCCGGTTGAAGCCTGGGCTTGTTTACAACACAAAGCCGATATCCTGGCAGGAATATTGGATATTGGATGTTGTCCTCACAGCACAGTGGTTGTAAATCCCTGCATTAGACAATTCCTCATATGACCACATAGCGTAGCTGTTACCCCCCTTGGGTGCCCTGCCTCAGGACTACAGGGGTTGGTGTCCACAAACAAATGTGGACGAACTAGACAAACTTCAGACAATGACAAGGAGCCTGTCCATATTCCATGCGTTTGTATGCATTCCCTAGTTACTATAAAATATCTTCTCTTGTTTTTTCCAGAGATTTGTTCCACTGGGCTGCGATGCCTCCCCATGCTTGTCACCTGGATACAAGTGAAGGTTGCCAGCCAACAGTCTTTATTTTTTTTAATACGGTACTGCCCCCAGAAGCCCAAACCTCTGACTTTGTTGTCATTCGTCTTTCATTTTAGTCATTTTGGATAAAGGAGTAGTATAGTACAGTACATTTACATAACATGTATGTAAATATGTAAGATTGTGTATTAAAGTGTAGAACCTACTGTAAATAAAGACATGACAGAATTCTAGTATTTGCAGCTTTGAACCCCCCCCCCCCCGCCCAGTACCACCAATGGGGTGTTTGTACAGGTCATCTCAGTGTGGAGTTTGTTTTTTTTAAAGATTGTTACATGTACATTGGTCACCTGATCCAAGTCTGAGGTCTGGTTCCTGGACGACCAGTCTACCTCCTGATCCTGTGTGGATGTTGATTTTTCACTCTGATATGAAATAAATGTTGCCTACCATGCATCCATTTATTTTGGAAGCAGTAGTTGATTTTTACCAGCAGTAGGCGAACCAACAATGATACGTTTATTGCTATGCCAGTTTTGTCTTTACTGTTTTTCTGTCCGGGGCAGGTGCTGGGACATATATTTAGGTGGCTCAGAGGGTTTGTGGAGGGTGTCAGGGGGAGGGGACTGACTGCTGGGGGGGAGGGGGTCTATAAAGCCAGCGCTTACACGGGTTTAGCAGCCTCTCTTCCAACGCTTGCCCTCCTTTCACCTCAGACGGCCTGCTTCCTCTGGAAACATGTCCAAGTCCCTGCACCCAACCTTGGACCCCACAGAGATGGGGGTGGGATGCTCCATTGCTGTGCTGACCTCAGGGGGCGATGCTCAAGGTTAGATATGACACTATATCCTCAGGCGTCAGCAACAGCTGTACCAATTATTGCCTAATATTGTCGTCATGCGACGTGAGCACATTCTTTGTGAAGGTTGCTGGACGGTAGATGATCGATTACTGTGTGATGCCGATACAATAACCAAAGTGTTCCAAATTAACATTACTTCCAATATGCTGTACTTCCCCTTTAAACTACCACCATCGGGCAACTGGCTTGGATGGAAACTTCTTCTATGACTAGTGACATCCGTTTATGTCTACGTTTATGCTACATAAACGTTTTATTATTAATTATGTTTATGAACAGGCTGTATTAGACTTTTCCAACTCTTGGATTCCCTTTATTTGCATCTTTGAGGCTAATTTTAGTGGCTCTGACCTTTTTCTGGCATGGTGGGAATAACCCACTACCGTCCTCCCACCCCCAACAGCTGTTTGGTGAAACAAGAGCCACAGTAGGCCGCCGTGTCACAACGCAAACTCCCACTGTGGCGTTAGAGCGCATCCAGGTACAAACAGCACAACGCTAACGACTCCTTGTCCTTCCCCAGCGCCTATTTTGGTCTCGTCTGTCGTCGCTGTGTGACTGAGTGGGCAGTCGGCCAACATCCTGGAACCGTACGGTCATGTGAAATTATGCTGACTCAAAATTGTCCGTAGGCTCTCCTGTCAGCGTGAATGGTTGTTTTGTCGTGTCCTAGATGACCTTGGTGGCGGTGACCTTGTCCTGTCCTACGTACATCTTGCATCCAGGACGTCCCCTGCCTCTTAGAACTTGTCGTTCAACCCAATGAAGCCGACTGGTGTCACACATAAATGTAGTCCCAGAGACACGACCAAGAATTGATACGACATGCATATGCATTAAATGATAGCTCACGGGAGCTAAACTTTGCCAAATTGCTATCATTCACTGACTAATATGTAATAATAATAATATGTACTCTAAGTGACAAGTGGAAGGATGGATTGAAATCCCAATGTACTTCATAATCAAACCGACTGTCCTACAAAAATGGCTTCTAAAAATGGAAGTGAAGCCAAACTGTGTTCCTTTTTGTCAGGCATGAACGCCACTGTGAGAGCGACAGTCAGAGTTGGTCTCTACACTGGAGCCAAAGTCTATTTTGTTCATGAGGTAGGTGGTACTATTCAGGTTGTACGTGTTACTACATACTGTTACTACTACATAAACATGTTACATACGTTACATAATAGTATGTTCCAGTACAAACAGATTTGTTTGTACAGACTTTTTTTTTTAAGCTGTATAATCTCATATATAATAATGGTTTATAAGAGTGAAGGCGGTGGTCTTTTTTTCGGAAAAATACAAATGGAAGAAGTACCTTTGGACCAAAAATCAGCAAGTTTGGTTGCGAATGCGAAAGCTGAGGGACGGACGTTATTTGGCATGCTGTGGTAGATGATGTATCCTCAACCTGTGCCTCAGGGCTACCAAGGCCTGGTGGACGGAGGAGCCAACATTCGTCCTGCCACGTGGGAGAGTGTTTCAATGATGCTTCAGCTGGTGGGTCCAACCCTGCAAAGGAATAATAAGAATGTTCTCCCATTTGGGATTTGGAAATATGAGCAGCACTGGGACAACTTCCCCCCTGATATTTGCACTTTGGAGCAATTTAGGGTCTTTGTTCATGTAGGTGCCAGTCAGATTAAAACCCTGTTTTTTTGTCTCGGCGTGAGGGAGGAACTGTCATCGGCAGTGCCCGCTGCAAAGACTTCCGGACCAGGGAGGGGCGTATGAAAGCAGCTTGCAACCTGGTGAAGCTCAGCATCACCAACCTGTGTGTCATCGGAGGCGACGGAAGCCTCACCGGTGCCAATGAGTTTAGGAACGAGTGGAGCGGACTTTTGGCTGACTTGGTCCAAGCTGGTGAGGAGATGTGCTTCTTTTGTCTCCGGTTGATGGAACTTCTGTCACTTCCTCACCTCCTTTCACCTTCTACTGAAATGTACCAGAGGTGGAGGCACTAGAGAAGTCTTGGTTGTTGGGCAGCATCGCCCTAAGCGGCCGGTGAAACATCAACACACATTTCTTTCCCTTTTCTGTGAATTCTAGCACGACAAAAGCAGTTAATATCAGCTAGCTAACAGCGGATGTCATGGGAAATGTCGATTTTGACGCTAAAGCCCTCACAAAAAAACCCTCAAAAAACACCAAGAGTGTAGCATCTCCATAACTGCCTGGTATACTAATACTATTAATACTATTATTGTAGCAGCTAACATGATCAACTATTTTCAGCATTTCTTCCCTGAGCACACGTCTTGTGCTGGAAGACACAGCCATCCCAAGGAGAGAGGACATGGTAAGTGTTGTGGCTGTATCTATGCTGCTGTCGTATACGCATAGCTATGTTTATTAATGTGTCTAGAAAATAAGTTTCAGTACTCTTTTAAATAATCAAAAAACAGCAATATACTGCAACTATTACATGTGTACATGTTAATGCGTGCACGTCAAACGATGCTACATTGTTTTGGGTTTTTTTAGGGCTACATGGTCAAAATGGGTGTCCCAATGTCCCGATTATTAGCTAGCTCATATTAACTTGTTTTCTCACATTATAATGCACAGAAGAGGGAAAGAAATATGTGTTCATGTTTTACATAAGGATTGTGAATGATGGGCAACATTCCAAATGGGCAGCATTCCAGCTTTGGAATACTCCATTTGTGTGGCAATCCAGCACAGCAAAACCCTTTTCTCAGGTAGGCCTACTGTAAACTAGGAGTACTACATCTTTGGGAGGGTACTCCCTTTTCTCAGGTAGCCCTACTGTAAACTAGGAGTACTACATCTTTGGGAGGGTACTCCCTTTTCTCAGGTAGGCCTACTGTAAATTAGGAGTACTACATCTTTGTATTGCAGGTCAAATCACGGCTGAAGAAGCCAAAAGATCCTCCCACCTGAACATTGTGGGCATGGTCGGCTCCATTGACAACGACTTCTGCGGCACAGACATGACCATTGGCACTGACTCCGCCTTGCACCGCATCATAGAGGTGGTGGACGCCATCACAACAACAGCCCAGAGGTCAGACCAGAGATTACTGTTTGAGGATAAGTGGCTCTCTTTATGTGTTCACATGGTAAGAATTTGTCTTGGAGATGAATAAAATATCTGTCATCCATCCATCCATCCATCCATCCAGCCACCAGAGAACCTTCATCCTGGAGGTGATGGGCAGACACTGTGGGTCAGTACAAGACAATGGAGTGATAAGTAACCAGCACCATACAATGAATGTATTGCGCGTCCGTCCACAGGTACCTAGCCTTGGTGACTGCCCTGGCCTGCGGCGCAGACTGGGTGTTCATTCCCGAGATGCCACCAGATGATGGCTGGGAGGACCACCTGTGCAGGAGGCTGGCAGAAGTAGGACTTCTCCTGCTGATGTAACTTTCTGCAGGCCTTATTTGAGCCACTCTCCGCTGTGTTTGCAGCAACGGGCCAGAGGTTCTCGTCTTAATGTGATCATCGTGGCTGAGGGTGCCATGTCCAGAGATGGCAAACCGATCTCATCCGACAAAATTAAAAAGGCAAGGTGACACTGGCAAAGAGTAACTGAGCAGATTGCAGCGAGAACGTGACAAACTCCAAGACCCATGTATGATTCTTTTTTTCAGCTGGTGACTGACAGACTTGGCTTTGATACTCGTACCACCGTTCTTGGACACGTGCAGAGGGGAGGGACACCCTCTGCCTTTGACAGAATCCTGGTAAGTACGTTTGTTAGACTATAAGTAACATACCTGAGGGACCTGGTATGTTGCAGAAACATCTCATTTACTAAAATGGTGTCCTCATATACGATTTTAACAACAGCTAGTGGGTCTGCCACCCGTTGGTAAACTCTTGTACAGTCTAGCATGGCTTCTACAATTACTCCAAGGAATCATAAATACTAATATGCTAATGGCTAATAGCTGGCACACAGATGCATGAGGATTTCTTTAATGTAATGTCCTGCAGTCGACCGCACAGTGGAAGAGTGGTTAGCATGTCGGCCACACAGTCAGGATATCGGGAAGACCTGGGTTAGAATCTCCTCATCCTTCACAGCTGTTCAGCAGCTTCTGTGTGTGTGTCCTGCAGGGCAGCAGAATGGGAGTCGAAGCGGTGATGGCTCTCCTGGAGGCCACACCAGACACCCCAGCCTGTGTGGTCAGCCTCTCTGGGAACCAAGCAGTCAGGCTGCCACTCATGGAATGTGTGCAAGTGGTATGTCAGCGTCTCATCACGCTGGAAGGAATGGACTTTCTTATTGTTCTTTGAATTGGCCATGTCTGCCCTCTGCCTTCCAGACCAAAGATGTGACTGCTGCCATGGCTGAAGGCAGGTTTGAGGATGCCATCAAGCTCAGAGGAAAGTAAGCGGTTCATGATGAAATGTACTTTACAGTGACAGTGGTGAGACTTGGAAAACATCTCTAAGAGTTCAAGTCTCAACTTGCAGGAGCTTTGAAAACAACTGGAATACATACAAGCTGCTGGCCCACATTAACCCTCCAGATGTTAAAGTAAGGACAATCTCCACCATCGTTGTTGGATTTACTCCAATGATTTAAACATCTGTTAACCTGCCCCCTGTCAGAGCAACATCAACGTGGCCATCATGAATATCGGCGCCCCATGCGCTGGCATGAATGCAGCCGTGCGTGCCGCAGTCAGGATGGGCATCGTCCAGGGTCACAACATGTTGGCTGTTCATGATGGCTTTGACGGCCTTGCGCATGGACAGGTAAGTCGTGTTACATCGTATGAACAACTCCTGGGGTTAGGATCAGGTGGGAAAACAGTGGAACCTTGGTTAGTGTCATTCATCCATTCTAGAAGGTCGGACTCTAACCAAATGTTTTCCCCATAGGAAATAATATCAGTCCAATTCATTTGTTTGAGAAAGTATTACAGTTTTATATAGATATTTTTTTGTGTGTATGACAACACTGTATATAATATGAACATAGCAATAGAGTAGGCTTATCAATGACCTGAAGAATTGGTAGCTTCCTTGACTAACAGAGTGTACCAATAGACAGTAACAGTAAAATATAAACACACCTCCTCTTTTATCCAGTGTGAACATTTGCGTTTTAGATCTCACTATGTAAAACAGTGCAGGCTCCAGCACCGCGGCATGGCGGCTCGGAAGTTGACTGGTTCCTGCTGGCTTGTTTCGTTTTGGTGGGGGCGGACCTGTCAACAGCACCCACTGTTGCTCAGGGAAGCACCAAAAGTCTGCTTTGACTTTTAGGTCCCCAAATGCCAAAACACGACCCCAGCAGAAGTTGCTAGCTTTGTTGCTCGTGGCTTTTGAGAAAATCTGCCATCAAGAGGGTTGGAATGCCACAGAAGTGGGCAACACTGAACCTGGGAGAGCCGGCATAAGCTCCTCTATTCTTTATTCAATTCATCATTTTTACTATTGCTATGCTTTGCAGTAGAAGTGGACTTACCATTTAGTCAATTTTAAGAGAATGTTTTTTCAAGGGCGGCACGGCGGTCTAGTGGTTAGCGCACAGACCTCACAGCTAGGGTTCAATTCCACCCTCTGCCATCTCTGTGTGGAGTTTGCATGTTCTCCCCGTGCATGCGTGGGTTTTCTCCGGGTACTCCGGTTTCCTCCCCCATTCCAAAAACATGCTAGGTTAATTGGCCACTCCAAATTGTCCATAGGTATGAATGTGAGTGGGAATGGTTGTTTGTCTATATGTGCCCTGTGATTGGCTGGCGACCAGTCCGGGGTGTGCCCCGCCTCTCGCCCGTGGATGGCTGGGATGGGCTCCAGCACCCCCGCGACCCTCGTGAGGAAAAAGCGGTGGAAAATGAATGAATGAATGTTTTTTCAAACCAAGTATAGCATGCATGTCATGGTATTGTAGGAATGACCCCTGACCTTCCATAGCATCAACATTGAAATGTCAATTTCTCAAGATTAAGAAAACAACCGGCTTGACGTTACATGTAAACATGAATCACAAAGCTCTTTATGCCTGCTTATGATCAAGGAAACAGCTTTCAGCATTTTACTCATGTGTGAGCCAATAAAATAACATCAAACATTCTTTGTCATTTCTGTGTCATGTCTATTTTGGGATTATCCTGAAATGGGGTGCGTGTTTGCCTGCTGTAGGTAGAGCCAATCAACTGGACTTCAGTGGGCGGCTGGACTGGAATAGGAGGCTCCATGTTGGGCACCAAGAGGTCGCTTAATATTTGTTTTCCCTATTTATTGTTGTTATAATAACAAAAGCTTGTTCACCCAAAGAACCCTTCCAGGTAAATTCATGGAGGAAATCAGTCAGAACATTGCCAAGTTCAACATCCACGCCCTGGTGATCATTGGAGGATTTGAGGTACAGACCAACGTGACACAAACAACAAACCAAGCACCTCCTGATTGTCCTTGTTTGCAGGCCTACGTGGGGGGTCTGGAGCTGGTCCAGTCCCGAGAGAAATACGAGGAGATGTGTATCCCCATGGTGGTTATCCCTGCCACCGTCTCCAACAACGTTCCCGGCTCAGACTTTAGCATCGGCGCTGACACCGCTCTCAACACTATCACTTCTGTTAGGAGCTCGGCTAGCGTTACAAACACACCCTCATACACAGATGCACAACTCCTCATCAGCCTGCTTCTGCTTCCACTTCCTGCAGACATGTGACAGGATCAAGCAGTCAGCGGCAGGGACCAAACGTCGTGTATTCATCGTTGAGACGATGGGCGGCTACTGCGGCTACTTGGCCACCATGGCCGGCCTGGCTGCTGGGGCTGACGCTGCTTACATCTTTGAGGAAAAATTCAACATCAAAGACCTGGAGGTGAGCGAATGGCCAGCGTTTGTGGGAGCATCTGCAGATGTGATCGGTTGGTGATGACTTGCATATTCTGGCCTCAGGTGAATGTTGAGCATCTGTGTGAGAAGATGAAGACCACAGTAAAAAGAGGCTTGGTTCTCAGGTATGATTTGTTTAGCTCGGAAACAAACATGCGACAAAGAGTAGAAGTTAAAAAAAAAACCCAAAAAATGAAAGCTATCGACACTGGTGCCAAGGTGGCCATGAGGTCATGTCCTGTCTGACCTTCAACCCACCTTCAAATAATTTGGGACGATCGGCCCATGTCGGAGGTAGCTACAGCAGTTGCACATGTCCACCAGTTGGTGGCACCATTGGAGTCAGTAAATGTAGTCATATGTTCATATGGGTTTTGAATGCAGTCTGATGATAGGAATGACTATCTGATGGGTAAAGGCGAAGGGCAGTCTTCGCTGCCAGGCTGCCAGGCTGCCAGGCCACCCACTTCATACCACCAATCTGTTTCATGTGCTTGTGTGTATCAAGCATGTGTTTACTTTTCACTTCCTGCTACAAGGAGGCACTGTTCCTAATTGTTCCTCAGTGAGGCTCCAAGGCTCCGCCCACATCCTGTAGCATAACAATGCAAGGACAATGGAAAATGAAATTGGTGTCAGGATCAGTTCAGGTTCCATCCACCGGGCCGCGATCTGAATCCGACACCAAAGTCCACTAGAGAGGAAAAGGGGTACGAGTGAACCCAGTGACATCAACATCATCTGTTGCTGCTTTTTCCAAAATAGGAACGAGAACTCCAATGCCAACTACACCACAGACTTCATCTTCAATTTATACTCCGAGGAAGGCAAAGGCATCTTTGACTGTCGAAAAAATGTCCTCGGCCACATGCAACAGGTCGGTGTTTGGTTCCATACATCATAAACATTAGGGATGGCCATTTCACTCCATCTCCATTACTTAAAGGGGACCTATGGTGCTCATGTTGGCCCGTTGTATTGAGGTGTGGACTATAGAGCAGCTACACACAAAAAGTAGCACATAAAGCGTTCTAGTTCTTCCAGAATCTGCACCTGTTCAGCTGTATTTCTTTGGATTTCCCTGAAAATGGTCCGTTTTCATGTATTCCACCCATGGCCCACCTCCAGGCACGCCCACCCTGCTGTGGTTGGTCGCACTGTCAGTGCATAAAAAGACTTCCTCTTTGTGCCGCAAGCTGTTTAAGAGTTAAAAATTGGTATAAGAGCTGATAATAAACAGCGATAAAGACTTTATAGGAGTTGATGAACGCTGATTTATCCTTTTAAAATGGCCGCTTTTAACGTACACCACGTGTTGGAATAGGCTTCTCAAGAAAAGAGGTTACTTCACGACGTCGCTCAATGGCAAGTGGCTTTAGCATTTTTTCTACAGCATCTGTAATGTGTTTTGCGGGACTGCCAGTGGGTAAAAAACTTGGGTATTACCACGCCTTTTCAAACGGAGCGTCCCAAACTTCTTTCAGGACTCACTTCCAAATCCCAAAACCTCATTATCTGACACTTTGGCATGGTTTAACACCAGAATCCAACATTCTAACTACCTTTATAGGTCAGAAAGGGGAAAGCATCATAGGTCCCCTTTAACACCAGAATACAACATTCTAACTACATTTATAGGTCAGAAGTGGAAAGACTTTCCCACTGAATGTTCTGAACTCCTATTTCAAAGTCAGTCTTGTTTTAAGCAGGATACTGCAACCTTAAGGAGTCATGCCATATAGGACGTATGCCTCTCCATGTCCCATAGCTGTCATATTGTCTTCTTTAGACAGCAATGTCGTGAGACTGCCTCAACAGCGCCACTGTCGGTTGCATCCAAGTAGTGCACTCTTCCAGTTTGCCTGAAGACTCCATTCATCATCCACAGTCACTTCTACACATGTAATCAATCAACCAGCTATAAATAATAACTCACCAAGATGAATGACTCATTTCTTCTGTGTCCACTGCAGGGCGGTACTCCAACACCTTTTGATAGGAACTTTGGTACGAAGATGGGCGCTAAGTCGGTCCTGTGGGTGACTGAGAAGCTCAAGGAGTGCTATAGACACGGTGTGACATTACTACATTATGTTCTGTATCTGTGTTACGGCAGGGAAGATCTGGGTTTGATTCTCCATCTGCCCTCTCTGTGTGGAGTTTGCATGTTCTCCCCGTGCATGCGTGGCTTTCCTCCCCCATTCCAAAAACATGCTAGGTTAATTGGCCACTCCAAATTGTCCATAGGTATGAATGTGGGTGGGAATGGTTGTTTGTCTATATGTGCCCTGTGATTGGCTGGCCACCAGTCCAGGGTGTACCCTGCCTCTCACCCAAGACAGCTGGGATAGACTCCAGCATACCCGTGACCTGAGGAGGATAAGCAGCATAGAAAATGGATGGGTGGATTACGGCAGTGATTTCTGTTCATTTTTAGATCAAACTAGTGTCGCTTTGTTAGTTAATATTATAATGAATAATAAATATCAATACTATGCAGTCAAAACTGGTAAGGTATAATTTATAGAATTTTAATTAAGAGAAACGTGAGTGATAGACGAGGTTGAGTATGAGAAATGGATCAGACATTTTGATGAGTTTGTTGGGTGTCGTGGCAGCAGGGGGATGACCATTTCTGAGCCTGGTGATGTCATGATGCACATTAGATGAGTGGATTTACTCCCATCAACCTTTGGGTCATACTGATGGTTTTTCTCATGATATACACTGTATGTGTTATTACCATATTCAAGCTACAACCTTTTCAAATAATATCCAATGTGAATATTTTCTTGAATCAATCTGTGCCACAGGCGGGGTTAGCGCGCAGACCTCACAGCTAGGAGACCAGGGTTCAATCCCACCCTCGGGCATCTCTGTGTGGAGTTTGCATGTTCTCCCCGTGCATGCGTGGGTTTTCTCCGGGTACTCCGGTTTCCTCCCACATTCCAAAAACATGCTAGGTTAATTGGCCACTCCAAATTGTCCATAGGTATGAATGTGAGTGTGAATGGTTGTTTGTCTATATGTGCCCTGTGATTGGCTGGCGACCAGTCTAGGGTGTACCCCGCCTTAAGCCCGAAGACAGCTGGGATAGGGTCCAGCACCCCCCGCGACCCTCGTGAGGAAAAAGCGGTAGAAAATGAATGAATGAATGAATCTGTGCCACACTTGAGTTAATCTTCAAACGATATAGTTAATATTCAAACAGCTAAAATAATGCATAAGGCTAAAAACAACCAATTAGCTAAAAATGTCATCCAATACTTCTCTACAAGAAAGGAGAAATAAGATCTCAGGGAAGAAGTACATTTGAAACACTTAATGCGAGGACTACGTTAAAAAGCCATAGCATTTCAGTATGTGGAATCAAACTATGGAATGGATTGAGTAAGGACCTCAAACAATGCACAACGATGAGCCAATTCAAGAAACAATACAAGCAGTTGATGTTTGCTAAATCCAAGGATGAAGAGTCTTGAACCAGTCATGATGTGCTATATATATCACTATATTGACACTTACTATGGTACCCATTATGTCATTGCATGGTCATATTACCTCCTACTTCGGTACGAGGTACATTATTACAAAAAAACAAACAGAAAAAACCCTTAAACTGTACTATGGAAAGCAGGAAGTGAACAAATGTAACAGTTACTGATTGTAAAACTACCAGATGGAGGGGTAGGATTTAATAAGCTTTGCTTCTTCCTACTCCTTTTGGACATGTGGAACTGTGAACTGATTATGGGATGCACTCAATTGGAATCTGATGCATGTTGAAATGAAATAAAACCATTGCCATTACCATTACACACGTGACACCAAAGTACAGTTTCTTAACCCAGTTTTCTCTGGTTGGACTGAGCTCAGCACCATTGTTCATGCACAAGCACATGTGGTGCTGGGTGTCTCGTGCTGTATAACTCATTCAGTCATGATAACTGATTTGTCTTCCTTAGGTCGCATCTTTGCGAATACGCCAGACTCCGCCTGTGTGCTGGGCATGAAGAAGAGGGCGCTCACCTTTCAGCCTCTGGCTGAACTGAAGGGAGACACAGACTTCGAGTATGGTGCACACTGTCGACATGACAGATGCACAACTGTGCTGTAAGTATTGATACAAATTGTCCTAAGCAGTCCTTTTGTCTGATGCTGCAGGCACCGTATTCCTAAAACACAGTGGTGGCTGAAGATCAGGCCGATCATGAAGATCCTGGCTAAGTACGACATAAAACTGGATACATTGGAACATGCAGACATGGAACATGTGATCAAGAAGAGGACTGCCCTTGGCCACTAAGGGGACACTGATAAGAGATATTAGACATGTTTTTGTTGAATGGTGTTTCCTCGACTGGTCCACGTCTCCCCGCTTTAACACAAGGCACAGGGTTCCCAAGAGAGTCTCGTCCTGACAAATAATCACTAAAAACTTATTGATTTCATGTAAATATGCCCCCTCGGGGCTGTGAGTTGCATATGGATAATATTGTGGGGGTGCCAAGCTTTCATTCGTAATTAAAGTGCTTCAAGGCTCTCCATTTTGTTGCATCTTTCTGGTTCCACTTCGGAGTTCAGTCTGTACAGGACGAAGAAATAGGTATCAGTTTGTCTGTGGTATTTTAAATTGGGGGGGCTTGAAAGATAATGTGTCCCGTGGGGGTTATGACAGAAGAAAACCACTGTTTTAGAGCAACGTGATTGGTTGTTTAGACAAGTGTTTTATTGTGATAACATGACATTGTTGCCACATCATTACTGGCCTTGCGATGAGCTCACCTTCGATTTAAAATACTTCAAACTTGGTTCTAAGTTCCAGATACATCTAAGACTAGTACTGGTTTTTACATCACAGCAAACCAACAGCAATCCTCAATAATGCTTTCTAAATCTATTTATGTGCACAAGTGTATTTCCTGCACTCTCCACTCAAGCATACAAACTTGAGAGGATACAACAAAGAAATGTTAAAAAGGAAGAATTGAGGACTCATCCCAATGTAACATGACAAAGAAGAAATAACCACGGAAATAAGATCGTTAGCAACAACCTGCTTTCCAGTAACTCAGGGGTGCTGGAGCCTATCCCGGCTGTCTTCGGGCGAGAGGCGGGGTACACCCTGGACTGGTGGCCAGCCAATCACAGGGCACATATAGACAAAAAAAACATTCCCACCCACATTCATACCTATGGACAATTTGGAGTGGCCAATTAACTGAGCATGGTTTTGGAATGTGTGTGTGTGGGGGGGGGGGGGGGGGGGGTACCCGGAGAAAACCCACACATGCACGGGGAGAACATGCAGACTCCACACAGATGGCCGAGGGTGGAATTGAACTTCAGTCTCCTAGCTGTGAGGCCTTCGTGCTAACCACTTGACTGCCATGCAGCCTTACTCTTGTATATTCTTTCATTATTTCAAATCAAATCAAATCAACTTTATTTGTATAGCACTTTTCCTGCAAGGAGATGCAACACAAAGTGCTTTCCAGAATTAAAACAATTTCCACAATTAAAAAGGAAAACAATGAAGCAAAAAGAAAGCCCCTCCTTCCCACCCTCCATACTAGACCCACACACGCACACACACACGCAAGCACACAATCACACACAGTAGGGAGACATGGCATGGTACTGAGGAACAAGGAAACGCCACCTTTGGGGCTGTCCACACTGGGAGGAGCTGCAGGCCGTGCCATCGGAGGACCAGCACCCGGGCCCCCCGACTCCGTTAGTCGGGCGGACCCCCACATTAAAGGGAGGAACCCCCAGCCGGCCGTGTCGAAGGGACCCAAGGATGGCACCCCCTCAGCATACCCGAACAGCCCCCAGTGTGGAGGACCCCCCTGAGGAAACACTGGAGTTAGAAGCTAAAGACTAAGAGCATAAAATAGGACTAAAAGATAAAACATAACACTGGAGTTAAAAGCTGAAGAATAAGAACATAAAATCGGACTAAAAGGATGAAAACATAATAAAAGCTTAACAATATTAGTTAAAAGCCTGTTTAAAAAGGTGCGTCTTTAATCTTCTTTTAAAAATATCAACAGTCTCCACAGTCCTGAGGCTCTCCGGCAGGCTGTTCCACAGGTGGGGGCCATAGTGGCTAAATGCTGCCTCACCGTGGGTTTTTGTTCTGGGTTTTGGTTTCGCTAAAAGGCCAGTGCCGGAGGACCGCAGGGTCCGCGGGGGTTGATATGGTAAAAGCAGATCAGATAAATAAGAAGGGGCAAAGCCGTTAAGACATTTAAAAACCAGTAAGAGAATCTTAAAATCGATCCTGAAGCGGACGGGGAGCCAATGCAGCGACTTTAAAATTTCATAACTTATCTATTATCACATGTTATTTACTCCTTTCTCTCGCTATTAAACATGCTAACATGTTGACTGGTTAACACAGGAAGTGGATGAGGGAGATTGAAATAAACTAGACCATTAGTCTGAGTGGTTAGCATGTAGGCCACGCAGTCAGAAGACCTGGGTTGGATTCTCCATTGGACATCTCTGTGTGGGGTTTGCATGTTCTCCCCATCGGTCGCTTCTCTCCAGGTACTCCGCTTTCCTCCCCCATTCCAAAAACATGTTAGCTTCATTGGCCACTCCAAATTGGTAGGAATGTATGAGTAGGAATGAATGTGAGGCGGCGTGCCCCGCCTCTGGCCTGAAGACAGCCGGGATACTCACAACCTTACTGAGGGTACACGGCATAGAAAATGGTTGAATAAAATATTTCCAAAGTACGTGTGCTGCCATGATATCATGGTCACATCAAACATGTACAAGGATGAGACCATTCAAGAAACAATACTAGCACTTGATGTTTGCTAAATACAAGAATGAAAACTCTGCAACAAGTCATGTTGTCTTTATTGTTATTATATATCACTATTTTCATGGTTATATCTACGATCATTGTTGTTACGGTTGTGAAGACATCACCATAATGCCACTATATGGTTACATCATCTTATACTTCTGCATGTGTAAAAAATAAATCATACCAGGAAGGCAGGAAGTGAAGTAACAGTAACAGATTGTAAAAGTAACAGATGGGAGTGGAGGGGTTGGATTAATAAGCTTTGCATTCTTCCTACTCCTTTGTGGAACTGTGAATTGATTATGTGGTGTATCTTGTTTGCATGTTCAAATAAAATCCAACCATTGACTTATATTATACACTGTATACATGAAGACCATTAATATTTAAGTAATAATAGAAAAAAAAGCTTCTTTTTGACTTTTACATGGATTAGCTGTGCCTCCAGCATACAGCCTCCGGCCACCTGTTATTGGCCATTGCTCCTTGTAGGTCACCTTAACCTTCACTGTACCTCTTTCAGCTTGTTAAAGTGTCATTCATTGAGCCATACATCACAGTGTATTTCGCTGGCCAATTATAGCGCTACCAACAATACTTGAGAATTGTAAGAATTATTATAGCATGTTTCTAAATCTTTAAATAAGCAATTCAAAGTGAAGTTTGCGTGGAAAACTACAACAGCAAAACCGGAAACGGAAGTAAATCGCAGAGGTCATCGAGAACTCGCGGTGGCTGTTGGGAAGTCGGCGGACTGTGTGCCTGCGCCGCGGATAGGTGCGTGCCCCCAGTGTCCGCTCCGGTCGCCCAGCTAGGAATGCGCCTCCCTAAGCTGCTGTACGGCGTTCTAGTTGACAAAGTGACCGAGGACACTGCGGCGTGAAAAGGGTCAGGGCTTTGGGTTGTATGGCATTAGAATCGCAGCAATAGGCTACACGTTTGATTCATTGAGCTAGTTGACGTTAGCCATCTCCGTTGATTCATAGCACGCTAGGTCCCTTAGCATACCCGCTAGCCGGCTAGCTAGGGTACAAGTGTGCTAGTTTCCAGGGTGTCGCCGGCCGATCCAGAAGAGACAGACAGCAAAGCTGACTGCACAAACTCGCCGACATTTCGTAAAGAGGAAGCGGGCGGCAGGTAGGCAAGGGGGTCGGGAGAACGCGACGGTGGGAAGCGTGTCAGGAGCAGCTGATGAGTTCAGACCAGAGCGGAGAGCCGCCGCTGCTGCAGGAGGAGGCTGATCCCGGACCGAAGACCGGTGGGAAGGACGAGGCTGCGCTGAGGAACGAGGGAGGGTCAGGCGGCATGGTGAGTGAGGCCTCTAATGGCGAACTCGGTAGCTCACTAAACACGCTAAACCCATTCAATACGCATCCCTCTTCACGATTAGCAGGTTTTAGCTAGATTTAACGAGAGAGAGCCTCAACTCAAACCACAAAGTTTTAGTTTGTTTTTGCCTCGATGTGCACGCTGTCATCAAGTGATATTGATTACAATGCGTAGGCAGTCTTGGACAAAGGGCACATACGCGCACACACCCGCACTTTTAGTTAGACCCATTTAATTTGTAACCAGTATCGTTCCCATCAGACGCTTTGGCTTCACTGCAGTCCTTCCACCACGCAGCCAGCATAGCGTTAGCTACCCTGTGGGACTAGCAAGCTCATTAAGTCGTTTGCTGAGTAATCATTAGCTAATAAGTTATGAGGTACCTTGCAAGTGTGAAACATCTTTTTTAAACTCTCATACAGTTGGCTGAGCTCTCACACTGCCTACCACAAAAATGTATATCATTATTTTGAACGGAATGGGGTTAAACGTTCATTCAGTCCAACGTTGCTGTTAGCCAATCGCGCTTGCGGCTAAGCTAGGCGAGCTAACGCAGTGACATGCGTTGCAAAGACCGGCCTGGTGCTGCGCAGCAGTCAGCTGACTGGACGGGGTCATACTTTCTGTGGCCGATGACACAGACACGTACTGTATTGTCCACTCCATCACTAATATTGCTATTGGCTCAACTGTTCTAAACGCCGTTTACAAAAAGACTCTTAAGTGT
Organism: Doryrhamphus excisus; assembly: GCF_030265055.1. Taxonomy (NCBI): domain Eukaryota; kingdom Metazoa; phylum Chordata; class Actinopteri; order Syngnathiformes; family Syngnathidae; genus Doryrhamphus; species Doryrhamphus excisus. The sequence goes on along the minus strand of NC_080475.1, from coordinate 18,611,719 downwards.
TATCATCTGACAGCTGGTCTTGTCAGGCCAAGGCCGTTCCAAGCAGGGGGGCAGGACTGCTTCTGTTTGCAGGTTTGCAGGTGGCCAATGTCAAAAGAAGAAGCTGGTGGATTAGTGGACTTTTTCACCTTCCTCACTCAATTTTGTTGAACATATTGTCTGCTTTCCCAGGAATTACATATTAAGAGTCAAAGCAATGGTTTTGTCACATAACTTATGATCACCCTCCCTTTTTACACAAAATTAGCATATAATTATGCAACATTTTTGTTTGTCCTCCTTGCTCCTGGATAATGTCTTTATGACAAGTATACAGTCTTGTTGCTACTTCATTATATATATTTACATAATCTATTGAATCACTCCTCCCTATAAAGCCTTATGTGTAGCCGGATGTGCACCTCTGTCAAAATCTGCTCGAAACAATTCTTAAAGGTTGGTAGGTCTGTTAGTGTCTTTATTCACGCCTGAATGATATTAGTGCCAGAAATTCAAATAGTTAGTTTGTACAGATGAATATCTGGGTCTCAAGATCCACCCCACCCGAGGTTAGCAAGGTTAGCTTCCATCCATCCATGCAGATTATGAAACATTGAGTCAACGGTCGGACAAAGTAGCGACACACACTTTGTCTTTATCTTTGAAACTGTTTGTTTTGAAAGGAATTCACCCTTTCTGACTGTTGACATCAATGAAGGCTTTCATCTCGCCACGGATGTGATAACTGATCACTAAGAATCGATTGTTTAGCAGCTAGCAGAGGCACTGTTGGTTAGTTACTAGTTCGCAGTCTAAATCCCTTTTAAAAATGTCTCAACGATATCAGTTTATCTTCGTTAGTCAAATGCCCAGCCTTTTTTGTTAGATGTTTCCTTTCACAACATCTGCATGTCATTCTTTTCAGTGCTTCCATTTTTTTGACCAGATGTTTCTGCATTGAAGGTCACATCTAAGGGTACCGGTCTCAACCCCAATGCCAAAGTTTGGCAGGAGATGCCCATAACCCCCAGCGAGGCTGTGCCAAACAGTCCCCATTGGCCCCCCTCGGACCTCAGTGAGGGTGAGATCTGCTTCCATTTGCTTCCATCTACCCAATGAGTTATCATCTATGCCCATGTGTCAACTCGAGTTTTCCCCGTTTGCCATGTTTTCTTGATATGTAAACATGAGTGGATGCATACTAGTAAGAGCCTCACAGGGTACAATGGCATCTACAGCAGTCACACTGAAGGATCTAATTATTGTGACCCAATGAAACTCTTTGCAGAGTACTTGGAGCCTCCATGCGCAGGCTGCAGGCCGTACACCGTGGGATTCACAGGCCTGGATAGCAGCAGCTCCACAGCAACAGCTGAGATAGCAGTCAATGGAATGGACCTTCCAGAATTGGGCTATTCCCCTGCAGAGTCCACCATTGGGACCTCAGGTTTGTCAGGCCACACCGCATGGCGCCTCAACCACACACAACAACTCACACCCTATATTCATCCTTTTCTTTATGTATATATAAACAACGTGTGTGTGTGTGTATGTATGTATGTATGTATATGTGTGTGTATATATATATATATATATATATCCCCTTGCTTGGCTCGGCATGGCTCTAATTGGTACTATTTCCAGTACCCTGTCAGCTCATGTTCCAGGCTTATATGGGTGATGAAAATCAAAACATGTCATGGTCATTTTTGGGGATCCACAGCCAAAAATGATAAAAACACTTGGCCAATCAATAACTGAGCCCACCTGAGACATGCTAACATTTGGGGATACAAAAACGACAATTGTTCCAAGGTGATAAGCGTTGAGTTTGCCCACAACAACAATTGGTACATTACATTCCAGTCCGACACTGATGCTCAGCAGGTAAGAGCAACCCTCATCCATGTTCCAGGCTTATATGGGTGATGTAAATCAAAACACGTCAGTCATATTTGGGGATCCACAGCCAAAATCAGGGCTCTACATTAAAAACAAAAATTACTTGCCCATGGGGAATCCTTAAGGTGAGAACTACTTGCCCGAATATGCTGATAATTCATCAGATAATAGTACTGATGCATTGTATTTGGAGGAATGTCTGAAACGTATGTTAACATGGCATGCCATACTACCTTACACATCGTAGTCGGTAGTAAGCAGTGATATTTGTAAGTTGTGCACCACAATGAAACATTATTGAATAGACGCATTTGTGTACTAGTAAAGTGTTTTAATCCAGAAAAAAATGCTCAATGGTCAAACAATAATTTGTGAAGCAAAGGTGAGAAAAATACACAGAGAAATGGAACCGCTAGATTTTGTAGCTTGTGCAAAATCAGCACTTCGTATTGGATCTGATCGGTGGTGTTTCATTGTGACCACTTAAAATTGTCACAGCAATGTGATTCACTCGCCTGTGCCATCATTTGATTTGCTGCCGCCAATAAAATACTTGTTTAGGAGGCACTGTTTCATCACTTTTTGGTTTTTCCTTCAGAAGTTGTTAAGAATTAGACAATGTTGGCAGGGACGCTATGACAGGTGTTTTCGTAGTCAAACGATCGCCGATTGGTTGATCGCGAACAAGAACAGGTGTGGGTGAAAAGCGGGCAGTAGACTACGGACCGCGGTCTATATAAACTATTCTGATTGGTCCATTTGAAGATTTGCAAGGATTGGTTTGCAAATTACCACCGGAACAAGAACCGCTTTAAAAAAAACTCTTGGCAGTATGGCATGCCAAAGTGCACTTGCCTGACGGGAATATCGCTGATTGGATTTACTTGCCCGAATTTTGTTTTAACTTGCCCCGGGCCATCGGTACATCATTATTGTTGAGCCCTGAAAATGATACAAAGAAACACTTGGCCAATCAATAACTGAGCACACCTGAGACATGCTAGCATTTTGCACGACGCCATGCATCCTTATAGTTCAAGATTCATAGTTAGGTCCAATTTAAGTGGTGTGGCTTTTGGTCTGCCCAAGTAGCATTTCACCTCAGAGGTTGTACGATGGAACATTTTTTATTGTGATAGCTAGTGTATGAATTAACAGCAATAATTGAAGATGGCCGGATGTATGATAGCCAAGGGGACAAATATTGTATAGGCCTTTTCCATCGCCACACATTCACTGCCTGCAGGTTTTTTCCGGCAAGCTGAACTCAGCATGTGAATGGTAGACTCACTCAGTGGGCAGGTTCTGTGGTTGGATGGAGATGTGCCAACTGGTGTCTCCGTTTGACACACAGTTAAACTTTGTAACTAATCCTGCTGCTTCTTAAGAGAACAGGGCACACCCGACTAAATACAGATGCTTTATTGTCACGGGTTACTTGAACAGGCCACCCCTGGGTTTATCAATCTAAGAAGTCACCCATGCCATTCCAACTGCATATGGAAGATATTTAGCACACTGCGCTTTTATTTTGAAGGACGGTCACAGAAGTATGTTCTGTGTGTAAGTAGAATGTGTATTTATGGCTAAGACAAGTTGCGTTCAAAAATAAAGGTGCTTCTCGTATTATCACTCAGAATCTCTACGTCTTCATCGGACGTTGTAAAACCTTCCTTACATTAAAGCCTTAAAACACGCCGTGGTGAAAACATACTCATCCAGCCCGAGTTGCGCGCACACGACCGCATGGCGTGTTAAACTAAGCTAACCCTCACTAGCTTCGTTCACGCTCTGTAAGAGGAGATTCAGCCAACTTTTACCAGCATTTATCACCATTTCAATCCGTTTAGGTGGGGAGTCATTAACTCGACTTGTTTGTTTATACGATATAAGTCAGTTTCTTACACACAAAACAAGGCATTAAACATGAAGATTCTGTGTCTTTGAATGCAAGCCCTCATGGATCAACATGATTACAGTGTGATTCCAATGTTTTAGATTTCTAGACTTGAGATATTGTTTAGATGTGATTTAAATGTAAACACTATTTGTTGTTCATACATACGAATATATCATGTTTCAGTTGGTTGGTAAAATACAGTAAAAAGGCACATTTCACATTGTTGCAAATGGCGACGGATCATGATTAATTTGATTCAAATGTTTCATCATTTTACTGCCCTCATATTGACGTAGAGTCCAAAACTGAAGATCAGCCAGTCTCATCTGAGAACATACGCGAGTCTCTAAAGAAAGAGCTGGAGTTTTACTTCTCAAGGTAAATGTTTAGTTCATTTGCAGTAACCTTTTGTTGTATCTTGAGAAGAGGACTGATCTATTTAAAAAAAAAAACATTCAGAGAGAACCTCTCCAAGGACCTGTACCTGATGTCTCAGATGGACAGTGACCAGTTTGTTCCCATTTGGACTATTGCCAGCATGGAGGGCATCAAGGTCCTCACAAGTGACATGGAACTCATCTTGGATGTCTTAAGATGTAAGCGGCATGTTTCAGCTTCCCCGTGCAAAAAATGTTTGTAATGTAAAAAAAGAAACATCTACTGTTGTCCCCTCCCAGCGTCACCCATGGTACAAGTGGATGAGAAAGGGGAGAGAGTGCGCCCCAACCACAAGCGATGTATTATCATACTGCGGGAGGTCCCCGAAACGACACCCGTGGAGGTAAAATAGTCCTTCAATGAAAATAAGCAAAGTGAATGTGTTTTATTTGAGATGGTGCCTATGGTTTACTACGGTTGACCTTTTTTAGGAAGTGGAGTCACTGTTCAAAAACGACAACTGTCCCAAGGTGATAAGCGTTGAGTTTGCCCACAACAACAATTGGTACGTTACATTCCAGTCCGACACTGATGCTCAGCAGGTAAGAGCAACCCTCATCCATCAGTTGGAACAATACATCCAAGAATTTTCAGAATTAATTCAGAATTTTCTTAGGATTGTGTGTCGTTGTCTCTCTAGGCCTATGAATACTTGCGAGAGGAAGTAAAAACATTTCAGGGAAAACCCATAATGGTGAGTGGAAAAGCCCTTTTTCTCTCCTTTGGTTGGGTCTGCTTGTCACCTAATTGGACTTCATTTCCCCCCCCCCGTTGACAGGCCAGGATAAAGGCCATCAACACATTCTTTGCAAAGAATGGCTATCGTAGCATGGACAGCAGTCTGTACTCTCAGCAGTCTCAGAGCCATTCCCAGTACACTTCCCCCCTGTTCATGCAGCACGTCTACCCGCAGCAGCAGTACCCGGTCTACGGCATTGTGCCTCCCACTTGGACACCCTCGCCAACGCCATACTTTGAAACTCCTTTGGTGAGACATGCACGTGTTGCAAATCTGCTTCCAGAATCCTCGTTCCAAATGACATAATGAATCCAATGTTAGGTATTCATGTTGTGGTCGCTCGGCCCATGTGATGTACTGTAGATGTGTGGCAGGAAACTACAGGTAAACCTGAGTTACATATACATATGGTTCTGTCTACCCCCCAAATGTCTTTGAATGTTTCTTTTCTTCCCTTCCAAAGTTTGGAGCTTCACTGCCACCCAATGAGGGTCTGAGGGTCAGGGGCACTTAAAGGGGTTCAATTATGTTCTTTTTTTCTTTAACCCGCATTCAAAGCTGTACAGTTCTTCCAGAATTTGCACCTATTCAGCTTATTTTCTCTGGATTTTGGGTCCCAGCAAAGCACGATCTGTTTGTGCCGTTAACTGTTTAGGAGTTAAGTGCACAGTGCCTATAAAGACTTCTGGTTTGTGCCGCCAGCTGTATAGAAGTTTTTAACATGTAGCCATAGGTATTGAATTCCAAATCCAATCTGGAAGTGGAGACTGTACAGTCTGAAGTTTCTCATTTAGCATTTTAGCATGGCTGCTAATTGTGTTGGGAAACGACACTTAGCAATGCCGCTCCCTGTATACAAGCACTTTTGTTCCATTAGTTACCCCAAATAAACAGTTAGCACCCTGATAAACTGTTACTTACTGCTTCTCCTTCTGACTCTTCCACACCACCAAGTAACGTTGGAAAGGCATAGGGCTTCAGCAAGTGTGTGGGCTAGTCCAGCTGCACAGTGGCTCATGTCCACTAAACAGTTGTTGTGGAAAAAATTTCCATCATCCTAAGTAGGATAGAGAATGCCTGAAATAAATACATAGCTCTGGCAGTTTTTATTACCTTTGCAAAACAAAGGGGTCAGACAACACACAGTATGCATGGCTGTCTGTAGGTGTCTGGCCAAGAGTGGCCTCTTGGCGGGAACTTTTATACTCCATAGCATGCAAATGAATTACATTACAAGAGAAAAGAGACATTCTGGTCACTCCCCCGATGCCACCCTCATGTATGGGGGTTAGTCTACACACCCTTTCTTCTGGCACGGTTTGTCACACCCATGTGAGATAACCTCCTAGGGTCAACCATTTGGTGGGACCTCTTGATGTCCCCTTATCCCATGAAGGTAAAGCTTTGATGAAAGAATGACCTCCTCCGACACTGCCCCTAACCCCAGGTTACAGATAGCCTCCTGCTGTGCCACCATCTTTGAAGGGACAGCAGGATGTGCTCGGATGCAAATGTTGAAGCTCTATAAAAGGCCGTAAAGTAATTCAAACAATGTGTAAACTATGTTATACCTGTGAAATATAAATTTTCCCATCACACAGTCCAGTGTGAAATGCCCTTGACAGATGAAAATGTATTTCTTTTGCTGGTAGGGAATCAGGAACTCTTGATTGGCGTCTTTAGGAATTGGAAGCAAATGTGGCGTTCCCTTTCGAGGCATTGCTAGCAAGTAAACAGAGAAGCGGAGCTTGGGGGAGGGCGGAGAGTTTATGTATAAGGAAGTCCACCCCTCTGTGACATCACAAAGGAGCAGTTTAACCACGCCTTTTGAAAGCGAGCATTTTGAGCCATCCCAAACTTCTTTCAGGCCTCACTTCCAAATCCCCAAACCTCATTATCTCAACCTGGTTTAACACCAGAATACAACATTCTAATTATATTTATAGGTCGGAAAGGTGGATAAAGGATCAGATTGGTCTACGTAGATCATATAGCCGGCATTTAACAGCTTTACTAATGTCTTCAAGACAGATTTATTGTGTGAAAATTAAAGCCTGACTGATATTTGGGGCCAATACTGATTTTGGGGTCTGAAAAAATCCCGGTTTATGGCCTCCATTGAAAATGTCTGTTCAGGAGCAGCCGTTCAAAGTGTGTAAGACCAAATAGCAGAAATAATAGTTGCTGTTTCCTGCTTTATCGTGTCTGCTTTGTTAGATTAGCAGTTATCTGAAGTGAATCTGATTTGTTTCTGCAGGCACCTTTTCCCAATGGTAGCTTTGTGAATGGATTTGGCTCTGGACACTATAAAACTGGCTCAGCTTCTCTTAATATCGCTCGGCCTTTCCACAGAAATCGGTAAGTGTTCTTCATTTGGTCATTTACATTTTGCATAAACACAATGTTAATTGTTGGAATGTTTCTTTGTTTGTACTTGTGAGCAACGATGACATCAACTGTAATGCGATATGATAGCTACTACATTGAGTTCCATTCTTCACGCCCTGTCTTCTTACTATCCCCACAGTGTCCCCCTCTATTCAAGAAAGAATGTAATAAATGCCTTCAGGTACCCACATTGTCTTTACAATAAACTTCATTGCTACCCTCATATATTCACATACGGCAGCCAAATGACTCAATCCAAATCTTTGGGTAGCCATTTTTTCTGCCTAAAACCCTTTTTTAGGATTAAATTCCTGTCAGGGAATTGGGTGGGGGGGTCATTTGAGAAATAGCAGCAGCTGCTGAGATTGAAAGCAATTGGCTTTTCCACTTGTTGCCACCCTGCTTTTGTTACATGACATGTAACACCTTTCCCTTCCATCCTAATGAACCGTGCATCCTGTCTTATCGTCTTTCTTCCCCTCTGAGTTTGACTTCTTCATCCAGGCTTTCATCACCATTTGCTATGTACTGATGTTCTTTAACAGTCCAAGTCAACCAGGCTCTTTTGGCAAGACAACAGCGCTTCCTGATTTTTGGCCATACACTTCTGCTTCAAAAAGAAATATCTCGAAAGGACTCGTCTTCAGTCAGACCCAATGATGAAATCATGACGCTGAGAGGGAAACTGAGGTGTGAAGTAAATGGCTTTGGTTCTCTCTTTCTCTTCTCTCCTTTCGTTCTGTCTCTCCCTCGTTCTATCTGTCCTTGCTTGACAAAGTCAGGTGCTTCACTCCCGCCCCAATGACTATTGAGATTATGAGATCTGAGGGTCATAGATGTGCAAGATCAGTCCAGGCTACTGGGATTTTTATTTTTGATTTCGCTCGGCTGCCATTGTCTCTGAAACATGGATTGCACTCCCGTCAACATTGACAACTAGAGAAGCACTGTGAGAGCACAGACAGCTGCCAATCGCTATTGTTCCCCATATTGTGAATATGAAGTTTTTGGGAGGTGACGGTGGAGTACTCATGGAATGCCTTCAAGGTTGGCAGGTCTGTTTTTGCTAGCGGCTGCTTTGCTGGTTTCGATTTTGACTGGAAATTCATCTGGAAAGCGTTAAGGCCAGTGAAGTGCGCTAGTTGAGGCGCTGTTGATTGGGTTTTAACCCCTGGATAGCAGCCCAGGAAGGATATTGTCCGCTAGCTGTGCTGTGTTTCATTACATGTCATTTAGACCTGCAAAACAGATTTTTTTTCTTTGAAGTAGATCATCATTGATTCATTTTACCATAGTTGATTACCCGGTTACTGAAATGTATAAAAATGGCCATTCATACCAATTTTTTTGAAGGTGAATAATTGCAAACATATTTCTGAGAAAATGGGCTCCACTTGAAGCAGAAAGCAACGCAGGAAACGCTGGTTGCCGGTTGTAATTCCAAGCGCAACATTTTCAATTGGCGATTGCATGTTCATCTGCTGTAGAAACCACGTGAAGCCCCAGGTGAGGACCAATGAGTTGACATCGTCTATAACTACCATGCCCTTGGAAAGTCTGACAGGACTGCGCAGTCCACAGCCCCCTCTCCCCGGCCCCGCCATCTCCAACCAAGCCCAGACAGCCTCTGACCTGAGCTCTATGTTCTCACATCTCTCTTCCTCGTCCTCGTCCTTGGACCCAAATGATGACAGTAGCATTGCTGCACGTGGACGGTAACAAAGTGTTTACTTCTATTACTGTTAGATGGGGGGTTCATGAATTCAACCCTGTTTGCATTTCAGACGGACCACCACTTACAGAGGAACACGGAGGAGGCGAGATGATGACCGCACCATGGTACAAACCTGACAGTTTTTACACAATAATAAAGTCTTGCAGCATCCCCAACCTTTGTTTGGCTACATGTCCATGTCCTCCCTCAGAGGGGAACGCTGGCAGAAGCTAAAGTGTCACCACCCAAGTTTGACTTGGCTGCCACCAACTTCCCTCCTCTTCCTGGCTGTGTGATCAGCACTCAAGGAGAGCCAGTCCTCGAGAACAGAATGTCAGATGTTGTTCGTGGCTTGTATCGGGACAAGGTGGGGACAAAAGCCAAGAGCAGCGTTGTGATATTGGGATTTGCTATAATGTGTGTTTGAATTGTTTTCAGATTGAACCGATAAATAAAGAAACAACTCCAAGTCCAAGCCAGTCTGCGGTCACCGAGGACGGTTTGACAGGCTCAAGTCCCACCCGGACTTGTGCGAAATCTGTCACACAAGCACTTGCACCATTGGCCCCCAGGTAAGTAGCGGCTTGACAAGTCGTATGGTCTGAAATACTGTCGCTGCATGGGTGTCTTAGATGCTTGTCTTGACAGTGGGGCCTGTCAGGAGAAGAGGGTTGAGCGGCTGGAGCTCAGTGTTCCAAAAGCCACCCAAAGCACACCTGTTCAAGCTACAGCCAGGCCCCCCTCCACACAAGCCGTGCCTAGTGCCAGGCCTCAAGCATCTACTGCCTCCACCCTGGCGAAGCCCAGCACGGCAACACCCGCTCCTGTCGCCGTTCCCGCCCTGACACAGGTGAGAAGTTTGCGCTCTCTGCTGGTAGCACTTACCATAGTAACGTCTGTCTTTGCGAATTCTTTCTTGGTGCCGTTTTTTTTATTAAAACAATTGGCTTCTGAAGTTCCTTTTCCATTTTAAGGCAACCCAACTGAAAAACAAACACTAAAGAAGGATCTAGAATAACAAAATGGGAGTGTGTGTACAGTGCTAATGATGTGGATGTGGATCCTTAATGCCGCCTATGGAGAACATACAAACTCTTTTCTGTTCCAAAAATGCTATACTAAATACTAAATACTAAAACTTGCAGTTATAGTTAATGTTCAAAGAGCTAAAATATTAAACATTTGTGGTGGAGTGTGTGCTAAATAATGGTGACTTAAACGTTGCCGGACATTGCAAGTCCATAGTGTTCATCAGGTTTTCCCAGCTGTTTTTTCCATACAGTATATTAGCAATGTGATGGGTTGCTTCTCCTTTCATACGGAAGGCAACAGGAGGTCAGCAGGTATGGCACGTATTCCTCATGTTGGAGTTTGTGCCATCTTTTAAGGTGGTGCTCTGGGTCGGAAGTACCTCCATCATATGAGGTTACTGCTGATTCCTTGCCAACTTCTTCCACGGCAGAAGAGGTAGCCTGTTTGCTTCAACTGAGCCTCCAGGCTTCTGCTCCCTCCTGCATGCTGGCATGAGGGAGATGCAGGTCAAATCCCGTCCATATTGATATATCATTAAAGTAAATATAGATTTCTTTTATGGCCCAGCCCTAGGATACATCTATTCCACCAACAAAGCCTGCTAATAAAACACTTCCAGCCAAGTTTTATATTTGTGCCGTGACCATGAAGTAATGGGTACATTCTGACATGGAATACAGCAGTATTCGCCATACTTTGGCCATTTGAAGCATTGCTGGAACGTCATTGAGTTGACATAGCGATATAGAACGAAACGCAACATATAGCGTTAACTTTTCTAAACATTTCCTTTTCCCTCCCTCCTGTCCAGGAGCCCCGTAAGCTCAGCTATGCCGAGGTGTGCCAACGGCCTCCCAAAGAACCCCTGCAGGCAGCCCCCCCATCCGTATCCCCCAGCAGCTCCGCGTCAGGCCAGCCTTTGCGTGAGCTGCGTGTGAACAAGGCGGAGGAGCCGGGCTCCAGCGGCGCTCCTGGCGACAAGCACGAGAGAAGCCATGGCAGGGATGCAGGACGGGAGTGCAAAGACAGCCGGCACACACGTGACCGGGACTCTAAAGCCCACTACCGCAGTAATGGCCCCAGAGGCACGGGGGGGCTCAAGTTCCGTGACCAGAGGCGGCCACCTCTACCACGACGGCACTCTCCGCAGGGAGCCTACAGGCACACTGGCAAAGAGCAGAATATTCCACCAGTGTCGCCCAAGTAGAGACAAAAAAAACTTTATGACTAGAAAAAAGATCTATGAAAATATACATGGATATATATGTATAATTATATCGAAAAGAATAAGATAAAAGCAACAATGTTATGGTAGCTACCTTCCCCTGGAACTTGTCCACAGAAAAGCTTTTAACATGGCGCTAAGAACAGGACACCCAGGACCTCCAGGCAAACGGTACCTGAACTTACAGGAGTGATTTGAACGGAAATATGACTCGTACTTGGCCTTTAGCGGTAAGTGTGATTAATGGAGGTCATTTATGCTCTGCTTGGGAGAGGTAGGTTGCTGATTTATCCGTTTTGATTTGAAGAATAAGATGTTGGGTCTAAGAAGAATATGCACTAAAACATGCATATGTCATGTACATATACAAAGATATCACTAACACACAGCGAGGTGTACTGTCCCTTGTGTGCTTAGGTCTGCAAGTATGACTGAAGGTTGACTGTTTATGCATTGATTGTTTTGTGCTACATTGTGCTGCTGCACTGATTTAATGAAATGGAGTCCGAGGTGGCGAGTCGCAGTTCTGGTAACGGAGGCTGTGCTCTTCCAATATAACTCAATGACGTGTTCTGCGCTAGTATTCCTGATGTGGGTTTAAAATTGTGATGGTCAGACACCAGAAAGTGATGCACCTTTGTTTCAAGATGAAACCCACCTTTGGGTGTACCCTTGTCGCATTGGGCCGGTGTGGATCTGCAAGCCTGGTCCAGAGTTTTCATGCTCATCCTAATGATGATCCGGATGAGTTGAGAACGTCAACGATCAGTCAGGATCTCTGTTTACATGTTTGTTTAGTGTAGCAGGGAAGCAGAGTTAAGTGACTGTTGCGTGCACTTGATATTCCCAGGTGAGTCACAGGATATCCAGGTAATGCTTCAATCTGTGAACTGCAGCACCGTGTTCAGATGGGACACTGGTGCTGCCAAAGGATGATGGCGGCGCTGTGTTTGGCAGCCAAATCATGGATGTCCAATAATTGCCATTCTTTGCTTGTGCTGCACGCCAGCTGCCTGCGACGATGTGTGCTAAATGATGGACTTTGAGAAGAGCGTAGAGGTGTAGTTGGCTGTGCTGTTGACTAGCTGTTGACTAGATGCGTCTGTGGGAGCTTTCAGTTGCTAGTATGGAATCCACGGTGGCAGGCTTTGGACGGCTTGTTTGTGCTTTTAGGGTGAGTTTGCATTTTTCTTTAAAAAAATGGTTAACTTTAGAATGTTGAGGTTTGTCTCACTGTAATACTTTTTAAATATTTATTTTAATTTTCTCCCAATTTTGATAGGCTGGTTTCCCCTCCCGGTCGTGCGAAGTTGCGTTGGCAATGAATCAAATCATGCCTGGCATTTGGAAACTGTTAATGTCAGCCGAGACAAAATACTTTGCGTTGAATTTGGGGATGGGAAAGGCAATAAGAGTAACTGATCACTGGCGTCCTTATTTTGCTTTCATGAATGGCTTTTCAGCAGATCGAGATTTTGTTTAATTAAATAAATGCACTAACTTAAAGATGATTTTTCTCAATGTGTGAAATCATTTTTAAATGCATGGTTGACGGGTTTCATACACTTGCAGAAATGAACCCCCCCCCAGCCCCTATTACACACACACACACACACACTCGGGCGCCCTTACGTTTGGCTTATTTAGTTCATTTGATTTGGGGTTGTCAAAGGAAAGGAAATAGTTAATTGATCAAACGAGTGTTTGACATACAATCCTACAACTGTAACAATTGTCACCAAAAAATAAATTATTTTGATTTGGCTTTCTTGTCTTTCTTTTGCTCCTCTCGGCAAACTGTTTACAAAATGTATTCATGGGCTTTAAATGGATGATGAATATTTGACTAAATTATATGGGGATAGTTATAGATTAGTGATATTGAATGCAAGGTTGTGTGTGTGTGGCCGATGGCACGGCCTGTGGCTCCTCCCAGTGTGGACGGCCCCAAAGGTGGCGTTTCCTTGATCCTCAGTGCCATGCCATGTCTCCCTACTGTGGGTGATTGTGTGTATGTGTATGTGTGTGTGTGTCTAGTATAGAGGGTGGGAGGGAGGGGCTTTCTTTGTAATTGTTTTCTTTTTAATTGTGGTGATTGTTTTTAATTCTGTAAAGCACTTTGTGTTGCATGTCCTTGCAGGAAAAGTGCTCTACAAATGAAGAGCTTGCAACCAAAAGGCGCTAAATCCAATTTTCACCCATTCGCATGTTTTTCATGAGTTTAATAGACCTCTGTCATGTGTATCCAAATCACATATTTTGGTCTTGAAATCATTTTAAAAAATATGAAAAAAAGGGGTGTGAAATTTATGCTTTCAACCAAAAGGCGCTATTTCCATTTCAGATTTCAACCAAAAGGAGCTAAATCCCTTTCTTTATTCTTTATTCTGATTGGCCCAAGTTTCCCATCTATTGATAATCTGATCAATCAGAGAGAAAAATACAATTGGCACTGCACATACAGAAAACCAGTATCAGTGCACATCCTGTTTTGTTTGTGTACATTTTGATCGAATATGAAGTCGCAAAAATACTGCAATTTATACAATCCTAGTGCAGTTTTACCATGAATGAGCTAGCTGATATAACAAATAACCCAAGGAAAAGACAGAAGAATGAAGGAGAATGGAAGAAAAACAAGGCTAAAAGGAGATCAAATAGTGGTGAAGGTGAGTTGAAATTTTGTGTTTGATTCAGTCCCATATGTGCCATTTGGTGTTAGGGAATTGATGTGCGTGTGGCTCTTTACAATGTAAAGAGTTTGTAATGAGATGATTTTTGTCACTGTCACCTTCATGGTGCAGTCAAATATGAGCACTGCTTTTAATAACATTTTTATTGTCTGCAAATTGTTAGTTTTCATGTGTCTCTCTACTGCAGCCTACAGGTTGAATGCAACTGCAATGTATGACATGTCTTGTACCATTGTCTTGTATAATTGGGTATGTTGAGTTGTGTTAAAGCTGATCATCATGGAATGTGGATGATGTAAATGTGTGCTATAATATCTTAACAGTAACAGTGTACTAGTGGTAGGTTATAACATTTTGTTTCTGTAATGTGTGAAGGTGAACGAGTGCGTGTGGGTGGGTGGGGGGTGTATTGTATGTTGAGAATGGCTTCTGTTTTGTAATTATTTTATTAGCATAGCACATTAAAGCACCTTACATTTTTTTACAACAATGCCATTGAAGAAGTTAAAGGTGACTTCAAATTTATTTCAGCCAAAAGGCGCTAAATCTGAAAAAAAATTAATTAAAAAAAATATATAAAATACATGGTGTGTGCAGGATTTTTATAGCATGCATTTTTATGACCTATATTGATAGCTCTTTCATTTGCAACATAGACTTGATGACCAAATAGATTGATATGTGCGTAATTAAAAATCATTGATTTTCTCGAAATCAGTCAAAATGGATTTAACGCTTTTTGGTTGCAAGCTCTTCAAATAAAGTTGATTTGATTTGTATATGTGTATATATATATATATATATATATATAAGTATATATACATGTATGTATATGTATGTATATATATATACACGTGTATATGTATATATATGTGTGTGTATATACAGTGCATCCGGAAAGTATTCACAGCGCTTCACTTTTTACACATTTTGTCATGTTACAGCCTCATTCCAAATTGTATTAATTTAATCTCTTACCTCAAAATTCTACACAAAATACTCCATTATGACAACAAAGTTTTTTTTTTCCTTTTTTTGAATTTATTAAAAATAGAAAACTAAGAAATCACATTTACATAAGTATTCACAGCCTTTGCCATGAAGCTCAAAATTGAGCTCAGGTACATCTTTTTTCCACTGATCATCCTTGAGATCTTTCTATAGCTTAATTGGAGTCCACCTGCAGTAAATTCAGTTGATTGGACATGATTTGGAAAGGCACACACCTGTCTATATAAGGTCCCACAGTTGACTGTGCATGTCAGAGCACAAACACCAAGCATGAAGTCAAAAGAACTGTCTGTAGACCTGCGAGACAGGATTGTCTTGAGGCACAAATCTGGGGAAGGATACAGAAAAATTTCTGCTGCTTTGAAGGTCCCAATGAGCACAGTGGCCTCCATTATTCGTAAATGGAAGACGTTTGGAACCACCAGGACTCTTCCTAGAGCTGGCCGGCCTTCTAAACTGAGCGATCGGGGAAGAAGGGCCTTAGTCAGGGAGGTGACCAAGGCCCCGATGGTCACTCTGTCAGAGCTCCAGCGTTCCTCTGTGGAGAGAGGAGAGCCTTCCAGAAGGACAACCATCTCTGCAGCAATCCACCAATCAGGCCTGTATGGTAGAGTGGCCAGACGAAAGCCACTCCTTAGTAAAAGGAACATGGCTATGGAGGACCAAAACTGCCAAAATAATAAATAAATAAATAAATATATAAAAGCAAAAATAAATACAAAAATAAAAAACAAGATTCAAAAATTAAAAATAAATACAAAAATAAATGTAGAAATAAATACAAAAATAAATATATAAATAGAATTACATATCAATAAATAAATAAAAGCACTCTGCTCTCATATGTATTTATTTCATGCTGCAGACAATGTCAGCTTGAAATGCAGAAGGAAAAACTATTCAAATGAGGGGGCGGTCCTAAGTGTGTCTTGGGTTGAACTGTTCGCCTATTGGTTGATCGACATGTGAGTGCGAAAATCGACTAGGTATGCCTGCAAGCAGCCACAGCAAGAGGAAGTCACCAAACCACTCTCAATGGCGGTAAATATGGCTGCAATCTCCAGCTCGGACACCGACTTCCTGGTGGACCCCGCCATTATTGTCCCGGTAAATGTATAATTTTCTCCCTGTATACTTCCTCTTGCTGTGGCCGTTTGCAGGCATACCTAGTCGATTTTCACACTCACATGTCGATCAACCAATAGGCGAACAGTTCAACCCAAGACACACTTAGGACCGCCCCCTCATTTGAATAGTTTTTCCTTCTGCATTTCAAGCTGTCATTGTCTGCTGCATGAAATAAATACATATGAGAGCAGAGTGCTTTTATTTATTTATTGATATCTAATTCTATTTATATATTTATTTTTGTATTTATTTCTACATTTATTTTTGTATTTATTTGTAATTTTTGAATCTTGTTTTTATTTTTGTATTTATGTTTGCTTTTATTTATTTATTTATGTATATATTTTTTTATTTTTGTTTTTATTTCCATTCATATAAAAAAAATTATTTAATTTTTTGATGTTTTTTTTCATTTTTGTTTTTATTTATTTATTTATTATTTTGGCAGTTTTGGTCCTCCATAACATTTGGCTTCTTCTGGCTCATTTGAATCGGAGTTATCAAAGGAAATGCAGCCGAATTGCTCAAACAGGTCTTTGAGATACAATCCAAAATTCAGTGACTTAAAAGTAATCATCTAAAACTATATTCTATTCAGAATGAACACTTGACTTGAGTTACATGATGAAGGGTAAGATTTCGTGGCAATTATTCTATATTTGCATGAACCATGCAATGTCATGTTGTCGTGAAGTTCAATAGCGCCTCTGCTAGTTGTAGTTTGTACTGTACCCCATCTTGCCTCGACACTCGTTAACTCGGGCTTTACTTACATCTGCTGGTAACAATTGAACAGTACCACAAACATCAATTGATCGATGTTGCACTGTATCGTGTGATTAATTAGGCGTTAGATACAGTCCATACACGAAGGAAAGCAGCCAGATAGACGGTAGGATAGACGGAAGAGGGCGTGGCCAGGTGATGACGTGTTTCGTGTCAAACCAAGTAGCAAACGGTCACAACCACAACCTGTCAACGCCTCAATTTGGACTCCACAAACGGTGAGTATTCACTTGGAGACGTCCAATCGTGGATATTCAAAGCAAGGGTCGCTTGGGGCTTCGGTGAAAAGTGCTTAGAATTTGTGTCATTTGTGCATTCTGTGCTTTTGTGTTGGCCGTTCCCCGATGCTAGCAGGTTAGCTTGTGAGCTAGCTATCCTTGGGTGGTTAGCCATAGCTTGTACAGTAGACAGGAATTTTAGCTCGTCGGCTTTTGTTTACAATCCGGCGGTTCTTGCAATTTGGATATGTAGCTTTTGTAAATTGTACATAGATTTGTTAACCATGTTTATGTCTGCACGTTGTTGCCACACTAGCAAAGCCAACTATTATTTGACTAATATGACATTGTGTCAATTCCACCTGTGTCATAATAATCAATATATTGGTAAATATGTGTAAATAGTAGACATAAGAAAAGAAATCTTATTCATTGTGACTGATGTGCTGTGTGCATGAGAATTCTTTCAAATGCTGGGGACAGATTGACTCTGGAAATGATTCATGGGGAAATTGTTTAGAAATATGTAGAAATAGAACTGTAGTTGACCTTGGGGGTTCCCAAAGTGGGGTACGTGAATAAAAATGAAAAACAATTGGTGCCTAACACTCTTAATTTGAGTGAGTCCACGCCTCACATTTTATAATATGAGTTATAATATAATGTTATTGTTATTTTCCCCATTTCTTTCTTGCTGTGTAAATGGACAAACAGGCATCAATGTATAAAGCATGAAGACTGAAACATAAGGTGCTTTGGCCTTAATGACACTAAGAACAGTTGGTTATCACAGAGGGACGTACCTGTACTGATATGATGGTTTATCACGCACCAGCACACATGCAGAATGTCGTCTGTATTTTTACAAAAATTGACATGATTGTATTTTTCCTATTGAAAACTGTCCCAGTGTTGCCCGCGTATGGGTGCCATGGTCCTCAGTTACACATGAGCTCTACTATGTGGTACATCATGCAAAGCATTCAAAGTAAATACTCCTTGTCCGAGCGGCTCATCCGCACCATCGCAGCTATTCGCTCCTTTCCGCACGACAATGTGGAGGATCTCATCCGCAAGGTATGGTGTCTGCTCTTGTCTTAAATATGTCTTGATTCCATATTTGCATTGATGTGTTTAGTCTATGTACTCCTGTCTTTTGCTACTTAGGGTGCTGATGTAAACCGGATGCATGGCACGCTGAAGCCCTTGCACTGCGCCTGCATGGTTGCTGATGCTGACTGTGTGGAGCTGCTGTTGGAGAAGGGAGCAGAGGTAGGTACAGATGACCGGGTACAGATCACCAGATGGGCAAACTACGAGCGGGGGTCCACATGTGGCCAAGCGTTTCAATGACATTTTTTTAAAGATAAAATAAGACAAGTAATTCCAGGACTGTACGAATTATGAAGTAGTATAACTAGTGTGCATGTCTGGCCCCCAGACAATTTTTTTGCGAAGTCAAATAGTTTGCCCAACCCTGACGTATCACCTTAATCACCCATATACGTCCCATAGGCGTCATTACTGGAGGTGGGTCTACAGTGTGTCTGTTTTACTGCTCATTTATATCTCAAGTTTAGTCTGTATACCATTGTCCTCTGAGAATATATACTGGGATAAGATATGCCTTTATTCGTCCCTCAGTGGGGAAATTTGTAAAAATATATAAAAATGCATGTTTGCTAAAATGCCAGGAGTGTACAGACTCAAGGGAGATACTCTGACATTATCTGTTGCTTAGGTTCCCCTTCAGACATTTGACCTGAAGCCATGTACCCCCAACTCCTGCACACTTCAAAAACATAAACCTTTTGTTAATTCACTTGAAATATTGAAGATAATTCATTGGTTCATTCATTTTATAGTCATTCCTAGTCAAGAATGTAGAAATAGGGTGGATAGAAAAAGATGGATGGATTGTATGACACCCCCATAAGCAGTGAAGTAATCTCCCTGAGCCCAGTTCTGGTGGGATCTGGGTGCTGAGGACAGTGAAAAGAATATGCCTTCAAAAGCATGATATATTTCATCACAAAAATGCCTGCTCGAAAAAAATCAGACCTCTCAAATGGCTCTGCGTTATTTTCTCTGCGGTCGTACCGAACTGCTTTCCTCAGCCCCCAAATCCTACCAGAACTGGCCTCAGGACTTCACTGCTTATGGGGGTGTCGTACAACATTGTGTCCAAAAACCCCAACTACCTTTTCAAGGTTTGTAGATTCATATACCATTGAACGTATGTTAATGTTTCCAAATGCATACAACCTGGAGACATTTCAGTTTCATTCAGATGTAGCATCATCACTATTTCATCTTCCTTTATTTCCAAAATAAACATGTCCATTATTAAATATGAAATGATTGTCGCTAACAGCTTTCTTATTTTATGAACTTATTATTGGACATGAAGTTTGCACTTGCAGTATGCAACATTTTAGCATACAAATTTGGAAACCCTTTCCACTATATTCCACCTCCCCTGACACTTTAGTGCCGCACATAGATGACCCAAAATAGCAGTCATACTAGAAGCCTGACACATTCTATGAGTTGCTGACCCTTTAATGTGTGCATGTACGGTATCTGACGAAGGTGAGGGCACCATTTTTTTAATACCTTTTCTTTGTTTCTTTTGGCTTTTTCCTAGTTTACACAAATTCAGATATACTTTAGTCATCAGCATACAGCTTGTATGTGAGTACAAACATACTATCCACTGATCCGCCATTATTGTCGGAAAAGCTGGCAACACAAGCAGGTACCGGGATAGCTGTGTCTCACCTGCAGTCAAGACAACAATGGTTCTTGAACATGAAGTTGTAGGACAGCCCCAGCCCCGTCAGCAGTGTATTGCATCAAGTCACTGCTGATGGAGACGATACAGCTTCATGTCAGAAATCCCAACTCTCCCGTTAAGACTTTGGAAACGTTTTGGACATATTGATTGTGAGCTATACTCACCTGTGTTGTCAGATATTTAGATAATAATGGATGTCTGTTGACTTCCACAGTATAGTAAACAATATTAACACGTAATATTAACAGCTGTTTCATGCAGTGATGCATTATGGGAATGAACTCATTCACTGCCAGCCATTTACTTTCTGGGGATTTTGCTGAACTTTTAAGCCCCACAGAATATTGAGTTTTAGGACTACTATATAAAGACTGTAACTGTGTGAAGGAACTTTAGACTCTCTTCTTTCATCAGAAAAAAGAGTTTGCTTCTAGCCTTTTTGGATCTTTATGAATGGGCAGTGGACATTGGGGAATTCAGCCAAACACCTGATTTGGACCAAAAAGCAGAGAAGCAGGTTCAAGCAGAACGGTGACCCTATGTTTTGTTCTAGTAACACCTCAAACATCTGAAGACTTGTTGATTTCTAGGAAACCAAAAATAACATGGGGAAATATCTCCGTTTATTCACAGATTTAGAACACAATCTCTTTAGAGAGCTTTACTTGTTTTTGAACTACTTCCAGACGTGTGCCCACATGTTGGACCTTTATAGGTGTCCTTGGCAGTCAAAAGAGCAGTGCAGCAATGCATGATGGGAATTAGCAATATAAGGACACAACCTATGACTTAGTAGAGCACCCGCTTCTTAATGTGAGGGGTGTTCAGCATCTAGCTCACCTACCAAGCTACTTTATGGGATGCTCCAGAGGAAACCGTCCTGCCATCATTGGCCCCGTCAGTTAGGGGTGATGGTTGAACTGAGGATACAAAAGGGAAGGGGGATAAACTACAGTCATGGTGTCAGATGAAGAGTAGAGAAAGAACATTGGTGACCCCGGTACAGCAAGTAGTACATTGAAACTTTCTGAAACATTTTCAAACGTGATCAACATCAGTATGTGCCCATTTCACTCCTGGGTGATTGGGATTGGTGTCTGTAGCACGAACCCTGATACTGGTGTGGTCTGGTGAGTGTCCTGGTGATGTCATGTGTGTAATAGCAGTTAAATGTCCACACCAGGTCAATGCTCTGGATGGCTATAACCGCACTGCACTCCACTACGCAGCAGAGAAAGACGAGAGCTGTGTGGAGCTACTGTTAGAGTATGGGGCTCAACCCAACGCGCTGGATGGCAACAAGGACACGCCACTTCACTGGGCTGCCTTCAAAGACAACCCGGAGTGTGTAAGAGCGCTGCTTGACAGCGGGGCCTGCCCCAATACTCGGGACTACAACAACGACACGCCTTTGAGCTGGGCCGCCATGAAAGGCAACCTGGAAAGTGTGAAAGTGCTGTTGGACTACGGAGCCCAGGTGCATGTGACCAACCTCAAGGGTCAGACCCCCATTTCCCGACTTGTGGCCCTCTTGGCCCGGGGCCTTGGCACTGAACAAGAAGAGGAATGTCTGGAACTGCTGAGCAGGGCGGCCGGCCGCTTTGAGATCCGACGAGCTGACGGCACGCTTCCGAGGGAGCTGAGTAAGGATCCCCAGCTGCTGGCCAGACTCACCAACATGGTGGCTCAGGCACCCACGCTTCGCTCTCTGGCGCGCTGCGCTGTGCGGCAGAGCCTGGGGGTGCAGTTCCTCCCCACTGCTGTGAAGGAGCTTCCTTTACCAGAGATCATTAAGGAATATCTCCTTCTCAGAGACTGAGCAAAGGCTACTTCTTCTGACTAGATAGCATTTCATAGCAACCTCCATTACATTATGGCATTAGATGACACTTGGTGCAAGGATCTTTCGATCCTAAATGTCCCCTCCTTTGGAATGATGCGCTTGGCTCGTTAGCATCACAATTACAACTTGCCAGTACCAGGACTTGAACATATTATTATGATTTTTATATTACCATCCAACACACTAAATGTAGGCACCTTTGAACTCCATGCACCCGTATGGTCCTCAACACTTTACTTGGTGCACTTGAACTCCTCTCACGGTTGCTTTCAGGCAGCGAAGCCATGTCCGCTCATCCGACACGTAAAATGTATCAACCAAGTATTCTCTTTTGTCAGCAGAGACGAGTCATATCTTGGTCGTGCCAAATGAAAATGCTTTTAGCTGAAGAATGTGAGTGCCTGTGGATGTCTGAGAGACGTGAAGCCAGGGGTCATCTGATGTCAATGTCTTTTACACTAACACAGGTTAAAACGGGAACAGCAGCAATGTTGGGTTTGATGTCCTGTAGCATGATGACTTGCCTGCTGATCTGCTGGTGTTACCTTGGCTTTGCTTTCATGAAACAAGGCTTTCGTCGCCATAGAGGTTGAATGACTTTATTCCCCATCATCCTCAGCTCATTATTTCAAAATCAATTCATTGAAATACAAACAAGACAAAAACTTTGTTTACATTTTCTATTGATAAGCTTTCCCTATGTATCTGTGTTGGTGCAAAAGTCCTGCTTTGTGTTGTATAAACTAATACATCTTGTTCATGCCTGCTTTAATGAAAGTAAAGGCCTTGGTAATCCATGCAGTTCCTCAGTCCATTCTCCACCTAGGAGCAGCAAACCAGTCCAGGATGTACCCCACCTCTCACCCGAAGTCAGCTGGGATAGGCTTCCAGCATACCCCCACCCTCCTGAGGATAAGTGGCATAGAAGATGGATGGATGATGGGAAATGTCCAATAGCTGTCAGGTGGACACGCCCCTTCATTGCTGTTTGACACCTCCAGAGAGCATCTCAGGTGTGTTTCCCCCCTCTGCTTGGAGCCCAGCAAGGGACCTTGTGCTTGATGCGTAGCCACTGCTGCTCCTTTCAGCTGCCTCACACTGAAACGACATCGTCGTGGAGCCTGTCCCTGAATGAAGGTCTTTGATAGCCTGACAGTAGAAGAAGCCACACAGCCTCTACATCCTACTTCAGCTGGATAGATCTTGACCTTCCATCCTTGTTGATGTGCATCTGTTGCCAGATCTGTATAGTGCAGTTTCTTTTGTTTGTAGGCCTCTTTGGTGGGATCCGTGAATGGCCGTTGGGAATGATGCCAACTTCTGCCATGATGCCTACTTCTTCATGCTGCCATTGCAGGTCATCAAAATAGGTGGAGCAGGTTGTAGGAAACGGATCCAAAGGCATCAGCCGTTTGGATCTGGTGCCAGATCATAGTGGTATGCTTCAAGCAACCAGAGGACCCTGGAATGCCGGTCTTCTGTACAGATGTAGCAATGTTCTTGTTCTTCTCCAGGTAGGTGAAAAATGCGCAGCATGGTAACTTTTATACAGTAGAGACTGTCTTTTACTCTTGGAAACACGCCCTTTTGGTCCTGGCCATGTCATGAACTATTTTGTTATATGGTGCAAATAAGTGTACATCACCAATGCCCGAGAATGGGTGCCATACGTCACTAGTAAAAGCTATTATTTTCCCCACCCCATTAACTTGCAGGGCTTCTTTTGGGTCTCACAAATGGTGACAGAACCGGCCTTGCCAATAATTTTGTGCATTGAAGTATGTCCGCTTTTCTTCATGCATCTTGTGGCTTTCTAAAAAGTTGTGATTGGCAATGACGGAAGTGATTTATGTCAATAAAGGAAATAGTGTTACTTGGAATCTGCACACAAGCTATTAGCTAAAGATGACACTCCTGCTCATTTCGAGCCAGATTATTACTTTTACACACACACACACACACACACACACACACACACACACACACACACACACACACACACACACACACACACACACACACACACACACACACACACACACACACACACACACACACACACACACACACACACACACACACACACACACACACACATATATATGTATGTATAATATAAAAATAGTATTAAACAATTGTTTTCACACAAATGTACAAACATTAATTTGACTCAACATTCCATACATGACTTTGTAGAATTGTATGCAACAAGGATGACATAACGATAGTCTAATTAATATATAACAATATACCGTATAATATATAATGTGCGTATGATCTATATGAAAATGTGTCATCGAGCTCTCAGACGCAATATTGCAGGAATGTTTCTACGTCAGGTGTTATTATTTATATGGGTAATTATTAATCAGGCGTCCTTTAATGTCTCAGCATCTCTTTGTGCCTTTCAGCTTTTATCCTCAAAAAGGAACTCCATTTTCATCATTTGTCAGCTGCGTTCCAAAAGCAGCATTTCACACAAGACGCCGTTTAACTCTGCTGTGCTCTCCTTCTCTTTCGCTCACATTTTTGGTTGCTGTTTTGGCCTTTATTTCGCCCATATTAGTGCATTTCCGCCCGCATGGATCCATTCAAAAGAGGGGGTTCCTGTACACGTCACAGTCAGCAGCAGCGTCACAGAGACAAAGCAAAGGTCTCTTTAATGAGGAGACAACACAACTTTTCATGGTTCAACAATCCACCCATGCCGAACAAACATACTTCATTTATCAGGCACACCGACACAGGTAAGTCCACGTCTTTTCAGCCACTTGCCGCTAAAAGCCCCATTTTCCCACTCCCCCACGTCCACACGCCCATATCGCCCATGTGACCTTTTTGCCATAGGTTTGGAATGAAACGACAATTGCGTATCCTTATTAATACTGATGCAAAAAATTATCTATTGGAGGCCCCCCCCCCACGACCCCACGAGTAGCCAAGATTATAAAATCTCACCAATACAAATAAACAGAAGGTCCATTAATAACTTATCTAATATTATATAGATCATAATATGGTCAAATATGGTCATAATATAATGATATTATAATATAATATAATATCACTCAGCGACGTTATCTCATAACACATTAATTTTATATGGGAGTATTTAATTTGTACAATGTATACACACATAATGCCCTTATACAGTCTACATAAGTATACAATACAGTTATTTGGATTTTTAATCATATTCATAATGTAATAATTGCGGGGTTTCTTTTTTTTTTTTTTTTTTACAAAAAAATAATACACATTTTCCATTGACTGTACATGCCTGGGACAAATCGCGACAACGACTTGAGTTCTCGCGGTAACTCGACGTCGAGGGGAGTGTCAAATTCCAGGACAGAGGCGAGAGAGCCAAAAAGAGGGGCGCAAGAGTGAGTTTGTAAACACTTTATTAACATTTAAATTCGACCTGGATTTGTCCTTCATGCTATGCTACGCTACAATGGGTGTTTTTCCTTGTTGTTTGTGTTTAAAAGTGCATGTCGGCCTAAGTATTCCAACTGGAGTGGCTACTACAACCTTTCATTCCGAGTCGCTTTGAACCCAAGTGTGCTAACAAGTTAGCTTCCTTTCCACAACTTTACTCAGTGTGACGTTGCGTAAAGTATCTCAAATACACCACTTCTCCTTGGATGTGTGTAAATGAACATTTATTTGACGTTGTCATAAACGGTGTTATTAGCCATGCCGATTGAGCGTTTGGCCTGTTAGCAACAGCAGTTAGCCATTAGTTTTTTCGTGGATACAAAAAGTTGACTTCGGGTTTTTAGCCAATCAGCTTCTGCTAGCAGAGCCAAGTGACAGCCTCAGGGAGCTTTGATTGCTTTAGATGTTGTTGATTGGCGTGCCTATAAGCCAATTGAGAGACAGAACAGGCGGCCGTGTTACGGTAAAAGGCGGGGCTAAAATTGTGTGAAATTGATGGAGGCTAAAAAAGACCGTAGTTTCAAAACGTCTATACTAGGAAGCTATTGAATGGCTTAGTGTACGAACTTGGTGTTTTTAATGGCACTGTACATCTGTATATGTTTGTCTTCAAGATCAAACTGCAAACTTCAACCCAAGTCTCAAGTCATGATAGATAGTTTAGTATGATACATGAGATGCAGAGCCCCAGGATGCAACCATATACATGTCAGCACCTTCATTAGGAATGTAGGTCATGTTTTTGGCACAGTTTGACTAACTTCCAATTCCTTGGGGGGGCTACAGCAGGGAATGCATATTGTGACACCACCATGTTGTTTCATATTGTTTACTAATCAACACTGATTGCAAATGAAGAATTATGATTTTTGTACTACAACACTGATTTGTTTATTGAAAAATATCAAATTAAGTAGTTTTTTCCCCTTTGCATGTCACAATTTTTGGGCTACATTTGTATATTTCTTCATTGTCTTGTGGCTATAAGTGGTAGCATGGCATGAATTTAGCTTTCAGACCCCACAAGTTATGCAGTTGTGGGTGTAGGATTTCATTTGTTGCATTGTCCAAATCTCAGGTTCACTTGCTGACATCAACACATGTGCACGCCTAGCTGCAGCCTCGAGCTTTTAAGTTTGCAACCCACGTTAACAGGACCTCAGGATGCCTGGGTTGACAAATAGCCAACTTTTGTTCTCTCCCCTCCGCCCTTACTATGTTCATATTGCGGGGGTCTCCCCTACCCTTTGGCAATTCAAGCATCAGATGTCGGCATCAGGGCTGCAGTCTGAGCTATTAATACGGTTTGTTTAGTCAGTTTCCTAGCAAGCTGCATCAAACACTTGGAGGCTGTGGCTTGTTATAGTGGGGGCTTGTTTGTTCCCTTCCACCTGCTGAGTCGGAGAAACCCAAGTTAAACCGAGGGACTCTGGCTGCAGCTTAACGGGAAGAAAAACAATGTGCTTTAAAGGCTTCCCCGTCACCTGGATGAAAGAGGTGAAAATAGGCGTATTTGATATTGTCAAGTGTCATCATCATAAAACCTTTTTATTAACTTTAAATTTAAGTCAGACTGTCATCATGAAACCTTGATTAACTTTACAGACAATGATAATTAAAATATCTAACACTCTTCACAGTCATACAAGACTAAAACAAAGTTAAGCTTTATAATAAAGCTATGCACAATAGGAATACAATTATGTTTAATACTAAATTGAGTAATTGTTTACTCTCCATCAATGTAGCGGACAACCCCAAGGCGATGTTACTGCGGCCTTGGCGGTCTGGGAGGTGAGCGTCTTCACGTTCAGAATGAAGTCAGTTGACTTTGTGACATACATTTAGTTCTTGTGTTATTATTAGAGTGGACCTATTGTTACTTTGGCTATACAGTAATCCCATGTTTATTCTGCTTAATCGGTTACAGACAGACCGTGATCGTTTCTGCAAAGTAGGAGTCCTTACTTATGAATCGAATATTTTAATAGAGCATAGAAAACCTGTAAAATACAATGTTTTTAACATTAATAGAACCCTCTAGACATAAATAACATGCAAGATATGTGACACCCCTATTAACTAATAATTTTCTACCAAAGGTCTATTTATATGTTTTTTTCCAACCCGAACACCCAATCCAAAGATGTATTAGGAGTGTAGCGATACACAAAATTCATGATTCACTTTGGTTCAATACTTTTGCGTTATGGTTCAATATGTTTTTGATACAAAAAAAAAATGACTTTGCCTTTTTAATTTGAATTTTATTGATATTGCCAACATTTTTCTCACCTTGAAAGTACAGTTCTGATATACAGATATAGTACCATATAAGACCAAAAAAAGCACAATGTAATAATAACAATATAAAAATAAGTGTATCTGTTGGACATCCATGTGGTGCATTCTTAGCAACTGAGTAAATATTACAAATAAAAAATATTACAAAGAATTAACAAATTAAAATGGAAGTTTAAAAATAAAATATAATTTTGGGGGAAAAGACTTCAGATTTCATAGGGCTCTACATTTTAAAGGGGACCTATGATATGATATACATGGAGTTAGAATGTTGTATTCTGGTGTTAAACCATGCCAAAGGTTCAGATAATGAGGTTTGCACATTTGGAAGTAAGCCCTGAAAGAAGTTTGGGATGGCTCTGAACACTGTGTTTCAGAGGGCGTGGTCAAACTGGAGGTTTGTGATGTCACAGATGGGTCAAGTCAAGAGCATTTCACACTGGAGTGTTTAGTGAACATGGGCCACTAGCTGGACTAGCTGCAGCTGGACTAGCCCACAAACTTGCTGAAGCCCTACGCCTTTCCAACGTTACTTGGTGTTGTGGAAGAGTCAGAAGGGCAAGCTGTAGGTACTGTAAGTAACAGTTTATCAGGGTCCTAACTGTTTATTTAGTGTAAGTCATGGAACAAAAGCGGTGGTCGGTGTGCATACAAGGAGCAGGGTTGCTAATAGCTGTTTTCCACAACAATCGGTGCGTCTACCAAAGTTTTTACACACCGGTAGTCCAGCAAAAAACATGCAACGACCATGTTACTGATGCTTTAGAACAGTAATTTTCAAGCACTGTGCCTCGGCACACTAGTGTACCGTGAGAAATTGTCAAGTGTGCCATGAGGAATTATCAAATATCATTTAAAAAAATTACATTTATTAATCATTTTCTGCAAGAGCAATGTAATATCCGTCTGTGTGGCAACATGTAGATGATTGCCTCGTTCCTCCAATAGAAGTAGTGATGCACATGAGAGGTCATGGTGACATTTTGTAACTTTTTTGGTTAGTGGTGTGCTGCAAGATTTTTCCAATGTAAAAAAAAGTGCCGTGGCTCAAAAAAGGTTGAAAAACATTGCGGTAGAATACCTAACTCTAAAATGCTAAAGCTATACCATTGAGAGACATCTTGAAGTAACCTCTTTCCTTGAGAAACTTTAGACTATCCAGTGTCTACTTCCGGATCGGATTCCAGATCCAACACAAACGGCTGTATGTTAAAAGTGGACATTTTTTTACAAAGATTATCATATGATTAATATTATCCTATTTATTATCCTATTATTAACACAACACACTTCTGAGCACTTGGGAGTGTGGCGAACCACAGCGGAGTGAGCTGCCTGGAAACGGGCCGTGAAATCAGCCCGTTTTCACAGGAAGCATGAAATCCATAGAAATACAACTGGAATAGGTGCAGATTCTGGAAGATCTAGAAAGCTTTCTGTGCTGGTTATGGTGTGTAGCTGTCCACAACTGGACTGAGTCCACAACTCAATTCAAAGGGCCGAAAAAAATCATGGGTCCCCTTTAATAGTGCAACACACAATTAAGTTCTTAAGAGAACCAGGTTTATTTTTAGAGCGCTTCATAGTAGGGATTGACCGATATGGTTTTTTTCGGCCGATACCGGGTTTTTTTTCCATCACCCTTAGCCGATGGCAGATTTTGCTTGGGCCGATATTTGTGGCCGATACTGCTTTTGCTCCCTCAAGTTACATGAAAAAATGACAATGATAACAAATATTACAGGTCTCAAGTTTAAACAAATATTTATTGAAATGTAAACACAGTAGGATTCAGCTTTCTTAAACACACATTTAAACAGCATTATCAACTTTAAAAGGTATAAATATTCAGCCATGTGCAAAACATTTCTATCGTAGTTTGTTTTATCCAGCATCGATGTGATGACTGCTCCTCCGCAGTGAGACACACACCCCCCACCTCCACCACGCAAACACATCACACTGACACAATTTAGTAAGATATATAAAACATTTCTCTCATCATTAAAGTTCGTGTTGTGCACGCTAAAGACCTCTGACAGCAGACACGGCTGCTCCAATTCCTTCCGTGTGTGCGTGCGTGCGTGTACGCGCGTGCATGCTCGACGAGACTGCACACACATAACACGACACACATTTAACCTCAGCCTGGCGTTGGCTGAATGAAACTCCTCCAAACACCATGGGACTTAATTGCCAAGGTTGCCATTAAAGCGGTGTTGGTAACAGCTGTACATATTAGCCTCCAACTACATCAACAGCTCCCTAATTCCAACGGTAGGCACTTTTAAAGATGAAGCATTCAGCAGCATTCCTGATTTTCACACCCACAAACTAAACTATATTTTCAAGCACGTACATTGCATGCACTTGACGTTCATGTTTCCTATTTCAAAGCAGGTGGCAATATTTCAACTAAGTTTAACTGTTAGAGGCTAATTAAAAGGTGTCTTTTGCCAAACCAAAACTGCCCGGCAGATGCCTGTCTGTAAGTCATGCGGCGGAACAATACATCAGCGAATCCACACGCGTATCGGCCGATACCGATTCAAGTAAAGAACGCAAATATTGGCGATGTGTCGGTCGATCCTTACTTCGTAGTCAAAATAGGTGTAATGACATCATTAGCCAGCTGAAATTAGCAAATTTTCCTGTGTTGTGTTTTCTGTGTGTAGTGCGCAGAATGACATGACTAACAGATATAACAGTTATGGCTACCTTGGCAATTGCCATAATGGGCACCCCTGGTATAGCGCATATGTCCAGCCATACATTGTATTACTTAACATTGTATTTGCATAAAACCCCCCCAGCTCATTTACAAGGTGTGGCAGCTTCTACTGAGCCATGGCGGCAGGCCACACTCATTACATGTAGCGGAAACCCTGACACCATCACTATAACGAGGCAGATGGGGTACAGTTTACAGATGAGTTTCTGGCCAAATAGGCTCAGTGGATGGGAGGTTCCTGGCACCGACTTGTTGCCTCTCTCCCAAGTGTGAAGAAACAACAGCTTTAATCTGTGCCTATGTCTGCACAGATTAAAACTGTTGTTTCTTCAAACCGAGGATCCAGGGCCTTGGTTTCATCAAGCAATTTGACTGTTTTAGACAGAGTGTCATCTAAGGGTGTAGCGTTGCGTTGTATGCAGCCTTGTGGCAGCCATTCCAGTTAAATATATCATATAGCAGACCAACACAGGGATAGAGGAGAATGGAAATAGGGAAATTAACTTTATAGGATTTACAGAAAGTGTACAATAATTATTTCAACAAAAAGTAGGCAGGTGCCTAAATTTGGCCAACTCAACAAAAATGACATCAATATTTGGTAGATCCTCCTTTTGCAGAACTAAATGCTTCCTATAGCTTCCAATGAGGGTCTGGATTCTGGTTGAAGGTATTTTGGACCATTCCTCTTTCCAAAACATCTCCAGTTGAGTCAGGTTTGATGGTTTCCAAGCAATAATAGATTTTCAGATTTTCAATCATATTTAGGTCTGGGGACTGAGACGGCCATTCCAGAACGTT
Organism: Doryrhamphus excisus; assembly: GCF_030265055.1. Lineage (NCBI taxonomy): Eukaryota > Metazoa > Chordata > Actinopteri > Syngnathiformes > Syngnathidae > Doryrhamphus > Doryrhamphus excisus. Next base: position 18,580,649 of record NC_080475.1, on the reverse strand, counting down.
GTACTTGTTCCTCTGCATGAATGCCTTAGTAGAATTGGAGCAGTGTTTAGGGTCATTGTCTTGGTGGAAGTATCCAGCCAACTTCAACTTTGTCACTGATTCTTGGCAACAATCTGCTGATACTGACTGGAATCCATGCCACTTCACCTTTTCATTTGACAGGCAGAAGGAAGAGTAAAGTGTAGAGTTGTTACGCTAGATTCATAGTGTGAAGTAGTTAGCCAGGGCTCCAGCACCAGCAAACACTTCAAATTTGTGGCAACCCCTAAAAGTAAATGACAGAGGCATGATCTTATGTTGAAATTAAACTTCCTTATTTTCATTTGGTCGTCTTCTGCTTCTTTGTTTACCGTGTTTGCTGTATTATAAGAATTGAGCTTTGGCCTTCCTGTGTATATCAATGCTCTTTTCGATATACATTAGTCGATCGTCAATTAGTATCGATTATCGGCTTTCTTTTTGTTGGTCAGGACCCAGTTTGTACTAGTATTCTCAGCAAGACCCTTGATTCTTGTTGCTAGTTGCCTTGCTGTCAGTGGGACAATGTTGTATAATAGCAGCCAGACTTCACTTTTAGGGCAGCCAAGACAGCTGAGAGTGTTCAAACATTAATGTTCCTCCCCCACGAACGGAATTGAACTCTCATTGAAAGTTAATGTTGGTGTCAATCCTGACTTTTGTAGTTTGGTTTTCACATGGAATGTTTAACTGTGCATAACGGGTGCAGGGTGGGGTCTTTTGGGGTAAGTTCGGCATGAGTCTGAAGGGGAGTTGTGCTGTGTGGAGACAGCTTCTAGAAACGCAGCCAAGAGGAGCTTTAGTTTGTCTCTGCAGCTCCAGGCGCAGCTACTGGAGAAGCCAGCTGAAGCATGGTCAAAGCCAGCCTTTGGAAAATATCTACATGGTAGTATTGAGAACAAGGAATTCATAGTCCCTCAGGGGTGTCCAAAGTGTGGCCCGGGGGCCATTTACGACACAATTTTTTTTGGACCTCAGCAAAAAAAAAATACAATCAAACACGAACACTAAAAAACCCCCCAGTAATTTTAAGTGAACACAAACAAGATATTAGTAATAGAGTTAGTAATAAAGTAATAAAATTATGAAAAAACACAAATTCTAAATATTTGATTTTATTGGAAAGAGTTGTAATATGAGAAACAAAACAAAAGGAAAAGTTGAGCTGCATAGTTTGCATGTATTGTTATATTACAATACAAAAGTCCAAATATTATGACAATAAAGACATATTACAATAGAAAATGCTGAAGTAAGTTAAAACATGTCACTGATAACACGAAGCTGAGATATCTTTTTCACATTTTACCACTGTCGGGTATGGGCTTTTGGTGTCAGTGAATAAAACTGTCTTCATTCATTTCAAAAGTCCTTATAATTATTGATGCACTATCATCTGACATTTTTGTCCAGTATTCCGCTAACTTTTTGAATGGGCTTTGGACACATTACTACACAATTTAAAAACTGTAATGCCCTAGATGACTAATGGCAACAGCGTTTCATTCACAGGTTGTCTATTTCTGTGAGAGTCTGCCTTTAACAGTAGAGTCAGTTGAATTCGCCAATTTCGCAATTGCATCCATTACTGAAATCATTAGGCTTGATTGATACTGCAAATCCTGATACATATTCCCATTTCATTAAAATCTGTATTATTGCCACAAACTAAAACTAGAAACAGTTAGAAATGTTATTGACATCCAAAGTTTTTGTTTGTTTCTCTCTGCTTTTTCCTGTCAATAATAATGATGCTTTGGTCAAGCTGAACTGTTGAACAACATTCAGTACATGAAAATGGTTTCCACTGGGCTGCATGGTGGATTTATTGTGGCTCATCTGTCTGTACTAACAACAAATTCTACAAGAGTTAAATAAAAAAACAACACAAGCAGGCGACGGGGGTGTGGCTGCATAGGTGATGAGAGGGTGTGGCAATGAGAGGAGGGATCACAAACAAAATGAGATAGAGAGGCGAGAGAGGGAGATATCTTTGCTGAAAGCAGTTGCTGTTGTCTTCCTTGGACACGGCTCGTTATTGGCCCAGCTGAAAACCCCTTGAGTGAAGGAAGTATCGCCAGGGAAACTTGGTCCTGCTGCCCTGGTCCCTGTGTGTTTCTCCTTGCCAAGGTTATTTTTAAATAACAGTCAGCTTCCTGCTCTGACCAAAAACTACAAGAGACACCACCCGCACCATATAGGACTTTTTTGCCCCTCAGGGTCCACAATTGGCACATCAAGAAACATATGATGTTCTCTTCTCCTCTCCACCAGTTACATTGCAAGCTCTTTGCAAAAATGGGCGACGATCGACCTTTTGTGTGCAGTGCTCCTGGCTGTGGACAGGTAAGTCTGCCTTTTACCCTCACATTTACACTGTGTTTACATTGACTGTAAGAAAGCTATATGCTAGCATGCTATCTTGCGAGACGCCGCTGTCCCCCTGAGCAGTGACTCAACGGAAGCGCCTCTGAGTAATCAGAGCACAGCTATTGTTTCAACTTGTCACTGCAGCCTCGGAGCGCCTGCAGACACAGGTTGGAGCCATAGCTGTGACTCAACTCGATGGCCGCTGCATGCTCATGTGTCTGTATGTGTGGGCGGGATGCTGCTTGGTTGCACTGAAGCTGGAATTGTCGGGGGTTCAAACAGGGCATCAATAATTCAGGGTTTCTCCTCGGAGTTTGGAGCTGGGGTGATGGACTGCGTGGGGCGTGCACTGCTGGTTGCATTGTCCTGCCAGTGCGTCTGCAGTTTTTTTTCAAATATGATAGATAACACTTTTATATCTAATTTATTTATTTAGTGAGCTTTGTTCAACAACCAGCAGAGCATGAACCGAATGTTGCCTGATCTCTTGTCAATAGTCTATCCAATAGTAGTTCTACTAACAGTAGTACTATGGAAGTAATACAAAAGTACAAAAATGTGTACTATATGACACAAACCTACGTTTAATGTGATGCCTCCTTCAGAGTGATACAAATACATGGGGCGGTCGAGTGGTTAGCGGCCAGACCTCACAGCTAGGAGACCAGGGTTCAATTCCACCCTCTGCCATCTCTGTTTGCATGTTCTCCCCGTGCATGCGTGGGTTTTCTCCGGGTACTCCGGTTTCCTCCCCCATTCCAAAAATATTCTAGGTTAATTGGCCACTCCAAATTGTCCATAGGTATGAATGTGAGTGTGAATGGTTGTTTGTCTATATGTGCCCTTTGATTGGCTGGCCACCAGTCCAGGGTGTACCCCGCCTCTTGTCCGAAGACAGCTGGGATAGGCTCCAGCACCCCTTGTGACCCTTGTGAGGAAAAGCGGTAGAAAATGAATGAATTAATATATTTATTTAAAAATAACACAATTAACCTAACAATTTAAATGCATTATCCAACTATTTACGCTACTTTGGAAACAGATAAAATAGAGGTGAGCTTTTTGTGTGACTGCAACAGTTTAAACTGCGCATCACCACTCCATCCATCCACTTTCTATGATGCTTATTAGAGCCTGACATTTTAATAATAATTTAATACTAGGTCCCCTTTAACGTGTGGTGCCTCTTATTTTGCCATGGTGCTGTGCCACGATCAATGACATTAGCTGAATCATTCTTATTGTATTTTCAATGTGTTTTAATGTTTAGCAAGAGGTTTTATACTAAGTGATGGATTATCTCTCCAGGGTTTTGGAGGAACAAAGATCTTATGTGGTTAAGAAAGATTTGTGATTGACTAGTTCATGGCTCTACTTGCAAGAAGATCAGAGGCCATATGTTAGACAAACAAGAGGATGTATTGAACACATTAGTTGGTTGAAAATGTTCTTGGGACATTTGGAACACATGGATTTTCTTTCCTCACAAACTTTTCACTTTTCCTTTGGCTTGCCTCTGTCATGTCAAACTGGCTGAACTGGTGATTAAACCCTGACGAAAGTTGGCTGAGTGGAAGCTAGCAGGAGTTCTGCCATTCTGACTTTGAAAATATATTTCTTTTGCTGGTAGGGAATCAGGACCTCTGACTGCCTGTGCCTGATTTCCTCAAAGAATTGTAAACAAATGTAGCTTTCCCTTACACCCGAATAAACACTTCCTGGGAGACATTGCTAACACGTAAACAGAGATACATTGCTTGGGGGAGAGCAGAGAGTGTCTATGGGCGACATCGCACACCCATATAAGGAAGCCCGACACGCTTTGACATCACAGAGAGCCAGTGATAGAAAAAACTCTGTGAAACCTAACTTTCAGATCCATCCCAAACTCTTTTCAGGGCTCAGTTCCTAATGCGCAAACCTCATTATCTGAAACGTTAAGCATGGTTTAACACAAGAATACAACATTCTAACTACATTTATAGGTCAGAAAAGTGGATAAAGCATAATAGGTCCCCTTTAAATGTGTCCTATATTGTTTGTAATTGTGTTCAATATTGTTTTTTGAAAGTGAGCATTCAATCAGTAATATTACATGTAAAGTACGTGGTGGGAAATCTTTCCAATTGCCGTCCCAGATGGGGGGCTTTTCTGGAAGTGACGTCGGAGAAAGCATATATGCCTGTGGGTGCAGCAACACAAAGGCTTCATCGACCTCCTGGGTCGTGGAATTAATTTGGTTTATTATTCATCAATATAGTAGTCATGCCAACACGTCTTGCCGCTGAATGTTCAGTGGGGTTGCAGCTATTGAATATTTTACTAATCAAGTATTCTAGTGAAATTTTGTCAACTTTGTGATTTGTTGACATTGTGATTTCTGGACTTTTTTTTAACTTTTATTTTTCGATTATATCTCTCACCTCAGATGAAAATTTCAGACCCCTCCATGATTTCAAAGTGTGAGAACTTGCAAAATCGCTGGGTGTTCAAATACTTATTTTCCTCACGTAAATGAGACATACTTTTTACAAGTAACTTTTCAACACAACGTACACAACATAGCGGCTTCAAATGGTGGCAATTGAAGTGAAAGGTGTGTTCATTGAATATTTTTTCTAATCAAGGTACTCATTATTTGAATAATTGTTGCAGCCCTACTTTTCAGTGTCTGAGTGATTCTGTTAGTTTGTTTTCTGTTGGAAAAGACAAATGTTTTAAGACAAGACATGAACAAAGCAATTAGAGAACGACAGCCAAATGGACGCATCACCTCGCATTCTGTTCTTTGTGATGTTCCTTTCACTGAAGACTGCTATGAAGGAAGACCTTCACAAGAAGCATATGGCTTCAAAGTACGGTATACATTTGGATGCTTGATTTGATGCTATGCTACACAGAAAGGAGACAAGACAAACCACACCAAAGTTGCCACGGAACAGTAAGTCATGCTGTGTGTTACTAAAGTATTCATACCCATGAGCAGCAACATTTCTCGGCACAAAATAAAGGAAAGGTGTGTTTCTCCTGTTTGCATGAAAGGATATAGCCCAAACATGACAATCCATCAGTAGTCACGTATACGTGGACCCAAATATTCCGAATTGCATTCGGTTTATTTGCTCAAACGGAAAGAATGTAACCTTTGTATACGCCTCATTCCGAAAGAAAAGTGCCAGTCCGAATGAATATATAATCGGATTCAGGGGGGCGGAATATTCCCTTCCCCAATCCGATTGAGGTATCTTGTACCCGCTCAAACGGAAAGTTGCCAGGGTGCGTTCTTCTTCGGCATGTTTTTCTTCTTCTGTTGACTATTGGTGGTTGGCAAGCAGCTTTCGTGTGCATTAGCGCCATCTGTGGAGCGGAATCTAAACCCTTCTATACGCCATTCACGTCCAGTTTTATTTAAAAAGAGAATATATATCTATATAAAACATGTATCTAGTTTAATTATAAAATATTAGCAAGATTGAATTAGATCTTTTCCTGTTCAAATTCATCCCGGGTGCATTCTTTCAGCTCATGCTCAGATACGACGTAACGCGCAGCTCCAGATGTTCTTCACTTTTAAAAATGGAGGCCAGGGATGCTTCGGGGGCAGGTCTTGGGGAGTCGGCCCTGGCTTTGCCCGCACCCACAGGGCCGGTGGATCTTTGGCGGTGAGGGCTTGACCTGGCTGTGCGGGGCAGGGTTTACTGGGTGGTAGAAGGCAGTCCCTCTCCTTTTGTCATTCTCAGTGACAATTACACATTCACACACACGCATTCACGCATACGCACACATATATGAATATGCACACAGAAGTACAAACCTCCATATGGGCACTCACAGCACATGGGTGCTTCTCTACACAATCTACCGTCTTATCCTTGATGTCTCTATGCTATTGGTATGCTATTATTACAGTAATAACTATGTCAAGCAGTGAGATTTTAATTACTGCAACTGTATGGCTGTAATTGTGTGTACTATCACGGTATCATGGAAGCTTTTAATTTGACACAAAGTGTAGCAGGAGCTACACAGATACATGGACACACTTTAGACCTCGTTTTGTCTTATGGTCTTACTGTTCATAACGTCTCTGTAGGTGATCCGGTCTTCTCGGACCACAGTCCGGTTAGGTTTGACTTAGACGCACACTGTAACACCAGCCTGCCTGCTCCTGTTCGCGTTGGTCGCTTTATCAAGCCTGACGCGGCCTCGGCCTTTGCCACTCTGTTCTCCACTGCATCTGAGGCTTTTATGACCGCCGACGCTGCACTGGACACCGAGCAGCTGATGAACTGCTTTACTTCTACCTGTGCGACTGTCTTGGACAGTTTAGCCCCTCTGAAAGTCATGCGCCCCAAAACTAAACAAGAAGAGTGGCTCAACGATGTCACTCGAGCAGCCCGGCGTGAATGCCGAAAAGCAGAGCGCAGGTGGAAGAAAGACGGTCTACAGGTCTCCTATCAAATTCTCAAGGACAGTTTGAGACATTATCAGAATGTGGTGAAGACTGAGAAAACAAAATACCTCTCAGACTTGATATCAGACAATATTAACAACCCACGTGTTCTTTTTAAAACTATTGACTCTGTTTTAAATCCCAGTCCATCCACTATACTTGAACAATCATATGAAACTTGTGAAAACTTTTTGCAGTTTTTTAAGGACAAGGTTGCATCTGTACTAAGTAATATATCACCCCCCTCTTTTAATATGCCCACATTTGACACAGTGCTCTAAAGGTTTTTATCAGTTTGAACCGGTGTCACTGGCTTTTATCACGGAGATGGTAAAGGGTCTTAAGCCTTCTTCTTCCCCCATCGACCCAGTCCCACCTCGCCCATTTTATTTGCCCTCTACCTGGTCCCACTTGGCGCAGTACTTAAAAAGCATGGCATCTCCTATCACCTGTATGCGGACGACTGCCAGCTGTACTTGCCACTCGCAAAAAATAATCATGCCCCCCTGACACCCCTTCTTGAGTGCTTAAGGGATGTCAAGGCCTGGTTGGCTCACAACTTTTTAATGCATAACGAGGAGAAGACCGAAGCTATCCTCCTCAACTATAAAGGCCCCCCTATAGACTTCGGTCCCCTCCAAAACAACATTCGTCCCTCAGCCACCAGCCTTGGCGTCATAATAGACAGTGATTTTAAACTCAACAAACAAATTAATGCAGTTATAAAATCCTGTTTTTATCTTTGAGCAACTCATGCACGCTTTTATTTCATCACGTCTGGACTACTGTAATGCACTTTACTCTGGAATTAGCCAAAAGTCTCTCTCCCGCTTACAGTTAGTCCAGAACTCTGCGGCACGGCTTTTAACAGGAACCAAAAAGGGGGAGCACATCACCCCAATTCTGGCCTCCCTACATTGGTTGCCTGTTCGTTTTAGGATTGATTTTAAGATTTTATTGTTTGTTTTTAAGGCGTTGAATGGGCTGGCCCCCAAATACATCTCGGACCTCATCCAAGTTTACTCTCCAGCTCGGTCACTGAGGTCCGAGGGCCAGCTCCAACTTGTGGTGCCCAAGACGAGACTTAAGACCAGGGGGGACCAAGCCTTTTCTGTGGTCGGCCCCAAACTATGGAACTCTCTGCCCTCCCAAGTAAAAAAGGCCCCCAATATCGAAAGCTTTAAGTCTCGTCTTAAAACCCACTTTTATTCTCTGGCTTTTAACTCAGAGTGAGTCGTATGGTCCTGTGTCTTTTAGTTCTTCGTTTTTATTGTAATTGGTTCTATTTTTTATACTTTTACTGCTTTGTTTCTTGTTTTTAATATTTTTAATATCTATTTTATTATTTTATTTCTTCAATGCTCTTTTAGTTTTGGATTATTACTTTTTATTTTTACTAGTCTGTGCAGCACTTTGGAAACTCTGTTTATAAAATGTGCTCTATAAATAAAGTGGATTGGATTGGATTGGTTCATGTCTTCATTGTTACTATTGCCACTGGTAAGTTGGAAGTTGGACTGTTTAATTTCAGTGATATCATCTTCATTGTGACCCTTAGCCATCATTGACATTAAACTGATGCAGTCCTGTTTGTCACTGTTGTTATGGGAATTGTTGTTGTTGCTGCTGTTTTTGTCTCTCTCTACTGCCCCCCCCCCCCCCCCCCCCCCATCAAATAACGGCAAATAAAATTTCATAGTACAGGGAAGTTGTAGCTTACACCTTTCCTGAAACAGAGCAAATCTGTTTAGCATGTAAGGGCATTTAGATCAACTATACTAGCTGCCCTAATGGCTGGACGGGACAAAAAAAAAAAAAAAAAATGGAGGCCAGCAATCAGTACTGGACTGCTGCGGAAAGTTTGTTTTTGAGCCAAACTAAATTTCAAGACTGGACGAAGGAAAAACTGGCCATATGGAGTTATTCCAACAAGTGAAAGAAAAGCTTGGGGAAGTCGTTTGATTTTGTTTGATGATAGCGGTGCATGTAGACAAGGGATTGGAATATTCCTTTCCATGTATACCATTGTTTTCGGAAAGATTTCATTCTGAAAGAGAAAATCTCCTCACGTAAACGTGGCTAGTGTTTTGGTTCATAAGCACTCTATACTATAGATAGGTCTGTATTTCATTCATTTTTAGTCGAAAATCATTGCACCCCAAAAGCTCTTGCATCATAAGCCACGTTTACATGAGGAGTTTTTCTCTTTCCAAATGGAATCTTTCCGGATGACATTTCCAAAAGCAATGGTATACATGGAAAAGAATATTCCAATCGCGTGTCTACATGCGCCGCTATAATAAACCAGAATAGTCAATGGGGCATGCCCAGTAAAGCATAAACCCCAACATCACATGATATCGACTTCCTCGAGTTTTTCTTTCACTTGTTGGAATAACTCCGTATTGCCAGTTTTTTGTTTGTCCAGTCTTGAAATTTAGTTTGAATCAAAAACAAACTTTCTGCAGGAGTCCAGTGCCGATTGATCGCCTCAATTTTTTTAAATCGAAGAACGCCTCGAGCTGCGTGTTACGTCATATCTCAGCATTCGCTGAAAGAACGCACCCGGGAACAGGAAAAGATAAAGTTCAATCTTGCTAATATTTTATAATTAAGCTTGCACATGTTTTATATAGATATATATTTTCTTTTTTAATAAAACTGGACTTGTGAATGGCGTATAGAAGGGTTTAGATTCTGTTCCACAGATGGCGCTAATGCACACAAAAGCTGCTTGCTAACCGCCAATAAACAACACAAGAAGAAAAACACCTCGAAGAAGAACGTAGTCTGACAACTTTCTATTTGAGCGGATACAAGAACCTCAATTGGATTGGGGAAAGGAATTTTCCACCCCTGTGAATCCTATTATACAGTGAAAAAAATAAGTATTTGAACACCCTGCTATTTTGCTATTTCTCCCACTTAGAAATCATGGAGGGGTCTGAAATTTTCATCGTAGGTGCATGTCCACTGTGAGAGAGATAAACTAAAAAGAAAAATCCAGAAATCACAATGCATGATTTTTTAACAATTTATTTGTGTGATACAGCTGCAAATAAGTATTTGAACACCTGTGTATCATCTAGAATTCTGACCCTGAAAGACCTGTTAGTCTGCCCATTAGAAGTCCACCTGCACTCCATGTATCATCCTGAATCAGATGCACCTGTTTGAGGTCGTTAGCTGCATAAAGACACCTGTCCACCCCATACAATCAGTAAGACTTTAACTTGTAACATGGCGAAGACCAAAGAGCTGTCCAAAGACACCAGAGACAAAATTGTACACCTCCACAAGGCTGGAAAGGGCTACGGAGCAATTACCAAGCAGCTTGGTGAAAAAAGGTCCACTGTTGGAGCTATCATTAGAAAATGGAAGAAGCTAAACATGACGGTCAATCTCAATCGGAGTGGAGCCCCATGCAAGATATCACCTCGTGGGGTCTCAATGATTCTAAGAAAGGTGAGGAATCAGCCCAGAACTACACGACAGGACTTGGTCAATGACCTGAAAAGAGCTGGGACCACCGTTTCCAAGGTTACTGTAGGTAATACACTAAGACGTCATGATGTGAAATCATGCATGGCACGAAAGGTTCCCCTGCTTAAACCAGCACATGTCAAGGCCCGTCTTAAGTTTGCATATGACCATTTGGATGATACAGAGGAGTCATGGGAGAAAGTTTTATGGTCAGATGAGACCAAAATAGAACTTTTTGGTCATAATTCCAATAAGCGTGTTTGGAGGAAGAAGAATGAAGAGTACAATCCGAAGAACACCATCCCTACTGTGAAGCATGGGGGTGGTAGCATCATGCTTTGGGGGTGTTTTTCTGCACATGGGACAGGACGAGTGCACTGCATTAAAGAGAGGATGACTGGGGCCGTGTATTGTGAGATTTTGGGGAACAACCTCCTTCCCTCTGTCAGAGCATTGAAGATGGGTCGTGGCTGGGTCTTCCAACACGACAACGACCCGAAGCACACAGCCAGGAAAACCAAGGAGTGGCTCCGTAAGAAGCATATCAAGGTTCTAGCATGGCCCAGCCAGTCTCCAGACCTGAACCCAATCGAAAATCTTTGGAGGGAGCTCAAACTCCGTGTTTCTCAGCGACAGCCCAGAAACCTGACTGATCTAGAGAAGATCTGTGTGGAGGAGTGGGCCAAGATCCCTCCTGCAGTGTGTGCAAACCTGGTGAAAAACTACAGGAAACGTTTGACCTCTGTAATAGCAAACAAAGGCTACTGTACCAAATATTAACATTCATTTTCTCAGGTGTTCAAATACTTATTAGCAGCTGTATCACACAAATAAATTGTTAAAAAAATCATGCATTGTGATTTCTGGATTTTTCTTTTTAGTTTATCTCTCTCACAGTGGACATGCACCTACGATGAAAATTTCAGACCCCTCCATGATTTCTAAGTGGGAGAAATAGCAAAATAGCAGGGTGTTCAAATACTTATTTTCTTCACTGTATATTCATTCGGATTGGCACTTTTCTTTCGGAATAAGGTATATACAAAGGTTACATTCTTTCCGTTTGAGCAAATAACCAGAATGGAATTGGAATATTTGGCTCCATGTATACGTGGCTATAGTGTCACAAGCCTGCATTTCCACACGTGTGACTCTTTTAGGCTTCATTACTCCCTATAAATTGTGGCCAATAGTCCAGTCATCCCCTGCTTGTCAGCAGATCTCAGAAAGAAAGATGTAGAGTAGGACTGCAACCATTATTCAAATAATTAGAGTATCTCGATTCCCAAAAAAATATTTGATGTTTTTTTGTCTACGTACCCACAAAGAAGGAAGCGGGTGTTTGGAAACGCGAGGAGATTGAAGAGACTAGAGGAAGCAACAAGGCAATGAAAGAGAAGGAAAACAAAAAGTTCAAAACAGACAGAAAATAAACACTGTGACGTGTATCCATTGGAACGTGGCACTTATGTACTGCAATAGCAGTCCTCCCCTGATTGGCCGTCACCACTATGAGGCAGCAGTGAAATCCCAGCGTGAAGGCAACCACTGGCTGTGGCTGACGGCTGAGTATAAAAACTGTGCGGGAAGATGCACACACCTTTCACAATCGCCACCTATGATATTTGAAGCCGCTATGTTGGTTAGGTTGGGTGGAAAAGATGCTTCTTTGTTTGCGCCGATCGCGCCATCAACTCCATTGCGCAAATGCCTTTTTTCCCCATTTTTTTCCATTTCCATTTTTGCGTGACTAAATGACTAGTGGTGTCATTGGCTTAAGTTTTCATTGTCTTACCTTAATTTTGTCTGTTATTTAAAAAAATATATATTTTATTGCATCTTTAATGGTTGCTAAACTAGTAGAACATGAACTGTGTATAATGTAATCTGGTTGGAATGCTATTAAATCAATGAATCGACATATGAATGGATCTGCGTTTGGTAATGTAAGCGATTCCTCGATAAAAAAATAGAATGTTTTTGTAATCAAGGTATTCAAATTATTCAATTATTTGAGTAATTACTATAATTATTATTTGTTGCAGCCCTTGTGTGTGTGTGTGTGTGTGTGTGTGTGTGTGTGTGTGTGTGTATGTGTATGTATATATATATTAGGGGTGTGCAACGCAGCCTGTATTTGTATTTAATGTTGATTAAAATTTCAAATCGCTGGTCAAGATTTGTTATGCTACCTGTGTACTTCAGAGTTGCTTGCATTTCTAACAAATGGCATGACTTTTGTAAAATTTTCTATCCTTCTAAAAACCTTTAGATTTTTGTATTGCTGATGCGTTGAAAACTGTTAATGTTGCCTTCCTGTCCAAAGTGGCACTAGATGTCAGCATTTGGTGCACAGCTGTGTCACAATGACCAGCTTTGTTTGACTGTCAACTCTTGCACAAACAGGTATGGCTAGCAGTGACCATACACATCCATTCTGGTCTTCAATCATGGTACGCCACAGTGCATGAGAGAGAATTGTTTTCCGTTGTTTTAGAGATTTACTGTCAACCGATTACTCGTCTTGCGATACCTTATGATTACATCCAAAGTTTGACAAAAGCATGGCACCCATGAGACACTGAGCGGTCATAATGCAATAGATGGTTAAAAAAAGTGTTAAAAAGTGTTTGCCCCCTAGCCATTGAGGTTATAAAGCCATTTGTAACGCTTTAGGACTCAAATCGAACAGCAGTGAGAGCCATTATCCACAAATGGCAAAACATGGAACAGTGGTGAACCTTGCCAGGAGTGTCTGGCCAACCAAAATTACCCCAAGAGCAATGTCAAATCTATGATGTCAAAGACCTGACAACATCTAAAGAACTGCACACCTCACTTGCCTCACAGTGTTCATGCCGGCACCATTAAAAACACACTGGCCAAAGCAGCCAGCAAAGCAGAGTTCGTAAGACGAAAACCATTGCTGAACAATAATAACAAGAACAAGAAACAAGAAAACATCTTGATGATCCCCAAGACCTTTGGGAAATAGTATGCTCTGATAAGACAATAGGTGTGTGTCCCATTACATCTGGCGTAAAAGTAATGCCATATTTCAGAAAAAGAATCATACCAATATAAAATATGCTGGTGGTAGCGTGATGGTGTTGGGCTGTTTTGCTGCCTTACAACCTGGAAGACCTGCAGTGAATGATTTCTGCTGTCTACCAAAGTGCCAGCTGTTGGCTTGTTTGAAGAAATGCACTTTGTAGTTTGAAACGAGACAAGTGAAAGGGAGACATTCATGAAGCTGCAAGGGCTTCTCTCCTGACATAATGTGAAGAAAAATACAGCTGTCTTTCTCTTTTTTCCAATATCTTAATTTCAAACAATGCCACAACTTAGAGGTCTCATTCTCTTCATAGAGTGACATACTCCCATCCTGCCTCTTCTTTAGATACTGGCCGAAGTTTGTGGTTAGACCTGTCAAGATAACAACGTTGCTCAACGATAATTGTCCTACCAATTATATCAATATCAATTGTTGATAATCAATATTAATGACAACATCTTTCCATTAATTATATTGCATAATAATGCAAGTACATCGTATCAAAAGCATTCACCAGCTTGACCGATGTTTGTGGTTGCCGCCTCGCCATGTTTAGTTCAGGCGAGGGCTAGTGTCTTTGAGGACATGTTGCTGGGAATAAGTGGTCCACTTGGGAAATATTTCCACACTTTTCCCGCACAAACTGCATCACGAGAGAGCAGTCTGGGCACAGTGGTGGGGGCTATTCTGCCGTTACTACAGAGCCGAACATGCTACTGCCAACATGAAATTAACAGTGACAGAGATGGATATCCAACGTGAAGCAGTGAGTGAACCCTCTCATCATCCAGCCTGTGTGGTGAAGATAAAGGAGAGAGAGGAAACCAAACACATGTAGCATGTACTTTACCTTATTAGAGTAGACTAAGCACTAAACAAGGACGCAGGGGGAATGGAAAAATTAGGTAAGATCACTGGGAGCACACTTAGCATGAGGAGAATTTATTAGATTTTTAAAATGTCCACAACCCCAAAAAAGTCTCCTTAATTGATGAAATCCATGTATCGCCCAGGCCTACCACTTACCTTTCTTCCTGTGTTCTACCTTGTTTTTTCTTCCAGAGGTTTACCAATGAGGACCACTTGGCTGTACACAAACACAAGCATGAGATGACACTTAAGTTTGGACCACCCAGGACTGATTCTGTCATCATTGCAGGTATAAAGGACAAGGATACTCTGAGGACAGTGACTGTACGGCTTTTTAGGGTAGCGTTTAGACATTGAGGCTCCTGTTTAGTACGAATGGATGGCAATCACTTCTGCTGACACATGACATCAACTTTGATATGCAATTAGTTGGATACTGTTAATATGTGATTTTTTCGTATTCATCGTATGTAAATGACATTGCACTATTTTGATTTCTTTTTTTTTTTTGCATCTTTACAGACCAGACGCCCACTCCCACCCGCTTCCTAAAGAACTGCGAAGAGGTCGGTATATTTAATGAGCTGGCTAATTCCTTCGAACAAGATGACGACGACAAGCGGGCAAAGAACTCCGTAAGATTGTGGCTATGTTTGTTTGTTTTGCTATTTTTACGAAAATGAATATTAATTGACATGAGCACATTAAAGATCAGCATGTAAATAGATATGTCGGGTTGAGCCGTTAAGGCAAAATGTTAATATAGTCTTGTATGATCAGAAACCAACACAATGTACAAAATACATATAGTACGTACATACAGTACACAAACACATAATCTGTAAAATGTTGGGAAAACACTAAGTGGAATGATGTGTGTATTTTTGTGTGGTTTAAGTAGAACAGTGGTTCCCAAACCTTTTCCAGCCCTGTACTCCTTCTGACATTTGTACCCGCCACTCCTGCACACTTCAAAAACATTAACCTTATTATGTTGATGAATTCACTAGAAATATTGAAGATAGTTCATTTTATGAACCACAAAACCACCAGGGGTCAATACTGGGACCAAAACAGTTCAACTTGTACATGAATGACATCTGCAAAGTTACAAAGACTGAAAGTTGGTATTGTTTGCAGATGACACCACTCCCTTTTGTTGAGCAGGAAGCACAGAAGAAATCTTGAGAATGGACTTCATTTCAGCTCCCTTTTCTGTCCACTCAGAATGGCTGTGGTTTAAGTCAGCATATTCATTTCATAGAAGGGGAAAGTTGACCAATCACGATAAAGCAGTATCTGTCCACAGCTTTGTTTAACATTGATGTCTGTTAGAAGTAGAACATTTTCTAACATGGTCTTATTGTTGGATGAGCAACAGGCGGTTAGTTCTGGAAAAATCACCTACTTTGGGTATGTTGGCTGTGATTTACAAGTGTAGCTCTGACAGCAGGGTGCTACTTTGGATCCTGCTTGTTGAGAATGAACATAGTGTCCATTATCTGACTGGACTCTTTCCATGGTGTCCCAACTTAAAAGAACTACAACCCCCTTCTTAATAGTATCTGAAATAGAAAAATACAACCAACCAACAATATTTGGCCAGGTTTTCACCGCTGGGGCCATGCGGGGATTAATTGGAACACCGCTATAAATGAAATCTTCCAAGTTGAAACAAAGTAATTCAGACCAACTTGCTGCACTGTACCTGCTGAGTGTTGGGCACTAATTGTTTTTCATTTTTATTCATGGAAATTGACACATGAAGTATGACGCATACCCCACTTTGGGAACCACTGCAGTAGATGTAGATTAGATGTAGATGTAGATTTAGATGCAATAGACGTCATTCCAATGTATAGACCAGTAGATCTTTAAAACATGATGTGTGTATGTACAGTTAGTGTGTTTTATTTCAAACGTTGACTCTACAAATACATACTTCTGCAAATATTCATTTATTCGTTTGAGCTGTGTATTAGCTGAACAATACGTGGTATCCCAAAAAGAACAAATACGTACTGTGTATTGATATGTCTTTTGTATTATGCTTAGTTCCCCGCTCCCACCTCAGTGGCTTTGGACATGAGCTTACAAACACCATTGGATGTGAAGGTGAAAGAGGAGGAGCCTGTGGAGGTTGACTCCTCCCCACCCGGCAGCCCAGACTCCATTTCTGCAACACCGGAGAGCAAAAAAGAGCTTCCAGTTAAGGTAGGAATCAAGTGTGAACTTGCATTTTTTTCTATTTCCTGCATAAGGCTAAATGACATCACACTGCTGTTATAGGACTCTTCCCCCAGGAGCTCGGCCCCAACATCGACAATAGTGCGTCCCGGTTCCCTCCCACTGCACTTGGGCTTTGATGCCCTTCAGCCAACCATGCCATCGCCCACCTCCGTTATCACACAAGCACCACCTTCTAATCGTACATTGGGGTGAGTCATTTTTCTCTTTCACCTCAGCTGGCTTCCCAAATTCCAAATGCATATCGGAAATTGCTCCCTCACAATATTGCAATCTTTCAAAAATTGTAATAAATGATCGTGGTCATGATTGACTATCTATTTTATTATCGAAGCTTTGATAAGGCACCAATCGGTATAAGGGTGGAGGGTGCCCTGAGACAAAGAAACACACACATTCTTAATTCTTACACCATGAGGATGCAAACGTACTTGCACTGAGGCGTTTCATACAAAACAGACATTACTTCACCCAAGATGAGGAACAATACAAGAATCAAACCGCCATGTACCACTTGGATATGACTTGGATTATTGTATTATTTGGTATTTGTGACCTATATAAACCTAGCTGGATCTTCCATGTCTACTCTATAGTTCGCCAACAAGCCACTACCCCATGATGATGCTCCCCTCGGGCCAGGCTGTGACTGTCCTACCTGGGCCTGTTCAGATGCCATCTGTCATCAATGTAAGCCAAAAGCCAAAGTACATTTCCTCATGTTTATGACCAATAATTGCCTGTACAATTTGTGGTGTATCCATGTGTTCACTAGCTGGCCCGACCCATGTGCATGGTACCAAACATTCCTGGGATCCCTGGTCCTCCACTGGGAAGCAGCAGCAGTGGTTCAAACTCCCCTTCTGGCTACAGCATCCACTCCGAGGCCAAGATGGTTAGCGCTTGATTAGCACACTATTTTTAGCGCTCGATGTTGCCTTTTTGTCTCCATCTTCTCCCTGGAGCCATCCTCAGCCCTGGTGTGGTTTCCTCATCATATGACTTTTTATTTTTCCACTACAGCCATAACTGCCGTTTACTATAGTATGCTGGTTATGAGATTAGTGTTTATAAGTTAGAATTGTATTGTTCTATAGTATCTACAGCAGCAACAGGCACGAGTGCTGGAAACACCAGAAAATCAATTGTTGAAGTGGGATCAGCCTGTGATGGCTTCAGTGTTTCATTTCACAACAGTCTGGTCTGAGTCTCGTGTGGACAGGAACTCACCTTAGGCCAATCATTCATTGGTTATTACCGTGAAGCATTTTCATTTGCCACCTTGGTAGTACAGGCTTCAGTTCTAGAATCTAGAATCCTCTTATCTCTTGGCTCCTCTTATACGTTGCCATGTTGGTTTGGTTTCTGTAGTATTACCTTTTGTTTTATTGCTGTCATTACTCAACTTGGATTTATTTTCATGCAGCGACTGAAGGCTGCGCTGTCCCAGCAGAGCCCGTCAGGACATACCATGGGTATGATGGCCATGGGCGGCAGTCCGATGGTTCCTCAGGGGGCAGAACAGAGCCAACTGCTTGTCCAACAGCCAGATGCTCCATCACCGGCTCAACCTCAGGTACACAATGTTGTCCGTCTGTCAGTGATGCCAAGGGCCCCCCTCATCCCTTTATTTTTGTCCTACAAATCTGGAATTGCGATCAGGCATTTGGAGATGTACATTGTGTCGATTGATTGATGCTGACATATTTTCTAATGAAAGGTGATCTGTCAACAGGATCTTCCAGTGAGTTATGGTCAGTTGATTTCTTGACTTCTAGTTTAGGAGGATTGTTTTCTTGGCGACAGCTAGGGCTGTAAAGAGTGTAGTTGTATTGTGATGATGTCATGTCACTGATGACATATGACCTAAAGGACAGACTTGAGGACACAGAGGGATGCGGCATACACGTGATAAGTGATCACTGCCAGAAAGCACGTCATAGTCAGTGGTGTGCTGTGAGCAATACGTGCATTGATCTGATGGTGTTAAACCCATGGTGTAGTGGTTAGCATTCTGGACTTACTAGGTATGGACGCCTCAGGTTCCAATCTCCACTAGCAAGCACCATCGGTATTCGTCAGGAAGGGCATCCGGAATGTAAAGAGCTGAAGCCAAAAATCAGTGGAATGTATATAACCTTGAGAGTAGTTGATCTATGTTGGACATCTTTAAAAATTACTCCATAGTGATTGTTTGCTTTTGTGTTTGTCATTTTGGATAAGATCATTGATTTAAGCTGTAAATATTGAAAATATTGACTGTTGCTTTCATTCTTGATTTAGGAGTTTAGTCAAACATGCTGGACATGTGAAATGCCTTTGTGTTTCCATGATATGAATTGTTACGGTTTCTTATTTATGGTCATGTGTGGCTTGTTCCTAATTGGTGAGTGAGTGGATAGTGTCATGGTACTACCTTTGGTATGATGTGTTTTCCAACTAGCTGTCAGAGCTGAGGCTATCTAGATGTTCTGAAAGCATGTCTTTTTTGATTGTTGGGCTGGTTAAAGGTTGCTATTACTGTATAGTGCCTGTTGGGTCTCTAACCAGTGGGAATGATGCTGTGAGGGCGCGAGCCATTGTTTGACAGGTGATATCAGTCAAAGTTAGGCGCGTCTAATCCTCCTCTGTAACCTTGGTAATTTTATACGTGGTGTTTTAGTTTTCCAGTAGAATTGAGAACTTGCTGTGTTAAGGAAGAACTGACCTTGTTGTTATGATAGAGATTCTGACATTTGTAGATTTGTCGATAGAGTGCTGTGTCATTTAGATTGAACAGCTCTGACAGCTCGGGGGTTATGTGGATTCCTAAATATTTAATGTGTCCAATGGGAAGGTGAAGCTGTGGGGTGAGGGCTGCAGATCCCTTTGGTCCATGTAGACGGGTAGAGCGGTAGATTTGGACAGTTGATGGTATAATTAGATCGGGATGAGAAGGATTTACCGTGATGTTATTATTTAGCTGTATGGTAGCTACAAGTGGTTCTAAGAAGATCCTTGTCTTGTGCCACTGTGAAGCGTGGATTGTGAGGTTAACCCATTAGTTGATGATGGCTGGTGAGGTGTGCCCCCCCCCCAACCAAACTTCTGCAGTGTTGTAAATAGGAAGCACCGTTTACTTCCTCTTTTAGTCAGACGACGTCAGGGTCGGGTCAGCTGTACTTTTTCAAAATCTGCTGAGAGGACCAAACTATGACTCAACCTTCCCTATCCTCTCGCTGCCCTCCCCCTCTAATGTTCCTCTCATCCTTCCAGGTATCTCCAGCACAGCCCACGGGTGGGCGTCGGCGACGGACGGCAGACGACGACCCAGATGAACGAAGGCAGCGTTTCCTGGAGAGAAACCGGGCCGCTGCATCACGTTGCAGACAGAAACGCAAACTGTGGGTCAGCTCCTTAGAGAAGAAAGCGGAGGAGCTCAGTACCATGAATGTCTCACTGTCGGTACGTAAGTGGCCTTAGGTTGGGTGGGCAGAGTGCAGACCATCCCTGTGTGGTGGCTGCATCATCATCATACTTACTGGTCAGCTGACAAGACGATAGGGAAGCATCTTTCCAACAGTATTCTGTCGCTAATTACAGTGCATCCGGAAAGTATTCACTTTTTCTGCATTTTGTCATGTTACAGCCTCATTCCAAACTGTATTAAATTAATCTCTTACCTCAAAATTCTACACAAAATACTCCATTTTGACAATGTGAAAAAAGGTTTTTTTGACATGTTTTGAATTTATTAAGAATAGAAAACAAAAACATCACATTTACATAAGTATTCACAGCCTTTGCTTAAAACTTTGTTGATCCACCTTTGGCAGCAATTACAGCCTCAAGTCTTTTTGAATATGATCCCACAAGTTTAGCACACCTATCTTTAGGCAGTTTTGCCCATTCTTCTTTGCAATAAGTCTCAAGCTCCATCAGGTTGGATGGGAGACGTCTGTGCACAGCCATTTTCAGATCTCTCCAGAGATGTTCGATCGGATTCAAGTCTGGACTCTGGCTGGGCCACTCCAGGACATTCACGGAGTGGTTCTGAAGCCAATCTTTTGAGATCTTGGCTGTGTGCTTCGGGTCGTTGTCCTGCTGAAAAATGAACCTTCGCCCCAGCCTGAGGTCAAGAGCGCTCTGGAGCAAGTTTTCATCCAGGATATCTCTATATATTGCTGCATTCATTTTTCCTTCTACCTGACTAGTCTGCCAGTTCCTGCTGGTGAAAAACATCCCCACAGCATGATGCTGCCACCACCATGCTTCACTGTAGGGATGGTATTGGTCTGGTGATGAGCAGTGCCTGGTTTCCTCCAAACATGGCGCCTGACATTCACACCAAAGAGTTCAATCTTTGTCTCATCAGACCAGAGAATTTTGTTTCTCATGGTGTGAGAGTCATTCAGGTGCTTTTCGGCAAATTCCAGACGGGCTGCCATGTTCCTTTTTACTAAGGAGTGGCTTTCGTCTGGCCACTCTACCATACAGGCCTGATTGGTGGATTGCTGCAGAGATGGTTGTCCTTCTGGAAGGCTCTCCTCTCTCCACAGAGGAACGCTGGAGCTCTGACAGAGTGACCATCGGGGCCTTGGTCACCTCCCTGACTAAGGCCCTTCTTCCCCGATCGCTCAGTTTAGAAGGCCGGCCAGCTCTAGGAAGAGTCCTGGTGGTTCCAAACGTCAAGACAATACTGTCTCACAGGTCTACAGACAGTTCTTTTGACTTCATGCTTGGTGTTTGTGCTCTGACATGCACAGTCAACTGTGGGACCTTATATAGACAGGTGTGTGCCTTTCCAAATCATGTCCAATCAACTGAATTTACTGCAGGTGGACTCCAATTAAGCTGTAGAAAGATCTCAAGGATGATCAGTGGAAAAAAGATGCACCAGAGCTCAATTTTGAGCTTCATGGCAAAGGCTGTGAATACTTATGTAAATGTGATTTCTTAGTTTTTTATTTTTAATAAATTCAAAAAAAGTAAAAAAAAAAACGTTTTCACATTGTCATAATGGAGTATTTTGTGTAGAATTTTGAGGTAAGAGATTAAATTAATACAATTTGGAATGAGGCTGTAACATGACAAAATGTGGAAAAAGTGAAGCGCCGTGAATACTTTCCGGATGCACTGTAGGTATGAATCATTGAACAAATCACAGGAGCTTCCATTTCCATTGACACTTTGTGCCCCCAGTTTGCGTTACAATGGCCAGTCTAGGCAGGGTCGGCAACCGTTTTTCCTCCGCTTCCACTAAAGAAGAATGGAGCCCCAAAACATGGCACAGCTGATCGTCTTTCACAAGTTGCCATCTTTTTCAATGTGACCTGTTACAGGAACATAAAAAGGCCATCCCAACATATCAGAGCTGTCTGCTCAAGATCCTCTACGTCCCTCGACTCTTCACAGGAAGTTCGATACGCTTGGACTGATGGATGTCATTAAGAGGCCAACTTTGTTTGTCTGCGTTCTGGGGGCCCTGTCCTTGACTCCTTTCTTTCATTTCAATCATTTCTTCATTCAGGAAATGTTAGCTTAGCACAGGGCCCGCATATCTTTTTGTATGGCCCCCCTCCCCCGTCCAATCAGCAGTCAGAATGCAGTGTAGATGCATTCACGGACTTGTGGTCAGTTGGTTATGTCACAGTTCCTCCACTTTGCTGTTAAAACAAAAGAAATCAGATGGCTCAGCGTGGGGGCCACAACGCGGTGGCTGAGGGCCACATTCGGCTCCAGAGTTGCCGACCACCGGTCTAACCACTGTAAAAGATATTGCATAGGGGTCTGATTCGAATAGGAAGTCCCCTGGCTAATGGTAGTTTGTTTTTAGCAACAGTAACAGCAACTGGCTCAGTAACACTACCTGATGTTGTGATTGTCCAGAACGAGGTGTCGCTGTTGAGGAACGAGGTGGCTCATCTGAAGCAGTTGCTGCTGGCTCACAAGGACTGTCCTGTCACCACCCTGCAGAAGAAGACGGCCTATTTAGGTGAGACTTGGCTTCATTACTGAGGGAGTAAGTTCTATTTGTATGGATGGATTTGTTAAGCACAACTCTACATCACTCGGACCTTTTCCACCAGACTGTGAAGGGTTCTGGCATTGGCCAACAGGGACATGCATAGTCATCTACACATGGAAGAATGATTAGACCACCTTCCTTTCTTCATTTTATTTTACCTATGCAACCAAAGGTGATTTTGTAATGGTGGTAACATAAACAGCTCATCAGAGTTTAGCTGAACTTCCATGGGTGCCATGGTCATATTTGTCCAAACAACCGTACCTTTATCCGTACCAGGCATTCCAACAAACTGGAAAGTGAAGGAACAAAGCAGTCTAACATTTTTCCATGAGTTCTATTAAAGGTGAATAGCTTCTGAGTATTGGGTTATGATGGACGTTTGAAATGGATTTCTGCATCTTTTCCTCCCAGTAGCTGTTGAAGAGAGCATGAAAGATACCTCAGAGCCAACAGGGTCTCCCGCACCGGTCATTCAGCATAGCTCTTTGGTGCCAAGCCCCTCGGCGAGCCACAATGGCCTGAGCTCCAGAGTGGCGGCTGAAGCCATGGCGATGTCGGTGCTGGCGGGATTGGGTCAGCAGCAAAGGGTCGAGAGCGGACCCTCTCATATTATCATGGCTGCACATTCGCATTCAGCCGCCAGATGATGAGCACCCACCCACCCAACCACCTACGGAGCCATCATGGTGTGGGCTGGAGCTCAGTAGCAGCCTTCTGGGAATGGACTGAGACTTAAGAGAGAGCTTCCTCTTCACGTTGCCATAGACTACGAGGGGTGGACTCCATCCCTTTACTCTTCCTTGCCCCCATTTGCCTGCCAGCAACCAGACTCTTGGCTTGACTGCTGCACTGCAAGTTGAGTGTCCCACGGATTGTCCTTTATGGACACGTACCACTCCTCCATCTCTGTCACAACAGATATCAAACCTTGTCTAATGTTTTCAACCAGCGATAGCTCCTTGGCTTCAGCCATGCAGCCCCTTGGCTCCAAAGATGCAGGAACACGTAGCCAAAAATTTTTGTCGTGCTTTCAAAAGACGGTGATCGCAACTTGAAAATCTTACCTCACGTACGCCCGACCCCCCCAAGACAACACATAAACAGTGTGTCAACAAACGGCTGTTGACAGCTCTTTGCTTTCCCCTGATAGGTTAGCGTCTTTTCATCTGTCCTTGGTACTTTACGTCCAATTGGCACATTGGCCAAGATCAATACAGCCAAGCAACAAAACGATGCTCTGTCCAGGACGACACAAGCAGTAAGCGATGCTTCCACACCTTCAACAACGGTTTTACTAGGGATGGAACTGCAATTTCTTACTTCTCAGGATGGTTGCACATTCTTTGCTGCTTGGAAATGTCCTAACAAACCAAACCATTGCCATGTAACACATTTCTCCCCTTCCTTCTGAGGAGAACGTTAGTGGTGAACAATCTACACTACAGGACACATACCAGCGGTTCTGATAGCTTTGCCTTCCAACCACATTAGTGCCTCCTATTTCCACCATCGGATGTTTTTCTAGAAATCAATGCTAGTCCTTCTCCATGTGTGGGTTTTCCTTTTGGCTGCTTTTTGCTCATGTTCAGTTGTCCAGGGTTTGACCACAGCCAGACAATGTCACGACTGATTGTAGCTTAGTTTTTACACCGCTTCCCCTTCTTGACGCAACCCTGGAAGTGAGCCCATGCCTTGCCATGAAAGGTCTACCAGGATACCACCAGGGATTTAAGGGCATGTTTCATGCACTAAAATCGTCTAAGCTGATGGTTCTGTTGTATTTGTGTTCAGTATACCTTTCGTTCTGTGTCTGTCAGATAACTAATTATTGCTGTTTTCTGTAAAAGTTGCATTACATTCAACCACTCTCATCGTGGACTGAACATCTCGAACTTCAGTCCCATAGCTGGTCCAGCTTTTAGCTTTTCCTTCTTGGCTGATGCTACATTTGCTTGTATCAATTTTGTTCTCATCTTCATTTCTAGTGTGCGCGTGTGTGTGCGCGTGTGTGTGTGCTATTTTCAGCACTAACCTTCTACACATAACACTTGTAAGGAGATTTGATCTCCTTTTATCATTGGACTTTAATTTGGTCTTTTAGTCTAACTTATTCCCAATAGCGTCCTAATTTGACATGTAGCTGTAGTGACCAGATCAATTTATCGAAGACTGCAATGTTACAGTTGCACATGTATTTTTTTAACACTCCTGTTGTGGACTGGTTTCAGAAAACATCTTTGTATTGTAAATATCTGTATATCTTTATATCTAAATATTTACTTTTTCATGCATGTCCAAGTGGAATAATAAGTGCTGCGGTTTCAATTAAACTATCTTCATGAGTGTTTTACTTTTTGATGAACATACTGGATGTACTCTCTTGGTCAACTATGAAAAGTTCTCAAATGACAACACAGATCAAATAAAATCTCCCATGAAGAAATAACAGGTTTTGGAATGTTGCTTAAAGTAGGGGAGTACGGACCTGCCAACATGTACACATTTGGTGTACTCACCATAGTACAGACCTGCCAACATGTACACATTTGGTGTACTCACCATAGTATAGACCTGCCAACATGTACACATTTGGTGTACTCACCATAGTACATATCTGCCAACATGTACACATTTGTTGTACTCAACATAGTACAGACCTGCCAACATGTACACATTTGGTGTACTCAACATAGTATAGACCTGCCAACATGTACACATTTGGTGTACTCAACATAGTATAGGCCTGCCAACAAGTACACATTTGGTGTACTCACCATAGTAGAGACCTGACAACATGTACACATTTGGTGTACTCACCATAGTAGAGACCTGCCAACATGTACACATTTGGTGTAGTCAACATAGTACAGACCTGCCAACATGTACACATTTGGTGTACTCAACAAGAGCTACCAACATGTACACATTTGGTGTACTCAACATAGTACAGACCTGCCAACATGTACACATTTAGTGTACTCAACATAGTACAGACCTGCCAACATGTTCACAATTAGTGTGCTCACCATAGTACAGACCTGTCAACATGTACACATTTAGTGTACTTAACATAGTACAGAGCTGCCAACATGTACACAATTAGTGTACTCAACATAGTACAGACCTGCCAACATTGACACAATTAGTGTGTTCACCATAATACAGACCTGCCAACATGTACATATTTAGTGTACTTAACATAGTACAGACCTGCCAACATGTACACATTTAGTGTACTCACCATAGTACAGACCTGCCAACATGTACACATTTAGTGTACTCACCATAGTACAGACCTCCCAACATGTGCACATTTAGTGTACACAACATAGTACAGACCTGCCAACATGTACACATTTGGTGTACTCACCATAGTACAGACCTGCCAACATGTACACATTTGGTGTACTCAACATAGTACAGACCTGCCAACATGTACACATTTGGTGTACTCAATATAGTACAGACCTGCCAACATGTACACATTTGGTGTACTCAACAAGAGCTACCAACATGTACACATTTGGTGTATTCAACATAGTACAGACGTGCCAACATGTACACATTTAGTGTACTCAACATAGTACAGACCTGCCAACATGTACACATTTAGTGTACTCAACATAGTATAGACCTGCCAACATGTACATATTTAGTGTACACACCATAGTACAGACCTGCCAACATGTACACATTTGGTGTACTCAACATAGTATAGGCCTGCCAACATTTAGTGTACTCAACTTAGTCCAGACCTGCCAACATGTACACATTTGGTGTACTCACCATAGTAGAGACCTGCCAACATGTACACATTTGGTGTACTCAACATAGTACAGACCTGCCAACATGTACACATTTAGTGTACTCAACATAGTACAGACCTGCCAACATGTACACATTTAGTGTACTCAACAAGAGCTACCAACATGTACACATTTAGTGTACTCAACAAGAGCTACCAACATGTACACATTTAGTGTACTCAACATAGTACAGAGCTGCCAACATGTACACATTTGGTGTACTCAAGATAGTTCAGACGTGCCAACATGTACACATTTATTGTACTCAACATAGCACAGACCTGCCAACATGTACACATTTAGTCTACTCAACATAGTACAGACCTGCCAACATGTACACATTTGGTGTACTCAACATAGTACAGACCTGCCAACATTTGGTGTACTCACCATAGTAGAGACCTGCCAACATGTACACATTTGATGTACTCACCATTGTACAGACCTGCCAACATGTACACATTTGGTGTACTCAACATAGTACAGACCTGCCAACATGTACACATTTGGTGTACTCAACATAGTACAGACCTGCC
The DNA here is from genome assembly GCF_030265055.1 of Doryrhamphus excisus. Taxonomy (NCBI): domain Eukaryota; kingdom Metazoa; phylum Chordata; class Actinopteri; order Syngnathiformes; family Syngnathidae; genus Doryrhamphus; species Doryrhamphus excisus. Next base: position 18,553,801 of record NC_080475.1, on the reverse strand, counting down.
AACATGTACACATTTGGTGTACTCAACATAGTACAGACCTGCCAACATGTACACATTTGGTGTACTCAACAAGAGCTACCAACATGTACACATTTAGTGTACTCAACATAGTACAGACCTGCCAACATGTACACATTTAGTGTACACAACATAGTACAGACCTGCCAACATGTACACATTTGGTGTACTCAACATAGTAGAGACCTGCCAACATGTACACATTTGGTGTACTCAACATAGTACAGACCTGCCAACATGTACACATTTGGTGTACTCACCATAGTAGAGACCTGCCAACATGTACACATTTGGTGTACTCAACATAGTACAGACCTGCCAACATGTACACATTTAGTGTACTCAACATAGTACAGACCTGCCAACATGTACACATTTAGTGTACTCAACAAGAGCTACCAACATGTACACATTTAGTGTACTCAACATAGTACAGAGCTGCCAACATGTACACATTTGGTGTACTCAAGATAGTACAGACGTGCCAACATATACACATTTATTGTACTCAACATAGTACAGACCTGCCAACATGTTCACAATTAGTGTGCTCACCATAGTACAGACCTGTCAACATGTACACATTTGGTGTACTCAACATAGTACAGACCTGCCAACATGTACACATTTGGTGTACTCAACAAGAGCTACCAACATGTACACAATTAGTGTACTCAACATAGTACAGACCTGCCAACATGTACACATTTAGTGTACACAACATAGTACAGACCTGCCAACATGTACACATTTAGTCCACTCAACATAGTACAGACCTGCCAACATGTACATATTTTGTAGTTAAACACAAATGAAACGCCAATGGCAACATATCTGCTTGGTACCTTTAACAGCGATACACAAGTGAACATACAGAATGAACCCAAATGGCTCCCTTGGCTTTATTGCAAGTGCTTCAACATAGCAATAGCAGATAGCAATAGTAAAATAGCAATAGCAGATAGCAATAGTAACATAGCAATACCAGATAGCAATAGCAACATAGCAATAGCAGATAGCAATAGCAGATAGCAATAGTAAAATAGCAATAGCAGATAGCAATAGTAACATAGCAATACCAGATAGCAATAGCAATAGCAGATAGCAATAGTAAAATAGCAATAGCAGATAGCAATAGTAACATAGCAATACCAGATAGCAATAGCAACATAGCAATAGCAGATAGCAATACCAGATAGCAATAGCAACATAGCAATAGCTTGTTTAACACAGGTAAGGTTTACAAAATGATGATTTCAATTTACAGAAGCTAGTGACACGTGACACCATCCTTGATAGATTGAGCTAGCATGCTAAGAGAAGGAGGCTAATACACTTTCATTCAGTCTTCACTCAACAAAGCACAGCACCAGAAAGAGCGGCAACAATCTGACAACATTTGTAGGTCAGAAAAGTGGAAAAAGCATAATAATCCCTTTAAAGTATGGTCAAATGAAGCATTGGGGCAAACTAAAGGCACAATGCTAACGACAGAAGACTGATGATATATTATATCGATATCTTCCTCAGACAAGTAAAATGTCTGCATTGCGTGCTGGAACACTTTGCTAATTACTGACCAAAGACACCAGATCATTGAGTTAACAAAATTGGGCGGGGGGGGTCAGACTGTACATTTGCTACAAGCACACTATTTTACGCTTACTAAACAGTCTACCTGGAATTGTTAGTTATCTGCCAAAGGGTGACACGATCTGCGATCTGCTGTATGTATGGAGTCCCTTTTTTCAGTAGCACATTAAACATCAGACCTCACCAATAACAATGTTAGTTTTTCGTTTTGTTTACTGACTAAAGTCAGGTAACCTCACTTTTAATTCACTGGTGACGGGGTGGCCAGCGAGGGTGGGGCGTAAGGCCCACTGAGTCCCACAGAGGGTGTCCTATTACAAAGCTAACAGGTCAATCTGGCAAATGAATACAAAACACCAGGGGGAAAAAGGGGGAAACGTTGACAAATACAAAGCACTGTTTTTTATTTTCCAAGAAAAAGTCAGTGATTTTATTTTAATATGACACGCTCATGTTCCCAGAGCATCGGCCTTTTTACTTACACGACCCGGACGGTACTGAACACACTAGTCAAATGCAGAGCATTCAGCCACCCATCCTGCTTGGTTGCTCCTAGTTGGATGACTAAGGGGTTGTTATCCGCCCACACCACACAGCGATACCCCCCATAAGTAGTCTTTCCACTCTTCAGCCATGGCCCACTTCATAGCTAACATCTCCAGTTTCATTGAGCTATAGTTCTTCTCCGCTGCCTGCAGACTCCGACTGGCATACCCAACAGGCCTCGCCCGTCCCCCCTGCTCCTGCGATAGCACCGCGCCAAGGCCAAAATGACTGGCATTGACCTCCAGGATAAATGGCAGAGAAAAATCAGCAAATGTGTTGGCGCACTCACCAAACGGAACTTTCACTTGTTGAAGCTAGCTTCCCACTATGCAAACCAGGAGTCTCCCGGCGCCGACGTTTTTCCTCTGTGCCGGTTGGACCCGGCCAGCTCTGCAACTAGCCAGACGGGAGAAGCCATCCACAAACGTCCGATAGTAGCTGACAAAGCCAATGAAGGATCTAAACAATATCACACAACTCAACATCAGGCTCAACCACGGACCAGCATCAAGAATACACTGAACAGGTACTCCTGTCAACTCATCTGTAACCTGGGGACATATGGGGACAAAGGGCAACCAACCCCTCCTGTACTTCCTCTACCTGGGAAGCCCGTGAGCCTAAGCCATTCCCTCCCAGTTTCCGTCAGCTGGGAACTGGTGGCGGCTTCTACCAGAGGGGGCTGCATACCAACAGCCTACAACCAACAGTGTAGCACATAATGTGGGTACAGAAGGAAAGTTCATCCTGCCAGAGCCTACTCTACCCTCATATTCCCACCTGAAGGCCTCAGCCCTAACATGCAGCATCGTAGAGGTAGGTTTAGCATGAACCAAACGCTTGAACTCCCTTCACAAGTCCGTGTTAAGAACATTTTTCAACGAACCGGTCACGTACCAATACAGCTGAGTTAGTCATCCTACAAGGAAAATTGGCAGCAACCTTATCCATGAAACACAACTGTGCATGTGAAAATTCTTGTGGAGTTCCACCCTCCTGCTGACGGCCACAAAAGAACAGTTCTTGAAGAGACATACGGCTCTTGGCACCCATACAATTCTTTTAAAATACCAAACCCGGTCAGCACAAGGCCTGAATCTGACTTCATCACCAGCTTCGCCCTCTAAATGGTCAAAGATGGAAGCGGCTTGATCAGCCAGTCCAACATATCCGACCCGCATACTAGTGTGGACCTCCTCCTGCCATGAGTTCCTAGCAGATGGGGCACTTCCCATGCCTTGGCAGGTACACCTTGCGTTCTGCCGTCCCAGAGTTGGGTGTCACCCCCAAACTGGAAAGACCACAACAAACCCACCCAAGGCATCCCACTGGAAAAGTAGCATTGTGAGCATCGACCCTGTGGCACAACGAGTACGAGTTTTAGGGGGTGAAAACATCAGTGTCTTAGGGGGGGAAAACATCAGTGGCTCACAGAAAGATAAAAATATAAACCTGTCAGCCACGACTAACTGAATGTAGTATTCACCACCGTGGAGGTGCAGCAATAGAAGGATGAATCCAGAGTTTTTGATTTTTCCATAGATGGTTGACCCAAACCCCAAATCAATAGAGTGGAATCTGCCAGTCTTGCTAACTAATGCTAACTAGTGCTAACTTGTGCTCCAACACAATAGCAATGAACTAGTGTGGCATCAACACTTAGTACACACTGTAACAGTGCCAAGTAAATCACAGAAAGTATCACAGTATATTTCTAATACAGGCACGTCAAATGAAGCCGATTCCTTTAAAAAGTGAATGATTCAATAAATAAAAAGACAAAAAAAGAGGTCACCCCCCCAATGGTAAACCTGTCAGAGTCACTGTCATGATCGGTCACGAGAGCTTTGCGGTTCAACCCCAGGATGCAGAGAACAGGACCAAATGTAGGTAAAAATATTTATTTTGGGGAAAAATTGCAGCAGCAGGAAAAAAGGCAACTCAGGAAGCAGACGGACAAACAATAATGATCCCACGCGGGGAGAAGCACACACCTGAACAAAATACACAGGACATATTAGGGACAGGTGTGGGTGATAAAGACAACCAAGGCAGACACAGCAAAACAGGAAGTCAAATACAAAATAAGAGTGTCCAGAACGGAAACCAAAGCCCAACAAGGTAACTCAAACAAACTGTCACACGGGAACTCACACAGGGCGTGACAGTCACACCAAAATATGGAAGACAGAGAAGAAGGAAGCAAGTACAGCGGCTTTTATTCATGCGTACTGTTTCCATTTAAAACTAGGCCTTTTATTTCTGTATAGCAGAAATGCTATACACATGCGGCCCACCAAGCGTTTGAATCCGGCCTGCCAGTTGCTTTTAAGTAATTCAACTTTTAACATACAAACTGGCAACATGAATTGCAAGTCGGATGTCTTATTTAGAAAAAAACAACAAAACTGTCAAATTAAACAACATAGTTTGATGTGGTCTGATGCTTGGAGAGCTCCTGAAAAAAAGGGACATGAGAACATACAGCTGATAGCATAACACTTTTACACATAACATTAGACAAATCATTCAAGGAAAAGTATAGGCATAAAATATTGTGTGTGTTGCATGTATAATGCATAATTAGGTAGAAAAAACATGAATAAGTTGCACTGGAGTATAAGTCGCATTTTTTGCGGGTAATTTATTTTACTAACTACTTGACCAAAACAGACATTACGTCCTCTTGGAAGGCAGGTTCTAACAATAAAGAATAGAGAACAGGCTGAATAGGTGTAAGATATGCTAACACAATGCTTATTCAGCTACACCAAAAATAAACATGAACAGGAAAGGTGTCCAGTGTTTATGTAACATTAACACTATTTTCATTCATAAGTCGCTCTGGAGTATAAGTCGCAGGAACAGCCAACCTATGAAAAAAAGTGCGACTTATAGTCCGGAAAATACGGTATGTTCTGGCTCCCCGGACAATTTTGCTAATGTGGCCCACAAGTCAAAATATTTGCCCACCCCTGAAGTACAGTGTTTCTATTTAAAATAAGGCCTTTTATTCATGTATAGTGTTTCTATTTAAAATAAGGCCTTTTATTCATGTATAGTGTTTCTATTTAAAATAAGGCCTTTTATTCATGTATAGTGTTTCTATTTAAAATAAGGCCTTTTCTTCATGTATAGTGTTTATTAAAAATAAGGCCTTTTCTTCATGTATAGTGTTTATTAAAAATAAGGCCTTTTATTCATGTATAGTGTTTATTAAAAATAAGGCCTTTTATTCATGTATAGTGTTTCTATTAAAAATAAGGCCTTTTATTCATGTATAGTGTTTCTATTTAAAATAAGGCCTTTTATTCATGTATAGTGTTTCTATTAAAAATAAGGCCTTTTATTCATGTATAGTGTTTCTATTTAAAATAAGGCCTTTTATTCATGTATAGTGTTTCTATTTAAAATAAGGCCTTTTATTCATGTATAGTGTTTCTATTAAAAATAAGGCCTTTTATTCATGTACAATCCAGCATGGACAGGTGTTGTAGAAAAAGGATGGACATGAGTTTTACACAGGTATTAACTTATTTATTAATTATCTTTCATCTCTACTTTGTATATACCATGATATATTAATGATATTCAAAGTGTTTTTGTTTTATTTACATTTATTATTTTACATTTACACCCAATTCGATCTTATTTTTTTCAACGTTTTTTTCCCCTTAATCAATGTATGTATTGCTGTACAATCCCTATTCTTTTCTCTACTAATCATAAAGTGATGACACCCCAACAGAGGGCGTTTATAAGGATAAGGACAGGGGTTGGGATTAAATAACATTTGCTTCTTCCTTCTCCTTTTTGCACTTGTTGAATTTGTGATGTTCCTCAATGCAACTTGTCAAGCATGTCCAAAACAAATAAACCATGACCATGAGCAGGTAGTGCACATGTCATATGTCCATAACATGCTGTGTGCGGCTGTTATTGAATCGCTATTCGCATCTGCGCCACCAGGGGCGCCACAGTTTCTTGCTCCTTTGGGCTTGGATGCAAGGCACAGGCGAGGTAAGTGCAGTCACGTGACCGCCCTTCGTTTCTTCCATTATGGCGGAGCGGCCAGTCGTGCGGATGGACTGTCTCTCTCACTTGGCTGCTTGTTTTGTGTCTTGAGGAAGGGCCCTTCATCTCCCCTCTGCCGTAGCTTTTCCCACGTTGAACCCGCGTCTTCTTTACAAGCCTGCTCGTATTTTTTGGGCCAAGTCATGGCAGACCGCGGTGTGGATTTGTCAGTCCTACCCAAGGAGGTTCGAGACCAATTGGCTGAGTTGGACCTGGAGCTGTCTGAAGGTAAATGTTGTGAATTCTGGGCTCGTTGTGATATATATATATATACATATATATATATATATATATGTATATACATATATGTATTTATGTCTTCGTGTCAAGATGACTCCCTCCTTGTTGTCTGCTTTAGTGTCCACAGTGTACAGTGAAGTGAATGGTAGCACGAGGCGGCACCTAGCTTATTGTCAGCTAGAACAGGATAACAGGATGTAGAAGCCAAACAAGCTAGCAGTGCATGACAGGCAGCTTTGACACAAGTGGGCTCCTATTGCCTTCTCCCCTAAAACCTTTAGCTTTGTATCAGAAATTAAGTTTCAGCTATTTACCACGTATGTGCTGTATCTTGCTGGCAAGGCTGTGCGTGTACGTGTGCGTGACAGCAATGGCCAGAGGCAAGGCCCTCTTGTCAGGACATGACTCCTGTCATCTTGCTGGTCTTCATTCAGATGGTGGGAATAGCAGCTAGCCAATAGGGGGTGGTGCGTATTCATTGTGGGGGGGGGGGGGGGGGGGGGGGGTCATACCTGGGGCCTGTACCTATACTACAATGAAGTTGGAGTTATTTTCCGGCTTAACCAAGCCAAACATTGAAAGTGAGGGATGAGTGGTACTACGAAGCCGGGTACAAACCTGATGAATGCAGTTAGGATTCTCTTGCTCCAAGCACATTAAGGGGACGAGATTATGAGCAGACGACCAATCACAAAGACAGCGTCATCACTCGGGAAGAACAATCTATGATTGCACTTTGTATGGAATCTTGCCCATCATCCATAATCCTTATGGGACATCAATACTCACTCTTTATGTGTGTTTTAAAGATGTAAAAACGCATAAAAAGAGGCCGCTTGTTAATGTATGTCAGGGGTCGGCAACCTTTACTATGAAAAGAGCCATTTTACCCCCTTGGCCACTGAAGAGAAATAGCCTGGAGCTGCAAAACATAGGTTTAGAAGAAGGTCTTGTCTAGGAAGAGAATAGAAGAAATAGAAGTGCTGGTACTTTTACAATCAGTAACTGTTGCATTTGTTCACTCCCTGCCTTTCTGATATAATTTTTTGTTATTTTTATTTTGTATGTATGTATGTATGTATTTATTTTTTGCCACATACGAAGTACAAGGTGATATGGCCATCCAATGACATAATGGGTACCATAGTAACCGTCAATATAGTGATATATATAGCACATCATGACTGGTTCAAGACTCTTCATCCTTGGATTTAGCAAACATCTGTTGAATGATGAATTTCCTGTATAGTGTGTTCTTCTTCTTGCTAGCATTAGTAAAGCCTTTTGTCATCCATGGATGGTTGTTTTTCTTTTGCTTCTTTGACTTTTCTCTCCAGTAGTAGTAGTAGTAGTAGTAGTAGTAAGCCCTTTATTCTTGTCACTTATACAGGAGTACAAGCGAAATTGTGCAATCATCCGTCCATACATATACGTACAACATACTATGCAGTGAGACAAGGGGTGACAGGACGGGATGATTGGGCGATGTAGGGGGGGAAAAAGGGGGGACAACATGAGGAGAGGGGAGGGGAAAAAAAACAACAACTCCAACCTAGACTCTTAAATGAAGGAGTACAGTGTGGAACTGTAAAAAAAAAAAAAAACCTCGGCATACAAGTAAAAGACATTGTTCACACACATAGACACAAGGCCAGTGCCACGAAGGGAAAATAGCCGATATGAGCAGTGGCCAGCCCGGCTACCTGCAGCCACTTACGGCGGTCCCCCGTCATGTACATTGCTGTACATTGTATCTATAAAATCCTCAATTACCTTGTTTTTGTGTGGATTCAGCAGATCGATATTGAAATCTCCAAATATGAAAATAGTTTTTTGATTGTTGGAAAGGTTGTTTTGATCCAATCTTCAAACTTTTTTATCCTTGAGTGTGGCGTTCTGTATAAACAACTTATGAACACGTTTTTGCTTTGTTCTTTACAGATTTCACAGATTTTTCGTGTCATACTGGTGATGTTTAAGCCGTTTTCCATTTTCAAGTTAGAGTAATCTTAGTATTGTTCCAGATCCGCCATATTTTTGACAACGAGCACGCTGGCTTCCGGTCCTCCAATTAACTAGATGAAAATGTTGCCGTTGGCACTCTAAGTAGCTTGAATATTTCCCTGCTTCTTCAGGTCACATGCTTTCTTCGCCATTTCAGCTTTGCATTTGGTCAGGTGGTCATGTGATGTTTGTACCTTTCAGCTAGGGTACGTTTTCAACTTTTGATTAGCCTCTAACAGTTAAACTTAGTTGAAATATTGAAATAGGAAACATGACCTCCAAGTGCATGCAATATACGTGCTTGAAAATATAGTTTAGTTTGTGGGTGTGAAAACCAGGAATGCTGCTGAATGCTTCATCTTTAAAAGTGCCTACCATTGGAATTAGGGAGCTGTTGATGTAGTTGGAGGCTAATATGTACAGCTGTTACCAACACCGCTTTAATGGCAACCTTGGCAATTCAGTCCCATGGTGATTGGAGGAGTTTCATTCAGCCAACGCCAGGCTGAGGTTAAATACGTGTCGTGTTGTGTGTGTGCGCTCTCTCCGAGCACGCACGCACGCACGCACACACACACACACACACACACACACACACACACACACACACACACACACACACACACACACACACTCACAGAACCAATTGGAGCAGCCGTGTATGCTATCAGTGTGATGTGTTTGCGTGGTGGAGGCGGGGGGTGGGGGGGTGCGCGTCTCACTGTGAAGGAGCAGTCATCACATCAATGCTAGATAAAACTTAAACTACGACAGAAATATTTTGCACATGGTTGAATATTTATTCCTTTTAAAGTTGATAATGCTGTTTAAATGTATGTTTAAGAAAGCTGAATCCTACTGTGTTTACATTTCAATAGGGAATATATGTTTAAACTTGAGACCTGTAATATTTATCATTGTCATGTTTTCATGTAAAAGCAGTATCGACCACAAATATCGGCCCAAGCTAAATCGGCCATTGGCTAAGGGCGATGGAAAAAATATCGGCATCGGCTCGAAAAAAACACATGTCGATCCCTAGTTCTAATCCATGTCGTCCAATGTATTTTTCAGCTCCTGAATTATTTTGTCTTTCTCCCTATAATCTTTTTTGATGGTGATATGACTCTCCTGTAATTCTTTATACAGTGCATCCGGAAAGTATTCACAGCGCTTCACTTTTTCCACATTTTGTCATGTTACAGCCTCATTCCAAATTGTATTAATTTAATCTCTTACCTCAAAATTCTACACAAAATACTCCATTATGACAATGTGAAAACAGTTTTTTTTTGACTTTTTTTGAATTTATTAAAAATAGAAAACTAAGAAATCACATTTACATAAGTATTCACAGCCTTTGCCATGAAGCTCAAAATTGAGCTCAGGTACATCTTTTTTCCACTGATCATCCTTGAGATCTTTCTACAGCATTGGAGTCCACCTACAGTAAATTCAGTTGATTGGACATGATTTGGAAAGGCACACACCTGTCTATATAAGGTCCCACAGTTGACTGTGCATGTCAGAGCACAAACACCAAGCATGAAGTCAAAAGAACTGTCTGTAGACCTGCGAGACAGGATTGTCTTGAGGCACAAATCTGGGGAAGGATACAGAAAAATTTCTGCTGCTTTGAAGGTCCCAATGAGCACAGTGGCCTCCAAGGCCCCGATGGTCACTCTGTCAGAGCTCCAGCGTTCCTCTGTGGGGAGAGGAGAGCCTTCCAGAAGGACAACCATCTCTGCAGCAATCCACCAATCAGGCCTGTATGGTAGAGTGGCCAGATGAAAGCCACTCCTTAGTAAAAGGAACATGGCAGCCCGTCTGGAATTTGCCAAAAAGCACCTGAATGACTCTCAGACCATGAGAAACAAAATTCTCTGGTCTGATGAGACAAAGATTGAACTCTTTGGTGTGAATGTCAGGCGCCATGTTTGGAGGAAACCAGGCACTGCTCATCACCAGGCCAATACCATCCCTACAGTGAAGCATGGTGGTGGCAGCATCATGCTGTGGGGATGTTTTTCAGCAACAGGAACTGGTAGACTAGTCAGGATAGAAGGAAAAATGAATGCAGCAATATATAGCGATATCCTGGATGAAAACCTGCTCCAGAGCGCTCTTGTCCTGCTGAAAAATGAACCTTCGCCCCAGCCTGAGGTCAACGACCCGAAGCACACAGCCAAGATCTCAAAAGATTGGCTTCAGAACCACTCTGTGAATGTCCTGGATGGGCCCAGCCAGAGTCCAGACTTGAATCCGATCGAACATCTCTGGAGAGATCTGAAAATGGCTGTGCACAGACGTCTCCCATCCAACCTGATGGAGCTTGAGACTTATTGCAAAGAAGAATGGGCAAAACTGCCTAAAGATAGGTGTGCTAAACTTGTGGGATCATATTCAAAAAGACTTGAGGCTGTAATTGCTGCCAAAAGTGGATCAACAAAGTATTAAGCAAAGGCTGTGAATACTTATGTAAATGTGATTTTTTTGTTTTCTATTTTTAATAAATTCAAAACATGTCAAAAAACCTTTTTTCACATTGTCATAATGGAGTATTTTGTGTAGAATTTTGAGGTAAGAGATTAATTTAATACAGTTTGGAATGAGGCTGTAACATGACAAAATGTAGAAAAAGTGAAGCGCTGTGAATACTTTCCGGATGCACTGTATGCCACTTTCAAATCTGTCATCTTCTGCATTGGGGTTTGAACATGCTGATTCACCTGTTCCATCTTCTGCCCCGTTTTATCCAACGACAGAACCACCTTTTCCACTTCCTACCCCGTTTTTTACCCAACGTCAAAACCACCTTTTCCACTTCATCTCCCTTTTTCCGTGCCAATGTCATTGTCAATTGTCAATGTGATCCGTCCTCCGGGTTATGTAATCCACCTTACATAGCAGCTTTGACAGCAACTCTTGTGTGCTACTCTCCGTTAGCGGTTGCATCATCAGGTGGTTGCGATCACTTTCAGTGGGAATCGGTGGCGGATCTTTTAAGGATTCGTCCGTGTCTATAATTGTGTCTGGAGCGCTTCGGCTCGAGCCACATGAGCTCACAGGTACACCTTCATCTGAGGTACTTGGGCTGGGAAGTTCACTAATTTGTCCGCAGGGTGAACCCTTACCCTGGGATCTAGGCACGGTTGTGGTTGTGTCAACACCGTCCATCCATTAGCCTGTTAGCTTGCCTTTACAACTGTCTTTGTTTTTTAATATTTGTTGTTCTAGCGAATATTGTCTCTCACCATTCGATGTTACAGCCCGGGATGTCCCCACAAAGGTTCCGAGATGTTATGGAGGCTAAAAGCAGCCACAAGCCACGCTAGTGGTGAGTTCAGACCTCGCTTGTCCTAAATTAAGTTGCAGGGTTCTCAGCGGAGTAATTCGACGTGCTGACACGAGTAATGGTCAGGAATTTGGTCAGGAACAAAAATATAAGAACTCCGGTAGCAATGTCAGAGTTCATGCCGTGCATGTCCGTCCTTGTCATCAGGAAGTGACGATATCAATATATGTAATATATACACTACCGCTCAAAAGTTGAAAAGTGGAAATGTTTTTGTTTTCTATGGAAACATACATGAGATTGGTTTGAATAGGAAATATAGCAAATGAACAGGGCATGGTGAAATTGTCAGAGTTAGAAATAATAATTTAAATGGAAATGATGAATGTGTACTTCAGACTTTGCTTTCATCAAAAAAGCCACCTTTTGCAGCAATTCCAGCCTGGCAGACCTTAGGCATTCTAGCTGGCAATTTTTCAAGGTAATCTGATGAGATTTCACCCCATGCTTCCTGTAGCATCTCCCACAAGATGCATTGGCTTGATGGAGTCTTTGTCCGTACCTTATGGTCAAGCTGCTCAGCCTTTCATCAACACGGAAACGGCAGGCGCCCTGATATTATGATATTGTTTTTTTAAACGGCTTCCAGAGTGGGAAAATGAGAAAACGCTAGCTTGTCGTCTCCATGTACTTCCTGAAAAGAATGTCACCGCCCCATCACATGACCTTAAGTGACAAGCCGACAAAATATCGGAATACTTTGATTAACATGACTGACCAATTCTGTTTTTGTCTGATACAGTAATCCCTTCTTTAGAATGCTTAATTGGTTCCAGGCCCAACTGAGTTAACTACATTTTCGTGAAGTAGCTGACAAGAAATATCACCCTATAGCAGGGTAGTAGAGTGCGACTAATTCACTTGCATATGCGGCTAGAAAGTAGACTGTGTGACGCTCGGTGATGCCTGAACCCTACAAGCTTGCTTGCCTAGCTCGCTAGAGCTAACGAGCTATCTTATCAGATGGATACTGCAGCATTGCAGGGAAGATGAATATTCATTGTGACGTAAATGCTGACCCATTCATGCCCTAAAATCCTTTTTTTTTCTTTTGTATGCATTGCAACTCTGCCCTAAATTCCTGTGCGGTGCGCTTTAAAAATAAGCATTTGTTAACACGACCCTCCTCTCTATGAAATTTGTAAACCAGAGATGTCCAAAGTGTGGCCAGGGGGCCATTTGTGGACCACCTTTTGTATCGGCACATTATGTGTGTGTATTTTTTTTTTTTAGAAAAGTTCAACATTAGTATGCGAATCAAAATATCTGGTGTGGTGACTCCGTGTTCAGAAAAAAACAAAACAAACAAACAACATTAAAATGGTCGACTCACTTGGCACAAGTGTGCTATCAATTCAAACTTATTTTAAAATTGAACTAAAGTAAATGTCCATACATTTAGTGTAATTTCATACTTTCAGTGAAAATGTTCCCATTGAAAATTAATGGGCAATTTAAATGACGCCCTCTGTTGGTGAAAAGTCACTTAAAGTTCACTGAACTTTGTGGCTTCGACAGTAGCCACGTTTACATGAGGAGTTTTTCCTCTTTCCGAATGACTTTTCCGCTATAATCAAACAGAATAGTCAATGGGGCATGCCCAGTAAAACGTAAACATCAACATCATGTGATACCGACTTCCCCAAGTTTTTCTTTCACTTGTTGGAATAACTCTGTATTGCCAGTTTTTCCTTCATCCAGTCTTGAAATTTAGTTTGGATCAAAAACAATGCTTCCGCAGCAGTCCAGTGCCGATTGCTGGCCTCCATTTTTAAAACTGAAGAACGTCTGGAGCTGCGTGTTACGTCGTATCTGAGCATGGAAACAGGAACAGATCAAATTTAATCTTGCTAATATTTTATCATTAAACTCGAGACATGTTTTATATAGATACATATTTTCTTTTTTAATAAAACTGGACTTGTGAATGGCATATAGAAGGGCTTAGATTCTGTTCCACAGATGGTGGTAATGCACACGAAAGCTGCTTGCCAACCGCCAATAAACAACAACAGAAGAAGAAGAAGAACATGATGAAGCACAACTTTGACAACTTTCCATTTGAGTGGGTACAAGATTCCTCAATTGGATTGGGGAAAGGACTATTCCACCCCTGTGAATCCCATCATATATTCATTCGGATTGACACTTTTCTTTCAGAATGAGGTGTATACAAAGGTTACATTCTTTCCGTTTGGGCAAATAAACCAAATGCAATTGGAATATTTGAGTCCATGTATATGTGGCTACTCATGGCGTGGCTTGGTTGATAAAGTACGTGCTTCCCAACCCAAACGTACATAGTTCAATTCCCACCTCTGCATTCATCGTGTTGTATAGAGTTAGATATGAGAAGTCACCTATCAACTGGTTGGGACCATGGCTTAACTGACGAGACACCGGATTTCTTGATAACATTAATTTGTTACATTAACTTTAATTACAACCATCAAACTGACTTGTGAAAAGTCTACGTAGTCTTCTAGTATCTGTGAATGCTTGGTTTGTAATATTGAGGTCCTAAGATCAAGTCCAGAGGTACCAAACCACTTTCAATGATACTGTAAAAAATGCCAATACATCACATGAATTCACTGTAATTTAATAACTGCCACCTATCAACAATTTAGGAGCCATGGTTGAATGCCATACTCTATAGCAGGGGTGCTCATTAAGTCGATCGCGATCTACCGGTCGATCGCGGAGGTGGTACTGGTCGATCGCTGGTCGATCGCGGCGTGACATTAAAAAAATATCATCCTCGCATCAATGCCGTCACTTGATTGATATACAGGGCAGCCATTCAGATGACAACTGAATGTTGCCCTTCGGGCGACCAATCAAATCAAACAACGTCTCTAAGTGCAGCAGAACTTACGATGTCAGCCTATCATCCATCCCCGTTACTTGATTGACATACAGGACAACCAGTCAGATGACAACTGAATTTTGACCTCATGCGTAAACAGCGATGCAAAGTGCTAAGCTAGTCGGCGAATTGCGTCAGATTTTAAGCCCTCGCTAAAGTTTATGGTCACTAAAATGAGTGAAGGAGCTGGACCAAGTAAAAAGGCAAAAACGTATAACTTCCATATGGAATGGGAGGTGGACTTTTTTTTCACAATGTCTTTTTCGAAGTGCGTTTGCCTCATATGCCATTCTACCATCGCAGTACCAAAGAAGGGAAATGTGGAGTAATGTGGAGGTAATTACAAAAAATGTTAATTGTTAATTATGTGTGTTTTGCAATATTGGCTCATTTGGTTATGTAAGGTACATCAACATACATTGTACGTACAAATAATCCTCAATACATTTGAAAATAAATAGATGTTTTGCATTTTTGTAGTGGGTAGATCATTTTGACTCGGTCATTTTAAAAGTAGCTCGCATGCTGAAAAAGTGTGAGCACCCCTGCTCTATAGGAACCACAACTCGATACAAAGGGATGACAAATGAGCATAATAGGCCCCCTTTAATAAATTGACGTCCTCCGAAAGAAGTGGGAAATGCCTGTTCCTGTGTTGCTTGGATAAGAACACAGCACTGCCAAATGGCCTCTCAGGAAACAACCCATTTCTGCGAGCCCCCTGTGACCATGGGGACACAATGAGGACCATTCAGCTGATTTGAGCTGCCATGGCCAGGAGCTGTGCTGCTATTTAGTCCGTTCAGCTCAACTCAACTTTTTGTGCAACTTGGAGGATAAAGGTGGGGTTGGTAAGTGGCCATACTGGAGAAGATCAGGTGTTGTGTTGTGGTACCAATGCAGTGGTACACTCTACTTACCCTGAACCAGAAGTAAATGTCATGCCTGGTTCCCCTCTGTGTTGGCACAACTCGTAAGATGTTGGCTAGCAAGTTGTACAAGAAGATAGAGTCACACCCTTTTTTTCTGTTGCAAGGCTGTGGTTTTCGTGACTACCAGAGGAAGGTGAGGGTGATGCTTGACTCGGGAAAGGATGACACACTGATTGCAAAAGTGAAAGTATTTCACATCGAGCTTGGTCAACAGCTTTACAATATGTTGCTGTTCTTCCTAATAGAGCCAGGCAAGGTTGAGGTCGGCTTGAAATTACCGTATTGACCAGAATATGAGATCACCTCAAATTTAAGACAACCCCTGTCCTAGGAAAATATATTTTTTAGGCAAAACCAAAGACAAAATTATTTTTGAATTAGAAGTAAATAGCAGCTAAATGCAGCGCAACAGAATCATCTCCCGGTCAAAGTCCGCTATTACTGATAGTTGAAAACAGCATCTGAAACCAACACTCATTACATTAGCTGATCAGGGCATGCACTGCGGTCTCGCCAAGAAACGCAGCTTTCTGATCATTTTCATTGTTCCCCAATACAAATATTTTTAAAAGTATGATGTGTGTATATACATGTATCACAATATTTTTGGGAAGTATCACGATATGCCGATATAAAATGGAAATTCCAAAGAGTCTTGTATAAAAAGCTACAAAAATGAAGTCATATAATGAAATAGACTTGTCTCAAATGGTAAAGCACACATATTTATTGGTAACAATCTGGCTAACTGTTCTAATGGATGTCAGCCTCTGCACACATTGCTACTAAATCTCCAACCAACTGTAATGGCTGTGCTTTTCATGAAGGAAGATGGAGTCACCCATGCCATTCCAACTGCATATGGAAGATATTTATGACACTCTTGTTTTGGAGATATGGGGCAGACGGCACTCTTAATTTGAAGGACGGTCACAGAAGTGTGTTCCATTTACATCTCAGACAAGTTCAAAATAAATGTGCTTCTCGTATTTTTTTCATTGGGATTACAAACCCAGTTAAAACAACATTGCCACTTGGGTGGACAACATAAAAGTACAATAGCATAGGAAAAAGTAACAAACACAAGGTTATCTTAACTCTGTTTTTAACCAGCATGTTCGGCTGTAAAATGATAAAATACATCTATGATGGGATCGTTTTAAAAATATGGCCATTAAATGGGTCACACTGACTGTGTTTGTAGCTCTGCTAAATTAGCAATTTGCTTGATATTGGGGCTGGGTTAAACAATTATTTTTGTAATCGCTAGTTTTTTGATGCATCGATTAACCTAATTACCCTATTTTTAAATCTGATTTGATTCGATTATCGATTGTCTCCCCATATTTTGACCTATATAGCAATTAATGCTAATTTATCTCCATGAATAAAACACACATGTCTTCTCTTCAATATATTTGTATTAATGAGTTCAAAAATGAATTGTTTTGAACAATACAACAATAAAGTGCACAATGGAATCAAATGATAAATCAAACTTTCTTTCAATAAATAAAACTGCAAAAAACAATCTGAAAGAACATCTTAACATAAAATAAAGAATAACAGCAGCAGTGACAGCTCCATTTTGCACAGGTCACAGACCACGAATCGTTACCTTTTAAGTGTACAGTACTCCAATACTTTTGACATTCTATTGCGAGATCTTTTCTGCTCCCCGACTCGTTGCTACTTGATGCCACGGCCGCCGCCATTTTTTGAATCTGAGTGACAACACATCGACCTGAGTCGTCCCCAGCCCTACCTGATATGCTTTTGAAAGCCACCATCCATGAGGTTGCACAATCAGATAATATAATGCTTCTCAATGATGTTCCACTAGAGAACATTTTAAATCCATTTTGTTCTGTTGAGCAATCTTCTTACTGGTAATAGTTTGCGGCCCAAAGCCTGAGGTGCAGGCAGATGGTTGGATGGCTTTGGCAATGTTATGTGTGAACAGTATGACAGCACATGCAAATGTTTGGAAATGGCTGAAAGTCCTCCAGACCTACTGTAGGCTCAATAATTCACATGCCCTAATGAAATACCAGAGGGTTGGTGTACACATGGCATGGCAATGTGCTGTTCTTAAGGGAAGAATTCTTGACTACAGTGGAATCTTGGTTAGCGTTATTAAGTTGTCCTTGAAGGTCCGTCTCTATCTGAAATGGACATTAACCAAATCAATTTTTCAAAAAAATTATGTAAATCCAATTAATCTGTTCCAGAAAGCCCAAAAGGTTAACACAAAACACATTGTTATATTTTATAATTATAGTTTTGCATGCAGGAAACAATTTGTAATGCATATGAATACATATAAATTAGGGATCGACCGATATGTTTTTTTTCTGGCCGATAACTTAGCCGATGGCCGATTTTGCTTGGGCTGATATTTGTGGCCGATACTGCTTTTGCTCCCTCAATTTATATGAAAAAATGACAATGATAACAAATATTGCAGGTCTCAAGTTTAAACAAATATTTAATGAAATGTAAACACAGTAGGATTCAGCTTTCTTAAACACACATTTGAACAGCATTATCAATTTTAAAAGGAATAAATATTTAACCATGTGCAAAACATTTCTGTCGTAGTTTAAGTTTTATCTAGCATTGATGTGATGACTTCTCCTTCGCAGTGCTGCATAGTGTCTGCATGCTCCCACATCCGTACTGAGGCGGTGGTACTCCCCAAATCTTGCAAGCACAGCGGGTTAGGACAGGGGCTGTAGTCCGTGCCCGACGGAGCATCACATGGAGAACTCACCACACTCCACACCAAGTTCTGGCCCTTTAAATGCTGCACCAATCTAAATCTTTTTAAAGCTCCACCATGGTGAGATATTTCATGGGCATGTTTTGCACAGGGCAAAACCTTTATCACTCACAAAGACAGGGATCCCACACACGGGAGATATAGTTGTTTTGGATGCTGCTGTGGAGGCAGGGCTTATCGGCAGATGGGATCAGTGTAAAGCAAGTATCAGTCAATATCGATACTATGATTGATTGGTGCGCCCCTATTTATAATTGAATGTGTGAGAAGTCCTGCTAACGGAGTTTAGAAGTCCTATTTACAGCCTAT
The DNA here is from genome assembly GCF_030265055.1 of Doryrhamphus excisus. Lineage (NCBI taxonomy): Eukaryota > Metazoa > Chordata > Actinopteri > Syngnathiformes > Syngnathidae > Doryrhamphus > Doryrhamphus excisus. Next base: position 18,535,079 of record NC_080475.1, on the reverse strand, counting down.
TCATGCTTGTATGTTGTTGCACCCATGACTCACCGCTTTTAGGTGTGTCTTCTACTCCAGGGCACGTCCATGTGGAGAGAGAACCTGTTTTGGGCTCCTCTCTGACTAGGCTGTTTATCAAGGTGAGAGGTGTGATGCAGGCCATGACTCAACATAAGGGAACAATGATGAGGGGGATTTGATAGTATGTGACCCTTTCCACCTTTACATGTATATAGCGAAGTATCTACCTAATGTTCAATTCTAATGGAACCTACCCACTCAGCTCTTTTGTGGTAAGTAGACATTTAGTCAGGTAGCCAGACTATGACGCATCAGACATTGCCTAACTTGTGATTTTATATGTTTAAGGCCAAATGAACTCATGGGTGGCTGTTTGTTTTTTTTACATGGGAGCCAAGGTAGAGCCTCTTCAATCTGTCATTTGGCTATATCAACCATGCAAATGTGCCAATGCTGAGGGATGTGCTTGTCAATATACTGTAGACCTTGTCTGCAAGACAAATTCGCTTTCATATTGGAGGAGGCTTTGACACCCTCTGAACATCCCAACGAGTAAGTTCTCATAGTGTGTACTTCTTTTCCACGGAGACTTATTTTCCTAGGTAATAGACAGGAACCAGTGGTGAACCGTGTTCCACCACCAACAGGCTGTTTAGCTGCTACATGTGGGGCACTGTTATACCAGTGGCTTGTTTGTGAAATACCACATCCTCATGGAAACTACTCTCCTCAAGCAAGACCTGTTAAAGTGGACCTATGTTGCTTTTTCTACTTTTCTGCCCTATAAATGTAGTTAGAATGTTATATTCTGGTGTTAAACCATGTCAAAGTTAAAAATAATGAGGTTTGTACATTTGGAAGTGAGCCCTGAAAGAGGTTTGGGATGGCTCAAAACGCTCGGTTTCAGAGGGCGTTGTAAACCTGGAGGTTTGTGATGTCACACATAGGCAGGCTTCCTTATATGGATGTGCGCTGTAGGCGCAATACGCCCACTGCTCACCCCTAAGCTCTGCTTCTGTGTTGACATTGTTAGCTCTCACAAAGTGTTTCTTCGGGTATAAGGGTCAGCTGGAATATATGAAAACAGATCATTTTCACAGGAACCACGAAATTCAAAGAAATACAGCTGGAATAGGTGCAGATTCTGGAAGATCCAGAACACTTTCTGTGCTGGTTATGGTGTGTAGCTGTTCTATAGGAGTCCACAACTCAATATAAAGGGCCCAAAAATGAGCATAATAGGTCCCCTTTAAAGGTGGTGAAAATGTGTTTTTTTTTTTTTTTAGTGCTCTGGATTCAAAGTACCCCCATATTTCAGGGTAATTGTTCCCTCTCAGAGTAACCCTTCTCTTCCCTGGACTTTTTGATGATCAAATAATGTAAATGGTTATTCTGACTTTTAAAACAAACAAAGTTATTATATATTTTGTAGTATGGTTGTACTTGCCAAGCCGAACAAGTGTCCAATAATTCCACTCAGCTGGTCTAAGCAGGACCCGAGGAGCCTGGCACTAAGGCTGTCCTGCAGCCTTCCTCTTTATCCTCCTCAGCTGAGACCCCACCCGGAGAGGTGAGAAGGACAAGCAGTTTGCAGCCAGGTGGAAGCTGAACTGCCCCTACACCAATTTCATGTTTCATTGTCCTGGGGAGCGGTCATTACGTCACAGAGGTTAGCCTCCAATCAGCAAATAACAGGACATTTTAAGTGTTGACCATTTTTAAACAAAACACACACTCCTCGCTATAGCCCTTGACACTGCACATTATTCACAGTTAAAATATCAATATACATGTGTAAAAAGCAGAAGAAATCTGTAACTTATTATTTATTATTAGTAACACTGTCAATTTAAGGTCAGAATACACACTGATAAATGTGAACATGCAAATGGTATACACACTAATGATGCACTAAGAATGCACTGGCACTGACTGCATTGGGTTGAAAGTGATCATTCAGAGGCTAATATGAGCTTATAAAGACTTATTCATGAAGACATCTTACTAATATCAATCAGTCATATTTACTACTGGAAAGTTCCATCTGCAGCCACTCAGTATTTACAAACAGCCAAAAACAAGGGATATGCTCCAGCGTACCCCTGTGACCCTATAGTGAGGATAAGCGGCCTAGAAAATTGATGGATGCATGTCACGATACAGTACCAACTATACATATGAGTAAGATATTTTGCTTACTTAGTTCATTTTGAACGTGTTTCTCTGTGTCTAAGATGGGCTGCGTGCAAGAATAAACCATTAGTCTTTGTTCTCAGAACCTGCACGTCGTCACGGGCCGTTTTAAAACGCTCATTACATTAAAGCGCTGTGGCGAAAATATACTTATCCTGCCCAACCACATTAGCATGCTAAACCAAGCTAACCCTGCTAGCTTCCATTCATGCTCTGTAAGAAGAGGATGTTTATTGCCATTTCAACTTGTTTAGTTCAGGAGGGGGCAGTTTAATGTTTATGATGAACAGTGGTCATCGCCATTTCAACACATCAGTAGGTCATCAACTCTGCCTTTTTTCATTGTAATTTTCAATTTATACGTGTATAGTTCATCGTTAGAAGAATTTATACCGGTGAATAAAAATGATCGGCCAACCGTAGTTCAAAGTTTAAGAAAAATGTAGCGGCTTATACACTGGAAATGACGGTACTCACTGCAGACGTGGAACGTAACAAACCCCTTGAAAAGCGGAGATCTGCTGTATTTGCATTGATGAAATGTTACATGTCCATAAACACTCCAGCCGGCTATTCTTGAAACCTAAAACAATCATGCTAGTAAATGGTTACGCTCTTCTAGCAGAGCCAACGATCTTTGTGGAGAATGAAAGTTGAAGTGTGGAGCACTCAGGATTTACACTCAGCCATTTGCTCAGCTGGCCAGCAGATTCTCCAGAGATGGCTTCATCCTCCCTGTTTTCCTCAAAAACTCCCACAAGGACCAGCAGGCTCTCACCGGATTTGCAGGCCTACTTATGGAGTGGAAAATATTGTTGCCGCAGCCCTGTGTGCTCTACTTTGAATTAGTACGTATCTGAGCCATAAAGAAATAGTTTGAGTGAGAAGTCTTTTTGCACATAGGTAAGACAGTGAACCCCTTTTAAAGCAGGGGCGTTGAACTGAAGGCACTGTGGTCCAAACCTCAAAGCCTACTCAAGGTAAGAGGGCCCAATTGGACATTTGGAGTGTTTGTTCTTTTTGATAGGGATGTTTGATGGACCACCTTTTTGTCATTCTCTCATGTCTGGCGACTGCTAGACATCACAATCTGTGAGACGTGCAACCCGGAAGAGTTAGAGCTGTGAAATGGGCAAGGTACGGCTTTCCCAGCATGCTTTGCTGTAGTTAAAATGATTACTTTTGACTGTCTCGTACCTCTTTTAATGTGTAATTTTGTGGCCACGTGGTGGTGGTGGTTAGCATGTAGGCCACACAGTCAGGAGACGGGAAGATCTGGGTTGGAATCGCCACCCTTGGCCATCTCTGTGTGGAGTTTGCATGTTCTCCCCGTGCATGCGTGGGTTTTCTCCGGGTACTCCGGTTTCCTCCCACATTCCAAAAACATGCTAGGTTAATTGGCCACTCCAAATTGTCCATAGGTATGAATGTGGGTGTGAATGATTGTTTGTCTATATGTGCCCTGTGATTGGCTGGCCACCAGTCCAGGGTGTACCCCGCCTCTCCAGCGTAGCCCCCACTCCAATGAGGATAAGCTGTATAGAAGATGGATGGATGGACAGGGTGTAATAGTTAAATTGCTGCCATTTTTAGGCCTGTACAGTTAAATTATTTGACTTTTGGTCTGAAACTGGCACCCTTATTATAAAATATTTTGAATTTCATGCTTTCGACTTTTAAAATGAAAATGCCTCTGAAAGACGGAATATTAGAATGTTACGAACGGAGAGGAATCATGTCCATAATCATGTCCATAATTACATTACAAGCTAGAAAATATGTGCAATTGGGAGTCAGGCAAAACAACTACAAGTTATTCATCACGTACACACAATACAGCCGACATCTGTGTATGACTAGAAACCCATCTGACCAATATAAGAAACACTGCTCTGAAATCTACACACTTCCCCCGTATAGTCACTGCTAATTATAATGCAAGACGAAGAGGGGGGGGCAACATCAAATTCAGTCGTAATAACACAATCTCGGATCCAGATGGACGATATAGTATTATTAACATATCAATTGATAGCAACCCCTTCACAATAGTCTTTATGGCCCTAATAATGATGACCCCAACTTTTTTCACATTTTTTTCTATATCCTCAAAAATCTACCCAGCTGAAATTTAATCATAGGAGACTTCAATACAACAATAATAAATAGTCAATCACAACAGGAAATATCAGAACATTCAAATCTACTATAATCTTCAACAATGTATGGAGGATGTGGCCTTGGTGGTAGCTGGAGGCTAAACCACCCTAAAGACGGAGAATACAGCCATTCTTCCAAAGTACACCACACATACTCTGGAATTGACTTTTTCCTCACCAGCAATTTCTTACATTCTGGTATACTTGAAAGACAGATCCACGCATAGACAATTAGTCTCTGTTAAACTACACACAAAGATTACTCTGAAGGTCACCACATCACTTCTGGAGGATCAACAATTCCACAGTTATTGTAAGAGGGAGTGGACATCCTTTATGGAAAGTGACCAGACTTTCCATAAAACCAGAAATGACTCTCCCACTATTTCTCCAACTTTACTTAACCAGGAAAGTGTTTAAAGAGGCAAAATCATTTCATACTCATACAAAAACAAATTAAAAGACACAAAATTACAACTTGATATCGGAAAGAAAGTCAAAGAACTTGAAAACAAGCAGCAGTGGGACGATACAGCCCACCTCCACGGCTTCCGAAAATCCTTGGGAAGCCCTGCTATTGAAATGTATCTCTACGTGCCGGGTGTTTACTACCTGCTGTCATTTTAGGGCCCTTTGGGATCCCTTCGATCTTTTTTTATGTGGTGACGCACTTACTTTGAAGGCCGCAAATGTGTTGTGCGTTGAGAATGTCTGCTGACGGGAATGAAGAAAAATAAACGTGCCTCTTGTTCTTATTTCACTCGCACAATGTCAGCAGGCATCAGAAAACTCTCGTTTGTATGAACAAGCGATAAAACACACACCCTAAATTAAGGATCGACCGATACATCGACCGGCCGATATTTGCGGTTATATATGCGGTTGGTTCACCGATGTATTTTTCCGGCGCATGTTTACAGACAGGCATTCGCCGGGCAGCTTTATGTTGCCGGTGGGCCCTGCAACACATGCAGTCGCGGTAACCCTACCACACTGCAAGAGTGGCGAATCGCAACAAGGTGCCTACTGTTGGAATTAGGGAGCTGTTGATGCAGTTGGAGGCTAATATGTACAGCTGTTACCAACACCGCTTTAATGGCAACCTTGGCAATTCAGTCCCATGGTGTTTGGAGGAGTTTCATTCTGCCAACGCCGGGCTGAGGTTAAATACGTGTAGTGTTATGTGTGTGCGGTGTCTCCACGCACGCACGGACGTGCGCGCACTCACACACACACACACTAAGAACGGATTGGAGCAGCCGTGTCTGCTTATCAGAGGACTTTTTGCATGCACAACACGGACTTTAATGATGAGAGAAATGTTTTATATATCTTACTAAATTGTGTCAGTGTGATGTGTTTGCGTGGTGGAGGCGGGGGGGGGGGGGTGTGCGTCTCACTGCGGAGGAGCAGTCATCACATCGATGCTAGATAGAACTTAAACTACGACAGAAATGATTTGCACATGGTTGAATATTTATTCCTTTTAAAGTTGATAAAGCCGTTTAAATGTGTGTTTAAGAAAGCTGAATCCTACTGTGTTTACATTTCAGTAAATATTTGTTTAAACTTGAGAACTGTAATATTTATCATTGTCATTTGTTCATGTAAATTGAGGGAGCAAAAGCAGTATCGGCCACAAATATTGGCCCAAGCAAAATCGTCCATCGGCTAAGAGTAATGACAAAAAATCATATCGGCATCGGCCCAAAAAAAAACCATATCGGTTGATCCCTACTCTAAATCATACAGCCTGAATCACACATACACACAGCCATGACAGCATGCTCTGCTAAACTAATAAAACCCCTCTAGCATCCATTTACAGTCGGTAAGAAAGGAGTTTCATATTTTGGGGGGGAAAACTTTGATGGGTTTCAAATTGCCCTTTCAACATGTTTAGTTTGGAAGGGGCGGGATAGTGTGCGTGATGAGATTCCACCATGGAGCCATCCGCTGTACGACACAATTTCATTCCCATTATACCAATTTCCGTGAGATTCCCCATTGTATAGTTGATTCCTTTTAGCCAATGCTACAATTCCGTAAACGCTGCAACAATCGGTCCCAGTGGCGTCATTAGGCATATCTATTAGGGGGGCTTCAGCCCAAAATTTTCTTAATAATGCCCCCTAAATAATTTGATATTTTTTATTGGTTATTTTTTATTGATTTTATTTTTTTTTACAAAACAAATCTCTGACAAATTGTATATAATAGGCAAGAATAGGAGTTTAAATAAATATTCACATTACCTGTCATTAATTTATAATCATAAATCTGTCCATTTCCCATAATTTCATGGAGTAAGGTAGAGAGCCCCTTCACTGCGCCATTATCCAGTCCATGAAGAGTACGCCCACACCACTGAGAATCCAGTCCATGCTTTCCCTGCAACACGTTGCAGCGTGTTTACCTACTTTGCAGCACACAGAGCTACACAGCACACAGAACTATTGACTAGAGCAGCAGTAGGAGAAGAATGGATATAGGAAAGTTTTTCAAAAGAGTAAGTATTCATCACTGCTGCTAGCAATTAGTTAGCTCCAGCCCACAGCTAACAGCAGTTTGAACCATGAACCAAGCATTTCCCATTTTACAAAAAATGAAAAATATCAATAAATGAAATTAAAAAAAAGACATACAGGCGATCTGGGCTCACGTCTTTTACCTCTGTTGTTGCCAAGAGGTAGGCCAAGAGCTAGATTGCAGCCATAAAGGAAGTAATTAGCATATGCTAATTAGCTAGCCTGTAGCTAATATCATGGTCCTGGTTGGAGTGCCAAGTGTGCCCTGTGCTCTCCTCAACCTTGGGGGGCACAGCATCAGTTGTGTTTCTTTCACATTATGGATGCACACTGTGGGTTACTGAGTTGGGCTCATTCCACTATGATTCATTTATCATTATCCTTATCGAGTAGATTTAATAATAAGGATAATAATAGTAATAATAAGCAGGCTAATACTAGCCCACTACTACTACTACTTCTGATTTATTACTACTACTATTAGTAGTTGTAGGAGTAGTAATAATCAGAAGAAGAATAATGATGATAGTAATAACGATAGACTAATGAATAATATGATAATGATTAGTATATAATTGATGACTGTCCACTGGACAGAATGGTTGCAGAGCTTGAGCAGCGGTTTTGCAGTGTAGATTGTGTAGATTGTGTGTACTTGTGTCAATTCAATGGTGGCCTTAAACAATTGAGTATCTCTACTAAATCTGTCAAAGTGGGAAAGTTATATCCCGCTTCTTGTTCCTTATTTGTTTATTGGATTTCCTAATGTCTACTACATTCATTCATATCCTGTGCATCTCCAGGGGGCTAAGCCCCCCCTGTCCTCAGAACCTAGTGATGCCCCTGGTCGGTCCCTATCATGTCCACCCTAAGGCCCTTGAGGATAGGGCCTCGTTCTCCTTAGAGTTGTCACAGTCGAAAGTCTTCAGTTTTAGATGTCTCACGGCTTGGCTAAAATTTCAGTTCAGGCATTTATCTTTTTAACAAATCTAAACAGACGCAAAAATGTAATCTGATGGTTTCTAGTTAATCTGAGATTACAGATTACATTCGAGCCAAAAACAGTGGATTAAAGTCCAAATATTTACCACTATCTGTGTAATCTGGGTTGTCAACCTCACTGAGTTGGTGTCCAAGCACCCTCTTACTACAGGAGGGTTTGTGTGTGCAAGGGCAGAAGAATCGATACTGTGAGGCACGAGGACATTGTGGCTGACCGTGCTACTTGGTCCCACATAAAAGGACAGCACGTCTCCACACTGACTTCATACCATCGATGGAGCTGCTACTACCTTAGTATAAAAAGAACTTATTGTATTAAAGTCTACTCCATTGTTGACTTCAAAGGTGAAAGCTGATGGGTGCTTAGAGGTGAAGCAGTTGAGCCCAAAATCTATTCACAACCACCACTGTTTACGGTAGCTCTACAACACACAATATTCGACCTTTGCATTCTCACATACTTTACTGACTTAATCTGATGGCTTGTGGTCATACGTGTCAGCTAAAGGTGATGAGTTCCAGGAGTCAGGACACTTCTGTCCCCTCTAAGGGCAGCCATGCTCGGGCCACAAGAAGCAGTGCAGAGAGGCCAAATTGTACAATTTATTGAAACAGTCAGCATTTCCAGAAGAGTGTTTTTCACTTGCTAGTGTCGGTGTTAGCAAGGCTAACTCTCTGCTTCAGTACTGCGCTCACCATTACAGTGTAACCTTGGTTTTCAAACCTCCATGTTTTTGTAACTTGGTTTATGATGACATGATATATTACAAATATACAACATAAGGTGGCCAGAAATATTTCAATATTGAATAATGCAAAATTTGTTATCGTTCTCTGGTTCTACCATATCTAACTTATGTGGAAATACGGGATAATCACTGGCTAAATATACTATACTAAGATGAGTAAGGATAATCCATAATGCCGCCTATATGAAACATACAAACTCCCTATTTTTAAAATCACTAATCATAAAACTTGCTGCCATAGTTCATTTTCAAACAGCTAAAATAATGCATCAAGCTTAAGAATAAGCTATTAGCTAAACATGTCATCCAATACTTCTCTACAAGAGCTAATTTAATAAGCTTTACTTCTTCCTACTCGTTTTGGACATGTGTCATGGAACGGGATTGATTAATGTGATGTATTCCATTGTAACCTGATGCATGTTCAAATACAATGAAACCATTACCATATTTGTATTATGAAACATGGGGGTCTTTTTAAGAACTAGCGATAAATGATGGCATTACAGTCAGTTTATGACTCATGGCGCACCTCCTCCAGTCATGAGACGAGGGAGGAGGGAGTGTCCCAAACTTGAGTGGATCAGAGCACCCCGACTAGCCAAACATGCTAGACTTTGGTGTGAAATGTGTCACGTGTGAGTCCACCCTTAGAAAAGCCCTCTTTGACTATGATTTGCAGCCTCATCATGTACTGCCCCAACAAAAAACACACCAAATGCAAGAATGACGTGACAGGAAAGGCCTTCACCTGCACCATCTACTGTACGTACACAAGGAGACCGAAAGCACCTCTTTGGAGTGTTTGGATAGTTGTCTGTCTGTTTGGTATCGTGTTCTCCAATCAACACATCCCTCTTTCGTGAAGAGATGGTTTTGGCCTCACTCACACACAGGGTGGGGTCACACTCATATCCTGTCATGCACACAATTGCTGTACTGTTGTACTATGTTCACCCTCAAAGCTCTGCATACTTTCACTCCAAACGTTCAGCCTTTCCTCTCCTTTGGAAGCAGCTGTCTAAGGCACTGTTTGAACCCGGAGCACTTTACTGTGTCTGTGCACACCGCTGACCCCACAGACTCAATGCCTCTGTGCCAGTGTCCCTGTTGTTTGGCCTCCTGTCCATTACAGGGTCTGGGTCAGGGTCAGAGTGGGAGTGGGACTCCACCTCTCCAGACTAGAATGACGTGCCGATCTACTACAGTAACATTTCAGATTGCTGTGTGTGTATGTGTTTCCACCTGAATGGCTCCTCAGCATTAAAAGTGGTAGGCATGTCTAAGAGAAGGAGAATCAAATGAATACAAAAGCAATAGAGTATTGTGATAAGACCGAGCACTTTATACGCTCCTCCAAATAATACACAAAATTCCCCATCCCAAACTCCCTTTATAAAACTGTATCTGACTTTCTCTAGAGACTGACACCATCAATTTTACAGACACAGAATTAAGTGTATTTGGCAGAAACCACCACAATGCTTTAGTTTTTTCCCATGCAAAAACTACACCTTAGTATGTAATGACTAGACTTGCAAATATGTTTGTGTGTGTGGGGGGGGGCAGTCAGAAATGTTAAAGGGGACCTATTATGCTCATTTTTAGACCCTTTGTATTGAGTATATACTACATAGTAGAGCAGGTGCACTCAATAACCCACACAAAAAACAGTGAGAAGAGAAAAAAACCCATCAGAGAAATGGCTACAATATTAGGAGTGGCAAAACGTAGTTTGGTCTATCCTGAGAAAGAAAGCAGGCACTGGTCAACTCAGCAACGCAAAAAGACCTGGACGTCCACGGAAGACAATGGTGGTCGATGATGGCAGAATCATTTCCATGGTGAAGAGAACCCCCTTCACAACAGCCAGTGACGTGAACACCACTCTCCAGGAGGTAGGAATATCACCACCCAAGTCTACCATAAAGAGAAGACTGCACTAAAGTAAATACAGAAGGATCACTGCAAGGTACAGGCCACTCATAAGTCTGACGAATAGAAAGGGTAGCTTGGACTTTGCTGAGAAAGTTCTAAAAAAACAGAATGTTTCTGGAAGAACATTCTTTGGACAGATGAAACCAAGATCAACCTCTACCAGAATGATGGCAAGAAAAAAGTATGGCGAAAGCTTGGAACAGCTCATGATCCAAAGCACACTACATCCTGGGTAAAACACAGGGGAGGCAGTGTGATGGCTTGGGCCTGCATGGATGCCACGGGCACTGGGTCACTAGTGTTTATTGATAATGTGACACAGGACAGAAGCGGTCCGCGGTCTGCGGTATTCAGAGACATTCTATCTGCTCAGATCCAGTCAAATTCAGACATGTTGATTGGGTGGGGTTCATAATACAGATGGACAATGACCCAAAACATACAGCAAGAGCAACCCAGGAGTTTATTAAAGCAAAGAAGTGGAATATTCCTGAATGGCCAAGTCAGTCGCCTGATCTCAACCCAATTGAGCATGCATATCACTTGTTAAAAACTAAATGTAGGACAGAAAGGCCCACAAACAAAGAGCAAATGAAAACCGCTGCAGTAAGGGCCTGGCAGAGCATTGGAATGGAGGAAACCCAGTGTCTGGTGATGTCCATGGCTTCAAGACTTCAAGAAGTCATTGCCAGCAAAGGGTTTTCAACCAAGTATTAAAAATGAACATATAGTTTTCAGTTATTTATTATTTGTCCAATTACTTTTGAGCCCCTGAAATGAAGGGATTGTGTATAAAAACTGCTTTAATTCCTGGCATTTGTATGCAATCTTTTTGTTCAACCCACTAAATTAAAGCTGAAAGTCTGCATTTGAACTACATCTGAACTGTGTTATTTCAAATACATTGTGGTAGTGTACAGTACCAAAATTAGAAAAACTTTGTGTCCGTCCAAATATTTATGGACCTAACTGTATTCCAGCTGTATTTCCTTGGATTGCGCTTCCTGTCCAAAAGGTCTTTTTTAATTTCTTCCACCCACGGCCCGTCCCTGGGCAGGCCCACTCCGATGACTCCGATGACTCCTGTGATTGGTCACACGCCCAAAGTGCTTCCTAACTATGAACAAACCCCACTTTCCAATATAGTGGGTTTAGGAGTTGATGAATAAATAAAGTCTTGGAGGGCTACTACTGGCTGCTGATGATGAACCGTGTATGAACTCAGAGTGGTAACGTAGGCACCTCTGGTGCGGTGGAGCTCAGGAGAAGCCGGACGTGTGGGCTTGCCTCCAACCTCGCCTGCCCGAGGAGGAGCACTCATTGTCGGACACACTTTGTCCGGCTTCTGAGCTACACAGCACCAACGGTGGATATTTGGTGGATATTTCACAGTCCCGTCCTTTGCTCCAATAACTTCTGCCAGAGCTTGCCTCATAAACAGAGAAGCAGAGCTTGGGGGAGGGCAGAGAGTGTATCGTGCCAACAGCCACGCCCACAAGGAACCCCGTTCCTCTGTGACATCACAAAGGAACAGTTTTGCAATGCCCTCTGAAACAAAGAGTTTTGAGCCATCACTCCCAAATCCCCAAACCTCATGATGTGAAACTTTGGCATGGTTTAACACCAGCATACAACATTCTACCTACATTTATGGTGTCACGCCCGACTGTAACACGGGTTTGGTGGTCCTGCTATTTTGCTGTCTTTGTTTATTTGTTGGACTGCTTACTGATTTTGTTTTCTTATTTAGATTCGGCCACTCTCGTCTTAGGCAGAGCTTCAGCTCACCTGTTGCGACTGGGTGGCACTCGGGTATTGTCCTTGCTAGAGACGCCAAGCCACGTGCCCTTTCCAGTTGATGTTGTTTAGCTTTTTGCTGTCCTATATGCCATTCAGTCCAGCTGGTAGTTTTCTTGCTGGACATCCAGTCTGATTTTTATTTTCCCTATGAGTCTACGTCTTGCAGTGCCTTTTGGTCTTTTTGCTAGCACCGTTGTTTCTGGTCCCCCCCGCCCCCCCCCATATATGCGACGTTACCATTAAAGACTATTTCAGCACCTACCTCTTGTCCTCTGCATCCTGGGATCCCTGGTCTGGTTTTGACCGCATCTCGGCACATTTCGGTCAGAAAAGTGGAAAAGTGAAAGAAGCATGATATAGTCATGTCAAAAAATGATTCAACCACCATTGTTTCTTCACTTGAAGGCCTGACCAAAGGTACATTTGTTTGGACAGATGTCATGATGATAACATAAATAGCTCATAGGAGTTTAATTTATGATATCCAGCAACTTCCATGGTTTTCTTGTTTTTTCCCAAATCACTAATATTTTTAAACTTTAATTAAACAAAAACTATAACATTGTATTTCCAAAAAAATGTACTGTTTTTTTGTTGTTGTTGTCATGGTTATATTTGTCCAAACAACTGTACCTTTAGTTGTTCCAGGTGTTACAATGAACATGAAACTGAGCAAACAAAAGTTGCATTTAAAGTTGCTCCACACAGTATGAGTAGCCATTTTTACACAAAGATCCCTCAACATTACCAAAACCATCGAGCCAGCATGTGAGGCCAGGAAGGTGATCTTCCACAGCATGCCAGTCAGGGCATCCCCCAATCTGATCATTAGATGCATGGTGATGTCAACGGACAGCAACCACAGCTTTCAACACAAGTGGAAGTGGAGAAGTGGAAAAGTGATTGGCAAGTGTTAAAATTCACACTTCGGTCCCGGTGTGAATACCTCAGGGAGACCAGGAATGATCGGAACACTTTTTCTTTGAGCAAGTCTAAATCAGTTGGTTTTGTGAGCTCACATTTTGGATGACTTTTTAGCTAATAGGTTATTGTTAGCTTGATGCATTATTTTAGCTGTTTGAAAATGAACTATATCAGCAAGTTTTAGTATTAGTGATTTTAGAAATAAGGAGTTAGTATGTTCTAATAAATATTTGGAAGCACAATGAATGATAAAGAAGGAACCATAAACTTGTGCGACTACAAAAATAATATAATAAATAAAAAGTATATATTAAAGGAAAACTGCACTTATTTTGGAATTTTACCCATCATCCACAATCCCCATTCTATGGAGAGAAAACGATTTAATATGAGCTAGCTAACAATGTACATGCCATGTTGGACATGAGTTGTTCTGCTGCATAGCATCTGCATTAAATACATTTTTACCTGCAATTGGGTCCACATCTCTGCTTCCTACACAACCATGCTCGAATGTGACAGGAAAGACTACGAAGCCCTCTGCAAAAGCCTCTAACAACGTATTATTGTTTGATATACGCATTAGTACATTGATGATAACATGTAATACTTGCAGTACTGTATCTTGCTGTATTTTGATGATTGAAACATTGCAGAAACTTCTTTCCTAGGCACATTGATTTAGCCCAGGTGATAACGCTACATCAACAACAGTAGCATGGAAACGTTGATGGCAATTACTATATCTGCTCTTAATGGGATGGCTGTGTCTTCCAGCACAAGATTTGCAGCTAGCAAGGCATGGTGTTAGTCTGCAAGATATATATATATTTTCATGTTAGCTGCTACAATAACAATATTGCTGTAGCTTGGTTAACATACAAGTCAGTTATGGAAATGGAACACTGTTGGTGTTTTTTAGATTATTTTGGTTGGATTTTAGTGTCAAAAAATGTACTGCCCATGATGTCCATTGTTAGCTAGCTCAAACAAACTCATTTTGTGTCGGTGGAACCCACAGAACAGGATAAAAAAAAATATGTGTTTAAGTGCATCATTTAAGGATTGTCAATGATGAGCAAAATTCCCCCAAAAGTGCAATTAAAAAAATACAATCAAAGTAAATACAATAATATACATATATCCATATATTTTTAACTCGGAGGCTTTACTGTGTTTCCATCTTTCCTCCCCTGTCCATTGTTTTGTCACAAACACAAACAGGAAATTTCTCTCAGTTCATGCAGCCATGGGTTTGACAACCCCCCCCCCCCCCAAAATCACCACATCTTCTGTTGCCCCTACCTTATCTTATTAAAGGCAGTTTATCTGCCTTTTCCTACTCCCCCACATAGTAGTTGGGGCCGTGGCCCACTTGTCACCAGTCAGTGTCAAAGAAGTGTCAGGGATTGAGAATAAGCAGTCGTCTGGTCATTGCACCTGACATGGCGTTATCAGTGGACACTGAGGAAGGGGAATAATAGCTGACGGGGGGTGATTGCAGCCGGGTATTGTTTATGTGTCCAAGAGGACCGTCATATGTATGTAAGGTTAACAGGGTAGGGGTGTGTCCCCCATTTGGGGTCTGTGTTTGCCCAGTGGACTTTGTCCTCTCTCTCTTGTTGTCTGACAAACTGTGGGTGGGGGGTGGTAATAAAGGGTTCCAAGTGGATTGGCTCTGCTCTCCATCACAACTGTCCTTATAGTCTTTGCTTTGGTCATTGTTCTTTGCTAGCGACAGTTATCTGCAATTGTCGAATTTAGGTTTCATATTCTGAAGGAGGTTTTTGTGCACGCCTCGTGTCACCAAACATCAACCATACATGTTATGAACGCCCCCCCCAGCATGTGGTGTTCAGTAGATTTTGTGTAAAGAGGATTATTATTATCATGACTGACTCAACCCGGCTAAATATATGAGCTATAGCAGCAGTGTGTCCAGGTCAGAGTGGCTTTACATTGTCTTCACATGTTTGGGCGAGCTTGGTTGAGCTTTCTTGTTATCCATCTAACAGTGTGGTGTTGCTGTCTTCTCTACTAGGTGACATCACACAGAAAGGCTTTGAGAAGAAAAGAGCCAAACTGCTGGCATCCTACATCCCTCTTTTGCCCAGTAAGATCAGTTTTAATGTTGCATTCACTTGTAATCGCACCTCACGTTCTCTGCTGTGCACTTAAGGATGCCAGGTCATCAATAACTCATGTTATCTACTTCTGATTAAGTAAAGCCATTTACTGCTATCTTTGGGCAACATTTTCACAATTTCTGACAATCTGGGGCGCTCTAGTGGTCACTAGTAAAATTGCACATCTAAAGTATTGAGTATTGGCCTAGCTTTACAAACAGTACAGGTAATCTGATGAATCAAATATGAAATACCACAAAGAAGCCCTTTCCTGTGTAGGCAACAAACACCACATCCCATGTGTAGGACCATCACCTGCTACTCTGTACTCCTTTGCATTCATCCTTATTGTCTCAGTGCTTGGCTTCCAAGGCTTCCCCAAAGGAAAACTACTCTAGTCCCATGTTGTCTGCTAACACAAGTACAGTATATATTGGAATGCCATTTTCAGAGGTTGTGCTACTAAAGCATACATGTTTTTTATCATGTTTATTTCATTCATTTGCTAAGTCAAAATGTTCCTTCTAGATGTGGATATGACTTTGCCAGACGTGCAGCTTTCCCCGAGCCACAGTGGCGACCCCACCCCAAGTCCTGAGGCCCCTGGCCCCTCCACATCTTCGGCCTCCAGACACCACCGTGCACACCGCAGTGGAGGGGCCAGAGATGAGCGTTACAGATCAGGTGCCTACGCTGTTTGCATGGAGAAACCAACAAGTAACACATCACATCCCCAGTAGTGTGTTATTTCCCCAATTGTCTCATGGTATGTATTTACTTGTGTAGACATTCACACAGAAGCTGTGCAGGCAGCACTGGCCAAACACAAAGAGGAAAAGATGGCACTGCCCATGCCAACCAAGAGACGCTCAGCCTTTGTCCAGTCCCCCGGTGATGCTTGCACACCTCCAGGTAAAAATCATTCCTTCAGAAGGTGGAATGTCTTCGTATCTCTTTTAATGGTAATGGTAATGGTTTTATTGAACATGCATCAGATTACAATTGAGTGCATCACATAATCAGTTCCCAGTTCCACATGTCCAAAAGGAGTAGGAAGAAGCAAAGCTTATTAAATCCTACCCCTCCATCTGGTACTTTTACAATCAGTAACTGTTTGTTCACTTCCTGCTTTCCATGATACAGTTTAAGGGTTTTTTTTTTTTTTAATAATGTACCCCGTACCGAAGTACGAGATGATATGACCATCCAATGACATAATATCCATAGTTTGATATACATACTGAAATGCTATGGCTTTTTAACGTAGTCCTCGCATATAAGTGTTTCAAATGTACTTCTTCCCTGAGATCATATTTCTCCTCTCTTGTAGAGAAGTATTGGATGACATTTTTAGCTAATTGGTTGTTTTTAGCCTTATGCATTATTTTAGCTGTTTGAAGATGAACTATATCAGCAAGTTGAAGTATTTGTGATTTTAGAAATAAGGAGTTACACATTCCAAAAAACATGCTAGGTTAATTGGCGACTCCAAATTGTCCATAGGTATGAATGTGAGTGTGAATGGTTGTTTGTCTATATGTGCCCTGTGATTGGCTGGCGACCAGTCCAGGGTGTACCCCGCCTTACGCCCGAAGACAGCTGGGATAGGCTCCAGCACCCCTCGCGACCCTCGTGAGGAAAAGCGGTAGAAAATGAATGAATGAATGAATGAGTTAGTATGTTCTCTGTAGGCGGCATTATGAATTATCCTTACTGACCTTTTTTGCAGTACATTTAGCGAGTGAAGATTGCTTTTATAGTTATTATCCCATATTTCCACACAATAAGTAAGATATGGTAGAACCAGAGAGCAATAAAGAGTGTGGAGTGATTTCTGATTGAGAACAAATTTTGCTTTGTTCAATACTGAATACTGAATACTGAATATTTCTGGCCACCTTATGTTGTGTATTTGTAATATGGGGTTTCCAGCTCATATTTTCATCCATTAGATGAAATAGACATCAGTCTACAGTTTACTATTGATAATGGCGACAGACTTCAAATTCCATTTTGTCTTCCCGCCAGACACTTCTTCTGCATCAGAGGATGAGGGCTCTCTCCGCAGAAAGGCTGCCCTAGCTCAGGGCTTGCAGAGTCCCGATTACTGGATCAATCGTTCTGTCCAAAGCTCCTCCACATCGTCATCAGCATCCTCAACCCTCTCCCATGGAGAGCCCAAGAGCCAGCCTCAGCCCCAGCTCGCTGCTTCTGTCTTGACTGATGTACTGGCTCAGACCCGTATAGGTACATTTAGGAAACGGCACAAATCAACACATTAGATCACATTCTGCTTCATTCCTGGCCACTTCAAACCTTCTTCCAATGTTTCCCCATTAGAAAACAGTGTCCCTCCAGATGTTACATCCTCTACTCCTCAAGACAGAGGTTCCAGGGTGGACCTTCCTCCTGCTGTTAGAGGCATGAGCCGTGGGCAGAGCCGCTCTAGCATGCTGGACACTGCTGACGGTACACACACACACACACACACACACACACACACACACACACACATGACTGTCATATGTTGGGGATCTAAGATCAGTGTGTCTCTATAGAAAAGCCAAATCAGCTCTCATTCCAAATAGATATCATAGATATGTAAAACTTGGTCATTGGTCATTGATGTGGCAACCACTGCAATTGAGTGACTGCATTAAAGCTCCTTTCCACAATATTCAGCAATCAACATTGTTATTGTGTGTTCCATCATTAAAGCATCCTCATGTTGCTATGATTTGAATGCCGCTAATCACAGATATGTTCTGTTCTTTCTTTTGGGTCCATTAATACCTCCGTGTCTTGCCTTTCCTTAAAAAAGGAAAGAGAAAAGGTAATATAAATCAAACCTTGCATCAGGAGGGATGCTTAAGAGGCCCGTGTTGGCTTGCTTTCCAGCCTGTGTGTTTCATTGGTGTAGGTTTAGACTTAGAGAACCTCCTGTGTTCAATTTCCCTTCAATGCTTCCAACCTGTGTCTGTCGAAGTAGCAAATTCTCCTTTCAAATCTTCCCTGCTCCTGATGACTGTGAGCCTGTGCTTAAGAACCTTTCTCTGTGCGTGTGTGCTACCACTGAGATTTGTCTTAGATTTGCATGTACACAAGGGTTCCATTTGTTTGCTTGTGACGTTGGTTGCTGTCTTTGGTATTTGCCCAGGTGTGCCCGTCAGCAGCAGAGTGTCCACTAAAATCCAGCAGCTGCTAAACACACTCAAGCGGCCTAAAAGACCACCACTCAGTGAATTCTTCCTTGACGACTCTGAAGAAATAGTAGAAGGTGAAGATACATCCATTCTGACAGATGACATCTATACCCTTTAATCCAAATCTTGGTGCCCTCCAGTTCCCCAGCCAGACCCCAACACCCCCAAGCCCGAGGGGCGTCAAATCATCCCGGTGAAGGGGGAGCCCCTTGGTGTCGTTAGTAACTGGCCGCCTGCCCTGCAGGCAGCCCTGGCCCGCTGGGGTGCAACTCAAGCCAAGAGTCCTGCCCTCACAGCTCTGGATATCACAGGCAAACCCCTCTACACTCTCACTTATGGTGAGCACTACTTTTAAAGCATCCAAAGCGTCTAAAGCATCCAACATAAGAAACAATCCATTGAACTTTCCTTCCGACAGGCAAACTGTGGAGTCGCAGTTTAAAGCTGGCCTACACGCTGCTCAATAAACTTGGCACAAAGACGGAACCTGTGCTACAACCTGGAGATCGAGTAAGTGCACGTCAGCCACAGGGTGCACATGCTGTGCACACAATGTTGAAATGAATGATCTTTTGTATGTTAGGTGGCATTGGTCTATCCAAACAGTGACCCGGGAATGTTCTGGGTAGCATTCTATGGATGTTTGTTGGCTGAGGTCATCCCAGTGCCGATTGAGGTGCCACTGTCGAGACAGGTGAGGATGTTACTCATGGACAGTAAAGGGGGGAGTATATTTTATAGGTTGCACTTGTCTGTAAGCTGTAGGTGTCCTTGTGGTAACATGGGGTACTTACACTGAAAGACACACTACAAACCTTGCAAATCCGACTTAAATCCGACTCCGCGTTGCCAGCTTCACTTGTTAGCTGCGATGACTGACTGAGACGTGTGACATGTTTTCATTGGAGTTCAACATTTGCCGTGGTCCAACAGAAGCTGTAGTAATTCTACACTCGATCAAACTTGCTTAACATGTCAGACCCAGTGGTCTGGCTTCAAAACGTGGTCTTAGCGTCCACTTTACTACTCCATTTCACTACTTCCTGAATCTGCACTCCAAGCATCACGGGAACTCTAATTGATTTAGCCATAATTTAGCTGCATCATTGTTTAAGCTGCAGTGTTCAAAGTGTCAAATAAAGTAGCATCTTCTAATCCGGAATAAGATGTGCTCCCAGTAACAACCATCTATGGTCATTTACTGGATGCGATTGGTAATTGAGCCAGTCAATCCCAGCATGTCATACGTTTCTTCTTATCTCTCAAAGGATGCAGGCAGTCAGCAGATCGGCTTTCTGCTAGGCAGCTGTGGCGTCAGTCTGGCACTGACCAGTGAGGTCTGTCTCAAAGGTCTGCCCAAGACACCAAATGGAGAGATCATCCAGTTCAAAGGTCAGCCAGCCCCTATGCTAGATAGATAAAGTGTCTGTGTTACCGGGAGCTAAAGCAGCCGCAGCCTGAAAAAAAAAAAAGCTCCATCGCTAATTCTGCTGGATGGCTTCTCTGGAGACCTCATTAAAGTACTATACAGTCTAATGTTTAGGGCCTTAAGGTGTGATTGGAGGTTCTAGTAGTCTCTCCTGGTGGCGGGTGAAGAGAGAGATCTCTTTCATGATATTAACATACTCTCATCATAACCAGGATGGCCAAGAATGAAATGGGTGGTGACAGACACCAAGTACCTGACCAAACCATCCAAAGACTGGCAGCCTCATATTCCCACCGCCAACACCGACACTGTCTACATCGAGGTACTTCCCGTATATTCTTTAGTTTAGTGTGACATATCCTGATCGACCTCTTCATTTGCCCGTTGTCCACTGAAGTACAAAGCCAGTAAGGAAGGAACGGTGATGGGAGTCGCCGTGTCTAAGATTTCCATGCTGACTCACTGTCAGGCCCTGACTCAGGCCTGTAACTATTGTGAAGGTCAGTGCGTCACATCACTCGTTATCCTTGTGCATCACTCCCTCATTGGCTAATGTGTTCCTGCTTCTCGTGCCAGGGGAGACGTTGGTTAATGTGCTGGATTGTAAGAAGGATATGGGCTTGTGGCATGGTGTCTTAACGGTGAGATAATTGCCACCAACTCCGTGGTTAAGAGACTACTTAACAGCCAACTGTGGTGACAACAGCTATTTTTTTCCCTCAGAGTGTCATGAATAGAATTCACACCATCGCTGTGCCATATGCCGTCATGAAAGCCTGTCCGATATCCTGGGTGCAGAGAGTCCACATCCACAAAGGTTGTTTTCATAATTGCCTTTAAAATATTGGCTATAACTGTAACATAGTACCTGTCCTGTCCTCTTGTCATTCTCCAGCTCGTGTGGCCTTGGTGAAGTGCCGTGACCTTCACTGGGCAATGATGGCCCACAAAGAGCAGAGAGACACCAACCTGTCCTCCATACGGATGCTAATAGTAGCCGACGGGGCAAACCCATGTGAGTGGCATCCTTCTGTACATGTTTGATTTTGTTGTTCATGATTCACCCTCTTTGTGTCCTCTTAGGGTCTGTGTCATCATGTGATGCCTTCCTGAATGTGTTCCAGTCTCATGGTCTAAAGCCTGAGGTTATCTGTCCTTGTGCCACTTCTCCCGAGGCCTTGACGGTGGCCATACGCAGGTACAGTCCAACCCGGGGGCCATTTCCAGCTGAACATGTCCATGGCATACTCAGTCTGAGACATTTAGTAAGTCTCAGAAGGGGCTGCTTTTTCCGTTCACCGCCTCAGTTTATATATGCACACAGTAGAGGAAGTAGACAAAGGAACAGATACGTTTCCACAAATAACTAACTAAATGTTGTGACTTCACCACAGCATAACGTGACCTTTCTGCTGCCTTTCTGTCCAGTACAGCTCATGCTATCACTTCCTCCTTTGCTCGCTGCAGGCCTGGTGCACGAGGAGCTCCTCTGCCAGCCAGGGCCATCCTGTCCATGGGCGGGCTGAGCCACGGTGTAATTCGAGTTAACACCGAGGACAAGAATTCAGCTCTAACTGTTCAAGATGTGGGCCATATCATGCCTGGAGGTTTGCCGTACATGATGCCACACATTCCAACTCCTTCCAGCATCATCATAAAATATGTCAACATTCTGACCTAAATGTGTATTTCAGCTCTCATGTGCATCGTGAAACCAGACGGATCTCCTCAGCTGTGCAAAACTGATGAGATAGGAGAGATTGTGATCAGTTCTCGAGCAGGAGGCACCATGTACTACGGCCTTCCTGGTGTCACCAAAAACACATTTGAGGTCCGTCCAAACTCCTCAACTTCAAGTGACTGGATAGCTCAATACTTCTACTCCTGGTTAAGAGTAGATGTAGACGTTTCTTCCGCGTCACCACACTATTTACAGTGGTATGACCATTTATGGGGTGACTTACAAAGGCATCTGGAACATCTTGAGCTCTTCTTTCAATTGATCATTGTTTCCACTTTCCACCAGTGGACTTTCTTGACGTTTTTTCTTCTTTAGGTGATTCCTGTCAACCAGTCTGGTGCACCGTTAGGAGAAGTTCCATTTACCCGTACTGGTCTGCTAGGATTTGTTGGCCCAGTAAGGAACACGTACACAGAAATAAAGCACTGGTATGTTTACGGTCAGCAATTAAAATAGGGTGCTGAGATGTGCCTGTGTGTCTTTCACAGGGCAGCCTGGTATTTGTTGTGGGGAAGATCGAGGGGCTGCTGATGGTGAGCAGGCGACGCCATAATGCCGACGACCTGGTGGCGACTGCCCTCGCAGTGGAGCCTGTCAAAACAGTTTACAGGGGAAGGTGAACCACTGCCTGCTTTATCCACTACTCCTACGGTGGTGCGGGAAAGTTTGGGCTGATACATTTCAAGATGTTCCTTCATAAATGAGCCATTGAGGTAGATATATCATAACCATCAAACCTGACTCAGCTGGAGATGTTTTGGAAAGAGGAATGGTCCAAACTACCTTCAACCAGAATCCAGACCCTCATTGGTAGCTATAGGAAGCATTTCTTTGATGATTATATGCTGATGCATGGGCTGCACGGCGGACGAGTGGTTAGTGCGCAGACCTCACAGCTAGGAGACCCGAGTTCAATCCCACCCTCGGCCATCTCTGTGTGGAATTTGCATGTTCTCACCGTGCATGCGTGGGTTTTCTCCGGGTACTCCGGTTTCCTCCCACATTCCAAAAACATGCTAGGTTAATTGGCCACTCCAAATTGTCCATAGGTATGAATGTGGGTGGGAATGGTTGTTTGTCTATATGTGCCCTGTGAGTGGCTGGCCACCAGTCCAGGGTGTACCCCACCTCTCGCCCAAAGACAGCTGGGATAGGCTCCAGCACCCCCGTGACCCTCGTGAGGATAAGCGGTAGAAAATGAATGAATGAATGCTGATGCATAAATGTATGCACCTGCCTATATTTGTTTAAATAATTATTGCACACATTCTGTAAATTAATTCCCCTTCTCATCTATCACTGTGTTGGTCTGCTATATATATTATATATATGATAAAAATCTATTCGTATATGATATTTAACTGAAATGGCTGATCCCAACAACCAGTCGGGGGCGCCCAAACCTTTTCACACCACTGTGTGTGTAAAATGTGTATTATTTATTGGTGTGTATCTGGACTGTGTTTATCTGGAATGTCTTTTTTCCATCCCTTTGTTTGTCTGTTAAGGATTGCCGTGTTCTCAGTGACTGTGTTTTATGACGAGAGGATCGTGATTGTGGCAGAGCAGCGGCCTGACGCCAGCGAGGAGGACAGCTTTCAGTGGATGAGTCGGGTTCTGCAGGTATCCCTTTGGTGACTTGATTCAAGTACTGTTTGTATGTATTTTCATGTAGCCTTCCTGCATGAGATGATGCATATCCTCCTTGCAGGCCATCGACACTATCCACCAGGCCGGCCTGTACTGCCTTGCCCTGGTTCCAGCCAACACCCTCCCAAAGACACCCTTCGGAGGCATCCACATCTGTGAAACCAAGCAGAACTTTCTAGAGGGAAACCTGCACCCCTGCAATATCCTCATGTGCCCACACACCTGTGTTACCAACATGCCCAAACCACGGCAGAAGCAGCCTGGTGAGTTCTTTTAAATGAAATGAAACCTGCAAGTCTTTGATTGTTTTGTGCTTTTGATGGAAATGACTGTATGTGTATCATCTGTTTAGTGGACGTTGGTCCAGCTTCTATGCTGGTGGGCAACCTCGTGGCAGGGAAACGAATCGCCCAGGCCACAGGTAGAGAACTGGGTGTAGTGGAGGACCAGGATCTGATTAGAAAGGTACTGCAGACCATTCTACGGCAAGCTCGCCACTCATTGTAAGATTTACGGTGTATTAAAATGCAACACGACTAACAAATGTTGCACTGTCATGCAGCATGTTGAGGACATTTCATGCTTGTCTTACTGCCTTTTATTCCATTTGGGTTTACATATAGCTCTGTATGTGGCCTACAGTGATGGTAAGGTTCTAGACTGGCCCCTCCTTCGCTTCTGCTGCTTCTTCTGTCAGTCAGATGTGCATTTGCAGCTATGAGCAGCTTGGCCTGGAGCTCAGAGATGGCAGGGGTCCACACACAGATAACGTAATGGACAATTATAGGCTTGGACTAAAATGACATGGTGTTCTCAAAGCAACTGGCCAGCAGCCCAATAGCTTTCCTAATTCAACACACACACACACACAGTCTTATTCTTCCACTCCTCCAAGTTGGCCTGTCACGATAACACATTTTGCTGGACAATAATTTTCATACAAACTATTGTCTATAATTGATATTGTGTTATATTTACAATAATATCACACCATTTAAAAATTCTATATATATATATATATATTTATTTATATATTTATATATATGTATATATATATATATATATATATATATATATATATATATATATATATATATATATATATATATATATATATATATATATATATATATATATATATATATATATATATATATATATATATATATATATAATTGATATTATGTTATATTTACAATAATATCACACAACATTTTTTGAGACCATTTAAAAAATTCAATATATATATATATATACACACACACACACATATATATATATGTGTGTGTGTGTATATATATATATAATAATCATCTCAAAAGCATTAAACTTTAATTTCTCAAGAGCATTTAACATTATAATTGGAATTGCCAGATATTTTTTTAATTAAACAACAAAGAAAAAAAACAGTGACTATAAAATTCAATATATATGTATATATGTATATATGTATATGTATATGTATATGTATATATGTATATATACGTATATATACATATATTATATATATATATATATAAACAACAGTGACAATAAAATGACCTCTGTCTTCTTTCCCTCGGTTATATATCCAGGAATGACTTTTTGTGTACTGCTACATGTACGTTCTACCAGGCACTTTGTACTGGCTGTCAAACATATGGAACATTTCCAAAATGTTGGCTTTACCGTATTGAAAGGTTGTATTTCCTTTGCAATGTAAGGCCACCGTCTTACTGTCTACTGTTTACTTTACTGCTCTAACGCCTCCATGAGCGTTAACCGTCAGGACGAAGGCTCTGCTGCTCATCCACACTGGGGCTGCGTGGCATTCCACTTAAATCATGCCTTCAATCACATTAGCGTTTGCTTGCTAACTGCTAGCACTCCGTCTGTGTACACTCGGTAGTGGCCCTGCCCCAACATACTGGGGGCCACTGTAGACAGACACATGGCAGCCTGTGTGGTATATAGCGTATAACAGGCATATATGCTCCTCAATTCCTTTTTTTAATCCTTGTGATTTATCAATTATCATGGCAGGCCTAACTCAAAGAGATGTTCTTCACATTTACCAAATGCAATGTACTGTACTTTGTAGTTTATTTGGGTTTAAATAACTAAACGACAACTATATAGTAACTATAAATATATATATTGTAGAATAAAGTCACTACAAAGGACTGTTTTGGTGTGAACCTCTGATCGTTGTATCCGCTCCTATGTGCGCACGTGTGTGTGTGTGTATATAGCATGGCTTGCCCCCCACCCCCCCACGTTCTGATGATGTGTCTGATGGAGGGTGGCTGGTACTGAGCTGTGAGTGTTGAATCTATTCTTGTTTGGTTTGAGCCAACTGTGTAGTGTTCAGTCAGTGCCTTAGTATTCACGTATGTTGCTGTTCTCGCTTCAGCATCCCTCTAAAGTGAACTTTACCCCCCCCTTTACCGCCTGTATTTGGCTTCCTAGCAGGTACAGATGGTCCCAGCATGACCTGGCATAACATCCCTCTGTGGACACGGCCACATTCCTGTTATGTGCTTGCGTGTGTCTGAGCGATAGGTCACAAACAGAATATCTCTGGTAGATATTTAACATGAATAATGTCCATTTAACATCGGTTTAAAATGACAAAACATTAGCTCATGTCCCAATCATGGTTTTATGTTACCAATACCAATCCTGATAATCCATGAGTGAAACCGTCCGATCCCGATCCCATAGATGCAGTGTAAATGTTTAAATGTACTATTGGCTTTATTGGGGCTCACCAAGGATTTTCTACACAATGAAAATGAGCTACTCATCTTTAACATTTATTTCCATAGCTTATTCCAAGCCTAACTAAGCCAATATGCTGGTTTTAGCAGAACATGAACAACATGCTGGTATCCGCAACTCACCTTTTCTATTCCACAATGGATTTATTTCTAGTCTTCTCATTCACTAGAATGAAAAGCAGGTTTATCCCCCTCCGCTGGGCCCCTCCAGCCAACCTGAACCGCAAAAGTGGTTGCAGATAGCACGCACATCTCACGTTTTAAAGGAAGTATCGGCCCATACATGTCCATGCCAGGCTTTTTCACTGATATCGGCCGATAACGATCAGTCGGAGCTCTTTACATTACTTTACTTTACTCCAAATGTATTTGTTACCACTAAGATGTCGTCCATTGTTGGCTGTTGTACATTGTGTATTTGATTTCAGGCAACATTTGATGTGTTGTGTCTTTGAAATGGCTTTGACTTAACAACAATGCAGCTCTGTAAGAGTTATTTGTCGTTTTTGCAGCACCAATTCTTATCTGAAGCACTTCAGTGGAGAGCCCAGACAGACCCGGACCATGTTCTTTATGTGCTGTTGAATGCAAAGGTGGAGTAAGCCATCCTGTCCATCCAAGAAACTCGGCATGGATGAATGCATACATACATACTGGTCCATTTTGGCAGATGGAAATGAACCGTACTTCCTGTGTTCTTGCTGCAGGGGGTGCCAGTGTGCACAGCTACATGTGCTCAGCTACACAAAAGAGCAGAGAAAATAACAGCCACCCTCATGGAGCGAGGAGGCCTCAACACAGGAGACAACGTGGTGCTGCTTTATCCCCCAGGTAGACACACAGACACCCCCACTGCCTTTTCATCATCACTTCTCCCATACACATGAAGAATAGTTTTAGTCAGCAAGCTTTGTCTTGTATCTCCTTCCTCTGCAGGGATTGATCTCATAGCTGCCTTCTATGGCTGTCTTTATGCTGGTGTCATCCCTGTGACTGTGCGCCCCCCCCACCCACAGAACCTGGCTGCCACGCTCCCCACTGTCCGCATGATAATTGACGTGAGTATGCACAGACATAAAAGATGGAGTAGAATATTTTGTATTGTTGTCTAAACCACCACTTGCTTTTGTAAATATCATATAGAAATAAACTACTTCTAAAGTACTTATAACATATAAAATAAAAACTACTTTGGGTGTGTTTGCTCTGATTTACAACTGTAGCACTGCTAGTTTTGATCCTGCTTGTTGGGTATGAAGTGTCCATGATCTGACTGGAATCTTCCCATGGTGTCCCAACTCTAAATGAACCACGGCCCCCTTCTTAATAGTATCTGAAATCCAAACGATAAAGCCTCATTGTGGGGTGAATCTCCATCCCAGTGCCAGGTTGTCACGGCCGTCCCGTGTGGGGATGAATGGGAACGCCAGTATAAATGACATCTTCAAGATAAAACACTCTTAATGCACAAAGTCATCATTCAGGCTTACTTATTTGATATGATGCGCTGGCACTGTGAGGCGTTCAGGTGAACTCGAAATTTTGTGTGGTAGGCGCAAATAGTTTTTCATTTTTATTCACATACGCCCATGGCCCATGGCAATAAACGTACCCCACTTTGGAAACCACTGCCATATACTGTAAGCCGTTATATTATGAGATATTATAATTTTTTTTAAATTCCAGGTTCACGTTTGAACATGTCCCTAGTCAATCAGAACCAAGTCTTTCTATTACAATTCATGAAAGCATGCTGCTTGAACACTGATCCAAGTCTGGGAATGTTATGTTCCAGGTGAGCAAAGCCGCCTGCATCCTCACCACTCAGCTTCTCATGAGGATCCTCAAGTCCAGGGAAGCTGCAGCCAGCGTCAATATCAAAACATGGCCCACCATCATTGATACAGGTGCTCGGCTTTGGGTTATGTTTCTTCACTGCCAGGAAAACACTGCACCATTAAGGTGTCATTTTAAAAGTAGATTATGATTTTTCCCCTTTTTCTCTCTCAGATGATCTCCCCAGAAAGCGTCCTCCACAGATCTACAAACCCCCGACAGCTGAGATGTTGGCTTACCTGGACTTCAGTGTGTCCACCACAGGCATGTTGACTGGAGTTAAGGTAAATCAATCAATAATGCGTTACAGTGTCAAAATATACAGTAGACCCACACTAGTAACTAGTAGGTAGGTACACCCTGCACAATCAGATGAGGTTCTATAATATATATAATATGATGATGAAATATGATAATGTAAGGTTTCTATTGGCATGAGCAGAGAGACGTTAATACAAGAACATGAAGAGCTTGGTTATTGTTCATTGTACGTACCATATGTCACCAAAATGTGTGCGTTTGTGTTGATGATCTTTGTGGTTGTGGTATTTTTGTCAGATGTCTCACAGTGCAGTCAGCACCCTGTGCCGCTCCATCAAGCTACAGTGTGAACTCTACTCTTCACGTCAAATAGCCATCTGCCTGGATCCATACTGTGGCCTGGGTTTTGTCCTGTGGTGCCTCTCCAGGTATTTAAAAACACGGGCTGATAGGAACAAGCCGCATCATTGTTGCCACAGCATATTGAGCCTTTTAGCGCTTCAGTGTTTACTCAGGTCACCAGTCCATCCTCATCCCTCCCCTGGAGCTGGAGAGCTCACTTCCTCTGTGGCTGAGCACACTCAGTCAGTACAAGATCAGAGACACATTCTGCTCCTACTCTGTCATGGAGCTTTGCACAAAGGGCCTCGGGACCCAGACGGAGATGCTGAAGGTAAAAAGTGTGCAGGCAGTTGTCATCTGTGTCTCAGTCAGGAAACGTGCTTGTCATTTCTGTTTTTGTCAAGATAACTTCACAATAGCAATCACATGTGTGTGTGTGTTTAGGCACGTGGCCTGAATCTGTCTTGCGTGCGGAGCTGCGTGGTCATAGCTGAAGAGCGACCCCGGCTTTCTCTCACACAGTCCTTCTCCAAGCTCTTCAGAGATCTTGGCCTGTCGTCACGAGCCGTCAGCACCGCCTTTGGCTCCAGGGTCAACCTGGCTATTTGTATGCAGGTTGGCATTGCCACTGCTCACCCACGTGCTCCTGAATTGCTCTAATTGTTGAACTTTTATAGGTTGTTTATTGTTTATTTAGGATTATGTTTTTGCAAATCTTCTCACATTGAGTGTTTCCCCCCTGCCTGTGTCGTAGGGCACAGCTGGACCAGACCCCTCCACCGTCTATGTAGACATGAAGTCTCTGCGTCATGACAGGTGACTGGACTGGATTCCTATAGTCATATTTTTTTCATGGTGACAACAGCGTAAACAATATCTGCATCACTCAGGGTGAGGCTCGTTGAACGGGGAGCGCCACAAAGTCTTCCACTCATGGAATCAGGCACTGTAAGTATTGATTATTGATGTCTTTATACAATGCTAATACAGTAAAGTCTCGTTATATCCATATTGTCGGGAGTTGGAAAAAATGTCGATATAACCGGACTGTCGATATATCCAATCCTGCGCCGAACTGCATTAAAAGTGGGCAATAATGCACTCGACACAATGTCGAGCAGCTTAAATCAATCTTTGCTTAAGGATTTCAATACCAAAAAAGAACACGGCGAACGGCTGCTTCCAGTCAACTTTATTTTTCACACTTCCACCACCAGAGCACAGCACACACACCGATTCCCGCACTTCCTGGTTCACAGGTCATGCTCAACCCGCCCCACATAGCTGGCCAAACACATGCCTGCAACAGAAGAACCAACTGCGCCAGCATGTACATATGAAAAACAGTGATTATTGCAAGCGATAAAAAGATATCTGAATACAACACAATTAAATACATGTATTTGTACGCTCGTGTCTTCGTTGGAATAGGTATGTATGCTATGTCAGTTGGTTCTTCTGTTGCAGGCATGTGTTTGGCCAGCTATGTGGGGCGGGTTGAGCATGACCTGTGAACCAGGAAGTGCGGGAATCGGTGTGTGTGCTGTGCTCTGGTGGTGGAAGTGTGAAAAATAAAGTTGGCTGGAAGTAGCCGTTCGCCGTGTTCTTTTTTGGTATTGAAATCCTTAAGCAAAGATTGATTTAAGCTGCTTTTGTATCGATATAAGCAGACCAAATTGGCTGGCGGGAGATGAAAAGGGCATCGTAGTAACCGGATTATCATAATAACCGGGTATCGTACTAACGGAACTAATTATATCATAAAAGACTAGAAATTTGCCGGGAAATGAAAATAGTATCGTAATAAGCAGTACTTCGATATAACCGATATCGATATAACGAGACTTTACTGTATGTGCCGTGACGGACCTGAAAATGCAACTCTTCATGTCCAATGTGTTGTATTTTAAGATCCTACCAGGCGTGAGGGTCATTATTGTAAACCCAGAGACCAGAGGTCCACTGGGAGACTCTCATCTTGGCGAGGTAAGTGGACAGATGATGGGATAGACGAACATAGGATTTCATCTTTCTGACACAAATGAGACTGACTCTGTGACTCTAAACATTGTGTGCAGATCTGGGTGAACAGTCCTCACAGTGCTAGCGGCTACTACACCATCTATGGGGAAGAGAGCCTGCAGGCTGACCACTTCAACACACGACTCAGCTTTGGGGAGCCCAACACTCTATGGGCCCGAACAGGCTACCTGGGCTTCATCAAGAGGACCGAGTTACTGGATGCCAGTGGAGGTCAGATGGGATTTTTCAATAACAGAACAGGCCTTTTTCCCTCATAACTAATCATTTAATAAGTAATAAACTAATAATGTTTGCTTTTCTGTTGCAGATCGCCATGATGCCTTGTTTGTAGTGGGCTCCCTGGATGAAACGTTGGAGCTGAGGGGCTTGCGTTACCACCCCATCGACATTGAGACATCGGTGTCTCGAGCTCATCGCAGCATCGCAGAGAGGTGAGATAGCCTAGGGCATAGATACACAATGATATTCATATTTCAGTATTTCAGCACAGGTATTATCCGCTAGGGCGGTGGTACACACTGGGTGATGGTCTCGTACATTAGTGCACTGTAAAGTAAGCACTGTAGATGAACAAAAACAATGAAGCAGTCAACGTTAACTTGGGACGTTGGGATTTCATTGAAACGTTAGTTATTAATAGTAGTATTTGTGTGTATTTCCTGTCTTTTTGCATTGGACAAAGTGTGACACTGGTGTGGCTGGTATAGTTCCTCCACCTGATGAGGGTCAGATTCCAGCTAGTATGTCTACAGCAGGGGTGCTCATTAAGTCGATCGCGAGCTACCGGTCGATCGCGGAGGTGGTACTGGTCGATCGCTGGTCGATTGCGGCGTGACATTAAAAAAATATCATCCCAGCATCAATGCCGTCACTTTATTGATATACAGGGCAGCCATTCAGATGACAACTGAATGTTGCCCTTCGGGCGACCAATCAAATCAAACGACGTCTCTAAGTGCAGCAGAACTTACGATGTCAGCCTATCATCCATCCCCGTTACTTGATTGACATACAGGACAACCAGTCAGATGACAACTGAATTTTGACCTTTAGGTCACCGCTCATGCGTAAACAACGATGCAAAGTGCTAAGCTAGTCGGCGAATTGCGAGATTTTAAGCCCTCGCTAAAGTTTATGGTCACTAAAATGAGTGAAGGAGCTGGACCAAGTAAAAAGGCAAAAACTGGACCAACTAAAAAGGCAAAAAACATATCACTTCCATACGGATATGGAATATTATACGGATATTATGATACGGATATTATCCATGACTCATAAACATTTGGAAGTGTGCGTGAGGCTGGCTATCAGCAGCTACTGTCCGGACTATGCATCCCTGGCTGGTTCAATTCAGTGCAAGTCATCAAAGTAAACTCAGGTAATTACAAAAAAATTTAATAGTTAATTATGTGTGTTTTGCAATATTGGCTCATTTTGTTATGTAAGGTACATCAACATACATTGTACGTACAAATAATCCTCAATACATTTGAAAATAAATAGATGTTTTGCATTTTTGTAGTGGGTAGATCATTTTGACTCGGTCATTTTAAAAGTAGCTTGCATGCTGAAAAAGTGTGAGCACCCCTGGTCTACAGGGACATCTAAAGGCAGCGCTTCCTCCGTATTTCGTTACGTGTTGCTGACACCAGACCTCCACTTGTGTTCTCCAGTGCTGTGTTTACGTGGACCAACCTGCTGGTGGTGGTGGCCGAGCTAAGTGGTTCCGAGCAGGAGGCCCTGGACCTGGTGCCCCTGGTTACCAACGTGGTCCTGGAGGAGCACCACCTCATCGTGGGTGTCGTGGTCATCGTGGACCCAGGAGTGATCCCCATCAACTCCAGAGGAGAGAAGCAGCGGATGCACCTGCGGGACTCCTTCCTGGCCGATCAACTGGACCCCATCTACGTGGCCTACAACATGTGATCCGGCTGCAAGGGGGTCTGTGGATCCATAGTGACCATGGGGGGGCATGAAGTCAGCACAGTCTTGTCACAGTCTTGTCCTGAAAGTACGGCGGCTGTACTGTATGAAGTGTGCTTCCTACTTCTTTAACATTGCTGATGTTTTATAGGAGATCTTTCATGATCGCCAGGAAACAATTCATTGCTTTTGGTCTGAACAATCATGCAGATTAGAAAAACAACAAAAAAAGGCCCTTCACTTTTCAGTGGCAGGAAAGCACACCGGAACGCGGAGAAGAGCTGGAACTTTCCCTCTTGCACTTTAAGTCCTCACACCTCTAACGCCCTCTTCCTGTCTAGCCTGCCTGAAAGGGAAGGAAGGACCTTCCTCCACCTGACAGCGGAAACCTCACCATCAGTATTAAGTGTCGCCGGCAGGGGGCGCTCTGAAGTTACCATGCCAGAAAAATCTGCAAAATGGCAGTGTGCTGACTGAGGGGGGTGCACCTTTCCTGAAAGGGCTTGGTGACCCCGACAAAAGATGCTCATCTTGCAACACAAGCTGCTTCCTAAATGACCCATCAAGCTTCGTCAAAGACCAAACAAACAGGAGCTACTTTTATCATCTTTGCCTCATTTGGGGTGTTTTTCTTCATTTTACATCCACTGTCTTGCACAAAAAGAGCCTGTCTAATTGTGGAGGTGATCTTCACCATGGACCCAAAAGTGGACCTCTTGGTGACTACCAAGCTGACCAGGCTGGCTCTGGACCACATCCCATTCTTAGGAAGCACACTGCTGTTTCTCCCCCAATGGTGTAGAACTGTGACGTTACCACCGTCTGGGGGAGCTTGTGTAAGTTCTCCATCGTAGGAGTGGAGAACATCTTAGAACAGTCAAATAGTGTTGATGGGTCAGCAGAAGGCAGTCACGTGCCTTTTCACAACCAAGCCCTATTGTGACAATATGGACTGTTGAATTTCATAGAGATATCACAAATGAGGACAGAACTTTGCCTTATTGAAGCTCCTCCTCCTGTCATTGAAGAAGTACAACACCACCTTTCCATTTGTGTCGTTTGCATAGAAGGGTGGTGGCTACCTTTTTTACTAACTTTGTTTTTCCTCATTCCATCATCACATATTCCCGTTTCATATGAATGTCTAACACTGAAAACAACCATGGTCGCACGGTGGACGAGTGATTGGCATATTGGCCACACATTCAGGAGATCGGGAAGACCTGGGTTCTCCCTGTGGGTTTTCGCCGGGTACTCCGGTTTCCTCCCCCATTCCATTGGCCACTCCAAATTGTCCATAGGTATGAATGTGGGTGGGAATGGTTGTTTGTCTATATGTGCCCTGTGATTGGCTGGCCACAAGTCCAGGGTGGACCCCGCCTCTCACAGCTGGGATAGGCTCCGGCAGACCCCCGCCCTTGTGAGGATAAGCGGTATAAAAGATGGATGGATGAAAAACAACAGAGTGACAGTTTCCAGCAAGTCATAGAAGAATATTTCAAAATGAAAATCTACTTCGTAAAAGGTAGGAGGCAAATGAAGGTAATGTTGGTGTTTATTGGTTATTTTACAGCTCAAATACTGTCATCACTGTAGTTATTGTGCACATGAGACTTGGCTGATGTTTCATCATTCACAGCATTTTTATCATTAGTTTTAAATGATGGTTTAACATTGTTAAAAACAAAAACCATGTAGAGGATTCTGGCAGGAACACCAGCACTTTCCTTCATATTGTTCAGTGTGAGTGCCCCTCAATGGGTCTGTCTGAAATGGGTGTGCATCATTTGATTATTGGCTTTTTTAAGTAAAACGGTGGGTTTTTATTGGCATATTAAATCGTTTGTTGTTGTTTTTTTAATATTTCTTTTTTAAAGTCACCTCCACTGTAACTTTAACCCGTTCCATCCAAATATGGAACCCGAGATATTTAGTAGGGTTTCCATTGCTATTTTCTTAGTGTAATGTTTGTTTGAAATGCCACAATTCCTGCAAGCAAGCTGCTTTTACATCCTGGGAAATTGCTACTTGGAATCCGTGCAGTGTCAAAAAGTGACGCGTAGGCAGGCAAGTAAGATCAACTCCTTGAAAAAGTGAAGCACTTGAGTCACTTTGTGATATTCCTCTGTTGCAGCCGACTCAATTTGATGGCAAGTTTTGAATAAACTTTTATAATTTATTGTTGGCCTTCCTACCTTTTTCAATAGAGATTGGTGCTATCCAAATGGGGGAAGGTGGATGCTCATAGGTTGTTCACCACCCTGTTCTAGATGGGTTTGTCTTCACCTGTGGGCTGGGAAAAGATCTCCAGAGGCATCCCAACATGGACAATGCAAGAACATCTCATGTGAGTGCTTGAGCTTTCCAAAGTTATTCCAAGCACAATATGTTAACCTGTATGTAAGTTTGGATCCTGTTGACACAAACCCAAGGGCCCACAATATTATATACCTCAGTGACTTGTCTCTTCACTATGCATCACCGAGCTGCAGCAGTTTCCTTCAATGGTGCGATTTCTCCTAACTTGTCTTGACAAACAAATTCTGTCACACTGTCATTGGATGTGGTTCATGTCAAATAAAATCAGATGCTTTGTCAGAAATTCATGTCATCGTCTACATTTTGACACACCTCTCGAAGGGGACCTATGATGCTTTCCCCTTCTGACCTATAAATGTAGTGCAGGACACTGTGATCTCACAGTGAGCCTTGTGAGAAGTCACCGGTTCGATCCAGCTGTGACTTGATGTGGGCGTGCCCGGCTACAAACTATACAAGCTGTTAACTGTACAAACACAGCGGAATGAGCATGCCGGAGGTGGGCTGTGGGTGGAATAAATTCAAGCAGACCGTTTGGAAATCCTAGTCAATAGAGATGGAATAGTTGCAGATTCTGGAAGAACTAGAAAGCTTTCTGTGCTGGTTATTGAGTGTAGCTGCTCTATAGGAGTCTACAACTCAATAGAAAGGGCTGAAAATTAGCATAATAGGTCCCCTTTTAATAAGCTGCTGCCTAAATCACAGGAGCAACTTTCTTCCGCCAGGTGAAAGAACTACAAGAATGGCTGCATAATGACGTCACCTTGGCCCAGTTCCTCTCGCTCAACTTCTACCTGCTATTTTTAACTCTATAGGGACTGTAACAGTTTGATATCAGCATTTGTCTATGTTGAATCAACATAACTTTCCAAAATCATTTTAGATTGACTTGTCAAAATACACGTTATATTCATGCAGTGTTTTGTTCCACAGTCTGAAGTTATTTCAGAGTTATTTTTTCAATATTATGGCTGTGTCTGAATCCGGGGTCTACCTACTAGAAGTGTACATTTGTAGGCTGCATGACGTCATGATGCACGAAGGCTGCCCGGATTAGAAAGTACACGGAGGCTCCCCCAAATGTGTACTCTTTCTCCATTGAGAAGTCTGCAGTCCAACGAATATTGCTGGCCCACCATGTACCAACATTCCTTCTATGCTTCCGTTCAGCCCTTAAAAATGTCAACATTACGGTGCAAAGCTGAGACAATCAAGTGTAAGAATTGATGAATTAATAAGAATTTATTTGTTTGTAAATCTTAAGTATTGATTTATTTGGGTAAGCAGCGTACCTCCTCTGTGATCGCCGCTTGAGTCTGGCCAATCACAGAGCATGAAGAGTGAATACATAATGAGCATTTTCCTTAAACACGAATACAGATAATGACCAAGTGTACTCGTTTTATTCTCGTATCCAGCAAATACGTATTGTCTGTAACAGAACTCTTTAATAATCAATCGCTTCCATCCAACCCTGTCTTCCGCATCTGTCTCATGTCCTCCTTCACTACATCCATAAACCTCCTCGTTGGTCTTCCTCTACGCCTCCTACCTGGCAGCATCCTTCTACCAATATATTCACTATCTCTCCTCTGGACATGTCCCAACCATCTCAGTCTGGCCTCTCTGACTTTATCTCCAAGGCCTCTAACATGTAATGTCCCTCTGATGTACTCCTTCCTGATCCTATCCATCCTGGTCACTCCCAATGAGAACCTCAGCATCCCCATCTCTGCTACCTCAAGTTCTGCTTCCTGTCTTTTCCTCAGTGCCACTGTCTCTAGACCAAACAACATGGCTGGTCTCACCACAGTTTTGCATACCTTTCCTTTCATTTTAACTGAAACTCTTCTATCAAACATCACGCCTGACACTTTTCTCCACCCGTTCCATCCTGCCTGCACACGCTTCTTCACATCCTTTTCACAATCTCCATTGTTCTGGACTGTTGACCCCAAGTACTTCAAATTCTCCACCTTCTGTATCTCTTCTCCCTGTAACCTCACTCTTCCACTTGGGTCCCTCTCATTCACACACATATATACAGCTAATCTTCATTCCTCTCCTTTCCAGGGCACACCTCCACTCTTTTAAGCTTATCTGTAGCCTGTCCATCACCATAGCAAACTAGACAGGGCTCAGAGCTGATCCCTGATGTTCCACCTCCACCTTGAACTCTTCTGTCACACCTCCAGCACATCTTACAGTCCTCATACATGTCCTGCACCACTTGAACATACTTCTCTGTCACTCCAGACTTCCTCATACAATCATACCACAGTTCCGCACCCGTCATAGGCTTTCTCCACATCTACAAAGACACAAAGCAGCTCCCTCTGTCATCAACTCTTTAAAGCACATTTTCCATCTTCCCATCCCACTACTGGCATCTGTCAGTACACTTCCATTCCTGTCCTTGACCACCCTAACCTGCTGCACCTCCTTCCCATCTCTGTCTCTCTGCCTTGCCAACCTGTAGAGATCCATCTCTCACTCCTTACTGTTCAACCTAGCGTACAAGTCATCATAGACCTCTTGTTTGGCCTTTGCCACCTCAACTTTCACCTTAGCATTCATCTCTCTGTACTCCTGTCTACTCTTTTCAGTCCTCTCCATGCCCCACTTCTTCTTAGCTAACCTTTTCGGCTGTATACACTCCTGTATACACCTCCTCATTACACCACTAAAGAAATGTGGTTTTCCCTTATGAGTCATTGCCGGCAACATAAACAGAGAAGCCGATCTTGGGGAGGGCATCACGTTTAAAGCCACGCCATTAAAGAAGCACGCTCCTCTGTGACTTCACAAAGGAACAGTTTTGCAAGCCACCCCAAACTTCAGGGCACACTTTCAAATACCCAAACCTCGTTATCTGAAACTTTGGCATGGTTTAACACCGGAATACAACATACTAACTACATTTATAGGTCAGAAAGGGGGAAAAGGATAATAGGTTCCCCTTTAACAGAAGGAACCTGCCACCAAGGGTGAAGAAGAGGGACGTGTAAATATGATATGATATGATACTGTATGTGAAGAAGCACCTGGCAACAAGTTGCAATCACAAGGGCGGTGGTAGGGGAGAAAACCTGGTGAAGGAGACAAGGCCGAACACAAACCCGTGCCACAAGCTTAGCAGATTTAACAGCTTTTAACTTCTGAACACACTTTTTCTACAACTAATTAAAAAACAAAAGAGAGAGAAAATGCCCCCGAAAAATGGACCTGCTCCGGAGGAGATCAGGAGCGCACTGACTCCCTGAGTGCCAATGTTAGCATGGTGCTAACACAACAGGAGCAGCTACTACGGAGGTTCGGAGCTATGGAGGAAGAGATGAAAAGACTGAGTGATAGAGACGCCGAAAGGGAGCGAAGGATCTTGGGGCTAGAACAATGAGTGGACGATCTGGAGCAATATACAAGATCAAATGACATCATAATCACAGGTATCAAGATTCTTCCGCGCTCGTATGCTCGGGCTCTTGTGCCTGAGGAAAGAGGGACCGGAGAACCGAGCGATTCTGAAATGAGCTCAGTTGAGCAGCAGGTGATGACCCAGCTACACAACTTGGGAAATGAACTGGAAACGGAAAATATCGAAGTCTGTCACCCCCTGCCTACACACGGAAGACCACCCGCAGTAATAATCAGATTCACCAACAGAAAGGAAAAAACAGAACTGCTAAAACAAGGACGCAAACTTAAAGGTACTGATATCTACATTAACAAACACTTGACAAAACGGAACGCAGACATTGCAAGAAAAGCACACCAACTAAAGAAACAATGGAAAATCCAGCAAACATGGGTCCGAAATTGCAAGGTCTTCATAAAACAAAATGGGTCACCAGAAGAGGCAAGAGTGATGGTGGTGAGGCAAATTCATGATCTGGACAAGTATTAGGAAACATAATCAACACATCATACCATAATGACAGATATCACATGGACAATCATCATCAAGTACGCAACTACAATCATTAATTAGACAATATCAAAACATTGAACTAGACCCCTTTGAGAGCCAAGAGTATAGTGATTTAGAAAATGAAACAAATATAGACCCTGACAATAATCTTTTGAATAATATAAACATAAATAGTAAATACTACTGCTGAACAATATCATCAATTAGATAATGAAGGCAAATTCAGTATAGTTCATTTTAATGCACGCAGTTTGCTTTCCAATTTTTTAAGTATTAAAAACTTTATAAGTGAATTTACACAGCCTTTCAATATTATAGCAATAACCAAGACGTGGTTAAGACCAGACATAGAAAATCAATTTGACATAGAAGGATACGAATTCATTCATCTAGATCGGAAAAATAATGGAGGAGGAGCAGTTGGCTTGTATGTGAACAGGGATCTAAATTATAAAGTCATAAATAACACGTCACTTACCATAGATAATTTAGTAGAAAGTTTAACAATTGAAATATTTAATGAAAAAGATAAGCGTGCACTTGTGAGTTGTGTATATAGACCACCATCAGCAAACATCCAACAATTTAAAGAATGGATGGAACAAACTCACCGAAAGATCAAAAAAAATTATTCATATGTGGAGACTTTAATATCGATATTCTAAAAACTGGTCATGGCAAGACAATAGACAATTTTGTAAACACAGTATAGCGTATGCATTTGTACCCATCCATAACCAGACTAACTCACAGTGCAACACTATTAGATAATATTTTCATAAACAATTTCACCAATAGCCTGGAAAGTGGGATCTTCTTGAGCGACATCAGTGACCACTTACCAATAATTTTATTATACGACACTAATTATAGAACAAAATATTGCGGCACATCTAAAATATATTACAGAAGAATTAAAGATGATAACTCACTCAACAAACTGGAAAATGAATTGAAAGCAGTGAACTGGGATTTGGTATTATCAGATAATGATGTGGACAGTGCATGCAATAGATTTCTGACTGTTTTCAATACTATATATAATGCGTGCTGTCCAATCAAAAAACATTGCATAAAAAAGAATAATAATCCATGTCCATGGATGGAAAAAAAAACTTAACTTCCATTTTAAGGAAAAGCAAACAAGATTATTACAGTACCGAGTTAGAAAAAAGCAAAAATAATATGAAGGCTTTCTGGAGTATTCTAAAAAATGTGATAAACAAAGGGAAAAAATCTAATAATTACCCCAATTTTTTCGCATTGCAGGCAAAGAATGTTTCGATGAAAATACTGTGGTAAATAAAATAAATGAATATTGTAAATGTGGGACCAACACTGGCCAGGGAAATACCAGATCCAGTACTCCCATTAGGCTGGAAAGAAAATTTAACAGAACGTAATACCTCATCCATGTTCATATCCCCAGTCGAACCAAATGAAATTATACAAACAGTTAACAAATTCATCAGTAAGAAATCAACAGACTACAATGATCTCGACATGTCAACAATTAAATCCACAATCAAACATATAGCTTTACCACTGACACACATATGTAATTTGTCTTTCAGTTCAGGTGTATTCCCCAGCAAAATGAAAATAGCCAAAATTATACCAGTATACAAATCAGGTGACAAACGGGACTTTAATAACTTTAGACCTATTTCAGTATTACCGCAGTTCTCAAAAATTCTCGAAAAGTTATTCAATAATCAATTAGAAAAAATTATGAACAAACATTCACTACTGTCCGATGCACAATATGGTTTCAGATCCAAGCATTCAACAGCCTTAGCACTCATGGACACTGTAGAAACAATATCATGTGCTCTTGAAGAAAAAAATCACTCCATTGGAATATTTGTGGACTTGAGCAAAGCTTTTGATACCATAGATCATGATATTCTACTGAGGAAATTGGACAGATATGGAATAAGAGGAGTAGCATTAAAATGGATTCGAAGTTACCTAGACCGAAGAGTACAGTATGTTAGTATGGACAATTATAACTCGGAACATTTGCAAGTAACCTGTGGGGTCCCCCAGGGCTCTGTGCTAGGACCTAAAGTTTTCTCTTTATATATTCATGATCTGTGTCATGTGTCAGACTTTTTAAAACCAGTTCTTTTTGCCGATGACACTAGTTTGTTTTCCTCAGGAAAAAATCTTGATAAATTGATCCACAACATATCATCGTTAAATTATGGTTCGATTCAAACAAATTATCACTGAACATGAACAAAACAAAATGTGTATATTTTGGAAAGCAATCAAAAAACAAAGAGATCAAAATTTCAATTGGAGGAGCAACAATCACACAAGTTAATGAAATCCGATTTTTAGGTGTAATTCTCAATAGCCAATTAAACTGGAAATCACACATAAACAACACAGCAAAAAAATGGCAAAAATGTTGCAATTCTCAGTAAAGCAAGACATGTTTTAACCTATAAATCTCTTCACATCCTATATTCCACACTTGTAATGCCATATCTGACTTATTGTTCAGAGATATGGGGAAATAACTTCAAAACCAATCTGCAACCTCTGGTCCTCCTGCAAAAAAAGAGCAATTCGGCAAATACATAAGGTAGGTGTCATAGAGCACACTAATCCATTATTCCTCGAATCCAAACTGCTCAAATTTGCGGATATAATATCCTTGAAAACCTTACAGATCATTTACAAAGCTAAACATAAACTCTTACCAGGAAACATTCAAAGTCTGTTCAAGGAAAAAGAAATATCCTATCAATTCAGAAATCCAAACCATTTTAAATCTGACCGCAAGTTACCGGACCGCAAGAAGAGGTTTCTGTGTCATTTTCTTGTCATCTCTGCTGAAATCTCTGATTGACTGATATGAGAAATGTAAGAATACCACCTTAATACCCTTGCAACTATAAATTGGTAGAGGTACCTAGGCTAATCATACATAAACATAGAGGTAATAATTATCATTATTATTATCATTAATTATTATTAATTATTACTTTACAAAAAAAATTGTAATAATGGACAGCAAGACATCATTGCTTCAAAAATTTAGTTTGCAACAATTGGTTGTTGATGATAAAACAAAGAAATGTGGTGATTTAAAATTCATTCATTCATTCATTCATTTTCTACCGCTTTTTCCTCACTTGGGTCGCGGGGGTGCTGGAGCCTATCCCAGCTGTCCTCGGGCGAGAGGCGGGGTACACCCTGGACTGGTGGCCAGCCAATCACAGGGCACATATAGACAAACAACCATTCACACTCACATTCATACCTATGGACAATTTGGAGTCGCCAATTAATCTAGCATGTTTTTGGAATGTGGGAGGAAACCGGAGTACCCAGAGAAAACCCACGCATGCACGGGGAGAACATGCAAACTCCACACAGAAATGGCCGAGGGTGGGATTGAAGTGATTTAAAATACTCATTTAAAAACATCATCTACATACCTCAAAATACAACAACCATTACAATACAATACAATAAAATACAATGAAAAAAAACAACCTAGATTAGGCACAGCAAGTGAAGACTGGGGCTGGAGCTGGTGATCGGTACAACCTTGCTTTTTAATGCACAAGCACAAACTAATAAACACGTCTAAAAACCTCAGGTAGGGTTTAACAAGAAGATACTGATGTTTGGGTTGGTCACCTGTTCAGACACAGTCTCAAGTTCTTGTTTTTTAATGCACAGGATTAGACACATGCAATCCAGAAAATGATATGTAAATGTCACTAAAAAGTGGGCTAACAAATTGACAATAAAAGCACAAATACTGCGGATTTCAGAAAATAACAGATGGAATGATACAGCACTCTACAAGAAGCAATGAAGTCTGTAAAATTAAATAATTACAAAAAAATTCAAAAATTGTTAACTATAATGATGAAAATTATAAGATTAATGATGATTATAATGATGGTAATAATGATAAAGATTATAACAATAATGATAATAATGATAATGATAATAACAATAATAATATTACAATGATAATAATAACAGGGGAAAACAAGACAGTGGCATGAACATGATTATATCTTGCAAAAAGGGGTAGGCATTTATAAGCTTTTGCTTCAGCCGAATCCTTTTGGGCTTGAGATGTAAATAATGGAGAGTTGTATTTTGATTGGTGGTGGAGATGCACTGTGGTGTTTCGTGTATAAATATAATAAAAACAAAAAAAAAAAACAATGAGAGTGGCTAAAATGTCTCCAACTGGACTGTGCTGTCTGAGCCAAGTGAGCCAAGGATCGCTAGCGCTGAACGTGAAGGAAAGACCAAAGAACCAATGGTGTGCAGGTGATTGCCAGCGAGAAGGAGAGTGCAAACACTAGTCCAATCGGTGATGGTAGCGAGGTGGCCTCCATCGAGGGAGCGAAAAGTCTTATGCGAGTGTATCACATGAATCCTCTTCGCCGACGACAAGCGATGGTTGCATGGGCACGACCCCGTCAAGAATCTCCAAAATAGAGCCGCTGACGTCCATGAGGGGATGAGAGGGTCCTGATGATCCTCTTGAGGCGCTGGCAATGCCAGGCGTTGGACGGAAGTAATCTATGCTCTATGTTGAAGGCTTCACCACCACAGCCGACCATCCAGCCGAATGGAGAGAGCAACAAGGTCCTCCAACTTCCTCATCTCATCCCGTGCAGCCGGTTCATCTTGAACCCGGAGACGAGGCTTCCCAGGCAGCTGCGGCGAAGCACCTTTTCGTTCCAATCGCCACAATGTGAAACCTTACCAAATGGTCCGCAATGGAGGCGTTCGACAACAAGCACATGCCCGCCCCGCACTTTGGCATGGGATGGTCAAACACACTCTTCATGTCCACCACAAACTGGGCGGGGTTGGCTAGAAG
Source organism: Doryrhamphus excisus (assembly GCF_030265055.1). NCBI lineage: Eukaryota > Metazoa > Chordata > Actinopteri > Syngnathiformes > Syngnathidae > Doryrhamphus > Doryrhamphus excisus. The sequence continues at coordinate 18,491,356 of NC_080475.1, read as the reverse complement.
CTGCAGTTTCTTTTCACAACTAACCATGGAGCAGCTGGACGCTGAGCAGATATGCTCCCTTTGCAACGTTGCTCGGCGAAGGTGAGGGCGCAATGGTGGACGAGCAGCCCGCTCGGGTCAAAGTGGCCTCCACACCTTGCCGGGTGGGGGGTGCTCCTGGAGGGAGGTGCCAGGCGGCGGGAGGAGAGGCATGGCTGGAGGAGGAAGACCGAAGGTGGGCCCGAACATTTCTGACATTTTGCAATTCCGATTCTTTGGAGGGTTTAAATCAGGCACTGACCAAAGTTCTTGGATGAAATGTGGGAATGTCTCAGTGATTTGTTTTTATGATATGATTTTTTTAATGAATTACTTCACTATGAATTTCTCACCTGGCTATCTTCAAAAAGTACATAAATATCTACTATGTCCTACATCTTTTTACACACATATATCACGCATATCCTGTTGTTTATTATATTATTATGCAGAATAGACGGTGTAACTTAACCATGCTGCTAACTTCCTACTAACCAGCATGCAGAATAACACTGAATGCGGGTTCAACGCCCTGGCTAAAGCTAGCTTTAGCTCATTTATCTTTGAAAAAGCCTTCCATTAGCTAAAACATGCTAGGTTAATTGGCCACTCCAAATTGTCCATAGGTATGAATGTGAGTGTGAATGGTTGTTTGTCTATATGTGCCCTGTGATTGGCTGGCCACCAGTCCAGGGTGTATCCCGCTTCTCGCCCCAAGACAGCTGGGATAGGCTCCAGCTCCCCGGCGACCCTCGTGAGGATAAGCGGTAGAAAATGAATGATTTGACTAATATTAGAACCATAAGCTATCATTTGTTTGCTGCTTCAATGTTGGCATAAAGCAACATAATTGGTTGTTTTACTGACCTGCCTGGTTAGAAGACGTTTTTTGCAGAATTTCAGCCAAACTTGTGAGCGCCGTGGCACACTCATGCTTGAAATGGATGAAGATGTTCTTTGGTGTCCACCAGCGGCCAATCCCAATCGTAAATATACCGCTGTACACAGACTACTCTAAATCAGGAAGTGGGAGTGGGAGGTTTACCAACTTTTATTCACAATTGGGATGTTTTATAAACTTGGCTGCTGCCGCCAACATTCCTGCACTGAACTTTCTCTCTTTTAGCACTCAGGCATTTAGAATTTGGGTCCATCGGCTGCTGGCTACCGGGGGAGGGGAGCGGGGGCCACAGGCTTAAATGACCTTTAGGATTTAGAGCGGGGGGACTTCTGATCAATTGTGCAGGGAAGCCGCTAGCTCCGAGGAGGGCCGGTGGAGGTGGAAGGTACTGGTGGGGTGGGGTGGCGTGTGAGAGGAGAGACTGGGGGCGGGCGGGGGGGGGGGGGGGGGGGGGGAGACGGCAGCAACAATATGGCGACAACTGCAGTTTTTCTCCGACCATTCCAGCATCTGCAGTCCCGCGAAGGCTTCTCCCCGGACCCTCGGTAACGTTTCCAAGGTGAACATTTGCGTTTATTCGTGTGCTTGGGAAGGAGGCGGCTGGTGTTTGCTTTTTCTCTTACGTGAATGTCGCAGAGACATGCAGGCTGGCCCGCATCTTTTTGAAATAGAGGGGGGAGCTGGATGTGGGGGTCTGTCTGCTTCTTTTTTATGCGTGTGCATCTTTCACTCGGACCATCAAGAGGAGACAAACATAGAAAATGTTGGATTTCAAGTGTTGGTCATATTCGGTAACTGTAGGCTGTACTGAGGTTGTTCCAAGCTAAAACAGAAAGAAAGAAAGATGACGTTGACGTTGCTGGACAGTTTATCTTTGGCCTTTTCCCAACCTTGGAAGACACATTTGCAGGAGCCGAAGCTATGTGAGTACAGCCCGATCATCTCCATCTATGAGATCCATGCAGGTGATCGGGAACCTTTCTATTCGGTTGGATTTCTGTTTCTGTTCCCAAATGCGCTGCCTCTATCCAGCTGGTAGCACATCCATAGCGGTTATTGATTTGCTAGTCGACATGGCTCCTCGGGTGTGGTGCTCATCTCTCAAGGCAAAGCGGAAAAACCCGCACCGGCGAGCCCCCGGTAGACGGTTCGGCATTTAGAAACATCCGTTTCTCCTTTGTTCTGGTGTGATGCTGCGATGCACGGCGAGACAAACATACGACATTGACGCTTTTTTTTCTCCACACGACAACCACCCACTGCAGTAGTCGGTGTTTACTGCCTGCCTCGGTTAACGTGGTCGCAAGCGGAGACACTTTTTGGCGGCACCGCAACCTAATTTTCCATCAAAATGCATCCAAACAAATCCTTCCTCCACATCACGACCATCAGCCTGCATCCCAGATATTTGGGCAATAGGCTTAAATGTACAGTTCGGGGTGGGGTGGGGGCGGTGTCACCACAAAAATCATCATGGTTGATTTTGTGGGGGGGGGGCGAATACAAAAAAATGTTGTTGGCATGGCTGCCTCACAGGCCTGCTAAACCCGTCGAGGGCCTTGCCTGGTTTCTGGAATCATTTTCAGACCCCATATTCATGCATATGTGTATGTGTGTATGTGTGTATGCGTGTATGTGTGTGTATGTGTATGTGTATGTGTATGTGTATGTGTATGTGTATGTGTATGTGTATGTGTATGTGTATGTGCATCCGAGCATGTGCTCCTGCTTCCATGTTGTGTGGTGCTGAAGCGGACAGCGCCAGCAGAGCAGCCTCAGCAGAAGGCTCTGAGGTTCCGGGGTCCATTTTAAACAGACGTGTTGGATAACGCCATGCATGTTTGATTGCTGTCAGAAGTGTGTGTGTTTGTGTGTGTGTGTGTGCGTGTGTGCAAGCTCACGACCAGCATGTTCAGATAGATTGTGTTAGGAAAGCACCAAATTTGCGTCTGCATCCTCCACTCGTCTCTCAGTCTAATCTGCAGCCGAGGAATAAAATGGCCTGATTATGTAAACTTAAACAATGCCATCTGAGGAGGTGATGACAGTCTTCTGTTTTAGGACCGCTCTCTCCGCTGATGCAGTCACATGGGTCCAGGTGACCATTTTCGTGTGTAGTAGAAATAAAGACAATGTTTGGATGGTAGATTCCTGTCAGGTTTACTGCATAAGAAGCAGCCTGTTGCTGCTGTATGTTGAGTGCAGTGATAGGCCAAAAATGACATAATACCATCCACTATTGAGGCCCTCGGAATGGTGGTAACCACTCCCTTTTTAGGCCACCCTGAAAGCAACGTCTTTCAGAGAAGAGGCACGGTTCAAATCACTGGGATGTACCACAGTAGTATTTTAGTATTACTGCTATATGTACTCTCTCTGAACCGCTGATGCTTTACACAGATCTTCTATTTGAGGTATATTTAAAATGGAAATTGGAATTCCATCTTTGTCATTTACATTATTGAGATATTTCATCCATCCTTTTTCTATGCCGCTTATTATGATGATAAGATTCATCTGCATAACCTTTGGTCTTTTCTGGAGTGATGTAATCCTGAATATTGAGGGGGAGTTGTATTGTTTGTCTGTAAGTGCCTTGCAACTGCCCGGGGTGTACCCCGCCTCTCGCTTGAAGCCAGCTGGGATAGGCTCCAGCGTAGCTATGACCCCAATGGGGCCAAGTGGTATAGAAGTTGGATAAATACACTGTTAGTAAATTTAAAGTCTGACCCCATAACTCATATCGACTTGAAATGTCTCACACACGCATATTTGCGCTGTACAAAAGTCCCACTACAACCTTCGGGTTTGGATTTGGTACACACCCACACCACTTTGCCCCCATCCATCTTTGCAGGGACACAGGCGGGACGTAGCAACTAATTGTCCGCAAGATATTGACCATTTGTCTTATGATTATAACACTTTGAGGATGCCTATATTAGATGTACGCATGCACGTGAAAATAATAACATAAAACTTGATTGTCATAAAAGATTAGTCTGATGTCATCATCAAAAATGTAACCAATCAAACTTGAAGGGGTGCAAATCTTCTTAAGGGCCACCAATGTACCAAATACTGTGCCAAGGTGATAGCAGTACAGTGGAGGGTCACACCCCAGCGGAAGCCAATCATGTCCACGGTTATTGTAATGCAACTCGAAAGTTGCGCCACATGATATTTAGATACCACCCATTATTAAATCTTCACGTGGACACATTTGGCCCCATACCCTTTGCAGCTGGTATGTGATAGAAGCAAAACAGAAAGTGTTCAAGGGACTGCCCACGCTAACGTGTGTGATTGTGTCTGACATGATAGGCGACTACTTTTATTGGATTTCCAAAATTCCGGTTTTCTAGAAATTCATTCATTCATTCATTTTTTACCGCTTATCTTCAGGAGGGTCGCTGGGGGTGCTGGAGCCTATTCAAGCTGTCCTGGGGCGAGAGGCGGGGTACACCCTGGACTGGTGGCCAGCCAATCACAGGGCACATATAGTAGACAAACAACCATTCACACTCACATTCATACCTATGGATAATTTGGAGTGGCCAATTAACCTAGCATGTTTTTGGAATGTGGGAGGAAACCGGAGTACCCGGAGAAAACCCACACATGCACATGGAGAACATGCAAACTCCACAGAGATGGCCAAGGGTGGGATTGAACTCGGGTCTCCTAGCTGTGAGGTCTGTGAGCTATTGTAGAAATTCTTTCTGTATTTTCCAACCAACACATCAAGTATGACTTTCACTGACTGTTGTCCTTTTGTGGGACGTAATTACAGTTAACATCAGAGCAACATGGTATTCCTGTCAGGTTTCCTTTTATGACAACCAGGTAGAGGACATAGCATGAACATTGCATTTGCAGAGATTTCAGCAAGGATATTAAGCCCTACTTAAACATGGAGAGCCATGTCAGCGCTCATAATGAACTCAAAAGCTTCATTGAAATCACACGCAGGCTAAGAGTCCACCGAGCAGTCGTACTTACGGTGTCTTAAAGAAAATGTTAAAACATCACACAGCAAAGTAATACATGTAGAGAACAACAGACAAGACGCTACCAACAAATAATGCGAAATAACCAACAAATATGTGAGCTTTAAACATATCATTTATTCACCAGACGGACATTTAAGGGGCAGTTTCCTCCGGCAGACAGCACAAGCTTGAGGAAGAAAACTGGGATGCAAATTGCAAGCAAGGGTAAGCAGGGAAGGTGTGAGGGCGTCAGGAATTTAAAGGGGACCTATTATGCTCATTTTCAACCCTTTGTATTGAGTTGTGATCTCCTATAGAGCAGTTACACGCAATAACACGCACAGAAAACCTTTTAGATCTTCCAGAATCTGTACCTATTCCAGCTGTACTTCCTTTGATTTGTGCTTCCTGCCAAAACGCTCTGTTTTCATTTATTCCAGCCATGGTCCGCCTCCGGGCACGCCCATTCCGCTGTGATTGGTCACATGCCCAAAGTACTTCCTAACTATGAACCATATAACAAAGTCCGCCCCTCTGTGACATCACAGAGGCAGTTTTACCACACCTTTTGCGTTCTGAGCCATCCCAAACTTCTTTCAGGGCTCACTTCCAAATCCCCAAACCTCATTATCTGGTTTAACACCAGAATCCAACATTCTAACTACATTTATAGGTCAGAAAGGGGAAAGCATCATAGGTCCCCTTTAACACCAGAATCCAACATTCTAACTACATTTATAGGTCAGAAAGGGGAAAGCATCATAGGTCCCCTTTAACACCAGAATACAACATTCTAACTACATTTATAGGGCGCAAAAGTGTAAAAAGCATCATAGGTCCCCTTTAAAAGTACATCGGCCGCCACAGCAGTGGCTCCGCCCGCATGGGGCGATGTCCTCCTATGGCCGTCCCCCCCACTTAGGTGGGCGGCTTCTCCCAACCAACCTCTGTGGACATACGGCGGGATAGCATGAATGCCCCTGACCCGGCCTTTGCGAGCGGCTTCTCCTGCTGTCCAATCTGGCTCAGCCAACACATTTGCCAAGAATAGTTGGGATGTAACTCCTGCTTTACATCAATGCCTCACGTTACACACGCCAATGTTACATGAGTAATCTACTCAGATATGGGTGGAGTAGCCAAAACAACTGGACTCATTTAAGAGTATTGTTACTTCACCACAGTGCTCCTCAAATATTCGGATGGCCCTGTGGGGGTGGGGGGTGGGGGGGTCTGGGTGTTACTGTCATGTACACATTTATAGTACTCAACATGCAATGGGACTCCTGAATACGCTGGTATGCTCTCCATTTTGTATCATTGTCCTGGTTTCAGGAGTTCAGTCTGTACAGTACAGATACATGAATACGTATTATCACTTCCTCCAGGATTTCAAATCGGGGTGGCGCTAAAAAAAACATGACTATAAGCACTTCTTGTGTACAAAATAAGACATGGTGGAAACGTGGTGGATTTTATTGCCGAAACGACTGTGATCACACTTTAGTACTAAGAGGATTGGCTTTGGAGGCCAATTAAAACGGCAAAAAAGGCCAGCATTGTTAGTCCAGTGAACGGCACCACGCTTGCTATCACATGAATGTTTCCGGCTACTGGGTACAATGGTGGCTGGTGTGAGCGACAGTGATATAGCCGGGCGTATGGGCTGTTCCCAACCCTCAATCAGACAACAACACCACGGGCTCTGATGATCACTACATCCGGTTGCAACGCCCCTGTGACCAGTTGCCAGTCGTACAGCGGGGGAAACACCCTGCAGGAAGACACCCGGATCAGGAGCCCAATTGGACATCGATCCGTATTGACTGTTTGTGTTTGGCAGCTGCCATTTATTGTTTGATGTCATCAAATATGGTCTGGAAGTTTTTATAGGGCTGTCAGTGTCCATACAAGTCTTGGACGGTGGCAAATGTTTTTATCTCGACCAGCTCCTCAGGCTTACCTGTCCTCTCTGTGAAGAAGTGAAACATCATGTGTGTGTTTCACTGCACAAAGCAAAGTTGACCTTTTCTGTTCTGTTCCTCCCTAGAGCTGCTAGAGTGGATGGTCCAAACCTAAAGACCAAGTAGCTGCAGGATGAAAACATGGCTGCACCCCTTCTCGCACCGCCAGGACCTGATAGCTTCAAGAGATTTAATGTGGAATCTTTGGTGGCTCTCGAGCAGCGCATCAACGAGGAGAAGAACAAGAAGCCACCCAAGCAGGACAGCAGTTACCGCGATGACGATGACGAGAACAAGCCCAAGCCCAACAGCGATCTGGAGGCTGGGAAGAGCCTGCCCTACATCTACGGGGACATCCCTAAAGGAATGGTGGCGGTACCACTGGAGGATCTGGACCCGTACTACCTGAACTCTCAGAAAGTGAGTGGAAGAATGCACGCTTGTCCAGCCTAAAATGCCTTTCAACTTCCTGTCGGTGTCACTTATCACACTGGAAACTGCCTGCCTCTGTTTACAAATGGCATATGTCCCGTTTTCTCAAGTACGCTCATCTCAAATGATAACAGTGAAGGTTTACTTCTCATCTCGAACAAGGCCTCCCCACACTCTTTTGACTCTGTCTAAAAGCTAAAAACCTGTTCATTTTGCCTTTCAAATAACCGAAGTTGGTTTGAAAAAATACAATTATTTATATCTCCTTTATTTTTCTTAAGCTGTTGCACCTGCCCAGAAGTCAACAGACAAGACGCTACCAGCAAATAATGCTAAATAATCAACAAACATATCATTTATTCTCATTTACAACAACAGTACAGCAAAGCACTCTGGGAAACAGGAAGAGATCCCGCATCAAGTGTTGAACGTCACCTTCCTGTTTTCATTAGCGCCTTCCTACAAAGAAATGTAAGGGGGGGGGGGGGGTTCATCCCGCAGCCTGCACACAAAGCCTGAGGAGGAAAACTGGGATGCTAATTATTATTTGCAGAAAAACCTTGCCAGCAACCAGCTCCCCACCTCAGTTCATGTTAATGCAGACCTACCAACATGTACACATTTATAGTACTCAACATGCAATGGGACTCCTGAATATGCTGGTATGCTCTCCATTTTGGTCATTTTCCCGGTAGTTCAGTCTGTACATTACAGATACATGAATACATATTATCTCTTCCTCTAGGATTTTTGTGTGTTGTTCTAAAGGTTCTAAAGGTACTGGAAGGTTACAGTGTCATGTTGCTATGATGCCACACTATTTCTATATATCAGTGGTGGTGGGTGTGAACATGGACTAACATAGCTTCATCATCAGGTCAGGTGGAGTCAGTCATGATGGCTAAAAATAGAACATCCCTACGAGGCTGATGGTTGCTATCCAGGTGGGTTGTGTGCTTTTATCTCCTGGTGAAATGGCAGCATGAATCTGGGACTGTTGTTCCGCATGACAGACTATAAACATACGTATGTGAAGCAGGGAAGAATATCATGGAGGCAGCAGTAGAAGGTTGAATGAGCTCGAAAGAAGGCCAGAAAGTTCATGACGTGTCATGTGACCTGCACTCATTGTGACTACGGTGGGGTGACCTTGGCTGGTGTATACCAAAGTAACTCAATAAAGCCACTTATCCTCACGAGGGTCGCAGGGGTGCTGGAGCCTATCCCAGCTGTCTTCGGGTGAGAGGCGGGGTACACCCTGGACTGGTGGCCAGCCAATCACAGGGCACATATAGACAAACAACCATTCCCACTCACATTCATACCTATGGACAATTTGGAGTGGCCAATTAACCTAGCATGTTTTTGGAATGTGGGAGGAAACCGGAGTACCTGGAGAAAACCCACGCATGCACGGGGAGAACATGCAAACTTATTGAAAAAAGACAAGCTGAGTGTGACATGCTTGAAATGTGAAACCATTTTGAGCCACTTGATCTTGTCCTGCTGGGGGGCGCCTGGTAGACCTGGTCTTTATGTCAGGAGACATGTGTGGTCATAAATGGATGTGTGCACCTCCTGAGCATGAATTGATATGATAGCGTAGTCCAAAACAAACCCTGTGGCTAAATTGATCTATCATCATAATTCTATTTTTAAGGAAGGAAAAAGACGCAATTTTCTCTAAATGCCGGCCCACTTTTGACAGGAAGTGTTGCATAACTCCAGGTCAGCATGGATCTTCAGATATAGCCACACCTGCACACAAAAAGCCTTTGTCTGCTGATTTGTCGTGATACGAATGCATGGAGGAGCAGTGCTCATAGCTGGCCGTCTCCTGCCGTGCACACTGACTGTTACGTAACGGACAAGCAGGAGACACGATGGAAATGATAGCAGGCGTCATAGTTGAGTGATTCCGGGAGTATGTATCGTCTTTGTTTCCATTTTACTGCCACCAGAGCTGCTTTGATGTCTGGATGAGGTCTGCTTCGGAACACCAAAAGATGGAATCTGGTGCTGATGCTGCTCTGACGTCAGATCAGGTGATGACCTTGATAGCAGACCGTTGGCCTTTGTGTCTTTGTCACCGTGAGCTCGTTCTTGACTCATCTCCCTCTGAGAGGGGGGGTGGGGGGGCAATGATACTGATACCGGCCGGCAGCAGGCTGGTGGCCCACTGAGTAAAGGCACAGGTTCTTTGGTTATTGGTATGCTATGGTATTATTTGTTTTAAACATGTATACAGGGTACATGTAATACTCCATGGTACTATTCCACATGTCCAAAAAGGAGTAGGAAGAATTGCCGTGTAATAAAAGCAGTTCTTTCTAAAAATATATATATTTTTTCCTTGGTTGTCTCGCTGTATACTAATCCAATCTAAACGTTGGTGTTGTGGCAAGAAAAAGATTTCCACTTCCATATCTTCTTGTCCTGCTGTCTATCGTGTAGTATTGTGAATGTACTTCATGTAGATACTTCATGTAGATACTTCATTTAGATACTTAATGTTCCAGATACTTGATATCTTTGACAACAAACACTTTTTTGGCTTTTCATTCATTCATTCATTCATTTTCTACTGCTTATCCTCACAAAGGTTGTGGGGGGTGCTGGAGCCTATCCCAGCTGTCTTGGGGCGAGAGGCCCAGCCAATCACAGGGCACATATAGACAAACAACCATTCCCACTCACATTCATACCTATGGACAATTTGGAGTGGCCAATTAACCTAGCATGTTTTTGGAATGTGGGAGGAAACCGGAGTACCTGGAGAAAACCCACGCAGGCACGGGGAGAACATGCAAACTCCACACATAGATGGCCGAGGGTGGAATTGAACCCTGGTCTCCTCGCTGTGAGGCCTGCGCGCTAACCACTCTTGGCCCTCTTGGCTTTTCTTTTCCTCAATTTACCTTTTTTTAAATATTTTTTTACAATTTTTTTTCAGAGACAGCAGGCACGATTGTGCATCAGTCACTGACAATGTTTTTTTTTTTGGCTGGTGATATAAAGTCAGTTGGAATACTAAAAATAGAGTCAGCAAGGCGGACACATTATTGTTATGTTGTTTGCACAATAAACAAAACATAAAGCAACTTCTGATCAATCCAAATCAATTTCAGACTTCAAATAACGTACGGCTTTATGGCCAGCTTTAAGCTTGGCCAATTTCCAGTTAAACCACACCCACTTCCTGTGTATGCCCAGCCTACTGAGTAGGCACTGAGTATGGTACGGATACAGATCATTTAGATGCTGGGGAGACGCCGGTTCGAGCAGTGCCTTTGGGTGAGGCACTGAATCCCAGACTTGTTCTCCTCATTACAACTCCTCAGAATGTGTTCAATTCCCCTTCTGGGACAATGAAAGAGTTGAGATTTCTTTACAGTACAGTCATGTGTACTTGGTGAAACTGGTCTACTCCTGAACCACCTCACTAAGTGCACCTCCACTGTCTTACCTGTGCTATTATTTTTCTGAAGCCATGCATAATGGCGGGTGCTTCTTCTTTGCCTCTCTCTCAGCCCCGCCCCTCTCCCTGTCTTTTGGCCGACTTGCTCGCTCCTCTCAGCCTACTGCTGCCACAGTTGCTGCATGTCTGCTTGCTTCCCTCGCTCGCCATCTCGCCGCTGTGTGCCTCGTCTCGCTGCCGCTCAGAACCCCATTATGAAATTTTCAGTAGCTTTGAAGTAGTTTAGTCATGCGTGACAGAGGATGAGGAAGACTTGATGCAAACATGGCAGTTGGGTGTGGATGAGTCAAAGTGGTGCCCATGTATCATGGTGCTCATCTACAGTATGTTTGCCGTGAATATGGCTACAGCCAGTGATGGAGTCCAGGGAGGTTGGTGAGGCGGATGAAAAATACAAAAACAAATAATATCATTTGTCAGTTGAATTTTTCTTAGGTCAAAATCACTGAATGAGCAGATTTCCTCATCAAGTACGGTGGGACCACTGTAAGCGTAGCTTCTCAGCTTAGTGTGCAAGCCCCGCCTGCTGTGCACCTTGAAATGGATCATGGCGCACGCCACTTTCTGTTTGTCAGCATGTCGCCAACAATTTCATGTTTACACATTTATTTGTGATTCCTCTTGCTAATCAGACAATAGAATACATGAAAATGTCATACAGGAGGCCCACTGGTAGGCCCGCTGCATCCTGCGGGGGGCTGGAAAGTGCTTGTCACTGCCAACCTTCCACAGATGAAAAGCCAGAATTTTAACTTTCTAGCAGAAATTAGCTAGCAGAAAATGAAATGCATTCAATATGTTTGTATGCTTTGCTTAATGAAGGAATTTGCCTGTCAAGATGGAGGATTACATACACAAACTCATCAGGAGGCGATCAGTCTTTTACGACAAAGTATCAGAACATTTCCTGGAGAAAGAAAGACCATGACCATTAATGCTTTGAAAAAATACATTCTTATGTAATTAAAATGTTTTTATTTCCAAATTTGCGGTATATGTTAAATACAGGAAGTGCACAAACAAGTGTGTTAGCAATTGATGTAAAAAGTGGTAGCATGAAATAAGCTTACTGTGAATTGGGATAGGCTCCCTATACCCCCCCCCCCCCCCCCCCCCCACACACACACACACCACCCCACATGTTTATGTTCAGGGGTGTATTTAGCCATTTAGGGGTCGATGCAAACCCAGTCATTGGGGATTCCACCTCCTTGTACTGCACAGACAAAGGCTTTATTCAATTGATTATTTGGTTTATTCATTATGTCATCTACTATCAAGTGTGAATATGACAAAAGAATATTTCCCGAGCTCGCAGAAGTCCTTCAAACACTCACACTAAAACAGAAATACATACTTTAAAGAAATAAAATCAGTAATGAGTGGGGATGTTCCGATCAGGGTTTTATGCTGCCGATACCGATGTCGATAATCCGTGAGTGAAATCATCTGATACCAATACCGATCACATGTACGACTGGCTCACCAAGGTTGTTCTTGTGAGAGATACTTCTACACAATGAAAATGAGCTACTCATCTTTAACATTTATTTCTATAGCTTATTCCAAGCCTAACTAAGCCAATATGCTGGTTTTAGCAGAACATGAACAACATGCTGGTATCCGCAACTCACCTTTTCTATTCCACAATGGATTTATTTCTACTGGAAACCTGAATGAAAAGCAGGTTTATCCACCTCTGCTGGGCCCCTCCAGCTGCATCCGCTGCCTTCTGAACCGCAGAGGCAGTCGACTCCCTCTTCTGCCAGCCCTCGTCCGTCAGCTTGGCACTGGAGCTGAAATTGGTGTGTCTCATTGGACAGCCAAACTGGGTCGGGCCGAGACTGCTGTGCATCCACCACAGAGTCAGAAGTGGTTGCAGATGGCAAACGCGTCACACGTCATCCATGTTCCTCCTGCACTAAGTGCAACAGATTTTGCCCACATGCAAGTGTCGCGGCTTGTGACCGATATCAGCCCATCCATCGGAGCCCCCCTAGTAATACGCTTTTATGACACATTCGGGGCCCCTGGAAGTCTTAGGCCCCCAGGCAATTACCTGTGCTTGCCTCACGGTAAGTCGGCCACTGGTTCTTGGATTCATTTTAGCTGCAGTAGTCATGTGCCCCGCCCCACACCCCCCTGCCCAACAGCTGACTCGACATCTCCAGCCCTCAGCATCCTCTGCAGTGCTTAATGTAGTGGGGGAGGCCTTGTTAAAGCACGCGACCCATATCACTTGTGCAAATGCACAGCGTCTCATTAAACTTTCATACCATTGGCCATGTTTTATTGAAGCAATTATGAGGTTATCCACAGTAAGAGGCTTGGCGCCTTCTTTTGGCTTCTCAAAAAACCCTGAGCTGAGCATGGGTGCGGCGCCATGAGCGGCGGCAGCTAAATGCAGGATGCCTTTACACGTGCACACTCCACACATGCAACCACATCCTGGTTATCCAGTATGTGATCAATCAGATGAGTTCATGGGACAACATGCTAATAATAGAAACAACCTGGCAGCAGTTTTTCTTTCTTCAATTGTGTTTTGAGTATAAAAAGACTCTATGATCTGAATGTTTTGTGCAGTTGCTCACAGGATCCTTCATCCTGGTTGATATATGTCATGTATCCCACCAGAATCCACCGAATTGATTGTCTTTGAAAGTCTTTTGTGTCGTAGTTTTATTTGGAACATATTTCACATCACTCCTAAGGATCGCAGTTTGGGTTTGACAACGTATCCATGACAACGTGACATCCTGATCACCTTTTGGCCAAAGAATTGATTGAACAGAGGGCAGGTCTCATTGTGTCGAATTCAGGACAGAATGCAGACCATCTCTGGTGGGATACACCGACAATGCATTTCTAATTCTAATTCAGATTGTTTGAACTGATGAAGTTTATTTTTCTCTCTCTTTCTTCTTCTTTCCACAGACATTTATAGTGCTAAACAGGGGGAAGACAATCTTCCGTTTTAGTGCCACACCTGCCTTGTACTTCATAAGTCCTTTTAATCCGGTTAGGCAAATAGCTATTAAAATTTTGATACATTCATATCCTTTGAAATGCAAAGGCTCAAGGATTGCTTGTGTTGTGTATTATTCAGGATGAATGATTCACATGTCCTGTCCTGTCTGTCTACATGTGGTGTACGTTTCATATGATGAGTGTAGACGGGAGGTAAGAACGCAAAAATGACTGATAAGAAATAAGAGCGATGAGATGAGTCATAGTCTTGTAGAATCGTGTCATTTTATCCTTCCTTTGATGGAATGCCAGAAAATGAAAATGACATTGGAACTGATGACCAACGCCTCCACCCTTCCCACCAGAGTGTAATCTTAGCCAATCAAATGAATGCCTCGCATTTCCTTTAAATGCACATGAGTGGACTGCAGAGGCCAATCAGAGGCCACTATGCGTGTCATGCACCACATACGCCACCCTGTGGGACATGTCATATGTTCCTGACAGTTACATTAAACACAGCAGCAGGCTAATCCAGGCTTCTTACTTGTTTTCAACCAGCATTCCTGCTCTACATGAAAAAGCATCCAGCACAGCCACAGAGATGAGCGATGAGTAGATCTGTCTGATCTGTCTGTGCTTTTCTGGTGGAGTTTTCACTTCTCAAATTGTGATTTGGGGGGTGCAAGCCATTTTTTTGGGGGGGGGGGGACTGTGGTGTGCTGGATGGAATTAGCACTGCGTGGACTGCGCTACACTCCGCCATCCTGCGCCACCTTGCGCTGCGCCATAAGATTAGAGCCCTGAGTATTATTTCAGTATCTCATGAGTGGGCCCTGGGTCCTGGTTTTCAGTCATGCAAATATTGCCACCCTTAAGGCGGAATATCTGCTGTGGAAACAGAGATCCAGGCGTGGACGGCACTTTTACAAGCTGAAGTATTAAAGCAGCCATAAAAACACAGGTGAACTACGTGAACGAGTGGTGTCCAAGGTGCAGCCCCGGGGGTCATTTGGGGCATGTGGCTTGTCTTCTTTGGCTGAAGGCACATTGAAGAAGTAAAATAGAGCACGAAGTATAATGTAATGTAACAGGAAAGAGCAGAAATGATGACCATAAAGCCTAATGATAACACACAAACATGTCAGAGTATGCAACTGGTAAGGAGATTAGCTAATAAGAACTTTACGTAAAACAAAAACAGTAATTCACACTGTTAAAACTGAAAAAAATACTGTAAGGGACTCACAACATTAAAAGTTGATAAAATATCTTGTTCAGAAAAAAATGGCGCCTTGGACGATCATAAATAAATACATTTATTGCACAATAAATAAACTAGATAATTTTGCTGGCCTCAATATCTTACATTGGGCATGCGTGTCTGTTTTCTTCACGTCCCGCCTCCAAACAGGCAGGAGGAGAGTTCACCTTGTCCATTGGATTCAGCACCTTCACAAATTTGTTCCATAGAACAATGACATGAATGGACTGAGCTCTTTTGTCTTGGTGGGCCGTGGGGGCCGGTAGCATACAAACAGAGTGCAGAAGAATGCAACGTAGTAGAAATATTAGCAGATTGCAACGCCCCCATAAATTTGGGGCTTGTTGTCCCCCGCCCCAAATCAACATTTCAGAAGTAAACTCCACACCAGAGAAAAAGCTCATGACAGATCCACTCATCGCTCATCTGGTGGTTGTGCTGGAAGCATGGCAGACCCCCCCCCCCCCCAAGAATCCGTTGGTGTGGTGGAGCTCCGGAGAAGGCACTCATTTTATTGAGAAAAACCGACATGCCCACCACCCCCCCATCCCCAATAAAACATAACTGACTAGAGCTCTATCAGTCTGGAAAAGGTTATAAAGTCATTTTAAAGCTTTGGGACATGGAGCGGTGGGGAGGCAGGAGGGGCCAGCCAACCCAAAGGACCCCTCCAAGAGGTGACAAAAACTCCACTAACATCCAAAGAACTGCAGACCTAAGGTCAGTGTTCATGACTCCACCATAAGAAAGAAACAACAAGAAAACAACCAGCATGGCAGAGTTTGAAGCTGAAAACCACAGCTGAACAAAAACAACATTTGTTCGTATCAATTTAGCCAGAAAACATCTTGATGATCCCCAAGATCTTTGGGAAAATACTTTGTGACCAAAGTAGAACTTTTTGGAAGGTGTGTTCCATTTTGGATCCTGAATCCAATCCGGGCCCAAATTCCTCCACAGAGCTGTAAGTTATCACCAATGCTTGATTGCAGTTTTTCCTGCTAAGGGTGGTCCAACCCATCATTGCCGGAAGTTTATGAAACGTTAAATCATGATAGCACAACAGCTGAGCAGCAATTGTTTTGTAGTTTGAACCCTTAATAACGAGGTATGCACCGAACCGTGAGAATACACCGCTAATGTCCATGATAGTTACAGTAATGAACGCTCTTCAGACGAATGCAGTTCTATGTTCTTGCAATTAATATGTATAGAATCAATATGAATAGATCAATGTCTTTTACTGTACTTTTTCCAATGTTTGTCTTGTCTTCTGATCCCTTTATCGCTTTTATTCTTTTTCATAATGTGTTTTGTGTGTTTCATACATTGTGTTATGAGTGTAATGTTTATAACTGCCTCCTCAATCCTTCTTTTCCTTAACCTCCTCCTCACTCTTTTCAGCATGATCATTATGTGTACTATTTTGACCAACTGTATATTCATGACCTTTAGTGATCCTCCCGAGTGGTCAAAACAAGTAGAGTAAGTACACATTTTATTATTTGACCTCTTCTGTAGTGGATGATATTAATAATAACAGTTTACAGTCAGTTGCAGTCTGTGCCTCTCTTTGCCATACATTCCATTCTTGATCTTTGCCACAGTGGAATATTTTCACATGTCAGCGTTTCGTTTATGGATGGAAATTCATCTGAAGTATCTTACACAAACATTTCACAATATTCAAATCTCAATTCATGGCCTTTGTAGCAATGCCATCCTGAGACACCCCCTACCATCGGCATTCATTGAAATATGTTTTGAATCAATGTTTAAAATTGAACCTGTGACCCCAGAAAATGATTGTAGTTGAATGCAAGTCACTTTCTGAAATTGTTTTCATTATCATTTCCTTTGTGATAGTGATGAATATCATTTCAAGAAGAATACTATGAAGGATGCGGTTTGGAAGCATCTGTTTCTGCTGTGGTGTCCTTTGCTAGATACCAAATATGCTTTCTTTCCCAATAACGTGAGAGAGGCATAAACTAGAGCTGCTTCCACCCAACTATTGGGTCGTTTTTACTATTGTACTGTTTATGTACATATGCATATTCATCATGGATTCTGGGGTGATTTTGTCAACACGTTTGTCTTTTAGGTACACATTCACAGGGATTTATACATTTGAGTCTCTTGTAAAAATCACGGCACGAGGATTCTGTATAGACGGGTTTACATTCCTCCGAGACCCATGGAACTGGCTGGACTTCATGGTCATCTCCATGGCGTAAGTGTTACTCTTTTACTTGTTAGTCCTCATCCAAGCTGAAATGCTGGTTGGTTGGTTCCAAAGTATGTTTGATGGATGTTTACTTTGGCTGATCTCAATGTTCATCTTTCCTGCTGACAACTCACCTTCGGGGTTTTCCTCCGTTGTTCTGAGAGACTTCTCTTGGGGAATTGAAGGTTGACACACCACACACCATGGCCTGGCTGGCAGCATCCACACCTCAGACTCCCTCATCTCATTTTTAACACCTATTCTCATCAAAACATTCTCAATTGAGGGCCTTTCAACTATACTCGGTAGGTTGCCCTAAACAGTTAAGCAAATTAAAGTCCATTGGCTGTTATTTTTCTTATTGGAATCAACCCATTGGAATTAATATGTGCTTTGAGGGAAGGAAATTAATCTCAAAATGCGATGGAAATGTAGTTTAAGATCAATGCAAAATCACTGAAAGTAGAGATAGTGAATGTTTGCCAAAGCAAACATAATAATGTTATTGAAACCAAGTGTTATTACATTGTAAATGTGTTCTATTGGAATAAGCACTGCCTTTATAATGGGAATACACTGAGCCATCACTCGTCACACTCATGACTATAAGTGACATTGGTGGCTTGTACTCTATTCTTCATCATCCATTCCAGGTAAATATATCATATAGCAGACCAACACAGGGATAGATGAGAAGGGAAATGAACTTTATAGGATTTACAGAAAGCCTACAATCATTATTTAAACTAACGTAGGCAGGTGGATACATTTGGGCACCCTTGTTGTTTTATTGGTTAGAATACCTTTAACACTAATTATTGGAACACATTAGTTTGGTAAGCTCCTTGACCTGCATACACAAGTGAAGCCAATCAGATTGTTGCCAACAGTCTTCAAGAATCAGTGACGAAGTTGAAGTTGGCTGGATACTTCCACCAAGACAATGATCCTAAACACTGCTCCAATTCTACTAAGGCATTCATGCAGAGGAACAAGTACAACGTTCTGGAATGTTGTCCCCAGACCAAAATATTATTGAAAATCTATTATTGCTTGGAAACCATCAAACCTGACTCAACTGGAGATGTTTTAGAAAGAGGAATGGTCCAAAATATCTTCAACCAGAATCCAGACCCTCATTGGAAGCTATAGGAAGCATTTTTTTCTGATAAAGGAGGATCTACTAAATATTGATTTGGATGCCCAAATGTATCCACCTGCTTACTTTTGTTGAAATAATGATTGCACACTTTCTGTAAATCCTATAAAGTTAATTTCCCTTCTCATCTATCCCTGTGAGGGCTTTCGCGTCAAATTTCCTATAACAGCCATTGCTAGCTAGCTAACATCAGGTGCTAGAATGTACAGAAAAGGAAAATAAATATGTGTTCATGTTTCACATAAGGATTGTGAATGAGTCCAAAAAAAATTCAGTTCCACTTTAAGTATGTTGAGGTAGTGGGTGGTATAACAAGTATACAGTATAACCAAGCTAAGAAAAATCAAAGGACATAATCATATAGTATCACTATTTTGCAGTATTCTGCAGTGTGAACATAGCCTAATGTGGCTAGTGATGGCTAGCTAGGCCGGCCATCAGGTTCACCAACCTAAAAAGCCTAAAAACCTAAAAATTTGTTTGTTCAAACGGATACATCATTTCTTAGGGCAAATATCCATTTCCAGATCCATCCATCCATCCATCCAATTGTACATACCGATGGTTGCCAATAAACCTTAACCTTGGGGGAAAATCCACACAGGCACAGGGAGAACATGCAAACCCCTCACAGAGATCCCCAAGCGGAGATTCGAACCAAGGTCTTCCCAATCTCATGTGGCCTACACGCTAACGACATTCCAATTCCAGCTCGATGGACACATTTCCATTGGAATATATCATTGGGGTGTTCCTCCATATTTATTGATGCACATTTTCCGGGACCTCATGAAGCCCTTCAAGGTTGTAAAGTTGCCCGTTCCCTGTCCACGCCTGTCATCCTGCAGCCCGTCTACCGCGGTGTTGTGTGAACTTCTCCTTGGTCACATGTGCACATCAATAACAAGCTGTTGTAACTGTGATTTGATCCTGCAGGTATATAACAGAGTTTGTAAACCTAGGCAATGTCTCAGCTCTGCGCACGTTCAGGGTGTTGAGGGCATTGAAAACTATTTCTGTAATTCCAGGTAAGACAGGATTGGGCGGGGCTTCCTAGTGGCAGGGTTGGTGTTAGATGTGTGTGTCTTTCTTTCCTTTATTTTACCTTCCACCCTTCTCCTCCTCCGTGGACAGGCTCTGTGAGTGGCGTCGTTTTTCCTCCTGGTTCGGTGGTGTTGTGCTCTTGCCGTGTGTGGTTTTTGTCATCGTGTTTGTTCTGTGTGTGATCCTTCCCCTATTTCAGATATATAACAGAGTTTGTGGACCTGGGCAATGTATCTGCGCTGAGAACGTTCAGAGTTCTCCGAGCATTGAAAACTATCTCTGTGATTCCAGGTGAGACTCCGTTTAAACACTAAGGCTGATCCTCTCACCCTTTCTTTTCTACTCACTATTGTTATGGTTACGGTTATCATTTAAGCAGCAGCAAAAGAATTGGATATAGCCATTTGTTTTGGTTCTTTTTCTCCTCCAAAATTATCAAAAATGGTACCAATACATTTTTGATAGGCTTTGCAGTCTCCTTTGGGCCCCCCCCCCCCCACGTGTCTCCCCCCCCCCCTCGCTGCCCCAGTAGCTCTCATTATGAGGCTGGTTTCCAAGGCAGCTGCGTCTCTCTTCTAAAATAGCTCCTTTCACTGGCTTTTCCCAATAAGCACACGCCCTTTTTTAGCCAAGATAACTGATCTAAGATCCATGCTGATCTTTTTGACCAGATAAGGATAGAGAACAGCGTCTTAGATGTCTAGTCTTTATCATAAATGAAAGTGAAATAAAAGGCTCAGTCATTTTGCTGCACTTGAATGTAGGAGACCATAGTGGCCCCCTTATACACGTAGATACTATGTATATATGTAGATGTGTTTATATGTATGTATGCTGAGAAGTCATGGAGATCTTAATGTATGAAGACTGCCAAGCCTAGATTGCCAACATATCTTATGCTGCATGATGCTTTTCAGTCACTTGCTTTCCAATAATAACCCACCAAGAGCTTGGCTGACAAATGGCATTGGAAGTTTGATTTGCCCTCCTTTTGGTTCTTCTTTGGTTCTTTGATTATTGATTTCCTTTCTCCTTTTTACAACCTCTAGACACAAACAAAAGAATCAGTGTGCTCGGTTGTAGATGCTGGATGCAAATGGAATGGGTGATCTACCTAGCCATGTCCTGAAGATGTCCTGCTTCCTGTAGACAGCCTGACAAGGAAACACACGTTTACAAATATGTCTATACCACTTCTGTCGCTACGGTGAGATACACGGTATAGGGAGTACAGGATTCAACTATTCCTGGTCTTGGCCTTAGATGGATTATTTATGAATCCTACGATGGAAATGAAGAATGAGCAAGTCAGCACACGTAAGCCAGGTTTATGCTTCGCCATCCCCTCTGATGCCGCCTTGATCCTTTCATAGCTCCTCGTCGGGGTTGGGTGTGTAGTGGCCGTGTGATATCGTAACGTGAGGGACAGTGTAATCAGAACGCAACCTTGGCCCTCATCACCCATTTGGCTAGTTAGCTTCCTGCTAATTGAATTTTTGCTAATTTCAGATTTGCTCCTTGATAATGGTCATCATCAGTTGGTTTAAAACTGTCAGCTTTGTAGTGGCATTGATGAAATTAGATTTACTTACAACCGCCATTGGTGGCGTCATTTGTGATGTCTGATGATATGATCTATATGAGCTGTTAGATAACATGGTAACATGTGACAACACCACACATGTTGCTAATGGTAATGGTAATGTTAGCAATAGTCATTAATTCGAGTAGCAAAGCAGTAACAGTGTTGGTGACGTTGGCTACTCCCAACAACGACTGTTGGAACATATGGACTATGGACTGGCTTTTGGAGACCAACAAGCTAAATAGTTGATGAGTGCTGAGGTTGATCACTGACTTGACTTTCCAGAAAGAGGATTTCCCCGAGGAAGATGATTGGAAGATGACGACACATCAAGCACTGAACCCCGACAAAGAGCGACAGTACATAAGGATCAACACGGGGATTGAGTGGACAGCATCGTGACCGCAAATAGCATAATCGAGGCTTAGGCTAGCATCCTAGCCCAAACCAAATCACTCCTCTTTCACTTAGGTGTGTTCAGCCAACTGCTTCATACTTCAAAGTTTTATCCTCTTGCTAATGCAGAGGAAGTTGGCATGCTAGTGTTTCTTGAAGGGGTCGTGGAACCCCCCCCCCCATGCTTATAAAGTTATAGTGTAAGCACAACCACAACGTGATGGACGGACCTCATGTAGCTCATGTCAAGATGAAACAGGTGAAAAACTTTACAAATAAATAAAAGGAAGTGCTTTGAAGTAGTAAAAACTTTATTCCCACATTAGCCATAGCCCACTTCCCGGTGGGCCCATGCGAACGCTGCCAGAGGATTGAAGGTAACGTGACCCGTCTTTAGTCCAAGTGTGGATGAGACAGACTGCAGGGTCGCGCTATGGAGTTACTCAAGACACCTCACACCAGGCAGTTCAAGAAAGTGTCCCCACACGGCACTGGCATTGAACTGTTGTGTTCAGCCTTGGAGTTTAAATGACCTGCATGTTGGTTTCTAGTCCCCCACCCTGCTGTGCCCCCCCCATCCCACCATGGCCCCGTGTTGTGCTGCTGTGCTCTTTCTCTTTTGGCTTCCCTCTCACTTTGCTGCAGCCTCCCCCCTCTCTTTCACTTAATCCGTCATTGGCAACAAAAAGAAAACAAATTGTGTTTTGCTCCTTTTGAAAAGAGTGGGAAGGCTCTTAAGTATTTATTGTTCATTTTTTTTCTAAAGTTGTATCTTACCTGCCATTTTTGCTGCAAATGTATAGATTTATTAATAATAAATGACTCTACCAATTACTGCTTACAATAAAATGATAACATGATTTATTGGGATCTCCTTTCCACAGAAAGTCAGTACATTCCATACATAAAGATGACATGTCAGTACATTTGTACTATAGAATATACTATAGAATATATATATAAATGCTTTATAATACAGAAGACGATACCCAGCTGCCCTTAGTCAAAAGTGGGTGACCTGCCCCTACATCATCTGGTTGTGCTTTGCGTGCGTGTGCATGTCTCCCCCCCAGGCCTGAAGACCATCGTGGGCGCCCTCATCCAATCTGTCAAGAAGCTTTCGGACGTGATGATCCTGACCGTCTTCTGCCTGAGCGTCTTTGCACTCATCGGCCTGCAGCTATTCATGGGAAACCTGCGCCACAAGTGTGTCATCTGGCCCATCAACATCACCGAGAGCTACCCGCCCAACGGCAGCAGCAGCTTTGACTGGGACGAGTACATCATGAACAATAGTGAGTGGTGGCCAGGCTGTGCTGGCAGTGAGCTGGCGTGGCAAACTCCAAGTATGAGTCAGCCAATATGCTGGAAGAAGAAAACAATATGTCATTTTGGCATCGGGGAAACAAAAAGAATTGTTTTGAAATGAGCTGAATTGAAGATGCATGAGCAGGATGAAGGTAGAAAGTGGCCTGAAATAATTGACGGACATTTTGTAGAATAAACAAACTCTAATGCAATAGAATATGACTGGAATGACTCATTGGGCCTCTTTTGTGTATCCCCTTAAGCAAACTTCTACTTCCTGCCTGGCCAGCCAGACGCTCTTCTCTGTGGGAACAGCTCAGACTCTGGGTGAGTGTCGTCTTGCCCTGTCTACCAATACCCGACTTTGTCTGTCTAGATGCCTGCAATGAGATGGCAAGTAAATAGTCCTGAGTCATTCCCTTCCTCCCTCCGTCAGCCGCTGCCCGGAGGGCTACACGTGCATGAAAGCTGGGAGGAATCCAAACTACGGCTACACCAGCTTTGACAGCTTTGGCTGGGCCTTCCTGGCTCTCTTCCGACTCATGACACAGGACTTCTGGGAAAACCTCTACATGCTGGTAAGGTGGACATGTTCTCCTTAATCCTCATTTCAGCTGGAGGCTGATGACAAAGAAGCTACAACAGCACAGGAGTCTAATTATTCCTTGTTTTAGAAGAAGAACGGGAGGTAGAGCATTTCATTATCAGGCTCCTCTGTTGGAGAACCATCTCTCCCACTCTATCCGAGGGTAGACACCCTCTCCCTATTTAAAAGTCAACTCAACTCAACCTCTTTGCTAAGAGCATAGCATTTGCTATAAGTATATAGTTGGGAGTGACCCCTGATACGCTGAACTGTATCAGAGACACTCCTCTGTGTTCCTGGGACTAAGACCAAGACCTCTGGCTTGATCTACCATCCATCCCTCTACTTTAACCCAACTTGTCACAGAGCCCGGGTTCTGTTGAAGGTTTTTTCCCCGGAGGGAGTTTTTCCTTGCCTTTCCTCGCCAAGTGCTTGCTCATGTGAGATTTCAGTTGGTTCTGTTTTGAATGTATGAATGTGACCGCTATTAGATAGCTGTTGTTGTGTTTGATTGACTGATTGATTGGCACACAAAGCCTCAGAGAGGTGGCCAACAGTTTACATTCATGTTGCTATGATGGGCTGCATGTTCAACGATGGCTACTGTGGGGCGCTACACTTTGCCAAATCGACATCCTTGACAACAAACATAACTAATGCATGTGCATGTGTTAATGTTGGCATACAGTAAAGTCTCGTTATATTCATATTCTCGGGAATCGGAAAAAATATCGATATAACCGGACTATCAATATATCCGTTCCTGCGCCGAACTGCATTAAAAGTGGGCGGATCTTTGATATGGCATGTAATTTTCTCCTTGAGTTCATGGATTGCGTATCTAGCATGCTTTTGTACTGTAGTGAAGTGAAAAATAAACTTATGCATTAAATAAAAACGTCTTTACACTTTTTTAATGACTATTTCTTTTCCAAAATTCAACCAATGCAAAATCCTCACACTTCAGCAGACAAAACCATAAACATTTGTTACCTGTCAGTGTGTTCAGCCCCAAACCGTGGTAAGGGGCGGCCTGACTTAGGCAGAGGAAAAGAACACGGCGAACGGCTGCTTCCAGTCAACTTTATTTTCCACACCTCCACCACCAGAGCACAGCACACACACCGATTCCCCCACTTCCTGGTTCACAGGTCATGCTCAACCCGCCCCACATAGCTGGCCAAACACATGCCTGCAACAACCGTAAGTTTACTTTCATAATTTATCAGTAAAGCTAGTGCCAAGAATATTGAACACATCTGAAAACACTAAGTCTATTCACTGAATCTTCCCTCTAAATTATACAAATATTTACTCCTTTACTTCAAAAGATTGTTTAATACTTACCTCATATTAATTACCGTCCGTCGGTGGAAAAGCCGAAACGGTGTTAGCCGAAAATCAAACAATACGCCGTTTACAGATTGAAATCCTTAAGCAAATATTGATTCAGCTTTAAGATGCTTTTGTATCGCTATAAGCAGACCAAATTGCCTGGCGGGAGATGAAAAGGGCATCGTAGTAACCGGATTATCATAATAACCGGGTATCGTAAACCGGAACTAATTATATCATAAAAGACTATAAATTTGCCGGGAAATGAAAATAGTATCGTAATAAGCAGTACTTCGATATAACCGATATCGATATAACGAGACTTTACTGTACTTGACTTACTCCAAGCAGGAAGAGGACAGGAAATAATGATTGCAGCACATTTGTATGTTGGTGTCTTCGAGGCAGCTGGGAACCAGTTGCACACAGTCCCTTTTAAGATTACACAGTCTTATGTACTCTATGTAGTTTGTACGTCCGAAAAATGGTAAATCAGTTTGTTCACCTCCAGTGGATTGCTGCCATACTGTCTGTCTGTTTGTTTGTCTGCACAATAGCGCTCTGAAATGGCAGAATTGCCTCCACATGGAAGTGGAAGGAAATATAAAATATTAAGTGTGCAAGATCAGCCAATGAGGGAGATGAGACATGACGGGAACATCCCAGCTCTGACTTTCTATTTTTGCTCATGACTTTGCTGACATTCAGCTCCATACAGCAGCCCTCCTATCAATATTTTCTACCATGTCTTTAAGACATTGTGCAGCCACATTAGTTCTTCAGTGTGGGGAGGGCTGGGCGATATGGACCAAAACTCATATTCTGATATATTTAGGTAGCATATCGATATATGATACCGTATATCCTGATATTTTACTCTATAAACTGAATTTAGACACAAGTCAAAGCCAAATATGAATGTAAAGTTTTATTATAGAAAAATAGCCACTGAAATAAAATAGCATATTCCCCTTTGTAAAAAAAATATAGAAAAAGTCTTTGCAGCCATGTTAGCACCGTTAGCGTTTCCATTTCACGTTCCCCATGACTACAGGTGGTAACCATGGTTGATACCATCTTTATACAGCAACCTTTATACGGTCTTTTTCACTATTCACTCCACTTCCGCAGGGATAGTGAAGCGGGATGCTCGAAGCTAATAGCTGCTCCCGAGTGTCAAACGTAATAAGATGAACATCCATAGCGGCATACTTGATTAAGGGGTCGCTATGACACAAAAACAATAAGGAAGTAATAAGTACTATAGTAAGTAGTAGTAGTAAGTACTATGTAATAAGTACTATTAAACACTAAAAATGCCGCCGGAGACACGGAGCTGCCTTAACTAGCCTGCACTCAACATGAGACCCCCGCATCACATCCAGTCTATCTCTCTATGGCTATTGATATCGTGCTTAAAAGAAATATCGATATTTTTTAAAATATCAATATATCACCCAGCCCTAAGTGTGGATGCATGTTTTTCTACAGACTGGTTGAAAGGTGATATGTTTTGTTGTCCTTTGTATGTCCCACAATGTTAGGAAATATGTTACGTTTAGTTTCTAATCAAGCGTTCCCCCTTCCCATCTCTCTTCCCCTTCCTATTTATTCTCCCCACAGACCCTGAGGGCCGCAGGGAAGACCTACATGATCTTCTTTGTGTTGGTGATCTTTGTGGGTTCCTTCTACTTGGTGAATCTGATCTTGGCTGTGGTGGCCATGGCCTATGAGGAGCAGAACCAGGCCACCATGGAGGAGGCTCAGCAGAAGGAGGAGGAGTTCAAGGCCATGCTGGAGCAGCTCAAGAAACAACAGGAAGATGCTCAAGTAAGCTGTATTCGCATGTCACCAAATAGCCATGAATTTTCAAATTTACTGTGTTACTGAAAAACCAACCAACAACCTTAAATGTTTCTGTACAAAATTTGGGCACCCTGTATGAAGTCGTCATTCCTGTTGTGTTTATGTTTATTGTTAGACTGCAGCCATGGCAACCTCGGCGGGAACAGTCTCAGAGGATGCAGTAGAGGACGATGGAGGAGGGCGCCTCTCATGCAGCTCCTCGGAGATGTCCAAGCTCAGCTCCAAGAGTGCCAAAGAGCGGCGCAACCGCAAGAAGAAATGGCGGCAGAAGGAGCAAGAAAAGGAGAAAGGTGACAGTGAGAAGTTTGTCAAGTCTGAGTCAGACGACGGTAGCAAGAGGAGCCGCTTCCGTTTTCCTGATAACCGCCTGGGGCGAAAGTCTTCCATTATGAACCAGGTAAGAAAAACATCTTGTGTCGTTTTCTGGCAATGTACCACCTTTGTATTGCATCGACACCATAACAGAGCTATTTTATACATCACTCCAGACACGGCAGTGGACATCGTTGTGCAACTCTGATTGTGGGATTGGGGGGGGCTTTCATTTTAATACAGACCTACCAACAAGACTCCTGAATACGTGTGTATGCTCTCAATTGTGTCATTTTCCTGGTTTCAGTTTCACGTTCAGTCTCTACAGTACAGATACATGAATACATATTATCAGTTTCTCTAGTATTTCATATTGGGGGGGGGGGGGGTGTGAAAAAATATATATATATACACCCTGGACTGGTGGCCAGCCAATCACAGGGCACATATAGACAAACAACCATTCCCACCCACATTCATACCTATGGACAATTTGGAGTGGCCTTCAATATTTATATATATTGTAATTATTGTGAAGTCGGTGATTCATGCAAACATGGCAATAAACATAACAATAATGTGTCAGTCTTGCTGACTGTATTTTTGTCAAAAGCACCTATTCAGTAATACAAGCAGTTTTCCAACTGACTTTATATCACCAGAGCAGACGGAATCCAAACCCCCCACTGTCAGTGACTGATGCACGGTCGCGCCCGCTGTCCTGTTAAAAACAGCATGTATTTTATGAAACAAGTTCAAGGTTGCAAGGTGCAGACTGCAACGTATTGAGAGGGATGTAATATTTTAGTCATATTTTAGTCATATTTTAGCTATACATGCAGAATGCTTGTGCGGCATCAAGTGTACCTAATGTTGTGGCCAGTCAATGCAGGTCTGTACAGCACTGTTAAGAGCTGCACAGCATATTACGGAACAGGTTTACCAAGTAACTTTAGATATAAACCAAAATAGACGAGCTGAAGAAAAGATAACAAAGTGGAGGCATTGTGACAAACGGCGAGCCACTTTCAACTTCGCAATTGCACCGTGTACGAGGGACTGCTGAGCTCCTGCTGCTGTGGCTGCTGCTTGAGGTCTCGGCAGAGGTGGTCACTGTATGTGACCAGCCAATCACAGTGAATACATAATGAGCATTTTCTTCAAACACAAATACGGATAATGTACTACTTTCATACTGGTTTCCAGCTAAAATGCATTATCCATAACGGATACTCGTTCATGACCATTATGCAGCTCCCTATGTATTATCATATGAGGGGCGGTGTGGCTCAGTTGGTGTGAGTGGTTGTCTCCCAACCTAAAGGTTGTGGGTTCGATCCTCTGTCCTACCGTGATCATGCCGAAGTATCCTTGGGCAAGATACTGAACCATCAGTTGGTCCTGATGTTGCCTCATCAGTAGGTAAAAGCGCTATACAAGTGAAAGACCATTTACCAAACCACTTTCTCTATAAGATAAGATAAGAGATAAGATGTGCCTTTATTCGTCCCTCAGTGGGGAAATTTGCATTGCACAGCAGCAAGAGTACAGAATCAGTTAAGCAGTGCAAAATACACAATATAAAAAAATCAACAATATAAACAACCCAAGTATTAACAAATCAACAGAGTTATATACAAATACAGTATGCAGATAATATGAAACAAGATAAGATATATGATCAGTCTATACACTATGAGATCTTGCTAGTGAGTTAATATGAGGCATTATAGAAGTACTTCACATAGAACTTAATATATTGTATTTAGAATCTTAATATTGCACATGGAGGTTGATCGGATATTGCACAGTGAATGGAGTCTGGAGTAACTATACTGAGTATAAAAACAAAGTATTGCACAGATGTACATAGTGGTGTCTCTATGTTGACTTTGCTGTATGTTTGGTATGGGTGTAGACAACAGAACCGCGGAAATAGTACTCAAAGAGTACTAAAAGGCGGACAAAACACAATTTTTCATTGTTGCTTGACCAAAAAGAGGTAAATACCCGTATGGTTAAGTTAGGTGATGATCTGTGACTGGAGTTGGCAAGCTAGTTGTTTGATTGCCAGTGTCCTGTGAGGTGAAGCCAGAGGGTGTAGTTGGCATACTCTAAATAGTTTTTTTGTCCTGTCCAACTCTTGCGAAGATATTAGTATTATTGATCTAAATGCCCTTACATCTTATTTGGCTTTATTTGATGTTTTCTTTTTATGAAAATTTTGGGTAGCTGGACCAATTCGGTTTCCCAGCTTGTTAAGGTGGAGGCCGTCCCTACGCCCGAAAAGGTTAAAATTGTAGATGTAATTAAGGGAGAAAGTGTTGGTCGTGTGTGGAGCAAGAGAATATGGCTGAAGATGCGAGGGGGGGCCACTGATGAAGACGTACTTGCCAGTATTGCGAAGGAACTGAGAGAGATTTGGTAAGTGCTTTGGTCATTTCAGACTGTCGGCAGGATGCATCAACACAACCAACATGTATCATTATTCTTTGGATGGAAGGAGGGAGAGATTTCTTCAGAATGTCAGAAAGCATTGCGTGGATGATAGGGATGACGTGGACAGTGGCTCCTGGAAAGCAGTATGTTATGGCGTTGAAGAAGCGAAGGTTCCTAATCATGGAGTCCCCAACTATCACAGTAGTCGAAGGAAATAGAGGATGAGAGATTATGAGGAAGCAGGGAACGAGGTCGACAGCGGAGCCGGGAGGGGTGGCGGCAACACAGGAGCTGAAGGGGCCGAAGTGAGGGGAGCAGGAAGGCACTGTGGGGCAGGAGATGCGACAGCAGAGGTCGCCAAGGACTTAGATTCACCTCCCTGCTTGGACCAGGCGCTGGCAGCATTGGGAACCGTCGTAAGGACAGCAGAGGCGGCAGGAGCAACCTCTTCAACAGGAGTGACGTCGAGCACAGATGGACTTTCAGTAGAGGCAGTAGGAGAGGCTGGATGAGTAATTGGTTCAGACTTAGGAGATGGGGGACGGAAGATGATGGTGTCCATTAGGAGTTTGGCCTCGCGGACACTATACATTGTGGAAATGCGTTGCTCATGTTTTTGGATTTTTTTGCTGTTTGGATGTGACTGTTTACTAATACGAAGCGGTTATTTTTTTCAAATTTGACTTAACTGGTATAAATCAGGTTAGGCATGTTTTCAACCCCAAATGACTAAAGACTTATTTAAAATTAGTCTTCAGACCAAGTTGATGGAAACTGACTTTGCTTTACTCATATTGCTTAATCAACTGACTTTATATCACCAGCCAAATCACCCGAAAAAAGCAGCCAAAAAAACACTGTCAGTGACTGATGCACGATCGTGCCCGCTTTGAAAAAAAATTATACAAATTGGTGCAAATTATACACAAGGTAAATTGAGGATCAGAAAAGCCAAGAGGGCCAAAAGTGGTTAGCACGCAGGTCTTACATCTCAAAGACCCGAGTTCAATTCCACCCTTGGCCATCTCTGTGGCCATCTCTTCCTCCAAAAACATGCTAGGTTAATTGGCCACTCCAAATTGTCCATAGGTATGAATGTGGGTGTGAATGGTTGTTTGTCTATATGTGCCCTGTGATTGGCTGGCCACCAGTCCAGGGTGTACCCTGCCTCTCGCCCGAAGACAGCTGGGATAGGCTCCAGCACCCCCGCGACCCTTGTGAGGAAAAAGCGGTAGAAAATGAATGAATGGTGCAAATTATACACCAAGGTAAATTGAGGATCAGAAAAGCCAAGAGGGCCAAAAGTGGTTAGCATGCAGGCCTTACATCTCAAAGACCCGAGTTCAATTCCACCCTCGGCCATCTCTGTGTGATGTTTGAATGTTCTCCCAGTGCATGCGTGGGTTTTCTCCGAGTACTCCGGTTTCCTCCCACATTCCAAAAACATGCTAGGTTAATTGGCCACTCAAAATTATCCACAGGTATGAATGTGGGTGTGAATGGTTGTTTGTCTATATGTGCCCTGTGATTGGCTGGCCACCAGTCCAGGGTGTACCCAGCTGGGATAGGCTCCAGCACCCCCGCGAACCTTGTGAGGATAAGCGGTAGAAAATGAATGAATGAATGAATGATGGCATTTACAGTGTAAACTATCCCAGTGTATTTCTAATACAGGCATACCAAATGACCCTGAGTCCTTTTAAAAAAGTAAATGATTCAATAAATAAAAAGGCAAAGATTTGATGCAAGGTTACGCCCTGGGGAACGCCCTGGGGAACGCCCTGGGGAACGCCCTGGGGAACGCCCTGGGGAACGCCCTGGGGAACGCCCTGGGGAACGCCCTGGGGAACGGTACAGGTCAGTAACTGCTGGATTTGCTATTTACTGCTCTTCATGCCCCAGTTTTACAGGATCTCAGTCTGATAGAGGCTTATCTGTCTAATGTGATGGAATTTAACAACAATTTCTCTAATTAATTCAATAAATGAATGAATCCAAAATAATGAATCCATCTCAGAAGTAATCAAATACATGAATGTATTTTGGTGTTGCCAAGCGTGTTTTTATTGAAAGTACAGTATGAGGGAAACACTGAAAGTGTTCAGACGAAAAGGTCTTATTGTGTTGTTCCAGATGTTGTATTGCATGTCAAGTGGCTCCTGATTGCAGATGAATAATGTGGCCACAGGAAAATATGACTTCAAATGATTGGTATTTCATATTGGAGTGCAGTCACAGTGTGATGTGGCCAACAGGAACAACCAGTATAGTGGCCAGACGTGTTCAAGCACATGTCCAGGTGCTGAATAATTCACAGTGATTACATGAATGTTTCAGAAGGTGCAATTCTGCAGCTTTGCAAAGGCCTCACGTTGGCTCCGCCAGCTCTCATGTTGTGTACAGTGGGGGGTGGGGGGTGGGGGATTCACCAAACAGCAAAACAAGACATGCAGGCTTACGTAATGTGACATATTTCTTCCAAATCAGCAGTGACGGTTGCCAAAATAACTGGTCCAGCTGAACTCTGAGCTTTTATTCCAATCTGGATCGATAGTTGGGAGCTCCCCAATCTTCATTCATTCATTTTCTACCGCTTATTCTCACAAGGGTCACAGGGGTGCTGGAGCCTATCCCAGATGTCTTGGGGCAAGAGGCGGGGTACACCCTGGACTGGTCGCCAGCCAATCCCAGGACACATATAGACAAACAACCATTCCCACCCACATTCATACCTATGGACAATTTGGAGTGGCTAATTAACCTAGCATGTTTTCGGAATGACGGGGAGAACATGCAAGCTCCACACAGAGATGGCCGAGGGTGGAACCTCCCCAGTCTTATTTTGGCTATTCTGTGTGACCTTAGCAAGCGTCAGATATCGCTGACCCAATTTTCGTCTTCTTGTTTATGTAGTCACATGACTGCTCCAGCAGAACGTGTCTCCTCTGGGAGAAGTGAACATTCAATTTCCTAAAACACAATGACCCATCCATTCATGCAGGAGCCTATCCCAGCCTCTCTTTGTTAAATGTTGTGACATCATAGCGCACTGTAACTTGCCAATGAATCAATTGCCTGTAAAACACAGGACTGATAAGACTCGTATTCACACCAGTGGGTAATTGAAAGACTTCCATGAATGTTAACGTGAACGTTTTTGGACCTTGCAAGCACAGAGCACTGACCTTCCTTCTGATAAGCCAACTGATTATCCTGCTTGAAATTTAGAAGTAGCCATATGTCCTTATCAACCATTTACGTTCTTCTTTCTCTTGTCTAGTCCCTTCTCAGCATACCTGGATCGCCCTTCCTGTCCCGCCACAACAGCAAGAGCAGCATCTTCAGTTTCAAGGGCCGCGGAAAGGACGTGGGTTCAGAGAATGAGTTTGCTGATGATGAACACAGCACGGTGGAGGAGTGCGAGGAGCGCCGGGGCTCCCTTTTCAGCCCGTACCGGCGGAGCAGCTACAGTGGTTACCACGGCAAGAGGAACAGCACGGTGGATTGCAACGGCGTCGTGTCCCTCATCGGCCCCGGGCCCGGTGGACGCCTTCTGCCTGAGGTGAAAATAGATAAGGCAGCCACTGACGACAGCGTAAGGAAGTCAATGAGTAGACCAATCTAGGCATGGCCCCCCCCCCTCTCGTTCGTTCCTTTCTTTCTGATCTGTCATCTTTGCAAGTCGTATGTATCTCTTGGCTCAGCGCTCGCCCCGCCCGTTTCCCCCTCCCTCAACGCCTGCAGTGTATGCTGCCCTCCATAGTTAAGCACAGGATGAAGTCACACCGTACATTGCGTACATCTGGTTGTACACACTGAAGGTAGCGCTACATTGGATAGGTTAGTAAAACCAGTTAGTAAAACTGAGCTCCAGGCATGTTCTGGCTTGGGCTAATTGATGTGAATGTTAGTGTAAGGTTCACAAATACTTTGGCAAAGTGTCATGAAAACAGACATTTTTTGACCATTATTCTTCTATTGCTTCTCAATTTAGTGACAAAACACAATTCCTTATTCCACTTTCCACTATTTCAATGTTCCTCCTCCAGGCATTCAGGGGCTCTGCAGGCCTGTGTGGGTAGCTCTACAGTAGGTGGTGGAGGAGACAGCACAGAAACATTTTTACTGCTTCCCTAACGCATAGTTCACATATGGAGATGGAAGAACCACAACCACCATCCTATTAGGCCTTGATCATGATAAATAATCCAAATGAAGAAACAAAGGAGGGCTGCTGTTCCTGTTTGTCCTGACCTCTCTCTGTTTTCCTAAATTTCTTAGATTAACTTTACAACATTGAATTAGTAGTGTGATGGTCGTTAGCATGGTAGCTCCAAGCAGAAAAGCATGACTAGTAAGTAGAAGGATGGCTATGTTGTCTGTAGAATCTCCTCCTCTTTGACTTGGAGCATGCTCATGCATGACGACTGGACTGACATCAACCACTCGCTTCCATTTTCTCTTTTCAAGTTTTGCTATTTAAAGCATAGTCAAATATAGTAAGTGGTAAACGAGCGAAAGATGATACTGCAATGCAGTAATGCCTTACCGATTGCATAAAAGGCCTGTAAATAAATCCTTGTATAAGCAGTAAAACATAATTTTACAAACTATTAAAAGTCCTGAACTTTACTGCATGCATTTCCAGCATCCAAAACACGTCCCTTAACCGGCACTGAGACAAATGAATTCAACATGCCCCGATGCCTGCCCACAGTAATCTGAACCTGAACTACAGTACTTTTTACTGCAATGCTGTTGTGCACTTCCCTCCGCCCGCCACCGGTGGCAATGTGGGATGGTGTTCATGTCCTCTCCATGGGTGCTTGATTCTTCCTCTCCTCCTGACAGCCAACTACTGAGGTTGAGGTGAAGAAGAAGCTGTCGGGCTCCCTGATGGTGTCTGTGGACCAGCTCAATACCTCCTTTGGGCGGAAAGAGCGGGCCAACAGTGTCATGAGCGTCATTACCAACACACTAGTGGAGGGTACTGCCACTTTAACCCAGCTTTTTAACCTGCTTTCTCACTATGATTTCACTAGGGCTGCTCTCATGGGTTGGTTAGTTTGACATGAAGTTCCTGCTTATCTGCTTTGCATAACCCAGCAATATCAGATACATACATACAATTATTTGATCATTCAACACCTTTGCATGCAGTTGGCTTCAATCCCACAAGTACGTTTGGTTGTGACATTTGTCCACACTATGTCTTCAGAACTGGAGGAATCTCAGCGCAAGTGTCCGCCGTGCTGGTATAAGTTTTCTAACACATTCCTCATATGGGAATGCTCCCCCACTTGGTTGAAGATCAAGGAGATTGTCAACCTGATTGTCATGGATCCCTTTGTGGACCTGGCCATCACCATCTGCATCGTCCTCAACACGCTCTTCATGGCTATGGAGCATTACCCAATGACCCCCGACTTTGAACATATGCTGTCTGTGGGCAATCTGGTAAGTGTTCCTTCACAAGCACACCTTTATCCCCCTACCCCCACCTCTACACCCGCTTCCCTGCACCGGTGGGGAGGATGTGCTTATGTGTTGCCGTCGTGAAACCAGCTTGTCTCTCTGCTGGTTGGCTGGCTAGTGGGAGGCTGCATTAATATTTCAGGAAACTTGATCGATGAGCCACTCCGAGATGTTGCCTGAATCATCCATCCATCCATCCATCTTACTAGGATCGACTTCCGGCGAGAGGCGGGGTCCACCCTGGACTGGTGGCCAGCCAATCACAGGGCACATATAGACAAACAACCATTCCCACCCACATTCATACCTATGGACAATTTGGAGTGGCCAATTAACCTAGCATGTTTTTGGCATGGGGGAGGAAACCGGAGTACCCGGAGAACACCCCCCCACGGAACATGCAATCTCCACATAGATATGCTCAAGCAGTGAATGAACCCCAGGTCTTTTCGATCTCCTTGCCTGAATCATAACTTGGCTAATTCAACATGACATTTTCCATCGTTAACAGCAGTTGGACTATTGTACTGCGTCCCCAAGAAAATGTCTCAGTGGAAATTTTGCTAATTCACATGGAATAGATAAAAAATCTGCATATGAGAACAAGTAAACATGCTTGGTTTCTACTGCATGATACCTACTCTACAACATTACTCTATGTACTTTTGATAGTTTCTACTGTATTTGTAAAACCAGTTACTGTGAGGTACTGTTTTTGCTACTTGCTCAGCCAGGCTTTCAAGAGTATCGACTACATTTTCAGTTTCCTGTGGTAAAACCACGCCAGTAGAACCAACCTGATTAGTGGTCAGCTGAGTCGTGCTACTACTGTGCAGTAGAAATGATAGCATCATGGCATTACGGTTGATTTTTGTTCTCCTTTTATGGGGTTTTTCCAAGGTGTTACCTTAAGAAACGCCTTTTTAGATTTATACTGTTAACTTACAAAAAAGCAGAGCTCAGAATATCATTTATTAGGGTCCGCCTTTTGAAGGGATATTTTCAAAAAACAATGATATTTTCCTGACCCCATGTCTCCGTTCTATTCCTATTTTATATTTCATTCTATACTTTATTGATCCCTGGGGGGAATTCGAGTTTGCACATTGAGGAGAGATGTGACCTTAGCAAACTGGCATTTCTCCAGCAGCCAGGTCTTTGGTTCCATATTATCATCTTCAGTGGATCTTGAACCCTGCGGTCCCCCAAGCCAAGTCCAGCCGCATTACCAATATTTGCCAAATGGCCAATCACAGTCAATGGACTAGCTATCATTTCATATTGTTGCACACTGAGAGAATGAATGATGTCAACCATAACATTTCACTGCTGCCAGGTGTTTACCGGAATCTTTGCGGGGGAGATGATGTTCAAACTGGTGGCGATGGATCCCTACTACTACTTCCAAGAAGCGTGGAACTGTTTTGACGGCTTCATCGTGACACTGAGTTTAGTTGAGTTAGCTCTGGCTGATGTCGAGGGCCTGTCTGTGCTGCGATCGTTCCGATTGGTAAGCACTCATTTTAGGTCCTCCCTTATTGAAACAACCCGTGGAAATATGCTGTATGTTTTAATGTTTTCATCATTTTCTTTCCTACTGCTATTTTCCAGCTGAGAGTGTTTAAACTGGCCAAATCATGGCCGACTCTCAACATGCTGATCAAGATCATCGGTAACTCAGTGGGGGCCTTAGGGAACTTGACTCTAGTCTTGGCCATCATCGTCTTCATCTTTGCCGTTGTGGGCATGCAACTGTTCGGCAAAAGTTACAAAGACTGCGTGTGCAAGATTGACGCTGACTGTGAGCTGCCACGATGGCACATGAACGACTTCTTCCATTCCTTCCTCATCGTCTTCCGGGTGCTGTGTGGTGAGTGGATTGAGACCATGTGGGACTGCATGGAGGTGGCAGGCCAGGCCATGTGCCTCATCGTGTTCATGATGGTCATGGTCATCGGTAACTTGGTGGTAAGTGTCTGGAGACTACTTTCAGATGATGCTGATAGATCTGCCGCTTAACTTTTTCATTTGCTCCATGTCCAAAGGTGTTAAACCTGTTCCTTGCCTTGCTGCTGAGCTCATTCAGTGCTGACAACTTGGCTGCAACGGACGACGACGGGGAGCTCAACAACCTACAGATTTCTGTCATACGCATCAAGAAAGGTATTGCGTGGATAAAAGCCAAAATGCGTGTGCTGGTGGCCAGTTTATTAAGGAAGCCGCCGATGGAGGATGAGCAGAAGCCTTTGGACGACATGTATGACAAGAAGCTCAACTGCATTGCCAACCACACTGGAGTGGACATCAACCGAGATCTGGACTATGCAAAGAATGGTAATGGGACCACCAGTGGCATTGGCAGCAGCGTGGGCAAGTATATGATTGATGAGGACCACATGTCATTCATCCATAACCCGAACCTGACCGTCTGTGTGCCGATTGCTGTCGGGGAGTCGGATTTCGAGAACCTTAATACGGAGGACTTCAGCAGCGAGTCGGACAACGAAAACAGCAAAGAGGTTTGTGCCTCTGTTTAGTATGCATCATTAAAATGGACAAAAGCCTTTGATCCAATCAATCATGACATCCAAATAACTCAGAATCAGAGGATTAATCTTGAATTGGGTGAAAAGCTACTCAGGTGACAGAAAGCCATATGTAAAGCTAGGAGAACACACATCTGCAAGTTTAAATATTACGTTTGGAGTACCCCAGGGGTCAATACTGGGACCAAAACTGTTCAACTTGTACATCAATGACATCTATAAAATTACAAAAGACTTAAAGGTGGTATTATTTGTGGATGATACCACTGCTTTTAGTTCTGGAGGGAGTACAGAAGAAATCATTAGAAAGGTCAGAGAAGAAATGGTCATATTAAAACCCTGCTTTGATAATAATAGATGATAATCGATGATTGTCAATCAGAAATGTAATGGTTCTACCATATCTTACTTATTGAGTGGAGATTTGGGCTAATAACTATAAAAGCAATCTTCACTGGCTAAATGTCCCAAAAAAGATCAGTAAGGATAATTCATAATGCCGCCTATAGAGAACATACAAAATCCTTATTTCTAAAATAATACATCTAAAATCTCAAATAATACAGCTAAAATGATACATAAAGCTAACAATAGCCTATTAGCTAAAAATGTCATCCAATACAATCGAAATATGATCTCAGGGAAGAAGTTAATTTGAAGCACTTCTATGTGAGGACTACGTTAAAAAGCCATAGCATTTCAGGATATGCAATCAAACTATGGAATGGATTGGCTAAGGAAGTCCAACAATGTACAAGGATGAGACCATTCAAGAAACAATACTAGCACTTGATTTTTGCTAAATACAAGGATAAGGAGTCTTGAACCAGTCATGATGTGTTTATTTGTTATTATATATATCACCATTTTGATGGTTACATCTATGATGAATGAATGAATGAATGATGAATGAATGAATGATATGCCTTTATTTTTGCCTCAGTGGGGAAATTTGCACGGGTGGGCAACACTAGGAGAGGGGAGGGGAAAAACAACAACTCCAAACTAGACTCTTAGATGAAGGAGTACAGTGTGGGACTGTTAAAAAAACCTCGGCATACAAATCGGCAGGTAAAAGACATTGTTCACACACATAGACACAAGGCCAGTGCCACGAAGGGAAAATAGCCGATACGAGCAGCGGCCAGCCCGGCTACCTGCAGCCACTTACGGCGCAAGCCGTGGTCCGTCATGCCCACACCGGGGGAATTAGCGACAAAGGCTTTTGGTGGGGGTGGATGCCCGCGACGCTTCCCCCACCCACCTGGAGTTCAGTTTGCAGGGTGTCATTGCGATACATAGCAGTTGCCATGGAGAAGTCCGTGGTGGGCCAGAGAAGAGAAACACCAGGTGTCCATGAAGGAATGAAGGAGGGTCAGAGTGTCCCGCTGCAGCAATCTCTTTGGGAGAAGTTATTTTCACAACACGACCTTGGTTAGCCATGGTGGGGACACCGAAATCCAGATTAATAATATTGTTTGGGTTAGGTCGGGCAGCCACATTCCAATAGACCGGACCACCCTATTGTCCATTCTGGCCTCCCAATTGATCCAACTGCTTTTGCAAAGGCATCTTCACCAAGATGGCATCCTTGTTGTGATTGGCAGTCACAGTCAGTGTGTGAACGGCTTTGCCCACCAAATCATTCACGATGGGCAGCTGTGGGCCACCTCGATCCGCTGCCTTCATCATCATACGAATTTTGCGATACACCAGGAAAGTGCCCAATCCAATCACCAACAGACGAATAGGTAGACGTCTTCGATGTCCTCCACAGAAAGAATCGCCAGGCACATGACCTTCCACTTCCCCCAACTGTCCATCACGTACCCAGCGGTGAACGTTCCATCAGGGCAGGCAGGTTCCCCCGTACCTGAGCTTCTCGTCGAGAAGATCGTGTCAATTGCGTGGAGAGATCAGTTGATCAATTCCATGATTTAGGTTTTTGGAGAGCAGTGCAGTGAGAGGCTCTTGAGGAAGTATAAGACGAGACTAGGCAAGACAAAGACGCTAAGCAGGGAAGATAAGGGGTAGGGAGGAGAGGGGAAAGATGCGACCGCCTTCGTTGAGAGCCAGAGAAGAAATCTATGATCATTATTTATTATGGTTGTGAAAATCACCATGGTTACACTACCTTACACCTGGAATACAGGAATAAACATGATACGTGTATTGCAACAGATGGGGCGGGGGGGGGGGGGTAGGATTTAATAAGCTTTGCTTCTTCCTACTCCTTTTGGACATGTGGAACTGGGAATTGATTATGTGATTGATTACATTGTAACACGATTCATGTTCAAGTACAATTAAGACATTAACATTAGCATTAGCACGACCATTTTTGTAGGTTTTGGTTTTTGTCTGAGCTTTTGGAACC
Source organism: Doryrhamphus excisus (assembly GCF_030265055.1). Lineage (NCBI taxonomy): Eukaryota > Metazoa > Chordata > Actinopteri > Syngnathiformes > Syngnathidae > Doryrhamphus > Doryrhamphus excisus. Next base: position 18,451,682 of record NC_080475.1, on the reverse strand, counting down.
AATTAATACCAAAAACAAGACACCATTGTATTGTAATTTGTGACCCAGCGAGCAACGTGAATGAAATAGATACTTATTGTGACTGGTTTTGTGTTCAATATTGTAGCTATGGTGTCAATTTCAATATGGATATGTGATGGGCTTGAGGGTATTTTTCTCTTGAAGATCACATAATGTTTACACTTCCTAAAAGGCCGTTCATAAAATGTGTGTGTTTCAGAAACGTTTGTGTTTTTGCTGTGTTTTCACGCTTAAAACATCTTTGACTTTGCAGCTGGACGACACCAGCTCATCAGAGGGAAGCACCATTGACATCAAGCCAGATGTGGAGGAGGTGGTGGTGGTGGAGACGGTGGAGGAATACATGGAACCCGAGCCATGTTGGACAGATGGTGAGACCACTGCTCCCATGGCACCCATTATCTCCAGTCCACAGAGTCCAGACTCCCTTGGGCGGAATGAAAACGATAGGCAGCTGGGAGAAGGACAGTTTCATTATAAAGGCTCACTCAAGCATGGCGGCTATTTATCATCTCTGCCTGCCTCTCTTTCACCACTAATCCCTGAATGCCCTCAACCTATTTGTACATAATAATCATGTGAGTAATGTTATCGCTGAATGTGACAGGGTTTTTTTTAGGTGAACACATGCTCATTGGGATTGCTACTTTTGAAAACCCAAAATCCTGTGTCATATTTTGATCAACTTTTGTTGGAACCGGATGGAAATTTGTGATTTTTCGTATTTGATAAAAGAAAAAAAGTGCACCCACGACTGACTTTTCAAATTTTCAGACTTGATATTGGGAATATTTGTGATCACTAGAGGATTAAGGGATAAGTACAGAAAAAAGCAAATATTCCAAAAACATTATACACAAAGTGTCAAAAAACTGTATTTTGCAGCCCAGTACAATGAAACAAACGTCTAGTCATTACATGTGACTCGTCATTACACCTAAGCGACGAGTGACAATATGCCCTCCTCTGAAGAATGACTTTGGGAGATTTGGCCTGCAATGAATCGGATGTTATCTTGTAGTTCAGGACAAGAAGTCATTAAAAGTAAAAATAATAAGTCTTTAAGCATAAGTACCTAGCAACAATAATGACACCTCTGAGTTTTGCCTGCAATAAATCAGACATTGCAGTCATACTGTATGTCATAAAATAGTCAAATTGTGACAAATCATTAGGCTAGTACATATGCAGGAATTCAGTTAAAAACACTGCTACCCGTCAACAAGAAAAACACTCATTTGTGAGAATGAAGTGCAATGCCAGATTGTCTTTGTACTTGCATGCGGCATGTAGTTCCTGCATGAGTTTGATGGCTGGCTCGCCACACGGGTCGCTTTGTCTGATGTTTAGCCTTGATGGTTCCTGTTTCTGGTGCTTGGTTGGGCATTCTAACCTAGCTTTGTGGGGGCCCAAATCTTCAGCTCTGTACAAGTGATCGCAAAACCAGTGGTCATCCCAGTCCTATGCAATAAAATAACAGATTGGCTGCAATTTCACTTGCAATTCATTAGACTGACAACAACAATGGGGCTGAACCTCAAAATAACACTTGCCTTTTTAAAGAGGCAAAAAATGAGTCGGGTTTATTTATTCATCTATAAAAGCTCATCCAAATATGATACAGGAAAAAAAATCAAAAGTTGTCATATTCCATTACATTCCCAATTCCTGTTGATGATGGGATTTGGGTGAAGAATTCCAGTTACCGTGGTCATATAGGGACAGTTCTACAAATCTCAACATAGACTGGTGGTTTAAATTGAAGTATAAGATACAGTACATCATTGTTGTCAGCTATGATAGTCTCTTTGTCGTTTTTTTTTTTTAATTTTATAAGCACTCAGTTTCCTTCTTTTCATGCATTTTACCCATTCCCAGAAGCAGCCATGAGTTGAGCTGTCTAATTAATTTGACCTATTTACCCCTGCCATATTTAAACCTGCATGCTGAGGTATTAGGCACCCAATCAAGCAAGAAAAGGGCACCGTCCCGCTGAAAGGCATGTAATCTGCAACTTAGTACAGGGATGAATCCCGGCTGATCACTGATTTAAAAACTTGTGTGTCATAGCGTGTGTTGCCAAGTACAAGTGTTGTGATGTTGACATCACCATGGGCTGGGGGAAGAGCTGGTGGTTCTTGAGGAAAACCTGCTACCTGATTGTGGAGCACAACTGGTTTGAGACTCTCATCATCTTCATGATCCTCCTCAGCAGTGGAGCCTTGGTGAGTGATGTCTTGTGACCAAGTTGGAAGAATGATAAATGTACAATGGAGTATGGCCGTGAAGTGTCAAAAAAAACACCAGTGGAAGGAGGAGGTGTCCTCAATTAATGCCAGATGGTGTCCAATGCTAGTTAACAGCAAAATAAAAAACTGCTAAATGACAGCAAAGTGGATTGGCTGGGTTTTTTTTTAAACTGTCGTGATTTGATTTGATGAGGAGGATTGTAAAGCGGGAAGGTGTTTTCCTGTCATTGATGCACGTGTCCTGTTTTTCCCAAAGGCCTTTGAGGACGTGTACATTGAGCAAAGGAAAACCATCCGGATCATTCTGGAGTATGCAGACAGGGTTTTCACCTACATCTTTATCCTGGAGATGCTGCTGAAATGGGTGGCCTATGGTTTTGTCAAGTACTTCACCAACGCTTGGTGTTGGCTGGACTTCTTCATTGTGGATGTAAGTCCATCTCTTGTCTAATTTAGAGTCCATCTCTTGTCTAATTTAGAGCTTTTAGTTGGCCATTACTGGTGTAATGACAATTGACAATGACAATGTAATGTAATAGTTAGTTACTGTAATTGCACCATAACAGCAAGCTATTTTTAATACAGTGTTCCCTCATTTTATCACTGGGATAGGTTCCCAAAATAGCCTGCAATAAAGTACGCAACCTTATTATATCCTCCTTCTGTAACGGTGGCGTACAACCGAAACTTCTTATTCCTCCTCTGTGTTTCGGGTGCGACCATCTGTGCCGTTTGGTCGATATTATGGGTGTGGTCGGGGCTAAAACTTGCACACATACAGCACTTTACTGCTAGTGAGCGAACATTTAAGTATATTTGCTTCAAAGTCATTGTGTACTGACCAGGAAGGCATGGAGCAGAGTGATTGACAGTGGTCTACAGTCCCTAAGGCATTTAGGATGCAGAACACTCTCCTTTAGCCAATCCAGATGCACAACACAATACACATTCATGCGCTGTAAAAAAAAAAAAAGGTGATATAGTGTGGGAACACTGTACTGGTGTATGATACAATGTGTTTAGCTTCTGACTGTAGTACTTACCTGTACCATAAATTGTCATAGGCTATTAGTTACTGATTCTATGTATAAAGGCATGTCTTTTCTATGGTGTAATCCTGCAGTCTGTCCACAGTCTATTTAGTGGACACATGCCTTTTACTTCCCCATACCTACTGTCATACTTGGTTCACCCCTCCGAGAGGCTTCAATATGAGCAACCATCAATGCTCTGGCTGGTCATTGTGGCAAATATTGCCTAGTCTGTTGCCTTGCTAGGTGAAAGGAAATGCTTGATGCAACTTTTTCAAATAAGACCAGAGGAAAATGCTCAGTCAGCCAATCAAGTTTCTTGAATTGAGCGTATTGATTATAGCCATATTCAAGCCTTTCTCAGAGCAATGGATTTCTAAGAATTGTAAAGGTGTTGCTGCTCTTGTCTTCTACGGCATTTTGGTATGAGCCTTTTCTCTGGGAACTTTTCTCCTCCTTGTGTTTTGTGTCAAGTTTGAAGGACCAGGAAAGAGAATGTTTTTCACTCCATTTGTAAGCACATCAAAATACAAAATTATACAAGGACTTTGAACTAGATGACTTCATTAATGAGGAAGCCATTATTATTGCAATATTCCATATTAATGATAGAATACAAAGCTTCCCAAAAGCATTTGAATAGAATACCAATTTCTCTGATGTCAGTCCTTCTTCTTGAACTAAATACTTCTCCACAGTGTCCAACACCTCAGCCCAAACCTGTGAATGGCCTATCAATGGCTAGAAGTTACAACTGCCCAGTAACAGTAACAGTAACAGTAACAGTAACAGTAACAGTAACAGTAACAGTAAAGCTTCTCTAACACAACACAAAAGGAAGCGTCAACATACCGGAATCTTTATGAGCAACATCCACTCTCATATCATGCAGCCTTCACTGGTTTGTTTGTACAAATGTCACAGCCAAAACAGACAAACATTCCAACATTAGTTTTGTTGTACTCATTCTGATTGTCGCCATGGAGACTCCTTCGTGTAGGTGTGTCCCCAAGCAACTTGAGACAATTCAGCTTCCAGTCAGTCAGTGTGTTACCTTTTCTCCCCTTTCCCCACCCACGTTCCCTCCCCCCGGAAAGTGTAACCTCAGGAATGTGATGAAATTGTGCTGCAATGTAATGATGGTGGGTGACAGGCGCCTGGCGGTAAGTGTGGTCTTCACTAGCGCACCCCCTTCAAAAAAGCCAAAAAAGGTTGTGTGGTCATGTTGTGGCCTGACTGACTGTGCCTCTGCTGTCCCGTGTTGTGGGGTGCAACCATTGCCTTGGACTCGAAAGGGGGGCTGGTCACCATCATTAAACCAGCCAATGTGTGAATGTGCTTGACTCTTTTCCACATGACCATGCTCTTACTGCATGTCCTATGTTATCCATTGATTTGACTGTATGTCTCCCTTAGTGTCACTTTTAGAACTTGTTGTTTTGTCTTAATTTCAACATCAGACACAGAAGCATTACCTAACAACTCCACTTGAATCTCCATATTGCTTAAAAATCCAGTGAATTACGATATAGCTTAGGTTGGCATATATAAATTGTGTAAGCATCATACTTCACTCATTCTTTGTTTTTCCACTCAGATTATTGTCATTGTTTTGTTGTGCCCCCCCCCCCCCCCTCCCCCGGTTTCCATTTGCTTTATTTCTGTTTGCTTTGTGCTGGCGTCATCCCGGGATCACAGCCCCAGATGTCATTGGCCTTGCCTTGCAGAAGGATGCTGAGGCACTGAGGCCACGCCCACACAGCTGGCCCAGCACGGGGCCACGGGCCGTGCACCCCAAATGTGTGCACTCCGAGGGGTCAGGCTGAAGGTGACAATTACTCCAAACACCGTAGCATAGATCAAGGCAAAATCTTTATTTTTCCTGCCTCCCCCCCAGAGACATCTCTCTAGTCACTATGAATTGATTTACAGGTACATGGACGCTGTGTCTGTCCATTACCTAACAGCTGCTGTCTAGTCTTTTTCCTCTTGTTTGACGTTGTTTCTTCAGTCAAAATGAAGATTTTGCCTATGACAACCCCCCCACGTGACTTTGCTAAGCTTTGGATGTTGTACTTTGACCAGTTGTTGTCAGTGGCTGGTTGGGTGAAAGAAACTGCTGCTCCCCTCTCACCCAGGCATCTTCCCAGAACACAGGGCTGAACGGAGATGAAGAGAAGTACATTTCCATATTCCTGATTCATGAGCAGACAGCCACCTGACTAGAAGAATGTCCCAGCCCCTTTGTAGCTTGTTAATGGCCGTCAACAAACTTGATGAGTCCTTCTTGCATTACTCACCGAGAAACATTAGCGCTGCTGATTGACCACCATCGTCCATATCCTCCTTTTGTTAATGATGCAGTGCTGTAGAAGCATTGAGCTCCCCCAAGCTGTATAGCCTTGCAGCTATGGGGGGTCTGTGGTGAACAAGCCATCAGTCAGGCCACTTGGTCTAATTTTAGGTGAGCTGGAGCTTAGCCCTGCTGACTTTGAACGAGAAGCGGGATACACGCCAGCAATCAGTCACAGGCCACATATTGTAGTATATACCAACAACCATTCACACCTGTGGTCAGTTTGGAGTCTCCAAATTAACCTGTTAACATGTTGTTGGAATGTGGGAGGAAGCCGGAATACCCGGAGAAAACCCACGCACGCACAGGGAGAACATGCAAACTCCTTACATAGAGATGGTTCAACTGAGATCTGAACCATTTGGCCACCCTTTACTCATTGATATTGTACATTTTGTGGGGGGGTTGAACTCCCAGAAGTGTTCTTGGTGGCTGCCACTCTACATGAGAGAGACTGCATCAGTTTCTTGCTGTGTGCTGTTCTTTTTAACCTTGTTAACTGTGTGTAACTGGACTGTGTTCAGTGGGGTTTCTATGTCCCTCCAGTGCTAATAGTTATATCAAGTGTGCCATTTCTTGTTGCTCTTGTTCATGTTTTTGTTCTCCCACTGCTGTGTTGCAACTGAACTACATGTGATGACAAAAGCATAATGGTCAAAGTGACACACTTGTACATGTTTACTTGTATTCTTTCTCTTAGGTTCCGTTAGTTTGTCTGTCTTAAATTGTATGGGATTTTATGCCTCAGCCCAAGAGCGACATGAAGAGACAATGTTAGAGGGGCAAGGGTAAGGCTCTCAAGTCTGTTGGGTTTTTGTCAACTCCTGCAGGGTGACCTGTCTTCTTCCTGCCTACCCCCCCCCCCCCCCCCGACCCCCGCCCTAACTCTTCCTCTGTTCTCCCAGCCCCCTTCTGCTTTCCCGTTTACTAAATCATGCCACATTCTTCTCTTGCCTAATTTGCCCTTTGAGTCTTATGTCTCTATCTCCTCTCTCTTTCTCTCTCTCAACAACAAGTTTCTTTGCAGGTACACAGGACTTTTCACTTCTGGCCAACTGCCCCAAATTAACCGTCAAACAATCCCTATGGCCTTCTGTTACTAAAAGTCTGACACACATAAAAACTATACTAAACAATGACCTTCTATCTTAGTGTATATCCATGTATAAATGCAATATTATACATGGATATGCATGTATACATTTATGTGTGTATGTCAAGCAAATCTCCTCGCCTATGCCAGGGCCTTTTCTCTTCCTTAGTGAATAATCTCACTTCTAACAGTTTGGAACCTCTTTTGCTTCTCTGTTTTTGTGTAGGTGTCTATAGTCAGCCTTGTAGCTAATGCGCTGGGCTACTCCGATCTAGGGCCCATTAAATCACTCAGGACACTAAGGGCCTTGAGACCCCTCAGAGCCTTGTCACGTTTTGAAGGGATGAGGGTAAGATCCAAAGCTAAGCAGCTGATCCTTCCGCATGCCCATTCAACAGTTTAAAGCATGCTAGAACTGATCTAAATCTATCGAAGAGAACCAAAAACTTGATCCTAACAACCCAAACAGGAAAACCCAACCAATCCTGTACCATGCCATTTTGATGGTTAGCCAACACGTCATGATGCAGCTGAGTAACATTAGACAACATGCATTGCAATTGAATGTCTCCAATCATCCCCAAAAACCAACATACCAAACGGCATAGCAAAAGTACCTTGTAACAAAGCTGCCTCATCACATGAATGACCAAATACATTCATGAGCTCTAATTACTGATTGGCCTTAGTGACTGTGAAAAAACCTACATGCCATCTCACAGAGCAATGAAATCAATAATTAGCTCCTCATGTCACCTGATTATCAACCACTGCTTTCAATGAAGACAACAATCCCCTTGTTCTCTCGCCACGGCACATGCCCCTACTTTCATCTCCTCCCTCCATCCATTCCTTAATGCACACAACAACAACCAGCAAGGAACCAGGAAGCCACGGGACACTGAAACATCTGGCCAAAAGCGTGTTCTCATCAGAATTTCATCTAAAAATGTAATGCACGACTGACATGTGAGCATACAGAATCAGAGTTGTAAACCCCTGCAGTTTTTGATGCTGGAGTTGTGTCTAGAGCAGGGGTGCTCATTAAGTCGATCGCGATCTACCGGTCGATCGCGGAGGTGGTACTGGTCGATCGCTGGTCGATCGCTGGTCGATCGCGGCGTGACATTAAAAAAATATCATCCCAGCATCAATGCCGTCACTTGATTGATATACAGGGCAGCCATTCAGATGACAACTGAATGTTGCCCTTCGGGCGACCAATCAAATCAAACAACGTCTCTAAGTGCAGCAGAACTTACGATGTCAGCCTATCATCCATCCCCGTTACTTGATTGACATACAGGACAACCAGTCAGATGACAACTGAATTTTGACCTTTAGGTCACCGCTCATGCGTAAACAGCGATGCAAAGTGCTAAGCTAGTCGGCGAATTGCGAGATTTTAAGCCCTCGCTAAAGTTTATGGTCACTAAAATGAGTGAAGGAGCTGGACCAAGTAAAAAGGCAAAAACTGGACCAAGTAAAAAGGCAAAAAACATATCACTTCCATACGGAATGGGAATATTATACGGATATTATGATACGGATATTATCCATGACTGATAAACATTTGGAAGTGTGCGTGAGGCTGGCTATCAGCAGCTACTGTCCGGACTATGCATCCCTGGCTGATTCAATTCAGTGCAAGTCATCAAAGTAAACTCAGGTAATTACAAAAAATGTTAATAGTTAATTATGTGTGTTTTGCAATATTGGCTCATTTGGTTATGTAAGGTACATCAACATACATTGTACGTACAAATAATCCTCAATACATTTGAAAATAAATAGATGTTTTGCATTTTTGTAGTGGGTAGATCATTTTGACTCTGTCATTTTAAAAGTAGCTCGCATGCTGAAAAAGTGTGAGCACCCCTGGTCTAGAGGGTCTGTAGTTTGTCCAAGTGGTGTTGCCGTATCACACAGTGCAGCTAAGACACATGTTTAGCAATTCGATTGTGAGCATAATGTCAATCGTTACACGGGCACTCAGTGCTATAATGATTGACATGTAAGACTGTCCAGTGATTTCATTTACAGGAACTGACCACTTCAAAGTCAAACAACGCAGGAAACCAATCACAGCCAAGCATATGAATACTTGTTGACTTAAGGAATGTACTTCAAGTTGCTTTACAAATTACTTGATATTTGAAATAGCTACAATTCATAAAATAACGAATGTAATTGCAAATTTTTGCTCACAATAACTAAAAACCCAAGAACCTTTTAAAGCAATCCATAAATTCAAGGTGTATATAACAGGTTGAACCTGTCCACAATGGTGAGGATGGTGGTGGAGGGAAGCCAGTAATGAAGTCCACAGCGATGTGGGACCATGGCTGGGACGGGATGGACAGGGGGTGAAGGAGCCCTGCCGGGGCCTGGTGGGAGGCCTTGTTCCAGGCGCAGACCAAACAGGTGGCCACAAACCTCTTGGTCCACTGGGAGGGTCAAACATTGAACATTGGGACATTGAAAGGTGGAAACAATGTGTTATTTTCTGCTGAGAAAGAAATGTAACCATGTTTTCTGTATAATCACTTGGCTGGTACTTTTTCACATTTTGGTTAATTTTACTTACATTGCACTTTCTCTCGATTGATTGATTTATTCGGTTTGATCACTTTGGAGATACCCAAACCAGGCCACTCAACCTTCTTCTCAACAATAGCCTCATCGTCGGACAATAACTCCAAAACGTGTCCGAGATTCATCTCGCACTGACCTGAAATTAACGCTATCACGGTCATATTGGGATGACTGATGACAGATACTGGCCAGCCCTACAAGCATGTCTTCCACCACAAATGGGTAAAATGGCAATTAGCTATGCTCTTTAACATAGACAATTTGTTACTAAATTCTTGTGAGAACACGCTCCACTCAAGCCGGTTGGGTGTGTATAACTGATCTTTAGTGCTAGCTTGTGCCTGGTTGTTGTCACCCTTCTACTATCTCGGTTCTCCTAACCCTCCCTGCCTCTTGGCCTGGTTGCCTTGCATTCTAGTTTGAGCATCTCTTCACATCAGCCCCCTTTCAGGCCTACATCAGTCCTACACGCTCTTCCTACTCCTCCGCATAACACCCTCCCTGCCCTCCACCGCCCCTAACTCCACCTGGACCCGCTTTCAGCTGGGCCGGACTGCTGGGGGGTCGGCACACCCTCTCCTGCTGGTCCAGGATCTTTGTGCATCAGCGACCAAGACAGACAAGCACACTCTCACAGTGTTGTGTTGGCTGTGGGAGTATTTGTTAAACCTCTGCCAGCTTCTAGCGCTGATCTGTTTCATCTATTGCCACCTAGCTTCTTATACAATCCTGCAAGTCAGTTTTGGGAGCAAGCAGTTGGAATGCAGGCAGAAGTTTAGCAAATATACTCGGCTGCCATTTCGCACTAAGCATTGCTGCTGTCACTTCATGCCACCAAACAGCGCAGCTCACAGCAGGCCCTGGCTTCCAGTTGCCTTCCGTTCCTGCAGGAAGTGAAACTGGGAGGCAACATCAGGCCCAGTTTAACTCTTCACTTTGAGTTCTGGGTCTGTATAGACTAGTAACTATTGTTTTGTTCCTCTTATGTATTCCCAAAATATGACAATCTAGCAGTAGAAGCTGCGTGCAATCATCAAGTCACATTCATAATAGACATCCAGTGACTAAAATGTGATGCCGTTGCATATGAGCAGACATTTAAGGCCCTGGATAGGCTTTATGGATGTCACCCTATCACATGGAGGGTCTATGTGGTAAGAAAGACAAGGATGGCCCATGAATTCACAGGCAAACAGAGAAAACTGACCCTGCTGTATGAGAATGTTTATGTCCATCTATAAAGTTAGCATTTTGTTTGATGTGCAAAAACTGTCAAAAGCAAGGAATAAATGAATGGGGAAGTAGATGAATAGAGAGATCAAGCAGAATGAAAGGAATTCTGGGGAGTTAAAATGATGACAACTTGACATGTTGCATCACCTTGCATCTTGAGACTCAGGCTGTGTCGCTTCAACTGGACCCATTGCACTGCTTAACATGCAATGATTATTATGGGCTGTCCTGGCTTCAACCTTTCACAATCCCTGTCTCTCAATGCTGCTTTGTAGGCGGAAATCCTTTCGTTTTCAAGCAATGCATCAAACAGCAATAGCACCCTCCTTGAGCTGGGTGTTAGCATACATACTGTAGCGTCATCCCTCAACAAACGCAACCGTAGGGATTCTGTTAGTCGCTATCTCTTTATCCACTTATTTCTCTATTTATTTATTGATTTCAGCGGTTCTTGAGATAGCACAACGCCATGTAACATGCATGTTATTGAACTGCCAATGCACATGATGCATTTTGGAAAGCCATTCCCACCCTTCCCCAATGTTTTCCTTGTTACTTTAATTCAACACAGACTTGGAAAGCAGTTTCATTGTAGTTAAGATGATTAATTGTAGTTAAGATTCTGTCAGTGTGTGCATTCCGAGACAAATATTTTTGAAATACCACACTCTAATTTGGCTCCCACATGTGCACACTTGAAGTTTGTATACGTTTATTCTGAGAGAATCTTGCTCCAAAGCTGGTCTGTGTCTGGCAATAAGAAGAGAGGGAATATGGCTCCACAAAGACATGCATGCATGCTCAACTCTGCCTGAAAACTGCTGGTTGGCCTGGCTAACAATACTGGTAGCACATTAGCTTACTGCTTAGACTGGGTTGCTAAACAGACATTTTGGCTAAAAGTAACCATTTAATGCAATTGTTTTATTGTTATAGTGTTGGTTCACATAGCTAAATTCGTAGATATAGTTTCCACAAAAACATTTCTATTGGCAATATTAAAGGAAAACTGCACTTTTACTTTTGTACATCATTCACAATACTTACGTGAGACATGAACACGTACGTCTTTCTCTTTTCTGTGCATTCTAAAGATGTCAAAACAGATAAAAAGATGCAGCTAGGAATTCACATAATGTGAAACACTTATTCCACGTAAACCTTCAGAAAAAAAAAACTCCAGGAAGCACCAAATCTCTGTTTACATACTGCATAATGTTACGTACGTATTAGCAAAACTACAGTGACATTCTTCTTCTTATTATTAACATTGTTACGTCGATCATTGCTGGCGTATTGCTAGCTAGCTGCTAGCCGGCTAGTGACTAGCTTCACCACACATGCGCCCAGGCCGTCAGCACCGTGCTTACAATGCCTCAGATCGCTACCAAAAAGCAAACGCTACCAAAGAGCTAGTGCTACATCTTGGAGCGGCCGCTACTGCTGCTGGGTATTTTTGAGTTTGGAAAACTTCATTCTAGGCTGAGGCGTTGGTTTCTATGTTGCTATGTCAATCAATGAGCCCAGGAAGAAAGTTCCCATAGTGCTTAAAATGACCAAAGTATGGCAAAATACTGTAAGTAGTATATGTTATGTATGTGTGTTACTACGTGGTTACTGTATGTATCTAAAACCATAAAAACATGTTGGAGGCTTTTGGGGTCTTTTAATAATGGACTTTGTAGGTGGCATGGGTGTGTCCCATTACGTTTTTTTTTACATCTTTAGAATGCACAGAAAGGAAAGCGACGTGTGCTTGTGTCTTACAATAAGGACTGTGGATGATGGGCAAAATTCCCCCCAAAAGTTCACTTTTCCTTGATTGACTAAGGTGGGGCACTTCATATTGGTATGGCAAAGCGTATGTGGTATCTGGCTCAGCCCACATTATATCAACACAATAAAACCAACAACCGAAATATACTGTATTATTGATTGTCATTAGGAACTAAAATATTTGGAATTATGGTTCTATTCTGAATGTAGGATTTGTTTTGATCATTTCAGGAATAATGATCAATTATGTTGAAAGATATGCAGTCATGGAAAAATGATTAGACCTCTTTTGTTTCTTTAGTTACTTCTTAATTTTAATGCCTGGTACAACTGCAGGCACAGTTGTTTGGACAAATATGTTATAATATTTTATTATTATAGTTATTCATGTAAAAATATAAGTGATTTTGGAAAAATCAAGAAAAGTTGCTCTGTATTAGGGATGATTGAGTACCTCCCCATCTGTATCTCTTTCCATCTAAATGATCTATATCCGTATCTGTACTTGTCGTGGGCGGGCATAAACCGGAAGTGGGTGTGTTTTAAGATGAAATGGGTGGAGCTCAAAGCTGTAAATTATTTGAATTCTGAAATTTATTTGGATGAAAAAAAAAAAAACGTCAGTGACTAATGCACGATCGTTCCCGCTGTCTTAAAAAATGTAGTGTAGTAGTTATGAAACAAGTTTAAGATTGGAAGGTGCATACTGCACAGATTATAGGGGAGTAATTGTCAAGAACTGTAGTACTGGTCCGGAACCCAAGATGCGGAAGCAGTTTGGAAACAAAATTGTCCACAAGAGGAAAGTACAAATAAACGAGGCAGCAATGGCACTAAACACACTGGTCAAATGAGGAACTCAACACTGTAGCAAAAGGCATACAGGCAAGATACAAAAAGACAGGAAAAAAAACAAGAGGTGGAACAAAAAACACCGTGGCCAAAACCGACGGTCTAGTACTCACAAATACAGACTCAAAGCCAGAGAGCGAAGGAACAAGGGAATTATGTATGTGGCAGGAGAGAAGCAGCAGACAGGAACTTGCGGTAGCTTGAGAGACAATCTGGCGGTTTGCATCGCTGTGAGCAGGGCTTAAGTAGTCCAACGGATTGATTGGAATCAGGTGTGTACAGGAGTGGCTTGGTCAGGATGTGGTATGCGCTGCACACCACTCACTCGCGTTACGTTACGGAACAAGTTGCCCAAGTAACTTTAGATACAAACCAAAATTGAGGTGAGCTGAAGAAAACAAAAAAAAATAAATAAAGTGGAGGCATTGTGACCAATTTTATAAACAGTGTTTCCAAAGTGCTGCACAGACTAGTAAAATAAAAAGTAAAAATAAAATACAATAAATAAAAGGTACAAATTGAATTTAAACCAAAACTAAAAGATCAAATAAGAAATAGAATAGTAAAATAGATATTAAAATATTAAAAATAAGAAGCAAAGCAATAAAAGTATAAAAAAATAAAACCAATTAAAATAAAAAGAACTAAAAGACACAGGACCATACGACTCACTCCGAGTTAAAAGCCAGAGAATAAAAGTGGGTTTTAAGACAAGACTTAAGCTTTCGATGTTGGGGGCCTTTTTTACTTGGGAGGGGAGAGAGTTCCATAGCTTGGGGCCAACCACAGAAAAGGCTTGGTCTCCCCTCCCTCTGTCTCCATTACAAACATTTGTAATGATCACTTTCTTTTAACAATAATGGTAATGACGAAATGTACTCGTTTCATTCTCGTAATCAGGAAAAATGCCTTATCCGCAACAGATTATCGTTTATAACGAGTATCCGGCTCATCCCTAGTAGATGTCATCTTTTAAATTAAACTTGTGTGAGCTATTTATGTTCTCATCATGAACTTTAGTTTTGCATTAAAGTGAAGAAACAAGAGTGATTTAATTATTTTTGTCCATGACTGTATGCGTATACATACATTCATATTAAAATGCTACTTCAACAACAACAGTATTAAAGGGGACCTATTATGCTCATTTTTTGGCCCTTTGTAATAGAGTTGTGGACTCGTATAGAGTCGCTAAACGCAATAACCAACACACAAAGCTTTATAGTTCTTCCAGAAGCTGCACCTATTCATCTGTATTTCTTTGAATTTTGTGGTTCCCACGAAAACGGTCTGTTTTAATGTATTCCACCCACGGCCTACCTCCAGACACACCCACTCTGCTGTGGTTGGTCACACTAGTGTGTGCATAGAAGCACTTGTTTGTGCCGCTAACTTTATCTGAGTTGGTAAATGGCATAGTTGATAAAAAAAACAGGGATTTTTAATTTTTGGCTTTTAACATACAGTAGTGTTTGATCCCGAATCTGATACAGAAGTAGAGACTAGACAGTCAGCATTTACTCAAGAAAAGAGGTTACTTCTCTCAATGGTAAGTAGCTTTAGCATTTTAGCATTAGGGTTTTCTACAGCGTCGGTAATCGAATGTCCTTTTGCTACAACCCTGCTCCCTTTATGCAAACGCTTTTGCTCCATGACTTTCACAAATAGAAACAGTTTGTACACTGTTAAATTGTTACTTACTGTTATTATTGCTCAGTCCACACCACCAAGTAACATTGGAAAGGTGTTGGCTAGTTCAGCTGCATAGTGGCCCATGTTCACTAAACAGTCCAGTGTGAAATGGCCTTGACAGATGAAAATAGATTCCTTTTGCTGGAAGGGAATCAGGAACTCCAACCACTTGTGGCGTCTTTAGGAATTGTAAAGCAAGTAAGCAAGTAAACAGAGGAGAAGAGATCAGGGGGGAGCAGAGCGCTTATCCGGCTTACAGACGATAATATAAGGAAGTCCGCCCTTCTGTGACATCACAAAGGAACATGTTTACCACGCCTTTTCAAACCCAGCCTTTTAAGCCATCCCAAACTCCTTTCAGGCCTTACTTCCAAATGCGCAAACCTCATTATTTGAACTTTGGCATGGTTTAACACCAGAATCCAACATTCTAACTACATTTATAGGTCAGAAAGGGGAAAGCATCATGGGTCCCCTTTAACACCAGAATCCAACATTCTAACTACCTTTATAGGTCAGAAAGGGGAAAGCATCATAGGTCCCCTTTAACACCAGACTACAACATTCTAACTACATTTATAGGTCAGAAAGGGGAAAGCATCATAGGTCCCCTTTAACACCAGAATACAACATTCTAACTACATTTATAGGTCAGAAAGGGGAAAGCATCATAGGTCCCCTTTAACACCAGACTACAACATTCTAACTACATTCTAACCACACAAAAGTGGAAAAAGCATCATAGGTCCCCTTTAAGCTTGATCATTCAGTATAACCAGTTCAGTTTGTTCCAATGTATACACATTCTAAATTCTAAAATAATACTATTAAACTACAAAATCATGCTAATAAAAATGTAGGTCACAATTTTATGTCAAACCAAGCAGTTTAAAAATAGCCTTCAAAAACATATGTATGTTAAAAAAACATGACTAATTGTGCAAAATGTATTTCACAGAATACATTTAAGAGATGTGTAAAAATCAATAAAATAAAATTAATGGTTCATATTCATTCATATTTGTATATAGCTGAGCAAAATAAAACACAGAATAGATTAAAAAAAACAGAAAAATTTAAAAAAACAGTCATACATTTAAATGTAATTTTGACTGACAATCTTGTTGACAATCACTGCTGGAGAGTACAGTGTATTTTCACTTCATGCCAATTTATATATATTTATATATGATACTGTTATGCAATAATATAGTGGAAAAAAGTACAGTCCTGGGTGGTACATATTGGCAACGTGAAGGAATTACGCAACTCATCTATTTAATTCTAACATTCACATAAGATTATCTCAGATAGATTAAATATTAATCCATTTGCTGTGCCAGTAAGTACCAGTAAGTAAGATGTTGAATATATAATATTATGTATATTCTATATATAATATAATATAATGTACAATGTGAGTCCATAAGAGTATGAAGTGTTCTACCAAAGGTTTGAACTTCTGTATGGTTGTTTCCTGGTCCTCACACTGTCATATCCTGTCTTCCCTGGTCTGGTCTAGGTGGTAGTCAACGCCTTGGTGGGCGCCATCCCGTCCATTATGAACGTGTTGCTGGTTTGCCTCATTTTTTGGCTGATTTTCAGTATCATGGGAGTCAACCTGTTTGCGGGAAAGTACTACTTTTGTTTCAACGAGACCTCTGAGGAATACTTTCCTGTCGATGTGGTTAACAATAAGACCCAGTGTGAAGCCCTCATTCACCAAAACTTTACTGAGGTCAGGTGGAAGAATGTCAAAATTAACTTTGACAACGTGGGTGCTGGCTACCTGGCCTTACTGCAAGTGGTGAGTGTCCTTCTTCCTCTACTACCTTTGTATTGTTCTTCACTCTAAGTTGGTGTCTTTCCTCATTTCCTGGTACAATTCATTTTTCTCAGGAGGCTGACTCACTTTGTGTATATTCAGTGATTCTCCATGCACTTTTCTTTATCCTTATATTTCTTTCCATGCACAAGCTGTACCACTGGACTCTTGGTTTGAGTTTGGATATCATTTCCTCTTCGTTGTTGTGCTTTTCAAAGTGATTGTGTCCAATCATATCTGTCTTTCAAAGGCCACATTCAAAGGCTGGATGGACATTATGTATGCTGCCGTGGATTCCAGAGAGGTACAGTCGAAATAACATAGCGTGGCTGTGTTGTTTTATGCCGTACATTTCAACTCCTGTCTCTCTCCAAGGTGGAAGACCAACCCGACTATGAAGTCAACATCTACATGTACATCTACTTTGTCGTTTTCATTATATTTGGCTCCTTCTTCACCCTCAACCTCTTCATTGGTGTGATCATCGACAATTTTAACCAGCAGAAGAAAAAGATAAGGCTCTTTCAAGTCTACACATATCTTCTATATTTCAGCATTGGAATACGATTATAACCAAATGGTGATGTTTTGTCTCTTTTACTTTGGAGGCCAGGATATCTTTATGACAGAGGAACAGAAGAAGTACTACAACGCCATGAAAAAACTGGGCTCTAAGAAGCCACAGAAACCCATCCCTCGACCACAGGTATGTTTGCTTACTCGGGCCTTTCCCCTCTATGTTTATGACAAAAATGGTGTCCACACAAGCTGGTGTTGCATCCACACGTGAGTGTATATGACCGTATAAATGCATCGGGAAGCACAGTCATAAGCACACCAAACCTGCAGTCGTTCCTAAAATTCTATCCAATCAGAATCATCTTCTGTCCTCCTGTCACTTCCGTAAACATAAAACAAGTCGTTGGAGTGGACGGACAAGGAGGCAGAATGATTTCTGAATGTTGTTTTAGAAGACAAAGTCAACATGAAAAAAGAAAATGTTGATTGGAAATCTTGCCAAAGCAAGTCGTCTTCGGAGCCTGCTACAAGGGGGACGCCTCGTAAGTGGAATTATTTCTTCAGCGAAGATGGCCGACCTCAAAGTGTTTCTTGGCGCCTTCTCTGTAAAGTGAAGCGATATTTGGGCTTGCAGATACAAGCAAGCAAAAAGCTTGAAAAATAGCTCCAACCACCACAGATCTGAGGCATCCATACATTTCTGATGTGTTTGTGATGTCACAGCATACCTTGACACAGGTAGTGATGCTGGGAAACGTCAAACTTTGGTTATTGGCGTTCATACCCAAACACATAATCGGATTTTCCTCCTAATACACCCTTTGGCTTTGAAAACCTTTGTTTTTAGTACCAAATATCTGCGGCCTCATGTGGACGATCGGCCAATCGTGGATAAATAACTTGGTTTGATGAGATACCCGCCTGTGTGGACGGGACCTGAGTGTTACTGCCGTGAGGGGGACCTTCAAGCTAAATATTTGTCTTGTTGACCTTTCTTTCCTCACAGAACAAGATCCAGGGGATGGTGTTTGACTTTGTCACGCAGCAGGTTTTTGATATCTCTATCATGATCCTCATTTGCCTCAACATGGTCACCATGATGGTGGAAACGGACGATCAGTCGGACGAAACAGAGAATGTCCTCTACTGGGTCAATTTCATCTTCATTGTGGTCTTCACCACTGAGTTCTTGCTCAAGCTCTTTGCTCTTCGCCACTATTACTTTACCAACGGTTGGAATATCTTTGATGTGGTGGTGGTCATCCTGTCCATCGTTGGTGAGTTGGAGCAAGGGGAAGACATTGCAACAAGCATCTTATTAGATCTTCTCAAGGGACAACACAGAAATAAAACCTATGTACAACTTACAGTAGAGCTTTTTATGGAAGTATAGATTCACTATCCTCTGAAATGAAGTCTGAATCCAAACTGTACCAATCCATATCCCATTTGGATCAATCCAATCCAAATCCAAAAACCCCAATTTACTAATTTACCCTAGATTTACTATCCTCTCAAATGAAGGCTGAATCCAAATTCTTAGCCCCTTAGAACCTTGGACCAAGAGGAAAATGCCACTCAGATATCGGACACCACTTGATTCACATGGCAGAAAATGAGATGATTAAATTGTTCATAATACATGTTTCCTTCCGTTTCAACATTATTTCAATGTTCTATAGCTGACTTATTCAACAAAAAGCACACATTTTACAAATTGTCACATGATTTTGTTCCCTGTTGTATTGAGCAGCTTAGCCATGCAGGATGAGTGAACTGCATAGTCGCTTTGCTTTAAACCTGAATTTGGTTTACTCTTCCTGTTCCAGTTGGATGGCAATGTTTTTTTCTAAAACCACTGGACAGAAAATGGTCAGAGGTACGACAGACCAAGACCAAAGAGATAAGATCACATGAGTGACATTGGAGTGTGAGTATATATAGAATATTGGGCAAGGGAAGATACCAAGATGTTGCCACAGATGATGAGAGCATCCACTTCATCGCCTGTATCTGCAATGTTGGATGGGCAAGACCACGTGTGTCAAACTCAGGCCCGGGGGCCAAATCCGGCCCGTGCTGCAATTACTTCCAGCCCGCCGAACAGTTTGGAAAACAGTCTCATGTTGGCCCACCCCTCGGACCTTATCAAACAAAGTGTTGGGTGGGTAATTAAACAATGGAATTAAAAACAAAAAAGTCCACGTGTCCTCAGGGACACTGGCTATTCTAAAGTTGATCCATGAGTCAATAGTATTGGCCCTTGAGAAGATACGGTATTTTGGAAAGATAATACTTTGTTTGTTATACACTGTCATATTTTGAAAGAACGTGTTTGTTTCTTATCTGCCCTCACAGGTATGTTCTTAGCCGACATCATTGAGAAGTACTTTGTGTCGCCGACTCTGTTCAGGGTGATCCGGTTGGCTCGTATCGGACGTATCCTCCGTTTAATAAAAGGAGCCAAGGGCATTCGGACTTTACTCTTTGCTCTGATGATGTCACTGCCAGCCCTGTTCAACATCGGCCTCCTGCTCTTCCTGGTCATGTTCATCTTCTCCATCTTTGGCATGTCCAACTTTGGCTATGTGAAACACGGCGCCGGCATCGACGACTTGTACAACTTCGAGACCTTCGGCAACAGCATGATCATCCTGTTCATGATCACCACATCCGCCGGCTGGGATGGCCTCCTCTTGCCCATCCTCAACTACCCGCCAGACTGCACCCCCGACTTGGAAAACCCTGGCACCTCCGTGAAGGGTAACTGTGGTAATCCCTCGGTGGGAATCTTTTTCTTTGTCATGTACATCATCATTTCTTTTCTGATTGTGGTGAACATGTACATCGCCATCATCCTGGAGAACTTCAGCGTGGCCACAGAGGAAAGTGCCGATCCACTCAGTGAGGACGACTTTGAGACGTTTTATGAAATCTGGGAGAAATTTGACCCCACAGCCTCCCAGTTCATCACTTTTGCCAAGCTGTCTGACTTTGCCGATGCGCTGGAACATCCGCTCCGTGTGCCGAAACCTAACACGATAGAGCTTATCGCCATGGACATGCCCATGGTGAGCGGCGATCGCATTCACTGCCTGGACATCTTGTTTGCCTTCACAAAGCGTGTACTGGGTGACAGTGGTGAGTTGGACATGCTGAGACAGCAGATGGAGGAGCGCTTTGTGGCAGCCAATCCTTCCAAGGTGTCATACGAACCCATCACCACCACCCTCCGCCGCAAACAGGAGGACGTCTCCGCCAGAATTATCCAGAACGCCTACCGTGCCTACCTCATCAGGCGCGGTATCATTTTCAAACGTCATACTTTTACAAACAATAAGCTGGAAAATGGCGGGACCAACCAAGAGAAGAAGGAGAGCACGCCATCCACAGCTTCGCTTCCTTCTTACGACAGCGTGACCAAACCCGATAAGGAGAAGCAGGATGACAACAAGGAGGAGTGGGCCAAGAAGGAGAAGGACAAGAACCAAAAAGACGAGTGGGAATCCAAGTGTTAGGGTTCAGCGACTCCTGCTATCAATGAAACCCGTCCAGATGAGACTCTTGAGCCCAAACCCAACAAATAGAAACAGTGAGAAAACCCAAGAAAAAAAAAACGTTTACAGACTCCTACTGCTGAGGCAACGTGGTTTCTTATGTCATCAGAGACAGCTGAACCAAACACAATCAGTTTACCGTGGAACTTTTGCTGCATAGCGACCAAGTTGATGGGAGGAACAAGCAGTGTGCTGGCCAGGCACATTGCACACTGCTTTTTGGGGACCAGCTTGCCAAGGCACACAGATCTCTGCTAAGCGATTAGCTAACAGCTAAGTCCCTGCCACCACTAAGCGGGAAGCCCCTCTGCGGAGCTTCCATGCTACCGGAGTGGACCGGCCTGCTAGAACTGTCTGATCAGTCTAAAAGGGAACACAGAGTGTACCATCTTTACTCAGAAGCAAATTTTAAAAAGCAAGTTTTAGCTAGTGCGAGGGAGGGGTTCGGGAAACCAAGAAACGTAGACCAAGATTTTTTGTTTGTTTGTGCTGAGTATCCGTACATTGTTTGAGCAGCAAAAAAACAAAACAAAACCCAACATTGAGTCCATGTCACGAGTGTTTCCATTTCCCCTTTGTTATACTGACAAAAAGACACATTGGTGTTCACACTGACTGAGTGGGTGAGTGGGTAGGACTTATGAGTCATTTTGACTTGGACTGAAGAAGACTTGCGCAGACCGAGTTCCAGATAAATACTAATTATTGTGCTTGTTCAATGCATAGAAATGACTTGCATGAAGGCATGTTTTGATGAGGAATCATGCATGAGTAATCATAGTCCACAAGACACTTCATTCTCAGACACTGTAGTGGTGTGGTTGGAGGAAATTAACTTATTTTGGATAATGATATCTAGACTATTGAGGAAAAGGATCCTCCAATAATAATTCTGGCCAAGAGTGTAAGCACTTCCAGGGGACCTATGATGCTTTTTCCACCTTCCTGCCCTATAAATGTAGTTAGAATGTTGTATTCTGGTGTCAAACCATGAGTTTCGGATAATGAGGTTTGGGCATTTGGAAGTGAGCCCTGAAAGAAGTTTGGGATGGCTCAAAAGGCGTGGTTAAAGTAACCCTTTGTGATGTCACAGAGGAGCGGACTTCCCTATGGATCATAGTTAGGAAGCACTTTGGGCATGCCTGGAGGCGGGCTGGGCCGTGGGTGGAATAAATGAAAACAGAGCATTTTGGCAGGAAGCACAAATTCAAGGAAATACAGCTGTAATGAATAGGTGCAGATTCTGGAAGATCTAAAAGGTTTTCTGTGCAGGTTATTGTGTGTAGCTGCTCAAAATAAAACAATGAGCATAATAGGGCCCCTTTAGGTTTAACTTGAAGGTTTTTTTCCTGCTCTGCATGTCAAAGTGGAAGAGTTGAGCATATCCTCATGTTGAGGATTCCCAGATTTGGAGGGTGGGATCTCGTCAGCCAAGTCTGGGGCTCACATCTCTTGGTTTACTGCCATGTGTCACTATCTTGATGATCTCAGTCCATCTGCAGATAGATGGTCGGTAGGAAACTGGTGTAAGCCGAGTCACAAGTATGCTTTTCCGTCGGGCTTGTGGAGGAAGAAAATGTGTCCCATGCAAGTTTGGGATTCATGACTTTTGTACACTTGACAAGATATGCCAATGAGCGAATGAGTTGTTAGGTCCTGCTTTTGGGACCTTTTTGAGTTGTCACCTTTCGTGAAAAGAAGCCGTCTCTCTGATATCCTTGTGATGCAATCATTGGCAGTAAAGGCTTTTATCAGCGAGAGTGACGCGGCGCATCTGAAACGACAGGGTTAGCGGCCAGTTATCCCGAGGACTCGCCTTGTCGTGCCTAGCGTAAATGCAAAGGGAAATGCACCAAAGGGCTTTGTGGGTTCTAGAATACACATGGATTTTGTCTGTGGGTGGGACTTCCACGAGGGTCTGACTGCCATGAGAGGTGGAGACTTTTGCTTGGGTTGAAATGCCGAAAAGTCCCATGTTTGTCTTTGTATCCTGGGCTCTTGTGGGACCTCCTCTGTGCTGTCTTGTCAGACCCTGTTTTCACATAAATATATCACACGCTTCCAATTTGTTAGGCTAAACACAAACACTTAACGATGAAACATCAGCAGGCCTCACATTGACGCAGCTATGGTGTCAAAATAAGCTATGTGGGTGGTTTTTGTTCTCAAAGAAATGTGAGGCTTTGTTAATCCAGCTGCCTCCTTAGGTGTTCCTGCCATTCATTTTCTACACTGGAGCCGATGGGCCTATATATCGAAGCGGATGAGCGGACATTTCTCCAACATCCGTTGTCGCACCACTGACGCAATTTGGTGTGTTTAAACACTGCCTGTACCCTGCCCCCCTTTTGTCTGTACCATGAACCAAGGTCTGTTTACAATATGAGGTCTCCGAGTAAATTTGGCTGCTGCACACTGAAACCAAATACATTCCTAATGACGACCACTGGAGGGGTGAGCAGCACCATCCGAACTGCAGCAAGCTCATCTCGGATGTAAGCGTTACCGAGGACTCATTTATTCACCCTTGAAGGAACAGCAAACTAACAAAAAAGACAACAAAAAAAACGGATGTACAGTGCAGGCAATGATGTAAATGGCACAATCGCTGACAAAGAACAACCTTTTTGAGAGAAACTATAAATATTGTACGATATGCTTTTATTTTACTGGCATGCTTTGTTGTGTTTTTTGTAAATAAGGAATTAAAAAAATGTTACTAATAATAATTAAAAAAAGAATAATAACAATAATTTAGAATGGCTTCCAGCTATGCCCTTTGTCACATTTGTTACCTTTTTGAATTTTTTGAGACACTTTTCACTTTGTTGACGGAATTTAAATTGAATGATGTGTGTGTGTGTGTGTGTGTATAGATAGATAGATAGATAGATAGATAGGTAGATAGATGGAGAGATATTATATAATACAAAAGATCTATACATGTATACATATGTTTATATGTATATACATAAAACAAGAACACTGTCACATTTGATTTCTGTGCAACACGTTCCGTGGATGTCAAAAACAACACCCTTCTCGGGGGTGTGCGTGTGCGTGTTTGTGTGTGTGTATGGGGGGGTACTAGCTCATATGTGATGTTAATGGAGTTGCTTGCCATGGATTGTAGCCTGATCATGACGACAAGGATAATGTTACCAGCACGTCTCACCATATCACTCCCCTTCACTCTCAGTAAGCAGGACACAAACACCAACACACCGTCCTTCTCTACCAGCTCCGAGCTCTTCCTGAAGGACATCCACTGACTGCCTCATGCGCCCTGAGATGGTACAACCCCCACCCCAACCCACCCCACCCCCACCACATCAGTGCCATTACAGCTCAGTACCTGCTTCTTCTCATTCTCACCTTTTTCTTTCTGATGTTCCACTTGATGGCATGTGCCTTTTTTTCTGCTTTTTCTGCAAATTTGGATGCCACATGTTAGACACAATACATACTGTATGTTGGGGGTTAGCGTTTGGGGGGTGAGCACAACATTCATCAGGGATTTGGAGTCCTCAGAAATACTGCCAGAGGATGGTGGCAACACCTGACTTCATCTTGATGTTCAACCGTGTGATGTGATGAGAAAACGACTCATTCCGAAGCCCTGTTCTTCTTCTCGTGCTCCGTGTGTCGCCCACTTGGCTTGTGAAAAAGCAGCTTGCCTTCTATACTTCTCTTTCAGTTTCTCTATCTTCACGTTATTCATCTGAAATTTATTTTTGTATCAATATTTAATGATAGGACACATTTGGTTTTTAAAAGCATGTTTTTTTTTCATTTCGCTGAAAAATGAAAAGTGCTTTCCAAACTGTTATCATTTGACACCGTGATCATGGGCGTCACTAGGTACTGTATATTCTAGGGGGCTAGAGCCCCTCTAAAAAATAACACCCCTCTTGCCTAATTACATAGCATAGGTTTTTAAAGCTAATGGCCAACTGACAGCCAAGTGACCATTGCTGTGTTGACATCAGCATCCTGGCGTCAGCAGTGTTTTGTAACTGAAGGCGAGGACTTTTATCAGTATCACATTTTCCCCAAAGGAAGTTGATGGTTCTAATGCCCCCCCCCCCAGATTTCAATCCTAGTGATGCCCATAACTGGCATTTAAAAGAAAAAAAAAGGGTATACAGTACAATACGCTGGTGTGTTGCACAACCACTTGGACTCTTGGCAAGAATATATGAAAGATTGTCTTCTTTTGAGCACGAACCTTTTTATTACCAATAAAGCAGCCTTCCAGTTACGACTGTGTGTTCTTTTCATAAAAAGACTTCTACTCATTCGGCCTGTCAAATCCAGCGTTAATGGCGGTAACTCATATTTTTCATTAATTCCTTCAATTGCATCACGGCAAGCCTGATGTGTTATGATGACAGTGTAGCTCCTCACAGAGTCACGCATATGACGACACTCTTTTACATGTTGTAAACATATAAACAGCAGGGCATTTCCAACACCATACATGCAGGGGCACCGACAGGAATTCTGGGCCCCTCCAAAAGAAAATGACCCAGGGGGCAGTTGTTGTGACCACAAGCGGAGTTAAAAATGAGCTTACTTGTTCTCCTGAAATGACAGGTGGGTTTGCAAAAATCATCACACAGAAAGTAATAAGTCAATACCAACAGATGAATAATGCAGAATAACCAACAACAGTAGCACCCAAGAAACTTCAGGTGGGCTTTCATCCTGCAGACAGTACACAAGGAAGAAAATTGGGATGCTAATCATTTTCTGTACGTGCAGGAAAACGTTGCACTCGGCCAGCATATTCTAGCAAATTTTCAAGTCAAGTGCAGTCAGGTTTATTTATACAGTCTTTGATCACAAAAGCAGGCAACAGTAGATGATAGACGACATCCCCTGATCTGAACCCCCATCCGGGCAAGGACAAACTCAAAACCCACTTGAGGAAAAGAGAAACCTTGAGAAGGGACCGCAGACGGGGGGAATCCCCCTTCCAGGACGACCAGGCTGCAATGGATGTGGAGCAGGCAGCATGCAGTATGACACAATATATGTACGTATAAGTGTACACAAAGTTAATTCAAATAGCGTAATAGTTCATAGATAGTTCATAGATGTAGTCACATCAGGAGAGTTGGTCAGCCAAAGCGGGTCCTACCGCTGCAGCACCTCTTAAAGGGGAACTGCACTTTTTTTTTTATTTTACCCATCATTCCCAATTCTTACGTGAAACATGAACACAGATTTCTTTCCTTTTTCTGTGCATTCTAACATGAGAAAACTAGTTAATTTCAGCTAGCTAACAATGCTGTCATTGGGATACACCTATTTCGACTATGAATCCCTCTAAAAATAAACCTCTACCAACGTTTCATGGTTAGATATGCTGTGATCATGCATTAACACGTACACTGATGATAACATGGAATAGTTGCAGTATCTTGCCCTATTTGGATCATTTAAAACACTACCGTTTATTTTCTTGGTGTACAGTCATTATGCTAGTTATATTAACAACAACAGAAGTGACAACATTTACGATGTCCTCTCTCCTTGGGATGGCTGTGTCTTCCAACACAAGACGTGTGCTCCAGTCCTCAGGTAAAAAATGCTGATGGCAAACCAGCATCTTGTTGAGTCAAATGGATAGCTAGCTATCCACTCTTCCTTCTGTGAATGATGCTGGGGCGAGCGGCTAGTGAGGTGTGTTAGCAAGCTAGCATCAAGGCACAAAGGAAAGACGTTTTGGTAGTGTTCAGGAGGATTCGTAGTCGGAATAGGTGTATCCTAATGACCTAATGAATTGCGACAGCTGGTGAAGTTCGGTGGCCAAAAACACGGACCTTCATGCGGAACTCCACCACTTCACCATGGAGATCATGGTCACGGAACCACAAGAACCTGAGGTAGTCGCGATGATCCTCTCTGACCACAAAGCTCTGGAACATTTGCTGAATGTCGGAACTGACAGCAACGGGTTGACTTGTGAACCGGAGGAGGACTCCAATCAGACTGTTGTTAAAATCTGGACCTTGTCACAACACTTCATTCACTTGCACTTGAGGCGAACACAACTCAACTTGTTTCAGCTATTTTGGTTGGTAGAGTCCAAAGCTTGGCAGGTACCAACACCCTTTATCTTTCTCCAGTGCAGGTGCAACTTCAGCGTGACCGTTGCTGAAGATCTTTGTCATGAAGTCCACCAAGTGGGTCCAGGCTTCTTTACTTTTATTCGGTGGAGGAGCATGAGGCGATTGAGTGCCGCCTGGGACTTGCTGCTCAACACAACAAAAACAAAAGAACTCATTGTGGACTTCAGAAAAAATGCTGCCAATCATCCATCAATGGTGAGATGGTGGAGCGTGTGGCCAGCTTCAAATTCTTGGGAATCCATATCTCACAGGACCTCTCCTGGACCACTAACTGCTCCAGCAGGAACAGCTTTTTCCCAACAGCTGTCTCCTTGTTGAACTCTGCCCCCCAATAGCCCCCCTACCCCCCGTCACTTCATTGCACTACTTTATTGCACTACTGTACACATTAGTATTATATCTTGTTCATGTATATTTATATTTATATCCCTGTATATATCCACACTGTATCATAGTCATAACCTGTTATAGTTTGTACATATCTGTCCTCTTACAGCTCCATTCTATTTCTTCATTTGTTTACTTATATGGTATTTATAAATTTGCACTTCTGGTTGGATGCTAATTGCATTTTGTTGCCCTGTACCAGTGACATGAGCAATAGCAATAAAGTTGAATCTAATCTAATCTAATCTACGGGATGGGAGAGGAGCCATCCCAACTGTTGGAGTTGTCCTTGGTGAACTCTTTATTCATGATGCTAAGGTGGGTTTCATCTTCAACCGACAGTGCAAGTTTATCGTCATCAAGTGAATGACTGAAGATGTATTTACCCAGATTACCCAGAAGAGCTTTATGTTGGTCATCTGTGAACCTCTCCTTCACATGCATGGTACTCCCACATCATCCGAGGTCGTCCGTTTTCCAACATTTTAGTTTTGCAGGCGTTCATGTTTGGTTTGTGAGATCCTAATATTACTAAAATATGGCTAAAATATTACACCACTCTACTTTCCAGTATGCACCTTGCAAATTTTAAACTTCTTTCATATATTTTAAAGAGGACCTATTATTTTAATTTTTGTCCCTTTGTATTGAGTTGTGGACTCCTATAGAGCAGCTACACACAATAACCAGCACACAAAGATTTCTAGATCTTCCAGAATCTGCACCAACTCAGCTGTATTTCTGATTTTTGTGGTCCCCACGGTAACAGTCTGATTTAATGTATTCCACCCACAGCCCGCCTCCAGACACGCCCACTCTGCTGTGGTTGGTCACACCGCCAAGTATGGAAACACTTCCGGTTTGTTCTGCTATATATAGAGCTGATATAAGAGCTGATAATAAACAGTGATTCCCCCCACCTGCTGGGGGAGGACAGCTAAGAAGTAAAAAGAGAAGAAGACAGGAAAACAGAACAAGGAAATGTGTATGTGACAGGTGAACTATATTCTATATTATAGTACAATACTGTCCAGTCTTTCAACTTTCTTTCAATTCAAGACAGTAAAAATGGGCATATTTCAGACAAAGTTTCAAATGGTGATTAATCACGATTAATTAATTTGAAAACTGTATTTAATCTGATGACAATTTTTAATCATTTGACAGCCCTACTATTAATACTAATATTTAGTTTTAGCCTTTGTGGTCGTCATGTATGACCCGTTAGGATGGAAGTGGGATGGAAGGCTGTCCTCTGGTGGGATCCTAATTCAAATCTCCCTAGAAACATCATTGTGTGCTGACTCTCCACACCCCAGAAACCCATGCTGCATGTTTTCGGTCTCCAACTTTGACTCTGGAGACTGGAGGGTGCTCCACATTAGCTCAGGTGGGGATGCTGCTTGGACCAAAAACACAGACTGGTCTTAAGATGACAGCAAAAAGCAATTAAGTGGTAAATATAGCAGAATGTAATTATTATTGTATGCATTCAACCCAGCATAATTATGTCAAGTAATACACTTTATGCACATGTTCTGGACTGTGCAGTCTCTTGTATCCCAAAAATACCAGCGTGTACCAGCTAGGTGAAGCGCACCAATGGTGATCCATTACCTACCAACACAGCCTTTATTGTCCATCGGTGTGAATGATGGTGGGAATGGTTGTTTGTATGTATACATGTGACCTGTGGTTGACTGGTAACCAGTCCAGGGTGGACCCCACCAAAGCCAGCTGGGATAGGCCTGATGAGGGCAAGCGGAATGACGGTGTAGGTTGGATCGGTGTATGGGCCCTTGGAGTTGCCGCTACAATCCTCCCTGAGTAGTGGACACCAACAGCAGGTTGTTAGGATCCAAGTGGCTCACCAATGCATCCTGTTTGATGTAACTGAGTGCATTTGTGGTTACAAGGATGAGAAAAGGCATCCGATTCCTTGTATGATTTTATTGATCTGTACCGTAGTGCTCTTTGTGGTCTGAAAGTGAATACCCCCCAGGCTTGGCATCACAGTGCAAATAAACATTTGAATGCCCTTCATCTGAGGCAGCGGAAAGCAACCCTAGCAAGTCATTCCGTTCTTTGTTTTAATGTTCCAATGTATAAGCAATGGGAACGCCTTTTTCTTTCTTTCCTTTTCTTTAGTAAGCATACCCCCCCCCCCCCCTACTGGCCATGCTGGCTCAATGAGAGTGCAGTGAGGTAAGGCGATGCAGGCGGGGAGGGAGGGAGGAAGGAAGGCGAGGAAAAGGAAGGGAGGTGCTGGAGCACTGCAGTGCAGATAAATTAATGCAGCAGTCGAGGCTGAGTCACCAGCACACTCCCAGTTTGGCCCAGTGCCTCCATCAGCTTTTGTTGCCCTGGAGATCACACTCGCATCAAATGAAGGACATTCTAAAGTTAGGATTGGTGAACAATATCCAGGAGAGCGACAATGATGAGCAGATGGGCAGCTGTCGTCGGTGCTGATGATGACGGTGGACGTTTCCCGGCTGGCTGCTCCTTCTGTCCGCATCTGAGGCGCTGCCGTGGGGATGAAGTGTCTGAGCACTGCCCTACAGTGGTGGTGGAGCTTCAAGTCCTCCATGGAAAAAATGCGAGGAGCAGCTCGACCTAATTCATAGCGAGCCACACCTTCACCCAGTCGCCCCCCCCCCATCCTCCCACACAGTCATGCTTATATCCCCTCGGAGAGGCATGCTGCTCCAACGCACGCTTCCTCTAAATATAACATTTTTATAATGATTGCTCTAGATGCTCCATGATGTTATGTTGCCTTATTTATCTATATTTCGGGATCTATTTAAATTAATCTTGGCTGTACAGCCTGAACCCGAAACTGAAACCACCGAAATGCCAGGTCATGGAAAGCAAGATACAAGCGTTTTCATACAAATTCATACATGTTGGTAAGTCTGCACCAATATTGGAAATCATCCCTGACACCCCCAGGGGGCCCGCCCAACTAGTTGAGCACTGCTCTAGTCAGACTGAGCACTTGTCATTCAAAACCCACAAAAATCACTCCAGATAAAATATTATTATTGCATAACCTTATTGTGTAACAATGTAGATGTTTGTCAAATAGCAAAAGAAGGAAGCAGATGCCATTACACTGACAACGATTTTTTGCTGAACATGAGCACCCTCATGTGGCGTCACATGTGCACAACAATATCTGTACCATATTTGGGCCATTGCCTCCAGAAAAACAATGCTCAGTTTCGATTGACCGAGAGGTAACATCTGTTTATTATTCAGGTTGTGGTAGTAATGAGACGACGTAATACTGTAATAATCTTTTAGCAACACTTATGGGTTACAAAAGCACAAACAAAACAAAGCTGACCTTAAGTTTGGCATTGTAAATGTAGAAAAAGATAGATTGACACTGGCGTACGACACTTGTATATAAAATAATAATACTACATATAATCTGAAAACGACATAAGGCATAGAGCATTGTGTCCCACAATGCGACCAAAACTAAAATAAATGCATCCAAAAAGGTAAAAGGTACAATTTCTGTCAATTGTTTTTTTTTCTATTCTTGCAGCTCCATTGTTACTATAGACAAAATGAAAAAGAAAAGAAACATTTCATCACAAATAAATGATAACCCAAAAATATTACCCAAAAATGACAATAATAATACTAAAAATAATCCTCTCGGCGGTGTAACATATAAAACAGTGTGGGCTGGTCTTAACTTAAACATCTGCCTCAATTTCGAGTAGTTTTCCATGAAATCTGCAATTAAAACATACATAAGAAACGTCAATAACAAAACTATCCAGCATATACAATTTACACAATTGTATTATATAATAATCTCTTTAAAGATTGTATACCAGCGATCACCAAACGGACCTCGGCCCGGATTCGAACCCGATGGTGGTCCTTTGCGGACCCGCGACCAATTAAGGCGAATAGAGTATGATTTCGTTATTACGGTTTACGTAACTGCAAAGGCGGTGACGTCACTCGCGATGAGCCGGACACGTGGCCAGGTCTGCTCTACCATCGAAAGTCCTTCTTCGTTTGATATTCATATCAGATAGTTTGATTGACGCAATTTAAGGCGAAATAAGGTGTGGACCTTTGCTGTGAAAACAATAGCAGACGTGGACTTCACTCAATGTCAACGGAATACTTTGAGAAGTCAATAGCTGTACTGTACACACACAGGCAAACAATGACCCACTCTCACATTCACATCCGTAGGTGTGGTCTCCATCCCAGGGGCTCCAATCAAGCTAACGTGCATGTTGTGGGGATGTGGGAGGAGGCTGGAGTAGCTGGAAACCCCAAACGAAGAACCCGCAAACGCCACACAGACACCCAAACAGCTATTGAATAATCAACCTCCTGACTGTGAGGCCATCATGCTAACATTGTATATACTATTGAACTAATTAGTAATACAGTTATACACAGTTATATGTGTGTGTGTGTGTATTTTTATTTCTTATGTTATCTATTAATCCATCCATTTTCTATACTGCTTATCCTCACGAAGGTTGCGGGTATGCTGGAGCCTATCCCAGCTGTCTTGGGGCGAGAGGTGGGGTACACCCTGGACAGGTGGCCAGCCAATCACAGGGCACATATAGACAAACAACCATTCCCACTCACATTCATACCTATGGACAATTTGGAGTGGCCAATTAACCTCACATGTTTTTGGAGGTGGGGTGGGGGGGAGTACCCGGCGAAAACCCACCCACTGGGAGAACATGCAAACTCCACACAAGCGGAGAGTCGAACCCAGGTCCATAACTCCAGCCCGTGTGGCGAACATGCTAACCACTCCATGTTATCCATATGCATTTCAAAATGACCAATTTTTGTATTTTTCCCTATTGAATCTCCTCCAGAGGGACTTCCTGTTCCATGAATGTTCTACACTCACCCTTCTCTCTTAGTGCTGGCCAACCACGCCACAAAATCTTTAGCCTTCATTTTATCCAAATAGCCGGTCAGGTCACTGGTGAAGGTCCCTTCTGAATGCCTTTTCAGGTTTTGGATGATATTTTCTCCCTTTTCCATCTGATAGGAATGCCATCTATGATGTCAACATATGGATTAGTGTTGTCCGTTTTCAGCATGACGCTTTTAAGAAGAACACATACCTTGCCATTCTGCCAGTTTGATCCACAACCATCTCTTTACTGGTGGGAAAGAAGAAGAGGACCAGCATGCACCACATGAGACCGATCATTCTCAGGTCACCTAATCCATGCGGAAGCACTTATTAAAAAACATTTCCTTGGAGAAACCATTTTAGAGAGACAATTAAGAGACCCACCTTTAGGGAAGTGCAGCTCACATGAAGTGACACTGAGAGTGGACCATAAGTGGACGTGGATGATGTGAGGTTACCTTTTAAAGGCTGCAGGTGTCCCACGGTTGCAGACGTCACCTCCCACAGTGGATGACCCTCTTCCTCATTAGGGTCTGACTCATGGCAGATTGTAAACTGAGATGCTCCAAGTCGTCCATGCAGGTCATCGGTCACAAGTCATCCCAGAGTGTTTCCGACGGCATCAGGTGTGGAGATTGAGCATCCTTAACTGAAGCCGGCAACCATGTTGGACGTTTCTTTGCTTTGATTTTACACAATACCTTTGGACAGGACATAGTACATCACAATACTGTACTTGCTTTGCAGTAAAACTACTACACCATTAGCTTTAATTGGAAGTTTGACCAAAACATGGTGTTTACCCTGAAAGAATTGTATGGAGGCCCCCCAGGTCCACTGGTCTCAACATTCAGCAGCTCTCCAGTATCAACCTCCACATCCACTGACCATCTAGCCATAGTTTCCGATATCCAACATCCCACTCCAATTACAATATCCTTCAGAAACATAAAATCCATCCTTCTGGAATAATTCTCAGCCTCACTCGGCACTTGGCTACAAGGCCCCCCTCCATCTTTGGGTGACCAGGACCTTATCAACCATTATCAGAACTCGCTCCCCAACCGCCAATAACCACAACCATAACCACAACCACAACTCATTCGTCGTCAACAAATGCAACTCTATGCTCTCGTTCTTTCAATCAAAAAATGGACTCCATCTACAACTTCCTGTCTGCACTTCCCTAATCCCATGTCTCCGCTCCCCCTTGTCACCTCTCCTCTCTCCAAATTTGCACCCATCTGCCAAGCCAATCTGTCTGAAACTATCATTTCCATGAAATCTGTCAATTTTAATTTAGACTACCCACGATCTCCCCAGTTATCACTGGAATGGTAAATTCCTCCCTCAGTAACTTTCTGCCCATTTCAAATGTACCTTTCCTCTCAGAGATCCTTGAACATGTCGTTGCCTGTTTTGGTTGTTTCAAGTCTGATCATTTGTCTGCAACACTAAAGTGAAGGCAGGCACAACATTATTGGATGGCCTTCACAGATTGGTCAAGAACTGTACAAGTAGTTGCAAGATTGCAACCACACGTCTAAGAATACAGAAACAAAGCCCAGAACCAATGATAGTCCAAGCCTAGAAGAAAGGCAGAAAGCAGAAGTTACAATAATCAGACGTGTACAAGAACATTTGCAGAAGACAAAGGGCTTAACAAAGAAGGAAGAGCAAAACGTGCAACTTAAGGAAGCTGAGTCCCTTCTTGCTGAGATTTGGGCTTGCTGGAAGAATGAATATCTGAGTTTGCAACGACCACAAACGTGGCAGAAAACCAGAAGAAATGCAAGGTTCAAGGACATTGTCCTTCTTAAAGATATATTTGAAGATCTGGCCAAGATCACTGAAGTTTTTCCAGGGTCAGATGGTAGAGTGTTAGGAGTGTTAGGATTCCCCATAAAGAGTTTTGTGATTGGCTGGGAGTGTAATTGTAGCATTATTGTACAGAGCTATATAGCTATGTTTTGTAAGAGTGGTCATTTAAGTTTGCTCAAGTCTTGTTTTATTTTGAAGTTGGAATATGCTTTTATTTTGAAGACACGGTTACTGGAAGTATTATTTCGCTATGTAATTCCTTTCATGTAGCACGCAGTCAACGAGAAACTATTTCATTTGATTGATATGACATTTGTTATGCTACTAGCATGCTGTGCATGTTAAATGAATGTATCTTGTTTTGC
Source organism: Doryrhamphus excisus (assembly GCF_030265055.1). Classification (NCBI taxonomy): domain Eukaryota; kingdom Metazoa; phylum Chordata; class Actinopteri; order Syngnathiformes; family Syngnathidae; genus Doryrhamphus; species Doryrhamphus excisus. Next base: position 18,417,246 of record NC_080475.1, on the reverse strand, counting down.
TAATATTGTCATACATATGTTTGTTTCTTTCTTTCGGCTTTTCCCCCTGATAACGGGGTCGCAACAGGGGATCTTTTTTGATCTGCATACTAATTTTTGGCTTGAGCCCTTTAAATTCCGGATGCCCTTCCTGGTGCTTACTACGGATGGTGCTTACTAGTGGAGATTCGAACCCGAGGTTTAACCACTACTCTAACCAATACAGCGGCAGGCTCAATATTGTCATATATATATTGTCATATATATTTCTCTAATTTTTCACGCTGGATTAGGAGAACAAGCTTGGAATAAACCTGTTGCGTCGATAAATGCTTGGAAGTTACAGCGTCTCCAACATGTTATTTTATTACTAAAATGGGAAATAATAATAATAAATTTTGCACGTAAACAGGCTGGTTGTGATGTCCCCTACAAAAACGTCTTTGTGGTGTCCCAAAGGAAGGGGAGTCTTTATCTCCGGTGTTCCTATTTGAACCTCTACTGCTGGCTTGCTTGCTCATAGAAGAACCTGACTCGGTTCCATGTGGTCAGACTTCTCTTGGGAGTCCATCCTGTCTTCACCTCCGTTTGGTCTGCTTCCTCGTGGGAAGTGTATTGTATACTTGTCCCATCCTCTGAGTGTGATGTACTCTTGTAAGGCCCTTCCGGCCTGGCCATGTCATCACTGTGATGCCTTCTTTTTTTAATTAGCAGTCTCATGTTATGGATGGAAGAAGGAAAGGAGACTTGTGCTTGTTACCATTTGCATGAATATATTCAAATAACAGTATAAAGGATACAGTATATAGATGTTTACATATGACCAATATGACCAAATTATTTTCCCGATATATCCTTTCAACAGGCATGGTGAGAAAGCGTCATCAGTTATTTGGAGGAGGTGGACTTATAATAAGTATGACCCTGGACACAACTGGACTTGCCACACTGAGGGATTGGAGCGTCTGTGGTGATACGGCCAAGGCCTTATCTCATTGGGAAACACATCAGGTATCAAATGTACAAGCTCACGCTGAGGATCCCAAATTTTTAGTAGGGGTTAAAAATGTCCCTCAGATGTCAATCGTGATGTGGACAAGGAGGGAAAGATTGATCTGACTAAAAGATTGACTCTGCCCAAAAGGACCATGTCAAGTATGTACTGCTGGATCCTGGAATGGTTCTAGTGCTTTCTCCAAAGTATCCATCTTGCTCGTGTTGTACACGCTAATTGTCAGCAGCTTTTTTTTCCCACTGGTCATGGAGGCGAACGTGGCTTAGTGAGTGGGCAGCAATGGTGTGCTGTCAGTGCTCTGTGCATAGTGACGGTTATGAGGCAGACTGTAGGCAGGCCGGTTATTTTTGACAATATGTTTTCTCATTTTTCAAGGTCTTGTCACCTTTACTGAGGGTAAGGTGAACATGGGGCAACAAGAACTGATGTCCCTTGTCATAACAGGGCAACATCAAACTAAAAAGCAGCCAGCCAGCGTGTAGACGGTGGTCGGCATACCAAAGATCCATGGCAAAGAACAGTTTACAAACTGTTTCATGTTCAATGTACATTGATGAAAATGTCGCGCAGATGTGCCACTACTTATGCTATCACTTCATAACAATGCAGTACATTAACTTTGATAACATTTTGGATGATTTACAATTGCCACCTAACCCAACATATAAACATTTGGGGGAGATTTGACTATATGGAAGGGAGTTATAACAGTTACAATTTGACAGGAGGGAGCAACACTGGTGCTGAGCTTACCATGAGGTCATGGTCATCAAGGTCATCAAGTTATTTCAGTCTCTTGTTGCTTGGCGAGCCTCCAAGGCTCCGCCTACATCCTATGGCATATGTTAAAATGGTTTGCAAAAGGTCATCGCCCGTATGTCTAGTATCTATGATTTTTACTCAAAGTCCCGAGGACAGGTTTGTCGAAATACAACCCCTGGTTTTTGCCTGAAATGGCTGATTTAAAACAAAATGGACGACTTACTGTGTGTTATTGAATGTGGAATCTGGAGACTTTTATTACTGATGCCCCCACAAAATTTCACGATCTGTGAAACGGGTGGCGGGGGACAATTTGTTCTAAATTTACAGGGAGCGGTAGCCAGTCAATTTGGGGTGGATGGGGGGCGGGGGGGCGGGGGGGGGGGGGGTGGAACCGTGTTATTCACACATGGATTCTTTCTTCCTGTATACGTTTTCAACGATGAGTAGTCAAATTATGATATTTGATGGTCGATGGCCAAGGCTGCCAATTCGCCGCAATGTCAGCCCACCATGTGTGCTTCACATGCTTAATGGTCCATAGTTCATAATTCAGTCATGCCTTCTATTGTGTTTGATGTCCATATGACAAATTTCCTTGGACAAAATGGTTAATGTAAATTAAACATTTGATCCTGTTGCCACTTGGTGGCGCTGAGACGAATTAAGGAAGTAATGTACTACGTATGGCTTCAAGGTGTTGTCTTCATTGTAAGTACCAATTATGAAGAGGACGTGACCTTTTGGAGCCAACCTATGAACATTTACAGTTTTGTTCATAGGTCAAAGCGATGTCAGAATAAAAACATCAAAGTTTGTCACAATGCCCCGCCCACATCTTATGGATCAGCCTTCGCAATTTAACATCGCCCATCTGTCTCGTTCACAGTCCATTGGGCTCATTTGGTCAAAGTCCCAAGGACACGTTCACCAAAATACAACCCCTGGTCTTCACAACAAAAACCTCGCCACCGACCAAAATGGCTGACTTCCTGTTTGTTTGGGAATAAGGATTTTTGAGACTTTTTTGTGCATCCTGTCATGATTGACGTCCCCACCAAGTTTCATGACGATCCATGAAACTGGTGGCAGGGGCTAATTTAAAAAAAAAAGTCAAGAGGGAGGTACTGAGTGAATTTTGGGAGTACTTGGGACCCCTGAATTATAATTTTTTTGCCAGACACGCTTGCATAATATGGCAAGTTGTCATGCATGTCAAGGCCCTCTAAAATGCGATTGAATCGTGAGAATAATAATAATAAGGCCTGATAATGTTTGTATGACTGCTTCTGTCCTGTCCTTCAGAGGGGAGACTTGCGTCAGACGCTCAACTGTTTCTTTCCTTCTGCACAATAAATACCCATAAAAGACACATCTGTCGTTCAGCAGTTTATTTCTTCACAACAGGGGATTCCACCTCTACCTCGACTAAAATTGTTGGAGATGAGAGGCCCAAGTTGCTGTGGGATGGAGGTGTATTTTATGGAACAAGTTTAAGATTACTGCAGGATATCGAGAGGGGAGTAATATTTAATGTCAGCCATATGTCAGCCATACAAGCTAGTGCTCCTGAGCAAGTGTATCTAATGTTATGGTCAATCAATGCAGGTATATGTATGGACATGTTTAGTGTCTGTGCAGCGCTGTGCACCGCGTATTTGGGCATGTTACAGAACAATTTGATCAAGTAACTTTAGATACAAACCGAAATAGTGCTGAGCTGAAGAAAACCCAATAAGTGGAGGCATTGACACCCAGTCGTTTACAACTTCCCAATTGCACTGAGGCACTATCAATATACAAAAGGACCAAAAACAATAATAACCAAAAACAATATAGAAATAGAGCGGCACGGCGGGCGAGTGGTTAGCGCACAGACCTCACAGCTAGGAGACCAGGGTTCAATTCTACCCTCGGCCATCTCTATGTGGAGTTTGCATGTTCTCCCCGTGCATGCGTGGGTTTTCTCCAGGTACTCCGGTGTCCTCCCACATTCCAAAAACATGCTAGGTTAATTGGCCACTCCAAATTGTCCATAGGTATGAATGTGAGTGTGAATGGTTGTTTGTCTATATGTGCCCTGTGATTGGCTGGCCACCAGTCCAGGGTGTACCCCGCCTCTCGCCCGAAGACAGCTGGGATAGGCTCCAGCACCCCGAAAAAAAAAGCGGTAGAAAATGAATGAATGAATATAGAAATAGCTACAAAAGCCAGACACCTCCGCAAAGAGAAAAACATTCAAGCAACATGGACCTCCAACTGCTACAAAGTGCTACAAAGATAAACGGCACTCCAGAACAAGCAAAAGAATTACTGATCAGGGGCCTCATTTATAAAACATTGCCTAGAAATCATACTGAAAATGGCGTACAGCAAAAAATATTCAGCTTTATAAAACCATGCGTACGCACACCTGCAGGCAATTTCCCCTTCATAAATCACACTCCACCTACAAGTTTGCTAGACCTCTGATCCCGCCCACGTTTGACAATACAAAGTACAATACAAATCAATTGTACCTTGTAAATCAAAGTACCTCATGAATGTGTACTTGCATAGAAATATATCGGTGAGAAGTCCAGCACATACAGACAGTCCATTAAAGAGCTTGTTCAAAAATCAAACATACTTGATGTCTTAATTAAAACCCTGCATGACACCTTCAAGGGGGTGCCTTGCCCCCTGCTGACATTGCTCATGTCGGGGAAGAGGTTATGGATCGGGGACCTGGTGGGACCTGGTGGTGTGCGGGATGGGAACAGCATTCCCCCAGTGCCACATTGTGCAAAACTCTGCAAGCCATTATGATATTACACACCATTAGTAGGGCGATGGCTGCACGGCAGTTGAGTGGTTAGCACGCAGGCCTCACAGCGAGGAGACCAGAGTTCAATTCCAATTCTCCCCGTGCATGCGTGGGTTTCCTCCCACATTCCAAAAACATGCTAGGTTAATGCTTGGTTAACATGCTAGGTTAACATGCTAGGTTAACATGCTAGGTTAATTGGCCACAGGTATGAATGTGAGTGTGAATGGTTGTTTGTCTCTATGTGCCCTGTGATTGGCTGTCCAGGGTGTACCCCACCTCTCGGCTGAAGACAGCTGGGATAAGCTCCAGCATCCCCGCGACCCTCGTGAGGATAAGTGGTAGAAAATGAATGAATAGTAGTGTGATAAGCAGTCTGCCCCCCAGGCATCCAAACACCTCCACCCACCTTTGAGGAGGCTGATGGCTCCTCTCCACAACGGAGCGTGAGTGAGAGTGTGTCAAATTGAAGCACACTTCCTCTGGTGTGAGGGGTGTCCCCAGACAAGCTGTTTGTCCCAAAAGAAAGATCTGAGTTGTTGGAATGGGGACACTCCTCCAAGCTCTCCTGCCATCCAGGGGCCAGACGCACGCGATTCGTCTTGGCCCAGAGGTTCTGGTGGCCCTCCATGAACCATGACGAAGGACATCAAGGTCTTTGTCTCAGCCTGCTCTGTCTGTTCCAGAAGCAAGCCCTTCCACCGTCCCCCGGCAGGCCTCATCCAACCGCTGCCAATTCCCTCTCGCCAGTGGTCCCACGTCACACTGGATTTCATCACTTGGCTCCCGTCATCCAAAGGGCAACACAGTCATCCTGAACATTGTGGACCGCTTCTCCAAGATGGCTCACTTTGTGACCCTACCCGAGCTCCCACGTCATCCTTCTTGTGAGACATGTTCCTTTCGTTCCAAGATGGCGGCGCGCACAGACGCAGCGGCTCACGGCTCTCCCTTTCAGTGCTTTTTTGCTTATTTTATGTGTTGGACTCTATCCACGTATACATCGGCATTACACCACTACACCCGACAGGACCTTGTGGACATCGGCTACCGACACAAACTGGCAGTTTGCAGAGACTTTCATCGTCGACACAACATCCCAGACGAACTAGCGAGACCACCGGGCGCTCCGTGGATTGTTGTCGGGTCTGGAAAGAGACGCAGGCGGCGTCGGGAGCGCAAGCAGAAGCGGGGTCGCAGGTCCGGCCTACTGCTACGGCTATGAAACAACCCACATAAACCACCCCTGCCCAGTCTGTATCCCCCAGGAAGGCCCCGGGCCCTGACGGCGTACCTGGAAAGGTTCTCCGAGCATGTGCACACCAGCTGTCCGGAGTCTTCTGCAGGATTTTCAACCTCTACCTGGCCCAAGCAGTCATCCCCACCTGCCTGAAATCCGCCACAATCATCCCCATCCCGAAAAAGTCACCCGCATCCAGCCTCAGTGACTATCGCCCTGTTGCCCTCACACCCATAATCATGAAGTGCTTTGAGAGACTGGTCCTCCAGCACATAAAAGGCTGTCTCCCCACAGCACTCGACCCCCACCAGTTTGCATACCGGGCGAACAGATCCACAGAGCACGCCATAGCCCTGCACGCGGTGCTGAACCATGGAACAACAGCACAGCTATGCCAGGATGCTCTTTGTGGATTACAGCTCGGCCTTCAACACCATCATCCCGGACATCCTAATTACAAAACTGGACACCCTAGGCCTCCCTCCCCTCACATGCAGCTGGATCAAGGACTTCCTAACAAACAGACCCCAGACTGTGAGACTCGGCCCCCACCTTTCCTCCACCCGCAGTCTGAGCACCGGATCACCACAGGGCTGCGTGCTGAGCCCCCTCCTGTACTGCCTACACACATGACTGCAGTCCGGCCCATGAGAGCAACATCATCGTCAAGTTTGCTGACGACACCACAGTGGTCGGACTGATATCACAGGGAGACGAGGCAGCTTACAGGGAGGAGGTCCAGAGGCTGACGACCTGGTGCTCCGACAACAACATAGCCCTGAACACGCACAAAACAAAGGAGATCATCGTGGACTTCAGAAGGAACAGGAGTGACCCGCCCCCCCTCTACATCAACAGCGAGTGTGTGGAGAGGGTCCACACATTCAGGTTCCTGGGAGTACAGATCTCCGACGACCTCTCCTGGACAGACAACATCACAGAGCCTGCTGACCTACTGTGTTTCCACCTGGTACGGAAGCTGCACTGAGGCGGACAGAGGGAGGCTTCAGAGGACAGTCAAGGCAGCGCAGCGCATCATTGGCTGCCCTCTCCCCTCCCTGACGGACATCTACTCCACCCGGTGCCTCAGCAGAGCTCGCAACATCATCAAGGACAGTTTACATCCCGGTGCTCAGCTGTTTGACCTGCTGCCCTCTGGCAGACGCTACAGGTGCATCAAGGCAAAAACAAGCAGACTGAGAAACAGCTTCTTCCCAAGAGCCATCACCACCCTGAACTCAGACATACAACGTACCCGGTCATTAGCATCATGCAAATGTGCAATATTTCCATCACTGCCTCTGTATTTATTTATTTAACAACCCATTACAATACACTCATGTGACTTTACACACCAGTCATTATTTGCACTATGACCCATTGATCATTGCACTAAAATTAATATATCTGCTCCTGCATATGCTCCAGTGCAATACTATGTGTATATTTTGGATATCTTGTATATAACTTGTATATATCTTGTTAAATTCTTTTTTACTCTACTTTATGCTACGTTCACACCGACGCCGAATCGATGGCGAATTAAATCGGCGAGCAAAGCGGCGGCAAAGCGTAACAAAGCTTAATGAAAGCGTAAAGACCGTAATACAGCGTAAGAAAGGTTTGAGCAATTCGGGACATTCGGCAAGAGCGCCAAAAATTTTTAAACTGTTTAAAAATTTGAGGCGATCTGTCACGAATTGCGTAAAGCGGGGAGAGCGTATTAAAGCTTATCAAAGCGTCACAAAGCTTATCAAAGTTTTGCTCAAAGCGTAGGAAAGCTTAACAGAGCTTGGTTCAAAGGATCAATGGATCTGCTGCATCTTTATATATGCTCTGGATCAGAGGCGGGATGCAGTCGGGATCTCGAAATTTTCCATTGCGTAACAGAGCTTAACAGAGCCTATCAATGCACAAGAGAGCTTGATAATCGTATCAGAGCGTTATTAAAAGCGTTATAAGCGCACCAAAGCTTATCAATAAGTATTAAAGCGTATCAAAGCGTGATTTAAAGCGTAACAAATCCTGATCAATCGGCATCAAAGCGTGAGTAGCCGTAGCGATTCGGGAAATAATTTGTCGCCTTAAGCGGGAACGAATTTCGTATCAGAGCGTATCAGAGCTTATCGGAGCATAAACATACCTGAGGAGATTGTGAGATTTTTTGAAAAATGACGCCAAATTCGTCGCCGATTCAAAGTGCGACATTCGGCGTCGGTGTGAACGTAGCATTATATACTTTTTTGTTTTTTAAACTTGACTACTGCACTGAAAAGAGAAGCTCTCCAATTTCGTTGGACATCTTGTATAATGAAGGCCATTCCATTCCATGTCTTCCAACTGCACGGCATCCCCTTCTGCAAGGCGCTGGGGGCATTGGTGAGCTTGTCTTCCAGATACCACCCCCAGACCAATGGCCAGACAGAGCGGGCGAACCAGGACTTGGAGTGTTTGTCACCGACACCCTTCTACATGGTCCTTCCACCTCCCCTGGGTTGAGTACGCTCACAATTCCCGGGAGAGCGTGGCTACAGATATGTCATCATTCAAGGCAGCATATGGCTACCAGCCTTCACTCTTTCCTTCACAGGAAAAGGAAGTGGCGATCCCTGCCGTCCGGGCACAACTCAAGGAGGGAGACCAGATCGGACCGCTACATCGGACCGCAGCCCAGAACCAAAGGATCTCGACACCAGAATACCGTGTCGGTCAAGAGGTATGGCTCTCATCCCAGGACTTACCTCTTGCTGTCTCCAGCAGAAAACTGGCACCCAGATTCATTGGACCCTATGCATCATTTCCATCATCAGTCCTACCGCCGTCAAGCTCCCGCAATATCTCCAGGTACACCCGGTTTTCCATGTCTCACGCATCAAGACAGTCTTTTCTAGCCCTTCGGCCAAGCCACCGGCTTCACCACGCCTGATCGATGGTCAACCAGCCTACACCGTGAAGGCCATATTGGATGTGAGAAGACAGGGTAGGCGGTTGCAGTATCTCGTAGACCGGGAGGGATACGGACCTGAGGAGTGCCTGTGGTTTTCTCGCTCCTGTATCGTCGACCCACAACTCATACGTGACTTCCGCTCACTCCATCCTGTTAAACCAGGTAAGCCACCAGCTAAGTGGGGGGTACTGTCATACCAGCTAAGCGGGGGTACTGTCATGACATGCACGGTGCTCTGCTGCCGCCTGCTGCCTCTTCTCTTTCAGTGCACCCTGAGTGGCAGCAGGCAGTCTCCTCCTGCACACCTGAACCCAATTAGTTTGGGACTACATAGCTCCCTTGCGTCCACCTGCAAACCGCCAGATTGTCCATCAAGCTAGCCCTATGTTCCCTGTCAGCCTGCTGCACATCCTCCGCTCTCGCCCACGTGCAGTACCCTTTGTTCATTGATATTGTTAAGAGAGTACACCAGTATCTGTTCACCCATCGAATTTATCTGTATCCATATCTGTATGCGGAGTGGGCGGGTCATAAACCGGAAGTGGGGGTGGTTTAACCGGAAATGTGTTGGGCTGTACATTATTTTAAGTCTGAAATTGACATGGATTGATGAGAAGTCGCTCTATGTATTCTCCCGCTACATGTGTACTGTGTATGTGTGTAAGTGATCTCTAAGACTTATTATTGAATTATTTTTAATGACATGCAAACATGCAATGATGCCAAACAGGCCTAGTTTACTCTATAAGACACAGCGTTCAGGACTTGAAGCTAAGTTTTCAAGACTGATTCAAATAATCTGTTAACACATACATATATACATAATCCTGCCCTGCAATTAATCTTTCTTTCAATAAATATATATGGTAAAAATTGTAAATTGTAAAATATTTCAGACATAGTGAGACGTGGTGATTAATCATGATTAATTTATTAGAAAAACATGATTAATCCGATTCAAAAATGTAATCATTTGACAGCCCTAATTGTAAGCAGTGCACCTGTTTCATGATGACTTCATGGAATAAGACAAAAGTACATTTTAAGGACAATAGCGCTATGATTGCATGATGCATAATTGACTGACATCACACAAGCCTGCATAGCAGCCCGCCTATGTAACGACACAAGTTTACCAAGGAACCTTTGATACAAACCCAAATAGAGGGAAGCTGAAGAAAACTTAATAAAGTGGAAGCAGTGTGACCAACGCAACACGAGCCGTTGTTAACTTACATGAATATATAAATAACACATGAATACCGTATACAACATCAATTGGCAAGAAATAACTCAATACTGCATAAAGCAAAATTGGATTTCGAATATAAATCTTTTCTGCCCAAGAGCCTCTACTGCTTACTGCATCATACTACCTTATTTACAGTATCCTCCATTACTTCAGGAAATAAGGGACCACACAATAGAACTCTTGACTTGTCATTCTAGATTGTCAAAGTCGATATTCATAATGGTAAAAAATGGATTCATTGATTCATCATAATCATGATGCGTGGCAATCATATCATAATCAGGACGACACGATCATGTCCGCTGGCTGTCTGTTGATGGTTCCTTCATCTTTATCTTTTATCCTTTACCTTGGTCATAAGGCGCCAGTGATGTGAGTGATGTGGTAATGGTAATGGTAATGTTTTTTTTTCATTTGAACATGCATCAGATCCCAATTGAGTGCATCCCATAATCAGTTCACAGTTCCACATGTCCAAAAGGAGTAGGAAGAAGCAAAGCTTATTAAATCCTACCCCTCCATCTGGTACTTTTACAATCAGTAACTGTTACATTTGTTCACTTCCTGCTTTCCATAATACAGTTTAAGGTTTTTTTTTTGTTTTTTTTTTTTTAAAAATGTACCTCGTACCAAAGTAGGAGGTGATATGACCATCCAATGACATAATGGGTACCATAGTAAGTGTCAATATAGTGATATATATAGCACATCATGACTGGTTCAAGACTCTTCATCCTTGTATTTAGCAAACATCAACTGCTTGTATTGTTTCTTGAATTGGCTCATCGTTGTGCATTGTTTGAGGTCCTTACTCAATCCATTCCATAGTTTGATTCCACATACTGAAATGCTATGGCTTTTTAACGTAGTCCTAGCATAGAAGTGTTTCAAATGTACTTCTTCCCTGAGATCATATTTCTCCTCTCTTGTAGAGAAGTATTGGATGACATTTTTAGCTAATTGGTTGTTTTTAGCCTTATGCATTATTTTAGCTGTTTGAAGATGAACTATATCAGCAAGTTGAAGTATTTGTGATTTTAGAAATAAGGAGTTAGTATGTTCTCTGTAGGCGGCATTATGAATTATCCTTACTGACCTTTTTTGCAGTACATTTAGCGAGTGAAGATTGCTTTTATAGTTATTAGCCCATATTTCCAAACAATAAGTAATTATGTGTAAGTGATACTGTCATTTAGCCAATGAGGACCAGTACGCTCTCATCAGCAGACTAAAAGATTTTGTATCAAATTAAACATCAATGGAATGATAATAACATGACTACTATAAATGGGAGAATTGTACTTCCACTGTTTGGCCATGAGGTGTCAGCCTTGGTTTGAGTACCACTACGGGTTTCCTCTGCTTGCATGGTGAGATCTTTCTTTCTTTGCATGAAAACCTCTGTCATTCAAACAGCTTTACAGTTAGAAACCAAACACCATATACTTTATCATCTTATCTGTTTGTAGGCCAATTTAAAAAAAACTTGACTGAAAGAATTACAGGAAGCACGTGAAAGATCAAATACACACAAAGCATGTGGGGGTGTTACAGTGGCAGTAATGGTCTTCAAAAGGTGGGGATTGTCCAAACCTTTTCCACCGAGAGCTGCATTCTGAAAAAGGGGCCACATTGATAAATTTTAGATGATACATTAAAGATGCCAAAGCAGTCCTATGGAAGTCAATATATTCCATACAGTCAGGAAAATACATCAGTATCATAGCTTTGTGTTACAGATGACTAAGCAAGTGTACTGTTTATCTAGTATCTACAATATACTGAGGACCAATAAAAGTGAGAAAATGTCCCCTGGGCTGCACTTTGGACACCCCTGTCATAAGTAGAGTAGAGTAGAGGCTATAAATGTTTGAGTCTATTATTACCGAGCGAGAGGAAAGGGAGTTACAGTATATAGCTGAGGGCCATGCTTATAGGGGGCCTACATGTTGTTCTTACTGGCGGTGGATTACTTGCTATTGATTGACACATTCATATTTTATTGATTCACGCTTTTTCTTGCACATGGGGCACCACTTAATGCCGAGGTAAAGTATAGTCATTATTAACTTTAGTGTTGTTTTATGATGGATTATGCATGTACAATATGTTCTGCTTCCCCGAACCAAAGTAGAGCTTATAGAGAATACATTTTTCAGATTTTCACTGTATCTAATAAACAAATCCACTTCGTACAAACAGAATACATTTTAGATTTGTTACACAAATATTAGACCACATATGGTCTAATTGCTACATATGTTTAAATGGTTCCATAAAAGTTTATTTAATGGAATATTTGTTTATTGTAAATTAAAGCGTAGAGATGACAATGCAAAAGCTTTCGGTCCTAGTAGTTCATACTGGATACCAGACATCTGAAAATACACGTGGAACAATAGCTTCTCTTAATAAATCATATATTATGATAATATAAGTTATCATAACAAGGCTTTGAAATGCCATAATGCCACCACTGAGCACCGTCACGATGTAGAGCAGCGGTTAACACCCAGATTTTGTCTCAATTTCTTATGGCTATCAGACAGAGCGGCTATCAGATTCCTCTCTGGCTTTGCTGCTCTTTCCCCTTTCCTGCTCCCAGTTGCAGCCTGGGGGACAGTTTCAGGGAGCATCTGGAGGCAGGCTGTTAAATAGGCTCCATTATTGGTTTGGTCCAGCGATTGCGCTTAGGGCATGGAGGACTTAGGCCAAGGTCTGCAGGTGGCTTACTTGAAATGGCGGGGGTGAGGTTTGTGGGAGATATGAGAAGCTAGCCTGATAGCGCTCCTGTTAGTTATGCTGTTATCTGATTTCCTTCACAGATTCTCACTCCCGTTTTCCATCAGGAGTTTGACAGCTTTTTTTGCAGTCGGAACAATAATCCTGTACAGCTCGTATGCACGTAGTTATTTATGCAGCAGATGTGGAGTCCAGCGATTGGACCTTCTCTAGATCCACATGAAATCCTTCCAACATCATCAGTGAATTGAATGATTACATCCACCAGGTTGACGCTGATGTGCGGTCAGGGGAGGCAAGATTAAAAAATAGCATGCAGTAAATATAAATAATTTGTCCATTCAACTGTATTATAACGTAGCTTCCCGGCTTAATGTGCAAGCCCTGCCCACTTGAGTTTCTGTCATTTTACCACTAATATAATCTTGCAGAAACATTTATTATGTTATTATATACGCATCATGACTTTCTACAGCCTATAATGTCTTTAATGAAAGTGTGACATCCTCGTTAAACGGTCAATACATTACAGTCTCTCTCACAGGCATCTGGCATCAATGATCCTTGGCAGATCGACGCTGTGGCGAAACTCATGTCGACCCATAATTCACCCCTTTTATGCCACATTCTCAATGTGGTCTGCAGTATAATTAATATGAGATAATAATTATTTTTGAGCAATAGTGGTGGACTTGAGGGGGTGTGGTTTTCATCCCCAGTTTCGGGAGCGCAATGGTGAGCTCTATGAAGAAAAAAAATACCAGTGACTCAACTTGCCTAAAGTAAGGGTTGGCCAACCGACCTTCCGTGGTGAGTTAGCCATTGGGTGATTGTCACAAACCTCAAGGTACCATGATATACAGAGTCCAAGAAGCACAACGACTCCTTAAAGGGGACCAATTATGCTCATTTGTAGACCCTTTGTATTGATTTGTGGCCTCTTATAGAGAGTGGCTACACACAATAACACACACAGGAAGTGAGCCCCTCTGTGACATCACAAAAGGGCAGTTTGACCACGCCTTTTGAAACCAAGCGTTTTGAGCCATCCCAAACTACTTTCAGGGCTCACTTACAAATGCACTAACTAATTATCTGAAACTTTGGCACTTTTAACACCAGAATCCAACATTCTAACTCCATTTATAGGTCAGAAAAGTGGAAAAAGTATCATAGGTCCCCTTTCAATGCATGCATGTAAAGAATATCTCCATAGTCCACCACAGGAAGAAAAGTAGCAAAAACATTTTTTTTCTCACCTCACAAGAAAAAGATGATGTATTTCAAAAATAAAAACCTAACTTAAGTCTGAGCCTTTTCAATGTGAGGATGAAAATTCAGACCATCATCAATTAAAAAGCCTAAAATACTTATACATTGATGCTATATCCATTGGTTTGTCATGCATAGTAGTAATCTGAGGTAAGTACTGCGGCATGGTCAAAAGTAGTGATATGTATCCATATCAGTGATATGGATTTTGGACGCACTGACAAAGTGAAACATCATATAAAGTTGCATGACAAAACTCCATTCAAGCACAGAGCCAGACCCATCCACCCTCAAGACATTGAGGCAGTCCGACAACATCTAAGGGATTTGTTGGAGGCTGGAATCGGAGTCCCCGTTTTCATCGCCTATTGTCGTGGTCCGGAAGAAAAATGGTGATATACGCTTGTGCATTGATTACAGGAAACTGAACCTTCAGACAATCAAGGACGCTTATCCACTGCCAAACCTGGAAGAGTCTCTTTCTGCTCTGACTGGTTCAAAATGGTTTAGCGTTCTCAATCTCAAATCTGGATATTACCAGATCGACATGAATTAGGCTTTTGTGACGCCCATCAGATTCTGGGAATTAAATCGAATGCCCCAAGGGGTAACAAACGCTCCATCCACATTTCAACGTTTAATGGAAAAAAGTATGGGAGATCTCTAAAAGAAGTTCTTGTTTGTCTTGATGACCTCATTGTATTTTCAGATTCACTGGAAGAACATGAGCGAAGGCTGTTACATCGGTATTACATCGGTTAAAGGAATATGGTCTGAAACTCTCTCCAGAAAAATGTAAGTTCTTCCAAACATCTGTGAAGTACGTGGGACACACAGTTTCGGAAAAAGGAGTAGAGACAGACCCGGACAAGATCCATGTAAAGTCCTGGCCAATTCCGAAAACTTTGAAGAAACTGAAGTCATTCTTGGGGTATTCCACCATTGCTAAACCTCTCAATTCCCTGACACGGGGGTATACACCTACCTCCACCTCCAAGTACCCGAAGTCCAGTTCAGCGAAATCCCAGGATGCCAAACAGCCCTTTGGTGGGCGATGGTCGCCTGCTTCCCAAGTTGCATTTGACACACTCATTAGGAAGTTGACCAGTTCCCCAGTCCTTGGGTTCGCCGACCCAAAGCTGCCGCATATTTTGCACACTGACACCAGCACTACCGAGCTCGGAGCAGCTTTATATCAGGAACAGGAGGGTCAGCTGAGGGTTATGGCCTACGCCAGCCGTGGCTTGTCAGCAAGTGAATCGAGGTACCCTGCCCACAAACTGGAATTTTTGCACTTAAGTGGAGTGTATGTGAAAAGTTTCACGACTATCTGTACGGGGGGCACTTTGTAGTAGTGACTACAACCCACTACTTACCTTTTAACCTCTGCAAAGTTGGATGGATTACAGAAAACCGTTGCATGCATACAACTGCGCAAAGAATGACGGCACAGGATTCACCCCGTACGAATTGATGTTTGGCCGTTCACCACGTCTTCCGGTGGATCTTGCTTTTGGATTACCGGTACGAGAAAATCAGTCCACGACACAATCTCAGTATGTGGCAAGTCTTCTGTCCCGACTTGAAGAGAGTTTTCAACTTGCATCGAAAAATACCGTCAAATCTGGTGAACACAACAAAAAAATTTGATCAACGAGTTACTCCGTCGAGTCTGGAGGAAGGAGATCGAGTCTTGGTACGCAATGTCAGGCTTCGTGGTTAGCACAAGCTGGAGGACAAATGGGAGCAGGACGTCTATGTTGTTGTGAAGCGTACTGGGACCCTGCCTGTGTATACAGTCCGACCTGAAAACAAAGCGGAAGGACCAGCTCATACCCTGCACAGAGATCTGCGACTTCCATGCCCTTTCCTACCAGCGAGTGGTGACTCAGAGCTTTTACCAACTACACCACCTTGTCGTCCTTTCACTCGGAGCCGGAAACAAGCCAGTGCTGATCAGACGGAAGATCTGGATGATGGTAATGAATGGGGTGTACCACAACTCAGGATTGAGCCAACAACATTCCAGTTCCATCGTTCACAACCAAGGCTGTTGATCTTTCACCTGTGCCTGTAAATCCTGGTTCAGAAACTATGACCGTACCTGCTGATGGGGAATCTTCTGCTGAGTCAAATTCCTTACCCGTGGAAGAAGACCCTGAGCCTGGTGAGAACTTACCTGAACTGGAAGGACTCTCATTTACCGGTTTTCTTGAAGATCTATCTGTGGAAGAACCAGAGTTCATTGATCAAGCAGCGATATCCCTCACTCAGAATTAGTTGTTGCTCAGTCCAGCAGAATCAAATGCTGGCGCTCCAAACTCACCTGCTAGCGAGGTACCGGCCATAGACTCTACACCTGTCGTCAGAAGTTCTAGTCGGCAGTGTCACCCTTCTAATCGACTCCAATACGCAATATTAGGCAATCCCCTTATTTCCGTCATACAGACACTATTTCAAGGGTTAGTTGATGCTTATTTACTACCTTTGCAGCAACCAGCAACCAGGGTGTAACCCAGATGTGATTAAGGCAACCCGCCTGAAAGCTGGAAGCCTGGATTCTTACCTGAGGAGCTGGCATCCACCTGCTCTGGTCGGGCAGTAGGAGGCTTTGCAGCCGTCCCTTTTCTTCTGTCCCTCTCGCTGCTAGCAGCAGTCTATGGGCGTTGAGCACCATACTGGCTTGCATTACTGAGCAAGCCCATATTGTTATTCCTTGTGGCGTTTAGCTATTCACTCCGGTTTCCTCCCACATTCCAAAAACATGCTAGGTTAATTGGCAACTCCAAAATGTCCATAGGTATGAATGTGAGTGTGAATGGTTGTTTGTCTCTATGTGCCCTGTGATTGGCTGGCGACCAGTCCAGGGTGTACCCCGCCTCTCACCCGAAGACAGCTGGGATTAGGCTCCAGCACCCCCTGCGACCCTCGTTTAGCTATTATTATATCTTAATCTTCCCATTTTTGTGTGCGTAATGCGGCCAAAAGGCAAGAAGGACCCCCACACATGTTACACCGCTGGAATCATGACGCTCGGGACTACAGCGGTATTTATTTTTTGGTACGTTTTGTATAACCATGGCGACGCTATTAACCAAAACGTTAAAAAATGGGCCACTTTCATCGGATGTTTAGTTTTCACTCTATCTTCGTCAGAAGGAGGTGTGCACAGGGCCCTCGTCTCCCACTCTGACTCCCACTCTAGCTTGGGAGGCGAAAAGATAACTTTTTTTTTTGCAAACAACTCCTCTTCCTGGCCACACCGTTTTAGCTAGCATGATTTATTTTAGTGAAAACGTAGGAATTTTCGTCCCCTTTCCAAAAATGTCACTCTTATGACTGAGAGATGTACGGTTTTCCTAAAGTGTAGAATTTCTCCCATAGACTCCCATGTTAAAGACGCCGTCTTTTTTTTCTCCAAATCTTGAATTTTCTATGTTTTCGACTCGTCCTCTTGCGGTCGTTTCTCAACCGATCTGCAAAACGAGCAGATCTATGCGAAGCCACGTCCCTCGGGCCACTCATGGTCGTGTCCTGGTGTCCATATCTCGAATCGTTTGGCCGTAAGAAGCTTCTGTTCGACATGAGCGATTCAGTCATTTGTGCTGATTCACTGTCATGGCCGCCAGCTCCTCCTCCTCAAAGCCCCTCCCTTCAAAAACCACTGTGTGTTGACATGTGCGATTACAATGATTCCCTTCCCAGCTGATACCATACAGCTCATGTATTGTGTAGATTTTAAAAGTTTGATTTTTCTAATTAAATACAGTGACTCCAGGCACCTCAAAGACCAGAGTATCAAAATATCAACTTTTTTTATAGAATCCATGATACAGCATTAAGTTGTGTTATCATCATGTCAGGAATCGATAGTTCAGTATCGACCCACATGTCACTCTCTCTCTGCTCTTTAGTACTCCATGACAAGGCAAGTGCTGCTTTCAATTAGAAAACAACACATGACATGTACAGACACCACAGCAGTGCCTGGCAACTTTCATGACTTGATGCTGTGTTGCTAGGTGTTAGCATTTATGCTAATTTACTCATGTCTAAAGGCAAATACACACATGGCATGATGTAGGGAGGTTACCTTGGCAGTTTCTAAACTTGAGGCTCTCTTGCTTGGTGCTCGCATGGTAGCCGTTAGCATGTTAGCATTAAAGGTATTTTACTCATGTCTAAAGGCAAATACACACATGGCATGATATAGGGAGGTTATAGGACAACCTTGGCACTTTCTAAACTTGAGGCTCTCTTGCTAGGTGCTAGCACGATGACTGTTAGCATTTAAGCTAATTAGCTCATGTCTAAAGGCAAATACACACATGGCATGATGCAGGGAGGTTATAGGACAACCTTGGCAGTTTCTAAACTTGAGGCCCTCTTGCTAGGTGCTAGCATGGTAGCCGTTAGCATGTTAGCATTTAAGCTAATTTACTCATGTGTAAAGACAAATACACACATGGCATGATGCAGGGAGGTTACAGGACAACCTTGGCAGTTTCTAAACTCGAGGCCGTGCTAGCATGGTATCCATTAGCATGTTAGCATTTAAGCTAATTTACTCATGTCTAAAGGCAAATACACACATGGCATGATGTAGGGAGGTTATAGGACAACCTTGACACTTTCTAAACTTGAGGCTCTCTTGCTAGGTGCTAGCATGATGACTGTTAGCATGTTAACATTTTAGCTAATTTACTTATGTCTAAAGGCAAATACACACATGGCATGATGCAGGGAGGTTATAGGACAACCTTGGCAGTTTCTAAACTTGAGGCCCTCTTGCTAGGTGCTAGCATGGTCGCCGTTAGCATGTTAGCATTTAAGCTAATTTACTCATGTCTAAAGGCAAATACACACATGGCATGATGCAGGGAGGTTATACGCCAACCTTGGCAGTTTGTAAACTTGAGGGCCTCTTGTTATGTGGTAACATGGTAGCCGTTAGCATGTTAGCTTTTAAGATAATTTACTCATGTTTCAAGGCAAATACACACAACATGATCTCTGCCTTAACACTTTATGGACTTGGTGCTTACTTGCTAGATGTTACCATGCTACCTCTTAGCATGTTAGCATTTTAGCTAATTTACTCATTTATAAAGCCAAATACACACACGGCATGATGTCGGGACACTATGGTACTGCCTGAACACTTTTGGGACCTGGTACCTTCTTACTAGATGCTACCAAGCTAGCTCTCAGCATGTTAGCATTTTAGCTAATTTGCCGCTCTCTAAAGGCAAACACACACATTGCATGATGTGGGGACCCTATGGGACTTGCCTCTTCACTTTTGAGACTTGGTGCTTTCTTTTTAGCATCTACCATGCTAACTATTAGCATGTTGGCATTGTAGCATGTCAGCTTTGTTGCTAAATTCCTCGTCTAATGTATGCACGGCATTCCTCAGCAGCGCGGCATGGCAGACACCGGGCCCGAGGTTCACAGCACAGGTGGCAAGCCCATCAAAATTTCTGCGGGAATTTTCTAGTTGTAAATTAATGTTGTGAATGCCCATTTTCATTTAAATATGTTTGTATTGTTCTATGTTTATTGTACATGATAATATTCCTCTAAAATTCCTCTCACTCCCAGAGCCGAAATCTGGATTTTTCTGATTCTGGCTTAGATCTTGCAATTACCCTTGGTTTGTGCCTAAAGCTAATGTAATAAGGCGTTGTACATGCTACACATGGTTATGATAAGATACATCAGCAGCAGTTATAGAGGATGTTATCTGTGCTGAGTGTACCTGATGGAAATTTGAGTTACTCACCCAACTCTGCTCTCAGTACAATGAGACAGTATATTGTAAATAGAAACTTCATTGTTGTTGTTTCGCTACTGACAAATCTGCAGCAGCTTAGGCTGGAAACAGGAGTAGCACAGCTTGCAGAGAAAGTGGAGTAGTCCTGTTACTGGAGCCTAGGACTGACCTGGTTTAGCTGGAACCTGGGGCTGGCCTAGCAGAGCCGGAGCCTGGGCCTGGCCTGGTGAAGATGGCCCACTGCTGGAGCCTGGGACTGCTCCTGGAACCTGGGACTAGCCTGGTTTAGCTGGAACCTGGGGCTGGCCTAGCGGAGCTGGAGCCTGGGCCTGGCCTGGTGGAGCTGGCCTGGTGATGTTAGCTTAATGCTATAGACTGCGCTTGGCACATGTAGAGTAGGCCTATAAAATTGACAGAGTATAGCCGGTACGTAAAACAGCTTGCAGCTTAAAAAATAACGCAAAACTAAGTAGGAAATCTAACTTCAAATCAGGAGAAGGTGTGTAGGACCACGGGGCCAGGCTGACTAGCAGCACAGCAAGGAACAGGCCTCAAAGAGCAATGCTATTAAGTTGGTATCAATAGTCCATAGTTTGCTGATTTAACCACAAAACTTTATTGATGTGAGGACGGAGAACATATAACTATGTTAAAAGTGTTAAAAAAGAGCATTAAAACACATTACTACAGACACTGAACTAAGAAAAGAACGTGCTGCCATCTTGGAAATGACTACCATGTGCATCAAGTGACCAAAAATAATCCTCTGACTGCCCGGATGATTAGAAGAAGTCTGCATTGATAGGGTAGCTGTGAATGTGTGACATCACAATGAATGAACATCATTGCTGTTTGCTGGTTCACATGTTGGATCGATGTGTTTGTGTCTGTGCAGGCAAGCTGTGACTTAGAGGCAAGGTAATGGGATTATGAGTGTCTGGCACAGAAGAGGAGTGCTAATGAAATAACATCCACTCCCATCAGTGGACACACATCTTCTATTGAAGCCCATGTATGACACACATTACTGTTTGCTGATGATAATCCACTACGAAGAGTGGTTGTGGGGATGAACCGAAAACCATAGGATGGCAACATTACTGCAGTTTGTGAAGGCATCTTTACTACTGATAATTATCATCAGAAGGATCAGAAATGGGGCAATGCCATACTTATAGTCCATCTTGTTGATGCATGTGTTTAGGACATAGTGACAATTTGGGCTTTTAAACTGTACCAAATTGCCCTGTGATTGGCTGGCGACCAGTCCAGGGTGTAGACAGCTGGGATAGGCTCCAGCAACCTCCGCGACCCTCGTGAGGATAAGCGTCAGGAAATGAATGAATGAATGAATGAGCCGTACCAAATGAGGTTGTTTTCAGGTTGTTGCTAGATTACCTTCCAAATGCTTGAGTGGCCCAGTTGACCCCCAGCCAAGGAGAACACCTGGGATCTGGTGCTTTCCCATCCATGCACCTCTTCCATTGAGGTGAACAGGCCAGTCATAGTTTAGGGTAAATTAGGACTATTACAGGATCGGCCATTTTTTCCCGTTTGTAGCAACTCTCCTTCATGCATGCAGTCACAAAATCACTTCAAAAATGTACAAATGTGTTTATGTTTGTAACATTTTAAAGTACTTTTCCACTTTTTGGTTATTTATTTGTATTTAGTGGTTTGTCTCTTATTCCAGCCAGATGAATTGAGATTAGATCAGAAATCAGAAATCACTCCACACTCTTTATTGCTCTCTGGTTCTACCATATCTTACTTATTGTGTGGAAATATGGGCTAATAACTATAAAAGCAATCTTCACTCGCTAAATGTATTCCAAAAAGGTCAGTAAAAATAATTCATAATGCCGCCTACAGAGAACATACTAACTCCTTATTTCTAAAATCCCAAATACTTCAACTTGCTGATATAGTTCATCTTCAAACAGCTAAAATAATGCATAAAGCTAAAAACAACCAATTACCTAAAAATGTCATCCAATACTTCTCTACAAGAGAGGAGAAATATGATCTCAGGGAAGAAGTACATTTGAAACACTTCTATGCTAGGACTACGTTAAAAAGCCATAGCATTTCAGTATGTGGAATCAAACTATGGAATGGATTGAGTAAGGACCTCAAACAATGCACAACGATGAGCCAATTCAAGAAACAATACAAGCAGTTGATGTTTGCTAAATACAAGGATGAAGAGTCTTGAACCAGTCATGATGTGCTATATATATCACTATATTGACACTTACTATGGTACCCATTATGGCATTGGATGCTCATATCACCTCCTACTTCGGTACGAGGTACATTGTTTAAAAAACAAACAAACAAAACAAACAAACAAAAAAAGAAACAAAAAACCTTAAACTGTATTAGGAAAGCAGGAAGTGAACAAATGTAACAGTTACTGATTGTAAAAGTACCAGAGGGAGGGGTAGGATTTAATAAGCTTTGCTTCTCCCTACTCCTTTTGGACATGTGGAACTGTGAACTAATTATGGGATGCAATCAATTGGAATCTGATGCACGTTCAAATGAAATAAAACCATTACCATTAGCATTATTTTGAAGATGAACGTCAATGTAATGTATATGTGTAGGTAACATCATCTCGAGGTATTTATTGCTCCCTTGAAAAGGCATTGCTGACTTTGTATTGCACCAAATATTCTCCAGGATAGACAGACAGACTGTGCTGATGCAGTGTTTAGTGTTTAGCAGGGCTTCACAGAGCAGCAGCAATGTTGTACCTCAACCAATGATTTAACAGGCAGCCATTGATCCCCCTAGTAAACATTCATTGCTTTCCAAAAGATTTTCCACCCTGCTTGGAGATCTGTCTCTTTCTTCTGTCTCTCTCATACATGCATTGGAATGTGAGTGAGGGTGTGTGTGGGGTTTGTGTGAAATGAATGTTACCAGGCAGGCGGGGGTGCGGGTGACTGCTTGGAGTCGGAGTGAGCGAGCTCAGCCTGAAAAGAGAATAGGATGGAGAACAGACGTTAGTAAGGCATAGACATGAATGATTGTCTGCTATGTCTCTCACCAATTAACCATTGTTGGGATCATCACTCATGGCTACACCGTTGCTGTGACTGACAGCCCGGCCAGCCGCCTGTCTGGGTCTACCACAAGGTGGGCTGCTCCATGAGGAATGCCAAACATCGTCACTTTGTGAAATCAGCTTACCTCTGCTGTACTTGTTATTTTTGGAAAGGGCTTTCACATGCACTTCACTTAACACTTTGGTGAAGGTTTTTTTTAACCACTCAAACGTTTTAAAGGCAGTGCATGTTATTTTTGGTTGTTAGAGTTACAATTCTAATAGGACGCTCATGAAAAATAGGAAAAAAGCAAACAGCAAACCCGAGGCAGAACTTTTTCATTTGCTCCAAAAGAGGAAAAGCCGTCTCCGCTCCAAGAACCAGATCCTTTTCCATGAGCGGCTTCCCCTCACAGATTTTAATTAAAAGTTTTGGTTTTACATTCCAACAAACCATAAAAGACAATGTTTGATGAGTTGGTGTGTGCAGGCGTCGTCAGTGAGTTCGTGTCTGAGATATACCTCAAGGTCATACAGTATGTGTGAGGAGCTGATTGTCTAGTCTGTTAGTATGGTTCTAGTATTACACAACAATAGTATTATGTATTATGGTCCACTTCTATTGGTTTGTTGAATAGATTATACAATAGCTAATGAGTAAATGTCATAACTGATGTCCATTGTCCATCACAGGTCCATCTTGGGACATTATGATAGCAGTTGGTAGATGCATTAGCACTGGGAAAGGAGTTGATTCATAAGTTGATTCATGTTGAAATGAATCATGATAAAGGTCAAATCCTTACTGGTGAGCTATTATATTTTGATTATGGTATTGGTACTGACACAGCAGTACCAATACCGAATACCATACCTGTTAAATGATTGAAATGATAGTTTGGGTTGGTTCCATTATCATGAGCAGTCATACTAGTACTAGTGCCCCGTGTACTAATACTAGTAGGTATCCTGCACATTATTGAGACCTCTAAATCACTATGTTTACCAATCAGTATGTTTTGTCAATATGCTTGCTCCTGCATGACTGCGCCCCAGTACACAAAGCATGGTTCAGTTGGGTGAGTTTGGTGTGGAAGACCCTGAGAGACCTGACTTCAACACCAAGAAACTCCTGGATGAACTAGAACAGAGATTTGGAGCTAAAAAGATTTAAAAAATCCATTCACACAAAATCAAGCCATCATAACAGAACGTGTTGTAGCCACCAAGGTGTTCTTCTCTCTTTCAGTTGCTTTCGGTCGAATGGCCTGGTGTGATCATGTGTCTACAGTCTAACGACTGTCACAGACCGAGGCCGTCTGGTGGAATGCCAGCTAAGACGGAGCCAGAGAGGAGGCTGGCGCAGAGCAAACAATGGCCAGGGACATCTGTCATGCGTGGCTGCACTCCCCTCATGCTACCATTGGAACGAGGGAGCGACCAGTGGTGGCTTTCTTTTCTTTCCCCTCCTTTCCGGGGACACTTCTGACCCATACAATGGGCCTTTTGTCCCCTCCCCACTTTTTGCCAACATTTAACCCTTTGAGCCAGCATCTTTTTTTTGCCTCCTTTCTAAAACAAAAGCCGGTTGAAACAGTGACTATTCATTCACCACCCTCTGCTTCTGTTCTTCATTCTGACTTTTAGCTCCGACTCTGACTGTGCAGTCTTCTCTCTACATCCGCCATCAGCAAATGGCGGACCGATGATGGCCCTTTGCCGACCTGCGACCAGTCAAAGGGAATGGGTAATAACATATCATCCTGCCGTCTGACTGATGTCCTCTGAATTACTCCAGCTATTACGATTAACGTGACAGCAAACATGGTGTCATCACTCATAATGAGCCAATGAAATTGTTGGTTTACCTCCAGGCCGCTAATCTTTGAATACAACCATGGCGTGCTTACAACTAAGACGTTGATCGAGAAAAGCAAACATTTAAAGTGAAAGGACAGACCGATATGTGTTCATTCTTCTAGAATCCAGTGCCAATGCCAATGCAGTGTCGCACATGCTCTGGAACGTTAGTGCCCATATGAAGAATCTACGAGAGGCATAGCACATTCTTTCACAGCAAAGCAACATGCAAATAAGACGTGACCAGGGATTGTGTGGATATTGGAGCACAACAATATCTTCACTGGGGAGAGTGGTGGAGTTTCTCTCAAAGGAAAACAGTGTATGGTTGCTCAGACACGTTGGCAGGTCTGCACTACAATTGGAAGTCGTTCCCGCATCATGCCCCCGTTCACTGCACAGGCTGATGTGGGGGGTTTCATTATATTTCACATTCATACGAGATAGTTTGTTTGACGCAATTTAAGGCAAAACAAAGTGCACCCCTTCATACGACACAAATCACTCCCCCATGTGATAATCTGCCAGCGTTTGAGCAGAGTGAGCGAGTTTCACACTATGGGTTCTATTCAGTATCATTGACTACAAAACCCATTTTTTAATGTTGGAACGCACCATTCTGTACCGACTGGAATTTAATTACGCTGGGATCCTCCAAGCTGTCTGTTTCTTAGTGTTTTCAACACTCATCACCCTGATGTAAATTGCTAATTGATTTTCCCGGCCTCTCTTTCTTAAGGACTTAGGGGGTTCAAACTGAGCTATAGATTGCCCAGATTGCAATTTATTATTGCTGTCAGCAACAAGATTTTTCAAGAGGAACCTGAGCTCATCACCTCTGCTGCGTGAACAAGACCAAGCCAAAAAAGGTTGACTGTGGACAATATATTTAATCTGTGGTGTGCATAAATTCACACTCCATATAGAGTTTCCCTCACTCTGGAAGTTGTGGGTCACATTTGGGAGTATAAATTCCACAACATCACAGTTCTAATTTATAGCCCCCCAGCACTCGGGATTCCACTCCCATATTTCAGCCGACACCATCATGGACTGACTGGCAAGCTGGACGACTGTGTCCTGTCCTGCCAGCTAATTGCTGCCAGCTGCCGGGGGTCGGGGAACAAAGGCCTGTTTGAAAAGGTGATCTGCTGATTGGAGGCGCTGTCCACCCTCCTTTAATGGGATGTGCATCATATGACATGTGGCATCTGTGTGCAGCATGGCTTCATTCTTCAACACGTCCCTCGGGTCCCGCACACTGTAAGAACACTGGCCATCTTTGTTGCGTAACAGACAGAGATGGAGAAAGTCCATAATGAGATGGTGTGTCTGAGAATGAGAGAAAGGTAGAGTGTCGTGATTCCTTTTCTTGACATGTTGCTGGCTATTTACTCTCAAATCATAGCAAATAAATCATAGCATGTACACGTCGGGTGAGCTTCTGGCGGTCTTATCTTCTTTCTTTTGGATGATGTGCTTACCTTTTCAACGACCTTTAAGAGGAGCCTTCAAAAAGCAACTATTCTTGTGTTGATATGTAAGGATTTGATTTGGGGGATAACATTGTAGAATGTACGGCTGTGGAGTGGCCCTCCAGGCCTCCTGTTATGACAGCTCGAGGGCGTGTCCTGGCAGGGCCGATGCTTGGTATAGCCCTGATGGGACGCTCGCACAGACCTTCTATCATTCTGCGGATGCTCCTGTCACTTTTGCTTTCTTTTGTTTCTGTGTGTGCAGGCATGTTTGGTGGAATGTTGTGGACGAAACACAGAAAGGAAATAGAGATAGAGATGTAGAGACGTGTCTGTTATTTATATAGAATTTAAGCAGTGATGTATAGTTACTATGTTCATGACTGGTGAAGAACTGACGCCTTTGGAGTTTTTTAATATTATGCAAGTTGCTCAGTAACCAAAAGTCTGACCACCTACTGGTGAGGTTGGGTATACAGTTATCGTGCACCCAAAGTCAAGGGATGTAGGTCCCAATTATGTTACCAGTGTGTCCGAGCAGCCTCAGATTTAGTTCGTCTTATGTCTTACGTCTTACAGGTTGTGCAATGATCTTAGTCCTCGATCTCCACAATTATATCCATTTCCATTCCATTCTCCTCCGCTTATCCAGTTCGCGAGGTCAGCAGTCTCAGTTGGGAAGCCCAAACTGGGAAGCATACTCCTTCAGTTCCGCCGGGAGGACACCATGTTCACAGGCTAATGTGGGACATAATCCCTCCAGCGTGTCCTCAGTCTGCCTCGGGGCCTTCTCCCAGCTGGGCATGCCCGCAACACCTCACCAGGGAGACATCCGGAAGTCAACTGGCTCCTTTGAAGGAGGAGCGGCTGTACCCCTTCCGGATTTCTGAGCTCCTCACCCTATCTCTACAAAGAAAACTCATTTCGACCTTCTTTTGGTCACGACCCAAAGCTCATGACCATAGGTGAGGGTGGGAACATAGCTTCACCGGTAAATTGAGAGCTTTGCCTTCCGGCTCTCTTTTCACCACGACGGTCTGGTACAGCGACCGCATGTCCTCACTCGTAAACAACACCCCAAGATACTTGAACGCCTCCACCTGGGGCAGGACTTCTTTCCCAACCCGAAGGGAGCACTCCACCCTTTATGACTGAGAACCATGGCTTCTGATGTGGAGGTGATGAGTCTCATCCCAGAAGCTTCACACTCAGATGTGTGAGGGAGCTGCCAATCCTCCCTCACCTACCAGGTGTATGCCCCACCTACACACTGTCATGTTTTCTACTTGTGTATATAGTTGGCTTTTGTTATTCACATATTCTGGTTAGCACTTTAATTATATTTGTTTGCCATTTAAGTTGTTTCATTGCCACTTTATTTAGTTAGTTTTTCATATAGAAGTCATTGGTTTTGTTCCTAATTTCTCATCAGTTTCTCCCTTCTTTTTGGTGATCGGTCGGGGCACAAACATGGAGGCGCGCCCATGTGAGTGCAGGCCAGAGGCTGATCACCTTGATTGGACTCTCCCAAGTGTCACCTGGAGCAGCCTTGGCAGGGGCCAATGTTAACCGGAATCAGGCTGGACTTACTGCTGGCAACGTGAACCAAGCTCCAGCTCTGATCGTACAAGGATCACCAATCCCGTACTCCTGGTCAAATGCCTTTTCCAAGTCCAAGGCCTCACCAAACTCCTCCCACACCTGAGTTATTGCCTCGACCTCTTCCGAAGCCACATGCCGCTTGGCATGACAGTACCCGTCAGCTGCTTCAGGAGTCCCACAAGCCATCCATGCTCGATAGGACTCCTTCTTTAGCCTAGTGTCCACCATCAGATTTGCGGCCTGCCGCCTGTACTGGCAGCGACCACCTTGCGGCCACAGCTCTGATTTCCTGCCTCAGTAATGGTGGCACGGAATATTGCCCATTCACACTCAATATCCCGCTCCACCCACAGGATGCAGATGAAGCTTTGTCAGAGGTGAGAGTTGAAGACTCAACGAACAGGAGACTGGGAGCCAGACGTTTCCAGCATATCCTCAGAAAAATGTTGTGTGTATCAAGTCTGTCCGGCATCCACCCCGCCATCCAATAACATAACATAACAAACAGAAATTCATCCAGAACTTTACCATAACAACAGAGAATGCATTATAGTAGCCATCACCAAATGGCAGACCTCTGTCTGGATCCAGACCCAGTGAGGGCCCTTTGCGGACCTCTGACCAATGGAAGTGAATAGGTAATACAATAACATACCATCATGCTTTTCATTAGATCGCAGCAGCAGTTTGCCGGCATAGTCACTCGTGTTATTAAGGTTTAGATGACAGCAAATGTGGTGACATCACACAAAATGAGCCAATTGAATTGTTTGTTTAGGAGCCAGGAGCCACCCGTCCATCCATTTCCTATGCCCCCAGTCTTTGAATAGAACCATGGCTTGCTCAAAAGTAAGAAGTTGATCCAAAAAGGACGAACCAATATATGTTTATTCTTCCAGAATCCAGTGCCAGAGCACCCAGTATGAAGAATCTAAGAGAGTCATAGCACATCCATTTAAAGCACAGCAACATGCAAATGAGACTTCAGTAAGGATGGAGGATGAGCGAATACACCATTATCTCTATCTGTTCACCCATCTAAATGATCTGTATCCGTACTCAAAGTGGGCGGGGTACAAACCGGAAGTGGACAGTGTTCGACGCGGCCACTGTGGAGGTATACCTAATGTTGTGGCTAGTCAATGCGGCAGTCAATCGGTGACTGCTAGCATTGTCTTTGTACTGCCAACTGAACATTTTTATATTCTCAGTAGTACACCCCTTTTATGATGACTTCATGGAATAATACAAAAATACCTTTCAAGGAAATACCACTCATGCTACCCTTGATGCATAAGGTACTGACGTCACACAAGCCTGCATACGAGTACTACGAACTACTTTATATCCCCAGCAAGCAGCCGGGGGAAAAAAAAACAGTCAGTGACTGTGATGCACGATTGTGCCTGCTGTCTTGTTAAAAACACAGTGTATTTTATGAAACAAGTTTAAGATTGTAAGGTGCATACTGCAAGTTATTGAGAGGGATTGAATATTTTAGCACACTTATGGTAGCCATGCAGAATGCTTGTATTGTACTTCTTGTGTACTTCTAGTGCAGGACTGGTTCCGACTGACATTGGGCAATGGAGATAAGGAGACCAGAGCAATAAAAATGTCCTTGACAGAGCTGTGGCCTGGCCGTTGTTAAAAGATCTAGCAGCACCATATATGACAACCCCACACGCAATTATCCTCTATCAAATCCTTGCTGACCATTTATATTAAAAGGTGCTCATAACACCTGAGATAAACCCACTCTCACACATGTCTCATCATAATCCTGCCCATTCGCCAGCCTTCATTCATGTGTTGTGTGGCTGTAGACGCAATAGTGTGGGGGCTGGTTCATGGTCAGCCCGCACCTTGTCCTGTCTATACAGCCACGCTGCCGCTGCCTCTGGCCCACTCCACAATCACAGCTATGGCTATCATAAAGTGTCCTATAACTGAAAATGGCTTGGAGCCATGCCATTATAGGCTGAGGAAAAAGGGCTATGGCGGGGGGCGGGGTGCTCTGCTGTAAAAGCATAGACCTGTCCCTCAAATGGCATCTGAAGGTCAGTGGTTGGCCATGATGCTCCGGCTATCTTCCGAGCTTCTCACCTGGTTTCTCTATTTTGCCGTCTTGATGAATCCTCATGACATCAAATACATTGTCAATTAGCTTCAATGATTTACTTAATTAAAGCTATACAGTAGTATAGTACAGTAGCTTTGTGAGAGTTTGTATTTGTGTGTATTCCCTTTGACCCTGAAGCCAGTGTTATGAGGTTGTGCAGTTTTACAGTTGACCAAAGTAGATAAATCACTGGACATGGGGTCATGGACCTCACATAGAAAATACAGTGCATACCGTATGTGTAAGGCCGTACATGCTGCTTAGCAGATGGTCTCTTTTAGCCTTTCTTTCAAAAGACCACCTACAGAATCTGTCTATTGTTGTTCTTTAACACGACAAACCACATTGTGTATTTGGGTTTCGATAAACTGTAAAACATGCACCCATACTTCACCCATACTTTTTAAAAATCAGAGGAAAAAAATCAGAATTCATTTTCATGACTTTTTTTGTCATTTGCCTTTTTGATTATTAATCAGTTTAAGTTCAGCAAATTATTTTTATACCATAAATTGGTAATTAATATTAATTATATTAATTATACGTATTATATGTTACTGAAATAAATATAAAATACTTTATTAGCACAACAAATGTTTTTATTTGGAAACGACACAAAATCACTTTTTCTTCTTAAATAAGAAAAGCTTACAAAATTATCACTCCAAAACAAATATTATAAAAGATTTAAAAGAAATTATTTGTTCAAGTTGCATGGTTGTTTTTGTTTTAGGAAATATAATACAGTGCCAACATATTATAACATTTTATCCGTGCCTGGCTGATAGTGGTGGGCGGTGTTTCTGCTGTTTTGCTGCTGAATCACGTGACGGTAAATCAAACACAAGGGGTGGGGTGGGGGGGCAAAGGGAGCATTGTCTGTGCTGTGACAGACAGCAGAGACCCACAGCCAGGTTACATCTTAAACAACTGAAGCCTAAGTATCGATCTTTTCACGTTGATATCGATCAATACTGATAACAACATTGGTATCGATATCATCGATATTTGGATCAAACCGCCCACCACTACTACACAGCTTTGTCTGAGATTTTACCGTGTTAGCAAGCAGCTTTGGCTTCTTCCAGGATGTGGCACATTTTTTTTTAAAACATCCACAATCCTTATATGAGACAGGGACACACGTTTTCTTTTTCTGTGCCTTCTAAAGATATAAAGAATGACAGCGTTGTGGACTCCTATAGAACAGCTACCCACAATAACCTGCGCAGAAAGCTACGTCGATCTTCCAGACTCTGCACCTATTCCAGCAGTATAGTCCTGTTTTAATTTATTCCACCCACAACCCGCCTCCAGGCATGCCCACTCCACTGTGATTGGTCACACTCCCAAGCACTCCTGAGGACTTCCAGATTACTGCTGAACCCCACTTTCTAATTTTGTTGGTATAGGAGTTGATAATGAATGAACAAACAAATAAGCAGCTTTTCAGGGAGCCTAACTTGTAAAAATCAGATGGCTTGAAGGAGCAGTAATGCTGGATGTCATCAGCATAGAAATGAGAACAAACATCACAAAACTTTTGAATGATCTTTCCCAAAGGAAGCGATTATAGCATAAACAGGACAGGACCCAGAACAGAACCCTGGGGGACTCCACACAGCAGTTTTGCTGAGTCAGACTCTACGTGGTTCACTGTGACGCTGAAGCTACGACCAGATAGTAGATACGAAGTAAACCAATAAAGGACTGACCCCGACAGACCTACTTGGTGTCCCAGCCTTCCCAACAGAATATGACGGTCAACTGTGTCAACAGCTGACGACAAATCCAGAAGGACCAAGATGCTAGATCACTAGATCACTAGACACTTTCAATAAAGGTTTCCGTGGAGTGAAATTTATGGAATCCAGATTGAAATGCCTGGTGGATATTACATATATCCATATTACATTGGTCAAGGAAGACAGCTGCTCAGAAACCACCTTCTCAAAGATTTTAGACCAAAACGGGAGCTTGGGAATAGGGCTGACGTTATTGGGGTCAGCCAGGTCCAATCCTGCCTTTTTTAATGAAGGCTCCACTATAGTGTGTCATTCTTGTTGTGGGGAATGGAATTATCTGAATTGGAAATGGGGAACTAAAAAGTTATGTTATATATATATATATATATATATATATACTATATAGTGTATATATATATATTTGTTGTTCATATTGTTGTTTTTAAATATTCTCTGTAACTGAATTTGAGGTTCTCCCTCAAATTCAAGGGCTACTTAAAATAAGACTTGTCTTCCTTCTGTTCCCTTTCATTCCAGATTGGAACATGTATCACGACTTATTAGCAGGTTGGACCCAGCATGCCGAGAGGAGGATAATACGGTTCTGGAATTAGGTTTAATTGACTCACAAAAATCTAGCTAGCACCTCAGGTCGAAGGTCGAGGTCAAAAAACAGTTCAGATGGCTGCAGGGTGCCAGGCAAAGCCACAAAATAAATAAGGAGAAACTAAGGAGAGCTTAGCAAACTTAGCAAACGTACGAGCGTATCAACCTGGGGAAGCTGTGTGCAGGTGGGAAAGATCTGGAAGGCGTGACTCCACTCAAGCAGAGGAACAAACAGGCAAACGCCAACAACAGAAGCAGAACCAAAGAGCTGAGGTCATTAGCTAAAGTGACTACAGGCGTTTCTAGTGGCTTCGCTCAGGCCGGGGACAGAGGCATCTATGGCAGAGGAGAATAGCAGAGGTCAGCAAAAATCACACAAGGTCAGCAGAAAAAACACTGGGTCAAAAATGTTTGCTTTATATTATATTGTTTTGGGTTTTTTTTTAATAAATGAAATGAAACTTTTCTGAACTCCAAAACAAAAACAGCAGCAGTAGCGGCAGCTCCACTATGGTGGTGTGAAAAAGTGTTAGCCCCCTTCCTGGCTCATCCCTAGTAATCACCATCAGCTTCCAGCATGTAGCTTCTTCCAACATATTAATACATGTGTTAACAGCCCGGTGTTCACAACGTTCATGAACAAACACTTGGCCTGAGATGGGTTGGACCACAAAGGCTTTGCTTGGTCCTCCTCCCTTTGGACATGATGAACAATTGTAAGTGCAAGCTCTGACATGCTAACTATTAAGATCTTAATAAAAAACATGACAAATAGTCGACTCAAATAACTCCAGTCAACAAGTAAGACTGCTTTGACTAAATACTAGGGATGAGCGTGATAAAGCAGTATCGGTTGGATGAGATTAGAAGTATTAAAGGAATATTTACAATCCTGAGCTAGCTAATACTGAGCTAGCAAGCTTGCTGCTGCTGTGTAGAGTATGTCATCCCTCATTGGCTGGTATCATTATTGGCAGGACAATTCAATAGCAATGTCGATGTCATTTTTATGCCAAATATCTGACATGAAAGAGGGGGTGGGATTTTACCCTTCAACACAACAAAACCCAGACAGACTCTAGACCTGAATCCATTTGACAGTCAAAATCAACCCCAAGAAAAGAAGGCTATGTACAAGAGATGCCTTTGCTCTCTGATGGATTTGGACTGCTTTTGCATTTAATAGTAGATACATTTGCAACTTTTTACCCAAATAGAAATCAATAAATTAAAGTCTGTGTCCGCATACACATTATTGTTGATATGAATATGAATTTGATATGATATGAATTTAGTTAGCCTGTTGTGCTTTTGAATGACAAGAGGACTTTTATTTTGATGACTCACACAATGTCAGCTTCAGGACATCACTTGATCATTTGTGCTGTCTGGTATGTATGTATTTTATGGACGGCTGTCAACCCATTCAAATATTTGATCGCAATTAATCATATTTGGACCGTAGTTAACTCAGAATTAATCATGTTTTAATGTACGTATAATAAGTAGGGGAAATCCCTTTGTGGTAAACCATTCCATGTGCAACTACAACAATAATTACAGTAAACCTCGGATATATCGGACTCGGATATATCGGAAATTCGCTCACAACGGACAGATAAAAAAGAACCGATTTTTCTGTAATGCATTTCCAATAAAAATTCATTGCATATATCGGATTTTTTTATAACGGATTTCGCCTATTTCGGACAAAATCTCCAGTCCTGTTCCAATGCATTTCCATTAAATTTCCCTCCCATATATCGGATGGCCGCATCGTGGCGCTCCGATTCGCCGAATCGTGACAGGCCGCTATACGACGTCATTTGCAGCGTTTGCAGCGTTGCCTGCGCGTCCAGGTACATTGGAAACATAGTCAAGGAAGTGCCTTTTTATAACGGATAAAATCCGATTTACGCATATACCGGATATAAATCCGATATATGCGTAAAACGGACATTTTCCAGTATACGCATATAACGGATTTCGGTTATATCGGACAAAACCAGTCGGAACAATTGAATCCGATATATCCGAGGTTTACTGTACATCTAATTTTATGTAAAGGGTTATCAATTTGGGAACTACGGGCCATTATTTAAAAAATACAGTCAGCAAGAATATTTTTGTATGACTATTTTTCTTTATTATTTGCATATTAGCTCTTAAACTTGCCCACAAACGTTTAGACAAATCAAAAATGTGAGCGAGTGAGACCTCTCACACTGACCGGAAATGGGTGGAGCTTAAATATGTAATTTTTTTTAAATCTGAAATTGACATAGATTGATCATAAGTTGCTAAATGTATTGTTTATGATGTTTATGTGTTTATTTATGTGTGTAAGTGATCCCTGAGACTTGATTCTATAGTTATTTTTAATGAGCTGTGTGAAGTGGTGATTCATGTAAATATGGCAAAAAGGGAATTCATCTGTCAGCTTAGGTGACTGTATTTTTCCTCAACAGCACCGATGAGCAGCGTTCATAGTACAAGCAGTTTTCCTACTGACTGCATCACCAAGCAGATTATTAGCAAGCAGATACAAAAAACACAGTGACTCAGTGACTGATGCGCGATCATGTCTTGTTAAAATGTGTATTATCATGGTATTTGGTACTGTGTATTTTAAACAACTTGAACTTTGCAAGGTGCATACTGAAACATATTGAGAGGGGTGTAAAATCGTAGCCATATTTTTAGTGTACCTAGTATCAAGTGTACCTAAAGTTGTGGCCAGTCAATGTAGTTTTGCACAGCGCTGCACAGTACATAACAAGTTTACCAAGTAATTGTAGATATAAAGCAAAATTGAGGCAAGCTGAAGAAAACCTAATGAAGTGAAGGCATTGTGACAAACTTCCCAATTTCACCGTGTACGTCAGTGAGGCACTGCTGAGGTCCTCTGTGTCTGCCACTTGCAGAGGCAGTCTCTGTGTGTGACTGGCCAATCACAGAGCATGAAGAGTGAATACATAATGAGCATTTCCTTTAAACATGAATACAGATGATGACCAAATGTACTCGTTTCATACCAACATTTATTATACTCGTTTATAACGGGTATCCGGCTCATCCCTAGGGAAAGATGCACCATCAGTCGGAGTAGAAAGGGAATTCCGCACTATTCATGTTATGTCTAAGTAAACCAAACCGTACCTGAATGAAGTATACAAGAGTGTTCCCAACTACAGGACTGAAGGATTCGGGACAATAGTCGAAACCATGATTTTGTTGTCTGTGTTCATTGTTAAAACTAATCAAATATTTCTACTATTTTGGAATATAATTTGGTTTTATAAGATTTGATCCCAAAATGAGCTTTTTTTGATGAATTACCCGACCCATTGATGAAGTTTTCTCAGCAAAATGCTTCCTAAAGATGAGTGTGCGCATGGCCATGGTCTGAAAGTATTCTGTTCTTAGCCAAGACAAAATGACAGACCTTCAAAGTGCAGAGGACCACACTGACGATGTACACACTCGTGATTGTGTCACAGAGAGAGATGGACAAAAAGACAAAGAGCAGAGCTGCCGCTGGTCTGTGAAAATTCAAATTGAATAGTCAGATGGAATCGAGTGCAAGGTTTCTGCCCGTTGCTTCATTGTTTGAAAGGTCTTCTCCCATGGTGGACAATGTTCAAGGCTGCACACCACTTGTGTGGCGTCCTTGTGTTTTTGAAGCCGCAGTCCTGCTGAAAGCACATTCAGCCAAGCTAGCTGAATAGTTGAGGCCCATTTAGAGAGTTAGCCTATAAAAACCAATACTTTTGCTTCTAAAAGTGCCTTGTTTCTGAAACGTGTGTTGTCCCCATTGTAGCGCCATTAAGCTATCAAGGATTTGGCTTGTGAAGAAATGAAACATTGTCCAGAGCTGGAGAATTCCTCTGAGCCGGGGGAGGCAGGGGTAGTGGTGGTGCTGTGTAGGGAGATTAGAAGAGGTTTTTTGAGGTAGAGAGGAGAAGAAACATGATGATGGACAGACACAGGGAGCCCCCCTATTATCAAAGCGGCAGGAATGTGGAGCAGGCTGGTAGAACCTGGGACGCCCTTATAACCCTGAGAGCTGATGTTGTGTGAAGTTGAGGGCTGAATCAATGCGCAGAGATACAGAGCAGGACCACAGAAGTATACAGCTGGTTACCAGACTCGCATCAGCAGTCACAAGTAGATGAAGTGGTCATTTTTACGCAAGACCGGCTTCCCTTTCAGGTGTTTTTGGCGATATGAGCATTTATTATACTTTGATGAATGTCCTCTCTTTTATAGTTTTGCAGTAAATGCATAAAATGCCCCATGATGTCAATACATTTGTACCCTTGTGATTCCTTTGAGTCCAAATGCATGGCTGTTGAAGAAAAACACCAAATGATCAGTATTATTTAGTATTTAACCTGGTGTTATGATCTATGGCCATTTCTCATATTCATCTTCTTCATGGGCAGGGGCGGTTCTCCATCGGTGTGCGGGGTCAGAATTTGTTTTTCCACACCATCTCATTCCCCACTAATAAACAAAGCCTGGCTCTTTGGCCAAGTGTTTGACTTGACTCACAAAGAGAAGAGACAGTCTAGCCGAAGTAGGAAGGTGATATGACCATCCAATGACATAATGGGCACCATAGTAAGTGTCAATATAGTGATATATGTAGTATATAGCACATCATGACTGGTTCAAGACATCAACTGCTTGTATGCTTGTCTCTTGAATTGGCTTATCGTTGTGCATTGTTTGAGGTCCTTACTCAATCCATTCCATAGTTTGATTCCACATACTGAAATACTATGGCTTTTTAACATAGTCCTAGCATAGAAGTGTTTCAAATGTACAAATGTACTTGTAGGCGGCATTATGAATTATCCTTACTGACCTTTTTTGCAGTACATTTAGCGAGTGAAGATTGCTTTTATAGTTATTAGCCCATATTTCCACACAATAAGTAAGATATGGTAGAACCAGAGAGCAATAAAGAGTGTGGAGTGATTTCTGATTGAGAACAAATTTTGCTTTGTTCAATACTGAAATATTTCTGGCCACCTCTCTCGGTTCCCTGTTCAACACCCTCCTTCCCCACCTCTCCACTGACTATGTAAACTGCTTCTCGCCACAGCAGAGGTCATTAGCCCACCGGAAATTTTGGCTTTGCTTCTCTCGCCTTGGTTTTCCTTTGGAACAAAGGGAGAACATTCAATATTTATTGATTTGGAGACATACATCCCATTTAATCACAAAAGCTGATTTATTGTAGGCCTGCTGACAATCCCATTAAATTGCTGTCTAGCTAATCAAGTCCATTCTTTTTCCTGGAGGATTAATCTTTTATAGAGAGAGCAGAACAAATCCCGGCAGTAACAGGATTGGCAGGGAACTGGAGGGTTCTGAGCTCTCTTGCTTCCACTTCAAAAAAATGAAACTACTTCAACATTTTACACTCCAAATAATTCGATCA
Organism: Doryrhamphus excisus; assembly: GCF_030265055.1. Lineage (NCBI taxonomy): Eukaryota > Metazoa > Chordata > Actinopteri > Syngnathiformes > Syngnathidae > Doryrhamphus > Doryrhamphus excisus. The sequence continues at coordinate 18,379,544 of NC_080475.1, read as the reverse complement.
CAAATTCATTTGGTGCTGATTTGTTGCCGGAACCATGCCGTCTGCATCTGAAGACATCACATGGACATTTACATTTAAGGGCTATGATGTCATTTGAATGTCTTGACAAGCAGCCTCGCATTGCCGTAGTAGTTGGTCTGACTTTTAGTTGAATTTGGAGTAGCCATAGTATTGGAATACACACTAGGTGTTCATTTCCAAGGGAAATGAAAGCATGTCCCTTGGGATTTGGACAAGCTGATCTTAGACACAATAAGCCCTAAGCCCTCTCATAATGAAATTATACTTGTAAATCTTGATGTTTTCCCCTCACTGTGTCGTCTTTGCGTGTCTCTGCTTTATTGGTCACTCTCTTATTGGACTGAAGCCCATCTACTAAATGAAGTCAAAGCCCATGATAAATATCTAGAGGAAAGGTTTTATGAGGCACTGATCAAACTTTGTGGGCTGTTATTAAAAGGGACCTATTATGCTCATTTTTTGACTCCTTTAGAGCAGCTACACACAATAATGCAGAGAAAACGTTCTAGATCTTCCAGAAGCTGTACCTATTATAGCTGTATTTCCTTGGATTTGTGCTTCCCGACAAAACGGTACTTGCTTGCTGGTGATATAAAGTCAGTTGGAAAATTGCTTGTAATGCTGAACTTTAGCCGTACTCTCAGCCAATCAAATGTGATTGTTGCCAAAGACACAATGTGACGGTAAAATCAACAAGGACACCACCTTTGTGGTTTGCCATTTCTTGAATTAGTCTTCGCTTTTGTTTTGTTCGCAGCTGCAAAATAACCCAAAATGGAGCCAAAGAAAGTTGCAAGTGTCTTTATTCTGATAAAGAAGGTTCGAAACACTATAAATAACACAAAAGATGGTGTCCCTGCTGACCTCGCTGCCCGTTTCCTGTTTCCATGGAGTAGCAAACTAATAGGCTGCTGCAAACAAAGACATTTTTGAAAAAAAATATTAAGAAGACATTTGGATTCATACAGTGGAATTATGTATGCAAAGTGAGGCAATATTTTGGCCTAAATTTGTGACGCTATCTGAAAAACACGCTCACAGGGTGTATGCTAACCAAGGTTCCACATCAACTCACTTATTTGTTTATATAACCTACACAAAATGGTGGCTACACCATATCTTTCTTAGTGTCGGAACAGAGTCAATTTGCGCTGTGCTGTGGGCTGTTGATGTGATGATGCATTAAAACACAATGGTAACTTTGAGTGTTAAGCTTGTATGGGCTTTTCAACCAGGACTGATGTTAAAAATGCTGATGTTAATTTAAGCCTGCTAGCTGGCCTTTCAAGGTGACTCTGAAGTCTGAAGAAGAAACATTGCCCCATTGCTAATAGTGTTTAAGTGACACGGGCCAGCGCTTCTGATTCTGAAGGCGCTGGGCAGATTACATTGACATGGCAAAACATAGAAGCTGGAATCTAATTGGACAAAAAGAGCACTGTAAACAGTGCATCCAAGAGACACACCACCAACTGTTGGTGATAAATAAATAAATATCATTTCATGGACTAAATATGTTTAAATATAGGTCAGTGCTTCTGATAGTATTTAGGCCAACAGATAAGGCTTCGCTGGCCCTGACTGCATACCACTGATTTGAACATTAGTCTAGTGTGTTCTTTGAAGCAAAATGTCAGCTGTAACATTTCCATTAGGTCGGAATTATGTTATTTCAAATTGTATGTGATAGAGAGCAGTAATTGCTTGCTGTTGCAGTACCTTTAGGAATTCAATATTGTCAATAGGGTGCAATTCTGAGTCATTCACTATTACACTGCAGCTCACGCAGCTCATTTGATTTTCTTCTCACTGCCTAGTATGTATTTGCTTTCTGCCCCCAGTAATATTGCTGCCATTTCAATATGAAGAACTTCTATGAAAACCCATCCAAGCTCTGCGTCTGCGTGAAAACACAAAAAGATATGTAATCCTTCTTTCAGACACCAATCAATCCCAAGGTTAGAAGGAAATGAAGTATACTTTCATAGCGCTAATGCCTCCTATTTGAGCCACGCATTTGTTGCAGCCCATTTTTACATATGGAAGCAGTGGTGCGGAAAGTTATGCTAGTAAAATGTTGCGGAGAAGTCCTTGCTTGACTTAGCCAGGACACACGGGACAATCTGCTGCCTTTGCAGGCTGCTCCAAAGGTCCAGCTCAGCACCTCTGGACCTTTGTGAAGTGACCATTGATTTGATCTTTTCCCTTATTCTTCCAGTGACATGGATACACTGTGTCAGGGATCCTTGTCGGAATACAAAGATCACTATTAACAGGTTGACTGTCAGCACACAATCAGAGGTATTTAGAATGGTGCTTATGGAGAGTTTCAGCTCCTTATTCAATGGCAGTATTGCTTCGCTTTAGATGGCAATTGCATTTGTCCCATCCCATTTGCATATTAAGAGAGGGTCCCTGCTGGAAAGATCAAGGCAATCTATGCGCGGCCGATGTGGGGCTGCTGCCAGGAAGACTCTGTCGATTCCATTAAAGGTGGGGCCAGATGTTTGTCATTACCTTTATTGATAACGAAGGGGTCAATACAGTGATTTATTCTGCAGGGACAGGACTAAGCTTTAGTCACAAGTTTCACCAGAGCCCAATCAATAGTACACAATGGACAAGTACAACATGGCCACGCATGAACTGAGAGCATCAGCAAAGCTGGAAATCTATTGCAAACTTTGTGGTCAGGTGCTCTTCCAGACTGCAGAGAGACTGTAAAAATGGCGGGCAAATGTCCTTTTTACCTCAAAGTAGCATAGTTACATTTCATTGTTCAATAATGCAACGGTGCTAATGGAGGGGCTGGCCCCACGTGTGTCATCTGTCACTTCTTCTGACATGGCTGATGATGTGCTCAGCCTTCTCATAAGTGTGCTATTAATGTTTGGAAATGCACTGTCAAATAAATATTTCTATGCCTATTATGCTTTTTACTGCACATCTGGTGTACATGAATTGCAGAGACGCATCTGGATGCATGTTTCAGGCTGCTGGGTAAAGCCATGGGATTGCCTTTGGATTACCAGAATTCAATCATGAATTGAATGAAAACTTTTCAGATTGCATCCCCACTTTTTATAGTCTCAGACCACCATCTCGCAGGGGTTACATCTTAGACCACCCGCAAATAGTAGAAAGTGAGATGGCCGTGTAAATGTAAAATATATAGGTACTAGGGATGAGCACATCACTACCTGTTCACTGTATCACTTTCTCAAATGATCTGTACCCATAGCTGTACTCGGAGTGGGTGGGGCATAACCCCGAAGTGGGCATGGTTTCAACCGTTGGGCTTAAATCAGTACATTGTTTGAAGTCGGATGGATTAATCAAAGGTTAAGCTGCTGAATTGATTGTTTATTATTCAGCTATATGTATACGGTGTATGTGTGTAAGTGATCAGTAAGACTGTTATGTCATCATTTTGAATGACCTGTGGTAAAGGGATAGTTCAGATTTTTTTGACACAAAGTTGTATGACAGCCCCATAAGCAGTGAAGTCTGTCAACAGTTACTCCTTGTCCTGAGCCCAGTTCTGGTCAGATTTGGGGGCTGAGGAAAGTAGTTCCAGCTGGTTGCTGGGAACAGTTAAGTAAAGAGTTGGCGTGCTTTTGAGAAAAATACAGTCAACAAGGCTGACAAATGATTTCCCTGTTTGCCATGTTGGCACGAATCACAATTTCACACATCCCAAATAATTACAAATATCAAAAAATCTCAAGGCTCACTTCCACACATACACAGTACGCGTATAGCTGAATAATAAAGACATAAATAAATACATATAGCAACTTCTTATCAATCCCCGTCAACTCCAGACATAAAATAATATGCAGATTTAAGCCCCGCCCACACAGATAATTTAGATGGGTGAACAGATACATACAGTGGTGTACTCATCCCTAATCTTTTACCTATCTGAGTTGAGGATGGTTGAGGGTGTCAGCAGGCTGGTCTTATGTTTGTGAAGTGTTGTCAGAAAAGAATAAATAAAATAGTTACAAATTGTGGTATTGTCAGCAGAGTTCTCACCATGTACGCCCCTTCAGTCAACAAGAATGACAAAAAAGTAGCATGTAAAGCCTCTGATATTGTGAAATATAACATGGGATTTTCCCTCCGCAGTCGTTCAAACATGGCTGAATGTTGGTGTAAAGTGTGTAAAATGACCATTGTGCAAGAAGTTTGTCCAGCAGTGGACATTCCTTCGGTGGCTGTCGTCTATAGGAGGGGACCAGTGACTGCAACCTCTGAATAGACGCTGAGTCGCCGGAGTGGGCCAAAATGTAATTACCTCTCACTGGCAATGTCACACTGCAGACCTGAGCCTGACAGCAGCCTTAAAGTGGATTGAATTAACCTCTAGGTGGGAACCGTGTTATATTGTGGCATAAACCCACCTTGCAATTCACCGTTTTCTGGAACCTACACTGTCACAAAACTGTCCAGTAAAGAATTGTTTTTCTCAAATTGCTTGGGCAGGCACCAGTGTTTGGTGGTATGTTGGGGTCAAACCAGCCCAGCAAAACAATCAACTACAGAGCTCTGATTGCTGAGATAGATCCTCAGTGACATTATACCCAGAACATTCTCCTCTCACAGATTCATTGCATTCATTACACGATAAATCAGGAGCTCCACAGCTACTAGAGTCTGGCCCTCCTTGTGAGTGACACTAATTTGCTGCTCTCTGCATAAAACCTTTGTCATAATCTTTGCTATCAAATAGATTATGTACAGACTCTTATGGAGATTGATTAATGTTTTCATGATGTGATTTATTTTGTGGGGAGTGTACAGTATTTGCTGGCTGGATGGATAATGTGCTGCTGTAATGAGGATTTAAATGAGCCATTAATCTTACAGGCCCAAGGGTAAAGGGACGGCACGGCGGGGATATAGGGAGCCACCCACAAGGTAAAAGCTTTGGATTATCACAAATGATTTGTGATTGAAAGTATTCAAAAGGAAAAGAGGAGTACACAAACTTATAAACCAATGTTTAATGTACTATTCCATATAAAGGGACACCGATTTTCAAAGACTGTTGATCCATAACATAAAGGAACGTAAACAGCAATACCTCAAGGAGCAGGCAAGCAAGGCCCTCAGATTGGAAGTGAAAATAGAGATAACAATGTGGAGGCTGCGATCTGTGGGAGATATTCAGTATTGTAAATGACCCTGTGATACCGGGGGGTGGCGGGAGCTAGCAAGCTGTTGGGGAGCTTCCTGGCTATATAATTGAAAATCATTCAGACAGCTGTACAGTTTAACCTTGGAGGACTGTGGTCACTAATTGATGTGTTGGCATGCGCTGGCAATTGAAAAGTGAGGCACATGTGGGCGGACTTGGATCTCTATGTACATTCAATCTTTCAAGAGGGCTTTATACAACACAGAGGCTTTATGAAGGCGCTTTACGCCATCATGTCTCTTGACATTTCCCTTGAAACTTTTCCATTACCGACAATTGACGACGGACAGCATTGAAGGACTTGTCTAAAAAAAAAAAAAAAAACCTTCAACATTTGTGACTTCCAGTCATTCAAGAATCCCTGTTTGTCTTCACCAACACTGGTGTTCCTTACCCGGCAAACCCGCCACCACGTCTATCTGTCCTAGCTGCTGTTTGGGTGACGCCAGATGAAGAGGCTTGGGAGATGTTCCTATCTGATATCTCCCCCTGGTCTGCTTTAGTAGTGAGGCTCTTCCCTGAGTGCACGGCCTGAGCAATGTGATTCTCCAAGCTAGATTGTCAACCAGATGCATTATTGATGGATGGCTGATTGGGAACTCAATTACACTAAGATTACGCGGCTAGCAAACACTCGCTTACTGCTACCCTGTCAGTAAGATTGAATTAGAGCACAGGAGAGGAGAGAAAGTGTCCTTCAGAGATGTCTCTCCTGCCTCGGCAGACCTCCTGGGGATGTGAAATGGCCACAGCCTAGTTCATCCACTGACAGATGACCTTCCTTTTCCTCCAAGTGTAGCTGTAGGTGAGTGGGCAGCTGGCTGGACTGGACCGTCCTGGCCGGCTCCATCAGGACGGTGTGCTGCTGTGGCACATTTGGTGTCTGGTTGTGGTGTGTACATGCACTTGTTTGTGTGTTCCTCTGTATAATTTGATATAGGAAATGACAGCTGCTCTTCCCTTACTTCTCAAGCGGCTGCCATGAATGAATGCGAATATATGTGCATAAATATTGGCATTTTATCAAATCTCATTCATATAACATGGCCCTCCTGAATGAGAATGGTGCCTGGTAGGGTCGTATGCTATTACAAGTTTAATATGGAATCAGGCTGGAGGAAGATGAGAGAAGGAGGGCTTCGGCATCTGAAATGGAAACATTCCTCTTCCCTTTCTGTCGGTTGGAAAATGTGCTCAAAGAGAAGGAAAAAGCAACACAAAGTAGACACGAGGTTGATCTCATTTTATTGCAGATCACCCGATGACGCCTGTTTCACCCTTTGGTCCGGTACCAGTAGCCATCCTGGGCTTCTGTTTATTGCATTCATCAGTGGCGACATGGAAGATGATTCTACAGAAGGTGCCTGTGGCTTCACATTTATGTTTTGTCTCAGGACAAAACTCTTATTTACTTCAGACAGTCATGTACAGATGCAATTTTCATCCCCTGTGGTTTGTGAAGAAAGCATGTGTGATCATGGATGCGGTTTTCTATTCCTGAAGTGTCTTTTTCTATTGTTGTTCTGTCGGCGTGTCAGTGAAGAGAACAACTGTTGAAAGAGCCTATTGTTCAGGTTTGCGTCGTCACTGGTGACGGGGCCATGGTGAGGATTAGATGGACAACAGACAGCTTTCACCAAGCTCTGGCTTTGTCCAGGTCTTCTCCGTGTAGCTGGACACTTTTAGAAAAGACACCCCAGTGAGCCTTGTCTCGCTCGGTTACCCCTATTTCCCTGAACACTGGGCACGAGTTCCACCCTGGAGAAAAGGTTTAATAAGGAGTGGAGAAATGCCATTAGCTCCCCATCAACAGAGGTTGATGGGGAGCTATAGAAATAAGAGCTATAAGAAAATAGAGGGACCAATGGACCAACAAAAACTACTGCAGTCTGTGACATTCACACAAAAGGGAAACTCGTTCCCTTTCCTAAGGTTTAGGCTGGCTGCTACTTGGATTTTGTGCAGAGAAAAATCCACATGAAATATTTGGGCTCAATTATGAAATAATAAGGGAGCTACATTTTACATTAAACTTGTGCAGCAGGCACGTCCTCCCTTATCAAAAATAACGCCTTAACGGTGGTAATTTATTTCATTAATTATGTTACATTTTTTTTTAGAGTAATGCATGCATCATGGTGCACAGTGTAGCCCCTCCCCCCACACCCCCCCAAGAGTCCCACAGACTCTGTCGCCTCTTTATAACTTTATTCTGAAATGAACACATCAACAGCAGTGATATTCAAACACCGTTTATGTATCTCAACTCTCAACACAAACACGTCTCTAGCCCGTTTGTCATCGCAACACTTCCTCACTACACGGATCGCAAGATGCGTTCACTGACACCCCGAACATCACATAATGTCTTTATTATGCGTGCATGTGTGGTCTAAATCAGGGGTCACCCACACGGTGCCCTCTTGCACCAGGTGAGTCTCCCACCAGCCTGTTCTAAAAATCAGTCAAATAGCACCAATTACCTGTAAGCTGCTGACATTTTTTCGTTGTCATTCCTGTTTAGATCACAATTACATGTAAACGGGAAATTACAAAATATGTAAAAATACTTTGAACATTTCAACAAAAGTCTGGTTTACTAGTGTCCATTCTCTTTCGCTGCTTTAAGTGAACATGATTAAACGCAGATCCCATTTACGACACTAGATGGGCACCTGAATGCACCAGGGCAGCCGCGCAGGTTTCAGAGTTGTCGTAACATTTGATGTTCAACTAACAGTGTGGCTTATAAACGTGAGTAACCAGGTTATTTCTCATTCCTTCAATGCTAGACGCTGTTGGCACCGTCATATTGGAGTGTGTTGGGATTCAGATACCAAGCTGGTCGCTAACTGCTGAGCTAAGTTAGCCATTGCCACTAATGGATATTGTTAGCATGCTATTTTAGTGTGTTTCGTGTACTTCTTATTGCTGAGATGTTATGTTGCTAACTGCTGAGCTAAGTTAGCCATTGCCACTAATAGATATTGTTAGCATGTTATGAGATGTTATGTTGCTAACTGCTGAGCTAAGTTAGCATTGCCACTAATAGATATTGTTAGCATGCTATTTCAGTGTGTTTAGTGTACTGATTATAGCTGAGATGTTATGTTGCTAACTGCTAGCTTTATAAACATTGCAGTAGGGTAGATGAATATCATTAATTATTCCCAATAACATATAGTTAAAGGCAACTTGTCTATTTGAGAAGTGTGTATCAAACTGGTAGCCCTTAGCATTCATCAGGACCCAAGAAGTAACTTGGTTTCTAAAAGGTTGGTGACCCCGGTCGAAAACAGAAATGCAAATAAAAACAATAAGTGGATATTCTTGCCACTCACTTTGTAACCCTGCAGACAAGTAAGCGAAATTGGCGAGAGAAAAAATGGCGGCGCCTGTCTACCGTATGACAATGCTGATATAAAAGGACACTTCAAGGGAACAAAATGTGAGCACAAACCCATTTTGGCAAGACACAACTGATTCTGCTAGGGCTAAAATGAGATGAATGGGCCAGCGATGACTTTATTGGGAACCAAACAACCATTCATACCACACTCACATTCATGATTAGAACATGTATAAAATAAATTTATATAAAGGCTAAACTCCACAGATATTTTCATTTTACATGTAGTTAAGTTAACATGTTTTAAATAATAATAATATTTTATGCAATTTGCATTTGACCTATTTGCAGTGAATAAATGCATACCACCATTTAGGGAAATAGTCTTCATCATCATGTAAGCGATTTTGCAAATTAATGTCAGCCACGTTAACCATCAACACACAACTTGCCTCAGCAAGCAAGGGTCTCTTTTGCATCACTTATCATTTTTTATCAAACTTATTTGGTTGATAGGACAGCGGCTGCAGCACACATCATACTGTGTATACCAATTATTGTTTACTAATTTGTTACATTTATTGCTGAGGGAAAATAGATTGGCTGGATTGCATCACGTGTAAAATCATTTATGGTACTACGGTAAACATGATTGTCTTCAATTGCACTAGTGGTATATGCAACAAGTGTACTTGAAGGCAGCGGTAACTTGCAACTAGATTCTGCTTGTTGAGCATGAAGTGTAGATGATCTGACTGGAATCTTTCCATGGTGTCCCAACTCTAAAAAAACAACTACCCGTTTCTTAATAGTATCTGAAATACATAAATATATACAATCTCGTAATTCTGTGGCAGGCGCTTATTGTTGTTTCATTTTTATTCAAATATCCCCCTGTGGCAATTGACGTACCCCTGGGGGTACCCCACTTTGGGAACCACTGGTTTAAACCAACTGAGTCAGTCTTGGTATGTATTGTATTTCAGTCCTTCCATCTCTACTTGCGGCTCAAATGACCACCACTGATATCAGATCTCACATCCTTGCTCTATCTAACGGCCTACAGGGGGGGGGGGCGCTCTGGTATGCTGTCTGATCATATTTGTGTGCACACTAGAAAAATACCTTTGTATCTTGAATGAGATCTGACTTAGGAATTGGTTTATTGTAATTCCCCGGTGTGAAACAATCCCCTTTACAGTTGCTTACCTAGTTTTAGTTCCATCTCTTAATGCCTTGGTGCCCCACATTCCAAAATTAAACGGATGATTGTGATAGAAAACAGCTTTGGGTCCAGTTAAACTCTAGTTTTATCAAAGGGTCCTCCATTGGCTGAAGACCTGTTTCCATTCCTTCTGACCACATACTTGCATGCCATGGAAAGTTCATGTTTCTGAGCCAGTGTCACATATCCCTCTCCAGCATGCATGGACGTGGCCATAGACTGTCACACTCCACATACCTGCAGTGTGTGAGAGGAGCATTTCAGCAGAGCCATCACTAAAGTCTGACGTGGAAAGCTATTCATCAAAGTAAAGCCCTGCAAGTGTCTTATCACTCAGGAGCGTTAAATGTGATGTGTCTGTTAAGTTCTGCGGTTGACCTCTGTGGTGTGTGTATGTGCATACACTGTCAGTGTGTGGAGCTGTGCGACGGTGGTTTAACCCCGCTGCATTGAACCCCGGGTTGCTCAGGGCTGCCGCCTAATTCTCCAATTTTCAGCTGTTAGAGATAGAATTGGAATAATAAACAGCTGAACCCCCCCAGTAATCCTGCTGCCCGCCGCTCCCCTCTGCCTTACACACACGTGCACACACACACACACACACACACACACACAATCTTTCCTCAACTGCCCGTCAGCCCTCTTCAGGGCAACTGGGGCTGGGGTAGAGTTTCTGTGGCGTAATCTGGGACAAAGCTCCTGCACTCGCTCCTCAGCTTTAATGAATTGATACTGGTCAACCCTCGGTGCCTGGAACTGATTATCACCCCCAACACGTCCATGCAGCATACAAATAAAGCAGTCATACTCATCACCTCCTTTCCTTTGTGAGTGTGGGGAAATAACGTCTACTTTGTATTTGGAAACACACAGTTTGTTGTAACTTTCTACGTAACTTGGGATGTTTACTTGCTCTTCAGTGGTGCACTGCTCTAGGTTAGTGGACATAGTCCTAGAAATAATTAGTCCTCTGAGGTCACCTCAGGTCTGGACAATTTCCAGAGGCTCTAAGCGCTCAGCTAAAAATACTATATACTAAATACTACATACTAAATACTTGGTGTCTACAAACGTTTAAGTAAGATGTACATGTCCCAATAACAGAAAATCACCAAAGGCTTGCTAAATATATTTGTTTGAATTCTAATTGGTGCCATCATCTTATGTCTACCCCACCAGAGCATTATGTCAACTTCCGCCAGAAGCATTCCGCAAGATTTAAACCCCTGTGGTAGGCTCACACTATAGGTCCGTGTAGTGCAGCTCCGTCTCCGGCAGCCGTATGGTACAACGGTAAGAATCAGTCTTAACTTTTTTTTCAGACGCAGCTGACGCCAGAGCACTGTCCTGTCTAGCAACAGAGAAAAAGACTATAGTCAATTAGGAAGTTTAATTTGAGGAAACCAAGTATCAATTTCGATATACTTAACTTGTATTTACAACATCAGATTGATACCAAATCTGGGATTATTCCCCAGCACAACCCATCTAAATGTGTTTTAGAGTTAAAAACCTTCCATGTTCTAAACATTTCACACGTTACTGAGACAGGGCAACGTATGAGAGGTCAGTGTTCAGTGGGTGACATTTGTGACGTGAGGGGAAAATTGTGGAAAAAGGAAATGGACATTGTGAAGCCATATCGTTCTGCTTCCGTTTTGCTTCCTTCTCAGTTGAATTGTCCTCCCTTGGCAGATGACGGTGATGACGGGAATGGGGAATGGGGAATGGGGAATGGCGATGGAAGGGGAATGGCCAATGACGCTGAAGAAGGTTGCAGTGGACCTGCTGTGAGTGCAATTACTTGCAGTGAATCAGGGTGTCACGCATCCAGTTTGGGGATGGGGGGGGGGGTGAATTATCACTGCCCAGAAGATTATTGTGCCTCTGTAAGAACGGTGTTGGCCATTTTCACTGCCTTTCTTCGATCAGCACAATGTCCTCTGGAGGGACTCTTTTTAATGAGGGGCTTTTCCCATGGAGATGAGCTGATGACTCGGCACAGTTGGTGACCTGGCATGTCACATACAGGAAGTAGATGGTCATCCAATCTCTTCCCCACCTGTGGTCACCTGGATGCTCTGGAACTGCTCCTTCCTCGTCTAAGATGGGCTGGTCCCTTCCTATGGCTAATACTAGTATGCCTGATGCGAAGCTGATTAGTTACACTATTAAACTATTGATTCCTGGCAACTACCGAGCCACTGTTTAACTGCAATCTTTCATATGGGCGACTGAGCGTGCTAAAATATCCCCTCTCAAAATGTTGCAGTATGCACCTTCCATCCATTTTCTGTACCGCTTATCCTCACAAAGGTCGCTGGCATGCTGGACGCTATCCCAGAACATTAGTTAAGAAAGGCATGGCTCTGTTGGTGGAGTGGTCATCTTCCAACACCAAGTTTGCGGGTTCAATCCTGTGTCCTGCCCTGATCAGGTCCAAGTATCTTGGGAAAGATTGCTCCTGATGCTGCTCCTCCACCTGGGGCAACACCCCATTCCCAACCTGGAGGGAGCACTTCACCCTTTTCTGACTGAGAAGCATGGCCTCTGATTTGGAGTTTCATCTCAGAAGCTTCACACCGTCCCAATAAATGCTGAAGGTCACACTTCGAGAGGCCATCAGGAACACATCGTCCGCAAATAGCGGTTGTACAAGCACTGAATGGCACTTAGTATTGCGCCACCCATCCCGTACTGCCATAGTACCCCCCAAAGGACGCCGCGAAGGACACGGTCAAATGTTTTTTTCCAAGTCCACAAAGCACATGTAGACTGGTTAGGCAAACCCTCAAGTGGGTGCAGAGCTGGTCCAGTGTTCCACGACCGGGACGAAAACCGCATTGAACCTCTTGTAGCCGAGGTTCGACCAAAAGTCGTACCCTCTCCAGCACCCTGGAATAGACTTGACCTCCTATAAATAGACCACTCCCTAGTCATCAGTAATTAAGCTTTCAACTATTTTGGGCTGTGGGGTCCCATTAAATCCATCACTGGGTCTTCTAGGAGATACCACACAAATAGACTTTCCTAATAAATATCAAAACCTAATATACATATATATATATTTTTTTGTTACACCCCCCCCCCCCCCCCCCCCCCCCAAGTTTCCATGTGGTGTATCCGGCCTGCTTTGGGTCCGGGTCCGGTATCCCTTCGGCATTCCCCCTATACGCTGAGCTGACCAAAGGTGGCCCCGTCTGTCTCCCAGACACTTTTTAATGCACTACACATGCACAGCCATACAAACGGGAGAAGAAAAAAGAAACACACACACATGAAAACATGGGTAAGAGCAATGCTTATTTTTATATTTCAAATATACAACATGAGGTGGCCAGAAATATTTCAGTATTGAACAAAGCAAAATTTGTTCTCAATCAGAAATCACTCCACACTCTTTATTGCTCTCTGGTTCTACCGTATCTTACTTATTGTGTGGAAATATGGGCTAATAACTATAAAAGCAATCTTCACTCGCTAAATGTACTGCAAAAAAGGTCAGTAAGGATAATTCATAATGCCGCCTCGAGAGAACATACTAACTCCTTATTTCTAAAATCACAAATACTTACACTTGCTGATATAGTTCATCTTCAAACAGCTAAAATAATGCATAAGGCAACCAATTAGCTAAAAATGTCTCCAAAATTCTCAGGGAAGAAGTACATTTGAAACACTTATATGCTAGGACTACGTTAAAAAGCCATAGCATTTCAGTATGTGGAATCAAACAATGGAATGGATTGAGTAAGGACCTCAAACAATGCACAACGATGAGCCAATTCAAGAAACAATACAAGCAGTTGATGTTTGCTAAATACAAGGATGAAGAGTCTTGAACCAGTCATGATGTGCTATATATATCACTATATTGACACTTACTATGGTACCCATTATGTCATTGGATGGTCATATCACCTCCTACTTCGGTACGGGACCAAAAATAAAAACATTGAAAATAAAAACATAAAAATAAAAAAAAAACTTAAAATGTATCATGGAAAGCAGGAAGTGAACAAATGTAACAGTTACTGATTGTAAAAGTACCAGATGGAGGGGTAGGATTTAATAAGCTTTGCTTCTTCCTACTCCTTTTGGACATGTGGAACTGTGAACTGATTATGGGATGCACTCAATTGGAATCTGATGCATGTTCAAATGAAATAAAATCATTACCATTACCATAATGCACAACACAGCAGGAAGAAACATGGGAAAGGGGACAAAATCACAACCAGGATTGGGGGGGAGGGGTGATGTTGAGACTCGATGCACAATCTTTACATTTTTTTTATTATGATTAATTTGTTAATTAGCATTCTTTATTTAGTATTTTTTCATTCATTCATCCATTTTCTACCGCTTATCCTCACGAGGGTCCCAGGGGGTGCTGGAGCCTATCCCAGCTGTCTTTGGGCGAGAGGCGGGGTACACCCTGGACTGGTGGCCAGCCAATCACAGGGCACATATAGACAAACTACCATTCCCACCCACATTCATACCTATGGACAATTTGTAGTGGCCAATTAACCTAGCATGTTTTTGGAATACCACGCATGCATTGTCCACACATGCAAACTTCACACAGAGATGGCCAAGGGTGGTATTTAACTCAGGTCTCCTAGCTGTGAGGTCTGCGCGCTAACTACTAGACCGCCGTGCAGCCCTTTGTTTAATTTAATGCAACTTAATTTACCCTTGCTTATTATACTTATTATATTTCTTATGATACTTATACATGTATTTTACCTCTTTCTCTCACCAATACAGCACAATTATGTGACACTGTACTATTATTGTATTACCATTACCGTTACTTTTTTTTCTCTCTTCTTTTCTTTCTTTTTCACATTTGACCTAATTCCGGTCAGTATACATTCCACTCATCCTGTGACAAATCTTGTGATACTGCACAACCCTCCCTTGCTCCTGTTACCGTATTATGTCCATGTATTGTTTTATTACCTTCTCATCTATGTTGTAAATATCCCCTTATATGATTATCACAGTTGTACTATACATAATACAATACATAGTACAAATAAATAGGTGCGGTCTCTCCTCTTGCTATGGGTTTTCTGAATCACTCTTTGGGTTGTGACGGCAGCTAAAAGTATGATACCAACTAATGTGTACACATTTTTCAGCCAACCACAAACAGCGACGGCATGTGATACAAAGTACCATCTTTTCCAGACTATAAGTCACACTTTTTTTCATAGGTTGGCTGTTCCTGTGACTTATAATCCAGAGTGACTTATACATGAAAAAAGTGTTTATGTTACATAAACACTGGACACCTTTTCTGTTCATGTTTATTTTTTGTGTAGCTGAATAAGCATTGTGTTAGCATATCTTACACCTATTCAGCCTGTTCTCTATTATTTTATTGTTAGAACCTGCCTTCCAAGGGGACGTAATGTCTGTTTTGGTCAAGTAGTTTGTCAAATAAATTACCCGCAAAAAATGGGACTTATACTCCAGTGCAACTTATTTATGTTTTTTCTGCCTAATTATGCATTTCTGGCCTTGTGAGACTTATACTCCGGAGCAACTTATAGTCCAGAAAATACGGTATGTATTCTCATCGCCTTATCTCATCTTACAAATCTCATTCAAAGAGTAAAAAAGAGAGAAAAAAAATGTGGCCACAAAGATGAGAGATTAGTGGAGCTGTCCTGTGTCAGTTTTCACTTCTAAACTTTTCATTTGGGGGGACAAGTCTTTTATTTAGGGGGGTGTTGCCCCCCCATTACGCTAGCATAGAGCTGGTCCCGATATTTATTCTTACCGTGATCTGAAAAGATGGAGTACATGCATATATATGCGTAGTATACCATCAAAGGTTCTCCTATTTTGCGACGACAGAGCATGAATGCAGGTGGATCACAAGCACGATGCATTAGCCTGCTGCTGTGTTTAATGTGACTGTCAGGAGCAGAGGTGGTCGACATGGTGGCGGGCATTGTGGCCTGTGATGCGCAGTCCAGTGGGAGGCCTTTATTTGATTGGTTAAGATTACACCCCTCATGCCTTCTCTCCTCCTTCTTTGCCACTTGCGCCGATCGGTGGGATGGAGGCGTGAGTGCGTTGCACTGGGCCGAACTTTGCTGCTCACGAAAATTGCAAATTGTGTTTGGCCACACCCAGGGCAGGTGCACCGCGCCTGCTCTACGGAAGTAGAGCCCTTGGTCTGAGTGAAGTGTTTTGGACAAGATATGAGCTATTTTGCTAAAAGAGTGTTGAGAAAGTCCAGTCTGTTTCAGGAAATGACCCAAAGCAATTGAGATTTTGGGGTGCTGACTATTTTTATGATAAAGGAATTAGCTTTGAAACATGAGTGAAAAGTTTTGGGAGAGATATGAACTTTCGTGATCTAAGTGATCTAAGTTGTTGTGCCTTTTTTGTGCCAAGTGGTCTTAGAGTTTTGAGAATGTCTGGTTCAAGAAATGAGCCAAACCAATGGAGAAAAACTCTAATATGTCATTAGGCATTCTTAGGTAGCAAGATGGCGCCTGTGACTGGCTGTGCCACAGCTCCATTGCTGATGTTCGGAGTTATCCGGACAAGAGGAAAATGGAAGACAATGGACTTTTTTTTTCTTCTTTGGTTTTGTTGTCACATGGTTCTGTCTGTGTATCTGTTTCCAGAGCCACATGTAGGTGTGCGTTACGTATTACATCATTTTCCTGTTGTGCATTCCTGTCTGGATGTAGCTATTTACCTATTTACCGATCCAACGTGGGGGGGGTCGGGGGGGTGGGGATGGGGATGGTTGAATTTCAACCTGCCCCAAAAAGACATGTGCATATATCCTTGGAGCATTTTCTTAGCAAATCACCCTTTGTTGTTGTGCTGTATGAATATTTTCTTGTGAGTGAGTTAAAGCCAGGCCTGAATGATGAGTTTGTCTTGATGAAAGCAGCTGACCTGCTGACATAATTCATCACCGGTTGAACAACCTGCTGAATGGAAACGTTAAGCTGACACAGCTCGGAGTACGAGGTAAAACACTGGTGTATTGACCTGAATATACAGTACCTTGTCCATTCAAAAGTCACTTTAAGCCTGCTGCCGCTCCTTTGTCTGCAATCTCATATTAGTCTCCAATCGTGAGGCAACCACTACCCTTCCTCCTAGACCAGACAGTAGACCATGTTCCTCAGTACTGGACTGGATGTCCTCTATGAGTGAGAGCAAGTGTGCATAAATAACAGAGGGTCGGGGGGCAGGGTCTTGTGGACTGACACCTGTCAAACTCACTCATGTGACATTGAAGCTTGTGTACGGTATATAGCATACCTGCCTGGTTCTGCCTTTGTCATCTTTCCTCTTTCTGTCTTATTTTCCTCAATTTTGGTTGGTTATGTATCCTGAGGCCCTGAAGTCTTTGTGCTTCAGTAGTGCTGGGCTCAGCATGCCGCCTGTGTCCACACACTGCTGCCTCAGCACAAATAAGGCAATAGAGTCATATAGTTCCAGAGTTGTCTGCTTTCATCATCCCAGCTCCACCATACCCTCAGCTTACTCCATAGAAATACCATGAGCTAATGCAGTGAGCTTTCAATGTTCAAACATCCATCCATCCATTTTGTATGCCATGTATCCTCATTATGCTCGCAGGGAGATGCTGGAGCCTATCCCAGCTTATTGGGCAAGAGGCGGGTACACCCTGGACTGGTCACCAGCCAATCACAGGGCACATACAGACGGCAAATAAAGACTGGCCTAATAGAAGATAAAAAGACTACATTTTGTGAAAAACTACTTCAAACTAAATAATCTGTCCATGCAGAAAGTCAATTATATTGTACTTGCTAAGTAATCTTAAATTAACATTTCTGAAATTAAGACTTCTTTTTCTAGCAATAAGCACAAACTAAATTCTAGATTTAAGATTTTCAGACGTAAAAATAAGTCTTACGGTGACTAATGCCTATTTTAACCAACAACTGATAAAAAGAAAAAAATGGAGTGATCATGTCCTGTCTGATGTCCCAACCCACCATCAAAAATTTTAGAACGTAGTTACGGCAGATATACATTTCCACCAGTTGGTGGTGCCATTGGCGTCAGCATCAAAATGTAGTCGTCATCAGAACCCAACCCAAGTGATGACAAGGACAAGGTGAGGAGCAGTTTTTGCTGCTGTTTAATGTGAAAGCGATTCAATAGATTCAGAGCAGTGGGTTTTTGTGCCAAGCATTTGTGTAGTCGCCACTGTTCCTAATTGAGGAAATGCCATACATATGGGTCTTCAGGGTGTCACATACGTCATACACTCCAATTATTGTCGAAATCTGACCTTGTGGAGTCAAGTTATTTGGGTTTCGTGGTGCTTGGCAAGCCTCCAAGGCTCCGCCCACATTCTATGCCAAATGTTAAACGGTTTGCAAAATATAATTGTCCATATGTCTGGTATGCATTGTTTTAATGTGGCCTCATTTGCTCAAAGTCCCTAGGACCAGTTTGGCGAAATACAACCCAAAATGGCTACTTTAAACCAAAATGGCCGACTTCCTGTTTCTCTTTGAATCTGATCAGATTCTTAGACTTGTTTGTGCGTTCTTTCATAAGTGATGTCTCCACCAGATTTGATGAAGATCTGTGAAATGGATGCTGCACCATATTTAAATTATGACACTAACGTGCGCTCCTCCTGTTTGACCCTCGGCCCCCACCGTAGTTTGGTTGAAGCACGGTAACTCTGTAGCCACAAGCTGGAACATATTGATGGGAAATGGAGAAAGAAAAGAGTATTTACATTAGTAAAGTTAGCTTCAAAGCCCTGGCAGATGGCTCTTGTAGCAAGACCAAAGTTATTTGTATCTACCGTCGCTGTGTTTGACTTATCACAGATTCCATGGCCTGCCAGAGACTGGAGCAGTGCAGGTATTGTTTTTATTGTCATACACAGTGCTACCTTGGCATAAGAGTGGCCCAACTAACCAGTGCTTTTCACATCTGCCAGCTAAATTGGACTTCCAGCTGCTATTGACGGGCTGTCAATGTGATGACCGTGGCTGAAGTCCAGTGTTTTTCTAGCGTTAGCCATTTAGCATGGAACTACCACAATGATGCACATTAGCACTCAAAGTCATCAAATCTTACCTTTACGCATTCCCACATAGTATCAGCATTCGGAAGCAAGTATGAGGTGAAAGAAAATGGGGTAAAATACATCCAAATACAGCCATACGGTGCAGCGGTGCGTTCAAATATCGTCGAAAAAGTAGGACAATAAAAACATAAAAATCACATCACATAAAAAACTGTGGAAATAGTATTGTAATAAAATAATTTCTATGTATTTTAATGTGTTTTAGAAATGACATTAGGATTGCAATTTGGATAAAATGTTTTATGACTATTGCCCTATGTTTTAGGTATTTTCATTTGTACATTTCATGAAGGAAAGGTGCATTCAGGCAGTTCTTTAATAATAATCCTTTCTGAATGTTCCTAAATAGGCTTTTTACTAACAAGCATTTAGAATTTAAAACCAGTATCATAAATAAACTAATCTTATTTGGAGCTGACACAAATAAACAAAAACATCTTAGAGTGAGAGGTCTCACTCGCTCACATTTTGTATTTGCTGAACGTTTGTGGGCGTGTTTAAAAGCTAATATGCTAATAATAAAGAAAAATAGTAATATAAAAATATGCTTGCGGACTGTATTTTTTTAAATAATGGCCCAAAGTTCCCAAAAAATGTATATCTCTTTACATAAAATTGAATGTAATTATCGTTGTAGTTGCACATGGAATGGTTTACCACAAAGATATTTCCCCTACTTATTATAGATAAAAACGTACTTCTATCTGCGATTAAATGTGATTAATTGTGAGTTTACTATGGAGAAAAAGGTGATTAATTGCGATCAAATATTTTAATCGATTGACAGCCCTAATAATAATCCATAACAGGGCTCTACATTAAAAACAAAAATTACTTGCCCATCAGGAATCCTTAAGGTGAGAACTACTTGCCCGAACTTGCCCCATGTAAAATGAAAAGACTGCCATAATGATATCATCTAATTTTTGTGGCATCACATGAGAATCTCAAATAAAGATTAATTGATTATCATTTCTTGTGGTTGTTTTCCTACATAGATCATGACGTTCCATGGAAATCTGGATTGTCAAGAGGCTTCTAGGCACTTTGCCTTGATAAATAAAAGTACATTCATGATTGAATAAACATTGTGCTTATTAAATAATAAATGACAACACAAGTTATTGGGTAAACGTTCTTTACTATTGCAACCTGAGTCAGGTCAAACTAACAGCTTTAATCTCTGACATAAAGTAAAATAAACATCACATGATCTTAAGTTGTGCATGCAAAACATTGACAAGATTCCACCTTGGTGATTATATTCAGAAAAAGAAAGACTTAGAAAACACTTAGTGGTCTTATTAGACTTGAAAAATAGACCCGAAAAAGTCCATAGAAGTTCAAGTTGAGCCACAAACTGGAACATAAAGAATAACATTCTTTATTCATTCATAACATTTGTGTACTAGTAAAGTGTTTTTAATCCAGAAAAAAATGCTCAATGGTCAAACAATAATTTGTGACGCAAATTATTAAATTAACCGCTGTTAAAAAAAACTCTTCGCAGTATGGCATGCCAAAGTGCACTTGCCTGACGGGAATATCACTGATTGGATGTACTTGCCCGAATTTTGTTTTAACTTGCCCCATCGTTATTGTCGAGCCCTGCATAATTCAAGTTCATCAGTCTGTCAGTCATACTTTCTATTGAACTTGATGTCCATTTGAAAAATCTCCTGAAAGAAAAGGAGTAATCTACATCACAAACTTTATCCTGTTGCCACTAGGTGGCGCTGAGACAGATCGTATGTACCAATTATGATAAAGATCTGAGCTTGTGGAGCCAACTTATTAACACAGCACCATTTGGTGCTCGGGCCTTAAAAAGCCTTGAAACCAGGCAAACTGGCCATTGTCTGCGTGGCCAACACGCTAGCCACTCGTCTATCATGCAACTGCTTAGAAAACATGTGGAGTGTAATTGTAGTCGTGAACTGGGACGCAGTGTGTCTGTGAAGTTTCCTAACCACGCTAATGAGTTGCAGTGTTTCCTCCAATGGCTTTATTAGCCCACATTCCCATTTGAGCCATGTCACTGACCACCAGGGGCATCTCCTAAAATAGCTCACAGCACAAACCTTACAAGAGACTTTCAAAGTAGTTAAAAGTATACTTCCACTTTGGAACGGTTGAACTTGCAAATTGCAGCTGTAAAATTGTTTCAATATTTGATGAGATGGAGGAACTGACTGACCCCCCAAAACTCAGAGTTGGACATGTTCCTGCATTATGAACAAGATTAGAAAGATAACTGAAAGTGATGAAAGACATAACAGCTAAAAAGTACCCAAACCCCAACCCTCTTTTAGCATTGTTGTTGTGTTCTCAGATGCAAGATTTCATTGTCGGTATTGGAGACTCATTTATAATAATAATATAATATAATATCAAATTTATAATACTGACGAGCTAGCTTTAATGATGGGATCAAGGGATCACAATATCTGCTGCTGGTTCACTCACTCTGCATGGACTGTCTTGTAAACAAATATGATGTGTGATAGCTGGTACTGGGTGTTTATAACAAGAGTAGATGACGAGGCCATGTGGTCCTCTGTGTGGCGCTAAAAACAGACTGACAGCTGGATGTGACCTACGAGCAAATTAGAATTAGAAGAGCAGCTGATGGAGAGAGTGTTGAGTCATGGATGTCTACAGTATATGCCCATGGAGTTGTTGAATGTTGGCATTGACTTTTTTGCTTTAATACACTGATACACCTGCTTGTTTTACTGAAGGCTCATCTTCAGTTGAGGAATAGTAAAGCACAACATTACGCTAACAGACCTACCAAACCAAAGGTAGGACCTGCAGCATGTGCCCCTGCCGCCACAGGTGCCCCAGCTTGCCCTATCAGCCAACACCCTCAAAAGCAACGTTGGTGCCATAACAGTTGTGTGTGGGAGTCTCTTTCACACTGCCTGTAAAAGCAGCCATGTATTTGGTTCGATGTCGCTATTCTGTACAATCGGAGCCGACAGGGAACATAGTCCGTTGCAGAAGTCCTGACTGTGTGGAGGAAAATTCCGCACAGCCAGGACGGGTGTTGAATTCTACTACTCAACACGCACATTTTGTTGAACTTGACTTTTTTTTGGAATATGCAGTCAATATTTGACTAATCTGATTGTGAGATGCGGTGTCGCAGTGTGAATGTGCCACAGTTGATAAGATAAGATATGCAAAAAGAAGTTTATTTATGATTATGATTTGGGCTTTTGTTACTTACTTACTTACTTGTTTCCCAATAAAACCATTAGTTGTGCTCATAATTATTTTAGATTTACTTAGAAACTCTGCCCAAATTCTTTCCTGAATTTTTACTGATCAAAAAACCAAAAAGTCCTTTTTAAAAAGTATCCATATTGGCGATACTGGCTCTGTATTTACTTGGTATCGGATTGACACCAAATCTAGAGGCCATCAAATCGAATTTTCACTGATCAATAATCTAAAATTCCTTTTTAAAAAGTATCCATATTGGCGATACTGGCTCTGTATTTACTTGGTATCGGATTGACACCAAATCTAGAGGCCATCAAATCGAGCCTTTTTATACAAAGTATTTGTAGTTGTTGTATTAAGATGCTTTTACTTTCAGCTTCCTGTTAACCGGATAACCAGCATCGGAAATTGATGGATGGAAAAACAACTAGTGCCGAACACTCACAATTACAAGTGCGCCTGAATGCCTCACAGCTATTCCATTGGTTGTAGGCATTTTGTTAACAAGGGGGTAGTGGTTCTTTTAGAGTTGGGACACCATGGAAAGATTCCAGCCAGATAATGGACACGTCATACTCGATAAGCAGGATCCAAACTAGCAAACCGCCGTCGGTGCCGCACTGGTGTTTTATAAGAACGGTGCAAGGAATGGTGGTTAGAAAACACGAAAACAAGGAATAGTGGTGCGATGGTGCATGGCTGCAAGGATACAACTCTGCATGGGGGGTGGGGGGGATTGCAAGGGCAGGCCCATTCCAAATTTCAGTGGAAATGTTTGTTGTAGTTTCCAACTAATGTTCTTAACGCTGGTAATCATTTTCAACCTACAGGAAAAATAAGAGATTGGATCTTGTTGTGTTTCTAGGCAGTCATCTTGTCACAGCCACTTTCCTCACACTTCTTCAATCTTCACAGTGTCCAAGCTTCACTGCACTCCAGAGCAGATTGGTCAGTCCCCCATTCACCCTGCTGCCCTCCCCTACTTCCCTCTCTCCTTTCCCTCTCGCTCCCTCTGTCCTTCTGCTTAAATACTTTTAGCATAAAGCCAGAGGAGGGGGATGGGAGATCCATGGGGGAGGGCAGTGTTCACTCACTTGTCACTGGCCAGAGAGAGAGAGAGAGCGAGAGAGAGAGAGAGAGAGAGAGAGAGAGAGAGAGAGAGGAAGGGAAGAAGAATGAGTGTGGAGTTGTGTCCCATATGTGGGGAAAAAAGCAAAGCAGTGCAGTGCTCTGGTGTGCTCTGGTCTGGGGATTAACATCGGGCTTTCCCATCTGATGGAGGACATGCAGGCATGAATAGGTAAGGCTGCAGCCTTCTTCAGCTCCCTGTGCTGATCTGCTGTCATTGCTGTTGGACTTTATTCCACTGGCTGGGATGAGGAAGCAGTCGGCAGCTTTGCACTCCTCCTCTCAATCTTTTCCTGTGCACAGGCAAGGCTTTGTTTGTTTTTGGGCTGCCAAAGTCGAGTTGGGTGCTGTGATTGGGCTGAGTGATAAAAGTTGTCTGTCAGAGCAGAGGGCGTGATATTCTGACTATTCAGGATCTTCGTGTGGTCATTGCATAATTCACTTCCATGTAGATGACACATGAGTGAATGGACTCTGACCGCCGGGCTCGTTGCACTTGTTTATTTCTTCTTCGAGTAGTAACATGCAAACATCAGAAATTGTCAATATTGTCGGAGTTCATTCATTAATAATTCCAAAAAGTTACATGAAAGTTAAATATTATTATTCTGAATTAGTATTTTCTCTGCATGATTTTCTGGGTCTGTGACATCTTCTATTTCATTTGATTTTGATTTAAAAATAGGAGGATAAGCGGCATAGAAAACGGATGGATGGATGGATGGATGGATGAATGAGTGGAATTAACTAAGCCATCTCAACATCCCTCACTCTTCCATCCGCTACAAACATTTACATTTGTGGTGTATTATCAAGAGCATCCAGTAAATCAAATCAATGCTTTAGCCTTGCAGATCCGCTTTCAGCAGAACCTCATATCAGGATAAAAGAAGTGAAACAGCAGGATTAAAAACGGGATTTCATCCATGACTAGAACCCGGCATTTGGAAATTCTATGAATAGAACTTTATTTTGAAAAACATATATGATTCAGCACTTAGTTATGTAACACGAATGAATGGATTTGATAGAAATTCCGTGTATAAATGCCACCAATGCTCAGCACTTAGTCTGGTAGCTCCCAAAGTGTTTGGTCTCCAAAGAATGCAGCCTTTATTGCCCCGGTGCACAGAGCGCTGGTATGCAGGGAAGTCTTTTTCTGAGGCAGACTTAGACAGCCTGCCATTGGCTGGCCACCCGTCCCCCCCAAAGACAGCCGGGATAGGTTCCAGCATATCTGCAACCCTAGTGAGGATAAGCAGCATAAGAAATGGATGGATGTATTTAGAAAGCCTGGACAAGCCTGGGTGGACGCAGCTATACTGAATATAATACTGCCTATGATGAATACCCTGATGAATACCCTATCTGCTTCACTTTATATGTGGTCGCTAGTTCTGCTCAATAGAATATTCTCCTTTGCATGACTTTTAAGTTTAGTGTTTGTTGAAAAGACGTAGTTGTCGTTTGTCCAGACATTGCGTCCCAGCCTGTGACTGTCTTAAGCTCTCTTGTCTTTTTATGTTCCTCACAGGGCTTTTGTGTTGTTGGTGCAAGAGCATGTGCAAGAGTCAGTGATGGACTACAGCCCAACGGACATTAACCGTCGCTGGCATTCCCAAAACAGCATTCCTTTTTACTAAGACAAGCTCCACAGAATGCTGAGTCCTATTGTCCCCTATAGTGAGTACTTTGCACCTTTCTTTCTCTCCAATCCTTCTGCATGTCACAACAAACAACAAGTCAAGCTTCAGTTTGACTTTGCCTCCATCAATGAATCTCCTTCTCTCCTATCACGGCTCCACAAGAGTAGACATTGGCTTCTGTCGCTTGTGAAACATCCGTGCACAAGCCAGCAATCGTTTTCCCTGACATGCTAAACCTCAAGCCTGAATGTTTGGTCACAAGTGGAAGACATGCATGGGGGAAGGAGGGTGGACAGAGAACAGCCCAAACCATTCAGTGTCATTTTACCAAGACAGGTCAGGACTGCCTCCTGCTCTCCCTCCTTTACCCACCGCTCTCCATTCTCCACTCAGGGCCGACCTAATAACTGATATGTCCAGTTTGACAATCATCCACTGCCTCCCCTTTTGGCCCCCGCCACCAGGCTTCATTTGAGTGCAGTGCGTTGGCTTCCAAAACGGTATTGTTTTGCAGCCAGCATGGGGCTGCCTTCATGGCCTCTGCAAAAAAAGCTATTTTTTTTTCTTTTAACTGGCCTCAAAGGAGCTTTATCAGCATGACAGCTACAAGACAAGGGGGAGAAGCCAAGCATAATGGTTCATTTAAAACGTATTCCCTAATAATGAATGTTACAAGACTGAGAGGTTTTTTTTTCACTCGCTTGCATAAAATGTACTTCGTAAGCAAGAATGTGACGAATGTGACACAAGACTCACAATTGTTGAGGTTTTGTTTGCTTCCCCTCCAAAAACAGCCATGGCAGTGTTTTTGATTCCCAATTCCTCCGATGAGAAGAATTTAGAATGACCCTAAAGCCATGAATTAGCAGGGCCAACGTGTGCTGTTTTACCGGTTATTCCATTAGCTCGCTGCAAGCTTCTAGACCACATTGGTGGAATACCCACCACACTGCTGAAGTGGACAGCAAGTCAAACCATGTCTCAAATATTGGTGGAATAGTTAGCATGCCGTGGAGCCAGACACTACTTCCTGTTGTCTTGTGTCGTGATTAGTTGGATGGCATCTTCTCTGCCAGGTTTCTCATTGTCCCGCTTTGAAGGTCAGGTTAGTTTTAGAACAGCGTGCAAGTGTGTGTGTCAATGTAGACATAGCATTTGTAGGCGTGCACACGGCAGTGCCAGATAGTCACACTGTTTATTCTCAGACCAGTGACATACAAACCCAGCCCTGCACTTGCTGGTGACTTTGCAGCTTAGTTCAAGACTGCAGAATTTTACCAACACAAAACTGACAGTGAGGGGCTGTGGAGGACATGTGAAGACTCTCACCTCAATGATGGAATTCCATTTGGGGGCATAGAGAGCTTTGCCGTTTCCCAACACAATGCCTCCAACTGCTCGACTAAATAGTCCAGTCCCGTGATGACTCAGTGGCTATGATTATGTATCATAATAGGCTGGACGTTGGGCCTTTTGCCCATCCCTAGCCAGTCCACAGGACTTGAAACTGGGCTGAGTAGCCATGGCAGGACTTTAGAAGAAACCTGAGAGAGATTCCAGGGGCCATGGATACTCCTGGAGGGATTTGGTGCAAAGAATCTGTAATCTGCACTTCAAACAAACTCTTAAATCAGTCCCAGGCCACCAACCCAGGAGTGCCCTAACTCTTGTTGCTGCCCCCCCAGTGTAGCGATACCTTTTCCCTAAAAGTGCACACACACACAAACAGAGTCGCTGACCCCCCTCTCTCACTCCGTTTTTATGTTTGCTGGAAGTTTCTTCCTGAATGAGTCAGGGAGTAGCTTGTATTGAAGAAGTAAGTAGTAGATCTCTGTAGGAGTACGTTGGAGGGCCGCGCCCGTGCCCGTCGCTATTGTAGGTAGAGTGGCATGAGTGGTTTGGCGCCGGGGCCTGGAAGGCCCTTGAGTAAACACAGAGCTGGCTAAAGTGTGTATGAATAGGAGGAGGGATCATTAGTGTGGGGTGTGAATGGGCTCTAATTAGCCCCCAGTCTATGTGTACGTGTGTGTGCATGTGTGTGTGCGTATGTGTTCACATGTCTCTGCCCACAAAAACAGGAGGTTAGAGACCCGGGGCCCTGTGAGTCCAGCAGCCCTGTGCTCTTTCTCTCTAAGGGTTCATCAGCTCATTAAGGAGTGTGTGTGGGGGGGGGGGGGGGGGGCTCATTTGGATAGTAACACTTCACTGGATTCCTGAGGCTGCAGAATTCTCAGCCTTCACACCACTGCAGTTAATTAGTAAATGACTACACTTGAGAAATAATCTACTTTAATCACGATGCCATCAGCTGTTTGGTTTCAGCCCTCATAAACCACCACAGGAAGACCCAGGTCTGTTGACCCAAGTGTCCAAATTTGGTTTGACAGAAAACCATAAATCACTCATGTGCAAAGCTCATAAAGTGGGATCATACGGGGGCCAAACGTGTAGCTCACTGTATGCTCACTGAGAGAAAAAGAAAAGCTGAAATGGAGATAGAAGGAAATTGTGAGGAGAATGGGGGGTATATTTGGCAAGAGAGACAGATGGAGGAGTGATTGGTCATCACAGGGCCTTGGGACAGCTGTTCTTTGATATATTAGTGGACACAATAACCCAAAGCCTGCCTGCCTGCACTCACAGAAAATAAGGACCCTGTTTTTCTTGAAGGGGAGGGTGGAGCGGGAGGGCTCCTGCCATTTGTGGATGTACGTTGGCAGGCGTGGGGGATGGGGGAGTGGTTTCTAAAATTACAAGCATGAAGTGACGCATCCAGCAATTATTTTGCAGGCTTTTTAGTTTGGAGAAAGTGCGGTGAAAGGGGCTGCAAATTGAGCACACTCGCAGACGGGGGAATTTGCTTTTTGCTGCACCGCCATTAGCAATTCTAAACAGGTTTGTCAATGAATCAATGTTAAGCAAGTGTCATCAAGCAGTTTGGGTGGAGCTCCAACCTCCAACCCACACTGCGTAAAAAGTCTCAGAATATATTCAACGCTCAACTTTACTTTGGAGATTATTACAGGGATTTTTCAGTCCTAATTTGGATCAGCACTAAATTAAGGACAGGGATCCTGCAGGTTTGTCAGTCAACCAAAAAGTAGGAATAACCTTATATTCATTAAAGTTAATTTAAAAATATCCTGATCCTTGCCTTTTTCCAAAGTTTCTTCATAGTCTTCTCCATAATAGGAGAAATATGATCTCAGGGAAGAAGTAAATTTGAAACACTTATATGCTAGGACTACATTAAAAAGCCATAGCATTTCAGTATGTGGAATCAAACTATGGAATGGATTGAGTAAGGACCTCAAACAATGCACAACGATGAGCCAATTCAAGAAACAATACAAGCAGTTGATGTTTGCTAAATACAAGGATGAAGAGTCTTGAACCAGTCATGATGTGCTATGCATATCACTATATTGACACTTACTATGGTACCCATTATGTCATTGGATGGTCATATCACCTCCTACTTCGGTATGAGGTACATTATTTTTTTTTTAAAAGCCCTTAAACTGTATTATGGAAAGCAGGAAGTGAACAAATGTAACAGTTACTGATTGTAAAAGTACCAGATAGGAAGGATTTAATAAGCTTTGCTTCTTCCTACTTCCTACTGGAACTGGGAACTGATTATGTGAATGAAATGAAATGAAATAAAACCATTACCATTACCATAATTCCATGGCTTCTTTTTTGAAGCATGCGAGTCAAACGGTGTAGCGGGGATATCAGTTTTTCCATCATCTTGTTAATGCACACAATAAACCAAAAGGTCCACCTGTACCGGCAGCAACAACAAGCCCCAGAAAGAGGAAAGCACATCAAAAGTCACCATCAGTCCCACTGCAGGAGATGCGCCCCTTCCTCCTGGGACCAGGTTTGAAAAGGCCTGCGTCTGTTGGGGTCTGGGCAGCAGGTGTGAAAACTCCTCACCGGGGCTCCCGCACTCTCCTCATGTTATTGCATCCTTTTGGAGCATGAACGAGGCCAAGCGGCATTGTGTTTGATTGATGGACCCCCTGTGACTAACTCTTGGATTATATTAATATTCCTGCATGATGGGTATTATACATGGCTGTGGTTTGGTGTCTATTATCTCTGTCTTAAAGCAGTTTGGCAAACATCTCAAGGACCGACCTCATACTTCCTTTAACATCTTTTTGGTTATGAAGCCTCTGCAGGGCTGATATTGTCTGCATGCACAATATATAGAATACATCCATAAT
Organism: Doryrhamphus excisus; assembly: GCF_030265055.1. Classification (NCBI taxonomy): domain Eukaryota; kingdom Metazoa; phylum Chordata; class Actinopteri; order Syngnathiformes; family Syngnathidae; genus Doryrhamphus; species Doryrhamphus excisus. Next base: position 18,350,385 of record NC_080475.1, on the reverse strand, counting down.
CCCTGTCCAGATCAAACTGAGCCCAATCTGATCAAGTGTGTTTTTTATACCAAAGTGAGAGAACACAGAGACAATTTCCCAGCCTCTCCACCTGCCACATGATGAAATGCAGTCGGCCTCTCCGATTGGTGTTTTTATGACAGGCCAGGTAGTGAGCGGCAGCAGAATGGCCTCAGCCAAGTGAGAATGTCCTCCTTGATATTAGTGTCATAAATCACACTGAACCTGACAACACAGGACTTGTGAGGACTCTCGACTCCACAACAAATCAAGATAGCAAACGGATGAATAACAGATTCCAAAGAATAACAGATTCCGAGACTGGAGACTTTCTATGCGGTAGAAAGTCTCCAGTCTTGTTGGTTGTAAGGTTTATTGGCTTTGATGTTGGAAAAGATCATCATTTGCTTGGACAGTAAATCATGGCTGGATTGCTGAAATGTCCCGATGCAACATTTGCATATTGTGAGATATACTTTTATCTACAATATATGGCAGCTAGGCATAATATAGCCAGGTTGAAGGTAGTAAATTGATTGTTTCAATTCGGCATTACTCACCACCAACAATCCTATGGCTAATGACTTTTTCCCACGTGATGTGGCTTCATATGCATGACGAGGTTGGTCATATCCAACTGAAGTTCTCTGCATGGATAGATGAGCTGGGGCGGAATTTGGAATTGACGGCTTGTGTCAAAGTGCCAATATCACAGATTTGAGGTGGAGGCCGATATAATCCAATATTTTTGCAATTATTGGCCTAATATCCAATCGTATCAATATCGTATCGGTACATACCTAGAATACCTGAAGCCGCCATCTAGCCTGGGTCTGTCATTCCTTCAAATCTCCGTTTATGACCTTTCCATAGCTCCAAGGCTAGTGTCAGAGCATCCAAAGAATGTAAAAAGGATGAGAATATCCTGTAATATTAATGAAGGCAGCATCATTCAAACATTATGAAAATGTTTTAATAACTTCACAGTGAATAGGGAACACCCAGACAGATGATGGATGCATCCTTGCATGCTTATGATGGACTGGAGATGTCGGTAGCTTTTGTTTGTGGTTGGGCTGAACACTGAAAGGAGGCCTGATTGAATTGTTCCACGACTATCTTGTTTACAAGCGGCCTCTTCACAATTGGAACACTTTAATAGCACACTCCCAGAAGGGTGGTTGCATCCGTGTCTGTTTTGTTCCATAGGTCAGGAAAAACAAGAGTGCTGGGAAGGGAACCTCAAGGGAGCAGTGAAACGGCACTGAGACCCTCCATCTCTGGGCTTCCTTCCAAGAGAATGTTTCTCTCAGCAATACCTTATTTCACTGGGAAACACGACACACACATGTAAGAAGAAAGTAAGAAGAAAAAATTTATGTTCCAACAGGAGACGTTCGAGAAAGCATAAATGCACGTAAGACACCCCCCCCCCCCCCCCCCCCGAAATATATGTAGTCTAATTTTAATGCCAGACCCTCCTCAGAGCCAGTTCTAGCTGAAGTGAACTGTGCCGCTGTCTTCATCATGCGCCCTACAAAAGGATGCCGCTCACACAGGTCCCTCAATAAATCCCAGCCGCACACAAAAGCTCTCAGTGGACTGCTTCTGAATAGATTAATAAGATTTCCATAATTAGAAAGGCCGCTGACAATAAGATCCTTCAGCCTTTGTCTCAGGGCCAACTGGATTGTCCGAGCAGCGCACGTCTGCTGGATGGCCGTCCACCACAATGGCCACACAGACAGTAAGGCGGTCGGTCGGCAGTGAAACATCTGTCCCTCCTGGGAGCGGGAACGCTCACACTGTGGGAAGTTTAATGTGCGTGTCCACAAGGTTCTTATCAATCTCCTTGCAGCCGGCGGAGGTCAGAGATATGCAAGAAGGACCGCATGTTCAAACACCAATGTTTACTTTGTTGCAGGCAATCACAAGCTAGTTCTGTATTAAGTTTAGTGCTAACGTATTTCTGATCAATGAAAAATTGAATTGTTGAATTGTAGGCTGTATCAGAGCTGCTGAAAGAACTTGATCATTGTTAGATTACTTCACAGTAATTGTGGACCTGTTACACCAGGGATGAAGTAAAGTACTCAGCATTACAGTTGTCCCTCGTTTATCACGGTTAATTGGTTCGACGCTGAACCGCGATAAGTGATAAGGTTTCAATATTAAAAAACTGAATATTTTTATAGCTATAGCATAGGAAAAATTATTTTTTATATTTTACGACTATATTTTACTAATTGATTTTTTGAAACATTGTTAGAGCCCTGTAGACATATAGCGCATATAGCGTATAATCATTTTATACGCTTTATACGAATTTATTTTTTCTAAACTCAAGATTGAAGAAGGATTTGTCCTTTTTGGTATCGTAAGTTGACAAAAATGTACCACTTCCACACAAAATCGTTTTTCACTATCATGTGGGACATGCCATGGCTGACTCCATGCATGTTGTATCTAAGGTACAGTGTAGCGTTACCGATGCCTGTATGACTTGACTTTCAATATTCCTTGGCTAACAATAGGCCATAGTAAACAACAAAACAGCAGTCATTTATTCATTCCTTCATTTTTGAAAAAAACAGAGGAGGAAGCAATGTTGGAACCCCAATGTAGCGAGGGATGACTCGTTATGTTCCGGCATCAAATCTAAGATTGCACCACTGTTGAAAGAATGTGCACATTGTCCTGGTTACAGACTTCTTATCTAAGGTCCTGTCCCCGTGGCCGGGTATCTCATCCAACCAAGTCATTTTATCATCCACACAAGCCCACAGGTACTAAAGACAAAGGTTTTCCAAACCTCCAGCCAAAGTGGGGATTTGGAGAAACATCCCATTATGTGTTTTGGTATGGACGCCAATAACCGGAGTTTTCCGTGTCCCAGCGTTTCCCTGCCACAACATATCCAGCAGTGATGTGCAATGCCACTAATTCTGTTTCCGATACTGAGTAGAATTCAGGCTGGTATTGGTGATACCAAGCCCATACAGATACTGAAAGTGTATACATTTAAAAAAGTATTGTAGTTCATATTATAGCATGAAGGATACATAAAAAGTCATTTAATTAGGTGGTAGAGTGATCGTCTCCCAACCTGAAGGTGTCGGGTTCGATCCCCTGTCCTGCCGTGATCATGTCACCCCTCGTTGGTCCTGATGCTGCGTCATCAGAAGGTAGACGTGCTAACAGTGTCAAAGTGCCTTAGAGGTGGAAAAGCGCTATACAAGTGAAAGACCATTTACCAATTTATTCAAGAAATGATTGATATCAGTAAATGATTTATGTCATATTTATGTAATCATTAAAAATCGTATAAAGTGAAAATGGCATTAAAAAATGAATAATAAAACCTTTAACATGAATGATTAATTATTAAGAACTAGTATGAGAATGAAAACTTGATTCCGAATGATTCACACATGGCTGAGTTTATGATAGATCATTGTTTCAGCAGACAAACATTACGGCAAATGACTGAAATATCAAAAGTATTGATATTTTGTGTAAAAAGCTGGTATCAGAAGTATCGATACTTCGGTATCTGTCCACACATCACTACTCTCCAGCACATTGGTCGGGGGGGTAACGTGAAAGGAGTCCATTCTGCAGTATGCTGATGATGGAGTGGACAGCAGTTAGCCCGCCTGAATGAGTCCTCTAATGTCCGCTCCGGCCCGCTTAGAGAGGACGTATTGCCTGCTGTCCACTTTCCCCTCCCTCCCTCTTCCCTTCCACTCCTCCCTCGCTGCTGCAGGTTTTATGAGCTCCCCTGGGCTCTCATCCATCTCTGTCACACACAGGCCCTATTATTGGGGCTGCTCACAAACCGGTTGGGCTGCTGATGGGAAGGGCCTGCAGGATATGGTTTCTGCAGCCTGGACAAAGACCTGCGAGTCAGTCCAAAACAATTGCGCTCATCGGGTTTTCGGCTAGCGTCTCTTGGGCTTGCTTGCAGAAACGGAAAAGCATAGGAAAGGTTCTGGTGAGTCTTGGCTGTGGTGCGTCTGGCACGGTGGGTTGGAGCTGAAGGCTTAAAGGAAGTACTTGAACTAGTTTGGCTAGTGGGAACTTAAGGCAGTGGATTTGAATATGAAGGACGTGGTAATCCAACAGCCATCTGGTCTGCTGGTCTCAACTGACTGAATAAATAATGTGCTGAAAACACACAGGGGAGGTTTGGAAAGAGTCTAAAGGGGCCAAAGTTTGCCATTGCTGCAGATACAGTGAGATTTGATTTAAATGGCAATAAGTAGCCCGCCTCGCATAAAAAGACAGCCATGAATAATGAATCATCAGGCATCTACTGAAGGGAGAGCAGTCAGGGCGAATGGCAGCAATGGCGGATTTTGCCATGTTCTTTTTTACCTCTCTCTCTGACTGGAGTGGTCTCCACCTCGGGCTAATTCGAGACAGTTCAATAACGCCAAACTATGCGTGGAATGTCGAGCTAATGCCTCAGCATGAGGTAGTGCAGGTCTTTATGAAAAACCATCATGAAAACATTTGCAAGTAGCCCTGCACACTATGTGCACACTGTGTGCACTTAGTGTCTCTGGACTGTGGACATCACGGTTGACCTCACGTTTACGTGGTGCCTGAGTTTGTGCCACGTCTTTCAGTTAAATATTGTTCTGGAAAATAACACACTTGTGGTAAACGCAGAGGAGCCATTGATTAAAATAATATTTTTTCCGCTGTCCTGTCAACAAAAGTGCTCTGTGCATGATCAATCAGGCCCACGCTGGTGCTGAAGTCAGCCACCAGAGCACTCTCCCAATGTTCCATGGGAGAGTTGTGCAGATGAATAGCACACTATGCTGCAATCTCAAACTCAACCCCCATCTGTCCCTCGCTGTTTCTCCCTCCCTCCACAACACTGTCCAAGAGTATACACAAACACCCTCCATTCCCTCTGTCCAGCCGGCCCAGGGGCCTGTGGTGGGTGGGTGGATTGGTGGGTGGTAAATGGGGGTGGGGGGTGGAGAGAGCAGGCATTCAGAGCAACATGCACACAGAGATAACAATAGGTCCTCTGGGAGACCTGCAGATGCTAGCAGTATAGGAGGAATAGTAGTGGGGTCTTATCAGCGCTCCAACATGCGCTGGGAAAACTGCACAACAACACATGCAGCCTGCAGATCTGCTTTCACCTCCTTTTCTCTCCTTCGGCTGCTTTCTCTTCCTCCATGCACCGTCTGTCACCATGTGGGGCAGTGGCGCTGGAAAAGGGCAAAATAAATCATATGGAGGCATTTAGTGAAAAGCTAAGATATTCATTAAAAATTGGATTGATATTTAGTCATGTTCATTTTACCCTTTATGGAAATGTTAGCATTCATGGAAATGTTAGAAGTTGTCCAGGGAAGAGCAGGAAAAACCGTTCACATGCAATTCAATTCCTCAAAATGAGGAATAATACAATAATCATAATTCATACAATAATACCAGGTATCATATATTTTATGTTATATTTTATATCATATATAATATGTCAAATAGTTGACAAGCCTCTGTTATAGGGATGTTGCGAGATTAAAACATGATGAGATTTCTTGTTTGGACGCCAATCAGATTGTGATCTGTGGCCTGTGTGGTTGTTCCCTGAAGGGAGTCAAACCCGCCTGCCACTTGTTCATGCCAAGCAGAAGCTGTTGTGATTCAACATTTGATCAACTTAACTTAAAGATTTAGATCAACCCACATACATCCGTGTTGGTGTTTATCTCTCCACAATGCAATTGGCCTTCCTGGCAAAACATTCATTGGTGCTCAAAGTGTGGCACAGGGGTCATCTGTGGAACGTGGCTTAGCAAAAATGGAAAAATTGAGCAAAAGTAGAAATAGCTAAAGTGTTGATGCTACGAACTAACTAGCATGAATTTGTGGTCAACAAAATCAATAAACCTTTCAAAAAGTGTCTGTTAAATAAGATTGTTTGTCCAGTCATATTTTTTCAGTGCACTTTTATTAAAATTCATGTTAAAATCTAGTCTCATCTTGTTCTCAAAGGCCCAGTCCCCTGCTTAGTGTCATGTCAGGAAGTAGGTATTCTGTCACACCCCCACTCTATTACAAGACAAGGCTATTATGGGATGGGAGCTGCCCCTTGACTTTTCCTTGACTTTTTGGTACACCATTGTAATGACTACTTTTTTCTGGCAGGCTTATTAAAGATGCACTGGAACCCAGAGCATGCCCAGCCCCTCAGCCAGTGGCCTGAGCAGCACCTGGACGTCTCCTCCACAACCTCCTCTCCAGCACACAAGTCAGAATTCTACTCCGGCCGCAGCCACAACTCCTACAACTACTCTTGGGCCAACGATGACATCTCTGCCCTCACAGCTTCCAATCTGCTGAAGCGCTATGCAGAAAAGTACTCCGGTGGGCTGGACTCACCGTATGACCGCCCCCCTGCCGTGGCCTCCTACCCAGAGCCAGGAGCCTTTGGGGGCCTCAACGGCCAGAAGACTGACCTGGAGCCCTGGCCGCTGACACACAGCACCGATGCCTCTTACTCCCTTGTCCCCCCTGGCGTCCACGATAGCCTCTCCGCTTCGAAGGCTGTATCCACCACGGCAGGCCCTCCAGCGATGAGCAGCGTGTCGGTGGTAAACAGTAACCTCTCAGACTCTGGCTATAGTGGTGGCAGCTCGTGTAGTGGCTCCAGCGACTATCCCTCCAGCTACAACGGCACCTATCTGGCCTCAGGATACTGTCCTCAACCCGTTGCAGCACTTCCTCCTGCCTCCCTCCACACTATTCAATCCACCCCCACCCTGGTACCCAGCTATAGCCCCACCACACCTGTCTATAGCTACCCCCCCAGCACGTACCCTCCTCAGTCCAGCCTTGCCCCCAATTACAGCCACCCTTCTGCAACATACTTGACTTCAGGTCTGCCCGCACCAACTCCTGTTCCCCCAAGGCAAGCAGTGGTGGGGGGTAGCTATAGTTACCAGAGCAACAACAATGGCACAACCGAGTCTGGTGGGACATTAAAAAGAAAAGCTTTTGAGCTGAGTGTAGAAGAGGGTGAAGGCGGGGATAGTGCACGTTACAGGAAATACAACTATGAGCCACTGAAGGTGAGAGGGAACTCCCCATATCCTGTGAACGACAAAGCAGAGTGCAGAGGAAACGGCTTCAGCAGCACAGATCCAACCAATTTTAAGCCCAGTAATCCCTCCTCTCAGCCCCTGGTTTCTCCTTCGTACGGGCCAGCCGGGGAGTACAGCCCTCCAGCTGGCATGACGGGCGACAGCGGAGTGACGGAGAAAGCCTTCGTCCAACAGCAGCACCGCTCTCAGGCCCACAAACGTTCTTCACTGTGTGGTCCAACTGTTGAGACTCTGAAGAGTCCAGAGCCCGGTGTGTTGGACCTTATGAATGTGGAGATTTTGGACTGCAGCCCGGCCCTCAGCTGGGGTGAGTTGGCTGGGCTCACCCACATCAAAGCTGCCCTGGAAGAGGACCTACTGTGGCCTGTGTTGAGGCAGAGTCCGGTGATCCACCCACCAAGAACCATTCTGTTGTTTGGCCCCCGGGGAGGGGGTAAGACCACGTTGACCCGTTCTTTGGCTTCACAAATTGGAGCATCCCTCTACAAGCTGAGCGGAGCCATGCTGGCCTCTAAAGGGAAGGCGGAAGCAGAACACATGCTGGGATCTGTGTTTCAGGAGGCGGGGTCACGGCAGCCCTCTGTGGTGCTCATCAGCCAACTGGAAGCCCTGGAGGACGAGGAAGGGCTGAAACAGACGCTGCACACCTTCTTGGAGAAAGCCCAGGTGGCCACTGGTTTGGTGATTGTCATATGTTGCACCGGCAGGCCGGATCTGCTGCCGGACGCGGTCCATCGCAGCTTCGCCAAGCGCTACCATGTTGGCCTGCCCGATGCAGCCACGCGCACGCAAGTGCTGCTGCAGGCGCTCTCGCCTCAGGGTTCCAGTCTGAGCGAGAGGGAGCTGAGCGCTGTGCTGCAGCGCACCGAAGGCTACTCCGTGTGGGAACTACTGCACCTCAGCCAGCAGGCGCTCTCCTCGGCATCAGCCCCCACCGGGGCCATGCACGGCATCCCTGCCGCTTCCAAACCCCCAGCCTTCACAGACTTTGAGAATGCCTTCTGCAAAATGCGCCCACACAGCAGCACAAAAGAACTGGACACTTGCGTGGAGTGGAGCAAGATGTACAGCCACTAAGCAGCCAGGCACACACTCAACGCTCATGTCACCCGTCTTCGCTTTGATAAGCAAGCCTTTCTTTTCTTATTACAAATCATGCAGTCAAGACGTGAGAGCTGAAAAATTCACTTTAGCATGACAAGTGTGCTGTTGTTGGGCTCCAAATATCCACAATGTTTAGTTTTTCCCAAAGAAAGAAATGTGAACAACCGCAACCTTAATGAGTGATGCGATGGGTACGCCGTTTGGCTAATGGGAGAATCAGATAGCTACTTGGATCCTCTCCTGTTTAGCCTCCATCCAGGACGAAATCACTCGTTTGTCGCTAGATGACGTGGTCCAAAATAATGGATAATCAGGGTTTGGAAAGTCCTGCATTCTTCTGCTACTCTCGGGATCTTATTTATTGCCAGTCCATCCATGCACGTTACTGCTAACGTTCCATCTTTACTTTGGGATCAGCAACCTTTGGGCAAACCACTTTTCTTTGACCAAAAACGTGACAAACCAAATTAGCTGTTGTGCTGTTCTACTGCTCTAATCAGACGGGAGCTCCAAGTCACGATGCTACAGTAGCTGCTCGCCAAAAACGAAACACTACTCCATGCTACTCTGAAGGTTCTGGAGTCAAGCTTTTCATGCCCGTGGACATACGATGCTTGGTTGGAACACGTCGTCTCTTCGGTGATGCACACTTCTTACAATATTGGCTTTATTCCTATTGGCATCCACGTACCGTACAATAAATGGTGCTCACGTTCCTCAATGACTGCAGAAAATCCCAACGTGAGCCCGCCTGCACACCAAACACACACTTCCTTTTTGTTTTGTAGTATGTTAGTCTCGTTTGAAATGCTCAGGAATTTATTTACCTCAGAATTAAGAAATAAAGAATGTATTGGGGTCTTAGTGGAGGTAAAGCCAACAGTATGATATATATGGTGATATATTATTATGATATATGATGATATATCATATACTGGACATGCTATGCAGCTGGGCTTTCACCTCGGGACAGAAACTTGAATAATGGTACAAGAAACATTGAATGTAATTCAGGTATTTCAAAGAATATTTGATGCCATAAATCCATGTATTATTATATATGAATATGTCTTTGTTTTTTATGTTCTTTTACCTTGATTTTGTTGTAGTTTCTGGTGTAATGATGATTGTCTTCAAGAAATGCTATGTAGAATATGGAACATCCCTTTTGCTGGACAAGCTGCTAGTTTTGTGTGATGAAGCGTTTACATATCCTGGGCTGGGCGTTGTTCGATGCTGCTGACGGTATAGATAAAACACAATCATATTCTTCTGGTGGAAAATCAAAATGCAAGCATGACTATGGAGACAATTGCAGAGGAACAATTTCTGGTGTGCGTGGTTTAGACAAATCCACAATGTAAGATCTAGTCAACAGACAGACATCAAAAGGACCGGCGGCGGAATCAAATACAAAATACATAATCAATTGAATTTCTGACAATTGTATCCTTCCACCTTAATGGGAACAGTTTTAGTTAGGTCTCTTTCTGTCTCCCGGTGGACAAAGTACGATCTATAAAGGTACTAAATGAATGTTCAGGTGAGTTTAGTGTGGAAGAACCTGCATAGCGGGTAGCGGGGGCATGGTGCTTTAGTGGTTAACGTGTGGACCTCACAGTCAGCTGATGGAGGTTTTCAATCTCAGTTGGAGCATCTCATCTTGTGGAGTTTGTATGCTGTCCCCATGCATTTGTGGGCTTTCTCTGGTACATTGGATTCCTCCCACACCCCCAACACATGCAGTTAGGGTCCTTGTCGACTCTCAATTAGCTGGGAGTGGGACTGGCAATGGTTGTCTGACCAAATGTGTCATGGTGTCCATGGTGTCCACGGTCTCCACTGTGTCTATGGTGTCCACGGTGTCCACGGTTTCCAAATGTGTCCATGGTCTCCACGGTGTCTATGGTGTCCACGGTCTCCATGGTGTCCACGGTCTCCATGGTGTCCACGGTCTCCAAGGTGTCCACGGTGTCCAAATGTGTCCATGGTGTCCACGGTGTCCATGGTGTCCACGGTGTCCATGGTGTCTAGTCTATGGGGTCCATGGTGTTCACAGCTTGTAGTCACTTTGGGTAGGCTCCAACTCCCCTAATGGACAAGCAGTAATACCCCTTTGGGATGAAAGACATGTGAGCACAAATTGTTAGCCACTACCTCACAGGAAAACAAATGCCACCTCCTGGAATCTGAATAGTATATATAGTTATATATTATATATATATTTGTATCCATATAGCATATTACACCACCACGGTCCTGATGATGTCATAGTCCCCCCACTCCCTTCTCAATCTCATTACATCGGATAGTCCCTCGCCTCACAGACCAGTGGCCATGTTGGCATGTTGTGTTGGATCTTGGCATCCCCCAGCCCCTCCCTTCCTTGGAGTTATTCCCCAGGATTGGAAGTGGTCTGATTGATGCCCAGCACATTGCAGCCTTCCCAGTCGTGCCCCAGCTTCTGATCAATCACAGCATCTGATCAACCCCAAAGCCCCCCCCCCCCCAAGCGCATTTACAAACCAGCTCAGCCTACATCCGGTTAGCATCCATCATGACTTGTTCGTAACAAGAGTAGTTTGTCCAGCAATTTATTTATTTGTATTTTTTTTTACACTTTGTTTGCCTCTGTAACGTTGTTCCTGGTTATTGTACAATTTCTGTAACAATTTCTACCTCATTTTGTTGTGGCATATTGTACATGAAAGTAGTCATGGTCTACCTCAGAAAAGACTGTATTTTAAGAGAAGAGTATCACAATATTAAACAGAATTTGTCAGTATTGCATTGTGCTTTTTCTAGTGTTTATTTCTGTTCTGCTCTATGTCATGTAGTCCGCCATGACCTCCAGGGCCAAGGTCAACACGGCAACTTAAGTACAGTAAATGCCTAAATGTTTGAATGGAGGAGAGTGAATTATGACGTCTTTCATTTCCTCCATCATCAGCTTTGACAGAGCGCTACAGCAGCAGGCCCAGTGTCACTCCTTAGTATTAAAGACCTAAACACTAGTGCCCCCATACATCTATGTCTTTTTATGTGTCTGGCATGGTCCACAACAGTACCCCCCCCCAGCACCGCAGCACTGAGGTCCTTCATCCTCGTCCCTGTCTGTAAACAACTGCATGTCCCAGCGGCTGGTGCTGCGCTATTTTTGGCCTTTTCCTGACATCTCTCAAAGTCTACAAACTAAGAGAGCACAAGTGAATGTGCAGCTAAGTTAACGTTCATTTGAAACAGGACCCTGCCCTCCCACAACCTTCACAAATTCAAACATCTGTGACTAAATCCCAGCAGAGTGCTGCTGCGCCTGTTGATGACAGAGTAATTAATTCTCTAATAATGATGCATAGTTGTGTTATACGCATAGCTGCCCTTCATCCTCCCAGGAAGGGTAATGGTTTGTGCAGCTGCTAAACATTTATTTTCTATCTTTGGCCGTCACAAACTCAATAACATCATCCAGATGACGACACCACCTTGTGAAACTGGCTGTGTGGAAATGTGACTTTGGAACCGAGGGGGCCGCATCATGAACACACATACTGTATCTAATAATGGAACAATGTTGCAACACATACCATGTAACTGCGGTAATGAAACATGTCTTACATAAACCTGATAGTTCTCATCACACCAAAATCTTCAGAGCCCGGAAAGTGACATATTCACAACAACAACACAATAACAACATTCATGTTGTTGTGCTGTTTTTGTCTGCCCCCCCCCACCCCACCCCAGTTTCTTTTCTTCTTTTCTGTTTCTTCTTGCTCCGGTCCGGTCGCTCCAAATGCGCAACAAAAACATCAAATAACGGCAAATAAAATTTCATGCTACAGGGAAGTTGTAGCTTACACCTTTCCTGACACAGAGCAAATCTGTTTAGCATGTAAGGGCATTTAGATCAACAATACTATCTGCCCCAATGGCTGGACGGGACAAAACAAAACAATTAAAAAATAAATAAATAAATGTGAAAAAAAAACAACATTCACTGATATAGTGGGGTGATGGAGGTAATATAACAACAAAAAATGTCCACTAATATGTTTACTTACTGCCAGGCGGATGCTTATTTAGCCCTGGAATGAACCCCTATAGCAGGGGTCTCCAATTAAAATTGCATAGGGTTGTTTATGCTGTTTGTTTCACATCAAAGATCCGTACCTCATTTTGCTTTCAATTGCATCAAACAGCCCAGCTCATATGAATATCAAATGTCATGAAAACCTGCACATCACCCTGAACCAGTGCCTCTCAAATCTTGGGGTGGGGCTCCCCCCGAGGGGCCTGATGCAGGGGGAACAGTGTAGTGCAGACCTGCCAACATGTCTGAATTTGTCCTACTCTGAATGCAGTTTGGATGTGCTTCATGCTTCATGCTTCGTGCTTCACTGCTCTCCATCTTGTTACTTTTTGCAGTTTTAAATCTGCACTTCAGTCTGTACAGTACAGGTCAATAAATAAATAAGTACTATTATTGTAAGATTCCAAGAATAGACTGCTAATTTGCCACGTATGCTCGCACGGCTTGTGGGTTTTTGACGTTGTATTTCCATCTGCGGTGCAAAGGAAACGTTTGTCCAGTGAAGTTTGCTGAGCATCTGATGAGGCGAATGGAGTCTTTTAAGAATGTGGACATGCTTACTCCATCTCCTCCAGCGTCAACACAGCAAGCGGGAATAGTGTGTGTGTGTGTGCCAACTAACTAAGCCAACTGTCACTGTGTCCTCTACTTGGATTTTTGCCTTGTAGTAGATCAGGAAATGTACAAATTCAGCCATTTTTAATGAAGAAAATGTCAAAAATGATTGAAAAAAAATTATAATAGAGTTCAATAGACAAATATTCAAATGTTTATTTTCTGTTACAGTAAACCTCGGATATATCGGATTCAATTGTTCCCACTGGTTTTGTCCGATATAAGCGAAATCCGTTATATGCGTATACCGGAAAATGTCCGTTTTACGCATATATCGGATTTATATCCGGTATATGCGTAATCGGATTTTATCCGTTATAAAAAGGCACTTCCTTGACTATGTTTCCAATGTACCTGGACTGGGCAATGAAAAGAGACGTAAGGTAATGAGAATTTAACTTTATTGGACTCTGAGCATAACAAATTGTTAATTAAGCTAGGCCCTGTCACGCCCGTCAGGCCTACGTTATTTCCAATAGTGAGGTTAAGATCTCATTCACTGCTGTGCTAGTATTATTGACGTCACTCACTTTTATATTTGTCCTAAATCTGGAGCCAGGAGAAAGACAATAGCCAGTGACATCAACAAGATTAGCATAACGATGCGGCCATCCGATATATGCGAGGGAAATTTAATGGAAATGCATTGGAACGGGACTGGAGATTTTGTCCGAAATAGGCGAAATCCGTTATAAAAAATCCGATATATGCAATGAATTTTTATTGGAAATGCATTACAGAAAAATCGGTTCTTTTTTATCTGTCCGTTGTGAGAGAATTTCCGATATATCCGAGGTTTACTGTATTTGTTTTAGTTTGACAAGCATGTCACTGATTACATGTTTACCACTTTGTAGCGCGTCAATCTAAAGAAACATTTTCTATCATTTTATTCAGTATTGGATCTGATCAAAACGGGCAGTAAATGTATGGAGTTGAAAGATAAATCATTACTGCATTCACGGACATTTGTTAACATGGAGGTAATCCCCCCCCCACCATCTTCTCCTCTCCACCTGGTTGGGCTGCTGGCCTGCCATTGTCGGGGCCTTGATAGTGACAAGGTTGACATCAGAGGAGAGCTTTGACACAGAGTGAGTTAGGACTGCCAGCTGTTAGCAATCAATTCTATTTTGAAGTCAGGGACACATGGCCCCCCAGGGCCAAAACTGCATCGAGCCCAACCCCTCCACCACTCCCAGCCTGCAGCCTCCAAGCCCCACGGTCCCATAGATAGCCAGTCCAAGTATTAGTTCCAGATGTTTTTCCAGCCAAGATGACCAATGAAACATGCACCACTAAACCAGAAATAAACACCAGGGAACCCAGAGACGGGGTGTTGCATCATGGGATACGGAGAATGGGACCAATGTCATGTTTCATTAGCCATCGGCTCCTTCCTGGAAGGTGGAGTCGCCGTCATAAATATTCTCCTGGATTCGAATGTGGCATTCTGAGTTTTAAACAAATTGCAATATCATTTAAAAAAAAACACACATTCATGTTCTTACATGAAACGAGACAAGAGACGAAGAAGCCAAGAAGAAAGAATGGGAACACCAAGATTCTGGTTCAGGTTCTGGTTCAAACAGGTCCTGTCTCAGGAAATTACATCTGACAGGTGGAATGTCTTGGTAAAATACCTCCATTACCTCTTCCCAAACTGGAATCAGATCAGACACACCTGGAAAGAAATACATAATCAAGCATCCAATCAAATAAAACATTGAAGGGTAGCTGTTTAGGCTTACTTAGTCTTAGGTGGACTGCCATTCCTGTCGTGATTGTGCTTTATTTCTAACAGACCCCTTCCCTGAACAACGAGGGGCTTCTGTACGGGTCTCTACCTCCCTCGTGTGGTCAAATTGAACACTATACAAGAAAAGGAATACTTGAATTACATATTACAATACATTCTTTATGCAGTGCGGCAAAACAACTGGCATGCACGAACACAAAAAAAAGTAAGGCGCACGCACCTGAAATAAATAGACAGAAACAGGTCAGAGAGACAAATGCAAAGCGAAGGAAAATTGAACAGAGCAACGCATGAAGTGAATAGAATACAAAATAAAGGCATGGAACCAGGAACTAAGGCAGGGGTGGGCAAACTTTTTGACTCGCGGGCCGCATTGATTTAACAAAATTGACGGGGGGGGCAGACTATATAGTATTTTACATGCAACAGTCCTATTTTTACGCATATTTTACATGTAAAAGTGTCATGCAATCTGCTATATGTGCACTTTGAAATCATTTATTTGATGTAAAGTGTGTTGGAAATTAAATGTATTATTATTATTATTATTATTGTCTCTATTATTACTATTTTATATATATATTATTATATTAGATTTGTTATTATTAGTTATAGTAATGTTATTATCATTATATTATTATTATATTATTGTTAATAATAATAACAATAATAATATTACAACTATTATTATATTAATATTATTAACAACAATATGAATATAATAATAGTAATATTATTATTATTAACAACATTCTTATTATTATTATTATTGTCATTATTTTTATTTTTATTTTTGTGCTTGTGTTACTTTTTCCAGGAGCATTTTGTAAACAACAGACCACATCAAATAACGAAATTGATAAAGCAGCTACCTCAACCATCAAAAAGTTGGCCCAAGCCACGATGCCAGGTTATGTGTTGAGTTTAAATGAAATACTTTGGAAAAAACAGGCGGGCCATATTCAAACACTTGGCGGGCCGCATGTGGCCCCCGGGCCGTAGTTTGCCCACCCCTGAACTAAGGCATAGAAAGGAAACTACACAAACTGCCACGCAGGATACATCGTGACAAAAATACTTCTTTGTTTGTGCATACATGGTAAATAAAGCTGATTCTGATTCTTACATTTCAATAAAGTTTAATTTAAAAAGCTTGCCAACCAATGAAATCGCAGTAACGCCACCTGTCACGTGACGCACAGCCCGTGACGTTGGACGGGAGGAGGAAGGGAGGCAAATTTAGACAAATCTATTTATTACAATCAAATTTATTACAATCAGTCATTCACTTTTGTTTTAGTGGCAGGAACGAAGAAGAATAAGAAAACTCTATAATAAGAATAAGAGGAACCACCAAAGATTTTATCGCCAAGATCATCATCCAGTTGGCTACAAGGCATCACAGGGATGAACTATGGTTGAAAACCAAAAATAAAAAATAGCATAAATGGCTAACACCTTGAGTCATTATGGAGGGCGGGGACATTCCAAAAACATGCTAGGTTAATTGGCCACTCCAAATTGTCCATAGGTATGAATGTGGGTGGGAATGGTTGTTTGTCTATATGTGCCCTGTGATTGGCTGGCCACCAGTCCAGGGTGTACCTCACCTCTTGCCCAAAGACAGCTGGGATATGTCTTATACTGTGTTATTTGCAGGATATCGCCATAAGTAGGGCCCTATGATTTCTGTGATGATGAAATAGAGGAATAGGCCAACAAAAACGGAATTTACTGTTAAATGCTGAATCTTACGAAAAGTGACATATTGGGAATGAAATGACATAATCGTGAGGAGGAACGTTGGTGAGGGGAAGTATTTGAAGAGCTTGCAACCAAAAGGCGCTAAATCCATTTTGACTGATTTTGAGAAAATCAATGATTTTTAATTACGCACATATCAATCTATTTGGTCATCAAGTCTATATTGCAAATGAAAGAGCTATCAATATCAGTCATAAAAATGCATCCTATAAAAATCCTGCACACACCATGTATTTTATATATATTTTTTAATTAATATTTTTTTCGGATTTTGCGCCTTTTGCCTGAAATAAATTTGAAGTCACCTTTAACTTCTTCAATAGCATTGTTGGAAAAGAATGTAAGGTGCTTTAATGTGCTATGCTAATAAAATAATTACAACACAGAAGCCATTCTCAACATACAATACACCCCCCCCCACCCATACACACACACACACACACACATGCACTCGTTCACCTTCACACATTACAGAAACAAAATGTTATAACCTACCACTAGTACACTGTTACTGTTAAGATATTATAGCACACATTTACATCATCCACATTCCATGATGATCAGCTTTAACACAACTCAACATACCCAATTATACAAGACAATGGTACAAGACATGTCATATGCAGTTGCATTCAACCTGTAGGCTGCAGTAGAGCGACACATGAAAACTAACAATTTGCAGACAATAATAAAAATGTTATTAAAAGCAGTGCTCATATTTGACTGCACCATGAAGGTGACAGTGACAAAAATCATCTCATTACAAACTCTTTACATTGTAAAGAGCCACACGCACATCAATTCCCTAACACCAAATGGCACATATGGGACTGAATCAAACACAAAATTTCAACTCACCTTCACCACTATTTGATCTCCTGTTAGCCTTGTTTTTCTTCCATTCTCCTTCATTCTTCTGTCTTTTCCTTGGGTTATTTGTTATATCAGCTAGCTCATTCATGGTAAAACTGCACTAGGATTGTATAAATTGCAGTATTTTTGCGACTTCGTATTCGATCAAAATGTACACAAACAAAACAGGATGTGCACTGATACTGGCAGTATGTGCAGTGCCAATTGTATTCTTCTCTCTGATTGGTCAGATTATCCATAGATGGGAAACTTGGGCCAATCAGAATAAAGAATAAAGAAAGGGATTTAGCTCCTTTTGGTTGAAATCTGAAATGGAAATAGCGCCTTTTGGTTGAAAGCATAAATTTCATATCACTTTTTTTCATATTTTTTAAAATGATTTCAAGACCAAAATATGTGATTTGGATACACATGACAGAGGTCTATTAAACTCAGGAAAAACATGCAACTTAGTGAAAATTGGATTTAGCGCCTTTTGGTTGCAAGCTCTTCATTTACCAATAAGACCAGGAGTGAAAAAAGACGAGGCGTTTATTTTTGCACCCAGCTTGTTTGAACAGTCAACAAAATAATGGTGTCAGGTTTTCTATTATCTGTGACGGGTTTTCCGGTCTGGACCAAAGTAGCCGTGATAAACCAGGTACTGCTGGAGGATAATTAAAGAAGTGTGTGTGCATTTTTGTTTATATTAACCGCTTGATGACGAATGGACCCATGTCCAAGATGAATTTCCAGGGCAAGGGGAATAAAACTGCTTTTGGCAACACACTTATATAATATACAATATTACGTATATACGTATTATAATTTGACTTTCTATGGGTTACATTAACCAAAGTTATTTTTACATTTACAGATTGGCTTGCTGGGGGGTGGGAGGCAGAAGAACTAGAATTCTTCAAATGTCCTTGTTTGGTGTTCATGTTGGTTGTTGGAAATAAAACATTGTTTAACATTCCATGTCAACTTTTTTTTCTTTTTTTTACAATTTACAACTGTCGCTGTACACCGCTGCTTAAATATTGTACTTCAACGTTGTCTCAGTTTACAAATACAAGTATTTTACAACGTTGTTCCACTGTCGAAGTACACCGTTGTTTAAATATCATACTTCAATCTTGTCTTGATTTACAACTATACAAACTATTTTACAATGTTATTCTAACTTTAAATGTTCACCATCATTAATGTTTAGTCAACACATCAACGTTGTGTGCCTGCTGGGTTTAGAATTTCAACCACTTAGCCATGAGATGCTGTCACTGAGTTCATGTCTATGGATGCCTTTCAGGGAGAACACTTACTGGAAGTCCTAGTGTTCGTGTGTGAGTGAATGTGTGTGTGTGAGGGCGAGCGAGAGAAATGAGTCAAAGTGACTCCGCCCATCACTTGTTATTCTCTGGAAGATGACTGACTCATATGTCGAGCAACAGTGGGTCGTCTTCCCAATAGTTTCAGTCGAGGTGTGAAACGGCTCTACAGACGAACAAGCCCCGACATCACATCGGCCCAAGTGCGCACGCCGCGACTGTCTCCTGAGAGCAGGAAGCGACTTGCGCGTGCATCTTGGGCGCGCTGCGCGAGGAACAAGGAAGTAATGGCCGGCTAACCTACTTCATAACTGCTTTAACTTTAGCCTTCCTAGTCCACATTGTCAGAAAACGTCCTCTATGAGAAGCGTTCTCCGCCCCCCATGTGTGCGACTGTGCCAGAGGAGACGACGTAGAGCCTTTTTAATACAGTAGTTGTATTAACGAGCCGAAGGTAAGTGTAAACATTGTACTTGGACGTTAGCTGACTTAGATAAGTCTTGGTAGTATTATTATCATTTTACCATCCTTCGTTATTATTATTTTGACCAGTTTCCGTACTCCGTATATCTGCGCATTTCCGTTTGTGTAAAAGCCACCCACAACCATCACCAGCAGTATTTTAAAGAGAGGCGTCGCCTCCGTTGATCATGATATGATTCCCTTTCACGAGATAAGTTTTAATTTGAGCTGAACAGTAGTGTCCGTTAATGTTGACCCTCCCATCAGGCTGGCGGTGTTCCAGGCCGCGGTAAACTTTGAAAGATATTCTCAGACTTCCGCGCTCAATAGCTCCCAAACGAATGTTTGTTACAGATCAATCATACCTCTTCCCAACACAGACAGACAGCTACACCTCAGCTTTTATCAAAACGAGCCATTTGTTTGCACTCTGACTAAAATTGATCTCTATGAGAAGCTGGCAGCGAGTCAGCAGCCCATGGATCTTCTACAAATGTTTTCTTCGGTATTATTGCAATTCAATGTTGCCAACTCCTCAGTAAAAACAAAAATAGCTATTGGCTGTCCAAGAAGTTGCCAGATTATTGGTTATTTTTCTGTTTTGGTTATTTTAATTATTGTGATTTCTAATAATTTGGGGGAATTTTTGTAATAATAATCATGAATAAATCTAATTATGTAACAAGCACGTTCAATAGCTCATAGCTATCATGTAAACAAGGTATGTCAATAGAGTTGCTGGCTCATCAGATACGTTGGAAAATTTGAAAAAATGATTCCAATAAGTCTTGGTTCACTTAGAAGAAAAGAAATTAAATCATCTCCAAGACTTGGGGACAAAGTTGAATGATTTAAAACTGGGGGAAAAAAGCAACAAGTGACAGAAGCGGCTGTACAATATTTATCCTTTGAAAATAGCTTGCCAAAGTAACATTTTGTCGTATAAGTTATTTCATTCCTTAATTCTTCAAGATTACTCTAGCAAATCTAACAAAGACCAATGTTGATTTTCATCACTGACCATTCAGCTTGACCATGGCCCAGTGGAGTCGCATGAGCCAACTGATACAGTACCTTCCTGTCCACACCATCAATGACCTCTACCCCACAGCCACCTTCGCAATTGAAGTGCGACACTTTTTGTCTGACTGGATTGAGGCACAAAGATGGTATCAGTCAAACAGACACACACCGCCTCGTGCACACACACACACACACACATTTAAACTCCCACTCATACTGTGTTTTCAGGGAGGAGTTTGAACTGGACAATGCAGAACAGGAGGCAAACGCCCGGGCTCTGTTAGACGAGATCATCATCCTGCTGCAGTCGTATTCGCAGCATAACGCCAACGTGGTGGACAAAATGAAGTTAATGCAGATAAGCAGGAACATGGTAGGAAAACCATCAGTCAACCAGAGCCAAAACTGAAATTAAGTTCTCTTTCTTGTATCCTGGTATGTATTCGTATCCAATATTAGTGCAGACCTGCCAACATGTGGAATGTATGAATACGCTTGTATCCTTCACTCCATTTTGTGGCATTTTGCTGGTTCCAGTTTCAAGTTCAGTCTGTAAAGCACTGGTCCCCAACCCCCAGGTCACAGACCGGTACAGGTCAGTGAATCAATTGGTAGTTTGCTATGGTGATGGACAGGGTGACAGATGAGTTTAGACAAGAATCTCTATGGACTATGATGTTGGCAGATGACATTGGGATTTGTAGTGAGAGTAGGGAACAGGTGGAGGAGATGCTAGAAGAGTGGAGGTTTGCCCTGGAAAGGAGAGGAATGAAGATTAGCCGCAGCAAGACGGAGTATATGTGCGTGAATGAGAGGGACCCAAGTGGCCCGGGGCAAGTTAAAACAAAATTCGGGCAAGTAAATCCAATCAGTGATATTCCTGTCGGGCAAGTGCACTTTGGCATGCCATACTGCGAAGAGTTTTTTTTAAAGCGGTTCTTGTTGGGTGTTGGTAAAATACGGACTGCGTAATTCCGGTGGTAATTTGCAAAGCAATCCTTGCAAATCTTGAAATGGACCAATCAGAATCGTTTATTTAGACAGTTTTACCCACACCAGTTCTTGTTCGCGATCAACCAATCAGCGATTGTTTGACTACGAAAACATCTATCATGGTGTCCCTGCCAACATTGTCTAATTCTTCAACAACTTCTGAAGGAAAAGACCAAAAAGTGATGAAACAGTGCCTCCTAAACAAGTATTTTATTAGCGGCAGCAAATCAAATGATGGCACAGGTGAGTGAATCACATTGCTGTGACAATTTGAAGTGGTCACAATGAAACACCACCGATTAGATTCAATACGAAGTGCTGATTTTGCACAAGCTACAAAAACTAGCGGCTCCATTTCTCTGTGTATTTTTCTCACCTTTGCTTCACAAATTATTGTTTGACCATTGAGCATTTTTTTCTGGATTAAAAACACTTTACTAGTACACGAATGTGTCTATTCAATAATGTTTCATTGTGGTGCACAACTTATAAATATCACTGCTTACTACGACTACGATGTGTAAGGTATAGGGGGGGATTATTGAGAACCCCTGAGTTAAGGCTAGCATAATGATGTCCAAGCCAGTTTCATTCATTTTTCATTAAGCTGTCTTTTTTATGTTCTCTTGAACCACCATTCAAAACCAGTGCCCGGTTTCCATTTGCTCATTTTAATTACATTTTTCTGTATTATCATGTCTGTCAGTTTCCTATTATTTCATTGATTTTGTTTTTTTAGTGGTAAGGGTGCCAATAATTTTGAGCCTGTGTGTAGATTTAGAAGAACTAAAAAGCCTGTGTACTTGTCTTATAGGGCATGTTTCAGCAGCAGCCGCTGCAGTTTGCAGTAATGGTGAGGGACACTCTGCGCAAAGAGAGGGATCTGCTCAGGCCTGTAAGATTTTTTGGACTTAGTTGTTCATGTTCTACATAAAACTTGCTCTGTTTACCTGATTGCATTCTATGAGTCCTGCGCTGTGTGTGTCGTGTGCAGACGTCCCAGGTAGACAACCCTCCACAGTGTCCTCAATATGGCACCGGAGAATTAAAGTTTCCAGCTATGCAAGATGTGGATCACCTGGTTCTCAGGGTGTTGGAAGTTCAGAACCTCCGACAGAAGATACACGATCTGCAGGAAGAGCTTAACTGGGAGAGGCAAAACTTTGAGTTGTTGAATCAAGGTATTATAAATCTAATAAATCTATTGCTCTTGTAAGCCCCAAATAGAAATAGATGTACAGAAGCAGCATATTTGAAACATGTGTACATAAATATAAATACGCAAAAAACTGCACAATATAATTCCAGTGCAGCCCTATAGGATACAATAAAGTACAATGGCAAATACTTGAATGTAGCAGAAACATTGGAATGATAACTAAAATGTGTGTTCTGCCCCATTCAAAAAGACATAATTTGTGCTTACTGCTTGTTGGTTGCGCAGGAACGATGCAACAGAATGGACTGGAAACCCCAGTCTCAGAAATCAACAGACTGCAGAAACACATCCAGCAACTGGAGTATAGCGTAAACACCATGGCAACGGTGAGCAGGCTTACTTCTTTATACAGTAACTCTCCAGAATCACTCGGATAGGTGTGATCATGCATTAACAAGTACACTATTTTACCAAAAGTCTTTGCTCACCTGCGTTTGTGTGGCTGGCATCAGTGTAATGTGTTGTGATTGCTGCAGAAACGTTTCCAGTTGCTCATGGAGTGCGTGGACTGTCTGGACCAGTGTCAGGCACGACTCCTCAGCAGGCTGAAGGCTTGGAGGTGCGAGCAGTATAAGGCCACCATTGGACATCCTTTTGATGACAACCTGAACATCCTGCAGACTTGGTAAAGTGTCTGCTTTTGTATTTAATTCCCGTTCTGTTCTTTAGTTTAGAGTTAATGCCCAAAGTGTAAAACCCCTTAGTAAACCTAGGAGCTTTAAATTGAGTACTATAAAATGTCAGGCCCAATGTCAGCATTTTTTTCTTTTTTTTTTTTTATTATTCCGTTTTTTACACTTATTTTGCCAGCATAGTGTGTGTGCTTTTGGGGTTAGTGAATGTGTGCGTGTGTTGAGAAGGCGTCTTGACAGAATAATAAATGTGCCTCTGGTCTTTTTTTTAACTCAGAACCTTTATATCGTCGTTAGTGGGTATTGTAAAATAGTAGCTTACATGAAAGTGGTAACACACAACACGGTGTAAACACTCACCCAGCCTGAGTCGCACAAACACAGTCGCACTTGTATGCTCTGCTGAGCTAAGATAATCCCGCTAGCTTCCATTCACGCTCCGTAAGAGAGGACTTTGGAAGTTTTTTGCCACAGTTTAGTTCAGGCGGGGGACAGTTAGTGCTTGGGATGACATCCCGCCGCAGAGCCGTCCGCAGAGAAAATGTAGTTTATGTATGGTATAAATAAACAGACAAACAAAAACAGTAAGTGGCTATTGTTTTCACTCACTAGTGTAACTCTTACTGTGGAAGTACAATTTGCTGTATGTAAGTGTGCTCGGAAATCCCAGGTATACATCAATCAACAGTGCATTCAACTTGAAAAAATACATGGTGTCTTTGGTTCTTAATGACACAAAGTGTGATTCAAATGTTCAGTTCATTTGGATCTGTTAATGCGTTTATCTTCTGTGTCTTCTGTCTATCAAGTGCAGCCAAAAAAAGGCGTATTTCGCACATAGCTGCAAATGGTGACTAATCGTGATTAATTCATTTGAAAATTTTGATTAATTGATCAATTTGTCCTCACTTCATACCCTAATCATGATGTTTTTCATGTGCTCCTGTCAGGTGTGAGCAGCTTTGTGGTCTGAATGGCAAGCTAAGGCAGGAACTAATGCTCATATTGGACCCCATCCCAGAGCTGCAGGAAAGGCTGGGACATCTTTTGCAGGTTCTTGTTCAGAGGTAATTTTCTGAGCATTTTCAGCTGAGCATTACCTTTGTAATGGCAGCATGTCTGGTACAGCTCTTGTTTACCCTATGGGAGAGTACCTTTTACATTACAGCATGTCCAAACATTTTGTCATTCAATCTCATTTGATCACAAAGACCAATGTAGATCACTGACGTTTCTTTACTTTTCCATGTGTACACTATGTGCTTTAGCTCTCTTGTGGTGGACAAGCAGCCTCCTCAGGTCATTAAGACACAATCCAAGTTCTCCACTACTGTACGCTATCTGCTCGGGGAGAAGGTAGCTCCAGGGAGGCCCGTGGTGTTGAGGGCACAAGTTATTAATGAGCTGCAGGCCAGAAACCTGAGTGTCATACTTAGGTAAGTTGGTGAGCACAACACTTGTTTGATTTAATTTTGTGTTTCAACATCAATTTACATTAAAATTGTAGGTACCGGTGGTCCTTGGGTTACACCGTTCTGAACTTGTGGTTACATACTGCATATACATACTCCCATAGATGAATGTAAAATGAAAGCTACATTCAAGAAAGTCAACGAGGGAATTGTTTAATTGATGAAATGCAAACATGTTCATTGTAAACGAACTATTGTTTTAATTGTTCTCCTGCCTCTTCTACTTCCCCCTCCCAATAAGGTAGGGAGTTGTTCTCCCTTTTTAATGACCGTTATATTATACTATATTTAATGTTTCCTTCCTGTGTTCTGTGTACATGCAGTGTGAGGGATGTAGGATTTAATCTACATACAAGAGCCAACTGACACCGATATTTGACTGAGGTGTGTAGTGTAGGAACGGGACTGGTATGTAACCTGAGGACCACATGTATAAGATAAGATAAGATAAGATATGCCTTTATTCGTCCTTCAGTAGGGAAATTTGCATTGCACAGCAGCAAGAGTACAGAGTCAGTTAAGCAGTACAAAATACACAATATAGAAAAATAAACAACGAGATGAGATATATGACCAGTCTATACACTGAGATCTTGCTAGTGAGTTAATATGAGGCATTATAGAAATACTTCACATAGAACTTAATATATTGCATGTGGAGGTTGATCATATATTGCACAGAGAATGGAGTCTGGAGTAACTATACTGAATATAAAAAACAAAGTATTGCACATATGTACATAGTGGTGTAGAAGTCTTTTGGGAGCGGTGCTGGTTGTACAGCCTGACAGTTGCAGGAAGAAAGGAATTGTGCCTGGAATAGAATGAAATATTTTTTGTGGCTTTTGATGTAAAATGAAACAATGTTGCATTGTATGCAGTGATAATGTTGGGGAAGTGATCAATAACACAGCCATCCTTGAACACAACACAGCCACCAAGAGCACATGTGCCACATTCAGAAATATGGTATGTACCACATTCCACTTCTCAGGCTGCGCTTGATAGTAAGGGATAAAATTGTTGCTTTCCTATAATAGTCCATCAAGAAGATCAAGAGAGCGGACAGGAAGGGGTCAGAGTCTGTGACAGAGGAGAAATTTGCCCTTCTCTTCTCAACAGAGATCACCATCACCGGCTGTGACACTCCGTACAAGATACAGGTTTGTCCTTGTTGTCACTGTCCCTTTTTAATCTGCACATTCACTTAACTGTACTGGGTATGACAATGATGTGTTCTAGAACAGTGGTTCCAAACCGTTACAGTCAAGGACCCCTTCAGACATTTGACCTGAAGCCATGTACCCCCTACTCTTGCACACTTAAAAATGTTCACTTTCTGGCAGTGGTTTAAGAAATATGGACGATAATTCAGTGGTTCATGCTTTTATACTAATTCCGGGTCAAACATGTTTATTTTGCATGGTGACATTTGACACGAGCACAAATAGATAAGTTATTATCCTCCATATATTTTATCCCACTCTGATGTTGGCATCCTACCTTTTGAATCCATTTAATTTGAATCGATTTAATTTGAATTTAAGCTTCACTTTTTTGTCCACTCAGGATGGCTATGGTTTAAGTCAGCACATTCATTTCATAGCCAATAGAAGGGGAAAGTTGACCAATCATGATAAAGCAGTATCTGTCCAAAGGTTTGTTAACATTGATGTCTGTTAGAAGTTCTAACATTGTCTTATTGTTGAATGAGCAACAAGTGGTTTTGTAAATATCACCTACTTTGGGCTGCATGTGTGTTTGCTGTGATTTACAAGTGTTCTTGAATGCAGCGGCAACTTGTGTCCCAGGAGTTACGTAATGCCCATGAATGCACCATTTTTGAAAGTTAGGTGCTAATTGTTTTTATTCACGTTCCCCCATGACAATTGTCGTACCCCAAATTGCGGAGTCACTGTTCCATAATATACATCAACAGTCCAGCAGTGATTACAAATAGATGATGTATAATCATAAATATATCACATGTTGATATTGAATTATATGTAATTGCAGATGATCTCGTTGCCACTCGTCGTCATTGTCCATGGCAGCCAAGACAACAACGCACTGGCTACCATCATTTGGGACTGTGCTTTTTCGGAACCAGTAAGAGGAATGTCCTTTCTATGTGCTGAAGTTACTCTAGTTGCTGATTGGAGTGTTGTGGAAAAAAAATTATCATTCTAACTGGGAAAGACAATTCCTGAAATTGGCAGTTTTTATGACCTTTGGAAAACAAAGGGGTCAGACAACACACAGTATGCATGGCGGTCTGTAGGTGTCTGGCCAGGAGTGGCCTCTTATACTCTAGCATGCCAATCAATGACTGGAAAAGAAAGGAGACTCCTATAAAGTTGGGTTTGGCATCTATTCCTCCTGATCACTTGGGAGTGTGACCAACTACAGCAGAGTGGGCAGACCTGGAGGCGGGCCAGGAGTGGAATACATTAAAACCGACCGTTTTGACAGGAAGCACAAAATCCAAAGAAATCCAGCTGGAATAGGTGCAGATTCTGGAAGAATTATAAAGCTTTCTGTGCTGGTTATTGTGTGTAGCTGCTCTATAGGAGTCCACAGCTCAATACAAAGGGCCGAAAAAGTTGCATAATAGGTCCCATTTAAAGAAAAACTCCCCTTTTTTGGAATTTGCACATTAAGATATGCCTTTATTCGTCCCTCAGTGGGGAAATTTGTAATCATCATCGTCAGTCTTTAAGTGAGACATGAACATATATCCTTCTTATATCTGTGCCTTCTAAAGATATACAAAGAGATAAAAAGAGGCAGCTACTAATTACTGAGATTAATGGGAAACACTTATTCCACCTATAAAGGCTCCCAAAAGCGCCAACAAGGCTCTGTTTGCATATAATGTGACATGGATATTAAACAAGCTACAGCGACATTATTATTAACATTCTTACACCGATCAAACTACATTACTGGTGTGTTGCTTCAACACACCTGCAAGCTACTATAGCGGGCTAGCAACTATCTTTAATCGCACACTCGCCTACAGTGCGTCAGCACTGTGCTCACAGTGCCTCAGACCACTACCACAAAGGTAAGGCAGGTATTGGAGCTGCTACAGCGACTGCTGCTGTGTTGTTATTTTGGAGGTTGGAAAAGTTAATGCGTGTTTGCGTTAGTTTCTACGTTGCTATGTTAAATTCATGTGCTGACGAAAGAAGTTCCAGAGCCGCCGTGGTGTATTAGTCAACATTAGGGATAGACCGATATGGATTTTTTCAGGCCAATACCGTTTTCTTTCCATCACCCTTAGCCGATGGCCAATTATGGACTGACGATTTTGCTTGGGCCAATATTTGTGGCCGATACTGCTTTTGCTCCCTCAATTTACAAAAAAATGACAATGATAACAAATATTACAGGTCTCAAATTTAAACAAACATTTGTTGAAATGTGAACACTGAACACAGTAGGATTCAGCTTTCTTAAGCACACATTCAGTAAACACTTTCAAGTAAAAAAAAGTTTAATTATTCAAGTATTGTCTATGAAATAAAATAAAAAATTTTTTAACTGAAGCATAAATAGAACAGCACCTACAGAGTAGGATTTAGCTTTGTCAAGCAAACATAAATTCATGTAAAAAAGTGTTTGGTGCTTTCTACTTCGCTACTGCTACATTGATTGTGTTTAGAGCAAGCGGCTCTAAACACGTTTTCACGAAACACTGACACAATTTAGTAGTATGTATAAAACATTTCTCTCATCATTAAAGTTTGTGTTGTGCACGCTAAAGACCTCTGATAGCAGACACGGCTGCTCCAATCTGCTCTGGAGAGAGCGCACACACATAACACGATAAGCATTTAACCTCAGCCCGGTGTTGGCTGAATGAAACTCCTCCAATCACCATGGGACTGAATTGCCAAGGTTGCCATTAAAGTGGTGTTGGTAACAGCTGTACATATTAGCCTCCAACTACATCAACAGCTCCCTAATTCCAACAGTAGGCACTTTTAAAGATGAAGCATTCAGCAGCATTCCTGGTTTTAAAAGGTTTGTGTTGTGCACGCTAAAGATCTCTGATAGCAGACACGGCTGCTCCAATTCCTTCTGTGTGTGTGTGTGTGTGTGTGTGTGTGTGTGTGCTCGGAGTGTGCACTAGTGAGAGTGCTTTTATTCATCTGTAGCGTTGGTATGTGATGTTTTTGGGCTTTCTCGTTGTCACACCGTGACTGTTATGCCTAGCGATCACCCAGTGAAATGTGATGGGCTTGGTAAGGTGTAAGAAGCAAGCTAATCCTTCTACTTGTGAAAACGCGCCCTTGTGATTCAACAGTGGGGGCGGGTGCTGCGACTGTGTGTGTTGCGGGGTCCTCTGCCGCCGCAGATGCCTGACTGTAAATCATGCAGCGGAAAATATATCGGCGAATCCACGCGCATATTGGCAGATACCAATTCAAGGGAAAAAAACGCAAATATCGGCCCGCTATATCGGCCGGCCGATGTATCGGTCGATCCTTAGTATGCGGATCAACATATTTGCTGTGGCGACTCCGAAATCAGAAAAAAGCCGAAGGAAAACACACACACGAAAGAAGTTCCAGTAAAGGACCAAAATACGGCAAAACACTGTAAGTACTAGATGTTATCACGATTATCATCATTACCTGTTACTGCATGGTCACCTATGCCACCTTTGTAGATGACATGCCGTGCAGTTGCTACGTGTCTATTTTCATTTGTTTCTATATCTTTAGAGCACAGAAAAGATAAACTGTGGATGAGGGGCAAAATAAAATAGTGTGGTTTCCTTTCCTTACAATGCCATCTACTGTATGAAGTTATAATGACAAGCAACACAGATGTCCCATTATGTGTTCATGAACAAGGGTTAACAGGTGGTAAATCTATTTTGTGGTGATCCAAAGGTATTGGTAGTGGGCTGCCACCAATAAATGAATGTATTGGAAACACAAACAGCATAAGCAATAACAATACGATTATTGACTTAACACTCAAACCCCATGAAGACATTCTTGTGTACATAAGAAGGTTCAACTTGTCATAACATGCTGTGTATGGGTGTCACCAGGACAGAGTCCCATTTGTGGTGCCAGATCGTGTGCCCTGGAAGCTCATGTGTAGCACTCTCAACAGTAAGTTCATCTCCGAGGTCCAGACGCATCACACCCTTCACCACTACAACCAGCACTTCCTGGCCCAGAAAATGTTTGACAAGCCAGACTTCACCGGTGATTTCAGCAACATGATGGTTTCCTGGCCTCAGTTTAATAAGGTATGCACACACACACACACACGTAAATGCCTTTGTCACAATGTCTCATTTTACAGGAAGTTCTCCCGGGTCGACTGTTCACTTTCTGGCAGTGGTTTGAGGGAGTGATGGACCTAACCAAAAAACACTTGAGAACCTATTGGAGTGATGGGTATGAATTATGAAGACATATGTTCACATTGAATATTACCAACTTGTAACACTTGGCTAGTAACTTCAACCTGTTGCCATGTTTTGGCCCCAAAGGCTCATATTTGGTTTCATCGGCAAGCAGCATCTGCACCTGATTCTCAAAGACAGGCCAAATGGAACATTCCTGCTTCGTTTTAGCGATTCTGAGATCGGTGGCATCACCATCGCTTATGTTTCTGCAGCTGAACGTGAGTACAAGCTGTGACCTAGTTAAAAGATTCAATACTATGGTTACTGTGGTACACATAATGTCATTGTATGGTCATATCACCTCGTACGAGGTACATTATTTAATTTTCTTTTTTTTTTTTTTAAAACCTTAAACTGTATTATGGAAAGCAGGAAGTGAACAAATGTAACAGTTACTGATTTTAGTACCAGTACCAGATGGAGGGGTAGGATTTAATTAATTAGCTTTGCTTCTTCCTACTCCTTTTGGACATGTGGAACTGGGAACTGATTATGGGATGCAGTCAATTGGAAAACCATTACCATTACCATATGTATAGAAAACATTTTAGGGCCGCACGGTGGAGAGTGGTTAGCAGGTTGGCCACACTGTCAGGAGATTGGGATGACCTGAGTTCGAATTGGGCATCTCTGTGTGGAGTTTGCATGTTCTCCCCCATTCCAAAAACATGCTAGGTTAAATGGCCACCCCAAATTGTCCATAGGTATGACTGTGGGTGGGGATGGTTGTTTGTCTATATGTGCCCTTGAATATGTTGAACATGTTCTTATTATAATTGTGGTTTACAGTGGTGTAGTACTTCATTATATTAAGTGGTAACTGTTATAGAAGTCACTGAGATCTTTACTTCTTCCAGATGGTGGACAGATGATCCAAAACATTCGGCCCTTCACCAAGAAGGATCTTGAAATCCGTAGCCTTGGTGACCACATCAGAGACATAAATGACATCACCTCTCTGTACCCTGACTTTCCTAAACATGACGTTTTCAAGAAGTACTATTCAGGTAAAGCCTCCATTCCAACTAAACTTATTTCAGTCCTGGGAAAACTTGCAATCAACCATCATTATTATTTTCTATGTAGAACCCCAAACCTCCCCCATTGGGGGCTACATCCCTTTCTCACTGCGTACTAAATTGGGCAAGTAAGGAATGCTTTGCATCTTACCTCTAGTCTACAAAAATAAATGTAATGTGGACTTGAGATTTGATCAGTCTTTGTGTTTTTGCAGGGAGGATGGCTCAGTGACACCTAACGTTGTCAATATGTCACATCACACCGACAGTCACCACAATGCTGCTGGATATCCATTGTAGGTCCTCATTTCTATACATGTCCATAACATAGCTACTGCCACTATAAATGTCATACAAACTG
The DNA here is from genome assembly GCF_030265055.1 of Doryrhamphus excisus. Taxonomy (NCBI): domain Eukaryota; kingdom Metazoa; phylum Chordata; class Actinopteri; order Syngnathiformes; family Syngnathidae; genus Doryrhamphus; species Doryrhamphus excisus. The sequence continues at coordinate 18,319,125 of NC_080475.1, read as the reverse complement.
TAAACAAGGAGAAGAAATTCATTTTATTGGGCAAGACATACGGACATAGCACTAGCATCATTGCTCTCCAAAGTTTAGCTGTACTTGCTCACGTTTTGGTGTGCCAAGCCAAGAACTGGGTTTGTGCTGGCTGGTTCAGACCATGGCATGTTTGCAGGGAGGGAAGCTGCACCGAGTAGTTTTGGGATGCTCTCTCTAGGTCTTGGTCACGGTCATTTTGTGTCCATCCATCCATTTCCTTCCACTGAAGAGTATCTGTGTAAGGAAGTCCAGACTTTCTGGTCTCCAGCCACCTCTTCAGTTCTATGGGGGAGACCCTGAAAGCACCCTAAAAGGTTTAGGAGGCATCGGGGCTAGTTGCACGGGCCACCTCAACTTGCTAGTCTGGATGTGAAGAAGCAGTAACTTTGAGCTCCTCACCCTGTCCATACGTTCGTCCCTAAATGTTAACCATTGGGAACGTGGAGGCCTTTGTGGTTCTTACTGTACATCACAACAACGTATGAACAGGATCCTGCTTGTAGAGCAGAGCTGTGAGACTGAACGGATTGTGTATGAAGGAACATCCCATGCTCAGGGGTACCATGATGGGATTTCAACCAGCCACCCTCAGCTTTGAAATTCTATCATGCTGTTCTCATTTATCATATCATATATATTCATCACATGAACTTAACAAATGAAATCAAGGTGAATGGCTAACATGATGTCTTTGTGTTGCAGGGAGGCTGCTTCAGTTGGATCAGTTGTACCCTACGGGGCCACCATGGCTCCTGTGGCCGAAAGCCCCCACAACTCTGTTGGATTCCCAATGTAGGTTACGCTTTCACCACAGCTTCACTGCCTCTCCTACCTTTACCTACCTTTTCCTACCTTTTCCTACCTTTACACATTGACAACGAAGTTGACCAAACATAGGCAGTGATCATTTAAGACTGGAGAATTCCAACTTGACAAACTTAACAAACAAAGACACTCTCTGGCTAAATGTACCAAAAAGATGAGTAAGGACAATCCATAATGCCGACGATAGAGAACATCCAAATCCTTTATTTCTAAAATCACTAATACTAAAAGGAGCTGATTTGGTACATTAAGTACAACAACTCAAATACTACATAAAGCTAATATTAAGCTATTAGCCAAGGGAGGAGAAATATGATCTCAGGCCCGTTGCTGCTCTTCCTGTCAGGCATCAGTACCAGCAGTTCAACTCTTCAGAGTCCATCATCCTGGACCAGATGGAGACCTCAGAGGCTCTTGTTGTCGAATTCAGTCCAAACGCCGCGTCTGCCTTCACTGATGACGGGTAGGTTTGATCGTTCCCATTCCTCCGCTGGCTGCTCTTCTGCTGATGATGTCCAGAAGGGCTCAGGTCAGGACCTAGTCTTGGACGGTCGTCTCTGTTTTTTGTGAATAAAGTGGAAGACATCTCCTTGTTTGATGCCCATAAACAAACCATAACAAAACATACCGCCTTTGTAGACTTTCTGCAGCCTTGTCTTCTTTGGGGCGACAAGTCAAGTCATTAAGGACAGCATGAACAAAAAGTAGTGATGTCGATGGTTTATTTTTAGTGTCCACTTTAACTACACTTGTATAACAGTACACAGAACACAATTGTACTTATGTAAATGTATACGTATATACACACACACGACAATATCCATGTACAAATACTTGCAGTCAATGTGAGCTGATGGGGATGTGCTTCAAATCATATGTTTTATGACTAGAGATTTATGGGATGTTTACTTCATAACCATTTTCTTTCAACATGTTTTTCACTTCAGATATTGGCCAACGATTTGCTGTCAGTTTTATCTCGACCAAATAGGGCTCATTGAACAGGTCCATGTATACAGTCTCCACTTTAGGAGCTTCTTAACTGAATAATGACCAACAATGTGTTGGTCATTTAGCAAACCTACCAATAACAATGATCAGAAATAGCAATTGAAATAAACTTCAGATTTTACACTGACATGACTTCTTACTTGTATGGTATATCATCTATCATCTGCATGTGGTGAGGTGATAGAGTATTATTATCATTATTATTATGAGGTAAATAAAGTATTATCATCATAATTTTTATAAGGTAAATAGAGTATTATCATTATGAGGCAAATAGAGTATTATTATCATTATTATTATTAGGTTAATAGAGTATTATTATCATTATGAGGTAAATAGAGTATTATTATCATCATTTTTATGAGGTAATAGAGTATTATTATGAGGTAAATAGAGTATTATTATCATTATTATTATGAGGTAAATAGAGTATTATTATCATAATTTTTATGAGGTAATAGAGTATTATTATGAGGTAAATAGAGTATTATTATTATTATCATTATGAGGTAAATAGAGTATCATTATCATTATGAGGTAAATAGAGTTATTATCATCATTTTTATGAGGTAATAGAGTATTATTATCATTATCATTATGAAGTAAATAGAGTATTATTATCACAATTTTTATCAGGTAAATAAATTATTAATAATAATAAATCATTATCATTATGAGGTAAATAGAGTATCATTATCATTATGAGGTAAATAGAGTATTATTATCATCATTTTTATGAGGTAATATAGTATTATTATCATTATTATTATGAGGTAAATAGAGTATTATTATTATTATTATTATGAGGTAAATAGAGTATTATTATTATTTTGAGGTAAATATAGTATTATTATCATCATTTTTACGAGGTAATAGAGTATTATTATAATTATCATTATGAGGTAATAGAGTATTATTATCATTATGTGGTAAATATAGTATTATTATATCATTATGAGTTAAATAGAGTATTATCATGATTATTATTAGGTAAATAGAGTATTATCATTATGAGGTAAATAGAGTATTATTATTATCATGATTATTATTTGGTAAATCGAGTATTGTTATTATGAGGTAACTAGAGTATTATCATTATTACTATGAGGTAAATAGAGTATTATCATCATCATTATTATTATGAGGTAAATAGAGTATTATTATCATTATTATGAGGTAAATAGAGTATTTTATTATTATTTTATAGAGTTAGAGAGTATTATCATTATTATTATTATGGGATTATTAGAATATTATTATGAGGTAAATAGAGTATTATTATTATGATGATGATGAGGTCATTACAGTATTTTTCCTCATTGCTAATTTTGTTCATAAACATACTAAATGTTAACTGTGTGAGCTGTCACATGAAGCCTGTGATTTTGAAATATTTTTCTGTTTTCACCAGTTTGTGTAAAAGGAGAGAATAAACAGACAAGAAAAAAGATGTCAAACAAGAATTTTACAACATTTTTTGACATATAAAAATAAATGACTGCCATTTGCTGGGGAGGCATGCCTGCAGTGGAAATAAAGGCCGTCCATTGAAGGACAGCATAACGGTGGTTGCCTACTTGGCATCGCTTTCAGAGAACACAGTGGCATCAACCGGCCGTAAATGATGATTAGTTTCAACAATCCTCAAAAGTTGCTTTAAAAAAGGAAGAAAAGTTTACACTGTACATGACAGAAAAAACATGTCACTACAATGTCAATCTAGTCACCCAACCACTTTACTCAGGGAAACCACACAGGAAGAAAAAGATCAAGCAGAAGGAAGCTTAAATATCTGGTAAATGTCACAATGCTAATATTTGTCAGCGCTCCGATACCTCCCTCCTGATGGAGGAGTTAGGGTGAAGGGAGGATCGTCTTCAAAGTTCTTGTCCCCACCCCCCGCTCGAGTTGCACAAGGAAATGATTGCACTCCAAAAGATCCATGCCACTTAAAGTCAGCGCACACCTCATGCAGTCCTAGGAGTCCTGACCTCCACCATGGTGATGTCAGTTCATTGTTAACTAAGGCGACCCACAGCCGTGGTCCTCTCTGGATGAGGGATGATGCCAATGTCTAAAAATAGGCGTCCATACCACGGAACGAAACCCGATGAACCCAATGAAAACCATCGTTGTTTTCATCGGACAGCAAAGCTTCATGAAATGTTTCATTAAACAGGATAATCTTCATGACTCAGAAAGGGACATTTCCCAGTCGCTGTCCAATGAAAACGACATGATTTTACCCCCAAATCATTTTTGGTATTCAGGATAAAAACTGACACAGTAGATAAGATGTTTTCTCCTTGGAACGCTGTTGATTTTCCAACGTACCGGTTGGAGTCATAGGTAGCAATGGAAAGCCAAGAAGGAAAAAGAGAAACCGAAAGCACACACAAGCATACACACACAGAAACACAAGAGTCCCCGTGACACACGTCTTTAAAAAGTGGGAAAGAATGTGATGATGATGATGATATGATGAAGTACAGTACGTACACGTCAACAAGCCATGGCTGCTGGAACAAAAGCAGAGAAAAGAAAAAATCATCCTGGCTCCAAAAGGGGAAAAGCAAGCTGACGTCTACAGTAGCTTCACTCCTTGCAGACTAGAGAAGAAGAAAAGAAATGCAAATAAAGACCAAGGGCTATCTTCATCTTCGTCCTGCAGTCCAACAGTGCGTGTGTGTGTGTGTGGGGGGGGGGGGCTCGAGTGTACATGCTGTCAATCAGTCAGCCTGGCTCTGGTGTTCTAATATGGGATGGATGAGGGATTAGCCGATGGGAATGGAGGGAAAAAACTTTGGCAATTCTTCTGTGGGCTTCTTAGGGTCTGGGTTTTCTCTGGGCTTAGGGTCTGGGTCCTCTGTGGGTTTAGAAGGCCCGGGTCTTCTGTGGATTTATAGGGCCATGGTCTTCTGTGGGTTTATAGGGTCTGGGTCTTTTGTGGGCTTATAGGGTCTGGGTCTTCTGTGGGTTTAGGGCCTGGGTCTTCTGTGGGCTTACAAGGTCTGGGTATTCTGGGGGCTTAGGGCCTGGGTCTTCTGTGGGCTGGGTCTTCTGTGGGTTTAGGGCCTGGGTCTTCTGTGGGCTTACAGGGCCTGGGTCTTCTGTGGGCTTAGAGGGCCTGGGTCTTCAGCTCCATTGGTTCTCTGGTTTCCTGCTGGCCCTCGGCCTCCGGGGGCCTGGTGCCCTTCAGCGTGGCCAGCCTCTCTGAGAGGCCGCGCATTCGGGGGAAGAGCATGAAGTCATAGAGAAGGGCACCAATAGCCCCCCCAATCATAGGCCCCACCCAGTACACCTGCCAGGACACAACAAAAGTTCAAGGATGTCATCAAGCTGTGCTTACAGTCAAGACATGGACACGAGTATTGGTGAGGTTAGAAGGTTAGAGGTCAGATGTTGGGCATGGAAGAAGACCTTTCTTGGCTCCCCATCCCAGTTACATGATCAGGTTCTTCCACACCAAACTCCCCCAGGCATGGCAATATACTGGACTTATCGAGAAGGTCAGGCTAGACCATCAACTTTATATGAAGCCTATTTCATTGTAAGGATGTACACTGCAAAACAGGCCTGGCCAAATAAATCAACCAAAATGATCTGTCCATGCAGCAGCTGAATTTGACTTGCTAAGAAATAATAACAATTCCAATATCTAGAAATAAGTGGACCGAAATCCTAGATTTTAGATTTGTATACCTAAAATGACACCTGTGTATTGAGTTGTGGACTCCTATAGAGCAGCTACACACAATAACCAGTACAGAAAGTTTTCTAGATCTTCATTGAGCTGTATTTCTTTGGATTTTGTGGTCTATTTTAATGTATTCCACCTATGGCCCGCCTCCAGGCACGCCCACCCCGCTGTGGTTGGTCACACTGCCAACTTCATAGGAGTTGATAAATGGTGATGTGTCTTTTTAAAATGTCCGCTTTTATCATCCAGCCATATGTGGTGGATCCCAAATCCCATCCGGAAGTAGAGACTGGACAGTCCCAAGTTTGTCAAGAAAAGAGGTTACTTCAAGACGGCTCTGAATTGTAAATAGCTTTAGCATTTTAGGTCTTTCACTGCTATCGTACTTTTCCACCTCCAAGACACTGTTAGCACTTTTAGCTACTGATCCACTCTTCCGCCTGAACTATGCCCCCCCATCAATATTTTCTTGAAGGAGTATACCAATGGAAAATCTGCCATTCAGTCATCGGTGGGTATTGGTCATCAATAATGGCTTCCAGTATGTCAGCAAATATATGTTTGGTATAAATAAATGTTGGTCCAATACTAGATTACCGAAATACTGGATAGTTGCAGCCCTCATATCAACTTTGATCTCGTTACACTTTGCTTTATTTTTTTAATTTTTGCGGTTTCAATAGTTTTTTTCTCACAATATTACAACTTTTTGCCAAGCTAATTTTCCCCAAATGATATTATTTGTTTTGTTACTCATAATGACAAACTTTTGTCTGCTCCTAAAATGACATCATTTTCCCAAATATGAACACGTTTTTTCACTGTGGCTGCACGTTGGACACCCTTGGTAATCATATTTCAAATGTGAATGTTTGGACTCATCTACTGTCGCTAGGCGACATTCTTACCCAGTGGTTGACAAAATTCCTGACTAGCACAGCGGGGGCGAAGGATCTGGCTGGGTTCATTCCGGCCCCGGTGTAGTAAATCTAAGTGAGAGACATCGGAGGTTAGCGGCGATGGGACAAAGCTATAAAACGTACACAAAGGTAACCAGGAAGTAGTCCCACCCCGAGAAGATGTCCCATCAGCACTGAGAAACCGATGGCCAGGGCAGCGGATCCCAGGCGTCCGTTGCGCCTTTCATCCGTAACAGCGAAGATGCAGACAACGAGCTGCAGGGTGAGGAAGACCTCCATGGTGGTGGCCATTCCCAGACTGATGCCGGGCTGCAGCTGCGGGAGTAGAGCAGACCAGGGGAGTCTGTGCATGCCAGCCGTCTACATCAGTAGTCACAGAACCACTTTGACACGGACTCGAAGGTGGTCTTACCGTGTTGAGGGCCAGGTTGCCCCTCATGTTGCCGGGCGTGACCCCATACAGCATGGCGGCACCAGCCAAGGCTCCGAGACACTGGGCCACAATGTAGAAGATGGCACGAAACAGGGACATCTGGGAGCCGATGAGGAAGGCGAAGGTCACGGCAGGGTTGATGTGTCCCCCGCTGATATGGCCAATGGACTGGATGAGCGTGGCGGCTGCCAGCCCGAAGCAGAAGGCCACGTGTAGAACATTGTGGGGACCCGTGGTCCATCGGAGAGCGGCCCCCAGACCAAAGAAGACAAAAAACATGGTGCCGTAGAACTCGGCAAAAACCGCCCTCCAGAAAGACATGGAGCGGAACTCCCACATGGTGCTTGTAAGGTACTTTCAAAAACCAAGCAAGTCAACTCAAAGGAGATGTACTCCTGCACAAGAATACCTTCAGTAAAAATGGAAGCTGAACAACTTCACATGCAAGTTGGGATACTTTGGGAATCTGATATCTGTCATGGAGAACTCCTGAGTGGAGCACCGCGCACGTCCACTTGCATGTAGGAGCCAACCCCGGTGTTGTCAGCAGGACATGGAGACAATAACCAGAGAGGCATGCACGGCACCCGGCCCTCTTATGAGGCCGGGGGGACTCGGGGGCCTTTTTATAAGCGCTTGGCTGAGCCCAGGGGAGTGGTCAACGCGCTGCAAGTGACAACAACATCATTTTACCCGAACCCTTCCCGGACCGCCGCTCTGCCCTCGTCGCTGTGATTCAGCTGATGGGAGCGGATGCTCCATCTAGAAAAACGGCCATTATTCCATTTGCTGGGATAGCAGTATTACTGTACATGTTTTGCTGTACAGCTCTTATTATTCATGTATTCTAATGCAAAGTCAAAATGGGGGGTTTGGTTGGAGGGGTTGCCGGATTACATTTTGGCTTTGCTATGTTTGCTTTGCCCCAACATTGAAATAACAAGACAGTTCAGTATGCAGCAAGGCAAATGTTATTATTCTGATTATGATTTGGGTCATCAATGTGTTTGTGCCTTTCTAACATTGAACACACCGTGCTAGTGAACGTTTAGCATCTGGATGTTTGTAAACGCAGCGTGGCGCCAGAAATGATTAGGCAGACTCTTTACATTGTGAATGTTGGGACAGCGTTGCAGGCTCAGGCCGGATAAAGTGCTGGAAAATCTGTGGCTGGAGAGGAGAAGAGAGGAGAGCGGGTGTGGGTATTGAACGTCTGCACTGGAGCGTCATGCTGACGCCCATTGGTGGTGGTGGATGGGGGGGGGGTTAAAAGGATTGTGCTGAGCTGACTGTGTCTTTGTCTGGTCTGCCCACAAAATGCTGGCAGCAACACTTTCTGCTGGTTTCTCTATCATGTTTATCGTGGCTTTATTGGGGGGGGCATGCATGGAGTCACTGCTGTCAGACATAGGTTTATCGGGGAGGAGGGGGGGGCTTGATATACCGGCTGATATGTTCTATTTACATTTATATCTTATATTTCATTTTGTTTCTTATAGAGCAATTCCTCATGAGCCTTACGAGCTTTCTTCATACGTGTATTGATCCAGACAGATTATTGGTTATTAGTTTGAATCCCGCTTGGAAAAGCGCTGCTCAAGCATCCATTGTTGATTTAAGCCCCCAGTTGAATTTTACAAAGGGGGTGTTTAAAAGTTGCTTGCATTGGATTTTCCTATTCCCTGGGATGGAGACTGCTGACACGTACAATATACAACTTGGACCCGAGTCAAACTAGTACAGGGGTGTCCAAAGTGTAGGCCGAGGGCACATATTGGCCCATGCATATTGGAGAATGGAAGCAGCAGCAAACAGGTCCTCCTTCCCCAGCCGGTCAAGCACATGTACGTACGACAGGCGGGAACGCCACTGATACGACAGAAGAGAAAATAACGCTGAGTGATTTGTCAGCTCTGGTAGCCATTTTTGTGATGAAAACGTTTGATGCTTTTGAAGGCGTATTATTTAGAGAAGCCAAACTCTTTACTTAACTGTCCCCGACAACCAGTTGGAACTACTTTCTTCAGCACCCAAATCCCACCAGAGCTGGGCTAAGGACCCCAAGTTGGGGGAGTCGCTGCTTATGGGGGTGCATGTCAAAGAGTCCCAACTTCCCCTTTAATGAGCTGAATACCATGTAAGACCACTTTTTAACTTGAGCATCCTGTGGACTCTTTCAATCACATTTTATTGGTTGGGCAAACTTGGGATAGGCTCCAGCACCCCCCGAGGATAAGTAGAAAGTAAAACATGATTGAATGATTAGGGTTCATTGTGCTTTTCAAGGCGCCCAAAGCGCTTCACAATCAAGTGAAGCCATCATTCATTCGCTACACACTGATAGTGAGTGGTAATGTACATCTGTGGCCACAGGTGGCCGAGGGGGTAGTGTGATGGAAACGAGGCTGCCAATTGGTGCCTACAGCCTCTCGGACTCACACCAAATATTCATCCACATTCATACACCACTGAGAACCGCAGGGGAGGTGTCTTGCCCAAGGACACAACGACATTGGCTGGGTGGAAGGATTGAGGATCAAACTGCCAACCTTCCAGATTCTGGACAACCTGCTCTACCTCCTGAGTCAAGTCATTGCTTCACTCTAAAGCCAAGAGAGACAAAGATGATAGCTATGGAGGCTTTAGCCGTGCTTCAGAGCCTCTCTCTGAAGGAGGTTCAGAGAGTAATGTGGAAGGAGACGTCACCTCGCCACCTGAGAGCCATTCAGAAACCATTTCAGAGACGCCTCCTAGCAGGAAAAGGTGTAACATCTAATTCCAGACTTGCTGCACCTTGCTGTATACACATTGGATACACCTTGGTGGCTTTCACATGGAATCAGCATTGCATCATCCTGGACGGCGTGGACTCCTGGTTCCGTCATCCTGGATGGCGTGGACTCCTGGTTCCGTCATCCTGTACGGCTTCAGCAGAGAGGTATGGAACAGAAAGGTCCGATTTTCAATGTCTTTCCAGTAGATGTGCTGTTCCAGAAATACACCAATCAGATGATGTCACGGAGGAACGTCATGTGACTCCGAAATGAACTTCAGCAAACGCAAGACAAACGATGGTGCAAGAGATCGTCTTGGAGCAGCAGAAGATGGCGAGGAGGCAGCTAGTGACAAGTGCGGAAATAAAACAGCCAATAATTATAGTTTTCATTTAGTATCCTGATGTGTTTATTACCTTCTTCTTTCTCTTTGGGCTTTTCCCTTCAGGGGTCGCCACAGCAACCAATCTCCTCCGTCCAACCCCGTCTTCTATCTCACACCAACTACCCTCATGTCCTCCATTACATCCATAAACCTCCTCTAGGTGTATATTACCTTTACCAACAATTCCTTCTTAGATCTTTTTCATGATAATCCAAATTGTAGACAAGTTCTAGTAGTTTCAGACTTCTTGTAGACCGAATCTTATCACCATGTAAGGTGTCAGTAGAATACAAATGATGAGGCACGTAAACATTAAATTATAGGGCAAAGAGTATATATAATAATATAACAATACCCCAACCTCCAATAACGGTGTATGCTTTTACCCGGGAAGCTGAAGAGCTGCGTTTGATCCCAAGCTAAGCCAAACTATTTTTAGTCTGTTATTTCCAGCTAAAAATAAATCACTTCATTTGTTTCCCATGTGTTCGTATTACTCCAAAAGTCAAGTCAAATTGTATAAAAATAGCTTTTCATGGGTCAGTTTGGTCCGAGCCACATTTTACGTTTTAAACACAGCTGCCCAGACGGCCCCAAAAGGATTTTTTCCATGGGGCCAATTCCTGGGGGCGCCCGCGTGCACCTTAAACATTTTAGCAATAATTTGTATGACGGAGCATCTTTTCAAGATATTTCTATCGATAGTATTGTCCCTTGACAGGACCCCCTGTTGGGGGGCTCTTTGAGGTAAATTTGGCTGGGCTGATGTTGAACAGAGTGAACAAAGTTTATTAGAAATTTGCCAACAGTAGAAATGATGCTAAACCTTTTTGATCAACCAAAGTGTGGCTTTGATTGATTTTGTTTTTTTGGAATAAATACACATCAATCACCTGATGTTCTTCCCTTAGAATGCATATGGAAGAATGTTTTGTTGCTATTTGCTACAATGTGCAACATTTCACACACACAATTACAGAAAGAAGTTGAAGTGTGAGCCAATACTGTACCCTTCGTATCCTTTGGCCAAAATAAGCCCCATTGGTGTTAAATATTCATAGATGCTCCTGTACAAATAGAAAAACATTCTACTTCTTAAATTATCCAACAAAAGAAGTGCAATTTGCATTACAATTATTCAAAGAAAAACCTTGCCCCTTATAAAAAAAAAAGAAATAAAGCAAATGTGAAACAGTATTTAGACAACAAAAAGAGAAAGGAAAAGAAGATGGGGAGTAAGACAAGAGCACATTACCGGTACTTTACAGTACGAAGAAGAACATTTGGATTGGAACACTGAAGAAGAAGCGATAAGGGGGGGGGGGGGGGGGGGGGGGGGGGGGGGGAGACGGTGCTTTGGAAACGGTGCACACAAACAAGCTTTCTTCCCCAAAAGGTGGCTGGGGTCTCCGCCCAACTTGCAGCTGACTTTTTTTGTGATTTTTCCTCTTTAATGTTCTACCAGTAGTAGTGGGTCTACTCCAGGTCAGGCATTTCTAGGGAAGACACAAAATGGGTGAGATTTTACATGGAACATAACATGGCTGTTCACACGTTGGGAGAAAGAAAGTAGTATTACTAAATACTATTCCAGATTGAAATGAAAATAACATGTCTAGCTAGGGACAATACTACTAGTATAGCCCAGACAGGTTTTAGACAATGTTCACATTCACCCAAAGTCATGATCTAATAGATTCAATTACAACCACGCATATGCACACACGTAAATATATACAAGTATATATACATCTCTATACACAGTATATGTTATATAAATATACAGTATATACAGACTGGGGTGCTCAGATCGATTGGCCCAAGATCGGTATCGGCCAATGTCAGTGGAAAAAGGACTGTATCGACATCGACCGATACTTTAAAATGCAGACCTCCTCCACCAATCAGCTCCGCTCCGCCCCCCTGTGGCACCCAGGACAAGCATGTCTGCCGTGTGTGGGACTTCCTGTCTTTGTGAGAGCGACAGAAGTTTTGCACCCAGCAAAACTTGCCTCAGAAATGTCTTACCAGAGGGGCAATTTAAAAAGGTTTGGATCGCTGCAGATTTGGGGGTGTGACCAGTTTGAGGCTGGTAATGTGATTGGGACCCGTAGATTCGGGCTCGGCTCCACCCCTAATATATACACATAGTATATCCATGCACACTTAGGGTGTGTAATATATACACATAGTATATACACGCACACTAGGGGTGTGTAATATATACACATAGTATACACATAGTATATACACGCACACTAGGGGTTGGGCCGAATACGGTATTCGGAACGGCACGAATAATGACTTTTTTTTTTTTTAAACAAATAACAAATACTTTTCCAAATATTTGAATTCATGAATTTTACTCTGATACGAATACAAATACTTTTCCCACCACAACAAAAACAAAAACACCCCCCCAACTATATGATATGATATATAGTATATTAATGACTCATGACCAATCACCATTTTAAACTATGTCTGAAATACGTACGCCCATTTTTACAGTATTTTAATGAAAGAAATATGAATGCCTTACCAGGATTATAGTATATGTTTGCATGTATGAACGGCTTCGAATTACCTGAAAATGTGCTATGAGGGTTGCGTTCAAAGACATCATTTATTTAAGATGAATAAAAAAATCTTGATTTATTCTTCCTCTGTCCATTTAGACCACACATGACATCAAGTTGTAGTTTTTGAATGTATCTCACTGTTGTCGCGTGACCAGTGAGGGTGAGGATGAGGACGGGCCTATAGACGTGTTTGTGATTTGCTAAAATGTACAACAATTCCTAATATGGTTGCATTTCAAAGCTGTCAAATTGGCAGCAAATAGTTTTGGAACGCCAACGTGCGGATATGATAACCGGTCTACAAGCTAACTCATCAACCGTTTAGCCCATTATGGCCTCAAGTTGGCCAAAATGATGAACATTTAAAAACAGCACTTACTTTCATCGTCGCTGTCGGGGGGCTCGTGCTGCAGGAGACGACCACAATGAATTATGGTCTCAATTATGATTCAATGATGCTGCAACATCGTATCCATTGACCACAACATGGCTATGTGCTAATGCTAACAGAGGACCATCTACAGATGATCTCAATCACCATATTGTGTGTATGAAAGGCTTACCTCATCATCAGCACAATCTAGGTCAGGTAGATCATCCCCGCCCATGTTGTTCATCATCTGAATATGTGAACAAGAGAATGGATGGAAAATAACGTGTGGTTGCTTCCCATACCATATGATATGATATTCAGGGCCTACTGAAACTCCTGTTTGTTATTAGCACCAAGTGGTGCTATGTTAATACGTTGGCTCCACAAGGGCAGATCTTTATGATCAAGACAAGACCCTGAAGCTCCCCGTAGATCACTTCCTGAATTTTTACCAGCGCCACCTGGTGGCAACGGTATAAAGTTTGTGATGTACATTAGTCCTTTACAAGGAGATTTTTCAGATGGACATCAAAAGTTCAATAGAAAGTATGACTGACAAACTGATGAACTTGAATTATGGATTATTATGCATGTAACGCACACATGGTGGGCATGGCGGCAAAGTGTCTTCCTTCGCCATTGACCACCACCAAGTGTCATAATATCCCCCCCACCCGATTCATAGATCTTCATCAAATTTGATAAGAGACATCACTCATTAAAGGATGCACTAAAAATGCCATGTTCAAAAACAAACAGGAAGTGGCCATTTTGGTTCAAATCGGCCATTTTGGACAAAAAAACGGGGTTGTATTTCAACGAAGTAGTCCTAGGGACTTAAAAGCATACATACTAGCTACTATATAGCCGAATTCACTTGGCCAACCATTTTAACATATACAGTGCATCCAAAGTATTCACAGCTTCACCTTTAACACATTTTTATGTCACAGCTTCATTCCAAAATGGATGAAGCAATTTTTTTTCAAAAAATCTACACACAACACCCATAACGGCAATGTGATTTTTAAAAATAATTTAAGTAATTAATTAAAAATAAGTCAACTAAAATTAATGTAATTCATTTATTGGTTTATTTTAAGAGAAGCTTTTGGTTTGATGTTTATCACTGTTCAAAAGATGAAAACTTTCAATAAAATAAATTATTGAGAACAATCGTTAATCTGCATATTGCCTTTGTACAGTGACAAAGAGAAAAGAACAGAAGCTATTGTGTTTTATTGATACGACAGGCAACCTTTAAATTCTACTGTATTTCCAAAGCAGATCTCCACTAAACAGTGCAGTCATTGTCACCATACGTTTTTGTGCTAATTATTTATAAAACAAATGCATAACGACTGAATTGTGACCCTACGGTGAGACATTAAATATCAGCTGTCGATCTGGGAGACCCCAGCAATAGTCATGCTTCGTGCAAATGTTGATCTGAAACTTTGTGAAGATGGGCTCTACGCCTACACCATCTGAATGGGTCGTATTCATCCGGGAAATAACGTAGTACAGACCGATCAATTATGGACTTCAAAGTCAGCAAGTCAAGATTACTTTTTTTTTCATATTAATATTAAGGTGTGTGCTCGTAATAGACTTACCTCTGAGAACTTGTCAAAACTGTTCAAGTCGTCATCGGAGTCATCTTCCCAGTCTTTCCAGTTATTGAAATCCACACTGATACAGTTGCACTACCAAAGATAATGAGAAAATAGACAATTGAAGTACAGTACGAGTTCATCACAACCGTTGTCTTGTTCCTTTTAGCAAGATGGCAAGCTAGGTTATTACAATTCAGTAAATACCATTTCATGCTTAATTCAAGGGGTGGTTTGCTAATATGGCAAGAAAAGCAGGTTAGCTAATGTGAATGTATGATGAACACTTTACACCCAAATGACGCACAAAACCTTAGTTTGAAGCCCTGTGATGCATGATGTCCCGTGAGATGTGACCATACTACACAATACCTCAGAGTGGCTCACGAAAGCTCACTTCAACAACATCAAGGATTAACCCTGGCAGTAGTTTGGACTACAAATATATTTAGACTACGAAGCCCTCTACCAAAACCTCCAGCAATGCTTATTGTTTGATATACATGATGTGATCACACATTAACAATCGTATTGATGGTAACCTGTAATACTTACAGGATCTTGCTGCATTTTGATGATTTCATACATTACTGAGACTTCTTTCCTAGTCACATAGCCCAGGAACTTATGCTACTCCCATCAACAACAGCGGCGTAGGAACATTGACAACACAATGTCTGCTCTGATTAGGATGGCTGTGTCTTCCAGCACAAGACTTGTACTTCATTCCTTAGGTTAAAACATTTTTTTATATCAAACAAGCATTTTGTTGAATCTTCACAGCGATATTGAAAGTGGTATCTGCTCTTCTGTCTGTGAGTGACGCTGAGGTCAGTGGCTAGCGAGGCAATGTGTTATTCCGTTAAATATAGTTTGGTTTCATAGTTTAGTATAGCTTGGCTAATATGCAAGTCAGTTATGTAAATGGAACACTGTTGCCATGTTTTGTTTTGTCGGGGCATTAGCGTCAAAATACGTAGTACCCCCAATACGTCCATTGTTAGCTAGCTCAAACTAACTAAATCGTTCTTAGGTTTCATGGTTTTGACCATTTTCTATTTTCATTAGTTCCCAAGGGGAAAAAAATCCAAAGAAATCAGAGGTCCTTGGATTGTGTTTGACCTCAGAGGTGTGGCTGTTTATGGAAGACAAATCAAAGTTGCCATAGGTTACCCTTGTCTTGTCTTTGGTAAGTCGAGGCCACGCTTTTCCAGTCTCTGCTTTTCGTAAACAACACAACACAGACCTGTCTGTGCGTCTGTGTTTGGATCCCTGCATGAGACAAAGAATCTGTCATCCAAGTCACTGTATTCCACAGATCGCACTGGACAACCTGAACAGTCCAGGATTTATAAAAAAAAAACACACACACACATTAGCAACTGTAATCATGACAACTCACTTGGGGGTCAATGTCCCTGTAAAGGTCCACTGTGTTCTGATGTTTGATGTTATTTGCTCCACTGACACAGCTGTAAGAAATTAAAGTAAATCAGGGACACTTACAAACCACAACTTGCTGGCCTCAACACAACTATTGAATTTCAGCTATACCAATTTAGACCGAATAACTCACCTGAACTCAAGTTTGGACATGTCAAAATGTATGTGTACGTCTTTACTGTCCTCCACGCAGAACTCTATAAAGACAAAGTCCCGTCTGTCATACCACTTGGCTGCTGCAGGCTGCCTAAATGACACGTGCACACATACAGAGAGATGGAGATAGAGAGATAGAGATAGAAATAGAGACAGAAAGAGAGAGAGAGAAGACACATGAAATGTCCACTTTTAGTATCATACAAAACAGGCCTATTTCATTAATTTACTTTACTAAGTTATGTTTGTGAGGACGTTTCACTGTCCGTCCATGAACATTATGAATGAAAAAAAAAGGATAGATGTATTTTAGATAAAACAAATATCTTGTATCGAACTAAAGTTCAAAGTGTGAAGTGGGCTGAAAAACGTAAGGGCGCAGAAAAAATAAGTATATACGTATAATCAAATAAAATACATAATAATAAAAAAAATTTTCAAACCTGCTAAGCCAACATTAGGTATGTTTTAGGGCTGCAACAATTATCCTAATAATTCAAATACCTAGATTACAAAAAATATTGGATTTCTTTTTATGTACTTTGAGGAATTGCTTACGTCATGAACACGCTTAGGTCAACCAAGCAGAGGACAAAGAAGGAAGCAGGTGTTTAAACACGCGTGGATAGGGCTAACCCTAACCCCCCTAACCCTAACCCTAAAAAAAAAAAAATGACGCGTGGATAGTGAAGAAGCTAGGGAAAGCGACAAGGCAATGAAAGGAAGAAAAAGTAAAGAAAAACAGACAGGAAATATGTCTACACGTGACGTGTATCTGTTGGAAAACGGCACTGACCTACCACAATAGCAGGCCCTTCCTGATTCGCCATCGCCACTGTGCAGCAACAATGAAATCCCAGCGGTTGCCATGAATTCTATTTTTCATTCATACAAGGTCCATTTAAGAAACAAAACATTTGATTATCTCAAAAATTTAATCAATTGATCGTTCATTATTTTGTGAAATAATGTGTTTTTTTACAAATTTTGTTAGAATACTCAATTACTAAAATATTGTGTATCGATATTCAACCTAAATCTATTGGGATATGAGTTTTCGGTCCTTATCGCCCAGGCATCTGTTTGTGTAACCAGTTGTTCTTGACACACATCTCTGGTTGACTCCATGATCATATTGGATCCGTTGCGGCCGCCAGAAGCATTCCGTAAGATTAAAATGCCTGTTGTAGGCTCACACCAGCTCCCTGCGGCACGGTTCCGTCCGCGTCGGCTGTACGGCAAGATGTAAGGTTCAGGTTCTAACTCCCCCCCCCCCCCCCCCCCCCCCGAGTACCGCAGATGTCACAGACGCCAGAGCTCAATTTCCTAATTATAAACATGAAAAAAATATACTTTTTTGGACTTACGCATTGTATGAAGTCATAAGTGCGTCTGTTTGGTCTGTCTTCTGACTATACAAACTGGACGTTTGAGCTCACTGGTTCTCTTTATTCATCACTGACAATCACCGTGCACAAATACAGCCATAAGTGTGAACCCTGAACTCCGGTCAGTCACTTTTTAGACGTTGTGTTAAACCCAAAAAACAATAACAATTCAGACTGTGTAAGTTGTGTACAAGAAGTGGTGGTATCCTTCTCAGCGGCCGTAGAATGCGCAGTCGAGTTGCACGGTGTTGGTCAAGCACGTGCTGAAGCAATAAAGAAGATGGCTACCAACCGAAACTCACGCAATCTGTAATACACATTTCCCAATACACATTTCCCAGCACCCATACACAAAATGTACAGCGTACGGCGATTGTTTACAAGAACTTCTTGTATACAGGGCTAGTTATCGTGAACATCTGCCCTCACGAGCGCAGTTTCTGCAGCCAGGGCGGACACTCGCAGGGGTGCCTATCGGAGCCTGTATGAGTGGCACTTTGCGGCAAGACGGACTGGATCAGGACCGTTGCTGCGACGGATCTAATGGGGGGGATATTCACTATATCTGTAACTTCACATGCCATGCCACCAACAGTTTATGTTGGTGGCATAGCATGTGAAGTTATATGTTGTTGTATGAATGTATGAGGTAATGTATGAGGTTATGTATGAATGTAGCACCGTAGTCCATCTCTGAAAAGCGTTTCTGTACAAGTTAATATACTGCAACTATCAGCGTTACAAAACCCGTATTTAAGCGATGAAACAAATCTGACAGTGAGCTGATAGCAACTACGTCCCATATGCCATCTGCTCTAACTCCAGTAATATTTGGAGTAGAGACGTAAATGAGGTACCAAATAAAAATTCAAGCCGCGTGTTATCACACACTCCGGTTTACAAATTTCTAAATTTTATAACATTGCTAATATACAATTTATCATTGTTTAATTGCCGGGTGGTCTGGTATTCATTCAAAAGACGACGTATTCAGTTCAAGTTAGCGAACTGTACGTTAGCTACTGGCTAATTTTGACACCATGCTTTTGCCGAGCTAGCACGACCGTTAGCTAGCTAAGCCGAAATGAAAATTCAACTATTAAGTGTAGTAATAATGGCTACTACATAGTAAAAGCAACACTTACATCTTCGCTGTGTGTGTACGAGAACTCCCCCGTCAGATGACGATACGGCCAGTTGAGCGAACAAGTTGCTGAGCACGACAAAAAGATTACCGTGACATAAACCGTTAACTGGATGACAACACGGAGCCCGCTGTCCAAACATCGCGTGATTTCCGTGTCCTCCCGTGCCTCTCAAGCAAGGATTGTGGAGTTAGGAAAAGGATGGCCGATCTGCTGCAAAAGGATGGAACACAGTGAACTGGGCATGGAGCTAAAAGTCCGCCATGATAGGGTGCCAAAGAGGTGGGCGGGGCTAGGCGAACAATCGAGGACAAGTACACGCTGTGCATACACTTTGATGATTTAGTGAACATATGTAAGTATTTCAATTGATAAAAATCAATTATACTGCAGAAATATGACCTACATGTTGATGTCAATAAAAACCTGAGCAGCAGTATGAAAGAAAACGTTTCCTTCTTTAATTTGCTTTTTTCCTTCCTTTCTGTGTCATTTAACCAACTTGGAAATTAATAATAAATCAATAATTGTAATGGACAAAATAAATAACAAAATAAATAAATATTTTATTGCCTTACAGTGTTCCTAAGGCTTAACAAGAATACTATTATTATTAATTTAATTATTTATGTTGATTAGTGTTCCTAAGGCTTAACAAGAATACTATTATTATGAATTTAATTATTTATGTTGATTAGTCCTTTAATTTGCTTTTTCCCTTCCTTTCTGTGTCACTTAACCAACTTGGAAATTAATAATAAATCAATAATTGCAATGGACAAAATAAATAACAAAATAAATACATATTTTATTGCCTTACAGTGTTTCCAAGGCTTAACAAGAATAACATTATTATTAATTTAATTATTTATGTTAATTGATTAGTAGACTATTTTACAAATGTTTATTTCCAGCACACCGTGGAACAGAACTAAAGTACATATCAATAAAATAAAAACATCAGCACCGTATAGCATCAAAGCTAATATTGAATATGAATAGCATCACTGTAGCCTGCTTCTTAATCAACGACAAGAGTCTGGCTTCATATAACACTGTACTTTACAGTATTGAGTCTTTTTAACCTCTTGTTATGCTGTTTTGTTTTACTTAATTTTCCTCTTCTCAGATGTGCACAACAACAAGTGCCACTAACAGTATCTGTAGGTAACAGTACAAGTTCCTGTTTGGTACATTTCAAAATAAAATTATGACTTTCACAATAACCTCAGCATTACAGTTACATTATTCATTCATTCATTCATTTTCTACCACTTTTCCTCTCGAGGGTCGCGGGGGTGCTGGAGCCTATCCCAGCTGTCTTCGGGCGAGAGGCGGGGTACACCCTGGACTGGTGGCCAGCCAATCACAGGGCACATATAGACAAACAACCATTCCCACCCACATTCATACCTATGGATAATTTGGAGTGGCCAAGGTTACATTATTATTATTATTATTATTATTATTATTATTATTATTATTATTATTATTATTATTATTATTATTATTATTATTATTATTATTATTATTATTATTATTATTATTATTATTATTATTATTATTATTATTATTATTATTATTATTATTATTATTATTATTATTATTAATAGTTAATTATTATTAACTTCAGATCAAGTTCCAATCCAGTCCAGCTCTGATGTTAACTTCACCCACCTCGCCTACTTTTATAGCACATCATTCGAATCAGACTGCTCTGACCTCATCCCCTATGATGCTCACATATGCTGTGATCTGCAGCGTGGGGTTCTTTTGTGTGATACAAGCACAAGGAAACCCAAGGAAACGCTCTACCATACATCAAAAGAACAACTAAGGTACGTACGACATTGAATCTGAAGTGACTAAATTGTGAGCCTGCAAGTGTTTTCCTAAAGGGGACCAGCACAAGAAATGACCTGATTGTCTTGTTTTCCTGACTATCTCTGAGAACATTACTTCCAACTGCATATGGAAGATATTCATGACACAGACATGGGGCAAAGGCTCTCTTATTTTGAAGGATGGTCACGGAGAATGTGGAGAATAACCCTACATTCCTTACAACGTGGTGAAAATACACTCATCCAGCCCAACCACACAAGCTAACCTTCTCTCTTGTCCGCTGTCAATGAAATGGTGGCCGTGGTTGGAATACATTAAAACAGACCGTTTTTGTGGGAACCTCAAAATCCAAAAAATGACAGTTGAATAGTTGCAGATTCTGGAAGAACTGGAATGTTTTCTGTGCTGGTTATTGTGTTTAGCTGCTCTATAGGAGTCGATAACTCAATACAAAGGGCTGAAAAATAAGCACAATAGGTCCTTTTAATGTAAGCGTCTGAACCAGCATTTTTGTATTCATTGTCCCATCACATCTGATGTCTGATTAAAGACGTCACGTATAATGGGAACTCAACCTGACGGGAGCTGAAAGTATGATGCCAACTAATGAGTTCCCATTTTTCAGTCAACCCTATACGATATGGAGTATGTGGTCTCATCGGCTTATCTGATCTCATGAATCTCATTCCAAGAGAAAAAGAAAAAAAAGAAGCTTGTTGAATTAATGTAAGTCAGTCGATGTCTTAAGGATTATCTGTGATTGCCCATATTTCTCAGTTTTAATTTATTTATTTAAATGCCCTCGCGTAATCGCTAGGGATACAAGTATGAAACAAGTACATTTGGTCATTATCCGTATTGGTGTTTAAAGAAAATGCTCATTATGTATTCACTGTTCATGCTCTGTGATTGGCCAGTCACACACAGAAACTTCCTCTCTCAAGACCGAATCTGCAAACAGAAGACATGGGACCTCAGCGGTGCCTCATTCCCGTACAAGGTGCAATTTGGAAGTTTAAAACGTCTTTTGTCACAGTGCCTCCACTTTATTAGGTTTTCTTCAGCTCACCTCTATTTTGGTTTATCCCCCAGTACGGATACATATCCAGATCATTTAGATGGGTGAACAGATACAGATAGTGGTATACTCGCTCATCCGGAATATTCGACTTTACAAATGATTCACTGTATTTGAACGCAGTGTAAATCCTATTAAGGGCAAAGGTAAATATGAAGTAGATCCAGGGCCTGCACGGGGGGCGAGTAGTTAGTGCGCAGACCTCACAGCTAGGAGACCCGAGTTCAATCCCACCCTTGGCCATCTCTGTGTGGAGTTTGCATGTTCTCCCCATGCATGCATGGATTTTCTCCGGGGACTCCGGTTTCCTCCCCCATTCCAAAAACATGCTAGGTTCATTTGCCACTCCAAATTGTCCATAGGTATGAATGTGGGTGGGAATGGTTGTTTGTCTATATGTGCCCTGTGATTGGCTGTGAGCTGGAATAGGCTCCAGCACCCCCCGCCCCGCGACCCTCGTGAGAATAAGCGGTAGAAAATGAATGAATTAAGTAGATCCAGTTCATATTTACAAAGTCAATGTCTTGTGTCTGTCACTGGGACATCATGTGGACTGGTGCATGGCTCCACTGTCATCATCCATCCAGTGGGTGTGCATGGATGATCTCCACTGCCATGTCACTAACCCTTTTCGAAGAAAATACTCCTTCTCGATGATGTCAACACAAAAGACCTCCACCATAAACTCTGTAAAGAACACAAATATAATAGTTTTAATATCCTAAAGATAATCATGATCAGGATGGAGCTGCAGGAGAACCGTAGGTATGTGGTACCACTATGGAACATCACTGATGGCCTCCAAACCTTCTCCTCCTTTGGCTCCCTGCACCTCATCATCAGTCCACCTACCCTCCAGCTTGATACAGTGGAGGATGCTACATTGTTATACTACATCATGTATAGCATCAAATAATACACATATTAAAACTTGTGTTGTTGCTGATCAGAGTGCTGTACAAAAGAACCAAGTAGGCAAAAAGTACTAATAATAAAGGCGCTATGAATGTTACTACTGTTCAGGGTAAACATGACGCCACGTGACACACCCAGGAAGTGTGAGGAAGGCTAGACGTCTGAATTCCCAAGACTGGTTCGTGGCTGGAGGAGGAGCCTCCCAATGTCTGGCCTCCATAGACTGGGTAGGCTACTGGCCTGGTAGGATGCAGGCCCCGGACTCAAACACACCCTTCGTCTTGTCTTGTCAGGGCGTGGCGTTGAAAGTGACTTGTGTCACTTTAAGGTTCGAACGACAGAGAAGGTCAAATAATGTCTGCACTCCTGTTTGCGTTGGCCAGTGTCTTTTGACTTTTTTGGTTGCAATCACCCCAATCACCAATTGCAATCACCCCAGTCTAGGCAGATCTAATCTTGTGCTTTATGCTGGCGCAAATATGTTCTGTGTATTTTGCAAAGATCCCAGTGTAACAACAATGTAACAAGGCTGGCCAGGAGTTGGTCACACCGTTTACTGACGTTGGGAGGCTCCTCCTCCAGCTGTAAAGCAGCCTTGTGAATTCAGACGTCTAGCCTTCCTCACACTTCCTGGTTGTGTCACGTTGACTCATGTTACCCTGAAGTCCTGACAGAATGACGTCTGCCTAAGAACGTAGAAACATAACTAAATTTACGTTATAGAAGCAATGTTATAAGTTTTTTTAAATGTAGACTTTAAAGGAGAGAGAAGAAATGTTCTCTGTCTGCAGATTTATCTCCAGCTCACAGCTAAACCTGATTATTAAACAGTAGTATTCATCGCTCCTTAATTTAGTTATTACCTTTTGGCTACTTGGTTCATTTCTACAACACTGATCTGATCAGCAACAATACAAGTTTTAATATGTATTAAATAATGCCATATATGATGTAGTATAACAATGTAGCATCCGGAACTGTATCAAGCTGGAGGATAGGTGAAAAGATGATGAGGTGCAGGAAGCCAAAGGAGGAGAAGGTTATCGTTACGATATTAAAACTATTATTTGTGTTCTTTCCAAAGTTTATGGTGGAGGTCTTTTGTGTTGACATAATGGAGTATTTTCTTTGAAAAGGGTTAGTGGACATGGCAGTGGAGATCATCCATGCACACCCACTGTATGGATGATGACAGTGGAGACATGCACCAGTCCACATGATGTCCCAGTGACAGTCACGAGACATCTTTGTTGATGGAACACAAACAGCAGTACCATGCACTCAAACTGATTTATTGAAATACATCTTACATATAGTCACTGTATTTTCATTCATGTCTATGATGTAGCCATTTGCTAAGCCTGTTAGAAATAATTATACTTGGAAATATCACCTAGATCTACTTCATATTTCATTCTGCCTTAAGAATGATTTAATGTATTGAAGTACAGTAATCATTTTGAAGACAGAATATCCTCCTATTCCTCAATCTTCGCTATTAATACAGAAGATGAAAACCACAAGGGCAGTCATTTCAGCACAATACTTATTCATTGACATTCTTTACTGGTACATATTGTTTGTAGTTGCTTTACTGTATGTGCTTATGAGCTCATGCATTCCTCCATTACAGAAGACACAAGCAAGAGAAATGGAAACAATCACATGAACACAAGTACATTCATAAAAGTAAACACACACAATTAGCCAATAAAACATGTAGGTGATGTACACAAATAATGACGTCATCATGTTCATAATGTGAAGTGTTAGGTGTTTACAAAACGGTAATTACATCAAAGTCAAATCTTTCCACGTTATGAAAAATGTATGTCTTTACATCAAATAAATCAATACTTACGATTTACAAACAAACAAATAAATTAATTATTAATTAATCAATTCGCTTACGCTTGATTCTGTCAGTTTTGCACCGTAATGTTGACTTTTTTTTTAAAGGGCTGAATGGAAGCGCGCAAAGAATATTGGGATATGGTGGGCCACCAAGGTTGGTTGAAATGCAGACTTCTAACTGGAGAAGGAGGGCACATTTGTCGGCCGCATTTGGAGGAGCCTTCGCGCATCATGATGACGTCATGCAGCCTACAAATGCGCACTTTGAGGATGTAGACGGTGGATTCAGCTCATAAACCGCACCAGGCCTCTTCCACTTCCTCTCCCTCCTCCTGTGACGGCTGCTGTTAGCTGCCCACCAAGCACTTAGCAAGACTGCGACTAGCTACTAGCTTTGGCTTCAAAAAAGAGAAGTGAAGGTGGGGAGGAAGAGAGACGAGGTCCGCTGACTGGTATCTGGAAACAAACCGATGAAAAACACAATGTTGCGAAATCGCTGAACGCCCCGTCGCTTTTGCGGAGAATGGCTGACAGCCGAGTAGCAGCGATAACATTGGCTCCACACCTTCATCGCGTCCTGTCTTTTTCTCTCCCGCAGGAAGCCTTCATCGCCATTGAGGGGATTTATGGGCTCACAAGGTAATAACACACGAAGATTTTTGTTGTTTTTATGTGTGTTGTGACGGCATCCAGTTCCCTTTTGTTTACAGCCTCAAGTTGTGATCAGCTGATCGGCGCACACTTAAGTGTTGCGTGTCAGTGTTTTGACGTGGCGCCACGCACAGCTAGCTGAGCAAATGTTGTGATAGGCAGAAAGCCCTGATGACAGATGTTTGCTTTGGTCAAAATGGTCAGAATGCAACATGATGTGTGCCGGCTAGTCATGGAGAAAAGGGCACTTAAGACCTTGTGGAATGTTTAGTGTATAAGAGACTTTGAATTGTTTGTGTGTCTGCAGTTTCATCTGATGAGATGAGTGTCCGTGCCGGCCAGGGGAGTGATGAGGTGCTGGTGTCACAGGCCGTGTGGGATTACCTTGCTGCGGCTGGGGGGCCATGGCTCCTTGACTTCCAGCACAAGCAGGGCGTGAGCGCCGGCATAATCCGGCGGGGGGAGAGAGGGGGCTGCTGTGCCGTGAGGTTGCAGCCTGTGGGAGGTTCCAGGCTCTCCGGGGTGGCGGATGGACCCGTCACCAGCGAGACGCGGAAAGCCTTCATTGACCTGTGCCGCTGCGCCCGCAAAGAGATGAGCAAGCAGGAGGGGGGCTCCAAGAGGAAGAGAGCCCTGCTGCCCTGTGTGGGGGTCCTGGAGCCAAAGGAAGAGGGGAATCTGGTTCAACATCAGCCTCCGCCGCCGCCGCCTCAGCCTCGCCGCTCCCAGAGACAGCAGCAGCAACAGAAGTTTAGGAAACCTGCCGATGAGGAGTCCTGCTCCATGTTCCATGAGGTGGCCCACAGGAAAGACTGCGGGATGGCTTCCCACAGCGAGGCTGACGACCACATGTCTTGCTCTATCTGCATGGGGGACATTGTGGAGAAGACAACGCTGGAGAAATGTGGCCACTCCTTCTGCCGCTCTTGCCTGGATCAAGCCTTCAAGGTAAAGAGGGCCTGTCCTGTGTGTCGGCTTGTTTACGGCCAGTTGATTGGTAACCAGCCTGCCAACGGCACCATGATTGTCGAGCGAGATCCGGACCTGCAGCTTCCGGGTCATGAAGGCTACGGGTGTATCTGCATCATCTACAGCTTCCCTCCTGGCTTACAGGCGGTGAGTGCGCCCAATGATGGTTTGGTTTTGAATTATGAATTACATTTATTCCAAAATCCAACATTTTCCTAGCACCATAATATATATATATATATATATATATATATATATATATATATGTATATATATATGTGTGTGTGTGTGTGTCAAATTAGCCCACCACCCCACCCAAAAAGTTTATTTTATAGATCAACCAAAGTTCATCCAGCCCCCCAATTAGGCAGTCGCCTTCAAATACTTGGGTGTGTCTTCAAATGTACATTTGACATATCTGCTGAATAATCAATCTAGCTTAAAACATCTCTAAACAAAGAGAGTCAAAAAGTGTTACGAAAGTACATACCAACATCATCTACAGTACTTTTACATAGCACTGATGTCATATTTGTATAGGTTACAAAATAGACGCCATATTAGTGTCATATTTATGAAAGATGTGTGTGACGCTTTAGTAGGGCTGCAGTTATCAATTATTTTAGTAATTGAGTATTCAAAATCTTTGTTGATTATTCGAGTAATAAGAACATTTTAGCTTGTTTAAAGGGAAATCATTAATTTACAAGAAAAAAATCAAACATTTGACAAAGTAATGAAGGATCAATTGGTTGAATAATTGAGTGTTTCATTTCATTTTTTAAACATACATAGTACTTAGTGTAAATGGTGGTTATGTATGTGTGTATATGTGTATATATATATATATATATATATATATATATATATATATATATATATATATATATATATATATATATATATATATATATATATATATATATATATATATATATATATATATATATATATATATACATATACACACACATACATATTTGACATATATATGTCCAATCAGACTGTACACAGAAGAGTATAACTGCTGTGAATGAAGCAGGAAAACAAAGGAAACAACAGCCCAAATGAAGGTAAGACAACAAAAACTTAAGCCAATGACACGACTAGTCATTCAGTCACACTAATGATGACTAATCAACTTTTCCACACGACCTACACAACATAGCGACATCAAATATGATGGGTGGCAGTAGTGAAAATTGTGTGCACCTGATGTGTGCAACCTCTTGCAACTCGCTCGACGGCGATGCGCAGCTTTACACAGGATACACGTTACGGTGTTCAAATTGATGTTTATCCACATTTTCTGTCCGTTTCTTTAAATTTAGTTGTCTTCATCTTTCGGTGCCTATTGGCTATTTTTGGTAATCAAGGTAATTTGGTAATTTTCGAATTATTCAAATAATTGTTGCAGCCCTAGTCCACACATCATTTAGCAGGTAAGTGCCACAATGTGCCCCCCATGGCCTAACCCCTGAATCACAGCTAGTCACCATACACCATACTCCTCCTGCTACAATAGCTTATAAAAACAGACAAATCCAAATAACAAAACAATGGAGGAAAAGTTTGGCAACAAAGTTCTGTAGGTCAACAAATTCTTTGCTATTTGCCGTTCTCTTGTCTGGAAAAAGTCCCAAGTCATGGTTTGTTAGGTCAACAACGGCTTGTGTTGATGTCAGCCAGCCAGTTCCAGTGGTGTCGGGGTGGTTGTTTGTGATTTTGAAATCTATTTTTAATGTAATGGGGGCGTATTTTGCTGAATGTTCTGAAGTCCTGCTTTAATACTAGAGCTGTGTCAACTACAATAATGGTGGCCAGAAGAGTCATGGTGGAGGTCTTTGTGGATGTAGCGCTCCTGCCGGTCTACATGGTTCTCCTTAATACCCCCAAACTAGCTTGAGTTGAGACCAAAACAGCACCCAAGTAATGTGCTCCCATTCGTTTATCGCGGTTAAAGAAGTAGTGATAAATTGAACGTACTTAAGTGCATATAAAACCTCTTTATTTGTGACTTTTTGACATTATTAAAGCCCTTATCTAGGACACATTTGCCACTGCTTCTGCGCAGGCTGTGGGATCTCTGAAGTGACACAAGCCCTGCTTTAGCGATGCAGCTAACTACTTAGCCCCCATTTTATTTGTTCAAAGAACAACAAAGTAAGAAGCCAAAAATGTACCACTGTCACACAGGATGGGAGGAGAAGTTGTTTTTACTTGTCATGTCGAACTCTACATCCCTGGCCGCCTTAATGCAGGTAATGCCTCATCAATGTGACATGACTGATTTACCAGGCAACCAGAAAACGGTGACCATTTATTTCTTTAAAAATGGCGATATAGCAAGGGAGCCATGTTGGAACCACAATTTGGCAAGAGACTACTGTAATCAGCAATTCCATCTGTTGACAGAATTCTTGTAAATAATGGAATTAGGGATTAGTGTACGTATCCGTACTGCAAGGTAGAATTTCTTAGTGTTGTGAATGCTTGATGCCAACAGCTTGAGCATCCAAACCCGGGTGTGCGGTACCCAGGAACAGACCGTGTGGCCTACCTCCCTGATAGCCCAGAGGGGAACCGCGTTCTGGGCCTTCTGCGCCGGGCCTTCGAGCAGCGCCTTACCTTCACGATCGGTACCTCCATGACGACGGGCTTGCAAAATGTCATCACCTGGAATGACATTCACCACAAGACCTCAATATGGGGCGGGCCCCGCTGGTATGTTCTGTCTTTGTGACAGAAGTTATAGATAGAAGTTCCTGACACTGGAACCTGATGTTTTTTTTCTACCCTGCTCCTTCCAGTTTTGGCTACCCAGACCCCACGTACCTGGTGCGAGTGACAGAGGAGCTCAGAGAGAAAGGTATCACGGTGGACTGACGGCATTGAATTGAAAAGGACCTTCAGGACTTTGGCAGGTGTCACGGTTGTGGACAAAGCTTGGCTCCAGGTTGTTCTGTAAACGTTCCGCCCCCATCCCATGAAGCTTTTTGGGCCCTCAGCAGACGGGTGCTGCAGCAGAGTCCTCATCAATCCGTTCCCACACATTTTTCCTTAGAGGTTCAGTTTAACTCCACGCCGCACGTGGATGGAAGGTGAGAGTGAGTGCAGTGCATTCTCAAATGACACAATCCTCCACTTGTTTTTTTGGAAAATGCACTTTGCTACTTTATTATTTGGTATACGGCACTTACTCTTATGAAGACATGTCTTGAATGTTTCTGCTCTGATGATTTCCTCATTAGTTCTAATCACATTTTATTTCCTTATTTCCCAGATGACAGCTTCAGCCCCCCCCCCCCAACTTCTTGCAATCTACAGCACTCACGGGCACTTTTTTATAAGGGAGCATTTTTTGTAAAGCATCTGCTTTCTTCCTGATTGTTTTTGAAAAGCGTTTAGGGTAAACAGGTTTTCGCACTTGGTCATGTAATTTGTCAAACAGATACCATTGCCATACTCTTTGTGTAGATCAGGACCCCCTTCCCCCCACCCTTCTTGGCCATCACTCACACGTGTACCTTGAAAATGTCTCCCAGGTATCAAGCCCATGACTTTAGTTGTTAGGAAGGCACTCATCTAATTACCAGATTTATGAAGATGTCAAATATTCTGGGCATATAAGCCACTGAACCAAATGAAAGGCACAAAAGCTCTTTAAAAAATCTATGCCGACGTCCTTGTCAAAGTGGGAGAGTTGCCTGTTTAGCGCTCATTAAAAATGAGACTACTGTTGGAAATGTTGATCTGAATAGATGATATATCTACACAGTACAAAAACAACTTACTTGGGAACAATGAATTATGATTTGAATTGTTAGGGTGTGGATTTTGTTGTGCCTTTTCTGATACTCCTGGTGAAATAAGCATGATGGTAAGCAAAGTACGTTTGGGTGTATTGCAGTGTTTTTCTTGGTAAACAGCGTTATGTTTGTAGCTATACTTACAGGCTTTAAAGGGGAACTGCACTTTTTGGGGAATTCAGATCATTCCCAATCTTTATGTGAAAGACTATAGACTTTACCAGACTTTACTGGAATGTCTTTCCGAGACTATTGATTTCACAGACGTATTGATCAGAACTAATCCTGAGATCCTGAGTCTTCGTGGCGATGTTGTCGGGTCGAGGTTGAGAGCTGGTATCCTTCCGTCTGTCCTGTTGTTTTGTTGTTAGCTTATGGATTCTCTACTTTGACTAACTATTCGGCTTATTGCCGACACATGTGAGGCATGATTTGTAACCTAGCATTAACTTTTCCAAACTAGCAACACAGTACCAGCACCGTTGCAGCACAGGTTGCGTCACTGGGGAGTAGCTCGAGTGACACAGAGATGTAGCTGTATCCCAATGATGTACATTTTAGCTAGCTCAAATTAACTTGTTTTCTCATGTTATAATGCACAGAAAAGGGAAATATGTGTTCATCTTTCACATAAAGATTGGGAATGATGAGCCAAATTCCCAAAGAAGCGCAGTTCCCCTTTAGGGAAAAAGGCACTGTTCATGCAAACACGTATTAGCATTTTTTTCATAAACTTGGAGTCCAGACATTCTTTGAATTCTGTTTTATGTTTGAAAGTGTTTTGCTAAGTGCAGTAACCTGCTTGGCTAGTGATACATTCGGCATTACATACAAGTAATTTCCCGTTTTCACACCCTTATTTTTTTCAAGGGACCAACTGAAATATTTTTGGACACAGGATTGTAGTTTACTCGACTACTGTGTAAACATGTCTATGCATTATGTGAATGAGGAGGAGCTGGGGGGTGAATCATTTGGGAGGTGACGCATGGGACAAATAGAGGTTGCAATTTTGCTTTTCTAACTGTCAATTGGTACTTTGTTGATCTCCAGAATAATGTGCTTTACATTTTAATACTTGAATAAAATAAAAACTCATATTTGAGATTGTATTGGATGTTCAATGTTGTGCTCCAAATAGAAAATGAAAAGTTACTAATGGGCTGTTAGGAGTGAATTATGTCATATGCCGTAACATAACATACTCATCATATTTCAGGAAGCGGCAGAGTGCAGCTAGCTGATCATAAGAAAATGTACAATAAATATACAGTACAATCAATACAATGGTGCTAAAAGAATGAATACACAGAAAACACAAGTGCAACATTAAAAGGCATCCCGAAAAAAAATGACTTTTGGAAAATCACATTCTCCTAGCTGTGTGGCCTGTGCGCTAACCGTTCAGCGGGAAAACCACATGCATTTCTGTAAACTATTCACTCGACCAATCAGCTGCTAATGTCTGGCTCATGTGACCACCCACTTGGTGTGTGTTTGACGTCAGAGGCGTCAAGTTTGTTTATATAGCCCTGAATCACTAAGAGCCTCAAAGGGCTTTACGAGCTGGCAACAATAGAAAACAATCACACATCCTGGTATGATAAAAAAGTATGATCAAGGCGCCCAAGAAACACCACAGACTTTAACAGTGAGGACAATTGCTCTGTTTGGACAGAATTAAGCAGGAGACATTATGTTGCCTTCATTCATTCTTCAACACCTACTAAGGGGTGTACACGGGAGTACACGGGAAGGCACCATGGAGGTGTCTTGCAGACTACTTCTATTATAATTAGGGGTGAGGCTGACTTTAATTTATGGTAATGGTAATGGTTTTATTTGAACATGCATCAGATTCCAATTGAGTGCATCCCATAATCAGTTCACAGTTCCACATGTCCAAAAGGAGTAGGAAGAAGCAAAGCTTATTAAATCCTACCCCTCCATCTGGTACTTTTACAATCAGTAACTGTTACATTTGTTCACTTCCTGCTTTCCGTAAGTTTTTTTTTTTTTTGACCCGTACCGAAGTACGAGGTGATATGACCATCCAATGACATTATGTGTACCATATAGTGATGTATACAGCACATCATGACTGGTTCAAGACTCTTCATCCTTGTATTTAGCAAACATCAACTGCTTGTATTGTTTCTTGAATTGGCTCATCGTTGTGCATTGTTTGAGGTCCTTACTCAATCCATTCCATAGTTTGATTCCACATACTGAAATGCTATGGCTTTTCAACGTAGTCCTAGCATAGAAGTGTTTCAAATGTACTTCTTCCCTGAGATCATATTTCTCCTCTCTTGTAGAGAAGTATTGGATAACATTTTTAGATAATTGGTTATTTTTAGCCTTTTGCATTATTTTAGCTGTTTGAAGATGAACTATATCAGCAAGTTGAAGTATTTGTGATTTTAAAAACAAGGAGTTAGTATGTGACTGCACGGCGGACAAGTGGTTAGCACGCAGACCTCACAGCCAGGAGACCAGGGTTCAATTCCACCCTCGGCCATCTCTGTGTGGAGTTTGCATGTTCTCCCCGTGCATGTGTGGTTTTTCCCCGGGTACTCCGGTTTCCTCCCACATTCCAAAAACATGCTAGGTTAATTGGCCACTCCAAATTGTCCATAGGTATGAATGTGAGTGAGAATGGTTGTTTGACTATATGTGCCCTGTGATTGGCTGGTGACCGGTCCAGGATGTACCCCGCCTCTCGCCCAAAGACAGCTGGGATAGGCTCCAGCACCCCCGCGACCCTCGTGAGGAAAAAAAGCGGTAGAAAATGAATGAATGAATGAGTTAGTATGTTCTCTGTAGGCGGCATTATGAATTATCCTTACTGACCTTTTTGCAGTACATTTAGCGAGTGAAGATTGCTTTTATAGTTATTAACCCATATTTCCAAAAGTAAGATATGGTAGAACCAGAGAGGAATAAATGTAAACTTTTTGAAGCTGTGAAAATTATGCTGGGGTGTCCACCTGCCACACGCGGCTGTGTGGTGAGGAACAATAATACTTCAGCCCAATCGCTTGGAAGCATTTCACTGCAGCACACCATTTTAAGTGGGGAAGCAGTAGGGAGCTGGATTGGCGTATACTTTGTATTCTGCCCTACGTGGTTTTGGCCGTCATGATTATGAGCAGAATCCAGAAACTGCATTGAAAACATGTCCCAGCATACAGCTCGGCTATGAATTGCTCCAGACGGTCCAAAAGACCGCAGTTGTCATTTTCTAGCCCCCTCACACAAAGAAGGCAAGTATTTGTGATTAAAAAAGTTACAATTATAATATATATAAATAGGAAAATGTTTGGCTCCGCCACTGATGTCCAGCAGAGGGCAGTGTTTAGTCAGCTGTTCATGGGAAGTTGCAGGTGACATCTTTAGCTACAGGCCATTCAAAAGTTGACATACACTTGGTTATGCATGAATGAGAGAAACTGTCCAAATGGGTACGGTATGTAAAAATGATTATAGGAAGGTGTATTAAATCATTCATGACTTCATAACTATTAATATTTGTACTTTACAGAAACAGAAATTGGAGTTACTGTGACATCTCTCGTTGCCTGCATGTGTTTTGGCGATTTGGTCACTCTGTCCATCAATTTTCTAGATGTCAGATGTGCTGTTTCACTGTACAAGTATAACGTCTTATCATAACTATAAAGTATTATAGAAATATATGTTGTTATACTTTATAGCCTCTGTCACATCAGTCATTCCCAAATGTCAGCTTTACAAATGTCATGAGGAAGTGTGTGTTCCTAAGTCCTAAGTCATAAGCTTCATGCAGATTTGACTTCATGATGATGCTTACAAGTGCTGCTTATCCATCCTGTCAGTCTCCTTAAATAGTTGTTGTCTTAAATGATTGGTGTCCCAAGATAAGGTTATCCATTGTTCTTTGACGTTTGGTGGATGACAGTAGTAGTGGTATCTGTGATGTCCCTTTCTGCACAAACAGCGGATAATTCCCAAGGCTGTCCCAAAGCCTAATTTTGACCGCGTATGCCCATTTAGAGAGAGTCTGCGTGTCTACTTGTCTTTGCTGATATCGGCATTGTTATTGAGCTTACAATACTCTTGTATGATCTTTGATGTATTATCATTAAAACAGCATTATTCCTATAGACTACTACAACCACTATTCAAGGTGGAACTGCATCAGGGATCAGCTCTGAGCCCCTTCTAGTTTGCTATGGTGATGGACAGGCTGACAGATGAGCTTAGGCAAGAATCTCCATGGACTATGATGTTGGCAGATGACATTGGGATTTGTAGTGAGAGTAGGGAACAGGTGGAGGAGATGCTAGAAGAGTGGAGGTTTGCCCTGGAAAGGAGAGGAATGAAGATTAGCCGCAGCAAGACAGTATATGTGCGTGAATGAGAGGGACCCAAGTGGAAGAGTGAGGTTACAGAGAGAAGAGATACAGAAGGTGGAGAATTTGAAGTACTTGGGGTCAACAGTCCAGAACAATGGAGATTGTGAAAAGGAGGTGAAGAAGCGTGTGCAAGGCAGGATGGAACGGGTGGAGAAAAGTGTAAGGCAGGGGTCCCCAAACTTTTTCCAGTGAGGGCCACATGACTTTTCTTTCCTCTGAAGGGGGCCAGGGTCAGGGTCGTATGTTTGTTTATGTTCTATGACTGGGGCAAAGTGTGGTTGTAGTCACGTCACAATAGGTTACCATTTCCAGTTCTATGACAGAAAAATGACCATGCTTTATTGTTCAGGGGCCCGGGACAAATGTGGAAGTGGGCCGTGTCCGGCCCCCGGGCCTTAGTTTGGGGACCACTGGTGTAAGGCGTGATGTTTGATAGAAGAGTTTCAGCTAAAATGAAAGGAAAGGTGTCCAAAACTGTGGTGAGACCAGCCATGTTGTTTGGTCTAGAGTAAGGCTTGACCGATACATCGGCCAGCCGATATATCGGGCCGATATTTGCATTCTTTACTTGAATCAGTATCAGCCGATACGCTCGTGGGTTCACCAATGTATTTTTCCACCACATGATTTACAGACAGGCATCCGCCAGCTTTGTATTGCCGGAGGACCCTGCAACACAGGCAGTCGCGGTAACCTCCCTCACTGCTAGAGTGGTGAATCATAACAAGGGTACGTTTTCAACTTTTAATTAGCCTGTAATAGTTAAACTTAGTTGACATATTGCCACCTGCTTTGAAATAGGAAACATGAACTCCAAGTGCATGCAATATACGTGCTTGAAAATATAGTTCAGTTTGTGGGTGTGAAAACCAGGAATGCTGCTGAATGCTTCATATTTAAAAGTGCCTACCATTGGAATTAGGGAGCTGTTGATGTAGTTGGAGGCTAATATGTACAGCTGTTACCAACACCGCTTTAATGGCAACCTTGGCAATTCAGTCCCATGGTGTTTGGAGGCTGAGGTGTTATGTGTGTGCGCTCTCTCCGAGCACGCACACGCACACACACACACTCACAGAACCAATTGGAGCAGCCGTGTCTGCTATCAGAGGTCTTTAGCGTGTACAACACGAACTTTAATGATGAGAGAAATGTTTTAAAGGAATAAATATTCAACCATGTGCAAAACATTTCTGTTGTAGTTTGTTTTATCTAGCATCGATGTGATGACTGCTCCTCCACAGTCTGTTCTATTCGTCTATTTGTCTGTTGCGTTGGTATGTGATGTTTTGGGCTTGTTGTCACACCATGACTTAAACTGTTATGCCTAGCGGTCACCCAGTGAAATGTGATGGGCTATGTATGGTGTATAAAGCAAGCTTATTCTTTTACTTGGCATTCGTGTTTCCTATTTCAAAGCAAGTGGCAATATTTCAACTAAGCTTAACTGTTAGAGGCTAATTAAAAGTTGAAAACGTACCCTTGTTATGGTGTGGCGGCGGGATGCTGCGACTGCGTGTGTTGCCTGGTCCTCCAGCAACACATAGCTGCCCGGCGGATGCCTGTCTGTAAATCATGCGGCGGAAAAATATATCGGCGAACCCACGCGTGTATCGGCCGATACCGATTCAAGTAAAGAACGGCCGGCCGATTTTTCAGTCGATCCTTAATGTAACTGTGATTACAGTGATTACACTTCAAGCGTCCGTTTAACAATTGGCAATAGATTTCATAATATTCAGTTAATCGCTTCTTTGAGCACTTTTCTTTCTGTTTTGCCCTTCAATGGATAAAATGGCTGATAAATGAATAATACAGAGTTAGTAGCTTTATTGACTTTCACTTTTCATTTCAGTTACTTTCACTTTTCACTTCCGACAGTCCTTTACTCTTCACATTTAACTCGTATGTCATCTTGTACATTACCAAACGACATGCCAAATAGTTGTTTGCCAAAGTGCTAATAATCTTATCTAGTCTAACATATGTGTCAATTTATAGTCAATTGACTATGTGTCAATTTCCACTGAAACTTAATGTACTTCAGTGTTCTTCAGCCAAAGAGTTTGCACTAGTGTGAAATTGACACAATGACGAGGCTACCACGTTAGCCAGTTATAATGGTGCCATTGCTGGTTGAAAATGGACAGAAGAGGGATTAAACATCCAAACCCTGACGTGAGCTACATGGGTACATGTCGTATGGCCTTCCTTCCACCCTGCGATGAGGGAGAAGAAGTCCTCAAGCTCCTGAAGAAAGCCTGAAGAAAACAGGAAGCTTATCTTCACTGTGGGACAGTCCCAATGGGATCACCAGCACATGGGGTGGTGCTCCACAGTGGGATGTGTTCTACGTACCAGAGGTTATGTCAGGTCAGACTATTCCAATAACGTTACTTGTGAATGTCTATTGAATAATCTTAAGGACACTGTTCACAGAGCCGAGCCAAGGCATAGGCGAACTACACACCTGCTTTGGGCCCCATGACCAGTTTGGGGATCCTAAGAGCAAAAAAAAAAAGTCATAATTTTTCCCGTATGTGAGGGCCCCAAAATCAAATTTTGCTTCAGGCCCCCAAATTTTGCTCGGGCCCCATGGAGGCTTGCTCATACATCAAACAACAGTAGCCACGCTTCCATGAGGAGTTTTTCATTTTTCCGAATGGAATCTTGGTATGAAAAAGTATCTGAACCTTTTGGAATTTCTCACATTTCTGCATAAAATCACCATCAAATGTGATCTGATTGTTGCCAAATCACAAAGATGAAAAAACTGTCTGTTTTAACTAAAACCCCCCAAACATTTATAGGTTTTCATGTTTTAATGAGGATAGCATGCAAACCATGACAGAAGGGGGAGGAATAAATAACTGAACCCTCTGCCTAAGGAGACTTAAAGAGCAATTGAAACCAATTTTTACCAAACAATTTAAGTCAGGTGTGTGCCCAATCACTGATGAGTGGCTTAAAGCTGCCCTGCCCACTATAAAACACACACCTGGTAAGAATTGTCTTGATGAGAAGCATTGTCTGATGTGCACCATGGTTCGCTCAAAAGAGCTGTCTGAAGACCTGCAATCAAGAATTGTTGATTTGTATAAAGCTGGGAAAGGATACAAAATCATCTCTAAAAGTCTGGATGTTCATCAATCGACAGTCAGAGATGTTGTCTACAAATGGAAAGAGTTTACCACTGTTAATTCACTCCCAAGGAGTGGCCGTCCACCAAAGATGACGCCAAAAGTTCAGCGCAGAATACTCAGAGAGGTAAAAAAGAACCCTATGTAGAGTGTCTGCTGAAGACTTACAGAAATCAGTGGCACAGTCCAATATCTCTGTGCACACATCAACTATATGGAAAACAATGGCCAAGAATGGTGTTCATGGGAGGACTCCACGGAGGAAGCCACTGCTGTCTAAATAAACATTGTTGCTCGTTTAATGTTCGCAAAAAGGCACTTGGACACTCCACAGACGTTTTGGCAAAATATTTTGTGGACTGATGAGACCAAAGTTGAATTGTTTGGAAGGAACACACAACGTCATGTGGAGGAAAAATGGAACAGCTCACCAACATCAACACCTCATCCCCACCGTGAAGCATAGTGGAGGATGCATCATGGTTTGATGCTTTTTTGCTGCCTCAGGGCCTGGACAACTTGCAATCATTAATGGAAAAATTCATTCAAACGTTTATCAGCATGTTTTGCAGGAAAACCTGAGGCCATCTGTCAGACAGTTGAAGCTAAAAAGAGGATGGATGCTGCAACAAGACAATGATCCAAAACACAGAAGTAAATCAACTTCAGAATGGTTTCAGAAGAACAAAATACATGTTCTGGAGTGGCCAAGTCAAAGTCCAGACTTGAACCCCATTGAGATGCTGTGGCATGACCTCAAGACAGCGATTCATGCCAGACATCCCAGGAATCTGACTGATCTACAGCAGTTTTGTAAAGAAGAATGGGCCAAGTCTTGATCGATGTGCCAGACTGATCTGCAGCTACAGGAAGCGTCTGGTTGAAGTTATTGCTGCCAAAGAGGGGGCCACAAAATATTAAATGTGATGGTTCAGTTACTTATTCCTCCCCCTTCTGTCATTGTTTGCATGCTATCCTCATTTAAATATGAAAACCTATAAATGTTTGGGGGGTTTTAGTTAAAACAGACACAGTTTTTTCATCTGTGTGATTTTGACAAAGATCAGATCACGTTTGATGGTGATCTCTTGCAGAAATGTGAGAAATTCCCAAAGGTTCAGATACTTTTTCATACCACTGTACATGGAAGGGAATATTCCAATCTCTGGACTACATGCGCCGCTATAATCAACCAGAATAGTCAATGAGGCATGTCCAGTAAAAGGTAAACACCAACATCACGGGATACCGTGATATGCGTGTTACGTCATATCTGAGCATGCGCTGGAAGAACGCACCCGGGATAAATTGAAACAGGAAAAGATCAAATTCAATCTAATATTTTATCATTAAACTCGGGACATGTTTCATACAGATACTATATATTTTATTTTTAAAGAAAAACTGGACTTATGATTATAGAAGGTTTAGATTCTGTTCCACACTCCTGGTCAGAGGGTGGCGGTAATGCACACTGAAAGCTGCTTGCCATACGCTGCTCCTTGGGCTAAATTAGGCCAACATCTGGACAGACGAGGAGTTCAATGGCCCACTCAGATGTGGCTCATACCTTAAGGGCTTGGTTAAGGACAAGTGGCATCGTGGCACACTGTGCTTTTAGGATGCAACGTGCCTTTTTGGTCAGGCTTTGCCACGATAAACATAGAATGCTCTTTGTTCACTTCGCACACCGTGGGCCACTTTGACTGGAGACCCACACAAAGCCAATGGAAGAATACGATGAGAGCACCATCACTTGGTCCTGGTAGGCAGGAGGACCAAACGGCACACATTTACCCACATCTACGGTATGCTGGTCTTTGATGGGTCTTTGATGGGTCTTTGTTGGTCTGCGGTTCAGGACAGGACAGCAGCACAATGGCTGCTTTCTGAAGCACAGATGCAGACGACTTCCTCTTCTGTGCCCGGACAGGAAATCGTCTGATACTGATGGGTGGCTGATCGATCAGAGCAACCCTATCAATAATAATTACCATATTAATAATAATATGGATGGGGGCACATCATATGTAGCTCTTCAGATGAAATATGATGGTTCTTACTTCCATTTCCCAAGAGCTGCCTCCAGCTGACCTTTCTCCTCTCCACGCCTTCCCACCTCATCCATTTGCTGGTTGATCTCTGGATCTTCAATGTCATCTATAGTTTCACTGTGGAGCACTTCAGTAAGGCTTCTGATTGGTAGTTCAAGAACTCCTTTGCCGTGGGTGCTAATGTTGGACCAACAGCGCGGTACCCCAAGCCACCTCTTCCCATACAAAGTTAGGTTCTGCTCCATCTCCTCCACCGTTATTGGGACCTCGTAGATCATGAGTGGCCACATTATTAGGGAGAAGTCCATACTGGAGGCACCAGAGCTTGTCCAGACTGGTGGGGATTTCCTGCCTTAGTACCTGGACCTGGTCTTTGTCCCCAAGGCTTGCCTTGTCCCACCTGAGGGGTTGCTCTGATACCATCGGTACTGGATGGTCACCAATGCAGAACCTCCCATCCTTCAAGTCTCCCTTAACTATTGAGATCCTTTGGGTTATTTTTTTGGCTTACGTTTCATCCTGCAACTTTCCAAGCAGCCGCCTGGTGAATGATACAGTCGTGGCCATGAAGGCTCGGATCAATGGTTCTGTAGTAGTCCTCCCACCTCCCACCCCAAGGCCCTGAAAAAAGCCTGCAACGCTTCCCCCACCCACCCGGAGTTCAGTTCGCAGGGTGTCATTGCGACACATAGCAGTTGCCATGGAGAAGTCCGTGGTGGGCCAGAGAAGAGAAACACCAGGTGTCCATGAAGGAATGAAGGAGGGTCAGAGCGTCCCGCTGCAGCAATCTCTTGGGAGAAGTTGTTTTCACAACACGACCTTGGTTAGCCATGGTGGGGACGCCGAAATCCAGATTAAGAATATTGTTTGGGTTAGGTCGGGCAGCCACATTCCAATAGACCGGACCACCCTATTGTCCATTCTGGCCTCCCAATTGATCCAACTGCTTTTGCAAAGCCGAAATCTTCACCAAGATGGCATCCTTGTTGTGTTTGGCAGTCACAGTCAGTGTGTGAACGGCTTTGCCCACCAAATCATTCACGATGGGCAGCTGTGGGCCACCTCGATCCGCTGCCTTCATCATCATACGAATTTTGCGATACACCAGGAAAGTGCCCAATCCAATCAGCAACCGACCTGTTATCATGGTTCCGAATAGGTAGACGGAAAGAATCGCCAGGCACATGACCTTCCACTTCCCCCAACTGTCCATCACGTACCCAGCGGTGAACGTTCCGTCAGGGCAGGCAGGTTCCCCCGTACCTGAGCTTCTCGTCGAGAAGATCGTGTCAATTGCGTGGAGAGACCAGTTGATCAATTCCATGATTTAGGCTTTTGGAGAGCAGTGCAGTGAGAGGCTCTTGAGGAAGTATAAGACGAGACTAGGCAAGACAAAGACGCTAAGCAGGGAAGATAAGGGGTAGGGAGGAGAGGGGAAAGATGCGACCGCCTTCGTTGAGAGCCAGAGAAGAAGGAACAAGTTAACAAGTTAACTTAACATTTTTCAATTCATTTCCCACATTTTATCTCCGAGGGCCAATTTAAAGGACACAAAGGAATAAAAGGCTACAGGCCTCCAGTCATTCAGCACCTTGACGGAACCCTTCTTAGGAATGGGGATGATTGTGGTCATCGAGGTCTGGAACAGTTGCTAGAATACCCCCCACCCCCAGCTGCTCAGCACAGTGCTTGAGGGTCCGTGCACAGATGTGGTCGGCGCCCCTGGAAGTGTTGAGCTTTGTCATCTTTCGTGCCCTCACACCTCGTCCTTGCTGAAGGTAACTTCCCCAGGATTGATTGAGTAAGATGGAGTGACATGTCGTAGTATGGAGACGAGATGGAGTGAGGAAAAGGACTTTAGCTTGGAGCTTCTGTCCCTGTCATACCTTGTGAAGAAGAAGTAGAGGCCATTAGGTAGAGACGTTGTGCCACAGCCATCAACCTGGATGGTTTTACGACTGGATGTCCTGCAATTTATAGCTGCCATGTTCTTTGGGGTTCTCTGAGGTTCCCCTGGGAAAACGAGGCCTCCACTTTGTTCTTAGGAATTCAGCTTGGCTTGTTTAATTGCACATTTGACCTCTTGGTTGACCTTTTCCTCTGCTGAACCAGGATAGAAAATCCTTTTATTCTTATTGAGTAGCTGCTTCAGTTCTTGTGTTACCCGGGGTTATTATTAGGTAATACTGGAATGGTTTTGGTTGGAATAATACTGTTGACACCGAAAGATATATCATCTATGATTGTGTTGACCTGTTGGTCCATGTTGTTGGACACCAGTAAACAATTCCAGTCCGTCAATGCTGCTTTTTCTGACCTCTTGACGACGGGTGCATAAGCTGGAGCAACCAAATGCTGTCATAGTCTGCAGAACCAAGCGAATGGAGACTGGCTTGGAAGCATTTGGAATAGAACCGGAGCATTTGTCCAATGTTTTTTGTTGGAATCCCTTCAGGAATGTATCAATTGAACAGTGGTTAAAATCACCATCAGGAATTTTGGAGCATCTGGGGAGATTGATTGTAACCTGTTTTGGAGTGTTC
Organism: Doryrhamphus excisus; assembly: GCF_030265055.1. Lineage (NCBI taxonomy): Eukaryota > Metazoa > Chordata > Actinopteri > Syngnathiformes > Syngnathidae > Doryrhamphus > Doryrhamphus excisus. The sequence continues at coordinate 18,277,101 of NC_080475.1, read as the reverse complement.
TTGACATGTTCAATGGCTAGATAGAAAGATATGGAAAGATAGCAAAATAAGGCAAAGGTACAGGACAAGGCAAGTTTAATTTAATACAGCAAAAAAACCCCACAGATTTCCCAAGAATAGATTTGAAACAACAGTACTGTCAACAGGAAAACAAATAGTCACCTCATCAACAATATTTCCAAAAGACATCCCTCCAGATGTCTTCCAGTGATTACAAAACAATCATATAGATATTTATTTACAGTCATACGTTACTATTATAAATACATATATTACTATTAGGACATGCTTGGAGGTTAGACTGCATCATCATACCACACTGACTACTAGACTCAGAATGACAAGGTACTAGGTGACATTAGGAATTAGTTCAGTGACCATGAACGGGAAGGAAATCATCTTGCCTTCAGTCAACCGTTCATGAAGACACGCTGAGCAGCTTGGGATATTTACACAACTCACACAATGTATTGTCTTGAATACAACCTAAATACACAAACACCCACAAGAGATTGTCTTGAATACAACCTAAATACACAAACACCCACAAGACAAGAAAAGAACAAAACCACAGGAATATTTAGCAAATACTTGAATGGAAAAATAGCTCTCTGGAGACAGGGCCAGCCTGTACTTTTGGATCTCCTGATCTTAGACCCCCCCCCACTCCACCACATTAGCTCTTTTACTCCAAAAAATCCAAATCTGAAGACTCCATCTGCAAAACCAGATACAGCACCGCCACACTCTTAAAAAGATTCAACAATCAATTAATAAAATCTCAATTATAGCATAATACATAATGAGCCTTACTTTTTCAAACATTTGATTAAAATATTTGTTATTTGCTTGAACAAGAATTGCCTCATACAACAGTGAATCATTAAATAAAAACACACTTGCAAATTATCGAAAAATTATAATTGATGATTTTTTTAACTAATGCAGACCATTATGGGTCTTAGTAACGTTTACCCAATTTTTGTAGTATTGTTATATTTATAAGACTTTTATTACCGTCATAGGATAATTTCATACTTTTTCATAATTTCAAACTTTCATTTCATTTACCACTTCCTCATATTCTAACTTGGATTCTTCTGGGGGTTGGGCAGGGCCCACATTCATACCTATGGACAATTTGGAGTGGCCAATGAAGCTAACATGTTTTTGGAATGGGGGAGGAAACCCACCATGCTGGTAAAAATACGTATAAAATGTAAAAAAATGAATTCTAAAAAATTCAAATGAGGAAAAAAAAGGAATTGGGGAAAAAAGAAAAGGATCCGTAAGGCCCTATGTATGCACGGTCCAGGGGTGGCAGAGGAAGGCAGAGCAGAGACAAAAAAGAGAAAACAAGCATGGCTGAAAGCAGAGGAAAAGCGGAGACTGCAGATGAAGAAATTGTTAAATTGTAAATGAAATATGGAAGTGGTTTGGTTCCGATAGAGCATGTGTATGTTCCAATCCCAGGTTTCCGTTTGCCTTGTCACCAGTGCTACCTTTGACCTTTTATTTATTATCCAACCTCCACCCTACCGGACCTCCTTCCCAGGAGCCCGTCCAGCAGTGGCGTTATGAGCTCCTAACCATGCAGCTCCAACTTCACCTGGTCCTGCTGCCCCCTCCAACATTGCTTCCACACATCCAATTGCAAGCCAGCAGCAAACTTTCACACCTGACTGACTGATGCGAGATGGCCCTGAAGGCTGCATGCTAGCTTTATTTTTGTACTTTGGAATGATCCATGAGATACATGAAGATAGCAGGGAGATGATGATGGACAGCTCGGGGCTTCAAGCCTTTACTAACGTTGGTTACTGGGAAAAGGTGTGTACTAAAGGCTCAGGAGCAAGTGGACAGCCTGGTGATCCACTTCTTCTGAGGGGGGTTTGGTTTCTAGTGGGTGGGGGAAGGAATCAGCGGGCAGCCCAGATAAAACCACTGTGCCCACTCCCCTTCCCCGAGACCAAAGATGCAGGGGGCTGGAGTGAAGACTTTTACCAGCAACCATTGCGGCTCACATGACGGAGCAGCTCTTGGTCTTCTCCTTCTTGAACGTGGAGGAGAGCAAATCCGACCTGCTGGACAGGTGAAGCAGTCTTTTGGACAGGCGGCGGGAGGGGCCGGGCTTCAGGAGGGGCTGCAGCTGGTTGATGCACGTCATGGCTGCCGTACGGAACACGCTGTGAATGCTCTTTTCGGAGGTGAAGGCTGAGCACTCCAGGTAGGACTCAACCCCCAGCTGCTTGGCCAAAGCAGCACCCTGGAACAAAAACCATGGCTTATTGGTGACTGTTGCAACTGTCCATCCATCCATACATTTTCATTTTGCTTATCCTCACTAGGGACGCCGGGTAAGCTGGAGCCGATCCCAGCTCGTTCTGAACTCCACTCTCGTTCTGAGTGTGAAATTAAGTTATGCTCATCATAGCTTTGACTTTCTGGTGCAGTTTTTGCTACAATGTTTTATATCTAGTTTAAAATTTCACACACTTCTTATCCCACCATTTTTCTTTGGCTTCTGTACAAGGTCCAGTCTTCATGCACTTGGAAAGGGATCCCTCTGACCCCCCCCCCACTGAAGTTGAGCATGGACGTCGAGCCAAGGTCCCAGGGTATGGAGAAATGGTGTGCTACTTTCTATTTGGAGTCATACAGTACGACTTAGGGGGATTAAGGAAGTGATGATGAGCCATATGAAATACACATACATATAGAATGAACAGGAAACAGCGTTAAAGTGTTTAAAACAATCTGATATCAATTTCAGATGGCACATTACCATTTTGACACACAGACGTTTGTCACAAAGATGATGAAATAAATAGAAACGCTGGAACTGACCTTTCAGTTGCTGTGATTTCCTTTTTGTTTATTAAATTGTAAACATTGAGGGCTCTAATTTCGTGGCGCAGCGTGGCACGGCCTACTTGGTGGTAATTTGGTCCAGTGCACCACTGGGCACAGCCAATTTGGGAAACTGGACTGCGCTGATATGGGCGTGGCGGCGCACCATTGGAGGAGTCTACATTTTCAGCTTAGCAGGCACATTTTTTAGAGTGTCACGCACATTTGAGTGGAAAAAACAAGCAACCATTATTTAATGTAAGCATCTAAACCAGCATGTACTTTTTAAAATTAAAACCGTGGCCAACGCTACACTGGGGCGAGGGGTGGGGGAGTGGGGGAGGACCAAATAAATAAATGGCTTGTCCCCCCAAATTAACATTTTAGAAGTGAAAACTCCGCCAGGAAAAAAAAGCACAAGACAGTTCCACTCATCGTTCAGCTCTGTGGTTCTGCTTCTTCACACGTCAGATCGCCCCCCCCTTCCCCAAATAACCATCCAATCACAAGTGAGCCAACACACATTTGTGCAAACAGAAAGTGAGCCATTAGACAAATAATAATTAACAACTAAAAATTAGGAAGGCTGCACGGCGGACGAGTGGTTAGCGTGCAGACCTCACAGCTAGGAGACCTTAGTTCAATCTCACCCTCGGGCGTCTCTGCGTGGAGTTTGCATGTTCTCCCCGTGCATGCGTGGGTTTTCTCCGGGTACTCTGGTCCCCCCCTCCCCCCATTCCAAAAACATGCTAGGTTAATTGGCCATAGGTATGAATGTGAATGGTTGTTTGTACATAGGTATGTGCCCTGTGATTGGCTGGCCACCAGTCCAGGGTGTACCCCGCCTCTCGCCCCACGACCCTTGCGAGTGGTAGGAAATGAATGAATGAATGAATAAAAACGAGGATTAATATAAAGTTAGTTGTTAAAATTTTACTGTTCATTTTTTCTCAAGGATGATAAAGAGTAGATACCGTGAATATACCATCAATGGTTCTCCTATTTGGCCATGTAGAGCAGGAATGCTGGTGGATACTTCGGTTAGCCTGCTGCTGTGTTTAATGTAACTGTCAGGAACAGATGACGTGTCCCACCAGGTGGTTTATGTGGTGAATGATGCATGGTGGCCTCTGATGGCGTTCATTTGATTGGTTAAGATTACATATTGTTAAACCCTCACGCCTTCTCTCCTCCCTCTTTGCCACTTGAGCCGGTCGGAGGGATGGAGGCATGGGTGCGCCGAGCTGCTCTGTGCTGCGCCACTCACAAAAATTGCCAAGTACGCTGGCCACACAGAGGCCGCGCCAGGTCTACGAAATGAGAGCCTAATGTATGCTTTCTCACCCACCTGCTCATAGGTGACTGGGCTCTGCTTCTGATTGGACAGTTCCATCAAAGTGCAGACATCGGTCCTCAGGTCTATCTTACAGCCAATAAGTAAGATGCGTGTCGTTGGGCAGAAGTCCAAGATCTCAGCTTTCCACTGTGGACAGGATTCAGTTATTCATTTTGTTGCTCATAAATAACTTAAAAAAAACTAATTGCACAACCTCACAGGTTCATTTCACACACAAAAAGATCTGAATGTCTTCATGTGTACGATATGGATGGAAGTCTATGGGGGGCACCAGGACTACACCTACAGTAAGTGAAAGACTGTAGTTGATGCCCTTTTCACAATCTGTTTTAGTTATCCCAAAATGGGTTTTAAGTGGTTGAGTTCAGGGTTCCCATGTTCATCCACACCAAACTCACGCTAGCATACCCTTGAGGATCTTTCTTTGTGCACTGGAACAGAAAATAATCTTCCAGAATTGCTTTGCAAGATTCGATTTAAATGTTATTCAATTAAGTAATAAATGTTTATTTGCACCAATATTCCAAAATGTCTTGGTAAGATGAAGAATTGGGATTGAGGATGAACTCCCAAGTCTACCCAAACCCTGATTGATGAATGAACTGTTAAGTTCATACTGTGTAACTCCAAGAGTGCCTTTACCTTCTTCAGACTGCTGTCCACAGCGTCTGGCCGGCTGATGTCAAAACACAGCAACACTGCATCAGAATTGCTGTAGCACAGAGGCCTCACGTTGTCGTAGTATGAAGAACCTTGCAGGGCAGAAGAGGGATGCTCATTAATAGGCGAAGCCACGAGACAAACAAGGTGTGCTCAGCAATGCTAGAAGACCTACGAGCTTGCAGGCAGGAAAAGACGGGAAGATGTAACGAGGCTCAAACAAAGGAACACCTGGCAAACACGTGCAACGGGTAGAGCCCAAGAGCTGAGGTCATTAGGAGAGTGAAAGCAGGGAGGTCTCATGGCTTCTGCCAGGACCAGGGAGAGAGGTGTCGATGGCGAGAGGAGAACAGCAGAGGTCAGCGAACGCCACAGAAGGACAGAGGCACAATGTCACAACAGGCACCAAAATGCTCATCCCAGGCCAATAAAAACAATTGCACATCCCAGCCACGCCCCCTGTCCTGTTGATTATAAAAAGGCTTGGATCACTAATCTGTATTAAACATAAAGGTAATTAGTAACTAGAAAATCATGGAAAGACACCATTGTAATGCCTGCTACAACTAAAGGTACAGTTGTTTGGACAAATAGTATAACCATGACAACAAATATAGCTCATAAGAGTAACATTTTTGTTATAGTTATTCATGTAAGAATATGAATGAAAAACATGGAAGTTGCTAAATCTCATCTCTATGGACAGGCGGATAGCAGAGAAAATAACGCCTGTACGATGCTTTTGAAGGCATATTGTTTAGTGAAGCCAAACTCTTTACTTAACTGCCCCCAGAAACTAGCTTGAACTACTTTCCTCAGCACCCAAATCCTACCAGAACTGGGCTCAGAGAGTCGCTGATGATGGACTTCCCTGCTTATGGGGCTGTCATACAACTTCATGTCCAAAATAAAAAATTTAATTAAATTATGAAATCGAATATGTGGAATGTATTTACATATTTTTTTTCTATTAAACATTTCTTGAAAAGGCTCTTTTTAGTGAGAAACACTTTACTCTGTAAAGCCCTTTAAATGAAACTTTTTATGTTATCATTATACACCAATAAAGTGAATATCACTGCAGACTGCAACCACAATAACACAAGATTGTATTGTACAACATTAAAGATGCAAGATTTATAATTGCCTCAGGAATGTTTCAGTCTGACGGCAGACCTTTAGTAAAACGATACAGCGATACAGCCGCAACAGGGAGGAAAGAGGAACGCTCCATCTGCAGGGATTATGTGAAATGAGGAGCCTCACGTTGCTGTCCCTGGAAGTGTCCCTTTGCTCATACAGGATCTATGCCGTTCCAGAGAAAGGGATGATGACAGTCTAGCATCAGTGATCATCCTCATTCATCTCCTCTTGCAGGAGATTACACAAGTGGAAAGTTTAGCTCGGAGCAGACAGACGCTCCCACTCATGCTCAGAATTCTCAAGTAATCCACCCCCCGAAAAAATCCTCTGCTCAGCCTGCAATTCCTCCAGTCCCTGTTGTTACCACAGCAACAGCCTTGGAACCCACCATCTACCATCATCCACCCCTCCCACTTCGCTCCCATTGCCAGTCAGCCATTCTACACCACAAAGTGCCCACCCACACACTCCTGGGGACATTCCTCTCAGTGGGGACACATCGTCAGACAATCACACCAAAACACACAGCCATGCCGACATCCCACCTAGACGCTCCATTTAAACATGGCCGGCCAGCGCATCTCTGATAGAATGATACGTTGATACGTTTACTTTGGGCAACTGTAACTTTCAGAGGGGGTTCAGTCGTCCCCTTATAGCTGCAGACAACAGGAAATGACTCATTTCTCATTACACGATCATCTAAATTGATTTATGGCCTGGACGACATCGGGGAAAGAACACAAGAATGTGCACACGCATGGCTGTGTGGATACACATAAAATAATGTGTATCCACAGCCATGCGTTTATTGTTATTATTATTTTATGAATACTTAGCTCAATATTGAAATCTCCACAAATGAAAATATTTTTTGATTAATCTTTATAAAGGTTGTTTTGATCCAATCATTAAGGGGAAGTGGGAAAGGATGGATCTGGGGGGAGGGGTCCTGACAGTTAGTGGTGCACGAAGCCATGCTCACATCATTCATCTAGTTTTCAGGAACCTCAAAGAAAAACTCCGGTAACACTGCTGGAAGTCCAAGTCGACAGGCTAGCTTGGCCTAGTCGGTTGTTGAGTTTAAAAAACTACAAGGAAAAAAAAAGCTAGAAGGAAAAACGCCGGTGAAACTGCTGAAGGACCAAGTCAACAACAGGAAGTGTTGATTGTGTAGTGTTTGTGTATCAGGGCTTTGAAAGACATCCACCATTAGCATCCTAACTATCATAAAACCATCATACACTCCGACGGACTCGCGTACAGTCATGGGACCAAACAATCCTGCTTGTCTGTCCATTTATGAGTTTGCAGGCAACTTCTTGGTTCATAGAGAATGATAAAAATAGTCAGGAAAAGATGGCCAGGACTCGACCATTTGGATTATGGGGTAAGAATAATATGACTCAAACAGGAAAAAAAATAACCACAGTAAAAAATAATGACGCACCTTATTTATGCCTGCCTGCTTGTCTTCTGTTTATTAGTCAGTCGGGTACGTCTTGGTTCATGTCACGGAAATATGGACACTACACTACCATATCGTACACTATGCTAGCATTTGTGTTCTTGGGGTGGGTAACGAATGCATTGCACAGAAAGACCAAAATAATTCCTCTATCCTCATTTTTATGAATGAATTTTTTATGAATGAATTATCAAATATGCTTGAACAAACATGGCTCAAAGGGGGAGAAAAGCTACCAAAAGAACCCAAGTTGAGCAGGCAAAAGGTGAACATGGAGGCCGAGCTTAATGTTTAAACTCCATGGGGCAGTCAGATGGGCTGCTCCAGTGGTTGGATTCCCATCCTTAATCCCCTGCATCGTGCTGTTTGTGCAAGCGACCCGAAGCGGCATATGGCAGAAAAAAATGCAGGTCACTAGAGTTTCCAGGCTGCCTCCTGTGTCTGTCTGCTCTGGTAAACCCACTCCTGCTTTGCACCCTCATCCCCCGGCGTCAGGCCCAACTCCTGCTGACCTCGGGACTACATTACAGTCAGCATCCAGAGGGATTAAACAGGTGGTGACGGTAACCAGGTCAACACAGTAGACGGCAGATCCCAGAGGAGATCCGCCCTGACACACTGACCTTCTTTTTCACGCTGACTGCAAATTAACATATGATGCCCAAAGTTGGCAAGAACTACAAGTGAAGCAGACACAATATTGCCTCTCCCTCACTCTCATTTACATGCCTGGGTTCTAGTCACGTGTTAGACCTGGAAAAACTACAAGTTGAGGCAAATACACTAACTGGCCACTCAATTCTGCAAACTCAAATGGGATCCAACACAAAAGTCTGTAATTAACATAATGCTCAGTTGTGATGCGTTTAATGTTTAATGTGTGAATTCTGAAAACATTCACACACTATTGTAGGTCGGCCATTTTCATCTCTTTGTGTGAATGTTGAAAGCATTCGCAAAATCTATTCGTTCTTCCGACTTCTTAATCCGCCTCATTTTTGACCACTAAACTACTCCTCCATTTCTAACCCAGTTTTAAACAAACCCAACATCAAAATATTCAGCTTACTCGGGACAGGTGAGGTACCTATTCAGGCTTGTCAAAATATTCCTACATTGTAATATTCAAAGAGCGGTGCAGCAATGCCCTTCTCCTTGTGCATGCGTGGGTTTTCTTCGGTTTCCTCCCACATTCCAAAAACATGCTAGGTTAATTGGCCACTCCAAATTGTCCATTGGTATGGATGTGAGTGTGAATGGTTGTTTGTCTATATGTGCCCTGTGATTGGCTGGCCACCAGTCCAGGGTGTACCCCGTCTCTGGCCCGAAGACAGCTGGGATAAGCTCCAGCACCCCCGCGACCCTCGTGAGGATAAGCGGTAGAAAATGAATGAATGAATGAATGAATGCAGCAATGCCGTATAATTACAGCGCCTACAACTACACACATCCTGCTGAATCCATTGCAAATGTTTAGCTCTGTTAGTAGAGCATCAGGTTCTTAGTCAGGATGGTGTGAGTTCAAATACAGCATCAAGCTCACCCACCTGGATACTTTATGCAGTACTATAAATATCATGATATTACATCAGATGAAAGACACTGTCCACTTATTAACTAATTGGTAATGATGTTACTAGAGGTGCCGGGGCTTCGGAGCATGTGTCGAGTAATTGAGTGGGTGCTTCCTCGACGCGTCTATTGAGGCTTGATTCGTTGGGGGGAGGGGCCGGAAATGATGATGTCGGAAGCCTCGCTGTCCGGCTGTACGACGTGACTGATTTGGGTACTGGTGCAGAATTTGGCGGGATGATTGTTTGCCACTCAGTGATATAAACCCCTCAGGCTTAGACATTAAAATGTGGGGTTTTGTGGAGGGAGTCAGTCAGTTGAGTGAGTGGATAGTGTTTGGCGATAGTTTGGAGTGTTTGGTTAGGAGTAGTAGTAGTAGTACGCTTACGTTAGTTTGGAGTTCAGAGAGAGAAGATGAGATGGAGATGGAGATGAAAGAGCCAGCTAGAAAGAGGAACAATTTGACTTGATCAGTCCTAATAAGGTAAGCCAAATCCAACATTATTAAGAGATGGTATGTTTGCATTGTAATATTACTGCATTATTATAATAGTAAATTTTCCATGTTGACTTCTGTTCATTGTGCAAATGATAAATAACGTTTTTATCAGCCACAAGAAAACACGAGTTGGATGAGGTCCTTGTTGACATGCTTGTCAAAGATACACAACCCTTCAGCATAGTGGAAGACCTTGGGTTCAGGACATTTGCATCCGAACTGGATCCAAAGGATGCTCTCCCTACAAGGCAGGTATGTATGGGTCCATCCATAAAATGTATCTGTCATTGTTGTTGTTAACCTAATATCGGCCATGTGGACATCCATGAATATGGACGCATACCTGGCCGTCACATGCCATTTTGTGGGGGAGGGAACTAGGCTCGGTTCTGTACTGTTGGGCGTGAAGGCATTCCCCCAATCCCATACAGCTGAAAATATAGCTAGTGTGAAAGCCCCCCTTGTGGAGGAATGGGGGGCCACTAAAAAGGTGATGTGTGGTCACTGATGGTGCGCCCAACATGGTTGCCTCAACCTGATCGTGAAGAAGGCACATGACCACCCTGTTCTATCTGGCATCCGGGCCAAATCAAGGAAGGGGGTTGGCTACTTTAGAAGCAGCACCAGCACCAAACAAGAAATTGCTGCAGGAGTTTGAGACAAGATGGCAGCTCAACAGCTCATACTAAAATGCTGCAACGATTGGTTGAATGAAGGGAGCCAGTTGGAGCAGCATCGGCAGGCCTCCAACGCCACATACCACTCTTGACATTGTTGGAGGGGCGTTTCCCTGCTGGCTCCGTTCTATGATGCCATAGTTGACCTATCAGAGGAAAATGTTTCTGCCTCTTGAAAATGCTAAAGCAATCCCTTCAGGAGGAAGTGGCAAGGCCGGCCTCAGCGGTTGCACATGAAATGGGAGCGCAACTCATAAGACTCCTTCGGGAGAAGCCACACACCTTACATCAATGAGCATCGTGTCGCAAGCTACACTGCTGGACCCGCGATTTAAAGTCGTTGGATTCTCCAGCCCAAATAGAGCCTCACAAACAATACAGTGACCGACCTCGGAGTATGCCACGTAAATAAGGTCCACACAGGAAATCCCCCAAGCTTCTACTTCTCATGATGACACTAGAGGTAATCTATTATTTTGAATGCTGAAATCAGTCATTCCTGTCAGAACACTTATTATTTCTTCATAAGAAGAAACTGTGGCATCGTTTTGACAAAAGTGTAAAGGAGGCCTAGAAGACCCAAATGTAACAGCAGATGCCACAATAGAGGTCCAGCGCTACATTTCAGAGCCAAATACGAACAGGATGGAAAATCTATTGGATTACTGGGAGGGGCAAAAAACATTGTACCCCACTTTATACAGGCTGGCTTTAGCCTGTTTGTGCATGCCTCCATCCTTTGTGCCATGTGAAAGAATGTTTTCTAAGGCCGGATCAAAAAAAGAGGAATCGCAACCAAAAATTGTTGAGAAACTATTATTTTTGTATAAAAATCAATAATTCTCCCAAGTTCTGTCCAAGTGACACAAGCATACATCTTCAGTGCCCTATTTCTAGTTACACAAGCACTTTCACTGTCCTCTGCCTGCATGAGGCCATGCCAGGTGACATAAAACCATGATGATGCCAGCCATGTCACATGATACTGCAAGCATATATGGACAAAGACATTCAGCATTTCATATATACTGTATATTTTTTCCTACACTTTGTAGATTAATCATTTGCTTATAAAATGTTTTCCAAGAGCCAAAACAGACCAGAATTCAATGCATCACACATGAAGATCCAGCCACCAGGCCACCAGGTGGTTCCGTGTGCACATCAATTACACTCGTTACACTCGAGAAAGGAACCCCTTCTAGAACCAGTTGACTGAAATGGTTCAAAGCCTCACGGGGCTTTGTCTCACCAGCTCTACTCTGTATTTTATATTTGCCAATATGAACTACACGGGAATTTGGTCGACAGTTGGATTGAACACAGAAAACTGTGATTTTTTGTTAATAAATTCAAAACATTTCTTCTACAGATTTGTTTTGTTATCATTCCACATTGTACTCCACCTTGGGCACGTAGCTGACTGGAGAAAGCTCCATCACAAGTAGTACTAACAATAACGGCACAGAACACAAACTAAAGTCATGGTGAATGACTGAATAGAAGGGAACACAGAACATAAATACACACAGTCTATCGATAGACTGGATTTGAGCTGTATCAGGCGTGCAGTTGAAGCTAACAGGCTAGCATGTCTGCGGTGGAAGGCCTTGGCAAAGAATAAGCATTAACTCTGTAATCCAAAACATGAAAAAAAGCGATTTTCACAACCTACTACTTGGCACAAACTCCACTATGAGGAATGTGTGTGCTGTTTGCCGTGTTCCTGTAGCGTTCCACCTTAAAGAAAAAGCAACCTTATCACATTGCTAATATATGGTCCCCGTTGCAACACTGGAAAAAACGGCTGTAAAAACCTACTGAAAACCATGGACTCACCATGTCCAGTCAAGTTTTCAAGTTATTTACACGACAAGCTCTACCACTGATGTAGAAGGAAGTTAGACAGCTGCTCAGCCTGATGCAGTCGATACGTTGGCGCTCATGGCACAAAATATGGACATGCTTAGGTCTTCTAGAAATGTTGACCTTAAAATGCTACCATTGTAAAATATGCTATTTATATTCCTTCATATTCATATAATTAAAAATGAATGGACAATTTAAATGGCGACTTCTGCTAGTGAAAAGTCACATTAGTGAATCACTTTGTGGATTCAACAACCATGGCATGGCTTACTTAATCATTTGGCGCACTTTAGCATTAGGAATATTCGGATTGTCATCTGAAAGCCGTATAGCTCAGCTAGTAGAGTGCTTGGTTTGCAATCTGAAGGTCCTAAGACAGAGTTCAGAGGTGCCAGGCCGCTTGAAATGGTGCTATAAAAAATGTCAGAAGAAATGTGAGAAGACAGTCAACTCCAGACTTTTTTTTTTAAATAATAACTTTGATTTTGGATTGCAAAAGCACACCACTACATATTTAACAATGACAGAATGTTGTGTATCCACCTTTTGCTCAAAGCCTACTGGAGTAGGCTCCTTCATACCTAGTGCTAACAGAGTAAAATAAAGAAAACAGTAAAGAAAGGGCATGGAGTACTGAAGAGAGGCCTGTCACCATATCAAATGTTGCTGGTCAGTAATAAAATATCGTCAATATTCAATATTATCACAACATTTTTTCGACAATTTCATTTTAGTCATGGTGTCATTCACATTAGCACCACTAGTGTATCGTGGACCTGTGTGAGACCTGTGTTTAGCTCGTTTGTGTGTGGAGAGTGTTTACTGCTCAGATGAGCTGCATTTTTTCCCACTCAGAATCTGCAAGTCTTCATTGGACATTGTAAAACATTCCTTACATTAAAGCCTTAAAACACAATGTGGTGAAAATATACTCATCGAAGAACCACTTTGCGTGCTAAACTAAGCTCTAAGAGGAGATTCGGCCAACTTTCACTGCCGTTTGTCACCGTTTCAACCTGTTTAGGTCGGGAGGTCCGCCGGGTAAATACTTCCCCACACGAACATTCCCCTCTCACCATGACAGCATTTGATTCATCTTATGTATCCGCTGTGGCGAGCAAACACCAGCTCGGCTCCTTTACTTTATCCTTTATACTGGTATACGTCATTTTCTTATCATTGGAAGAAAATATACGAGTATATCAGCATATAACAAATATGGCCCAACCCTACTTAATATAAACTTTGACAGAAGCTGGCAACTTGACTTGCAAGTAGTCAGAGCCAGTCAATCCAGAACAACCTTTTTAAGTATCTTTTCACATGCAGTAATCAAGACAATTACCTCAATTACCTGACCCAACCGAAAAAAAAAATGTGACTTCCCATACTCTTCAATAGTCAAATGTTTCATCGTTCATAGTTCATATTGTATATCACACATCCTTTATTCACATACATTCAGTAAAAATGAATAACCCAACCCTACGGCTATCTGCGTACCCATAGGGGCACCATGGTTCACTTTGGGAACCTAGGTCTTAGAACATGGTTCACAAATGTTTTCCATCGACTACAATCTCCGAAAAATGTAGGTCTGCATCTAACACTGTTTTTGCTACCGTCGCTTAACACCACCATATAGCTTCAAACAAGTGGTTTCAATGTCATTTTATTTATTTCTTGAAAATCTTGAGTGTTCCCATGTATCACCAGTAATACTGGTACCGCAGCAACCTGCCCCAAATATTCCAGTCCCCTCTCAGTCTCAAGAGACTGCTTGTATTTGATTTAGCCAGAAATGTAATACTAATTACCTGACGTGTCCCAAAGACTGAGCTCCACTCTTTGCTCCTCCAGCTCCAGACAGGCAGTGTAGTTCTCAAACACTGTCGGCATGTAGGTCTGTGTGGAACAATGAACATGAACATGCTGCCATTAGTGGGGGAGGTGTCACTCAGCCAGTCAGCAACAGGTATGGAAAGGGGAATTGCTGTATAGAACGTGGGAAAATTGCACCAAAAAAGGTCAAGTGCTGAGATAAATACGTCAAAGCAGCTTGCGTGTCTAATCGGCACTGCTGCAGACAGTCAGCGCTGTTTAAGCACAACAGACATAGGAATTGTAATGAATGGATCAGTAACAAGAAACGTGTGCCTATTTAAAGGTCTAAATGGGAACAGATGTAGACAACATTTTAGGTGGAAGAGGAAACGCTTGCACCTTCTGCAGTCAGACATACGTACCTCTGGATAACAGTCCTTAGCCAGCACTTGCAACATTGCCGTTTTCCCGCATTGGACGTCTCCCACCAGAACCAGCTTGCATCTTGCCACCATCGGCTGCGTGTTTCTCCTCTCCTTCATGGTGGCCACAATAGTCCAGTAGAAATTGGTGGAAATATGGCGAATAATCAGCGGTACAAGGCAAAAGAAAAAGAATAACATGTGCACCAGTTTCTCCTCGCCCACGAGGGGTGTCTGCAGTTGATCTGATTGAATTTGCCACTGCAGCTCTTTATACGGGGGGGAGCAGCCAATAGGAGGCAGCCATTCCATCACTCTCGCATCTTGTGCTGCATGCACTCAGCACATACACTAGTTCGATGGCACGTCATCGTATAGAGGGGTCATTTAAAATAATTCATATACAGTGGTATGAAAAGGTTTGAGTACCCTGATCATTTTCAAGATTTTCCTTTCTAAATCACTGGTTGTCGGGATCAGAAATTTCAGTTCAATATATCATATAGCAGACCTACACAGCGATAAATGAGAAGGGAGATGAACTTAATAGGATTTACAGAAAGGGTGCCATAATTATTTCAACAAAAGTAGGCAGTTCTGACTCTGGGTACATTTATGTGATGAACTGTGCAGGATCATAAGGCATACGTGCTCTTTGATTTCTGCAGCATAGAGCATCATAGAGCATAAATAGGGTGGAAGTAATGCAAGAAGAGATTTGTAAATCAACATCCTCCTGTGAGTATACCTCCGGGAGCTCAAGCAGGACCACTCTGCTTTGGCATATAACTCACAATGGTGAGTGAGATGACCACAACCAGTACTAAAGCGTAGTGTACAATGATAGACATAAGACATTTTAAGGAGGCACTCATATACAGAACATCACCATCAATCAATCAGTGGTAAATGTTGCAGAAACAAGATATTTCCAAGCTCTGAGGGAGAAACAGGAATTATTCCTCTAATAAAATCCAAGTTTCACTTGAAATTTATAGACTAGATACTTGTAATTAGTAACCATCTCTATCGGCTTACCGTTTCTAGTGCTAATGGTCTTGGCAGGCTCATTTCAGGTTTGAGAATGACATGACTGTTGTTTCTCTGCATTTAAAAACAGTTCCAAGGATTGTAAACGTGTCTGAATTGTATTAAAAGTAGGGCTGTCAAATCAAACATTTTAATCCCGGTTTACAAATTAATTAATCATGATTAATCATTATGTCTCACTATGTCTGAAATATGCCCATTTTTACCGTATTTCTAATTGAAAGAAAGCCAAATTATGGGGCAGGATTATGTATATTTGGATGGATTTGGATTAACAGCGGCAACATTTAAATCAAAAAGATGGCACACATGTCTGAAAATCTATTTACCCAACACTTAATTCTTGCCTGAAGTCAGCTGGGATAGGCTCCAGCATCCCCCCACGACCCTAGTGAGGATACGCAGCACAGAAGATGGATGGATGGATGGATGGATACTTTAATATCAGATTATTTGAATCAGACTTGAACTGTTTTATTATGAGCAATGAGGAGTTCCGTTCAAAGACACCACGTCGTTAAAAATGAATTCACATGTTTGAGTGAATTTTATGGGATTTCCCAGCATCATTAAATGCAGTAAAATATACTTAGCATTAAGGGTTACAAAGTGAGTGACAAGAATATCCACTTATTGTTTTTATTTGCATTTCTGTTTTAGACCAGGGTCACCAACCTTTTAGAAACAGAGAGTTACTTCTTGGGTCCTGATGAATGCTAATGGCTACCAGTTTGATACACACTTCTCAAATAGACAATTTGCCTTTAACTATATGTTATTGGGAATAATTAATGATATTCATCTACCCTACTGCAATGTTTATAAAGCTAGCAGTTAGCAACATCACATCTCAGCTATAAGCAGTACACTAAACACACTAAAATAGCATGCTAACAATATCTATTAGTGGCAATGCTAACTTAGCTCAGCAGTTAGCAACATAACATCTCATAACATGCCAACTATATCTATTTGTGGCAATGGCTAACATAGCCCAGCAGTTAGCAACATAACATCTCATAACATGCTAACAATATATATTAGTGGAAATGGCTAACTTAGCTCAGCAGTTAGCAACATAACATCTCAGCTATAAGCAGTACACTAAACACACTAAAATAGCTTGCTAACAATATCCATTAGTGGCAATGGCTAACTTAGCTCAGCAGTTAGCAACATAACATCTCAGCTATAAGCAGTACACTAAACACACTAAAATAGCTTGCTAACAATATCCATTAGTGGCAATGGCTAACGGTATCTGAATCCCAACACACTCCAATATGACGGTGACAACAGCGTCTAGCATTGAAGGAATGAGAAATAACCTGGTTACTCACGTTTATAAGCCACACTGTTAGTTGAACATCAAATGTTACGACAACTCTGACACCTGCGCGGCTGCCCTGGTGCATTCAGGTGCCCATCTAGTGTCGTAAATGGGAGCTGCGTATGATCATGTTCCCTTAAAGCAGCACAAGAGAATGGACACCAGTCTAAACCAGTCTACAAATTGTACAAATATATTTTTAAATATTTGGCCTTTCCAGTTTACATGCCATTGTGATTTAAACAAGAATAACAACGAAAAAAATGAGGTGTAGCTGGGAGGTTGTTGTGATGTTCGGGGTGTCAAGTGAATGGGCTAATTTTGCGCAGAGGTGCATGTTTGTCAATTAATTTTAAAAAATTCTCCATGAAAATACTGCCTACTGCCTCCACGTCAATAAAAAGAGAAACCTTGCACCACTCAATTAGTGACAGTTCATGTATGAAAAGATTCTTCGTTAAGGTGCTTCATGTCCCTTTTGACCAGGATACAAGGTTTTGTTTTGTGTAGTTTAGCATTTCTGACAGTAGCAATAGCAAAATGATCACTTAGGTTGTTTACAAAGATGCTATGTGGGTATACTTGTGCGAGATATTTGTTATTAAAATGGTCTGGCAGTTGGAAATGTAGTATTAGGGCGGGTGGGACCATCAATTAATTGTGCGAGCGGACTTTAAGGTGTCTGACGTTGTATTTAACCAATTAAGATTCAAATCCACTACTAAAATAAATTCATTTGATGCAAGTTTTGCAGTTTGATTATTGATTAGTTCCTAATCATTGTATTCCTTTTAATATCCTCTCATTTCTCCCTCTGAAGCCAACAATTAAATACAGATTTACCTTTTCTGTTTTTGGAGAGAAGCCGCTCATTTGTAGACCATTTGATTGCAATAACAAGATACCTAAGAGTTCTTAACAGTAATTCCACAAACTGGTTGCTTGTCTGTCTCATGAATGAACAGAATTTCACCACCTCCCCCCTCTTCCGTATCTGCTCACAATATATCTCACAGCTCCTCCTGCTGGTTGCAGGATTCACTACACCCTGCTGTTCCCGTTTCTCCCTGCACTCTTCTAATAGTTCTCACTATCCTCTGACCTGCCTGAGTGGGCAGGAATCTGTAATGGACCACAGAGGTGCATTTTATTGATGGCATTGTGAATGCACACAAATGCCATGATGAGATCCTGAGGCCCGTTGTTGTGCTACACGTCCATCAACATCACTTCATGTTTCAGCAATGTTACGTCTCAAAGGTGTCAAGGGCAAGATGGAACGTAACAAAAGTGTAAAAGAAAATATCAGCCAAGGCAAAGGTAGCACACTGGTAGGTTAAAGTACATTTCCATGTATTTAATTCCAGGGTAAGACAACCCCCACAAAAACTGAGGACGGAACAAAAAGTGGTCCTCAACACCAGGATGTAAAAGAAACCAGTGAACAAAGATAGCTAATACAAAATGGCGTCACCGCCACTTGGTCAGCCACACAGCGATGTTTGTAGAAGAGTAGCATGAGAGAGATAGAGAGCAGTCTGCCTCCTATATGGAGGCTCCACCTGATTGGTAATCAGGCACACCTGGGGGGACCTTCCAGGCATGTCACCACTCGGCAATCAATCAATCAATCAACTCAATCAACTTTTATTTGTAGAGCCCTTTACAACACACAAGGTGACCAAAGTGCTTTCCATAAAAATCAACATTAAAACATTTGATACACAATAAAATAACAATACAATTAAATTAAAATGGCAAAAAAGTGTCTAACCCTAACCCACAAATAATACCAACTTTAAGTCTCTCATAACTTTGCAGATGTCATTGATGTACAAGTTGAACAGTTTTGGTCCCAGTATTGACCCCTGGGGTACTCCAAACGTAATATATGAACTTGTGTATTCTCCTAGCTTTACGTCTTGCTTTTGTAGTAGCTTTTGACCCAGTTCAGAACTAATCCTCTTATTCTGTACCTTTCTAATTTAGTTATTAGGATGTCATGATTGATTGTATCAAAGGTCAGATCCATGAATATTTATACATTTGTACAGGTTTTCCTATAAAAACTTCATCCTTAAGAGACAAGGACTCATTGTTCATTATTTTGGGTACATTTACAATCCCTAAGAACAAACCACCTCACTTGCTTGCTAAATTTGAGTTTTAGAATGTTTGAGTGTATTTTATCTTGAAACTCACAGGAAGCCATAGTCAGTGCAGATTCTCAATTTAATAATGAAGAATCAGGAAAATTAATGGAGAGCAACAATGGCCAGTGGTAGACAAACTGAGGAGGCTATTGCTATTTGTATTATTCCTCCCCCTCCACACCAGGTTGGAACGGCTTGAACATAGTATGGTCCTTTAAATATGGAGGCACATCTGTTGATTCTACTTGCATTTGGACTTTTACTTTTTCAGCCGTGTGCAATGACTCGTATCGAGGAAATATATGACTTTTTTGTTCCAGTTGTGCCCTGCATCCAGGCTATCCAACAGAAGCCAGTAGCCGACACTTCCCTGAGCTGTGGAGCCATACCATTTCTTCTCTGACCTTTCTAATGATTTCTTCTGTGTTTCCTCCGAAACTAAAAGCAATGGTATCATCCACAAATAATACCAGCTTTAAGTCTTTTGTGACTTTGGAGATGTCATTGATGTACAAGTTGAACAGTTTTGGTCACGGTATTGACCCTGGGGTATTCCACACATAATATTTAAACTTGCCAATGTATGTTCTCCTTGCTTTAAGTATTGTTTTCTGTCAGCTAAGTAGCTTTTCACCCAATGGTTGGCTTTCAGTCTCTGCAAAGATTTTATCTGACTAAACTATGAATACATTATATCAGTGACAATGGAATAAAGGTACGCACATATGTAGTTTTCTCTCAAATATTTTACAAGCGGAATCTCTGATTCTTTAGGTGCCAAGATTTTACTCCACACATACAATTAAACAATTTTCAATTTCAAATTTGTGCAATCATTTTGAGATGTGGTGCAGGTAATAATGAAAAATGTTCTGATACCAAATTTTAATTTCAGTCCTAATGCAATAAAGCCTTTAACACTCAAACGGTTTCAAGAATATTTTATATTGTTGTTATATTGTTATATTCCTGTACAAATAAAGTGCTAATACAGAAATGACACCCGAACAGGTGTGTGGCACAGCACGGTTTTGAACATGAACAACTGAGCGTTTTGGATTGCAAAGTCCATGTTTCTTTTGAAATCATCATAGGACTTATGGAGAGGTATTTTGAGACAGTTGATAAATGTGTTTTCTGTTGAGGATCTCCCTCTCTGGAATCCTAGCGATGGTTCTGGATAAAATCCAATATGGGGTGCCACATTGGATCCTCTTGCAAATGCCAAGATGTCTCCGAGCTTTGTTGGGCCTTCCTCTTCTGAAAGATAAATAAATGAATTAAATTCAAAAACTCAAAAACAAGGACAGAAGACAAAACTCTTTGCTGGATACACAAATTCAAATCATGTTGTGCCCATGGTTCAGTCACGTTTAAGCACAAATTCAAAGGCTGAAAAGATACATCAGGCTAGAACCAATTCCAGAGCAGTTATTATTCACCTTCAGCAATCCTGCAAGTAGTCCCTCCAGGGACTGGCTACCACCCTGTTTTCATCTGCCCTGTTATAAAATGATCAAATCAGGCAACAAACCTTTTTTCATTTACTGTAGAGATCAACGTCTGCGACCTCCTCGAGCACAGGACAGCATGCATCAGGTCCCTCTCTTAAGCAGGTCAACAATATTCTTGAAAGGAGACAAGGTGGAGGACCTCCATGAACAACAACATGAACTCCAGGGTCTGGCCACTTGTAGGGTGAGGGGTGGGTTGAGCGGGTTTGGACTCCCTGTGGGTTTTTCTGTCTGAAACCTGAGAATTTGCTGTGGCTTGGACAAATACATCATCCTCCTTCAGCGATAGACTGCTTCACCCCAAGTGTGTGAAGGAGCGATATTGCAGGTCCTTTCTTCCTGCAGCTGTCAACCTGTACAACCAGCACTGCTCTCAATAGACTTCTACACCACTATGTACATCTGTGCAATACTTTGTTTTTCATATTCAGTATAGTTACTCCAGACTCCATTCTCTGTGCAATATCTGATCAACCTCCACGTGCAATATTAAAGCTCTAAATGCAATATATTAAGTTCTATGTGAAGTATTTCTATAATGTCTCATATTAACTCACTAGCAAGATCTCATAGTGTATAGACTGGTCATATATCTCATCTCGTTTCATATTATCTGCATACTGTATTTGTATATAACTCTGGAAAAACTGTTGATTTTGTTAATACTTGGGTTGTTTATATTGTTTATTTTTCTATATTGTGTATTTTGTACTGCTTAACTGATTCTGTACTCTTGCTGCTGTGCAAGGCAAATTTCCCCACTGAGGGACGAATAAAGGCATATCTTATCTTATCTTATCTTCGCCCACTCATCATCTTCTGTGCTTGTATAAGTGTCTTCATGTATCACAGGCTGACAAAAAAAGTTAGAATAATCAGCATGGACCTTGATCATCTCATTAAATGGGATTTTGACGAGATGTTGCTATTGAAGCCCTTGCAATACAAATTTCCCCACTGAGGGACGAATAAAGGCATATCTTAATCTTAATCTTAAGTAATTACATGTTCAGTTGTCATTAACAATAATTATTGAAAATGTTACAATATAGACCAATCTCACACAGGACGATCAGCATATCATTTGTATGTGTGAGCTGACATTTTGGACAGTAGTGACTGGGCTATATGCTTACTAGCAGTCATTTTGCATATCTGGCTTACTGTAGGATGTAGTTAGAATATCAAATCTTTCTGGACAATTTGTGTGAGTAATGATAAATCAACAATAAATTAGACTCAAATTTGACTTTTGCACATCTGGTTACTACTAGAAGTCTGCTGCACATACTCAGTACACAAATTATAACCAAGGCAGATTTTTTTTTACCAACTTGCAATATTGAAAATAATGACCAATTATGCTTAAAATCCAACAATTAAACTTCCCTGATGAAACAAAAAATATGAATTGTGCTGGCACTATAGAGGATAACACTAGTGGGTTAATTTAAAACCAAATGACTTTATAAAGATTGATATGTAATTGACTGCATTTATTATTGTTCTTTTTACTAATTTTAATCGCATAAGTCATTTTCTGCAGGGTGCTTACCTCAAGTGTGTCACAAACACGATTGAAGACCGGCCGAGTGGTTAGCGCGCAGGCCTCACAACGAGGAGGCCCGAGTTCAATTCCACCCTCAAGCCACCACAAGTCCACCTAACAATTCCAGTGACTACACAGACAAAATTGATGGAGAATAAATGAAATGAAAAAAGCTACTACCTGCTCTGGCAGCATTAGCAGGTCGGATGTAGCTCATTCATTCTCTAGTTTGTAGCTAGCTAACTACAATGTTAGATAACTGCTAACTTGCCATCAACGACTCACCTGACATCTGAGGGATCCTCATGCAGTTTGATTAGCGATGTGCTGTTGTCCACGTTTTATCAAGTTGTAGCGCTTTTATTATGCGGCCCTTTCCATGTAGGAGTGCTTTCTTTTATTGTATTGTAGAAATTAACTCGATCTTGTCGAACCATTGGAAACTGCAGGAGGTTATTACTCAATAAAACAGTCTGACTCACGGTGTCATCTTACAGAAAATTCTAAATTCATCACACAGCAACTTAAAACACACAAGGTAGCTATAAAATAGACAAGACAATCACAGTAACTAGGTCATAGGAAGTAATGACCTCCTTTTTCCATTGGCTTGACAAGCTCATCCTGAGTTTCTACTGTTAAATAAAGAGCTTTGTCCTCATGGACTTGTGCGTCCCACAATGTGCCACTGTTTTTCCCCCCTCTTATGAACCCTCTCCCCAACTCTCTATGGACCTTAGCCAGAGCCATATTTATCAAAACCTGGCCAGCTAGATTTGAATATGCCTGCTTTTAATAGCTTGGATAGAGGCTTTTGAATTGAGCCAGTGTGTATTAATATATTAAAACAATCACGACATAGCTCGTGTAGTTGCCACACAATCAATCACAGCACCAAAAAAAAAAAAAAAATCCCCTTCAATGTGTAATTTTGACTTCTTTTTGTCCAAATGCATTATTGACAAAGATACACCTTGTATAGATGTATATCAGAAAGAGCTGCATTTGTCATTTATCTTGCAGACTTGGCAGTCAAGCGTCAGGGACATGAGATCAGACAGCGGAATGTGTGCTGTATTTATTGCATCATAAAGCAGACAGTAAAAGGACAAGTAGTGCAAACATATACTCCAGTATACCTGAGCAGGTATGGTGATAGTCTCAGCTTTTGCCTGGGCAATGTTAGATATACAGTATTGCATACAGGACATTTAAGAAAATGTGCTTTGGGTTTTTAGAGCGTGTGCCATTTTTTCAAGAGAGCATTATGTATACTTTAGTTTCACTGATTGAATGTATGGTGGTCCCTGTCTTGTGAACAGAAACTAATGAATGCAGATGTTAGTAGAAAGTATTACACATTTGCAATACATTCTAAAAAAGAGTACATAGTACATAAATGCATGCATTCTGTGCTGTCCGTTATAGATTTATGCTGTGACTTCTCTGCATTAAATGCAGCTTGACAATAACATTTACAGTATAATCATCATAAGAATATCTGCAGAGTAAACATACAATATGTACACTGAAGCTTTGATAATACGTGATTGGTTAAGTAGGCTGCCATGAGCATGGTCTTGTAAAGCCCTTTGGAATGCAACAGCAATACAATGATATCATGCATTTAGATTATTTATTATTTACAGTAATCACTGTCTGTCAGTTAGTTGGTTTTACATGATGGTACCGGATGCTTTCATGGATGTGTTTACTAAAATATACTGTTGGCCGAGGCCAAGGCCAAGGCCAAAGCCAAGGCCAAGGCAATACAACGGCAAAAAAGAAGTTAAAATACAAACTTTTGATAAATTCACTGATATGTTTATACTGTAAAAGGGTTTTACAGTCTCATGACTTCTGATTTTAAATACCGTCATTCCCAAGTGGTAGAGAAACCTGAAATAAATCAAATATACCACAGCAGGTTGTACAGAAAGATAGTGAACAAATTTACAGTATCTAATTCTAATCAGTACAGTGATGAGTAGAAACCTGACTATTGCTACATATTGGATTACATTTCATTATGTTTTTTATATTTGTGATGATATAATGCATATTTCAAGTCATAATAATGTGTACAAAATAAATGAATATAGTTGTGGATTGCACCTTCTGCGTTGGGAATGAAGCCCTGCCCCTGGTGGAGGAGTTCAAATATCTCGGGGTCTTGTTGACGAATCCGGAAAGGTTGGCGCGTGAGGTCCACAGGGGGATCGGTGGAGCATCTGCAGTAATAATGTCGCTGTACCAGACCTTCTTGTAGCCGGGAGGCAAAGCTCTCAATTTACCGGTGGATCTATGTTCCCACCCTCACCTAAGGTCATGAGCTTTGGGTCGTGACCGAAAGAACGAGATCGTGGATAAAAGAGTCAAAATGAGTTTCCTCCGTAGGGTAGCTGGACTCACCCTAAGAGATAGGGTGGGGAGCTCAGCCATTCGGGAGGGGCTCAGAGTAGAACTGCTTCTCCTTCACATCGAGCGGAGCCAGTCGAGTTGGCTCGGGCATCTAGTCCGGATGCCTCCTTGGTGAGGTGATCCGGGCATGCCCAGCTGGGAGAAGGCCCCGGGGCAGACCTAGGACATGCTGGAGGGATTATGTCTCACAGCTGGCCTGGCTGGTGAACTCCTGGTGGAGCCGGGTCGCCAGGGCTTCCCGGACCCATAAGCGAAGGAAAATGGATGGCTGGGTAGTTGTCAAAGAAAGAATGAATTATTCCACTTTCCGTATAAATGTTCTAAATAAATATTTAGTGTAACTAAGCGGTTGTCTGTATAGCATTACAGAGTGAGTATACAGGGAGCGTCTTACCTGCATGCATGCAAATTACAAGCTCACTGATGTCTGGAGTTGCTAATAGCCTTTTTCACCACAATAGGTGGGTCTACCTGAGGTTTTTAAACATGCACTTACTAACTCACGCCCAGCTTCTGAGCTCCACGGCACCAGCGGGGCCTCTGACAAAGTGTGTCCGACAATGAGTGCTCCTCCTTGGGCAGGCAAGGCGGACGCAGCATCTTCATGTTCCGGTTCTCCTGAGCTCCATGGCACCAACTGTGCTTCTGACAAAGTGCGTCTGACAATGAGTGCTCCTCCCTGGGCAAGCGAGGTGAAGGCAGCACCCTCATGACTGGCTTCTCCTGAGCTCCACGGCACCAGCGTTGCCCACGTTACCACTCTATTCAAGTAGCTCTCCAAAGGTTTCATTCATTTATTATCAACTAGAATTATAAAGTGGGCTTCGGCAGTAGTCCGAGAGTCCGTTGGGCATGGGAGTGTGGCCAATCACAGCGGAGTGGGCGTGCCCGGTGTTGGGCAGTGGGTGGAATAAATTAAAACAGACCTTTTTGGAAATCCAAGGAAATACAGCTGGAATAGTGCAGAATCTGGAAGATCTAGAAAACTTTCTGTGTATTGTGTGTAGCTGCGCTATAGGAGTCCACATCACAATACAAAGGGCCGAAAATGAGCATAATAGGTCCCCTTTAAAGCCAGCGGTTTTATGCATGCATCATGCATCACAGTGTGCACAAACATATATAATCAGCTACTAAGTATATTTGTCAAGATATGAGCCTGATATAAGACTTTATAAACCAACGTGTCAAAAAAAGGGCTACAGAATATGACGAAGGAATAAAAGCAACTGCTTCACTGTGACAACTAGAAACGTGTGTGCCTTTTCCAGGAAGCACTTAGTTGAAGTGGAATGTCAGCTTGGTGTCGAGCTGTAGAAATGGAAGGCATAGAGAAGTACTGTGTGTCGCTAACAGGAATGAACCCTGGTAACCTTCTGCTGGCCAGTTTCATACAGTATGTGACAACTTTGCTACAGTGGAGCATGCTAACACAGGCTGACCTTTAAAGCACGTCATTTGATGAACATAAGTGCTGAATCACCTTGCTTGCGCCAAGGTTGGCCACCTCTGGGTCGGAAATGGGGGCTGGCTCAGCTTTCAAAGTGAAGGGGGGGCGGGAAGGCATGACTTTCAGTGGCAAGCATTGTAGGAGGTGCATGTAGTGTCTTCGCTACTGTATTGTGTTCATTTAGCTGAGTACCCTGAGTAGTCCCGTGGCATTGGGTGTGTGTGTGGGGGGGGTGGCAGCAATGGGCCCGTGGTGCTCTGAATGATGGCACGATGATGATGTAAATGGTCCCTCATCCGGTTTTTTTTGTTTCAACCTTTTCACTGCATAGCATTTCCTTCAGACTCGATGATGGAGATAAGAGCTGTTGCAGTTGCTGCCCACCGGTGGCGCCTTTGTGCCTGTGCCGTGCAAACTCCGGCAAACAATATAAGCTTCCTGAGAAGATAACAAAATGAATGGTCTGTACTTTCAAATGTTAGAATAGTGAGATGAAGACGTCTTATCTCACCGTGTGAAAGAAAAGGATCACTCTATCAATTCTTGAGTCTCAGAAAACTATAAAAGATGCATATTTGAAATGTCAATAATCTGTTAAAGCTACATAACAACAGCAGTCTGAAAGCATATATTACCTGTTGGCTGGAGTTAGCAGAAGGAGGGGTGATGACGCTTTGGTCGTTTTTAGGGTTGACGGGGGCAGAACAAGGAAGGTGTGTCGCACGCCAATAAATGTCCAGATACTCCGCCAGGTGTTCACATGCATCTTCCAGCTGGTTCTCATCCAGGATGACATCAAACATTTCCTGTGTCAAAAATGGGATCATTGCATTAAAGATTCCTTCCTTTAAATTAAAAAGTCTATTACGACCCTTTTGAGCAATACAATGTTTGGCAGATTCATTCAACGGTGCATGTCCACTAGTTGTCTTGAGTTGTGTAACCCGTCACACTGCCCGTGTGAGGGTTCAAACACAGGACATCAAGCCAACGTTAAGCGCAGCTCTAAAGGCCAAGCGAGTGAGGTTTGCATGTGTTCCACATGACGTGTTGCATAAAGAAGTGGGGTGTAGCGGATGAACATTAATAGTAAATAATCTGTTGTAAACGTATTTTTAGTTGCTTCGCAGTAAGCCTGCAGTGGACATACAGACCTGAATAACATCTTAAAGGTCAGTAAGGATAATTCATAATGCCGCCTACAGAGAACATACTAACTCCTTATTTCTAAAATCACAAATACTTAAACTTGCAGATATAGTTCATCTTGAAACAGCTAAAATAATGCATAAGGCTGAAAACAACCAATTAGCTAAAAATGTCATCCAATACTTCTCTACAAGAGAGGAGAAATATGATCTCAGGGAAGAAGTACATTTGAAACACTTCTATGCTAGGACTACGTTAAAAAGCCATAGCATTTCAGTATGTGGAATCAAACTATGGAATGGATTGAGTAAGGACCTCAAACAATGCACAACGATGAGCCAATTCAAGAAACAATACAAGCAGTTGATGTTTGCTAAATACAAGGATGAAGAGTCTTGAACCAGTCTTGGAAAAGGGAATTTAGTGAAAACAATTAAACTTAAATAGGCTATTTCTTAGCTCCTCAAAGGTTTAAGACCATTGCTCAGAAAGTTACAAAAAAACTCTCCAATCCAGAACCATAAAAAATGTATCAGTAGGACTCAGTAATGAGAAGCTCCACTGTTACTGTTAATCACTTCAAAAATGCATTTGGACATACTTGATGGGAGTGTTTCCAGGAGGCTTTTGGGAACATTGCTCCAAGTGGTGAAGATGGCTTCACCAAGAACATCAACTGTCTGGAACTGATGGCCATTTTTATAAACTTCCCTTGCCATCCATCCCCAAATGTTCTCTATGGGATTTAAATGCGGGATGGTCCAAAAAGTCCAAAAGAGTGATGTTATCTTCCCTGTCCTTGGAAGTCCTTGGTCAAACGAGCATTGTGAACTTCACTTTCTTGTTCCGTAATGACTGTATCACGAATGTATGACTGAGGTGTTGAGAGTGAAGTAACGTACAGGCGGACACTGTGCAAGCTTGTCCCCGGCCATCATCTGCACGTTGAGGTGTTTGCTCTGTGACTTCCCTCGAGATTTAATCAGCCTCTGCAGAACCTGATCACACAGAGCACAATAAAGCTGATCAAAAGCATAGTTAATGGTGACGGACAGCCATCAACACTAAATTGTGTGAGCAGGGTTCCGACAGATTTGATCAAATTCCATAGGTTTTCCAGACTATTCTGATTTCCATTCTAATTGTCTATTCATGAAAAAAAACCCAATGCTCTATTTCACTTTTACTTTTAACTTACTTTTACTTTTCACGTTCACTTCACTCGCTACATGTACTGCAAAAAAGGTCAGTAAGGATAATTCATAATGCCGCCTACAGAGAACATACTAACTCCTTATTTCTAAAATCACAAATACTTCAACTTGCTGATATAGTTAATCTTCAAACAGCTAAAATAAAGCATAAGGCTAAAAATAACCAATTAGCTAAAAATGTCATCCAATACTTCTCTACAAGAGAGGAGAAATATGATCTCAGGGAAGAAGTACATTTGAAACACTTCTATGCTAGGACTACGTTAAAAAGCCATAGCATTTCAGTATGTGGAATCAAACTATGGAATGGATTGAGTAAGGACCTCAAACAATGCACAACGATGAGCCAATTCAAGAAACAATACAAGCAGTTGATGTTTGCTAAATCCAAGGATGAAGAGTCTTGAACCAGTCATGATGTGCTATATATATCACTATATTGACACTTACTATGGTACCCATTATGTCATTGGATGGTCATATCACCTCCTACTTCGGTACGGGACCAAAAATAAAAAAATGTAAAATAAAAAAATACAATAAAAAAAACCTTAAACTGTATCATGGAAAGCAGGAAGTGAACAAATGTAAGTTACTGATTGTAAAAGTACCAGATGGAGGGGTAGGATTTAATAAGCTTTGCTTCTTCCTACTCCTTTTGGACATGTGGAACTGGGAACTGATTATGGGATGCACTCAATTGGAATCTGATGCATGTTCAAATGAAATAAAACCATTACCATTACCATTACGTCTTAGCTCCGGTTTCCTGCTTTTATTTTGTTATACTTGCTGTGTTATTCTGTTTTGTTCTGGGTCTGCTTAATGTTTCTTATTACGCAAAAAAAGTAGTAGAATCTTCCACCAATGCCATGACATCATTGCTTTTCTGTGCATGACTAGATTATCTCGGGTAAGATGTAACATAATAACAACAATAACAACTCCAACTAAGTACTAAGTACTAACTAAGTACTGCGTTCAAAGTAAGTG
Source organism: Doryrhamphus excisus (assembly GCF_030265055.1). Classification (NCBI taxonomy): domain Eukaryota; kingdom Metazoa; phylum Chordata; class Actinopteri; order Syngnathiformes; family Syngnathidae; genus Doryrhamphus; species Doryrhamphus excisus. The sequence continues at coordinate 18,247,937 of NC_080475.1, read as the reverse complement.
AGTTAGGTTGGTGCTTTACTTTGGGAGATGACACTTTGACGTAGACAATGATGGGGGCCAGCGACGTTTTGAGGAGCTGTGCCGGGTGATTGATGGTGTCTGCATCCAGGACGACCAGCTGGAGGGATTTGGCGAGCTCGAAGATCCTTTCTATCTCACTCTGTACCTCAGCTGAGAGCAAAGCATGGAAACATACTCGTCAAACAAGATGCAGCATCTATTCTTACCAGTTCTTATTATTCAATGGTTGAAAGAAAACTCAACAAGAAGAGATCAACGACGTTGTCATCACTTACCAAGACTGGAGCGCATGTTGGACCTCTCCATGATGGTCTTCTTGTTGAGAACAGAACGCTTTGCCAGTGACAGGTCAGCGGTCACCCGTGTAATGGAGATCCTACAGGCGAAGGAGGTGTTTCAGGAGGCAACAAACCGGGACTATAATTCTGTGGCTATAAATACTGCAAATACTGTACATCAAGTCCCACAGCAGGGGTCTCACACACGGACTGTAGCTTGTGGGCTACCAGTAGCATGGCAGCTGATTTTGAGTAGCTCAGTTAGGGGTTCAAAAATATTTGCTTCAACTCTTTGTGTCTGTTTTGTTGTTGTTAAGTGCGTTCAACCCAGACATCGTGTCTTATTTACAAATAACGAAATCTGGAAATGAAATTACCTGCCATCAAACCTGTGCTTCAGGAAGTCAAACAAAGCTTTCTGCATCATATCTGTGACCTAGCAAACACAAAAATAGAAGTTAGCAGATTCAGATTCTTTTCCTCTCTTATGGTGGACCAAAATGTTTATGGCCTCTTCCAAAACTGGGTGCTCACACTACCTGGCCCAAAAAAGGTCATCACCTGGACTCAACTCAACAAGAAGGTAAGAGCCTCCGAAGGGATGATTACTGGTGCTTGGTGGTCGGTTTGGGCCTGTTTTCTATATTATCCTATGCTATGGTCCAGACAATAGGGGCAGATAGTATCATTGAGCTAAACGCTATTACATGGTAAATAGATTTCCTCTGCAGGGGAAAAGTGTAAGCTAAACATTTCCTGTTAAAGGGAGTATTATTTGGCTTTATTTGATGTTTTGTTATTATGCAAATTTGGAGTGGCGAGAGGAGCAGGAGGGGATAGAAAAGGAGAAAAAAGAGAACACAGGAAGTATAGCTTTTTTTAAATGGAGTGTGGGGACAAGAGGGGATAATACAGAGAATACAAAGAGAGACAAGAACAACAGAAACATACTTCACTCTTTTGTCCACTCGTGATGGCAGTGGTTGGTTTTGGACATACCATATGACATATGATGTTAGCTTTTAGCATCCCTAAAATCACATGCACCATCCAATAGAGGGCTTACCAATTTGGTTAGTCCAATCCAGGTGTCACCCTTTTTTGGGGGGGACGAGGGCATTATCAGTGCATTATAAACTAACCAATAACTTGGATTTGTAGTGCTTTAGCAGAAATATAGCTTTTTTTAAATGGCATCATCCTCATGCAGTAAGAGGAAGAAAAAGAAAAACACGTCCTTGATGACAGAGACACAGATGGTGTGTGTGTGTGTGTACGTGTGTGTGCGTGTGCATGATAAATGAAATGAATGCTGTCTATTTTTGCAAAGTCCTGAAAAATGGATGGCTTGAAGCCGGACGTTGCTCGACCATAGTTAAACAGGGAGAGAGAAGGGGGGAGGGGGGCTGAGTAAGGGAAAGAAAAAAAAGCACGACAGTAATGATGTGCAATAAAGACACATCTGAGATGAAGAACGGGGGCTGGCGTTCACTACTGGAGCATTCACAACGAACACTGCCAAACCAGAACAATGCGTACAAATATATATTTTTAGATACACACACATCTACACACACACACACACACACACACCTAATGGCTTGGCAGTCAGAGGAGAGAAAATGTTGCAAGAACCTGTTCTCTGATCTAAATCCCACTTCATCATATGGATGCATTTTAAGGTGAATTACTGCAACTCCTGCTGATGCCTGCATACATCATATCTTGTCATAGACTAGCATTGTAGCACTGAATGCTACAAGACTGTATGTCATTGTGAGGTAGATAATTAGGGCTATGTTCACGTGCAAGGCGTGACTCATACAGTATGTACATATGTGTTGGCTATTTATTCCATCAGGAGATTAATCAGACATTTCATGCACATTGTTTGGATGGTGGAAAATAAGACCAAGAAGAAACAGACATTACTAATAATTGTACATGTGCTGCCCTCTCCTGGCAAACATGTTTCTTAAAGTTTGTTACGTCACTTGTTTGTGAGTTGCGGGTGTCCGTAGCATAGTAGCGAGAAGCCAGCGGTCATAACTTCAGAAATATATGCCTCTCATTAAAAATATGCATGTCTGTTTTGGTAAAATCTCTTGTTGCAACGTTTTACAGTCATTAGAATTGCAAATGCTAATTCTGCTAATGCAAATGCTAATCCCGTCAGTAATACAGTGGGGTTTCCCACTGTATTAGCATCAAGTTAGCGGAAAACTCACTAACTTTATTCTGTAGAGCTGCGTTGCATTTTTCAAAGAATATTATCCTGTCCTATATTGCTGTTTGGACATATTGCATGTGTATTTGAATGTGTTTTATCTTGTGTTGCACAATTTCATCGTCACTTTTGACCAACATTTGGAGGCAATCACTAAACAACCTCAACTTGTGTCAACATCTTGTCTTGTACCAACATTCAGGGAGGGCAGAATAGTACGGATTCAGACACAAAAGAAAAGAAAGAATGCAAAGAAATGCTCCATATCCGCAAAAACAAGTCGTCATCTACCTGCTTTTTTCTGCAACAAGATAGTATAATTATAGTATAAGTATAGTTATAATTGTTGGTTGAAAATGTATGATGTCACTTACCATATAACAAAACGAGAATGTAACTTGGAAATGACTACAGATGGTTTTCCTCACCTCATAGCCTTTCAGCGAAGGTCCAACCAGCACCACGGGCCGCATAGAAGGAACCACATCGTACGGAGGAACATGTTCAGTCTACAAAGAGAAATGATGAGTCCTGACTAACACATCAAACTGAATAGTATGATCTGTCAGACGGGAAATGCATTGGTTATTACAAAACATGCTGGGGCCGCCCGGTGGACGAGTGTTTAGCATGCTGGCCACACAGTCTGGAAATCGGCAAGACCAGGGATAGAATCTCCGTGCATGTGTGGTTTTTCTCCGGGTACTCCGGTTTCCTCCCACATTCCAAAAACATGCTAGCTTCATTGGCCACTCCATATTGTCCATAGGTATGAATGTGAGTGTGAATGGTTGTTTGTCTATATGTGCCCTGTGATTGGCTGGCCACCAGTCCAGGGTGTACCCCGCCTCTCACCCGAAGACAGCTGGGATAGGCTCCAGCATACCCACGTGACCCTAATGAGCGGTATAGACAATGGACGGATTTTATTACAAAACGTACCTGTTTCTGCTTCTGTTTGGCTTTGAGAACAAAAAGAGCAAACATCACACAAGAATGATGGAAGCTCACCAGGAGTAAAATTGTTAGTTACAAAAGTTGTGTTATATATTAGTGCCTTAACATGGAAACATTCATTTCATGCTGAGCAAAAATGAAGCAACCATAAAAGTCAATTTACTGTGAACGTATGGTCACAGGATGGGACAGCTCCCACTTGGGACGCTGACCCTCAGGGCCTACCTGCAGATGGAGGCGTGGATCTCCATCCCCCGGATGACGCATTCCCCCCTTTCCTGCAGAGAGACATCAAAGTGTCATCATGGGCAAATTCCTTCAGATGGCAATTCAAGGAAATGACTTGCAAAGTGGAGAGACACAAGCTAAGAAGTCGTTCATCAAACCTTCATTGACAGCTATGGTGGAAATGTGGCTGTTGGACAACAGCGGCCAAACGACAGCAGGCTAAAAGGCACGGCATCAACACGTGAACTCTAACCTCGCTGCAGCTTTCTGCTCTTGTTTTATCCTGATGGCCTCCAGTTTGACAGGGCTCGGGATGAAAGTGATGTCTGCCCCCTCCTTCACCAGTCGACCAATCCACCAATCATTGTTGTATTTCTGCATGAGCACAATGCACAATCTGCTTTTAATGTCTCCGAAAACTCATGAGCTGTGAGGTATCACAGGAGGCATGCCAAACCTTTGGTACCAAAGATGGCAAGATAGTAAAGATAGAAAATGACCTCTCACCTCTTTTATGTGCAGAAAGTCTTTGGTTTCAAAATTAATGGCTGCACCTTGGACCGGACAATCTTCATCCAGGGCCCCGCAGTAACTAACATTTGTTTTCACTGCAAATGCCACTGGTTTGGACTGTTGAAAGAACAGATAGCAAATATATAGCAAATACGCTAATACCCTGGTTTTGATTTGACTTTTGAATCTAAAACCCAATTGGCTGACCCTGACTAATTGCTGGTGAAAGCTTTGACCTCTGATTCTCGAGTTCTCACCTTGGCCCTCTCTAGCTGCAGCTGAGCCTGGCGCTCGGCTTCACGCCGAGACGCCTCCTGGTCCTCCTCCAGGGACAGGTCGGAGTCAGAGGGTCGACTTGTGTAGGAATTGGCTGAACCCTAAGAGAGAATGCATGGTTTACAATGAGCGATAATGAAAACATGTATTTCCAGTGTTTATATAGTATAATATTTATAATATGACAGAGCTGCTAAGATGATTCATTGTACAACAACAATAAACATGTGATAAACGTGTGTTCTATACTATTAGTTTGGCTCATGGCAAACAGAAAGGCAGCAGGGAATTAGCCGAGATCTGACATACTAATAAAATATAACGGGACTACACATCTCCTTTGTGCAGAGGTCGGCAACCCACGGCTCTTCGGCCTCTTTGTTTTGGCTTCGCATCCTGGCTGAATTGGATGATGTGTTTGGCTTCCTGCTTTGATTGGGATGTGACAGACAGGTCTTCTTCCCCAAGGCGGTAAACTACCCCTCAATAGAATCCCCCGCAAAAAGAAACATCTGAGTTTTTACGTCTGCATGGACACATGCCTTTGTTTTCTCTGGCTTTACGTTTATACTTCATATCTGGCGAGAAACAACACAAAACGCTGAAAGACATTGTCAACACAAGCACTCAACACGTTCTGAAAAGTTGTCATTTTTTTCAGAGTGGATCAAAGTGGGCTTGAACGAGGGCTTGAACCAGGGCTACATATCATTGATGGGCGCCACACACCGGAGGTGACATACGTCCAATCTAGTCATTCATTTCCCTTGAACCAGCGCAACAAGTCGATGATTGTGAGTTTCTGTCCAACCAAGTGACACACTGGCTTGCCAATTGTGATGTGATCCCAGTCGGTTGACAAATGTCAAATTTTCATGGCTGCTCCCCAGACAAGGGCCAATCAGCAAGAGTTTTATTGACTGATCAAGGAGTGGACAGGATGCTAGGTTCTCGCAGGAAAACATACTTACTCCAAATTCCCAGCGCTATTTGATCTTTCAGATTGGTGAACAGGGACAGGGAGAGGTACAGGTACAGGTACAGGTACAGGTACAGGTACAGGTACAGGTACAGGTACAGGTACAGATACAGGTACAGGTACAGGTACAGGTACAGATACAGGTACCGATACTGATACAGATACAGATACAGATACAGATACAGATACAGATGTACTCGTTCATCCATAGTCTTTGTAGCTGGTCTGGGGGTTGACTTTGACTGTTCTCACCATCCTCCTTATCTGGCCTGCCACTCCGGGCCTTAACTAGAACTGTTCCTGTGGTCTTCCATGTCCTCACTATGTTCCTCAGAATGGAACCTGACAGCTGAAATCTCTGAGCTAGCTTTTGTATCCTTCCCCTGGCAACTTGCCTTTGGCCATCTTAAATACCCTTTCTATGATTGGCTTCACCTGTGTATGCAGGTCAAGGGTCAATGAGCTTACCAAACTAATGTTGTGTACCAATAATTAGTGTTAAAGGTATTCTAATCAATAAAACAACAAGGGTGCCCAAATGTATCCACCTGCCTACTTTAGTTTAAATAATGATTGTAGACTTTCTGTAAATCCTATAAAGTTCATTTCCCTTCTCATCTATCCCTGTGTTGGTCTTCTATATGATATATTTACCTGGAATGGATGATCCCAAAAACCATTTACAATCATTTACAAAGGAACATCTTGAACATTACCAGGGGTGCCCCAAACTTTTTCATACCACTGTATTTTATCACGATTATGTTAGCCATACATGCAGGATGCTTGATGCCGCCCTTGTGCAAATTGTGCAAGTGTACCTAATGTTGTGGCCAGTCAATGCAACTGCACAGCGCTGTGCACCGCACATGTTACGGAACAAGATTACCAAATAACTTTAGATATAAACCAAAATAGAGGCGAGCAGAAGAAAACCTAATAAAGTGGAGGCATTATGACAAATGCCGAGCCATTTTCAAATTCCCAATTGCACCGCTGAGGTTGCCGCTTGCAGAGTCCGTCTCGGGAGGAGCGGTGGCTGTGTGTGACTGGCCAATCGCAGAGCGTTAACAGTGAATACATAATGAGCATTTTCTTTAAACACAAATACGGATAATGGCGAAATGTAGTCGTTTCACATTCGTATCCGGCAAAAATGCATTATTCTTAACCGATACAGAGTAACTGGCTCGTCTTTAGTATTTACCTCTTTTTTGTCAGGATTGTTTTATTAGGGTTAAGTGTCGACCGAGAATGAAAAACTGTTGTCTGTCTGCCTTTTAGTGCTCTTTTTAAATTTCTGCGGTTCTGCTCTCTCCATCCATGCCAAACATACAGCAAATAATGAACATTAGAGAGAGATAGTGGGTTGGGTAATACAAAGTATTGGGCAGGAGGGGTTTACATTACTGAACAATTAAACATGCTCATGTTTTGCTGTCAAATGATATAAATAAAGAAAATCAACAAGATATTATTAATGCCAGACAAAACTGATGTGATTATATTTGGGGGGTTATATTGGCTTGGCTAGGTTGTGGGATGTCCCCCAAACTTGTGAATACTTTAGGGTATAGAACACTTGAGAAAGCTCAGGATGAAGCACCAAAACATCAGAAATGGTCGTTGGCCAAGTGGTTATTCCCTGCACGTTTGAGTGGAGATGCAACTATTACTAGTCAGCAATAAAGTCATACATATGTACATACCTATTATACATGTATACCTACATATGTACATACTTGACTATTTTTAGTCAAGAGTTCCTCTTTGCACTTACAGTGTGTAACAACATGTGGGAAGGACGACCAAAACGACAACAATTCTATTGTAACAAAAAGATCTCTTCTTTATTTTTGTTTTTAAATTGTGACAAGCTCATCCATCCGATTGTTTACTATCCTGCGAAGTGTCACATGATCCTGCCAGTCACACAGCTATGACTGACACCTAAGAGACAGACACCACCCACACGAAAACCGACAATTTAGACTCTCCAGCTTTTAGATCATCGGACAAGGTACCCAAAGAGGACCTACACAAGCACGGGTAGAAGACGCCGACTCCACTCCCAAAGTTGACGTTAATAACATAAAAAACAGTAATAATAAATGCAAATGGTGCAGCTCTCAGTCAAAGCAGGTGTACCTCATGCTGTGACTGGTGAATATTCCGCTTAGCTGAAATGCAGCATGAGTGCAACTGAAAAAACTCTCCTGTGAAAACTGCTTGACCACCGTAAGAAAATGAGAGTGAAACAGTGAAAAGCCCTTATAGTCAACAGATGGGACGCCCAGTGAGGTACGAGTTCAAAGCAGAGCATCCGCTGCAAATCCGAGCTCAGCTGGTGAGTTTGCTTGCAGCACGACTAAGAAGAGCGAGTGAGGCGAGGGAAGAAGAAGTGGCGATATGCTGGCAAAGTAAGTGAGATAGAATAGACATCGGATACCAGCAAGAAGGGAAGGGAAAGAAGGCAGACGGGGCGAGACTACATGCGACCAGATGCAACGACGACAGCGGCATCACAACATACCTTGTTGCAGATCAGTCCTGTAGCGCTGGAGTCAGACATGATTCTCCCGCCAGCGCTCCCCCTGCCACTGTGAGAAGGTGGAACCCCCCCTCCCCCCAGTGGTTACCATCAGCCTAAGAGCTTCACAGCTGGCATTTTCTGTGCTGCCTCAACACCCATTTCCTTCATAAGATTGACGCAACAACAGCAAGACGAGCACACAGCATCAGCTCCACCCTGATGGAGATACTCATGCATCTGCCTCTCCAGCATCAGATGTGCCTTTTTTTCCGCTTTTCCAGCCACTCCGTCATATAGGCTCGTCTGGTGTCTTATCCTTGACTGGGCACTGAGGGAGAACTTCTATAAATAAGAGAGAACAAAGACTGAACCCTTACGTAAGCCACTGTAAGCTAACAGATAATAACTAACAGATGACGACAATAACGAAGCAAGGAAGGGTCCCCGTCTGTGTTTATCAGTCCCTTAGTGTGGCTTTTCAGACAATAATTGATACTTTTGGTTTTGTTCAATTAGTACATGACCCGACCTGGATTAATGGAAATACCTTAGATGTGGTCTTAACTGGGGGCATTACGACATCCAATGTAATGGTACTTCCTTATACAAGCGTTATGTCTGACCATTATTTCATAACATTTGAAGTCTTAACCCAATGACATCACTCTGAACGGAATCAGTACTCTAGCAGTCCTAATATGAGTTCTTCAACTGTTACTGCACTGAGCTACTGCCCTCAGCAGGTTCCTCCTTTTCCTCGCATACGGGTCCTGTAGACAATCTTAGAAATGATTTTAACAATGTGTTATGTAATGCTCTTGATACCGTAGCACCTTTAAGATATAAGTCTCATCCCCAAAGACTTACTCCTTGGTTTATGGATGAAACTCAAAGGCTGAAACAGTAATGACGGAGATTGGAGCGCAAATGGCGTGCAACTAAACCTGATGTCTTCCATCAGGCATGGGGAGATAGTCTGACCAAATACAAACAGGCTCTTGTTGGGGCAAAAAACAATTATTTTTCTAGATTAATTGACCTCCATAAAAATAGCCCTAGGGGCTGCACGGCGGTCGAGTGGTTAACGCGCAGACCTCACAGCTAGGAGCTGGGTTCAATTCCACTCTGCCATCTCTGTGTGGCGTTTGCATGTTCTCTCTGGTTACTCCAGTTTCCTCCCACATTCTTCTTTCTTTCTTTCTTTCTTTCTTAATTTATTTCAGACATGCATACTATGTTACATTATTCTTTCTCACATATACACTTACAATATCTATTTATATATATATATATACGTATATATATATATACATACACATATACATACACACATATATACATACATATACATACATGCATACACACAACACCTCATTACTACACATGTCTGAAAAGGAGCAGGAAGAAGCAAAGCTTATTAAATCCTACCCCTTCTCCACGCCATAGCAGTTACCAATTCAGTAAGGTTTTTTTTTTGTTTGTTTTTTTTTCACACATATAATCACAGAATCTTACATAAGACAAACAACAAAAGAAGAGTGGGAACATCGGACACCCCAGCAAAACCCCAGAGCATTGCTGAAGCACACTACCAACCCCGCCAGTCAACCCACCTGGCCCCGACCCCCCTAGCCCCTGAGTGCACCCACCGAGTGCCCAGCACCCCAGCAGTCCCCGCACACCCCGCTGCCCTCCAATAAGAAGCCATTTTGGCTGGACCCACAATTATGTGTGATCCCTGGGCGGGCCTACATTTGGGTGGATTGTTTGTTCTGTTATCCAACAGACCTCTTCTTCGTGCCACCGACATGTTACCTGTGGCATGTGGTCAACGTGACACCCGATGTCCAACCATCATTTACCTCATTATTGTGAGGCCACACGGAATGCTCCCATAAGAAGCACCCACCAAGCCCGGGCGCCCCAAGCGCCATCTGCGGCCATTGAGGCCCCAGCCCAGCCAGAGAGCAGCAAGCCGCGCAAGTGTGCTGAAGCACCCGAGACCCAGACTCACACCCCCAGTAGCCAGGGAAGGCCAGACAAGGCAGGGTCCACTTTACGAGGCCACAGCACACTCCCGCCCTTCCCAGAGCTTCACCTAGATGCCCGACATCACCCACCCCTCATGTTGTCTGCCTATAAATGATGTTACCATGATAATAATAATAATACTCACAGCAACTGTTATGTAGTCTATACAATGCCATATACAACTTGCTTTCTGGTACTCATGATTCCCTTTCATATTTACTCATAAGATTGTTTATAAATAGTTGTTTAAATCTATTTAGCGTATCACAAGTTTTCATCTTTAAATCTAAATAATTCCATATATCTACTCCTTTGATTGACATACTACATCTCTGCTTTACATTTGTTCGTACTTTCCCTTTTGCATACACACTCATTCCTCGTAGATCATATTGACTAGTACGAATCTGAAACATCCCCTGGACAACATTTGGGAGCATGTTTTTATTTACCTTAAACAGCATTTGCGCAGTTTTGAAATCAATTAGGTCATAAAATTTTACAATTTGCGAATGTAAAAAGAATTTACTTGTTGGTGCTTGGTAAGCAGCTTGATTGATTATCCTTATTACTCTCTTTTGCATCATGTAAATTGGTTGTGCAATGGTTTTGTAGGTGTGTCCCCAGATTTCAATGCCATAAACAATATATGGCTCTATAAATGTTCGATATAGTAATTGTAGAGAATGTTTATTGAGGATATACTTTAGTTTATGTAGTATTGCGATTACTTTTGATATTTTGTTTTTTTTTTATATGATTTATATGTGATTTCCAGCTTAGTGTGTCATCTACAATAATTCCTAAAAATGTGCTTTCCTTTACTCGTTCAATTTCAGTATTCTCTATTTTAATTTGTGTTTGTTTTATTTTTTTTATGGTGTGCAAATATAATATATTTGGTTTTATGTAGGTTTAATGATATATTTTTTTTAATTCCAAAAACATGCTAGGTTAATTGTCCATAGGCAGGGCTCGACAATAACGTTGTACCGATGGCCCGGGGCAAGTTAAAACAAAATTCGGGCAAGTAAATCCAATCATTAATATTCCCGTCGGGCAAGTGCACTTTAGCATGCCGTACTGCCAAGAGTTTTTTTTAAAGCGGTTCTTGTTGGCTGTTGGTAAAACACGGACTGCGTAATTCCGGTGGTAATTTGCAAACCAATCCTTGCAAATCTTGAAATGGACCAATCAGAATCGTTTATTTAGACCGCGGTCCGTAGTCCACAATCCGCGTTTTACCCACACCCGTTCTTGTTCGCGATCAACCAATCAGCGATCGTTTTACTAGGAAAACATCTATCATGGCGTCCCTGCCAACATCGTCTAATTCTTCAACAACTTCTGAAGGAAAAAACACCAAAAAGTGATGAAACAGTGCCTCCTAAACAAGTATTTTATTAGCGGGAGCAAATCAAATGATGGCAAAGGTGAGTGAATCACATTGCTGTGACAATTTGAAGTGGTCACAATGAAACACCACCCATTAGATCCAATACCAAGTGCTGATTTTGCACAAGCTACAAAACCTAGCGGTTTCATTTCTCTGTATTTTTCTCACCTTTGCTTCACAAATTATTGTTTGACCATTGAGCATTTTTTTCTGGATTAAAAACACTTTACTAGTACACAAATGTGTCAAATGTTTCATTGTGGTGCACAACTTATAAATATCACTGCTTACTACGACTACCATGTGTAAGGTAGCATGGCTTGCCATGTTAACATACATCTCCACAAATTTTCAGACATTCCTCCAAATACAATGCATCAGTACTATTATCTGATGAATTATCAGCATATATTGATATATGATATCATTATGGCAGTCTTTTCATTTTACATGGGGCAAGTTCGGGCAAGTAGTTCTCACCTTAAGGATTCCCCATGGGCAAGTCATTTTTGTTTTTAACGTAGAGCCCTGATAGGTATGAATGTGAGTGTGAATGGTTGTTTGTCTACATGTGCCCTGTGATTGGCTGGCCACCAGTCCAGGGTGTACCCCGCCTCTCGCCCGAAGACAGCCGGGATAGGCGCCAGCACCCCCCGCGACCCTCGTGAGGATAAGCGGTAGAAAATGAATGAATGAAAAATAACCCCAAATACTGATACGACACAGTTGTATTACTAACTCAGAAGAGGACCTCTCCTCAGAGTTCCCCATTTCTCAGCTAACGAGTTCTTGCAGTTTTTTACAAATAAAATTTGAGCTCATCAGGAATGAAATAAAGGACACCCGACCTCCAGACCCGTTACACATGTCAGCGGCCAGGACTACTGTTAGGACTACTTCCATCCCACTAGCTTTTCCCATTTTGACTTCCTGGGAAACTGGTTAAAGAGCTGTTCCCACTTTTATCTCCTTCAATTTGAAATATTATAAATCTTTGGCTTTCATCCGACACTGTGCCTGCAGATTGGAATCGGACACATCCTGTAGCTTATGATAATGTGACTTCTGAGGACGGTGGTGTCACTTGCGGAGTTCCACATGAATCAGTGCTTGGCCCTTTTCTGTTCAATATTTACATGTTGCTGCTTGACGACATCATTCCCAAACATAACATTAGCTTTCACAGTTATGCCAACAAAACTCAGCTTTATGTGTCATCAAAGCTAACTGACCCAGGAGATTGCTCTAAACTTGAGCCTTGTCTCGTCGAAATCAAAGAATGGATGCCCTGTAACTTTTTACTCTTGAACCCTGACAAAACTGAGATGTTGATTATTGGTTGCCTGTTTAAGGACACCACTCTGAGTTTTGGTTAAAGCATCATTACCCAAAGCGACTCAGGAAAAAATCTTGGTGTGATATTCGATTCAAATCTATACTTTCAAAAGCATATAAAAGGGGAACTGCACTTTTTTCAGAATCTTGCCCATCATTCCCAATCCTTATGTGAAACATGAACGCATATTTCTGTCCCTTTTCTGTGCATTATAACACAAGAAAACAAGTTAATTTGAGCTACTTACAATGCTGTCATTGGGGTACACCAATGAGACCTCAGTCCATTCATTTGTCACGCCTCATCTTGATTACCCTCTTCTCCGCTTCCCACTGGAGACCTCCAACTACCCGGTTCACAGGTATGACATGTTCAGAGCAGGTCTCGTCAATGGCAGGGCTGTGGATCCTGGAGAGGGCATCAGGTTTGGCGTCTGTGATAGTGAAATTGAAGCCGGTCAAAAACAGGGACCCTCGTGCTTGCCGAGAGTTTAGGTTCTTCGGATCGGTGATAACCAGACAGCCCTCCAACCAGTGCCTCCACTCTGGTCCATCTGGTCCTCCCAGTGCCTTAATCCTTGCCAGGCGCAGCGGGCACTCTTTTTCACAAACTTTGATCACCTTTTGCCCGGGCTCCCTTTGTGGAAAGCATGATGACTTGTCCAGGATGTGTTCCCCGGATGTGGAGGACTCCATCCTTCAGACCATCCTTCCCCAGTCTCGGATCCTGGTAGCTCTACAGTGAGGCTTCACCGTCATCTTCACCATTGTTGATAGGTTTTCTAACTTCATGCACTTCCTACCTCTCCGCAAGCTCCCCTCCTCTCTTGACACAGCCAAGTTGCTCACGCAGCATGTACGACTTCACGGTGTTCCTCTGGACATGGTGTCAGAGAGGGGTCCTCAAATTTCTTCCAACACCTGGAAGGCCTTCTGCAAGTCCTTGGTTGCCACTGCGAGTTTGTCATCAGGCTACCATCCCCAGTCGGAACATGTGGGGCATCCTCAAGGTGTGTGTACCATCAGAGCCTTTCTAGGTAAATGGTAACTGGTCTTGTATAGCGCCCTTCCACCTCCAAGGCACCTAAAGCGCTTTGACACTGTTAGCACATTTACCTACTGATGATACAGCATCAGGAACAAAGGAGGGTTCAGGTTCAGTATATTGCCCAACATGATCATGGGAGGACGGCGGATCAAACGACTGCTCGACCGCCAGTGCCATGCCCCTATGGGCTTTGCCCCCTTTCAAGTGGTCCACAACAGTCAGCCCACCACCTTCCCCTCCCAAGTGGCTGGTTGCACGGTGCCCTCTCTGGCCACTTTCCTTCACCGTGCCCACTGGGTTTGGTGCGCTACCATGGCTGCACTATCTCCAACCACCAGGCGTAATCAAAGCTTGGCTAACCACCACTGCAAGCCGGCCCGGTCAGGTATGGCAGTCATCTCGGGATATCATTAGCCCCTATGAGGTGGAGCAGATGATGAACCCGGGACTGCTTGTCTGAAACTTTCTCCTTCCCTTAAGATTCGTCCTGTCTGCCATCTTTCCTGCCTGAATGAGCTGTGTTCATCCAAGCGTGTCTCCAACAGAGTATGAGGCTCCAAAAAGCACTATTTGTGTATTTTATCCACTTTTTACATGTACACTGTAGGGCTGGGCTCTTGGTTTTCCTCTTTTCCGTAATTCCTGGTTCATGCCCTTATTTTGTAGTCACTTCCTGTGTTGCTCTGTTCTGTTTTCCATTGCTTTCCATTATCTCCCGCACCTGTTTCCCATTTTCTGTTATGCCTATTTAGTTCAGGTGCGCGCTCCTTTCGTTGTTGGGTCATTGTCGTTTGTTTCTGTTGGACATGCTAGTGCATCGTTCTGCTGCATAGCACCAATAAATAAATTTTTACCTGCAATTGGGTCCTCATCTCTGCATCCGGGGGTCCAACCGTTAAGCTCTCAAGCCGGAACGTGACACTGGGCGATACAGCGATATTGCCGACAAACTAGCCCACAAACTCGCTGACAAACAGCAACAAGTGTTGCAAACTAAAACAGGAAGGGCGTGACATAAAGCTAACAATAATCTATTAGCTAAAAATATCGTCCAATACTTCTCTACAAGAGAGGAGAAATATGATCTCAGGAAGAAGTAAAGGTGAAAGACACAAGGTTAAAAAGCCACTTGAGGTTTGCTAAATACAAGGATGAAGAGTCTATTTGATGGTTATATCTATGATCATTCATCTGGTACTTTTACAATCAGTAACAGTATCAGGTGATATGACCATCCAATGACATAATGGGTACCATAGTAAGTGTCAATATAGTGATATATATAGCACATCATGACTGGTTCAAGACTCTTCATCCTTGTATTTAGCAAACATCAACTGCTTGTATTGTTTCTTGAATTGGCTCATCGTTGTGCATTGTTTGAGGTCCTTACTCAATCCATTCCAATCCATGTTCATCTTCCAATCAAATGTTTCTCCGTGACGTGGTAGGCGTTTCCACGGGGCAGGTAGGTGTCTTGACAAGCCAGAGAGGACAAGGCCTCCATAACAGGAGACAGCCTCGTTGATCTTGGCCAGACTGGTTGGGTCACCAAGCAGCCCGAGGCCCTGAAGACCCTACTTTGGCGTCCATTATGCTCTCTCTCCGTCTCTGTCCCTCTCGCTCATCAGACTCATGCAATGTAAGAATGAAGTGCACTCCAGCAGAGCTTTTATCACAGATGTCTCAGGGCTTTCTAAACTGGCCAACAGGCAAGAATACAAGTACACTGTAGCAAGCATCTCCCTCACAAGCCTTTGCTGCGGACAATACAGACAAACTATTTTCATCATAGTCCCAATTGGGAAGAGTGCCTCCAGCATAAGAGATGGGGGATCGAATGAAAAATAATACAAGGCAAGAGACAATCAGAAACAAAGACAAAATGATTTCACAATAAAAGCCAGTCGATTTAGCCCGCCTAATCCAAAATGTACCAAAAGAGGATGATACCATCAAGGCAAGGAGAAGGGAGCAAGCAATAACAGTGAGACGGAAGAACAATAGCACAATCTTTGATTTTTTTTCTACTGTTCACTCCCAACTAATTATAGCTCCGCTCTTCTCCCTCACCCTCATCTCCTCACCTCCACCATTCCTTTGCTTTTCATCCTTCCTTTTCCCTCATCCATTCCTCCTTTCCCCTCCACACCAACCTCTCCTCTTTCCTTCCCTTCTTGTGCTCTATCATGTCCCATTTCCTCACCTCGCCTGCATTTCCTGTCGCTCACAAGGGCGTTGGGGTTAAGGTTGTCAAATTTCACTGACTTTAGATTAATTCAATTAATGCCACCCAAAGAGATGCAAAGCCGATTTTAACGGGTTATATCAGCGATATCAGCAGATATCATCAGCCCATGTCAGTGTGAACTGGCGTCAACAGGGAACACGAACAGACGGCGGTTGAGACTGCCGGATAGTTGACTATTACGTCCTGCAGTATTGTTTTATTCTCTTGGTGCTGTCAGGCAGGTGTGTGATTGTTTCTTTTTTTAGCTCTTTACACAAGAGCCAACAAATGTAAGAGCAAAGAGAACGATGCAGAAGGAAAAACAAAGACAAATGAAAATGCAGTGCAAGTAGCTATTTACAAGGATATTAAAACAACAGTTTCAGCAATCTAATATGTACATCTTATTTTCTGTTTTGACCTTTAGTGCTTAACTCTGACATTGTTTCATACCAACGTTTTTAGAAATAGCCTCCGCACTTATGTTGCTAATCGTTTAGTTTCTTACATGCTTTCCATGAAGGAACATCACGTGTACACTTCAACATGTCTGAAAAGGAGTAGGAGGAAGCACAGCTTATTTTATCCTATTTTAATATGATTTGTTCTGTTCCTGCGTTTAAATGTTCCATCAGTATTTTTGACTTTCCATTCTAATCTAATTTTTGGGGGGGGCGCCTCAGATGCCAGCCCATTTTCATTCCCGACCCAATGCCTACTGGTTCTAGGAATATACAGGTATATCTGAACTCCTGCTACGAGGATCACCACCATTTGGTAAGATGCTAAATGGTCTTCAGGGCTCTACATTAAAAACAAAAATGACTTGCCCATGGGGAATCCTTAAGGTGAGAACTACTTGCCCGAACTTGCCCCATGTAAAATGAAAAGACTGCCATAATGATATCATCTAATTTTTGTGGCATCACATGAGAATCTCAGATAAAGATTAAATGATTATCATTTCTTGTGGTTGTTTTCCTACATACACATTTCACACATGACGTTGCATGGAAATCGGGATTGTCAAGAGACTTCTAGGCACTTTGCCTTGATAAATAAAAGTACATTCATGATTGAATAAACATTGTGCTTATTAAAGAAAGAAAAATGACAACACAAGTTAAGTTAATAGGTAAACGCTATTGGGGAACCGCTAGATTTTGTAGCTTGTGCAAAATCAGCACTTGGTATTGGATCTAAATTGCCACAGCAATGTGATTCACTCACCTGTGCCATCATTTGATTTGCTGCCGCTAATAAAATACTTGTTTAGGAGGCACTGGTTCATCACTTTTTGGTGTTTTCCTTCAGAAGTTGTTGAAGAATTAGACCAGGGGTCTCAAACTCAATTTACCTGGGGGCCACTGGAGCTAGGGTCTGGGCAAGGCTGGGCCGCATCAAGTTTTCCCCCCAAAAAACTGCATTTATTAAAAACAGAAAAATATACAAACTTTTTCAGTGCTTTGGTTCTGATTTTCTACAATAAAAGCTCTGATAAAACATTCCACTGTTCTCAAATATCTTAATTTTTTATTTTTCTGCACAAAATAAGATGAAAAATAAATAAACAAATCAAGAATAAAGAAAATCAATCAATCATTAATAAATAAATATAATAATAATAATAAAACAGCAAATAATAAAAACTTAAGAAACCACATATAGTTGGTGGGTAGAAAAATGATTTTTTTCAGATTAAAATGAACAAAGCATTGTTAGAGCCCTGTAGACATGACAAAACACGACTATAGTCACATTTATACTCTTTTTATTTACAACATATTGCGCAACTGCAGGGTCTTGAGACACATGCTAACTCGCAAACTAGAGCGCTAGCGACCTAAACGGTAGCCTTCAAGTTATTTCCTTTAAACTTAAATAGCCAAAAACTTCCACACAGATAGTGAGGATAACTATTAACAGTTATTTAACCTTTAACATGAACATTAATCAAACGTAATAATTTTTTCTGGGTACATGATACCATACAGCATCCATATCAAACTTGCGCGGGCCGCACTAACATTAAACTTTCATATCAAGGCGGGGGCCTCAAACTAGTGTCCTGCGGGTCACATTTGGCCCGCGGGCCGCGTGTTTGAGACCCCTGAATTAGACGATGTTGGCAGGGACGCCATGATAGATGTTTTCGTAGTCAAACGATCGCTGATTGGTTGATGAAGTCAGTATCACATGATGTTGACGTTTTACTGGGCATGCCCCATTGACTATTCTGTTTGATTATAGCGGCGCATGTAGACAAGAGATTGGAATATTCCTTTCCATGGATACCATTGTTTTCGGAAAGGTCATTCAGAAAGATTCCATTCGGAAAGAGGAAAAACTCCTCATGTAAACGTGGCTAATGTGAGCACATTTGGCTACTGATGATGATGTAGCATCAGGACCAACTGGGGCTTCACTATCTTGCCCAAAGATACTGTACTTCCACATCACAGGAGAATCAAACCCACAACTTTCAGGTTGGGAGGCCTGCCTGAACCATGCCCCCCCCCATCAATATTTATTTTCTTGAAGGAGTATACCACTGGAAAATCTGCCATTCAGTCATTGGTGGGTATTGGTAATCAATAATGGCTTCCAGTATGTCCAAGGACCTTTGGATAAAGTCAATGTTGTCCTTCAGCATTTCTTACATGAAGCATCCTGTGGATGTTGGAGAATCTTTAAACACAATTTTATTTGTTGGCAAAGAAATGGTCACACTAAAAAGATGGTTTGATGATAATAGATTGTCCTTGAGCTTAAATAAAACTACATACAATCATGCTGTTTGGTAACAGCAGAAAAGACACGCACTAGCAAATACAAATAGACGGTGTGGACATTGGAAGGGTGAAGGAAAATACATTTCTGGGGATCACAATAGATGAAAATATGAGCTGGAAACCTCATATTACAAATATGCAACATAAGGTGGCCAGAAATATTTCAGTATTGAACAAAGCAAAATTTGTTCTCAATCAGAAATCACTCCACACTCTTTATTGCTCTCTGGTTCTACCATATCTTACTTATTGTGTGGAAATATGGGCTAATAACTATAAAAGCAATCTTCACTGGCTAAATGTACTGCAAAAAAGGTCAGTAAGGATAATTCATAATGCCGCCTACAGAGAACATACTAACTCCTTATTTCTAAAATCACAAATACTTCAACTTGCTGATATAGTTCATCTTCAAACAGCTAAAATAATGCATAAGGCGAAAAAACAACCAATTAGCTAAAAATGTTATACAATACTTCTCTACAAGAGAGGAGAAATATGATCTCAGGGAAGAAGTACATTTGAAACACTTCTATGCTAGGACTACGTTAAAAAGCCATAGCATTTCAGTATGTGGAATCAAACTATGGAATGGATTGAGTAAGGACCTCAAACAATGCACAACGATGAGCCAATTCAAGAAACAATACAAGCAGTTGATGTTTGCTAAATACAAGGATGAAGAGTCTTGAACCAGTCATGATGTGCTATATATATCACTATATTGACACTTACTATGGTACACATTATGTCATTGGATGGTCATATCACCTCCTACTTCGGTACGAGGTACATTATAAAAAAAAACAAAAAAAAAAACCTTAAACTGTATTATGGAAAGCAGGAAGTGAACAAATGTAACAGTTACTGATTGTAAAAGTACCAGATGGAGGGGTAGGATTTAATAAGCTTTGCTTCTTCCTACTCCTTTTGGACATGTGGAACTGTGAACTGATTATGGGATGCACTCAATTGGAATCTGATGCATGTTCAAATGAAATAAAACCATTACCATTACCGTAAGTAATCCCTCAGTGTAAAATGAAGGCTGCACTATAAAGTCAAAAAACGGGCCTTAAAACCAGGCCAATTATCTAACATGTCTAGAAATATGATTTTAAATCTTGGCAGTGTAGTAGTATTAGAAGTGTTAACATTGTGGTACTGAATGCAGCTTTGCTCATTCCACCCCTTGAAATTGTCATTTCCAGTCTACTGTAAAAACAAAGCACTTTGCAGCAGCTGCCAGGAAGATCACATGGGCTCCCATCTTGATCGATAAAAACATGGAAAAATGGTCTCCATCAGCACATCTGTAGTCACCATAGATGTTATTCAGTGATGATGTTTTGGTTCCTATTTTCCAGAAACAATACAAGCTAGGGATGGGCATAATAATCCATGAATTCATTGTTTACAATGTCATTGTTGTGATGCAAAATGGAATGCACTACTATGCTCCAACCAGCAGAGGCATTGTTGATTAAGTCTCAACTAGTATGGCATCAGCTATGGGAAGAAGAGCTACAGCCATGCAGACCACCAGTACAGCCCCCCTCAACTCTTCTGGGAAGCATTATTCAGGACTTATTATTCAGGAAACAGGACTTGACATTGAGACAGAAAAAAAAATATTCATTCATTGATCATTTATTTTCCACAATTTGGTCAAAGTGCAAACTCTGACTCTTTGTGCTGGGTTCGTTGATACTTTGTTATTGCACTTAAACGTGATATTATGTGGCTTTCAAGGGCACCTTGTTCTGTGCAAAGTGGGAGCTGAACCATCATCCAGTCAGAGGTGGATGATCCAGTCTCCTGACGGTGCAACCAGAGTCGGGCAGAGCGAATCAATAGAGAAGCCGCACATGCACAGATGGAGATGGTCCATCCTATCATGAGCAGCTCCGCCCCCTCCTGCTCTAATGTTACTTGGGTCTACTTTCCCCTTCCATGCTTGTAATGAGCCATTAGCTGCTCCTGCAGTCTATAAATAAGTACCTTCAAGTCACGCCGCAAGACAAGCTGTGTACTTTGTTTCCCCCCCACAGACAACAAGACCACTGTGACATCTTGTGTTAGCCATCTGCAAAGGGGACGACTAGTGATGCAATAGGGACGATGCAATCGCTGCCGTGCATGACTCAATGAGCCCGGACAGGAGTTTTCATCAGGAGTACTGTTGACTTTATCCTAGCCGGATATACTGTGCACGCTTACACTTTCATTCCTCCAGAGAACACTCAAGCTGCCATCCCAAAGTGCTCGAAAATGTCGGGAAGCTGGAGCTAACTAACTAACCCACACAGAGAGCCGTGGGCCCGCTATGCGGCACACTAGAGCCCACTGCGGCATCCTTCACTAAATCGCTGGTGTTTTCTGCTGGCTGACCTGATTTAGGCTATGGGTTTGAGTTAGGCCTAATTGGTGCCTCTTGAGTTAGTGAAGGAATGTCAGACGTATTATTATGTAATGCCATGCTACAATAACCGCACGTTACCGAGTGTTTCCAGTGAACTTGGTGTCTCCCAACAATATCAGGTGTTTAAACACGATGATTAACAAGGATCAACCAGATTGACCGGCACGGTGGTCTAGTGGTTAGCGTGCAGACCTCACAGCTAGGAGACCAGGGTTAAATTCCACCCTCGGGCATCTCTGTGTGGAGTTTGCATGTTCTCCCCGTGCATGCGTGGGTTTTCTCCGGGTACTCCGGTTTCCTCCCACATTCCAAAAACATGCTAGGTTAATTGGCCACTCCAAATTGTCCATAGGTATGAATGTGAGTGTGAATGGTTGTTTGTCTATATGTGCCCTGTGATTGGCTGGCGACCAGTCCAGGGTGAACCCCGCCTCTCGCCCGAAGATAGCTGGGATAGGCTCCAGCACCCCCCGCGACCCTCGTGAGGAAAAAGCGGTAGAAAATGAATGAATGAATGAACCAGATTGACTGGCCAAGCCCAACAATCGTATGCCAAGCACCCAATAGAATACATTCCAGTACTATGGACTTTAGCCTGTATAGCTAATAAATGGTAATGGTAATGGTAATGGTTTTATTTCATTTGAACATGCATCAGATTCCAATTGAGTGCATCCCATAATCAGTTCCCAGTTCCACATGTCCAAAAGGAGTAGGAAGAAGCAAAGCTTATTAAATCCTACCCCTCCATCTGGTACTTTTACAATCAGTAACTGTTACATTTGTTCACTTCCTGCTTTCCATAATACAGTTTAAGGTTTTTTTTTCGTTTGTTTTTTTTAATAATGTACCTCGTACCGAAGTACAAGGTGATATGACCATCCAATGACATAATGGGTACCATAGTAAGTGTCAATATAGTGATATATATAGCACATCATGACTGGTTCAAGACTCTTCATCCTTGTATTTAGCAAACATCAACTGCTTGTATTGTTTCTTGAATTGGCTCATCGTTGTGCATTGTTTGAGGTCCTTACTCAATCCATTCCATAGTTTGATTCCACATACTGAAATGCTATGGCTTTTTAACGTAGTCCTAGCATAGAAGTGTTTCAAATGTACTTCTTCCCTGAGATCATATTTCTCCTCTCTTGTAGAGTATTGAATGACATTTTTAGCTAATTGGTTTAGCCTTATGCATTATTTTAGCTGTTTGAAGATGAACTATATCAGCAAGTTGAAGTATTTGTGATTTTAGAAATAAGGACTTAGTATGTTCTCTGTAGGCGGCATTATGAATTATCCTTACTGACCTTTTTTGCAGTACATTTAGCGAGTGAAGACTGCTTTTATAGTTATTAGCCCATATTTCCACACAATAAGATGAAAACAAACATAAAGCAACATTTGTGAACAGGAACCGGAATCTTTGTCCATCTCAACTTTACTGCTTCATCAACTTTAATCAAGGCATTGCACACTGATGCTCCAGCACGCACACACACACACACGCACACATGCACACATGCACGCACACATGCACACACACAAAGCACTTTGCGCCTCATGGGACAGGCTTTTAGTGCTAGCTGTCTCATGCAGTATTTAACTGACCCGGCACAGGAAGCCTAGCGGTCCCAAATGCACGCCTCATCCACCAACCAACGCCTGCAAGTCCGCCCGCAGCTCCCAACCATAGTAACTCACACGACAGCACTAAATGCCATTTTCTGCTTTAGTGCAACTCCGACTTTGCACACAACCATCCTTGTCGAAGGCGAGGAGTTCTAAACACATCTCTTTAGAAGCCTCATAGCTTCACTACGTGCAAAGTCTGCCCTGTCTTACCTTGACAGGGGCTCACACATCCCAAAGTTTGAGTGAACACTAAGAGTAGAAATATTCCATCTTTGCATATGATCCAATCTGAAATATCCCGAGACATTGAGGAGAAATCAGCATACTTACTCAGCTGGAGATGGGAGAGCGACACTCCCCGCCCGGCCGGTCTGCTGTCTCTGCTAGGCAGTCATGGTGTGCTCTCTCTCTCTCCTGGGTAACACTCTAGTGCACTGTGGCGTGATTGGAAGCCGTCTATCTCCTGTACTTCCTCCACACCCACCACACAGTCCTCTCCTTGCTACGTCACGGAGACTTTATCTGTTCTGCATATCATCCTTCCCGCTCTTCCCATTCTTTCTCCTCCCGCCTCTTCTCGGCATCCCTCCATGAAATGAAAGATGCTTGCAAACCATTCATGGACACAAGAACATAAGGAAGCCATGGCAATAAATGATTGAAAGACATCACCTAATCACAGCCATGTTATATGGAAGTTTTCACTACAGTAGTGGTCGCTCTATTATTTCATAATGATGAGTACGCTTAACCTTCCTCTTGTGTTAGCTTTCTGCTATCATCTCTTATGTTAACGGGTCAGCTTTGACCCATGTATTAACCCTTAGATGCATAAGTGGGTCAAAAATGACCCGGTCAAGTTGTTTTCTCGAAATATCTCGTAATGAAAACATTTTATCATTTCATATTCCAGGTATTCCTCAAAAAACATATTTTTGATATCATGCCATTCACATTTTTAACTTATCTTTTATTCTTTTTTATGAATTTTTTGTTTTTGTGTTACTACCCAACCTTCCATAAGTGGGTCAAAAATGACCCGGTCAGGTTGTTTTCTTGAAATATCTTTGTAATGAAAAATTGTTATCATTTTATATTACAGGTATTCCTCAAAAAAACATATCATGCCATTCATATTTTTAACTTACCTTTATGCAACACACAATAGATCCTCACATTTTCTATTGTTGTACGGGGTCATTTTCTTTTTCAAAGATGGAAAAAAGAAAAAAATGAAGATGTTTCTAACATGAAATCATTCTTGTGTGGTCCTAAATATAATACTAAATATCATACAAGTGATTATTCCTAACAAAAAATGGCAAAATTGGCATAAAAACGCATTGATTCTAGTATGGGTCATTTTTGACCCACTTACGGAAGAGTGTAGGGTCCACTCACTCGCGCATGTAAGGGTTAAATCAGCTGTAAAATACACTAAAAAATAATAAGTTACCATCAAATTTGCTTCTCATGTCTTGGTTACCTTCTTAGGCTTCCTCATCCATGAAAATGTTGGTTTTAATACTTTTGGTGTGGGCATTTGGTATGGGCCCTTTTTTGTCACTATACCCCTTGATTTCAATTTCCAAAAATGGTCAAATGAACCTCAAAAGAACCATATTAATAAATTGAAGGCTCTTTTGTTACCTGGTGATACTGAGGGATATAGAACAGCTTCACCACCAGCAACCTCTTCATCTGACTCGCATCATCTGTATCTTCTGGATCATACTCCACGTTGTCCTCCTGCTCATCTCAATGGCTATGCTGGTCTCCTCTCCCTCATTGTCACCAAAAATGTGGTCCAGATCTTGGTTCACTGTACTTCTTGCCATTCTTTCCATGATCCAAATTGTAAATGTGAAATCCACTGCTGCATACCACATACATTTTACACTTTCACCTCACTGTTGTATTTGGATGCCATAACAATTGTGTGTGTTTGTAGCGCTACTGTGCACACAAGCAAATAAAATGGTCTCGACGTCTTCAGTTTGAGTTACGTGTTTTCTATTAGATACTCGGTGGCAGTTTTCAGGAGTACAAAACTATATATTCTACTGCCTGCTTCTGCTTCAGATGTCTCTGCTTGCTCCTGCTTGCTTCTACTTTACTTCCCAAGCTTTGGAGACAATTTCATGTATTTCCTAGGGACCTCTTTGTCGTGATCTCTGCTGCCGCCTGCTGCCCTTTTCTTGCAGTGCATCCTAACTGGCAGCAGGCGGGTCGCTCCTGCACACACCTGTGACCAATTATCCCCGGACTACTTAAACCCTTCTCACAGCTCTGCTCAACGCCGGATTGGCCCTCAAGCTTCCACAGTTACTGGCTGCTGGATGTCATCCACTCTCTCGACCACTCGTATGACCTCTCTGACTCCTCGCTTTCTGGCTTTTAACGTGTGCGTTGCGTGTATTAGCCTGCTGGTTTATGCAAAAGTTTGTTTGATATACTTGCTTAGTCTTGCCCGCTGACCTTTTGTCACCTGTGTTTTTTCTTCCCGTGCCCAGTTCCTCGTCTTTTGCTACAGTGTTGTTGGTTTTTGTATTTTACCCTTGGACTATTTAATCCTGGTTGTGTTTTTGGTTTACCTTTTACCAGTTGTTTTGTACGTCACCCTTTCGTTTACTATTTCTATTACTTGGTTTGCAGACCAGTTCACACCGCGTTCTTGACAGAGCAATCTGGCCAAATATGGAGAACAGACTTAGAACACTTGGCTCAGCGCTCTCTCATCAGGGACAGCTGGTCCGCAACCACAAGACCCCCCTGTGGGAGATCATGGAAGCTCTTGCCACCCTGTTGCCACCGTGGGTGCGCTAGACCAACGGGTAGAGCGGGCTTGTAGCCACCTCCTTCCGGGCGAGCAAACGCCACCCAACAGTGTAGTTACAGCTAGCACCCACCCCGTAACTACCCCCGCAGAGGTTTTCCACTGCAAAAGCATGCGTGGTTGCGCTGCACTGCACTGCGCTGCTCACGAAATTTGCAAAGTTGCACTGGGCACACCCCATTGGGGCGCTGTAGGCGTGGCGCAAGGCAAGTGTGCCGTGCCTACCCCTGGTCTACGAAATTAGAGCCCTGAATATCAATGACATCTATAAAGTAGCAAAAGACTTAAATACTACGATAAATACTACTGCCTTTTGTTCAAGAGGAAGCACGGAAGAGATCATTAAAAATGTCACAGAGGAAATGGTCATATTAAAAAGATGGTAAAACAAATAAATCTTATTATTATTATTAGTCATTATCCGTAATCGTGTTTCTAGAAAGTACTCATGATATATATTCACTCTTCACGCTCTCTGATTGGCCAGTCACACACAGCGACCGCCTCTCCCAAGATGACTCTGCAAGCGGCAGCCACAAAGGAGCTCAGCGGTGCCCCATTCACTACACGGTGCAATTGGGAACTTGTTTGTCTCAATTACTGCACTTTATTAGGTTTTCTTCAGCTCGCCTCTTGTTTGGTTTGTGTCTAAAGTTACTTGTTACTTATTCTGCAACGTGTCCGGTGCACAGCACTGTGCAGACACTCAACAACTCAAATAGGGTAGCATATCTGTTTTTTTCCTTGGAAATGTGTTTTTGTCTTATTCCATGAAGTCATCATAAAACAGTGGTAATGGTAACCTGAACCTACAACATTAGGTACACTTGTACAGTAGCACAAGCGTGGCATCAAGCACCCTGCATGTATTCCTGACATAAGCGTGCTAAAGTGTTACCCACCTCTCAATATGTTGCAGTATGCAGCTTGAAATATTAAACTTGTTTCATAATGTACATTGCATTTCACAAGACAGCATTTGTGCACCAGTCACTAACGGTGTTTTATTTTGGTTTTGTCTGCGTGATTTGGCTAGTAATATAAAGTCAGTGGGAAAACTGCTTGTAGCATTGAATGCCGTGCTTTTGAGAAAAATATCCCCTTAGGCCTACCAAGGGGATCCGCTGACATCCAACGGTGGCATGAGGGGATCCAGGTGGTCGTCTTGAGGTGCAGGCAGTGCCGGGAGCGCCGACAGGATGAGGAGTGTGTGCCCACAGCCGGCCATCCAGACGTATGGAGAGAGCAATGAGCTCATGTCTTCGTCTCGTCCCACGCATCCAACGCGTCTTGAAGGCGAGAGCTAGCTGCGGCAGAGGGCCTTCTCGTTCCAATCAATCTCGGCCATCAGAATAAGAATGGTGACGGAATGGTCCTCATTTCGGCCACAAACTGGGGTAGGCTGACAAGTAGCTTTGGTCTTCTCTCTGAGACAACCATAGACGGAGAGGAAGCTGAGCATATATGCTACCTTGGCCGAGTCTGTGGCGTACGTGGAAGGCTGCTGGGCGAAGATGAGCGGGCCATAGTCGCCTCCATACCTAGCCGGTATCTTTTTGGACCCCAAAAGATGCATGCAGGCATGAGGTGTTGCAGAAAGAGTCTTTATCGCTCTGATGGCCAAACAAGCCAAAAGGGAACAACAAAAGGCTATGGTGCAGCAATATAAAACAAACACAAAAGTCACCAGGAAAAAGAGCAAGTGAGGCAGGTGAGGCTAAAGTGTTATGACAGAAGCAAGACAAAAATGTTTTATCATAGAAGTACTTTCGCACAGCCCTGAACAGTTTAGAATTACTTACACAATTACGTAATTACACACCTGTTTACAACCAATTTACTCATTGGGACGTAAACCACTGCAGGGACAAAATGCATGCAACATGGTTGACACATGGTGTCAACATGGTTTTTTTAGTTCACACAATCTGAAGTATTTCCTGTGGTTGTTGTGACTGCTTGTTCTATTAATGGCTGCAAACTGCTGTTTGACTTCTTCTATGGTAATGGTAATGGTTTTATTTCATTTGAACATGCATCAGATTCCAATTGAGTGCATCCCATAATCAGTTCACAGTTCCACATGTCCAAAAGGAGTAGGAAGAAGCAAAGCTTATTAAATCCTACCCCTCCATCTGGTACTTTTACAATCAGTAACTGTTACATTTGTTCACTTCCTGCTTTCCATAATACAGTTTAAGGTTTTTTTCTCCTCTCTTGTAGAGAAGTATTGGATGACATTTTAGCTAATTGGTTATTTTTAGCCTTATGCATTATTTTAGCTGTTTGAAGATGAACTATATCAGCAAGTGTAAGTATTTGTGATTTTAGAAATAAGGAGTTAGTATGTTCTCTGTAGACGGCATTATGAATTATCCTTACTGACCTTTTTTGTAGTACATTTAGCGAGTGGAGATTGCTTTTATAGTTATTAGCCCATATTTCCATACAATAAGTAAGATATGGTAGAACCAGAGAGCAATAAAGAGTGTGGAGTGATTTCTGATTGAGAACAAATTTTGCTTTGTTCAATACTGAAATATTTCTGGCCACCTCATGCTGTATATTTGTAATATGAGGTTTCCAGCTCATATTTTCATCTATTCTGATCCCCAGAAATTTATTTTCGTTCACCCTTTCAAAAAAAAACCTTTCTCAAAAATAAATGAATACAAATAAAAAATAAAATAAAAATAAAGACTATGGTGAGATGTGGAAACCACAAGCAAAGTTGATTTTCATAATTCATAGGGACGGTTGCAGGAAACAAGTGAAGCTCGCAGAGGAAGCCGGGGGGAGAAAAGAAGCAGCCATCAGAATTCTGCATGAGCAATAGATGTGAATAAAACATGAAAGAACAGAGGTTTAAAAGTTAAACTCAGTCGGGGCTGTTTTGGGAGCTGCAGCCAAGCATCTAGGGCAGTTGTCGGTCTGTCCCATTTAAAGCACCACAGCTGCTGATGCTGCTTGTGCATTATGTATGACCGGCTATTTTAAGGCACTGGGGGTGCTGAGGTTTGATTTTTGAGTGGAGCGACATGACACCTGGCTGATACTAGATCCCTTCATGCACCATGTTTGCTACCTGATCGGTTCAGACAGGTACAGCACGTGCTCTCGCACAGACCCCAGCTGTCTCCCGATAAAGGGTTAAGCTAAACTGATTGGTGGATGCAAGATTGAGGAGATCCAAAGCAAGGCATCACCTTGTCAGTGCACATTATGCCATTAGGAAGACCACATACATACAGGCGTTGATGAAATGACTGTGTAGTTTAGGTAACATAAAATACAAATAACAGTGTGAATGAGTGATGAGGAATTTCATCACTTAACATTTCTAACCATATGCCACATAGTAGGGGTGCAACGGTTCAGGTAACCCACACGAACGGTCTGTACCTTGTTATTATTTTTATTTTGGTTTTGGTGGTTTTTATAAAATTGTCTTTTTAAAAATACTTTTTAGAATTAAGCATGAAAATGCATGACGACAGGTGTCTGTCATCGGCTGAGCGCAATTGTAATGTTGGCAATAGGGAGTTTTTGCCGGTGCTTTTTGCCCCTGAGGACTGGAGGTACTGCCCTTCATCAGGCACAGTGGTCCCTTTTTCTGGCTAAGGTTTGTAGTCCTGAGTCTCGCATTGGAAAGCCGGACACCGCATGCATGCACCGCCGGTTCAGGGCCCCCACCGAGACCATCCGCCTCCCGGATTCTCGGGGCCTTCCAGTGGGAAGTGGAGAGATGGGTCATGAAGGCCATCAAGGACACGCCCCTACTTGCTTTAGTTTTGAGTAAACCTGTATTCAACTCAAGAGGGGTTGTACCAAATTCCATGTTGCCATAGCAACACCAAATTGTGAACAATGTAACAGTTGTGCTTTTTGTAAAAAATAATAATAAAATAAAATGTGCAAAACGTATGCACATCAGCTTGCATTGGTGGAAGTCACTGACCTTGGTATTATCACCAGAACTCTGTGGCATTCTTGCATGTCTCTAATTTGGGGGAAATGTGGGCTTTTGTGGGGAATAGTTTTCTGTACTTGTGTGAGCATCTCGTCGCCCCTTGACTGGGTGATTGTCAATTGTTTAAGCACCATTGTTGCTAGAAGAGTTTAATTTGGGTCAACATTTCCTGAACATAAGCAAAACTGCATTTTTACACCCAATTAGTTATTTCAATGTCAACAATAACATGAGGGTCACATGTCTGTTCTGAATCGGTACTTTGCTTCCCTTATAGAAATGTAAGGATGCAAATTTGCAAGTGATAATTCAGCAGGACTAAAATGAATGATAGGTACCATTATGATGATGACCATAATATAAACTTTTTTTTAATCTGGTATTAAACATGAGAGATTAACAACTGCCCTATATGTAAAGGACGTTGCCATCACTGTTAGCGCATGTGTGTTAGACACACATTCCTTGATCTAGAATTTAAATGTTTAATTCCATACCAGGGGTCACTATTTTTCCAGGATGTTGGTTGTTGACACATAATAGAAACCACACATTTGCACCTGCCTCTTACACGAGGGGCTCGGTTTAGGTGTTCAGTCCAGGAGCCGAGCTCCAGAAGAACCCGAGTGGTAGGCCAAATTGGCGACAGCAGGAGGACAAAAACTGTTTACCTTACCTTACCTGAGGGCCCAGTGAGACATGCAGTCAAGGGTGGAACCGCCATGGACTGAAGAAGAGAGTGTGGCCAAAAGCAGTAGCAGGAGCTTGGACTGAGTGACCCATGATACTATGGGGGCTCATCCTCAATGATGGGCCCTCATACTATGGGGGGCCATCATTTGTCTACTGCTTGAACCAAGGACGCTTCCCATGAGGGACTACTCTAGTGAAAGACATCCATCACTCAAAACAAGATGTTTTTACAACCCTTTGACAAAACAAGATTTTTAAGGACTCTTGTCTCTGTCATGTTCAACCTGATGCTCCTCCTGTTTTTGCCTTCTGTTATGCCCTGCCTTCTCCTGGGTCCGCCTTCTCTGCGGCTGGAGGCGGGACTATCTGCACTTAATGAGGTCCAAACACTCTTAAGCAGATGGACTGCACCTTGGACACGCTGGAGATGTTTGTTTCATGGACAGTTTTGACTTTTGGTCGTTGTTGTTGTCTTTCCACGTATGAAGTTTGTGCCAGCATCTCTCAAAAGCTATACACAGTGCACCCTGCTCTCCAGCTTGGCAACCCTTTAGACTAATTGTTGTTTAGCCATTGTTTTTGTTCCAATGGTCGACGTGATATCAGCCTGTGTTAGTTTGCCCTCTACAGACTTTTTTTACGTGCACCCCTTTCTCCTTTTTCGACTGTTTCTAAATATGCCTCCATGGAATTGAACCCTGGTCTCCTAGCTGTGAGGTCTGCTAGGTCTGCTATAAAACAAATAAATCTTCAATGAAATGTACCCCCAAACAAAATGGCATACGTTTTACACTCTATCATTCCCTGTTTGAATTCCTAACATCATAGGACATATGGAGAATGTGACTGAGTTCATGATCATCTGTTTCTAGACCTCCTGTAGTTTTCCTCCAGGAGACACACTGATGCAAATAATACAATCTCCTTTTCTCTCGAGGCGCTTTTCTAATTTGGAGGAAGCTCTCTTCTCAGACTTTATCATCTCTGTCTTCTGACTTTTTAATAACCTTGAACACAATACAGCCCCTGTGGCTGGATAGGAAAGGAGATGGATGATGATTATGTTCATTGAGGATCTATTGATCAATCTGTATTAGGGATTGGTTTACTTGGGCAAAAGATACATTTAACACGATCTAATGCACTCGTTAGGTTGGATTGACCTGTTGCAACAGGAGCGTATTATCAACTTAATGGATGCTGGTCATGATGATTCATGTAGTTATTTTAGACAAATGGCTATTAACTAGGGATGCATGAGTACACTAAGGGTGTACCAATCTAAATGATCTGTACCTGTAATGGGCCGAACATAAACCGGAAGTGGGCATAGTTTAACCAAAATTAGGCGGGGCTTAAATGTGAACATGATGTCTGAAATTGACTTGGATTGATCAGACGTTGCTGTATTTATTATCCCGCTATATATGTACTGTGTATGTGTGTAAGTGATCCTTGAGCCTTATTTTATATATATATATATATATATATATATATATATATATATATATTTGGGGTTGGTCGTTCATGTAAACATGGCAATAAACGTAAATGGCAATATTATTATACGTATATATATTAATTAATTAATATTAATAATATTATTCTCACGAGAGTGGTTTTATGCTGGAGCCTATCCCAGCTGTGAGAGGCGGGGTACACCCTGGACTGGTGGCCAGCCAATCACAGGGCACATATAGACAAACAACCATTCACACTCACATTCATACCTATGGACAATTTGGAGTGGCCAATTAACCTAGCATGTTTTTGGAATGTGGGAGGAAACCGGAGTACCCGGAGAAAACCCACGCATGCATTTGGAGAACATGCAAACTCCACACAGAGCTGTGCAAGCGGGGAATCAAACCCAGGTCTAACCGATCTGCTGACTTTGGACAACTATCTGTGGCCTACATGCTAACCACTCGGCCAATTAACACAAAAATAACAAATTTCTTATATTGCACCTGTTATATGATAATGAGCATTTTCTTTAAACACAAATACGGATAATGAACAAATGTATTGGTGTTATACTCATATCCGGCGAAAATACATTATTTGTAGGCTAATCCCCAATATTTACCCAAATGTATGGAACGGCTCAATAACAAACCCTATAGGAAAATACATGCAATATTTGGTCATGCAAAGCTTATATGAGGCAATAAACATGCATTTAAACAGTGCTGGAATCTGTGAGCTGAAAAATATCATATAATAAAGTAATATCAATGAACAGAATGAACTGCATGGTGAACGAGTGGTCATGTAGGCCACGCAGTCAGGAGTCGGGATGAACCATTATGGATAATGTATTTTTGCCAGATACTAATATTAAACGAGTACATTTCGTCATTATCCGTATTGGAAAATGCTCATTATGTATTCATTCTTCATGCTCTGTGATTGGCCAGTCGCACGCAGTGATCAGTAGCCACACAGGAGCTCAGCTGCTTCACACGATGCAATTGGGAAGTTGAAAACAGCTCAGCGTTTTTTCACAATGCCTCCACTTTATTAGGTACTCTTCAGTTCGCCTCCATTTTGGTTTGTATCTAAAGTTACTTGGTAAACTTGTTCCGTAACATGTGGACAATTGTTTCTCAACTGGTCTCTTCGTCGTGATGCATGTTCAACTGATATGTTCTATAAAAAATGGACAAATGAATGTGTACAACATACAACATATTTCAGTATTGAACAAAGCAAAATTTGTTCTCAATCAGAAATCACTCCACACTCTTTATTGCTCTCTGGTTCTACCATATCTTACTTATTGTGTGGAAATATGGGCTAATAACTATAAAAGCAATCATCACTCACTAAATGTACTGCAAAAAAGGTCAGTAAGGATAATTCATAATGCCGCCTACAGAGAACATACTAACTCCTTATTTCTAAAATCACAAATACTTCAACTTGCTGATATAGTTCATCTTCAAACAGCTAAAATAATACATAAGGCTAAAAACAACCAATTAGCTAAAAATGTCATCCAATATTTCTCTACAAGAGAGGAGAAATATGATCTCAGGGAAGAAGTACATTTGAAACACTTCTATGCTAGGACTACGTTAAAAAGCCATAGCATTTCAGTATGTGGAATCAAACTATGGAATGGATTGAGTAAGGACCTCAAACAATGCACAACGATGAGCCAATTCAAGAAACAATACAAGCAGTTGATGTTTGCTAAATACAAGGATGAAGAGTCTTGAACCAGTCATGATGTGCTATATATATCACTATATTGACACTTACTATGGTACCCATTATGTCATTGGATGGTCATATCACCTCCTACTTCGGTACGAGGTGCATTATTTAAAAAAACAACAACCTTAAACTGTATTATGGAAAGCAGGAAGTGAACAAATGTAACAGTTACTGATTGTAAAAGTACCAGATGGAGGGGTAGGATTTAATAAGCTTTGCTTCTTCCTACTCCTTTTGGACATGTGGAACTGGGAACTGATTATGGGATGCACTCAATTGGAATCTGATGCATGTTCAAATGAAATAAAACCATTACCATTTCCTTTACCATTACCATGTTGTCAGTCAGTAAAATATGGATGTTTTGCTTCACCAAATACTAATTTAAGCTAAAGGTGGTGTTGGTTCCTTAATCTGGGACATGCTGACAGATGACAGCCTCTTCCTAAGATTCCTTCACCTTCCCTTCAGAAATCCAGTAGGTCGGTGCTTCCATCCGAGGGTGGAGCATATTTCCTACCAAGAAATAAATATATACTGACTATGTTGGAAGTTAGTTGAGCTTAATCCTCATTAGAGTGGCAGCGGTATGCTGGAACCCAACCCACATACATATACTGTAGACAAATTCACATTTTCTACCGCTTATCCTCACGAGGGTCACGGGGGGTGCTGGAGCCTATCCCAGCTGTCTTCCGGCGAGAGGCGGGGTACACCCTGGACAGGTGGCCAGCCAATCACAGGGCAAATATAGACAAACAACCATTCCCATCCACATTCATACCTATGGACAATTTGAAGTGGCCAATTAACCTAGCATGTTTTTGGAATGTGGGAGGAAACCGGAGTACCCGGAGAAAACCCACGCATGCACGGGGAGAACATGCAAACTCCACACACAGATGACCTAGGGTGGAATCGAACTTGGGTCTCCTAGGCGTGTGCCCTGCGCGCTAACCATGCAGGCCCTGAAATGAATTGTGACATTACAAATATATTGATGATACCCCAAATAGTTCAATTCCCTGCTCTTGGGGTCACGTGGCGGATGGGAGCTTCATCCAAAGAGAAAAACAATCAATCCCCTCCTGTGAAAGACAAAAATAGAAACACAAAAACGTCTTTCGCTCAGAAAACACAGGAGCAGACAACAAAAATGGACACCTAATTAAATGGAAGCTAGAGTAATAGATATAGTATATAGTAATAGTAATATAGTAAAAGTAATACTTCATTCATCTCCATGAGAAATTAATATTTCCAGCAGCTCTGCAAAAAAATAATGAACATAAATAGTCCACAATAGACCACAATAGACCACAATAGACAACAATAGACGACATCCCCTGATCTGAACCCTTATCCGGGCAAGGAAAAACTCAAAACCCATTTGGAGAAAAATCCTTGAGAAGGGACCGCGGAAGGGGGATAATCCAGCTTCCAGGATCACCAGGCTACAGTGGATGTCGAGTAGGCAACATATGACACAATGAAATATTCACAGTACAAAGTCCATTCAAAAAGCCTAATAGTCCAGATAGGATAGACAATAAAGATAGGAGAGATAAGAAAAATAAGAAAATAGAATAAGAATACATAAATACATAAATAAAACAGATCAGAAAAACTGGTAGTGCCATCATTCAAAAAGGACACAATGAGATCTGTAGATGTGGAAAAAAAAGATATTTGTTACCTTTTAAATCTTTCGTCAGCTGCCCCTTTGTCAAAGTGGAAGTAACCATAGCAATAACAATGGTGGTCTTCTCTCTCTTTGGGCTTTTCCCTTCAGGGGTCGCCACAGCAAACCAATCTCCTCCATCCAACCCTGTCTCAGTCTGGCCTCTCTTACTTTATCTCCAAGGCCTCTAACATGTAATGTCCCTCTGATGTACTCCTTCCTGATCCTATCCATCCTGATCACTCCCAATGAGAACCTCAGCATCCCCATCTCTGCTACCTCAAGTTCTGCTTCCTGTCTTTTCCTCAGTGGGACTGTCTCTAGACCAAACAACATGGCTGGTCTCACCACAGTTTTTTTTTACCTTTCCTTTCATTTTAACTGAAACTCTTCTATCAAACATCACGCCTGACACTTTTCTCCACCCGTTCCATCCTGCCTGCACACGCTTCTTCACCTCCTTTTCACAATCTCCATTGTTCTGGACTGTTGACCCCAAGTACTTCAAATTCTCCACCTTCTGTATCTCTTCTCCCTGTAACCTCACTCTTCCACTTGGGTCCCTCTCATTCACACACATATATACAGCTAATCTTCATTCCTCTCCTTTCCAGGGCACACCTCCACTCTTTTAAGCTTATCTGTAGCCTGTCCATCACCATAGCAAACTAGACAGGGCTCAGAGCTGATCCCTGATGTTCCACCTCCACCTTGAACTCTTCTGTCACACCTCCAGCACATCTTACAGTCCTCATACATGTCCTGCACCACTTGAACATACTTCTCTGTCACTCCAGACTTCCTCATACAATCATACCACAGTTCCGCACCCGTCATAGGCTTTCTCCACATCTACAAAGACACAAAGCAGCTCCCTCTGTCATCAACTCTTTAAAGCACATTTTCCATCTTCCCATCCCACTACTGGCATCTGTCAGTACACTTCCATTCCTGTCCTTGACCACCCTAACCTGCTGTATAACGTGGCTGTATACACTCCTGCATCTCCTCATTCCACAAAACAGCAATTATTATATTTTGTTGTTTTTCTCATTTGAGCAGTTTCAAAGTCACAAATCAACAAACCAAACCTGCAAAAATGCCACAACACTCCCACTGTCACAACTCACAACTCTACAAGTCTACTCGCCGTTAACGTTCTTTACTTTTTTTTCCGTTAATACCAATCAATTTATTTTTATATTTCTTATACACTCAACAAAAATATAAACGCAACACTTTTGTTTTTGCTCCCATTTTTCATGATATACTATAATCAAAGATCTAAAATTCCTTCCAGATAAACAATATGATCATTTCTCCCAGACATTGCTCAATAATGCCAGGGATTGTCGAGGATTGTCAACATCATAATTGTAATTGATCAAAGAAATGATAAGTCCATCATTAAAAGCCCATAATTAAATGTGAATGCTGAGTCAGGAATGTGATGCAGGTGCACTGCAAAAGAGGGGCAGCAGGCGGCAGCAGAGCGACAACACAACTCATAACACGAAGTCAATTTACTGTAGTATATTACCCAAAGTCCCTTTTTATCAAATAAAAAACTTTCATTAAAATCTGCTTAGCTAACTTCAGTTACAGTTTGTCAAGGTCAAACGTGCCACACTTTGAAAAGCCAAGATAGACATTTCTGAGAGTTAAGATGCTTACCTCTTCAAAAACAGTGATTACTGTGTTCCTAATGCAATGATGGTGTTATTAGTGTAAGGATGTGCCATCGTCTTCTAAAAAGCAATAACCAAGCATTGCTTCATGTCTTGGACGGGATGCATAAGGATGTGGTTTAAAAAATGCATAATGCAAAATTTAACAGAAATTTCTATCACACGTTTTTTGTTGTTTTTTTGGGGGGCGGGGACTTTTGCTGTTTTGTTGTTGATTTTATTTTACTGTTAAAAACTTTAAAAACCTAATCCGAGCTGTGAATTCACGTCATTGGTTATTCCATAGATGACCTACTACAAATAACCACTAGATGACGGTATAAGCCATCTCTGCTCTGTTGTTTCTATGCACCCAAACAATACACAATAATACTCTATAAATACACATATAAACACACTTTGGGCTAAAAACAATGACAGGAAAACTACACTCTTGTGCTCACGACGCCACAAGTTACTGTGGGTGAGTTCTTACGTGGGAGTGCGTGTGTTCGTGTGTGTTTTTGGGAGAGAGAGAGAGAGATGGACGGGGGGAGAGAGAGAAAGAGAAAGAGAGAGAGAGATAGAGAGAGGGAGAGAGAGTCCCCAGTCCAGGCAGACTACTCCGGGCTCTGAGGCTATACGTTGAGCCTGGAGTCCCAGGACTCGAACTGGAGCTCCTCCGCTGCGGTGTTGTGACACAGTCTTTCTCCTGTCCGGACGATCGCCAATGGTAAGTGCACGCTTGCCCGATCGCTGCGGTCATGTTTGAAAGTGACATACATTCTTGGAGGAGGGGGGGCGGGATTGGTGTCGAAGAGTGGTTCGTGTTGCGGGACCGTGCGGTGATGCATTGGTATTTTACATTTTTATATTGGATTCATTTCCTTTTTTAACCGTTTGGGGTCCAAACACCCGCCGCATGCTAGTTCTGTACGATGGGCTGCACACATCCAAGTTCCTCCACGGAATGTTTGAGTCCCTTGCACGTTGGGTCCATCCGGGCGACAAGGCAGTGAGCTGTCGCCTGAAACCGCCTGTAGGCTCCTCGTAGCGTCCTGTTATGCAATGCCGCCTGCCCGCAACCATCAGACTGGATTGTACACTAGTAATTATTACTAACCACGTCTTGGGAGGGGAAAGGCCAGTGTCCGTGGTCATAACATACTATATATAGAAATAGTTGCAGCTGCACATAATGGGATGCAGTCATGCATGCAGCACAAATCGACCCATATGTTGTCGTCATATCTTATCTGGTTCATAGATTGGATTACATAAGTGTGCATGTATCAAAGGTGATGTTAGGAATGAGGGTCTTACTGCAAATACAGTATGACTGTGACCACCCACCATGCAATGACTATGATGTGGTCCATACATAGAAAGAGTCCATAATTGAGAATCATCCCATGAATGCGGGTCATGGCCATGTTGCTGTTGATCCCGGTCAGAAATGTGCTCATTTGGTTTAAAGATTGGTGTCCTTGATTTGTGCTGCCAGAAGCCATCTTTAGTGAGTCATCAAAGCTAATGGGGGGGGGGCACGGACCATTTAATGTGACTGGAAAGCCCTTGATGTCTGATTGGTGCCCACTCAGCAGGCCTTTGTTGTCAAATTGAGCACATCCATCCCTGCCCAGCGTAGGATGTCAGGGGGACGACTGCAACACCCGCAAATCGCCAAACCAGTCTCCTACCAAGAAATATCATTTGAAAGCATTATCGGCCAATCTTAGTCTGAACGGTTTTGTTGGTATGTTTGTTTTCCCAGGGGACAGGAAGGCCTATGGAGGCCAGCGGTGGGGTGGACGGCTGAGAAGGTTCTGGAGGCTGAAACATCTCAGATGTTGGTCTGCCTGAGCCCATGGTGCGTACCTGCTGGGATGAACTAGAGACTTTTCCAAAGAGCAACCCACACTTTGACCACACCCATACAGGTGAGTGGATGACCTATAAACCATGTGGGTCTGGCACAGTAGCTACAGAAGGGCTGATTACTCCATCCTTTCCTATTTGTAGGATGTCATGGGCCAGAGGCGTCTTTGCAGACAGAATGGACGAGCGAAAGATGGCGTGGGGAGAGCGCAATGGCAAAAAGAAGAAAGACAAGTCCTCCCTGTGCAGTTCACGCTACATGAGCTGCCTGAGGGACCCTGAGGACTTGGATCCCCCTAACGTGGCCTCTCAGCATTACCATACCCGAGCAGGCACAAGCCGGGGACACTTGGGCCTGCGCTGTGAATGGCAAGAGGACCATTACAGGAAAAGGATGGGCGATGGCATTGATTTGGGACTGAAGGCTGTAGACCTGGGCTTTGAGGATGGCGAACTGACGGGCAGGAAAGAGGATGAATACCGGGAACTGGCAGAGGGCAGGTGCAGGACCATGAGCGCTGCCGACTGTTGGATGCGTGTTGTATGGGTTTTTCAGTCCAAGAAGTTCCAGTCGTCAAAACTTGAGCGTCTTTACCAGCGCTACTTCTTCAGACTCAACCAGAGCTCTCTGACCATGCTGATGGGCGTTCTGGTCGTGGTGTGTGGGGTCATGCTGGCCTTTCACTGCATGCAGAGGGCCGTGGACGTGGCCTACGTCTCAGTACTCTGTGTTGCCATGGTGCTCTTCCTTGCCATGATGGTGGTGTGCAACCGCAACGGCTTCCACCAAGACTCCATGTGGATTGTGAGCTACCTGGTGATCGGGGTGCTCATTGTCGTGCAGGTTTTTGGGCTGCTCATGGTGGACCCCCGTAGTGCCTCAGAGGGCATTTGGTGGACAGTCTTCTTCATTTACATTATCTACACCCTGCTGCCTGTCCGAATGAGAGCTGCTGTGCTCAGTGGAGTTGTGTTGACGACAATACACATCATTACCGCCTGGCAACGCAACCAAGAAGACAAATTCATTTTCACACAGGTAAGGTGCAGAATTGCATTTTAGATGATTTAGTAGGTGCCGACACGGAACCGCAAAGCTGGTGCACACTCGCTGATTCATGAGATACTTCACAATCTGCTCCGATACAACTGCTCTATTCATTTAGTCATATGTTTATCATTGCAGTGGTGTATTATTACTACTGATACCGAGGTGTGATTTACTTTAGGCTGCCAAATTATTAATAACACAACACAATTGTCAAT
Source organism: Doryrhamphus excisus (assembly GCF_030265055.1). Classification (NCBI taxonomy): domain Eukaryota; kingdom Metazoa; phylum Chordata; class Actinopteri; order Syngnathiformes; family Syngnathidae; genus Doryrhamphus; species Doryrhamphus excisus. Next base: position 18,207,817 of record NC_080475.1, on the reverse strand, counting down.
GACAAAAGTGTGTGAAAAAGTGATTTCCCCCCTGATGCCCCCCCACCCACCAAGTCATTGAAATGAATCAGTCATTATAAAAGGTTATAAAGACATTTCTAAAGCTGTAGGACTCCAGCAAACCACAGTGAGAGCCATTATCCACAAATGCCGAAAAGGTGGAACAGTGCTGAACTTTCTCAGGAGTGGCCAGCCAACCAAAATAACCATCAAAGATGTTACAAAAGACCCCACTGCAGGCCTCACTGGCCTCGGTTAAGGTCAGTGTTCATGACTAAGGAAGGACTAAGGAAGACACTGGCAAAAGCAGCCAGTCAGCAGACAACCACTCCTGAACAAAAAGAACATTAAGGCTCTTCTCAATTTTGCCAGAAAACATCTTGACCTGTAGGAAAATACTCTGACCAGACAAAAGTTGAACTTATTGAAAGGTGTTTGTCCCATTACATCTGCTGTAAAAGTAACACCGCCTATCAGAAAAAGAACAGCAGCAGTAAAATATGGTGGTGGTGGTGTGATGGTCTGGGGCCGGGTTGCTGCTCCAAGACCTGGAAGTCTTGCTGCGATAAATGGAACTATGAATTCTGCTGTTCTGAAGGAGAATGTCCAGCCATTTGTTTGTGACCACAAGCTCCAACAAACCTGGATACTGCAGCAGGACCATGGTCCAAAACACACCAGGTCCAAAGTCCTGACCTGAATCCTATTAAGATGCTGTGGCACAGCCTTAAAAAGGCGGTTCATGCTGGAAAACCCTCCAATGTGGCTGAATTACAACAATTCTGCAAAGGTTAATGGACAAAAAGTGTAAGAGAGTCATGGCAAGTTATGCGCGATTGCAGTTGTTGCTGCTAAGGGCGGCCAAACCATTTAAGTTAGTTAAACCAAGTTTAGACGGGAATCACTCTTTCACACAAGCTCATGTAGGATTTTTTTTTCTCCCATGGTATTACAGACTTTCATTTAAAACTGCAGCTTGTGTTCAGTTTTGTTGTCATTGACTAACATTTAAACTTGTTTGATGACCAGAAAAAAAGAAATAAGGACAGGAGCAAAGACCCACAACTGTATAAATGCTGGTTTGAACACTATTTTTTTTTCAATACTTACTTTTATTTATTTTTATATTTTTTTAAACAAAACGTCAACAGCAATACAAACACACTCAAAACAAAAAGGGGGCACTGGACATACACCGCACACAATTTGGCTATCCCACATTCCCTGTCATGGTGCAATTCTTTGTCATTTCCTTGATTTTTGTCCGTGAACAGTGTCCATTTCACCCATTTTTCTCCACACATGTCTTCTTCAGTCCTCAATCTATGTGTCAATAGTTCCATGTCATGTATTGTGTTCATCACACAAAGCCAGTCCTCCAGTGCCGGGGGTCTTGGATTAAGCCATTTTTTGTTGAACACTATTTTTACAGCTCAGATAGCTAAGCTACGACCCTACACCTGTAGGTAGTAGGTATAGTTTGAAAAGTGTGCATACCTCCAAAGGCACAGACACGGTTCTAAGCATAATACCCCTATCTTTCCTTATCAGGTTCTTGCACTAAAGTCCTTATTGTTGCAATTACGGTATGTGGGCTCACCAGATAATATTGTAAAGTCTGCTTCTTGCCAGGCTATACCACGAGCCACCATGATCAGCATACAATTGAACACGTTATGACCGTACTGACGTGGTGTTGCCCTACTTTCTCCTGCCATCCATTTTGGACCTACATTGTTCAGTCTCGTCAGCCACTTCTCTGGTTTCAAAGGTGCTGTACTAAAAGTAGACGCTGCCTAAGATCTTGTCAGCTTTTCAAATGAGATTTTTAATGAACCTGTTTTTTTGTGCTGTAAGGCAGCCACTGGCTTCTCTGTGGGCTTTCCGGAAGGTCATACGGGTTGAATGAGCCTATTGAGCCATATTGTGGACCAATATCATGACCATGTAATGCATCCATTCAGCATACAATTTCCTAATACAAGGAGGCTATTGTCACAAAGTGAATCAGGACAGGGTAGTACGTTCAGACTTCAGTCACATGGACCATTGTATATAATTATTATACGTATAGTATAATCTTCTTTTTGGAGTTTGTTGACAAATAATTGAATGACTATGCATTTTACTGTGGTCTTACAGAACATGCTTATAAATTATTTTAGTTTTTTCTTAAGCGACTGTAGAAACTGGACAATAGTAACACCCAAATACTTGGTGTTCTTAACAGAAACTTTACAATGTTTATTGTAGCAAATGTGGTCGACTGGGATCAAATTTAGCTGCAAGTTGCCTGACGAAGAAAAAGGCAGAGGAACCATACCATGAAAAAGACCTTAATAATAATAATGTTAATATAGTAACTTGGTTTTATATAGATATACAGTCGGCCCTCATTAATTGGTTCCAGACCCGGCTGCGATAAGTGAATTTCCCCGAAGTAAGATTCAATATTATAATTAAACTCAATTATCACATTGCCAATGCAAAGACTAGGGGATCACTGCAGGGACACAAGAACCGGCCACGGCTGCATAGCATACTAGCAAGCTAACTAGTTAGCCACCAATTTATTTATTCTACACTTAAACGGATAGCTTAGATTTTTGGGTGACTTACCCCCCCACGTTGCATCACAAAACAGTTGCTAGCAAAAAAGTCAGACCTCTGTGTTATTTCCTCTTTGTTTGTATCACTATGTCGGACATGCCATGGCTTAACACATGTAGTGTAGTGTGACGCTAATGAAATGTTATGCCTCATCAATGTTTTGTGTCATTACTGATGCCTGATGGCCATACCACATACAACTTGTATTTTATGAGGGAGGGAGCATAATCAAACGACAGTAGTAATATTTGGATTACTTTCTTAGATATAGAAATAGGAAAAATAATCCGTTATAGTGGAGCTCAACAACAGAGCCCTCAGACCATCCCTCCTGCATCCTGTACAGCCTTACATGACAAAACGGAGACACAATGTGGCTGCCTTCGGTCAACCAGGTGCAGAAACACCTAAATTCCCTACCTAATCCAGTTTAAAATGTTTTTTTTGTGGACAGTATATGCCCAATGTGTTAATGTGTTATTGCCGTTAGAGCCGTGTAACCATTACCAGAACCATTACTAGGCTGCTCACTGTATATTTCTTCTTCTATTTCTTGTCACATTTGATGTCGCTGACATGTGAGTACGTCCCACTGCATAGTCTCAGGGGATTTTTGGACCTGGTTATGAAGGAAACACTTTAGCGCCTTGCCTTATGTTGGATCCTACTACCTCAGTTCTACTGTTACCTTGTTTACATGCCTCTGCAATCTTCAAGTACGCAGGCAAGTTTTCAGGGGCCTTTGGTGTATTTACATTTGATACAGTGGTATGAAAACGTTTGGGCACCCCTGGTAATTTTCAAGATTTTCCTTTATAAATAACTGGTTGTTGGGATCATCCATTCCAGGTAAATATATCATATAGCAGACCAACACAAGGATAGATGAGAAGGGAAATGAACTTTATAGGATTTACAGAAAGTGTGCAATAATTATTTAAACTAAAGTAGGAAGGTGCATAAATTTGGGCACCCCAACAAAAATGACATCAATATTTAGTAGAGCCTCCTTTATTAGAAATAAATGCTTCATATAGCTTCCATTGAGGGTCTGGATTCTGGTTGAAGGTATTTTGGACCATTCCTCTTTCCAAAACATCTCCAGTTGAGTCAGGTTGGATGGTTTCCAAGCAATAATAGATTTTCAGATTTTCAATAATATTTAGGTCTGTTGTACTTGTTCCTCTGCATGAATGCCTTAGTAGAATTGGAGCAGTGTTTAGGGTCATTGTCTTGGTGGAAGTATCCAGCCAACTTCAACTTTGTCACTGATTCTTGAAGACTGTTGGCAACAATCTGCTGATACTGACTGGAATCCATGCCACCTTCAACTTGAAGAAGATTTCCAGTACCTGCACTGGCCACACAGCCCCACAGCATGATGGAACCACCACCAAATGTTACCGTGGGTAGCAGGTGTTTGTCTTGGAATGCTGTGTTCTTTATCCGCCATGCATACCGCCCAGCGTTATGTCCAAATACCTCCATTTGACTTTCATCAGTCCACAGCACCTTATTCCAACATGAAGCTGGCTTGTCCAAATGTGCTTTAGCATACCTCAAGCCACTCCGTTTGTGGCATGTGATCAGAAAAGGCTTCTTCCTCACGACTCTACCAGAATAGCTGAATAGTTGAAGGATGCACAGTGACATCATCTGCACCAAGATCATGTTGGAGGTCTTTGGAGCTGGTCTGTGGGTTGACTTTGACTGTTCTCACCATCCTTGGCCTCTGCTTATCTGGGATTTTTCTTGGCCTTAACTAGAATTGTTCCTGTGGTCTTCCATTTCCTCACTATGTTCCTCAGAGTGGAACCTGACAGCTGAAATCTCTGAGCCAACTTTTGTATCCTTCCCCTAGACCATGATGTTGAACATTCTTTGCTCTCAGGTCATGTGACAGTTGTTTTGAGGCTACCATGGTGCTACTCTTCAGAGAAGATGCAACTTGCCATTGGCCATCTTAAATACCCTTTATATGATTGGCTTCACTTGTGTATGCAGGTCAAGGGTCAATGAGCTTACCAAACTAATGTGTTCCAATAATTAGTGTTAAAGGTCGTCTAACCAATAAAACAACAAGGGTGCCCAAATGTATCCACCTGCCTACTTTAGTTTAAATAATGATTGTAGACTTTCTGTAAATCCTATGAAGTTCATTTCCCTTCTCATCTATCCCTGTGTTGGTCTGCTATATGATATTTACCTGGAATGGATGATCCCAACAACCAGTCATTTACAAAAGAACACCTTGAAAATGACCAGGGGTGCCCAAATTACCGCTGTAGTTACAATAACCCTCCTTTAGTGTTGAGTGCAATTAAATAATTTAATGAGGTGCTGAAGATTTGTGAGTGATAGGAAGATTTTGTTCAGAATAAGTACGGTTGTTTTGAAGTGCGTGCTTTGTTTTTGGGCAGCTGTCTTGGGGGAGGACGGGAAGCCATGGGTTGAGATTTTTGTTTTACCGGTACTTTGGATTTGTTTACTTGCATGTGCCACACACAGCAACTTGAAAGAAAAATTCCAAGTGGATATTCTTGGCCCTAACACTCAAATTAACTCACTCCTGATGTTGAATACCATCATTAAACTGACTTATTGGTTCATAAAACGCACACAGTTGTCTCCTTTGTGCCAGATTAGGTTCTAACTAGCACTGTTCTCTGTGCTGGCAAGGTGCCATTCAGATGATGATGATGCACTCAAGGGGCTGCATAACTCTTAATATGGGAGTGCTATAAATACACTCAAAACATGTGAAGCCAACTTAGTGACTCTGAATGCAACCCATGCTCATAATGACACAATATGACCAATATTGGAATTTTGGGGATAATGCCGATACCGATATAAAAAAAGACGATATCTGATATAACCGACACATCAGCCCATATCTGAAATAAGAGCTTAGATATACACAAGATAAATACGAGTGTACTGTACACGTGTCGTAATGCTGTCAACATACGGACATGCCAACATTTTGGTGTTGCCACAAATGTGTAGTGTTCTTGGCTTTGCTGCTGCTGGAGCCCTGGCTAACTCGTCCACTGCAGATGTTGCATATAACGCCTGTTGGGTCTTCAGTGAAGCGGCTCCACACATTACATAAATCAAATTACAAGCAAATATATTACTTGGAACATTTTCATGAAGACTATTTTCATGAATGTATCAGCCGCTGTAAATCCTGCATGGAAGTATTACAGAAAGCGAAGTGGGACATTGTGTCATCTTATATTAATGATGGATATCAACAGTTGCATATGTCTTTATTTCACTTTCAAACTGTGTTTGCAGTTTTTTCTACCGTTTCTTTGGTATTCTCTGCTGCAGCTGTCATACGGGCAGACCTGACCTGCACCTCGCTGGGTGTTTGTATGAAGGAGAGGGCCGAGTACACAGAGAAAGGGATCGACACAGTCAGTCTCCACATAGCAAAAACAGTTCATATATCGGTTACATGTTCACCGATGGGCTGCATGGCGGTCGAGTGGTTAGCGCGCAGACCTCACAGGGCACACGCCTAGGAGACCCAAGTTCAATTCCACCCTCGGCCATCTCTGTGGAGTTTGCATGTTCTCCCCGTGCATGTGTGGGTTTTCTCCGGGTACTCCGGTTTCCTCCCACATTCCAAAAACATGCTAGGTTAATTGGCCACTCCAAATTGTCCATAGGTATGAATGTGAGTGTGAATGGTTGTTTGTCTATATGTGCCCTGTGATTGGCTGGCCACCAGTCCAGGGTGTACCCCGCCTCTCGCCCGAAGACAGCTGGGATAGGCTCCAGCACCCCCGCGACCCTCGTGAGGATAAGCGGTAGAAAATGAATGAATGAATGAATGTTCACCGATGTTGATTAATAAAAAAAATTATACATAAAAATAATCAAAAATAACAGATGGGGTGGTAGATTTAGTCAGCTTTGCTTCTTCTACTCCTTTTGGACATGTGGAAGTGTGAATTGATGATGTGATGCATTCCATTGGAATCTGATGGATGTTCAAATAAAATTAAACCATTACCAATTAATTGAAGCTGCTGTTTGTCACTAATTTAGCACAGTTAATTCATTTTATTATTATTATTATTATTATCATTCCACAGACGATGGCATGGAAATACGTTAAAGTCTGACACAACATTGTACAGCACTTCCAATACAGACTGAACTTGGTCAAATACTTTACAGGTTATTGGTTTTCTTTACCGAACATCGCTATGAAGCAACCAGATGACTGTGGAGCCACTGGGAATGAGACAATATTGACACAACTCCACTGGTTCTGTGAGCGTACAATGTGTGTTGAGTGCTGCACACCAGACAGCCTGACTACACGTACATTTGTCTGCTGCCTCCAATGTTGTTCTGCCCGGGTCAGTTGTGTTACTGTTCTGATGGACGTCTGCCCAGCCTCAAGGCCTGACTGGACCACAGACACACTACATTACACTTCCATGAGCAATCAGTGATGGGACATAAGCTCTCTGTATCTCTCTCACAAGCTTAACTTAAAATAGATGTGGGGGGGGCAACTTTGTTTGGGGTTGTTTATCCTTCCTCTTCTGTTAGCTTTCTGGTATCATCTCTTATGTTAACGGGTCAGTTTTGATCCATGTATTAAATCAGCTATAAAATACACTAAAAACATTAAGTTACCATCGAATTTGGTTATCATGTCTTGGTTACCATCTTAGGCTTCCTCCATGAAAATGTTGGTTTTAATACTTTTGGTGTGGGCATGTAGGCCTTTTTTTGTCACGATACCCCTCGATTTCAATTTCCAAAAATGGTAAAATGAACCTCAAAAGAATCATATTAATAAATTGAAGGTTCTTTTGTTACCTGGCTATTACTGGGGGATATAGACCATATCTCTTAAATCAATTATTTTTATTTATTTTCTCATTTTAGTATTAATCACTAAAGAAACATCTATGGTGTTCGGGTCAATTTTGACCCATATATATTAATGTCAAGCAAAGGTAGAAAAAGTTATTGTTTTCATCAACAGAACTTTAGTATAAACTGAAATCAAAAAGCAGAACAGGTCCAGATCTTGGTTCACTGTACTTCTTGCCATTCTTTCCATAATCCAAATTGTAAATGTGAAATCAGCCAGTCAAATGAGTGAATTCACCTCACATGTTGTTTTTGTTTTCCTTGTTTTTCTGCTGGTATACTGGAAAATCGGTCAAAATGAGAATCCCCTGAAGCTTACATGATGAGAAGAGAAGCTGGTTGTCATTGTGTTGGCTGATTGTACACTTATGATTTCAGTTTTGGCTCAAGATATTGCTTTATAGTCATATTATTATAACCGGGTCGAAACCGACCCTAACAATGCAGTGGTCATAATTTCAACCAGACCATTTTAAAATGTAGTAAAAATTATTTTTGGGGTTTTATTTTGTTGAAATAAAGTTTCCTGACAAAGTCAAAAAGCCTTGATGCAATAAACAAATGTGATTCTTCTTATGCATTAAAATGTAAAACGGGTCAGTGCCGACCCTAACACAAGAGGAGGGTTATGACATGGATGAACCATATCCGATGTCTAATTACGAACCTCTATAAATGTAACATACTTTTGCTATTCTCTCCAAAGAATACAGCAGTATCTCATTGGGAGTTGAACATCAACAGGCGTCACAAGGGCTGTCACGAGGCACCACACTCATGATATTCCCAACTCATTATTGCGGGAGGCTGTTGTTGTCTAGGTTGTCCTCCCGGCAGCGCCACCGTCATTGTGTCAATTTTGCCATCAAACAGGTTTCCTCATAATTGTCGGAGTCTGTCGTTGGTAGGTCATCCGTGGTCGCCGGGTGCAACGCCACTTTGTGTTTTCTTAACTCTCCTAGTATGCTAGCAAGCTCTCAATTCACTTCACTTGGCTTTCATAGGAGAGATAGGACCGCTGTTGTTGGACATTCCCGCTCACATTCATACCCACGGACCATTTGGAGTTGCCAATTAACCTAGCATGCATGTTAGTCCACACAGAGATGCCCGAATGGAGATTGAAACCCGGGTCTTCCCTATCTCCTGACTGTGTAGCCAACATGCTAACCACCATGCGGTAAGCTGTTTTTTTCCACCACATTTGAATTGACACGAGATCTCGTGATACCCGTAGATATCACACTGTTTGGCTTCAGGCGATTTGGTCTTTTAGGAATACAGAGGGACACTATTCCTTCTGCTACGCCCTCTGTATCACATACACAAGCTTTGTGGCCCCTGGCGTCACATGGCCAGGCTCCCTGTTCTGGGAAAGCAGCTTTCTCCTTCTGGGACCTCATCATCCTCCCAGCCTTCTCTGTCCCATTCTTGTTGTTCCCTTATTTGTATTTTCCCCATGGAGATATCCATGCCGCACAGAGAACCGAGAAGATGTGTGAGTGATGATGGTTTGGACAAAAGTGTTTTTTATGAGAGACCTCCTCGACAGAGCAGGGGGTCCTATGGGGGGAGTTGATGGAATCAAGGCGGTGACAAGGGGGATAGAGAGTATGAACTGATGTTGGGATGACTCACCCGACTCCATAAGGGATGTCTGTCTCTTCTGCCTTTTTATCTCATGCCACTTTGCTCTTTATTCTATCTCGGAATCCCAATTCCTTTCTCAATGGATCCCTCTCAGACTGAGTGGACTTTGATTTCACAGAGAGCTGACACTGTGCTCCCCGAACTCACGGCCATTTCCTGAGCATATCCTCATGTCTTATTGCTCACATCTGAGGATGTTTAGTGGGCAGCGGGAGGGAAGCGAAGATAAGACAGCAAAGGACGTTCAAACAAAGTGACACTTTTTAGAACAGTCATTCTGGGGATATCGGATATCGGATATTGACTTGTTCAAACTGGAACGATACAGCCACACTTTAAAGGGGATCTATGATGCAAATTTTACGGCCCTTTGTATTGAGCTGCGGATTCCTATAGAGCAGCTACACACAATAACCACACAGAAAGCGTTGTAGTTCTTCCAGAATCTGCACCTATTCTGCTGTATTCCACCCTGTACTCCACCCACGGCCCGCCTCCTGGCACACCCACCACCCACTCTGCTGTGGTTGCTCACCCTGCCGAGTGCATAGAAAGAGTTCCAGTTTGTGCCGCTAACTATGTTTAGCTAAAGCAAAAACTGTACTACAAGTATTCTGAGTGACTAGTAGTCAATAGTAGCCTACACAAACAAAGTTCTGGAAAACTTACCGACCTGGCCACTTTGTGTGTCTTTGTGTCATGTTCAATCCATCCGACTCTGGTCCTGTTTGGGATACTGGTTCAGATCATCATGTTCTGTTGAACCTCTCAGTGTGGCCATTGTCCATTGGGTGATATGGCGTGTTTTTTTATTTTTTCACACCAGCCATCTGGAACAACTCCTGAATCAGTTGACTCTTGAAATTTGCTCCCTGATTAGAGTGAATCCGATGTGGGAATCCATAGACGCAGATGTATTTGTGCCACGAATGTCATGCAACGTGCTTTGCTGACTGATCTGAGCATTTGAAGGCATGGGCCATCTTGGTGAAATGGTCCGTTATGACCAAGACATCCACAGTCCCACCTGTGGAATCTTCCGTGGGTCAAAAGGGCTTGTGGTCTTAATAGTCTCCAGCGAGGGACACTCTTCTGGTTCAAGGGCTTTGCCACAACATAGTGTTTGCAACACTGGACATAATCATGCATGTCACGCTCCACGCTGGCCCAGAAGAACTTCTGTCTTGCCAGGTACCAGGTTCTGCTTTGACCATGGTGGCCAACGGAATCGTGGACACCCTGTGGGACTTGACTGACCAAAGAGGAGAGTATCACATACTGATTTCTTACTAGCCAATGGAAGCCAACCTATAAAGAATGCTGTCGAGAAATGTCAATTTAGACCACTGTCTCCGTCTGTCAAAGTCTGGCTCACCGTCCTTGGAAGGAGAAGGAATGGCTTGTGGCAGGGTGGCATAATTCTCCTGTTCACCTTGGAGCTCTTGGAGTGAGAAGACTGGCAGGAGATCCTGACCTGCTGCAACCAACGGTTCCAAATTCTGTGCCAACCAAGATACCACCCTTTGACTGCACTCCATGATTTCTTGAAGTGGGCAAGTCACACTGTTGGTTGTCGTTGGCTCTCGTGCACTGTACTCTCCTGGATCTGCTGTGACTTATGTAACAGAGTTCCATACTCCTCTGTCATCAACCTCTGGCAGACATGGGACTTAACAAAGGGCTGTCTGCTCAAAGCATCAGCGACTATGTTTTAGCTGCCAAGTATGTATTTGAGACTGAAATTATATGGTGACACTTTGGCTACCCTCTCTGCTCACGGGCGTTGAGTTTGGGCTTTGTGAAGATGTAGGTTAAGGGATTGTTATCTGTCCACATGGTAAAGTTGTGTCACTTTAGCCAGTGTCTCAGACACTGTCTCAGACAGACCACTTTAAGGCCAGATACCCTAGACGAAGGGCCGGTAGTTACTCTGCACGATTTAGGGCTTGCTGGCAAAAGCTACAGGGCAGGCCTTAACCCTCTTGGACTTGAGATAAAACTGCGCCCAAGCCATCTTGAGAGGCATTCGTGGACAGGATGAACGGACAGCTGAAGTCAGGGTGCACAAGGACAACAGACTCGAGCAGCGCGGTCTTGAGACACTCAAATGAGCTGGGATGTTCCTTCTCTGCAATCTGCATCTGGGATGCAACTTTTTGAAAGCAGCCACACGTTTCCAGTCCTCGCATCCTTCATTTTGGGGCAGCAGTGAATGTCAATAATTTGGAACAATTTTTGATTTTCTTTTGTGATGGTGTTACTCCATCATCCATCAAGAGGAGGTGATAGCCCTGACCTTGTCAGGGTCGGTGGCAACACCACTTTTGTCAACAACATGGCCCAGAAAGCGCACGCTTCTCCTAAGTAATTGACACTTCTTAACGGCTACCTACAGACCATGGGCACGCAGTCTTTAGAGCTTCAGCTTCATTTGAGGCAGAGGCCAGGAAGTTGTCCAGGTAGCAGAGGAGGTTGAATAATTTTTGGTCACCAAATATTCCAATTATGAGACGCATGAAGCATGGATGGACTATTATTACACAGGCCCTGGGGGAGTCGGTTGAACTCACAGTTTTTTGTCCTCTTCCACCATGGCAATATTATCAAAGCCAGAGGTTGGGTCCATTGCACTGAAAATTGCACTTCCTCCCAAGGTTGCCAGACAATCAGACTGATGGGGCAGAGAGTGTGCGTCCTTGATTGTGCGTGCATTTAGCCATCGATAATCCACACATATGCTGACTGAGATCACCATTTTTCTATTTACTTTTAATAGGCAAAAAACAGAGAAAGAACATTTTGTACTCTCACATTTCCACAGTAAATGCATAAGTTCCCTCAGCTGCCTGGCACTTCATATATAATGTAGTATCTACTGTGCCCATTTTAAACAACTGCGAGGGTGTAAAATACAATCTATTTACAATTTTAAATTGGACCAGCCTACTTTTAACATTTAATGTCTAAAATTTTGTTTGGCATTTTGCCAAATATGGAGCAGCTACACAAAAAGGTTTCTAGTTCTTCCAGAATCTGCGCCTATTCAGCTGTATTTTTTTGGATTTGGTGCTTACCCTGAAAAATGTCTGTTTTAATGTATTCCACCTGCGGCCTGACTCCAGGCACGCCCACTGTACTGTGGTCACGCTCCCAAGTCCTAGAAGGACTTGTTGCGTCGCTTGCCGTTGATAAATGGTATAGGAGTTAATAATAAACTGCAATTTATCTTTTTAAAATGTCAGCTTTTGCCATATGTGTTGGATCCCGAATCCTTGATCCGCTCCAGAATCCTTGAACAGATCTTACCAGGAAGGCTGGGTAGTGTGATACGAGCTGGGACACACCCTGTGCCCCCCACCCCCTTAATAAAAATGTAACAGATGTAAAGTCATTTGACTTTAATATGTCTTAACTTGAGTGAGATACATCTATATGCATGACACCTATGATGAACCCCAATTGTACCCCTTAGCCCTTCATCTTCATCTTTTACCCCTTGTGTTGCCCCCAGTGTTACTGCACTCTTCCCAAACATAACTCCCCTTGATAGTCCACAGTCTGTTTTATGCAAATGCTCAAGTGGATGGTAAGGTGCCATTGAAAGTGCTACACAAATGCTGCACAAATGCTCTAAGATGCTAGTTTAGCATTAGAGCCAGGCCATGCCCACAAAGGCATCATTGCTAGTTGGGTGTGGTGGAGTTCAAAAGTATCTGTGATTTAAAGATGGAGGTGTATGGACAAGTGGATGTACGTACATTTGTTGTATCCATACTAGTAGTTTCTGGGCAGAAAGATCAGCTCATTCCCGGCACAAATGTCATCAAGAAACTGCTAAGACATTTTAAAGGGGACCTATTATACCTTTTCCACTTTGCTGACCTATAAATGTAGTTAGAAGGTTGTATTCTCGTGTTAAACGATTTCAGATAATGAGGTTTGGGAAGGCTCAATATAAACACACACGGTCCAAACCAGATTAGTTTGGCTCCTGATGTGAGCCCACCTGTCTCTGGTACTTTTGTTGTCCCGGCTTTTGGTCTTGTATGTTGACATCAGGCATGCATTGCTGAGCAGGGCCATTTTATTTTGATACACTGCATGCATTTGTATAACGTTAGCCACCGTGCGGCCCTATGAACGGCCGTGTGTAGCTTATAGTTTGTCTTACAGGGGGATTATGTGCTTCAACCAATTGTTCACGCATTGTTTTACTTCTAGTCAGTGCTGAAAGATGAGATATTCATTCAAACATGAGATATTCTTTGGCCTGCAGCAGGATATATTTGGATACTAAATCCCAAACGGGCTCCTACATGGAGAATCTATTGACAGACAGGTCAGGAGGACAGCCAAGCGTATCAAAGGTACATCAGGGTAAAGCTTTTGTTTTGGGTGTTGTTCCAGCACAGGAGGAAAAACCTGTTCCCTCACTCGATTGTTGTGGGGTCAGTGGATGTGGGACTGGTGGAAACTTACTGATCTCTGTGCTTAACACCGGTGAGAAAGATACGAATCGATGAAATGTCACAGGACTGCATAATTCATTTAAGCCATAGCTGCATAAGAAACATGTGACTGCAACCTCTGTAATTGTTTTTCCATTTTTACACGTGTGCTATTTCACACTGAAATGTACCACGGAGAAATGCAATTTCTTAACATATAAATGTGGCATTTTTTTATTCCACATCAGAGGCTATCAACTTGGGACCGAATCCACTGGCTTACCTAGCAAATGTATTTACAAATAATGACCTTTAATATAAATAGTAGGGCTGTCAAAAATAATGTGTTAAATTCATTAATTATCTTAAAAATGTTAACGTATTTGACACATGGACAACATGGCAAGCCACACTTCTGATTGCATATGGAGGCACAGTGTAGCATCCCCACAGTCTGAGGGTCTTTTATAAATGTATACTACTTGATTCCAACACCATTCCAAAAACATGCTAGCTTCACTGGCCACTCCAAATTGTCCATTGGTATGAATTTGGGTGGGAATGCTTTTGTCTATATGTGCCCTGTGATTGGCTGGCAATAGAAAATAAAATGGATTCCAATAGAATAAAATGTGACATTACATTTCTAACATTTTTTTAAACGTTTCGGTCTGCAATTCAAGTGAGACTTTTGGGCCTTGCACCCCCCCCCCCCCCCCCCCCCACACACATACTGTAGTCTGTCAAATGGTTGTGATACGCTTGCAGCTGAGTAAGCTACATGGATTAGTACAGCTCACTTGGCTAAAAGCAAATGGTGAGAACCCATCAGCAGGTTCTCCAAACAATGTGCCGCTTCAAATAATAGATTCCCCCATTTCCCTCCTCTGCCCTTTAGAAAGAGAGTCATGGATATATTCAATTACAACTAGAGAAACCAGCACAGAAAACATAGACCAGCATGTAATGGTAATGGTTTTATTTCATTTGAACATGCATCAGATCCCAATTGAGTGCATCCCATAATCAGTTCACAGTTCCACATGTCCAAAAGAAGTAGGAAGAAGCAAAGCTTATTAAATCCTACCCCTCCATCTGGTACTTTTACAATCAGTAACTGTTACATTTGTTCACTTCCTGCTTTCCATAATACAGTTTAAGGTTGTTGTTTTTTTGTTTTTTTTAATAATGCACCCCGTACTGAAGTAGGAGGTGATATGACCATCCAATGACATAATGGGTACCATAGTAAGTGTCAATATAGTGATATATATAGCACATCATGACTGGTTCAAGACTCTTCATCCTTGTATTTAGCAAACATCAACTGCTTGTATTGTTTCTTGAATTGGCTCATCGTTGTGCATTGTTTGAGGTCCTTACTCAATCCATTCCATAGTTTGATTCCACATACTGAAATGCTATGGCTTTTTAACGTAGTCCTAGCATAAGCATATGTACTTCTTCCCTGAGATCATATTTCTCCTCTCTTGTAGAGTATTGAATGACATTTTTAGCTAATTGGTTGTTTTTAGCCTTATGCATTATTTTAGCTGCTTGAAGATTAACTATATCAGCAAGTTGAAGTATTTAAAATCACAAATACTTAAACTTGCTGAACTATATCAGCAAGTTTAAGTATTAAAAATCACAAATACTTAAACTTGCTAAAAAGAATGTGTAGCATGTGTGGGAGCACTTAGGATCGTCCGTGAATGAAATATCGCTGTTAAAACAGTCAATGAGTAGCAACATAGTGGCTGGGCTAATAATAGCAAAGTGAGTCGGGATGAGGAACTGTAATCTTCTAATAGCAGCTCATGGTTTACTCACAACTTCTCTCTGGGAACAGCCCACAGCCAAGGATATACGTATATTTGGAATCCATTAGTGGTGTTAAATGTTGATCAGTGTGGCCGACCCCCAGGCACTTATGGCCTGTTGTTTCTCTGCATCCCACTAAGCGGAGCATACCCTCGGTGACAGGAAGGTATATTGCTCTCTGTCAAAGGTCAGAGTTCACTTGTTATTTTGCTATGCCCTTATTAACCGAGGCACCGTTAAAAAGGCAACCACATATTTAATGGTATGATGATGCACCAGTATGCACACATATATTGGGAGGGATTTTAATCCACTCCTCTTTACCAAAACTCTCCAGATCCTGAAGGTTTTCAGCCCCGCCCCCTCAGAGATCTTTGATGTGATTACGGTCGTGAGACTGCCTATGCCATTCCAGAATTTTAATTCTGTATGTACGCATATTGTACATACAAAGGTGTGAAGGAAGGTGTGGTAATGTGAACCATCAGGTAATGTGAGACACCCCCTGTATCTCGGCAACGGAACACATTTGTGGTCATGTGATTGTGATGTTTTCAAGCCCCTCCCATTCCCCCCCCCCGCTATGAAGAAAAGAACCTCATGGTGGTTTAGTTAGCATGCTTTTTAGATCAAGTATATTTTTTGCGTGTAAAAGTAAAATTTCTTCCTGTCAACTTAATTGACAATTATGTCAAATGAATTAGATTGGGGTAGAACAACTTATATCGTTCATGTTCATGAACTACCATACAATAAATCTCTGTGATTGATGTTTAATTCATTTGGTCCATCGCAATTTGGTCATTTGGGAGACTGGACTGCGCCGAGATGGGAGGGGACGTGTCCACATATCATCTTGGCGCAGTGACAATTTAATGACAAAACAGAGTGACAAAGGGGCGCTGAAAGCTCGCCAGCTCCGACCCGTCTCTGCACAGGCGAAGCGCAGCCTGCACAATGGTTAACTGGCTGACAGGCGCACAGTGGAGACACGTCACCAAAACCTCACAGGCAGATTTGGCAGGCAGTGTGTCGCTCACATTTCCATGGAAAAACACTGAGAGCAACCACTATTTAATGTAAGCGTCTGTACCAGCATGGACATTTTTGTAATGTCCCATCACATCGGATGTCAGATCAAAGATGTCACGCATAATGGGAACTCGCCAGACGGCAGCTGAAAGGACAACCATCACCCCCCCCCCCCCCCCCAATAAATGGCTTGTCCATTTGTCCAGACGACTAATTATTAACAATAACTACAAATTTGGCCTATGTAATTTGGCCATGTAGAGCAGGAATGCTGGTGGATACTTCGATTAGCCTGCTGCTGTGTTTAATGTAACTATCAGGAACAGATGATGAGGTGGTGTACGTGGTCAATGGCGCATGGTGGCCTCTGAGGCGCATTTAAAGGCAATGACAGGCATTCATTTGATTGGTTAAGTTAAGTTACTACAGTTAAGTTATTGGTTAAGTTATTACACTGGGCTGTGTTAAACCCTCTCACGCCTTCTCTCCTCCCTCTTTGCACTGCGCCTGTCCCTCGTCTATGAAATTAGAGCCCTACACTATATGTGGTCTGTGGACTAGAAGAAAGGCATTCGACCATGTTCTTCAATCAATTCTGTGGGGAGTACGCAGGGAATGTGGGGTACCAGATCACATCATTTTGGCTGTTCGTTCCCTGTATGACCGGTGTCAGAGTGTAAGTCTGGCCCCTTTCCAGTGAGGGTTGGACCTTGCCAGTGCTGCCCTTTGTCACCAATTCTTTTAATTTTTTTTATTTAGTTTATTTAGTTTAATTTGGCTGTGGTTGGTCACATTCCCAAGTGCTCACGAGGACTTCCGGATAGCTGCCGAAATTCAACTTTATAAACTTTATAGGCTTCTGTTCTGTTACTTACACAAAATAAACCGTAAGGACACTGATAAATTGTTACCTACTGGTTGATCTTCTGACTCTTTGACAAGACCAAGTTATGTTGGAAAGGCGTGGGGGTTCAGCAAGAGTTTGTTGGCTAGTCCAGCTACATACTTGCCCATGTTCATTTTCTAAAGCTGGATACACTACATGTTTGGTCAACAACTTTGACACATCTCGTGTTTTGAAGACAAGCCACCAGTATTATAATAATTACAAGACAGCGAGATTGTTGAGAGACACTTTAAAAAGTAGGTTTGTATGAATGTGATAGCCACTTCTAGCTCACCTGAGATCTAGCTAGCTACTGCCAGAGAGGAAGTTTAAATGGAAACGTGAGCGATCACAGCGATCATAGCATTGATAGCCTGATACACATTTCACAGACTATTTTTTATTAGCACGATAATAAGGAATGCAGTGAAGACACAAGACGCTAGCGAAGCATGAGCAAGTGCGGTTATTCCTGTGCATTTGTTTTTTCAAAATAAAGCACAGTGACACTTTTAAATGATATTTTTAATTGCATTCAAAATAATTGGTCAATATGTTTGAAAATAATAAGCTATATAACATATGCAGTATATGTACTTATACAGTATATTACTCAAGTTCATTTTTAAGGTGTGACAGCTTTTATTTTGTAGGGTCATGTCATGTCGCGGAAACCCTGTGCTTGACATCTTTAGTTTGGTTTGTTTGACTAGGTGAGTGCAGTACCCAAGTGCATAATCAGTGCAAATATCATTCATGATTACCACCTTTTGGCTTCATGGAAATAACCAGAAAGGCTCTAAATAGATTCCACAGTTGTCAAAGTTTCAGTCATAGAATGTTACATTATTTAGTGATAGTTGATGTCAGTGTGTGTTTAGCAGTATGGCTATGGGAGGTAGTGCTAGCACATATAAAATGAGTTGAGCTTTTCTTTGACCGAGCAAGATGAACCCTAACAGCATGCAGTGGCCAAAGTGTTCTTGTGTTTCTGGTGTTTAAACTACAACCTGTTGCTCTGGTCACAGTATTGATTTGTGTGCTTTGGAGTAAAAGTAAATATTGTCTATAGTATAGGGAGGGGGTCAGAACTGGAAAGAGAGCATGCTGGTGAAAAGTGTGCAGAGAGTTGATTAGGCGGTGAATGTTATCTGATCCTTACATAACTTGACAGTGAAACATAGTAACTCTTGTGTTTTTAGAAGAAGCTGCTCTTGGCTCTTGGGCTCTCGGTCAAAGTAATTGTATCATTATAATGAGCGAGTACACCGCTATCCGTATCTGTTCAACCATCTAAATGATTTGTATTCGTATCCATACTCGGAGTATAAACCAGAAGTGGTTTTATCAGAGGTGGGCGGAGTTTAAAGCCAGGCTAAAAGCTCTACATTATTTTAAGTCTAAAATTGATTTAGATTGATCAGAAGTTGGTCATGGTAATGGTAATGGTTTTATTTCATTTGAACATGCATCAGATTTTATTACATTCGTTCACTTCCTGCTTTCCTAATATAATTTATAATTTTTTCTATTTTTAATTTAAAATTAAAAAAAAAATTAATTCTTTATTTCATTTATTTTTTGTCACGTACGGAAGTACGAGGTGATATGACCATCCAATGACATAATGGGTACCATAGTTACTGTCAATATAGTGATATATATAGCACATCATGACTCTTCAATCAGTTGTGATATGTCTTGTATTGCAAGCAAGTGGACGGAAGAAAAAGAAACACCGTCAGTGACTGATGCACGATCGTGCCTGCTGTTTAAACAAGTTTAAGGTGCACACTGCAACATACTGAGTGGGGTGTAATATTTCTGTGATATTTTAGTAATATTTTAGCCACACATGCAGAATGCTTGATGCCGCGTATAAGTGTACCTAATGTTGTAGCCAGTCAATGCAGGCTGTCCAGCGCTGCACAGTATGTTACGGAACAATTGCACCCAATTGCACCTTTACGTGAATGAGGCACCGCTAAGGTCCTCTGTGTCTGCCGCTTGCAGGGTCGGTCTCGGGAGAGGCGGTGGCTATGTGTGACTGGCCAATCACAGAGCATGAAGAGTGAATACATAATGAGCATTTTCTTTAAACACGAATATGGATAATGATGAAATGTACTTGTTTTATACCCGTCTCTGGCAAAAATGCATTATCCGTATTTTATAATACCCGGTTAATAATTATTACCCGGTATAAATGTTGTTTAAATGATGTTGGAGAGCTGAAGACATACCAAGAATACACATACTCCAATGTGTATTCTAGTGAAATGGTGGCCTTGGGCTCATATTGTACTTAAAAGGAGATGGAATGAAAATTCCTGAAAGTTTAGCTCATCGTCCCACAGTTAACGGTCTAGACTCCTTCACATAGCCGAGATCCTTGATGGGAGGAGTCAGAAATTGAACTTGTGGGTTGTTAGCACTAATTAAGCAAATCTTTTGTTTCTGCAGTGTCCACGTTGTAATTGCAGCTGTACCTGCATGGGTGTGAGTGGGCAGGAAATGAAGGGTTACTGGGGACACAGCTGGGAGTAGTGCAGCACACCCCCCACAATCTCCCCCGCCCTTCATGTCTTGTTGCGTCCAACCAAACTGCACTGACCACAAAGACCTCAGACAAATAAATACTTGCACATTCCACATGAGCTTTCAATTTCATTCAGTGGCACATTAAGTACTTCTTCTAATGCCTCCCACTTAATGCAAGTGTTGGGAGTCCACTACAGGCAGTAGAACTTTAGGGAAAAAATTCACAAGTTCCTGTACAATGAAAGAGAAAGGTTCATTGAATGGGAAAAAGAATACTATAAAACCAAGTGGGTTCTTACCATTGGCCACATGACACACAGACAAACATACGCACACAACATGAGTCAAAATGTAACACTGACAATGTAATGCCAAGAGTCCACTGGGCCAGCGCCAGTTGGTGCCAGTTCATGCCAATGCAATTTGCTGTGGCCCCTGGTGTCACCAATAAGGTGCCGAGTGGCGTGCAGTGGCTCAAACTGCCTCCCAACTGGCTCGTGGTGGCCCATAACGGCGGCAAAAATTGAGTTTGTCGGCAAGAAAATTAAAAAAAAATTCAAATCCTCGTTGCAAAGTGTCCACCAAGTGGAACCCAATGTCGCAAACAATCCACCTAATGGAATCCACTGGAATGAAAGGGCGCAAGTGAATAATGGCAACATGGCAACATGCCGAGTAAACATTAATTCGGCGCCACAGCGATCCACTACACACCAATCACATAATCTTTGCTGCGAACTGGCACCAACTGGCGCCATAACAATAAGCATAACAATGTAATGTAACACCGCTGCTACATGATGGTGGCCATCCACACTTCACCTTTGTGGACCACTTGGGTTTAATTACCAAATAAATGCATTCTGCTAGAAACACTTCCTGCCTTTCACTTTCAATGTGCACACCTACTCCCTAAATATGGTGCCACTAAATTGTCAGCACGGGTCTCCTCTACGTATGAGGAGAACCTGACCCTTGAGCGGAGGGAGCCACTGTAGTCGGACATCTGCTCCGAGCAGACCCGAGGCTGCCGTTATTAATGTGGATGGGGATTAATGGTAACGTGAATACGGGTGCAGACCAGGGATGTCCTGATCTGTTAGTTCTTTTACAATTTAGAAAGCTGAGTATTTGAGTATTGTGTGATTATGCCAAACCAGCCGATGTTACACTTAGAATTTCACCTTTTTGACAAATATTTCAATATTTGTTCTTTTTTATGGTTAAACTACATTGTTGATATGTTTTTACCATTTTTCTCTCAAAATTGATCAAATACAGAAATTCTAGACTTGGGTCTTAAAAAACAGAAAATATTCTCATCATTATTTTTTATAAATATTCATAAAATATACATTGTTTTAATTGGAGAATGCCACTTGGGAGACAATATAGACATTTCCGCACATCAATTGTTATCTGTCAGGGAATATTTCATTCATTCATTTTCTTTTCTTTTTTTCGCGGGGGTCCTGGAGCCTATCCCAGCTGTCTTCGGGCGAGAGGCGGGGTACACCCTGGACTGGTCGCCAGCCAATCAAAGGGCACATACAGACAAACAACCATTCACACTCACATTCATACCTATGGACAATTCGGAGTGGCCAATTAACCTAGCATGTTTTTGGAATGTGGGAGGAAACCGGAGTACCCGGAGAAAACCCACGCATGCACGGGGAGAACATGCAAACTCCACACAGAGATGGCCGAGGGTGGGAGTGAACCCTGGTGTCCTGGCTGTGAGGTCTGCACGCTAACCACTCGACCGCTGTGCCGCCCAGGAATATTTCAATTCTATTAATTTTCCTGAGTAGTAGCATGGAAATGTACGGTATCTATCGTCCTTCAAAAGTCATTGAAACATCTCCTGAATGACGTACTTTGCTTGATCCCTACACAAGATGCTTGCCAAGTACAGCACTTTTTTCATTCCTGCCTTCATTTGTTCCTCAAAAGGCTTTGCACCTTACCCTTATAAGCCAATGTTTGGACTCCTGCACTGAAACGCAGTTGAGTTGATGTTCAGCCAGACTTGTCAATTGAGATCCAGTCAGGAGACTTTGCTGGAAGATTCTCCAGATGTGCTTGTTGATGTCATTTGAGATATCGAAGATATAGTTTAGAGTGACTGCTGTTGGGGGGGGTGGCCAATATCCATTTTGGCGGCGCGTTTTGCAGGGTGCTGAACTTCGATCACTCTCACAAAGACAGGAAGTCCCACACATCGGCAGAGGGGATCAGCGTATTAAAGCAAGTATCGGCCGATGTCGATATCATCTTTTTTCACTGATATCAGCGATATCGGTCAGCGATAACGATCTGTGGCTGATCGATCGAAGGACCCCAAGTTTGTTACGTGGTTCCATCTGACCCTGTTCTGTCAATAAATTATAAACACAATTGGTTACAAATTGAGTGCCTATGCTGTGCAAATTCGATACTAAACTTAATAGATAAATATAATAGATAATAGCCACTTGGACAGGATAGGAAAAGGGTGAGTGTTTTTTAGTTAGGTTGTGTCATAGCCTGATGGCACTCACCTCACACCTCTAAAAATGTTACACCTGAAGGCAGCTTGACAATTGCCATCAAGCATTCGCCATCATCCAACCTTAGGATTTATTGTTGTTCCCTGCTAGCATCATGTGACTATTCGCCCAATAAAAAGGCTTGTGCAGCTGAGAACTAACAGTATATTTATTTTTACATGCTCCCTGTTTATGTTCGCTATTTGTTTTAGTTGCATCAGCAGCTGTCGTTAGGAATAAACACAGTGGAATTAGTTTTCCTGCTAATGGACGTTGTCACATCATCTCTGTGACTCCTTGTGTATACAGTGTAAATATTCTCTCAGAAACCGTTCCCCAGTTCTTGCACAGCTTAGCCCAGAAGTCATTCAAATCCATCTGGATTGGATTTCATTGACATTTTCACAGATACTGTATGTATAGGTGCATTGTTTTTGACACTAATCTGCAGTCACAAGTCACAAGTACACTAACATGTGGTGGTTTTTGCAACATAGCAGTCATTAGTCCCAAGTGTTCGGACTGAAGTCCGTTCAAGCGAGTCGAAAAGCGTCCTTTATGGGTACGCATGAATGTCTTTTTCTCATTATTGATGATATGGTCTTCAGAGGAAACACTCCATGCTCTGGTCATAGGTCAAGTGACTTTCCCAGGCTGGAGTGTGTTTCTGAGCACGGAGGGGACACGCTGTGTGTGTTTGTGTGTGTGTGTGTTTACATACATGTGTGCGCTTGAGAGGGGAAGTCCACAGCTCAAGGCCCTGTTTCTGATGTGCAGGCTTTGGCTATGGACGGGTGAAGCCAAATAACTAACAAGAAATCAGCACAGCAGAGAATGCTTTGAAAGTTGACGACTGTCTTTGATCATGCTGTTGTTCACGCACCATCATTTGTCAACATCGTCCTACAAAATTGTTCCACTACTGGTAACAATTTTTAATGTTGCATCTAAAGTTGGTTTATGACTTGAATCATTGATTACACTCTTTCCTGTTGAATATTTCTGTCACACCATCCACTCCCCTGAAAATGTTGGCTATGTGCAGGAGTGTGAATGTTATCACCATTTAGGGAATGTAGGTTTCACTCAAGCTCTGCCTATTCGTCTTTGGTGCTGCCAGTGTCGGACATATTGTTTTACAGTTCCAACTATGCAGAGAAATCACATGCAACAATTATACTAAACTCACTTCTACATCAAAGTAATGAATAGTAGGGATTATTTCCAGTCAGTGAGCTGTGTGGCAAAACATTGGGAAATGTTTTGTTTAAAGACATTGATTTTTAAAATACGCACTTACAGTGATCCCACCTTTATTATGAATTAGTTGCAGACGTAATGCAATACGTAATTAATGTATGTAATAAATTCAGCCATGAACCGTGGGGGCAGCATGGCTCAGAATGGTCGTCTCCCAACCTGAAGGTTGCAGGTTCGATCCTCTGTCCTCCCGTGATCATGTCGAAGTGTCCTTGGGCAAGATACTGAACCCCCAGTTGGTCCTGATGCCGTATCATCAGTAGGTAAATGTAAACAGTGTCAAAGCGCTTTGAGTGCCTTGGAAGTGGAAAAGTGCTATGTGAGTGAAATTAGAGCCTTGTGGACATGACCGAACATCCCTATGGTTACACTTGTATTACCCAATATAGCAGACTAACAAAGCCATTTAAAACATAAATAAGAGCCATGCTCATTTGTGTTGCTGTTAAAATGTTCCCTAGGGTAGCAATGTAGTGCGTGAACAGGAAGTGATGTCTTCACAGTTCACAGTTGAGTTTTAGCTCAGCGTGGGTTACGGCCCCAACAGTGTTTTTATTAGGGATTTGTATTTGGGATTATTGTCCCTGTCGTGAGATAATTCAAACCCGCAATAAAGGAACCAAGTCTGGTGCGTGTGTGTTGACGGAACATTACAGTAACATTACTGACATCTAGTGATCAGTGTAGAATACTACAGTACATGTCATTCACAGCATTTGTGATTGCATTGTCTTGCATTGAATACTTTACAGCCATTCCTTGTTACATCAAGGTTCAAACATCACTCCCTCAAACATCACCGTTTTTCAGATATTAATTTTCTGTCATTGACTAAAGCCTATTATTAGTCATAAAATATGCATTTTTAAGCAAAGTGTTTTAGTTTTTTGCAGTGCAATCTGGAACCGATGAACCACAATGAATGAGGGGTTGCTGTTGATTGCTATACAGTATTGGAGTTCATTTATCCATTGTTAAAGGGGACATATGATGTTCATTCTATTGAGCTGCTGACTCCTATAGAGCAGCTACATGCAATAACCAACACAGAAAACGTTTTAGTTCTTCCAGAATCTGCACCTATTCAGCTGTATTTCTTTGGATTTCACGGTTCCCGCGAAAACGTTCTGTTTTAATGTATTCCAACCAACACCCGCCTCCAAACACGCCCACTCTGCTGTGGTTGGTCACACCGCAAAGTGCATAAGAGTTCCGGTTTGTGCCACTAACTTTATAGGAGTTGAAAAACGGTATAGGAGTTCATAAACTGTAATTTATCTTTTTCAAATTTCAGCTTTTAACATGCAGCCATGTGTTGGATCCCAAATCTGATCTGGAAGTAGAGACTGTAAAGTTTCTCAAGAAAAGAGGTTACTTCAATGCCTACCAATGGTAAGTAGCTTTAGCATTTTAGCGTTGAAAAGGCGTAGGCCTTCAGCAAGTTTGTTGGCTGGTCCAGCTGCATAGTGGCCCATGTTCATTAAACAGTCCCGTGTGAAATGCCCTTGATAGATGAAAATACATTTCTTTATCTCGGGTCTGGAGGGAGCATTGCTGGAAGAATATAATTAGATTTTTCATTACACCAGGAATTAAACAAAAATATCTTAAAGTTACCCAGCCATGCTGGCGTCAGTGTGGTACAGTCAATGTCAACCATTCACATGTGTTTTGGTTCTGCCCAAATATCATTAATTTTTGGAAGAGGGTATGTAAAACCTTGGAGAGGATTTTGGGTTACAGTGTGACTTTTTCATGTGAGACATTGTATCTGGGCCACCTGGTGGGAGACCTTGTGTTAAGAGAAGATAGGTATTTATATAAAATCATGTTGGTAGCAGGTAAAAAAGCCATTACCAAAAAATGGCTTAATCCAAGACCCCCGGTACTGGAGGACTGGCTTTGTGTGATGAACACAATACATGACATGGAACTATTGACACATAGATTGAGGACTGAAGAAGACATGTGTGGAGAAAAATGGGTGAAATGGACACTGTTCACGGACAAAAATCAAGGAAATGACTCAAATTGCACCATGACAGGGAATGTGGGATAGCCAAATTGTATGCTGTGTATGTCCAGTGCCCCCTTTTTGTTTTGAGTGTGTTTGTATTGCTGTTGACGTTTTGTTTAAATAAATAAATAAAAATAAAGTATATAAAAAAAGAAAATATATTTCTTTTGCTGGTAGGGAATCAGGAACTCCAAACATTGATGATGGTGGCATCTTTAGGAAATGGAAACAAATTTAGCGTTCCCTTTCGAGGCATTGCTAGCATATAAACAGCGGAGCAGTGCTTGGGGGAGGGCGCGGGAAGCAGAGCTTATATACATATCTAAGGTAGCCCGCCCCTCTGTGACATCAGCATTTTGGTTGGTTTCAAAAGGCGGTTTCAAACTTCTCTCAATGAAGACATAAGAAATGTTCTATATTTGTAGTTGATAATATAGCGATAAAATCATACTTTTTCAACCCAAAATAACATGAGAAATCTTTTCCACTTTGGAGTAGTCACGCACATGAACTATGTAATTGTGACAAGGCTTCACATAATACGCAGGTCTTACACCAGGGCAGCTGCTGACACATTGTTGCCCCAACAGCAACAGGTGGCCACCTTTCTGCAGTCCGGGGGGGATATGTGTATGTCAACAACATGGACACCAACAGAAAAAACAAGGTAGCAATGCTGAGGCAGAGAAGTAGGCTGTAAGAAACAAACAAACGTGTACATCAGTGAGCGCCCGACAAAATGCAATGCTGGCATCGGCACGAAGGCACGCGACTTAAGGGGCCATCCATAATTTTCAACATTTTCACGAGCGTACAAACCGTACGAGGGGGGGAGGGGGTTAAGACATCAACGTACGCTTTTTTGAAAACCAGAAAATGTCGATGTCTGTATGCTCGAACCGCGGGACGCAGTCAAATTTTAGCGCGAATAGACTGGTCCCCTGTCGTCGTATGCTAGCGCGAGAGCTAGCATACGACTGTCCACAAAATCAATGTGATTTTCACTTCCTGTGATACACTATAGGTGTGATTGTTAAGCCTTTTCAAAACATTTGTGGCATCTTTATTGCATACTTCGCATAGAGTTGAGTTCAAGGGTTGTGTCCATCATTTCAAAGAAGATTTTATCTCCTCAGGCTTTTGGAAACCAGGGGCAACTCTTCTGCTCCTTGAGTAATCATGTGTGTATACAAGAAGTATTCCCTTGTTTAAAAATCCTGTGGAAAACAGTTGTTGCATCAGGACTTTTCTACATGTATCATTTGATAGAAAGAACAATACAAAAAGACCAAGTTTGTAATACATTTGTATTTTCTTGAAAGAAAAATACAAAAAAGAGGCATTTGATATAATTTTTTATCTTGTCCGTGTTCAATACAATGTTGATGGGCAGTGACTGATTGACCAGAGTCCCACAATACAGCCAGAGAACACTATTGGACATGTTCGAATTTCCTGGCTGTATTGGGTCAGTTGGTCATAGACCTATCAACATTTTTCATTTGGGATTGTACTCTTTTTAGGGGGGAGAGGGGGGTTGCTCAAAAGAGTAGTCTTTGTACTCTTGTGAAAATGTTGAAAATTATGGATGGGCCCCTAAGGAAGCAGGGAAAACTCAAGGCGCTAGGAGTCCACAACTCAATACTGGTGTCCAGCCAATTACTGGACAAACAACCATCATATTAACAACCATTCCCACCCACATTCATACGTATGGACATTTTGGAGTGGCCAATGAAGCTAACATGTTTTTGGAATGGCGGAGGAAACCGGAGTACCTGGAGAAAACCCACGCATGCACGGGGAGAACATGCAAACTCCACACAGAGATGCCAAGTGGGGAATCAAACCCAGGTCTAACCGGAAATCGGTAGGGCTTGAGGTTATACTTTATATACTCTATAATCTGCAATTGACATGGATTGATCAGAAGTTGCTATATTTATTATTATTCCACTAGATGTGTACTATGTATGTGTGTAAGTGATCTGTTGGACTTTATCATTGAATTATGGTTTTTATGATCTGTGTGACCACCCCCGGCCATCTCTGTGTGGAGTTTGCTTGTTCTTCCCGTGCATGCGTGGGTTTTCTCCGGGTACTCCGGTTTCCTCCCCCATTCCAAAAACATGCTCGGTTAATCGGCCACTCCAAATTGTCCATAGGTATGAATGTGAGTGTGAATGGTTGTTTGTCTACATGTGCCCTGTGATTGGCTGGCCACCAGTCCAGGGTGTACCCTGCCTCTCGCCCGAAGACAGCTGGGATAGGCTCCAGCACCCCCGCGACCCTCGTGAGGAAAAGCGGTAGAAAATGAATGAATGAAATGAATGATCTGTGTGACGTTGGTGATTCATGCAAACGTGCAATGATGGCAAACAGGGAAATCCTCTGTCAAGTCTTGTTCACTGTATTTTTCTCAAAAAAACACAAAGTTTTCCAAGTGACTTTATCTCACCAGCCAGCCAAAGAGAGCAGTGAAAAACACCGGCAGTGACACAGAAACAAGTTTAAGATTGCTACCCAGATGCATACAGTGGTATGAAAATTTTTGGCCACCTCTGATCATTTTCAAGATTTTCTGTAATAAAACACTGGTTGTTGGGATCAGCAAGTTGAGTGAAATACTGTACATCGTATGCTATAGCAGACCAACACAGTGATAGATGGGAAATTAAGTTTGGAGGATTTACCGCATTTACCAGGATTTACCATGTAAAAAAGAGGCGAACTGAAAAAAAGGGGAGGCAGGGTGACCGACGCAACACGAGCCCGTTTTTACTTGCTGAAGAGTTACTGAATCGATTTAAAGTTACTGAATCTTTTCAGATGGTGTCGAAATGAACCAATATCATCATTCAATCACCAACCAGGAACCATGATAGGAATGGAATCATTATTAAAACATATCAATACCAATCAGGTTTTCCTTGCCCAGATGGGGGTGTCATGGGATGTCAACTGTTGTCTATTGTTGCCTGCTTGTAAAGCTTTGTGGCTCTTTTGTGATTAAAGAGGGCTACTGTATATAAATAAACCTGACTTGATGACACCCCTGACTATACACATGGGGAAGAGGTAGGATTAAATATAAGCTCTGGTTCTTCCCACTTCTTTTCAGACATGTTGAATGTGCAAATATAACCATGTGATAATCTACTTGACACACAAGTCTGAAGCACATAAACATACCATAGCATACTTTTGGGTGCCATGTCCTGCTAAAATATATAACCAATATAACCAAATGTTTCTGCTGTATGAATATTGTTCTCTCAGCTGTAATATATTACAATAATAATGCAGCAGGTAGGAATCAACCATTATTACTGCATTTTAAGTAACTCGTTTACATGTGGCTGGTGCTTTATTGGGTAAAATTGCATAATGTAATGAGATCTCAATAACTGCATGGATGATAGTCAGGTGTGATGAAAGTATGGTGGGAGCTTCATGGGAAATGTCCTCCTGCGGTCATCCAATCGTTTACATCATTGTTACATGCAGAAAAAAAAAACACTAGTCATCGTAACATCACGAGTTCCAATCAGTCCCCTCCCATCCATATGTTTATTGATCTGAGACAATCTGGCAGAGGTCCACCATATTTCTATGTTGTGACGTGTCCCTCTGTTGTATGCTGCATGTTTTCAGATAAGAGCCAACATTGTCATCTTTCTTTGCACAAACATGATCGGGATTTGCACCCACTACCCCGCTGAGGTCTCCCAGAGACAAGCCTTTCAGGAGACCAGAGGCTACATCCAGGCCAGAATTCACCTGCAGAGAGAAAACCAGCAGCAGGTATTCACACACCATCACACCAGGACCTGTTGGAGGTCACGACAGGACCCCCCTCTGTTGGCAAAATGCATGCAACAGAGCAACATGTGCCGTCTCAATGTTCCTGTCTCAGTTGTTTGTCTCAGTTTACCAACAATATGTTTTGAAATGTCACACGCCCCCGCTCTTGACTAACACAGTCCCACGCAGATGGCAACCAGGCCATTCTAAATGTGACTAAATAAATGGACTCCCTCTATCACTTTAATTTCTCTGTGTGTTTCTGTCTCTCTTCCACAAAATCTCTCAGGAGCGCCTACTACTGTCAGTGCTTCCAAGGCACGTTGCCATGGAGATGAAAGCTGATATCAGTGCCAAGAAGGAAGATATGATGTTCCACAAGATCTACATCCAAAAACATGACAATGTTAGGTAAACATTGGAGGTCGGAGGTGTTGTCGACTTTGCTGTAACAGACATTGGCCATCGCACTGACCTCACTGACTGATGTGTCAGTTAGCCAGTTACTCCAGCAGCTATTTCCCTGACAGTACGTAATGTGCACGTCATTGTTTGTACACTGACAGTGCTGGTGGACTGCTGTGCTTTTCCAGCAGATCACTGGGAGTAGACCCAATTTCAGTAGTAGTCCCATTTCAGCCCTCACCACTGGGTTTCACCCAAGGATAAGCTAACGACTATCTGTTATGGATAGGGATGTCCGATGTTGGCTTTTTTGCAGATAACCGATATGCCGATATTGTCAAACTCACAATTCTGATATCAACTGATATCGGTATGTGTAACATCACATATATTTTTATTGAGCTGTGTTTCTGTATGATTTTCTGTCATCCCCCCCAAAGGACAGACATTTTTTAGCGCCACCCTGATTTGAAATCCTAGAGGAAGAGATAATATGTATTCATGTATCTGTACTGTACAGACTGAACTTGAAACTGATACCAGGAAAATGACCAAACTGGAGAGCATACCAGCGTATTCAGGAGTCAAAGTGCATTTTGAGTACTATAAATGTTTACATGCTGAGAGTTCAGCCCCCGTACTCGCTTATCCCTCGTTTCACCCCATGTGAGTGGAAATAGCTCAGTCCTTATAAGCGCCAGCAAAATTCCACCCATTAGCCAACATTCCCTGTTGGTGTGTTCAATGTCGTACCAAGTTGTACCAACCCTTAACTGGAACTCAATGTCTGTGTTATAGTGAAGGGATGGAAGCAGTGACTTACATTGACCCAGATGATGAGAGTCGGATGATGATGTCATGTTTTGTCTTCCTGTTTCTGTCTTTTTTGGGTACCCTTCAACAACCCCCCCACCTGCAGCATATTGTTTGCGGACATTGAGGGCTTCACCAGCCTGGCGTCTCAGTGCACAGCCCAGGAGCTGGTCATGACGCTCAATGAGCTGTTTGCCCGCTTCGATAAGCTCGCTTCGGTGGGTTCTGACCTCCTTTTGACAACAACTGTGATCATGTGATGATGTACTTCTTATGAAAGTGGACGGCGGGGGGTTTACTGAAGCATTGTGTAACACTTCCATTAGACTATGAGGCTGAGGCTGATGAGTCATCTCAGTCATGCATACAGCCGTCTATATTTGACTTGATCGTGCTGTGCATTAGGCTGTGCATTAGCGCTAATTGAGTGTATGTCCTTGCTGTACAGGAGAACCACTGCCTACGCATCAAAATCCTGGGGGATTGTTACTACTGTGTGTCAGGGCTGCCTGAACCTCGGGCCGACCACGCCCATTGTTGCGTGGAGATGGGTGTGGACATGATTGAAGCTATCTCGTAAGTCACACACTCACAAGGACTCGCAACATCAACACGCCCTCTTAATCAGGTAGTCGTGCTTTTCCAATGAATGTTAAGTGGATGGAAGCATGAGGCTGAAGGTGACTAGTTTTGACACAATGTGTGTGTGTGTGTGTCTGCAGGCTGGTGAGAGAGGTGACAGGAGTCAATGTGAACATGCGGGTGGGCATCCACAGCGGGCGTGTTCACTGCGGCGTCCTCGGCCTGCGCAAGTGGCAGTTTGACGTCTGGTCCAATGACGTGACACTTGCCAACCAAATGGAGGCCGGTGGGAAGGCCGGGTTAGTTCTTTTACTGATACAAGCTACAACAGGACGTTTCATTCCTAACTTAACGTGTGTGCATGTGTGTGTGTGTGTGTGTGTGCGTGATAGGCGCATCCACATCACCAAAGCGACTCTGCAGTATCTAAATGAGGACTATGAAGTGGAGCCAGGATTCGGAGGAGAGAGGAATACCTACTTGAAGGAGAACAACATTGAAACCTTTCTGGTGTTGGGCTGCAGCCAAAAGAGGGTCAGTGTCCAACAGTCTTGTTTTTGTCCTTGACGGCGATTACAAAAATCTTTGTTCATGACGAGACGGTGACGAGCCAAACATGGCCCTCTGATGACTAAAATGTGACGAGTTGATTTATGGATATACAGTACTTTACTTAAAATCCAAACAAAAGAAAAACTGTTTGTATTGTGCAGAAACCTGGCTGCAATCTCCAGCAGCAGCTTTTATAAATGAAGACATATTCATATTTGCGTGAGAGGCAAAAACAGGTGATGACTCAACTGCTCACGAAGGAATGTCACTTTTAGAACTGTTTTCAGCCATAAACTGCCACAAGGGGGCAGAAGTGCACACACATGCACACACTCCAGTTCCTGGTGTTACATATGTCAAAATTTTTTTATTGTAAAATAACCCCTTTTTGTGTGTTGTTTATGTTGTGGTATAGGTGTTTAGGTAATGGAGCTCTAAAAAAAGTGTGTCAAAATTCAAGTGAAAGCTTGAAATGTAAGATAAAGATGATTTACTCCCCTTTTGTAGTCGGGATCTGATATTTTCCTGAACCCTGCCTATGTTCTATTGCTGATTACTAAAGATACGGCTCCAAATACGGTACAAACAATAATTTATGTAGCCATAGAACAGGATAATAAGCTATCAAAACCTATTTTGTTTTTGCTTGTTTGATGATGCAATTTTTTTTAACATGGACGTATGTTTGCCAAAATGATGACTGAAACACATAAGGATGTGCGGAACAAATACAAATACAAAAATATACTTTGTGTATAGAGATAGAGAACACAGAGCATCCTACTACAGTATTAGTGCATTTAAGAACTCAAAGTGCCTCTCTAAAACTTCACTCTGGTGCTCTTTTTGTTTCGTTTGTTCCCCAGAAAGAAGAAAAAGCCATGATGGCTAAAATGCAGCGAGCACGTGCAAATTCTACAGAGGGCTTGATGCCACGCTGGGTGCCTGATAGATCCTTCTCCAGAACCAAGGAGTCCAAAGTCTTCAGGCAGATGGTGAGACACTAGTATTTCGAGTCACATGAATGTCATGACAAGAAAGTAAAGTCTGTGGTCTTTTTATGCATTCTGACATTTCCATTTACCACAAAGCTGCAAAAAACACACTAAAAGAGTTGCATTATGGAGGGGTTTATGGGTTTATGGACTGGGCTGCGCCGAGATGGGCGTGGTGGCGCAACAAGGGGAGATGTCCACATTTTCATCCTGCATGACAAATCAGCCACAGGTGCCAATGTAAGCTCGCCAGCTCTGACCTGGTATATTCTTGGCGCAGGCGAAGCGCACCCTGCACAGTGCTAAATTGGCACACACATGCGCATAGTGCAGACACATCACCAAAACCTCACAGGCAGGTTTTCAGAGTGTCAGGCACATTTCAATGCAATAAACAATTACACCATCTGAACCAGCATATACATTTGTATCCACTGTATATTAATAGTCCCGTCACATCTTTATGTCACATAAAGGACGTTTGGCATGCATAATGGAAACTGAGACACTTAAAAAAATATATTTTGGGGGAGGGTTAAGCCATATATTTAGGCGGATGTTGCACCCCCTTGCCCTTGCGTAGAGCCGGCCCCGATCTTTATTCTTAACGGAAAAGATGGGATACATGCAAGGAGGATGAGGAGGAGATTAGGAGAATACCGTCGAAGGTTCTCCTAATTGGCGATGACAGAGCAGGAATGCTGGTGGATCACAAGCACAATGCCTGGATTAGCCTGCTGCTGTGTTTAATATATTCGTGAGGAACAGATGACATGTGTCCCACGAGGTGGTCTACGTGGCCTCTGATGTGCAGTCCAGTGTGCCCTGCACATTTAAAGGCGCTCATTTGATTGGTTCAGATGACACTCAGCTGTGTTGAACCCTTTCACGCCTTCTCTCCTCCCTCTTTGCCACTTGGGCTGGTGGGAGGGATGGAGGCGTGGGTGCGGCATGAAAATTGCGAAGTGCGCTGGCCACAGGTTCAAATGTGTGGCATGTGTTTAGTCAAGGGAACGCAACAGCCAGTGATTTATTTGGAGGCCAAAGTTTGAGGGTATATCACTGGTAGTGAACTAAGACCATGCAATGTGTATGTTTATATTCTGTAATTTGTTTCTACAGGCCTGATGCTGTGCAATAATTCATTGAAACAATATTTTTCAATGAGATGTCATGTTTTTGATGATCAAAGATATGCAAGACCGTTGCCAAAAAATACCATTTTGACTCCCAGAGATGAAGACGACTGTTCTATTACATCGTTGATATGATGAAGCTGCATCCTGTGATCGATATCGTTATTAACAAATATCATCCCCATCTCCGCCCCTTGTCCACCGCATCTCAGAGGGTTTGAACCTTGGGGGCAAAGAGGGTGTAATTTGGAGGTTCCAAGCAATAATTAAAATATCAGTGTGGCTCTTGAGGATTATCTCTGCTAGTATTTGTCTGTTTTTTAGCCGCCACATGATGACCTTCCTTTTCACTCTCTTCTCCCTCCCACTTTTCAGGGCATCGACGAAGCATCCAGTAAGGACAAGTGAGTGTTTCGGTTGTGAAGAGTTGCTTTTGCTTCAGAGCCACACGTGACTGAATGATCCGTCTACCTTGTAGTCGCTGCATTCATGAGGCCTTGAACCCTGAGGATGAGGTGGATGAGTTCCTCGGAAGGGCCATAGACGCTCGAAGCATCGACCAGCTAAGGAAGGACCATGTCAAGAAGTTCTTCCTCACTTTTCAAACTGCTGAGCTTGAGAAAAAGGTCAGTGTTGGATGAGACTTGATCCAAAATGGCTCTTTGGGTCCATAAAAGCAATTATTTCCTCTGCTGAGCAACTCATCTGACTTTGACTTTTTTATTGTCAGTACTCCAAAAAGGTTGACGACGGCTTTGGAGGTTATGTGGCCTGCACACTCCTAGTTTTCTGTTGCATCTGTGCTATTCAGATGATCGTTTTTGAAATGTAAGTCCCTCTTACAAGTAAGTAGTCCTCCTGCGGGCAGGAAATGGATGTTGATGAGTTGATGAGGGGTTAATGACAGTTAAACACCCTAATGAGCCTGTTCTCTTCTCTTCCGCAGAACACCGCTTATGCTTGGTCTGTACATTAGCATCTTCATCCTTCTAACCAACATCCTCTTCATCTGTTCCATCTACTCCTGCATCAAAGTAAGGAGACGTGGTCTTGTCATTTGTGCAGCTATGCTCAAATAAAAGCATTCCCCCATGATGACATCCAGCATCGCTAATATGACATGAACTCTCTTTCTCATTTTGTCTTTTGTGTTCAAGCTCTTCCCAGCTGCCTTGCAAACAGTAACCAGGAAAATAGTTCAGTCTCGTGCAAACAGTACGCTGGTGGGCGTCGTCACCATCCTCCTTCTCTTCATTTCTTCCTTCGCTAACATGGTACGGGCTGCAGCTTTGTGAGGGTCAGGTTTGACTCATTGAAATGAAAGACATTATGGCACCATCTTCTGGAAGTACCCAGTCCACCTTTAAGGACAATTTGATTGGAGTAAAACATAAAATTGATTGCATTCAGTCTGTTAATACAAGAATACCGTCAAAGGTTCTCCTAATTGGCGATGACAGAGCAGGAATGCTGGTGGATCACAAGCACAATGCCTGGATTAGCCTGCTGCTGTGTTTAATGTAACCGTGAGGAACAGATGACATGTGTCCCACGAGGTGGTCTACGTGGCCTCTGATGTGCAGTCCAGTGGGCCCTGCACATTTAAAGGCAATGAGAGGTGTTAATTTGATTGGTTAGGATTACACTCAGCTGTGTTGAACCCTTTCACGCCTTCTCTACTCCCTCTTTGCCACTTGGGCCGGTGGGAGGGATGGAGGCGTGGGTGCGGCACAACATGCCTACAATTAGGAGAACCTTTGACGGTATTCTTGTAATCTCCTCCTCATCCTCCTTGCATGTATGCCATCTTTTCAGATCACGTTAAGAATAAAGATTGGGGCTAGCTCTACGCAAGGACAAGGGGGTGAAACATATATATATATTTTTTTATTTTTTAATGTAATTTTATTGTATTTTTTAAAATTTTTAAAGTGTCTCAGTTGCCATTATGCGTGGCAAACGTCCTTTATGTGACATCAGATGTGACGGGACTATTAATATACAGTGGATACAGTCTGTCCATATTGACCATCTTCAAATTTGTATCTTGTTTTTGGAGTGTATTTGCTTTTGTTCAAAGTACAAAAAAGTAACAAAAGCCTCTTAGAGCTCACTGATTAAGGCTTCCTACATTTTGTGTTTTTCTGTTGGTTGCCTAGCGACTTGATGTTAACAGCTGTATTCCAGTATATCATTGTGTCTGGTATAGATCATATCACACTTTGAGTAGCGTGGCTCGCTGACAGTAAATGATGTTCCTCCTAGTTTACCTGCAGCAAAGGTCAACTGAAGGACTGTGTGGCCAATGAGATGAACACGTCAGTGACACTATGTTTGCTGCACAACCTGACCAAGACGGCAAAGGATGGATGGACTCTGTGTTCCGGGCAGGTCACACCCTGCCATTTCCCGGAGGTCAGTTCTGGAGCTTTTTATCCTAAAAGTACAGCTTCTTGTTTGCCCATCATGTGTTCTCCTCTGATGTTGACTGGTCCTTCCTCCTTCCTCCCCTGCAGTATTTCAGCTACAGTGTCCTACTGACCCTGCTGGCCTGCTCAGTGTTCCTCCACATCAGCAGCATAGGGAAGTTGGCGCTGATGTTACTCATCCAGTTGACCTTTCTCGTGCTGGTGGAGTGGCCTCACGTGGTCCTGTTTGACAACGCAGACCTGCTGGTCAAAGCTAACACGCTGTAAGTCACCTTCGATTAGTACTGCCTGTGGTTGCCATGGCATCACCTTCTTTGAAAGGGTATATACGAGTCCTTTCATGAAAGGGTATATAGTACGAGTCCAGTCATAGGACACCCAATGACCAGATGAGATGCACGAGACTTGGTCCATAAGAATGAGACAAGACGAGATTTTAACATTAATTTTAAGATAAGTGCAATGATAAATATGACTGGAAAACACACTATTTTATTTAACGAGTCACAAAACAATGCAGGTCTCTCTCTCTTTGTGAACACACACCATTATGGAGACGTCTCTGAGAGTGTTGACTCTCGCTTTGGAGGTTGTTTTTTTTTTCGACTATTTTTTATTTATGTATGGATTTTCTGAACACCAAATCTTTTTGATCAAAACGTTTTGATCTTGTGACACCTCGAGTATATACATACATAAAAGAAAGGGTGGGAGTAGGTTGGAGGGTTGGCAGCAAAGCAGGTTGACGCTGTGATAGTACACTAATAGAAGGTAGTGTTTGTAAATATTTTTGTACATATTTTGTGAATATTTTTGCTTACTATTTGTGCACTTTTTGTCGACATTTTGTGTACTGAACGCTGTATTTTTTATAAAAATACAGAGAACAAGGCTGACAGATTAATTCCCTGTTTTCTATCATTGCATGTTTGCATGAATCACCAACTTCACACAGATAATTAAAAACATAATTCAATAATAAAGTCTTACAGATCACTTACACACATACACAGTACACAGTAGATATAGCAGAATAATAATAAATATAGCAACTTCAGATCAATCCATATCAATTTCAGTCAATTTGCAATCTTCAACTTTCATAACGTAAACGGTGGATTATTTTCAAGACAGCAGGCACGATCGTGCATCAGTCACTGAGGGTATTTTTTTTTTTCAAATACAGGTACAGATACAGATAGAGATGCAGATGCAGATAGTGGTGTACTCGCTCATTGTCTTTACTTAACTACACGACAACATAAATGATAAGTAGTAGCAGTTGTTAGCCTGTAAAAATCATCCTATAGTCCGACATGAACAATTGGCCTCTGCTGGGAGTAATGCAATAGCTGTTGTTTGTTATGTTAAACTCATATTGGTACTTGTCTTGCATATTTTCCTGCTACCTTTTTAGTGTTAAGTTACCGTGTGATGAGTTTAGCCTTCTTTGTAGGATGACACTGTGAGTCAGACTGTTAATTAGTAATGACCTCCTGTGATTTTGATGGATTTACATTGTTCCCTTATATGATTGGCTCCTGCTAAAGAAAGAGCTACTGACGCGATCACTGCCTCGCAAGTGGTACAATATTACAAAAACGATTAGTAGCAGGTAAGATTAGAGCATGGTCAGGTTGGTTAGTTGCAGCCTGGACTGTACCAAATACTGTGCTACTGATTAGTTCTTTACTACTATTACTTCTAAGTAGACAACAGTAGATAACATCTTCTATTTCTTTGAGAATGTTGTAATTTCCCTTTAATTTAATTAATGATCCTATTCAACATACTATTCTTGTACCGTTTGTGTTGCCGAGTGTTATTGACTTGGACTTTTCCATGTATATTTTACAGGCTTGGTTTCAATGCGACTGTGGAACAGTGGTAAGTCGCTTTCACTTTGTTTGTTTTTCATGACTCTCTTGACTCATGCTATTGACTGAGCAACTCTCCTTTCCACAGCCTGGAGAGTGTGACCAAAGTACCCCTGAAGGTCATGACCCCTATTATCCTGACTGTGTTTGTTCTGGCTCTGTACTTGCACGGCCAGCAGGTGGAGTCCACTGCACGTCTGGACTTCCTCTGGAAGCTGCAGGTAAGGGACACACAGGGAGGGATGAGGCCAAAAGGAACACTAGTATATGTAACCCCCCCCACCCAGGCTACAGATGAGAAGGAGGAGATGGAGGAACTGCAGGCTTACAACCGCCGCCTACTCCATAACATCCTGCCCAAAGATGTCGCTGCTCACTTTCTTGCACGAGAGCGCCGAAATGACGAGCTTTACTACCAGTCGTGCGAATGTGTCGCCGTCATGTTTGCCTCCATCTGCAACTTCTCTGAGTTTTACGTGGAGCTGGAGGCCAACAACGAGGGAGTGGAGTGTCTCAGGCTGCTCAATGAGATCATCGCCGATTTTGATGAGGTGAGAAGTCGATAAGCTAAAAAAGTTTAGGGACACCTGACCAATTATCTTATACAAGATGTTGCGGTGTGTTTGTGGGATATTTTATCCTTCATCCAGAAGACACATTTGTGACGTCAGAGGACATGATGTTAACATGAGAGAGGGTCTCTCAAAGGTGTTTTTCAACACCAAGGGGGAAAATTTTGGGGTGTTACGAGATCTTGTGAGGTTAAAATGTGACAAGATTTTGCACTTGAAGAAAAGCTGCCTCACAAGAACAGGGCACCCAGAAGCCAATCAAATTGAGAACTATGGCATCACTACTATGAATGATGACACTATGACACAAATATAAAAGTGGTGGTGCACAATGCATTATTGGAACCATGCCTTAAGGAACCACGCCTTAAGATAAAGGGTTAAGGGCTAATCATCAACTTGCTTCATAACACACCTCATACATAGAAGAGATCATTGTTGCCATTTAGCAAGTAGTAGTGTGCATTAGTTGCCGCCACGCAGGCAAGCAGGGTCCACCTCTGAATTGCTGTGCTGTGCAGGTCTGAAAGCTGCATAAACCCCTCTACAATGCAACCCAAACCCTGACGAGTGACAGAGCCAAGAAGGCAGAGCTTGCACACACTCCTCCATCATTGACCTGGCAGCATCTCTCCTTCCTGAGAAACAGGACTGGATGTCGGCACACGCCATCTTCTGACAAAGATAGAGCCAAAACTAAACATCTGAGAAAAACTGAGAAAGTCAAAAATGTGTCTAAAATGAGCCATGAACTAGGGATGAGCTGGATACTCCTTAAAAAAGAGTATCCATTACGGATACATTTCGTCATTCACTCTTCACGCTCTGTCATGGCGGTGTGGCTCCATGGGCTGTTCTGAAGGGACTATTTTGGGCTATTTTGGTGCTATCTCGGGGCAACCTCTGGGCTTTTTCGGTGCTATCTTGGGGCTATTTCGGTGCTATTTCATTGCTATGTCCAGGCTATGTCCGGGCTATCTCTGTGCTATTTCGGTGCTATCTCTGTGCTATCTCCGGGCTATCTCCGGGCAACCTCTGGGATTTTTCGGTGCTATTTCGGGGCTATCTCTGGGCTATTTTGGGGCTATCTCAGGGCTGTCTCGGGGCTATTTGGGGGCTATTTCTGTACTATTTCGGTGCTATCTCCGGGCGATCTCTGTGCTATTTCGGTGCTATCTTGGTGCTACCTCGGTGCTATCTCTGTGCTATTTCGGTGCTATCTCGGGGCGATATCGGGGCTATCTTGGTGCTATCTCGGTGCTATCTAGGGGCTATCTCAGGGCTTTTTTGGTGGTATCTTGGGTCTATCTCGGGGCTATTTCGGTGCTATCTCCTGGCTATATCCGTGCTATTTTGGTGCTATCTCCGGGCTATCTTGGTGCTGTCTCGGTGCTGTCTTGGGGCTATCTCCGGGCTATCTCTGTGCTATTTTGGTGCTATCTCTGTGCTATCTTAGGGCTATCTCAGGGCTTTTTTGGTGGTATCTTGGTCTATATCGGGGCTATCTCAGGGCTTTTTCTGTGCTATCGCCGGGTTATTTCGGTGCTATCGCAGTTTTTTTTTTGGTGCTATCTCCATGCTATTTCGGTACTATTTCAGGGATTTTTTGGTGCTATCGCTGGGTTATTTTGGTGCTATTGTAGGTTTTTTTTTGGTGCTATCTCCGAGCTATTTCGGTGCTATCTTAGGGCTTTTTCAGTGCTATCTCCGGGCTATTTCGGTGCTATCTCGGGGCTGTACGACTCTTGGCGGTCTGGGGGTTGCATTGCAATTGTTCTTGTTGTCTTGTCTCTTTTTGTATTGTCTACCTCTGTCCCCGCACTGTTTTGTCGTGACAGGAAGCAATATGTAAAACTAGGAGAAGTTTTGATATTACTTCATACAGTACACATCAACACTTGTTGAGTGTCCTTGTGATATCTTCATCTTTCTTCTTCCCCATGTTTTCTAGATCATCAGTGAGGAAAGATTCCGTCAGCTGGAAAAAATCAAAACCATTGGTTCCACCTACATGGCTGCCTCTGGCCTCAACGTCTCCACCTACGATAGAGAGGGTCGCTCACACATCCTGGCCCTGGCAGATTATGCCATGAGGCTTCGGGAGCAGATGAAGTACATCAATGAGCACTCGTTCAACAACTTCCAGATGAAGATAGGTAAGGCTGGTGGATGTCAGATATTGCTCCATGTTGATACTACAGATTTGCTTTGGCATTTCTTTGGGGAATCTTGTTTTCCCAGTCGGAGCGTTTTCGATGCTGTTCTGACAAATTGTTTGTGCTGAGCTCAGGGCTGAACATGGGACCAGTGGTGGCCGGAGTGATTGGGGCCAGGAAGCCCCAGTATGATATCTGGGGGAATACAGTCAATGTGGCCAGTCGAATGGACAGCACAGGGGTACCAGACTACATACAGGTAACACACACATTACTCATTGTCAGAGGAGTCATTGTTTAAATGGTGTGTGTTGGTAGCAGTTTTTGACAAATATAATATCTTTATAATATATTTATATATCATTGAATTTTAAAGGGGACCTATTATGCTCATTTTTCAACCTTTTGTATTGGGTTGTGGACTCCTATAGAGCAACTACATCCAATAACCCACAAAGAAAATGTTCGTGATCTTTCAAAATCTGCAACTATTCCAGGCCACAAAGCTAGGAGACCCAAGTTCGAGTCCACCCTCAGGCATCTCTGTGTGGAGTTTGCATGTTCTCCCCATGCATGCGTGGGTTTTCTCCTGGGACTCCGGTTTCCCAGGTTAATTGGCCACTCCAAATTGTCCATAGGTATGAATGTGGGTGGGAATGGTTGTTTGTCTATATGTGCCCTGTGATTGGCTGGCCACCAGTCCGGGGTGTACCCCGCCTCTCGCCCAAAGACAGCTGGGATAGGCTCCAGCACGGCCACGACCCTCGTGGGGATAAGCGGTAGAAAATGAATGAATGAATATACATTTTGATGGTTATATTCATGATCTTTCTTCATTATGGTTGTAATCCATTATGTAATGGTAATGGTTTTATTTCATTTGAACATGCATCAGATCCCAATTGAGTGCATCCCATAATCAGTTCACAGTTCCACATGTCCAAAAGGAGTAGGAAGAAGCAAAGCTTATTAAATCCTACCCCTCCATCTGGTACTTTTACAATCAGTAACTGTTACATTTGTTCACTTCCTGCTTTCCATAATACAGTTTAAGGTTTTTTTTGTTGTTTTTTTTTAATAATGTACCTCGTACCGAAGTAGGAGGTGATATGACCATCCAATGACATAATGGGTACCATAGTAAGTGTCAATATAGTGATATATATAGCACATCATGACTGGTTCAAGACTCTTCATCCTTGTATTTAGCAAACATCAACTGCTTGTATTGTTTCTTGAATTGGCTCATCGTTGTGC
Source organism: Doryrhamphus excisus (assembly GCF_030265055.1). Classification (NCBI taxonomy): domain Eukaryota; kingdom Metazoa; phylum Chordata; class Actinopteri; order Syngnathiformes; family Syngnathidae; genus Doryrhamphus; species Doryrhamphus excisus. Next base: position 18,165,535 of record NC_080475.1, on the reverse strand, counting down.
ATTGTTTGAGGTCCTTACTCAATCCATTTCATAGTTTGATTCCACATACTGAAATGCTATGGCTTTTTAACGTAGTCCTAGCATAGAAGTGTTTCAAATGTACTTCTTCCCTGAGATCATATTTCTCCTCTCTTGTAGAGTATTGGATCACATTTTTAGCTAATTGGTTGTTTTTAGCCTTATGCATTATTTTAGCTGTTTGAAGATGAACTATATCAGCAAGTTGAAGTATTTGTGATTTTAGAAATAAGGAGTCACTACAAGGAGACAGCTATTTGTTCACTATTTCTTTACATTACCTTACACTTTTGTATGTGTTAAAATAAAAAAAACATACCAAGAAGACAGGAAATGAACAAATATATCAGTAACAGATGGGGGGTAGGATTCAATAAGATTTGCTTTTTCCGACTCCTTTTGGACATTTGGAACTGTGAATTGATTTATGTGATGTATTCCATTGTAACCTAATTCATGTTCAAATCAAATGAGACCATGACCAAGTGGTACATGGAGACAAGATAGTCCCTAAAATGGAAGGTTCCAGATTCACACATCTGCTCCTCTGACTTTCCCTGGAGGAAGAATCCCTGTTAGCACAGGATGTGATGTTCTTTTGCTGAAAGGGTTATTTCATGTTTCTCTGGAGAGGCTCAAGTCTAAATTTGAATTCCCCTGCCACAAGGAAGGCTAAGCCAATTCTTTGAATTTGGGCTTACATTTAGACCAATGCTGCCACCTGATGTACGATTTGTGTTCCTACAAATCATTGGGTGATAGCAGACAACCTTTAAAAGATAACTGCACTTTTGGGGGGGAATTTGGGGGGATTTTACCCATCAAACACAGTCCTTATGTGACACAAGAATACACGTGTCTTTCCATTTTCTGTGTGTTCTAGATAGCCGCCTCGTCCTCGTGTTTTTCACCAACCATCTGCAAAAACTTGCATGTTAGCTTCATTGGCCACTCAATGAAGCTAGTTATGAAACATTTAAGAGTGCAAGGTGCATACTGCAACATATTGTGTATGGCTCACACATGCTCTGAATACGGATCATAATGAAATGTACTCATTTCATACTCGTATGTGGCAAAAATGCATTATCCGTAATTGATACTCATTTCGTCATAGTAGTCTGAGGGCCATCTTATGTAAATTGCTACATCCCAATTCAGTCCAAACCTGAACGGCTTGCTGAGAGAAACAAGCAGCAAATACTTATTTTACTTAAACTGTACTTAATCTGAACTGTATAATTTAGAAATTGAGGGTTGAGCAGACACTCCAGAGACATCCCAATGTTTGCTCACTGAGAAACCTTCTGTCGTGCGGGTATCTGATGTCCATATCCTTTCTTAGGTGACCACAGACTTGTACCACGTGCTGGCTAACAATGGCTACCAGATGGACTGTAGAGGATTGGTCAAGGTGAAGGGGAAGGGTGAAATGACCACTTACTTCCTCACCAGTGGCCCCCACAGTCGTTAACCAACCACGTGGAACCACTGCACCCCCGCGGGCTTGACCCACTCCGTACCGACGCACAGTGCAAACTGTGGACACTGAGGACATTTGCCACACATAAAGGTGTTTGAAGGCTGTTTTTGCACAAGCGACCACAAAGCCTTAGGATCCTAGGTTGCCTTAGGATGGGAGTATGCTTGTGTTTATGAGCAATAGTACAAGTGTTTCTTCTCGAGGTCATTATTTATTTTTGTGCAGATGGATAAGCTATATAAAGGAAGTGGAGTTTATGCAAGGACACAAATGGAGGATGAACATGACCAAAGAACAACTGTCCCAAGTATACTCATTGAATTATCTTTGCGGAAGCCGCGGTAGTGAGGCTGCTGGTGGGTCACCAAGAAGTTCCGTTGATTTGGTTCACGTCAGAGCAAGACGACGTAAAGCAAAGGAGAAGCAGTCATATTTGTATCACGGATGAAAGTTCTCAACTGTTTTTTGGGACATTTTGTATCAGCGTATGTGAGTTTCGTGTGTATGAATGTGTGACACGATGCTGAACCGTTCCTCTCAATGAGACATACTGTAACTTTTCACTGTATTTGTATTATCTGACACAACATGGTTTTCTGTTTGCTGCAAAGCATGTTTTATATCCATCCTCAGAGTTGAGTGCCCAATCGTGACTTCTCGTGGTTCAAGGAGAATCCTGTCTTTTTACTGGACGTTCATGTCATTCCAAGCAAAACGTTCAAAAGCCCATGAAACGATATTTTTGGACCGCACCGACTTTTAGACAGCATATGCAGCATCTCTTTGCCTGCTCACATAAATTGCCTTGATGTTATGTGGTTGCAAGGCCCTTATTTTTATGGACCAAGACTTGCTTTTTTCATCGGAAGGTGCCCACACGCCCAGAAGAGTCGAAGAGATGAATGTATAGAATAATAAACAATGGAACAACCACTGTGCTACTGAGAGATGACTGCCGTCATAAGCAATCAAATTGGTTGAACTTCTGGTTTGCTGCAAATGACAGCCTAATTTTAAAGTGATTATGAGCTCACTTTTTCTGTAGAAGTCCACAATATTTTTGCCTTAAGAGCTGACAAGCCTTTATATTGCTCTCTGCCCCATGAAATAAAAGGTCAAAGAAATTATCTTTTTTTTTTCATTTTCCCTTACATAGATTTATGATCTCCTGTTTTCTGTTGATCCACTTCTACATTATGACTGTGTTTTACAAAACATTAAAGGGGACCTATTATGCTAATTCTTCCACCCTTTGTATTGAGTTGTAGACTCCTATAGAGCAGCTACACAGATAACCCACACAGAAAACATTTTTATATTTTCCAGAATCTGCACCTATTCCAGCTGTATTTCTTTGGTTTTGTGCTTCCAGCCAAAACGGTCTATTTTAATTTATTCTACCCACGGCCGCCCCCTAGCCCACTCTGCTGTGATTGGTCACACGCCAAAAGTGCTTCCTAATTATGAACCATTTAAGGACATCCACCCCTCTGTGACATCACAAAGGGGCAGTTTTACCACACCTTCTAAAACCGAGCGTTTTGAGCCACCCCAAACTTCTTTCAGGGCTCACTTCCAAATACGCAAACCTCATTATCTGAAACTTTGGCATGGTTAAACACCAGAATGTAACATTCTAACTGCATTTATAGGTCAGAAAAGTGGAAAAAGCACAATACGTCCCCTTTAATAAAAGCAAAATAGACCCTTACAAAGAATGCATGTGGTTCTAATTTGAATGTCACGCCAATCAGAAGCCTGCAATCTAGCTGCCTCCCTGTGAGAGTAACTTGAGACACCCACTTCTTTCTTCTGCTGCTTCTCCTTTTCCAAAATAAATCAGTCTCCAGTTCCAAGAGGCAAAGCAGTTCCGAATTTGTAATTGCTCGTGCATGAATAATGAATTTCTGTCCAGCAAATGGCAATGGTCACAGAGCACTTTATGATAAACATCAAGTGACAGGAATTCCTGCTAATTCTCATTGACTAGATCACACTGGAGAATTGGCACAGAATATGGGAAGTGTTTTTGTATCACACACAATGTTTATTTCATGTGAGATTCTATGGTTTGTTTGCTGTGCATTAGGCCATACACACCGTTGGGGACCATTTTCACATGACAGCAGTAAAAACAAGTTGTCCTATCTTACATCTAATGTGACCTGCAGCTATGAGGAGGGATTTTAAATTAAAGAAAATTTTGGTTTTAGGGAATTTTTTAACTACATGTCACATTTGGGTGCATTTTCCACCACATTTGTATGCAGGTTCTTAGTAAAACAGCATTTAAAACACTTTGGGAGTGTGGGGGGTTGGGGGTTCATGACTGTCATTGCAGTGACACGTCTGCAACAGGTCCACTATCTGATCTTCTAATATGAGTGAATATTCATCCAATGTATTGTCAGACCATGGATGCGACCATGTCCTAATTTCCTTAAAACTCAACCCATTTGTCATGTGCCCTATCCTCCAGGAAAAGCTGTGTTCCTTTTTTTTCTAAAATTCATCTTCTGCTTTGTCGGAAAGTCTATTTTGGAGGATTTTTTAGAGTTGCCATCTTCCATCTTGGCAGTCAGATTCATTCATTCAGTAGAACACAAACATATCTTCGGGGTGCAACAATCGAATCGTTCAATACAATAAACCGTTCGAACAATAATTTTCCCTTTGTGAGCATTAACATTGCATTTGTGGAGATTGCAGATAAATGCAGTTAGTGTGAGGTACATAAAAAGGATACAATAAGTTACATAACATGATTCAAAACTGTTTAAAATAATAATAAATAAGTTAAAGTTAAAAGTAGTAATAATTCATGTTTGATGTAAATAATTCAGTTGTAAAAAAAAAAAAAAAAAAAAAAGCCCACTATTTTTTAAATATGTTTGTGTCTAAAATAATCCAAATCTCCGTTGTTGGTGTTTGTGTGTAATACCGCAAGGTCCACTAGGGTGGTAAAAAGAGGACAATGAAACATACTATAAACATTAAATCACACAAAAATATTGCACAGAAGTAGCGTTTCTCTGCATTCACGATTGCACGGATGATGAATCGTGAGGTAGTTTGTAGGCAGCAGCAGGTCATCGAAGGCCATCATTTGTCGGGTTGAGACGGATAGTATCTTTTACGGATAATACATTTTTGCTAGATATGAGTATGAAACCAGTACATTTCATCATTATCTGTATTCGTGTTTAAAGAAAATGCTCATTATGTATTCACTCTTCACGCTCTGTGATTGGTCAGTTGCACACAGCGACCGCCTCTCCCGAGGAGGAGAGAGTGTCTCGTTCACGTACGCGGTTCAATCGGCAAGTGTTGCGTTGGTCACACTGCCTCCACTTTATTAGTTTTCTTCAGCTCTCCTCCAGTTTTGTTTGTATCTAAAGTTACTTGTGTCTAAAGGTAAGCTTGTTTCGGAACGTACGCGGGCTTGTCTGCAGGCTTGTGTGACTGATGTCACTTATGCATCAGGGATAGCATGAGCGCCTTTTTTTTATTTTTGTCTTTTTTCAGGCGTGTTAGCTACAGTACAATAATTTTGTTAATTTTCAGTTAGCATTACACAGACAGGCGGCACGGCGGTCTGGTGGTTAGTGCGCAGACCTCACAGCTAGGAGACCAGGGTTCGGTCCCCGCCCTCGGCCATCTCTGTGTGGAGTTTGCATGTTCTCCCCGTGCATGCGTGGGTTTTCTCCGGGTACTCCGTTTTCCTCCCACAAAAAGCAAAAAGCGGTAGAAAATGAATGAATGAATGAGTACACAGACAGTGGTAACGGTAACCTGTATTGACTGGCCACAACATTAGGTACACTTGCACAGTATTACAAGGGCGGCATCAAGCATGCTGCATGTATTCCTGACATAAGCGAGCTAAAATATTACACTCCCCTCAGTACATTGCAGTATGCACCTTGCAATCTTCAACTTGTTTCATAATGTAAACGGTACATTATTTTCAAGACAGCGGGCACGATCGTGCATCAGTCACTGAGGGTTTCTCTCTCTCTCTGCTGACGGTGGTTTGGCTGCTGATATAAAGTCATTTGGAAAACTGCTTGAAGTACTGAACTCGATGCTTTTGGGAAAAATACAGCAAGGCTGACAGATGTTTGCGTTTATTGTCATGTTTGCGTGAATCACCAACTTCACACAGCTCATTAAAAATAACTATAGAATAGTCCCAATGATCACTTACACACATTCACAGTACACATGTAGCTGAATAATAAACAATACATATAGCAACTTCTGATCAATCCATGTCAGTTTCAGATTTAAAGTGATGTACTGATTTAAGCCCCACCCATTTCCGGTTAAGTCACACTCACTCCCGCCCACCCCGATTACGGATAAGGATACAGCTCATTTAGTAGGGTGAACAGATACAGGTACAGGTACAGGTACAGGTACAGGTACAGGTACAGGTACAGGTACAGGTACAGGTACAGGTACAGGTACAGATACAGATACAAATACAGATAATGGTGTACTGGCTCATCCCTAATATGAATCATTTGTTTAGGACTAGCAGAAACAAAAATAGTTTCAAAACACAAAAACTTAACAAAAGAAAATGGCAGCTGCCAAACGCAAAGTCAATACCAGGCTGCTGATCCGGGTGTTGTTCCTGTTGGGTGTTTCCTGTGCTGTAGATCCGGGTGTTGTTCCTGCTGGGTGTTTCCTGTGCTGTAGATCCGGGTGTTGTTCCTGCTGGGTGTTTCCTGTGCTGTAGACTGCCACAGCGAAACCAGTCCCACAGGTGTTGCAACACCGTGAGTTGTCACTCACCACCGTCTCACTACCGTCAACAGAGCCTGACATGTTGTGGCGTTCAAGCAGGTTTCTGATAGTGGGTTGGGAACAGTCCATACGCCCGGCTATATCACTGTAGCTCAAAGTGAAATCCATTTGATTTATTGATTACAAATATATATACAGTATATATATAAATTTTATGAAATTAAATACATTGATATGATAACATATTTATTAATATTATTAAATCAATTGTTTTATTTATGTTGCACTGACAAATATGCATCACATGAATTTTATGACCTGGTATCAACTAAAATGAAGTAATCCAAATACATTAAATAAAGTTCCTTCAATACTTCCTTTACCAGACCTGATTTTACAAATTTCAAAATGTAGTAAATTGCCATGAGGGGACAGACTCTCCGATTTCCATTTATTGTTTTGTGTTGTGACAGTTCACTTTTCAGCCAGCAAGAGGCGCCATTTTGTTAACAGCCTCACCAAAATCAATCGGTGACGTCATCATAGGAGGAGGTCGGTTGCCAGGTTGGTCAACTTACTAAACATCACATTTTCACAATCATTAAATGTTTTTTTTCCAAATTAAATCGCCGAACAGCTAAATGGGAAGCTGCGGAAGCGGAGATGAGATGAGTGACAGAGTGAGTCAACTTTCTAAATGGAATAACTGTTAATTGATTTCGTTAATGATACTGTTATGTTACAGTACTTGCTGTGAATGTACAACAATTTATGCTATCAGTGTGCTTCATACAAAGCTTCTTCTAACATGAAGGGGCCCCTCTTGAATGACTCATGAGTACGGGGATAAATAAATGATGGCCAAGCTAAGAGAGAGTCAAGAGACAGACAATACTCTGTCTCAAAACAAGCACATATCCTGTATTGCGTTGATATCCTGTTTGGACCATCCAGGAAACAGGAGACAGTTGCCAAAACCTCTGTGGACTAAGTAGTTGTGACGTCACGTTTCAAAAGTCATCCATCTTGAGTCACACCATGTGGGCGTCAACATGCAGCCACGTGGCCTCAATATGGGCAGGTGTTGCTTGAAGAGAGGTGTGCTCCTGCCTCTTCTCCACCTCCCACTCTTTGTCCCACAGGGAGGCAAGGCAGGTGGACGAGGAGCTGCTGCCATGACACCTGAAGGCAGAGCGTGAGCGGTTGAACTCATCTGTCAGCGGTTGCTAACTGACGATTGCTACTTCCTCAAATCAGTTTTCTTCTGAAGCCTTGAAGGAGCTGAATCATGCGTCTTCTACCACGACGGCGTATGTCCCCTGTGAAGTGGGCTCTCATCGGGGGGGCTGTCTTCATGGTGGCCTTGGTGGTTCTGCAGAGGGATGCTGGCCCCTCACCCTCCGGTGACCCCTGGTTCCAGGAACTAGTGGACAAGAAGGACATGATGATCGGCATGGTCTGTGAGGCTGTCAACAACATTGGCAACTTCCAGATTGGTGCTCCGCCACCTCCTCCTTTACCAGACCTGGTGGAGCCCACCCAAAACATTGTTTGCCCTTCTGGCTTCTACAGCAAGGAGGAGCTCAAGCCTTACCTGGACAGACCACCGCAGGACCCCAACGCCCCAGGGGCTGATGGGAAGGGATTTCAAAAGGATGTTTTGTCACCAGAAGAGGAGAAGGAGAAGCAGACGGGCATGACCAAGCACTGTTTCAACCAGTTTGCCAGCGACCGCATCTCTCTCAGCCGGAGCCTTGGCGCGGATACGCGGCCTCCAGAGTAAGAGGAGCTTTGTTCGTTTGGATTTATCAGCGTTACACTAAGCAGAGTAGCAGTGCTGACACAGCCCAGCTCCGTTGATACCGGACCTGGGCTACTCTCACGGTGGTAAATGATTGACAGCTCATCTGTATCACGGAAATGGGCCCTCTAGTTCAGGGGTCAAAGTGTGGAACACTTAGCCTCTCCTTAAAGAATTATCTGGAGTATACTTTAGATAGTGCTCTGCTTACTTAAGACTCTGTGAAATCTCTCAACACAGGAACGACAAATCATTTGACTTTTCGCATTTTCTCTTTTCTCTCTCTAATCCACCCCCCAGATGTGTAGGGCAGAAGTTTCCCCGCTGTCCTCCCCTACCCACCACCAGTGTTATTATAGTGTTCCACAACGAGGCGTGGTCCACCCTACTCAGGACGGTGTACAGTGTCCTGCACACATCCCCCGCCATCCTGCTCAAGGAGATCATCTTGGTGGATGACTCCAGCACTGAAGGTATGAAGACGCAGTAAGACAGGGGTGTCCAAAGTGGGGCCTGTGGCTTCTTTTCTTAAACTTGTAGGCTGACAAACTAAATAATACAGTTTTTTTAATTTTTTTTAATTCGTTTGGGGAGAAACAATGTTACAAGAATAAAGTCAAAATATTATGGGAATAAAAACAATGACAAAAAAAATTACAGGCATAATTATTTTATGAGAATAATCATTTTCATCATAATCATAATCATCATAATCATTTTATGAGAATAACGTCAAAATATTAAGAGAAGGAACTCGTACTCTAAGAAGACAAAAGAAAATAAACTCGTAACATTACGAGGAAAAATAACATCATTTTTAGTAGTTTTCAGTCATCATATTATGAGAAACAAACAAAACAAAATAAAGTTGTCATTTTAGAAAAGTTAGGTTCACGTACTAAATGTACTGCAAAAAAGTTCAATGAGGATAATCCATAATAGAGATTGTACAAATTATTTATTTCTAAAACTCACTGATGTTGTAAACAACATCAACATTTCAAACAGCTAAAATGATGCACGCTAAGAATAACTAATTAACCAAAATGTCATACAGTCATTTTCTACAGGAGAAGACAATACGACCTCAGGCATGAACTAAACACAGTATTTCAGGATGTGGAATAACATTGTAGAACAGATTAAGTAAGGAACTTAAACAATGTACCAAGATAAACGAATTCAAGAAACAATACAATCAGTTCATGTTGTAAAATACAAGGAAGAAGAGTCTTGAGCATGTGTATCTGTCTCACCTTATTTGTATTTATACATTATTACACTGATTATTATACAGTATACACAGTGGTATAAAAAGGTTTGGGCACCCTTGGTCATTTTCAATATTTTCCTTTATAAATGACTGGTTGTTGAGATCATCCATTCCAGGTAAATATATCATATAGCAGACCAACACAGGGATAGTTGAGAAGGGAAATGAACTTTATAGAACTTTACGGAAAGTCTACAATCATTATTTAAACTAAAGTAGGCAGGTGCACCCCAACAGAAAAATTACATCAATATTTGCAAAACTAAATGCTTCCTATAGCTTCCAATGAGGGTCTGGATTCTGGTTGAAGATATTTTGGACCATTCCTCTTTCCAAAACATCTCCAGTTGAGTCAGGTTGGATGGTTTCCAAGCAATAATAGATTTTCAGATTTTCAATCATATTTTGGTCTGGGGACTGAGACGGCCATTCCAGAACGTTGTACTTGTTCCTCTGCATGAATGCCTTAGTAGAATTGGAGCAGTGTTTAGGGTCATTGTCTTGGTGGAAGTATCCAGCCAACTTCAACTTTGTCACTGATTCTTGAAGACTGTTGGCAACAATTTGATGATACTGACTGGAATCCATGCCACCTTCAACTTGAAGATTTCCAGTACCTGCACTGGCCAAATAACTCCAAATGTCCACAGCCCAAATAACTCAAAATGTCCAAATAACTCCATTTGACTTTCATCAGTCCACAGCACCTTATTCCAACATGAAGCTAGCTTGTCCAAATGTGCTTTAGCATACCTCAAGCCACTCCGTTTGTGGCATGTGATCAGATAAGGCTTCTTCCTCATGACTCTCCCAGAATAGCTCAATAGTTCTTGGCCTGCCACTTGGCCTGCCACTCCAGACTAGAACTGTTCCTGTGGTCTTCCATTTCCTCACTATGTTCCTCAGAGTGGAACCTGACAGCTAAAATCTCTGAGCTAGCTTTTGTATCCTTCCCCTAGACCAGGGGTCAGCAACCCGCGGCTCCAGAGCCGCATGTGGCTCTCCAGCCTCTTTGTTGCGGCTCCCTTTGCAATGCTTGAATATTTTTTAGCACCCGTGTGGTGAAAATGCACGTCTTTGTTATGAGTTTACAAAAATCCAACTTTGTGTGAGACCATGAATGCATCCTGACTGAGTTCTGACTGGTGACTGAATGAGCAGACAGGATGCTATCCAGTTCTCTCTGACAGGTTAACATGAAGGGAAATGAGTAATACTTTGAGTTATTTGAGTTATTAATTATTATTAATGAGTTATTTGACGATTCTAAAAAATAAATTAGAGCTCATTTAAAAACAAAAGTTTATCTCCAGTACTAGCAAGAGTACTCCAACTCGTCTTTTTTTTTCCCTCCAATGTTGTTTTAAACATACAACGTTTTGCGGCTCCAGGCTATTTTTCTTTAGTGGGCAAGTGGGTGAAATGGCTCTTTTCATAGTAAAGGTTGCCGACCCCTGCCCTAGACCATGATGTTGAACAATCTTTGCTCTCAGGTCATGTGACAGTTGTTTTGAGACTACCATGGTGCCATCTTAAATACCCTTTCTATGATTGGCTTCACTTGTGTATGCAGGTCAAGGGTCAATGAGCTTACCAAACTAATGTTGTGTTCCAATAATTAGTGTTAAAGGTATTCTAACCAATAAAACAACAAGGGTGCCCAAATGTATCCACCTGCCTACTTTAGTTTAAATAATGATTGTAGACTTTCTGTAAATCCTATAAAGTTCATTTCCCTTCTCATCTATCCCTGTGTTGGTCTGCTATATGATATATTTACCTGGAATGGATGATCCCAACAACCAGTCCTTTACAAAGGAACATCCTGAAAATGATCTGGGGTGCCCAAACTTTTTTATACCACTGTATTACTGCTTATTATGATAGTGAAAAAACATCTTACATTACTAAACTGTTATGTTACCTTATCACTGTTCTATGTAGTAAAAAAAAATCACAAATGGAATACAGGAAGTAATAAATGTACTGCAACAGATGTGAAATGGATGTGGGGTCAGATTAAATCACAATCAGAAATGGTTTATTGCCAGGTATGATCAAACACATACTAGGAATTTGTTTTGGTGAAGTAGGTGTAGACACATCTATAAAACAAGAATGAAAATACATAATATACAAAATAAACAGTATAAATATATGTACACAGTCTGTTTTTTGTTTGTTATTCCGGAAGTGCAGTCTGATTGGTTTTCCTAAGAGTCCAAATTGAGCGTTAATGTAACGCATATAGTGAGTGTCAAGTAAATAAGCTTAGTTTCTTCCTGTTCCTTTTGGACATGTGGAACTGTGGTGTATTTAAGTGTAACTTAATAAACCCATATAAAATAAAACCATGACTATAGGTTGAGGAAAAGTTACTAAAAACTACTCAGTACGTTGGTTAAATATTTGTTCCAAAGAGGTGTGTGAATGTTCTGCTCACTATGTGACCACTCCCTGGTTGATGGAATGCGTCATCTGTCCCACTGCCGTTGTTACTTTTAATAGGCGTCAACAATGAGCGTCCGCCAGGCCAACTTTTTGATGCTGTATTCCCGCAGAGTACCTGAAGAGCCACCTGGAGGAGTTTGTACGCGAACTCAAGATTGTCAGTGTGCTGAGGCAGCCAGAGAGGAAGGGCCTGATCACAGCCAGGCTGCTGGGTGCTAGTGTCGCACAGGGCCAAGTTCTCACCTTCCTCGATGCACACTGTGAGCAAGTTCACACAAATAACCACATGAACGAGCAGCGGCATTAGCACCCTTGGTGGCTGATGGTTCCATGTGACACATTCTTATAAGTACGACATTGTGCGGTTTCAGGTGAGTGTTTCCATGGTTGGTTAGAGCCGCTGCTTCGCCGTATCGTTGAAGTGCCAACCGCTGTGGTCAGTCCTCACATCGCCTCCATTGACCTCAACACGTTCGCGTTCAGAAAGCCCACTGCGACTGAGCGTGCTTACAACCGAGGAAACTTTGACTGGAGCTTAGGGTTTGGCTGGGAGCCCATCCCTGCAGATGCCCGTGATCTGCGCAAGGATGAAACCTATCCTGTCAAGTAAGATGATAATCTTAGACTGATTCCACCCTGGTCTCATTGGAGCCATTGATCTTTTTTTTTTTTTTACTTGTGAACATTTCAGAACACCCACTTTTGCCGGCGGTCTATTTTCCATCTCAAAGAGCTTCTTTGAACACATCGGAACATATGATGACCAAATGGAGATTTGGGGCGGTGAGAATGTGGAGATGTCCTTCCGGGTCAGTCATTTTATCCCGCCTTACACATTAAACAACAAATATGTGACAAATTCACTAGAAATAAGAGCAATGGAAGCAGGTATGGGAGGGAATTATGAAGATGAGCGATTGTTATGGCGACTGTTACCTGACAAACCAACCGCTCACTTGTACAGCGGCATTTTTGAAAATACTAAATCAAGCGGTTTGCGTGTAGGCCACACGGCTAGGAGACACAGGTTAGATTCTTCGCTCGGGCATCCCTGTGTGGAGTTTGCATGTTCTGCATGTGTGGGTTTTCTCTGGGTACTCCGGTTTCCTCCCACATTCCAAAAACATGTTAGGTTGATTGGATTCATTATGTTAATTAACCCAATTAACCTAACATGTTTTTGAATGGTTGTTTGAATGGTTGTTTGAATGTACCCCGCCTCTCGCCCGAAGATAGCTGGGATAGGCTTCAGTATGCCCAAGTTAGCGATCCATCAAAGCACATTCCATTGATTTCTGAACAAGCAGCATGAGCAGTCTGCAAAACATCTTCAGCAGCAATGACTCTCTCAAAGATATTTTTCACTCAAAGATATTTTTCACTTTCCTGATCTTTTATTCCGATATTTGTAAAATCAGTGAAACACTGTCGAAGCACAACATGCTTTTAGTTTGCTTTTAGTTTTGCATGAATTTACATAAACATAAAAACATTTGTCTTGCTTTTGTGTGTGACAGGTGTGGCAGTGTGGTGGTCAGCTGGAGATCATTTCTTGTTCTGTGGTGGGCCATGTCTTCCGGACCAAGAGCCCGCACACCTTCCCTAAGGGCACAGAGATCACTCGCAACCAAGTGCGCCTGGCCGAAGTGTGGATGGACGACTACAAGCAGATCTTCTATCGTCGGAACAAGATGGCTGCTGCCATGGCCAGAGAGGTCAGTGTGGGGAGTCACAGAGTCATACATATTTTACAAATAACAATGTTTTCTGTTTTTGTTGTAGCACACCTATGGAGACATCTCTGATCGTCTAAAACTGAGAGAGAACTTGCAGTGCAAGAACTTCTCTTGGTACCTAAACAATGTCTACCCAGAAGCTTTCATTCCAGATAAAATCCCTGTCAAGTATGGAGCAGTAAGTGGTGTTTTCTATAGCCTAAAAAAAACATAACACTCACAATTACAACTGCGCCAAATTCCTCACGATGCAAGGAAAACAGAGCAGAAAGGAGAAAGAAGTGGTTCATTGACAAATTATTTATAATTATTTTGTGTATTCAGTGTCTTGAAAAGGCTACATGGTGGATGAGTGGTTAGTGCGCAGGCCACACAGCTTGGAAACCTGAGTACGATTCCACCCTCGGCCATCTCTGTGTGGAGTTTGCATGTTCTCCCGGTGCATGTGTGGGTTTTCTCCGGGTACTCCGGTTTCCTCCCACATTCCAAAAACATGCTAGGTTAATTGGCCACTCCAAATTGTCCATAGGTATGAATGTGAGTGTGAATGGTTGTTTGTCTATATGTGCCCTGTGATTGGCTGGCCACCAGTCCAGATTGTACCCCTTCTCTCGCTCCAAGACAGTTGGGATAAGCTCCAGCAACTGAACTGTGTGTGCACGCGTGTGAATGCCTTCAAATGTCCTCTCTGCATAATCTCTTTAAAGCCCCAAGACTCTGTGGCTTTTCCCTTCCTGGTTGCTGTGCATCATGTATTTATTAATGTACAGTATTTCTATCGGAAAGTTGCAGGCCAACTTCTTATCAAAGGCAGTTCTCCACTTTGTGGCCATCTTTCCAGCTTAAAACTATTTTTTTATTATGGAGTTGCATCATCACCTCTTTTTGCCTCTAGTGCAAAAAAGGTAAAAGTGGGACAGTTGTCGGGGTGAAAAAACAGTATAATACATATACATAATATGTATTATTATTATAATACATAATACAATACATCTTTGGGAGCAAATGAGTTAGTAAATATTCAATATTTCAAGTTCATTAAGATATAAAGGTTAATGTTTTGTAAGTGATGGTGTCACGGTGTGTCGAGGGTTGGGCCCCAGATGCAGAGGAAGGCAAGAAGGGGTGGAGTCTTACAGTCTTTTAATCTGAAAAATCTAAGGCAACCTCCAAGAGGTTGCCGAACCAAAACAAGGCGGTGGCGAGGTAAAAAGGAAACAACAGAATCTCACCACTGGGCACTGCTAGGGAAAAACAACCAGCGTACTGCAGGAGGCTGGCTGGATGGCTAGGGAGAGCTGGGCTGACCTAAGCGCCAGAGGGCTAGCAGGTATCTGCAACAAGCAGCGGCCTTAAGTGGGCAGTAGAATTGATGGGCTTCAGGTGTGCCCAGTCCTCCCGCCTCCAGCCCACTCAAGGGCATCTGGAAAACACGGAAAACACAAACCAGAAGGCAGGGACTAGCAACCTGGAAACAGGAGCAGAACTGTGACAGATGGGGTACATAGCTTCACTTCAAATGGCTGAATGGGTACTGTATCAGCGTACAATTTTGTGAACCACTGCTCTACATGTCATGTATTGTGCCTGTCGCTTCAGATACGGAACGCGGGATCTAGAACCTGCCTGGATACCGGTGAAAAGAACACTGGAGGAAAACCCCTTATCATGTACAGTTGTCACAACATGGGAGGCAACCAGGTACACACAGAAATCTAATTGCAGACATCAGAATTGGAGATGATTTGCTGAGCAATCTGTTTATGTCTTCTACAGTACTTTGAGTATACTTCCAATAAGGAACTGCGTCATAATATCGGAAAGGAGCTGTGTCTTCATGCGGTGCCTCATCCGGCGCCCGTGAAGATGGAGAAATGTCAGCTGCACGGGAAGGGCACTAGTTTATCGCCACAACAAGAGTGGATCTTCACAAAGGTTGGCTGTTTCAATCCTTGTTTTCATGCTTCAATTCATTTTCATTTTATTTTTCATTCTTCAAAAGCCAATCGATATCTGTACAATTTGGCCTTTTCAGGAGAACCTTTTGAAGAATCCCAGCAGCGGAGAATGTTTACAGCTGAAAGGAAGCACTATTCAGATGGACAAATGTAATGCCGCTGACCTCTACCAGCAGTGGAGCTTCACTTGACCTCCTCTTCTGCTGAAACGTTCTGCTGAATACTTGACTTTGTACGGAGCGAGGAGCATTTGGTTGCAATGGGTAGCTCCATGACATTGCAGGACCCCGCCATGACTGACTCAGGGATACACAATGGTTTTATAATAGAAGAGCCAAGCCATTTGGATGGCTTTAAGATGGTGAAAGACAGCAATTGACCTTGGGAAAGATATGAGGTGTCTGGTTTTAAATTATTTTTATACTTTGCT
Source organism: Doryrhamphus excisus (assembly GCF_030265055.1). Lineage (NCBI taxonomy): Eukaryota > Metazoa > Chordata > Actinopteri > Syngnathiformes > Syngnathidae > Doryrhamphus > Doryrhamphus excisus. The sequence continues at coordinate 18,149,633 of NC_080475.1, read as the reverse complement.
GTTTGAGACCTACTGCCAGTATTGGGGTGGAGCATCGGTAACAAATGTGGCCACTAATTGTGGTGGGAAACGCTTTTGCTCACAGTTCGGACACTGTTAAATTGTTATTTACTGCTTGCTCGGTCCACATGACCAAGTACTGTTGGAAAGGCATCGGCTAGTCCAGCTGCATAGTGGCCCATGGTCACTAAACAGTCCAGTGTGAAATGACTTTGACATATTAAAATGCATTTCTTTTGCTGGTAGGGAATCAGGAACTCCAACCACTTGTGTCTGATTGTGGTGTCTTTAGGAATTGCTAGCAAGTAGCAAGCTTGGGGGAGAGCAGAGTGCTTATCAGGCTTACAGATACGCCCATATATGGAAGTTCTGTGACATCACAAAGGAGCAGTTTTGCCCTCTGAAACCGAGCATTTTGAGCCATCCGGAACTTCTTTCAGGACTACCTTCCAAATGCACAAACCTCATTATCTGAATCTTTGGCATCGTTTAGCACAGAATACAACAGGATAAGCGGCATAGAAAATGGATGGATGGATAGTTGGCATCATACTTTCAGCTGCCGTCAGGTTGAGTTCCCATTATGGGTGACATCAGATGTGATGGACAATTCATCCAAAAATGTACATGCCAGTTCAGATGATTACATTAAATTGGGGTTGCTGTGAATGTTTATTGCATTGAAAAACCTGCCTGTGAGGTTTTGCTGACGTGTGTAATGTGCAACTGTCAGCCAATTTACCACAGCGCAGGGTGCGCTTTGCCTGCACCAACAATAGACCAGGACAGAGCTGGTGATCTTTCAGGGCACCATTTGTTTTGTTGCGAAATTGTCACTGCGCCAAGCTGAAAATGTGGACACCTCCCCTGGTGTGCCATCACACCCATGTTGGCGCTGCCCAGTCTACCAAATTACCACTGCGTGGGGCGAGCCACGCTCCACCGCCCTGCACCACATCTGTTGTTTGGAGATGACTTGTTACAAAGTCTCCACTGTAACCAAAGCAAAAGACTTGATCTGAGCCTCTCTAATGTAATCAACCATTGTGCTGAGGGCGACAAACATTCCTGACCATTGTGTCAAATGTTTCTGAAGAACCTGAAAGGTGAAGTGACGACGCTGTTATACCTGCTCTGTCAGAACGTACGTTTGACAGTTAAGTAACATTCTCAATAGATCTCATAGGGAGGAAGGCTTCTTTTGCAATGCTAGGTGGCAGCATTAACACAAAGGTTTTGGGTTGAGGAAAGTTGGGATTTCAGTTGACTTTTCATCCCACCTTGTGCCATATATCCATACAGGCTGTGTTCGTTTTTTTTTCTTTTCTTTTCTTCCCACAGAAAGGGGTCGCCAGGATAGGACACGCTGTTATAACTCATTGTAGATTTTTATTTTATTTTATTTTTCAACAGATTTTTTTATCTCCACAAATAACAGGTTGTGGACCTGAAAATATAAAGGCTACGGTAACTTAAACATGTAGATAGTTATTTAATATACATCCATAAACAACAACATAGGTAGCCCAGGTAAGCATATCAAACATCACAACCAGTAAAGTATTGTCGTGTACTGTAGTTTTTGTAGTAACACCGCACATAGAAATCCATGAGTAATGACAGGTAAATAACTACATTACACAGCATGCAATGCTAAAGGCAAAAGCAACCAATCAGAAGCGGATACAGACCTACCCAGCACCACAAACAGGAAGTATATTCGTTTTTGTTTTTGTTTTTTTTAATTAGGAACGAATATAGAAAACATAAAAGCATACAAATGTGCTAATCTATACTATCACTTCAAACACATTCAAGGCACAAGGTAAACACACACAAAAGAAAAGATCTTAAAATGTACTTGTGTCACCTTTGGTGAATGTTACGGGGAATGTTAGATATAGGGTCCTTCATTTTTTACCTCTACATCAGAGAACTTGTGTATAATGGAGTTTCTATTTGAACGTATTGGATATAGAGTGTTATTCAAATGATTTAGTTTGTTTAGAAAATCTTGTTCATTTATATAGAGTAGTGGTAAATTAGGAGGAAGCAGACTTTCCAAATCAAGGAATCGCTTTGAATACTTTATTAAATTCAGATGTTCTGCAATTAATACCATGAGCTGGACAGAAGTTTTCATATGAAAACCAGTTGCCCTGATTATCCATGATTATCCATAAGATGCGATATTGACCAAATACCTTTATCCATCCAGTGTTGTGAAAAGAGAGATTTTCTTTATTACATATTATATTTATCTATTATTCCAGATGGGTGTTTGGTGTGGCATAAAATTATGGTTATACATCAGTTTTTTGCATAATAGAACCTGTTTGTGAAAGGATGACAACTTTATGGGTCGTTTTTCATATAGTAGTCGTATTTAAGGACTTTTTTTTTTCAAATAAACCTCTGGGGAGACAAAACCAAATACTATTTCTATCCATCACAAAAGATTTCAACCATTTTATCTTTAAGACAGCATTTAAACATTGGAAATCAATTGCTTGTAGGCCGCCTTCTTTATATTCTTTCATAGTTTCAGATTTTTTGATATAGTGAACTCGGTTTCTCCAAATGTAACTAAAGTTTAGTTGATTAATTGATAGTTTTATCTGGTCTAGACAGATCTTTGATTGATTGATTACCCTTTTTATAGTTTCCATTTGGATTCCATTACAATCAGTTGATGTTTTGCTTTACTATTATTGACAATATCAATAATTTCCTTTTTTGTGACATCATTGAGAAACAATGAATTAGGATTCATTTCTATTGTTTCATTCCTTTGCTCCCTTGTCCTGAATTTTGGATTTCCTTCTTTTGGACCAATATTTACAAAGTGGTATTTCAACTATCTCATTCATCTCATCTTTATTGGCGTTTCCAACCAAACAGAGAAAGTGACCCATTAGACAAATAATAATTAACAACAACTAATAACAATGATTAATATAAAGTTATAATCTGGCTGTATTCTCTGACTGTTCATTTTTTCTCAAGGAGGATGAGATCCCGCAAATATACCATCAAACGTTCTCCTATTTGGCCATGTAGAGCCAAAATGCTGATGGGGTTAGATGCCTGGATTAGCCTGCTGCTGTGTTTAATGTAAGTTGGCGTACGTCGGGAATGACGCGCATTGTGGTCTCAGATGGCAGGTCCGGTCGCTTGTGGTAGTGAAAGGGTGAGGCTCAATGCTAACAGCTATTCCAAGTGTAAACAAGGGACAAAAAAAACAAAACATGTTAATTGAACACATGTATTTTTCAAAGAACGTTGAACTGAATGCAACTTATTTGTAAATAAAGAACTTTAACTTGAATTCGTTCAGATTATGTGCGACTCAGCATCACTTTTTAGGTGCAGTTATTACCTGACGAGCGATACTGTATTTGCGCTCCTGCTGCAACAGCATGTTATCGTCACTGCCCACATTTCACCAGCGGGTGGTGCTACACTACACGACTTGCTTCACACTGTATTACCCACAAAGCATTGCACACACTGGCGTACAAACCAGCAATTTTTAAAGGGACCTATTATGCTCATTTTCTGTGTTTCGTATTGAGATGTGGACTCGCACAGAGAGCTCACTAGATCTTCCAGTATTTCAATGGACTTCTACTTTTATTCCATTCCAGACCCTGTACCTCCACTCCCTACAACATTTACATGACATTCATAGGTCGGGAAAGTGGAAGAATTATAATAGGTTTTATAAGAATTATAATTGATCCTTTTCTAGAGCAACAGTATTGGGGAAACTTGAGGTGCTCTGATTGATCGGCCACCGATTGGTATCGGCCATTATCAGTGAAAAGCACAGTATCGATATAGTCCGATACTTGCTTTGAAACAACGTTCAGAACAAGCATGTCTGCAGTGTGTGGGACTTCCCGTCTTTGTGATAGATGTTTTGCACAGTGCAAAACCTGCCACAAAAAATGTCTCACCGGGGTCAATTTACTTGCAAGTGTGGGCAAAATTTGGGGATGAGTACGGATCCTCAGTGCGGATTTGGGAGCATACAGACACTATGTAGCTCTTTTAGCGCAGGAGGAACTTTTGCTGTGTGTGGTGCTGCGTCGGGCTACGGATGACGTGTGACACGCGTGCCGTCTGCAACCACTTCTGAGCACAGTCGTGATTGGTGCACGTCAGTTTGGCTGTCTAATGAAGATGCAGGGAGATTGAAGAGGCTAGAGAAAGCAACAAAAGACAAAAAAAGGTCAAAAAGACAGAAAATGTGGCTAAACAACGTGATGCGTATCCGTTGCAACGCGGCACTGCGATACCACAATAGGAATCCCCTCCTCTTTATTAATTCATTGGTTTTTAAACCAGTTGGTCATTCATTATTTTGTGATTTTTTCTTGTAAATGTATTATTGCTCTTTAACCAAGCAAAATATGTTTTTTTCCGACTCAGTTAATCAACAAAAATTTCAGTAGAATACTCAATTACCAACATTTTCAATTGCTGCAGCCAAATTAATTTTTCCAATTCTTTGGCGCTCCCTTGAGGCCACAATGTGCTTAGCATTTGCCTATACCAGATCACCAGATCATTATTCTACCATAGCCATGCTTGACTGGAGGCAAGACCGAAATTATTTCGACAATAATGGCTGCGTGTTGGCTGCACGGCAGGCGAGTGATTAGCACCCAGGCCTCACAGCTAGGAGACCGGAGTTCAATTCCACCCTCTGCCATCTCTGTGTGGAGTTTGCATGTTCTCCCCGTGCATGCGTGGGTTTTCTCCAGGTACTCCGGTTTCCTCCCACATTCCAAAAACATGCTAGGTTAATTGGCCACTCCAAATTGTCCATAGGTATGAATGTGGGTGGGAATGGTTGTTTGTCAATATGTGCCCTGTGATTGGCTGGCCACCAGTCCAGGGTGTACCCCGCCTCTCGCCGGAAGACAGCTGGGATAGGCTCCAGCACAGCCGCGACCCTCGTGAGGATAAGCGGTAAAAAATGAATGAATGAATGCGTGTTGACTCATTTTCGGGAGATAGTACATAAAAACTGCCGTACAAGCTGTACTCTGACTTCTTTCAACTACTTTTGTTTGGATTATGGTGTATTCAATTAACACATAAATACCTTTTTGATGGTGTCAATCAAAAAATGAGCATATTGCATTGGATCATATTAAACTGCATGAGTATACGACAATGGTAAATAGTTATCTTTTATTGACTTTTACACCAAGGAAACATATAAATACAAACATAAACTCAAAACTAACAGCAAATAAACCTCGGAGTATCTTATTGTGACAACAAATTCACACATGTGAACATAGTATATTATTTCAATCCTTAAAAAAAACATTACAGTTACCTCTCTTCAGTCCATGCTCATTCTGTCCCGTCCCCTTTTCCCCTGGCCATGACCCTATTTGTCATCGTCTTTCACTTTTCACCAGTTTCTCGTTGCAACCGTGCTTAGCCGCTGCATCTTCTATGCCTCTGGCGTAGAGTCGTACCAACTGTCCGTGAATCCTGACAGACAACACTTCATGAGCAGACAGCAGAAGGAACGGTGCATAAGGATGTTTTAGCTATTAGCTAACCTGCAGAGGATATCAGTAAACGGTAGAATCTCTCCATCACAGTTCCACGCAGACGAAGTGGGGGCTTTCCTGCAGCACAGACCACAGAGGGGGGCGCATGTTGCCTTTGGACGTCCCCCAAGTTTCTCTGTGAAGTGCTGCTGAGATCCACTCCTGCATATGTCCTCCACATATCCTCCATCCTCTTCTTCTGCTGCTATTGCTTCTACTTCAGTTGGCTCTCCTACCTCCTTGTATGCGTCCTCTTCTTCATGAGACAAGACGGAGAAGCGAACAGCCCTCACTCGGTGGACTTCCACAAACGGCAGATCAAACTAAAAAAAATACAACAGGAAAAGACCATATAACCATATTCATAACCATATTCATTGTCATGACACAATATACAACCTTACCCGGTCCTGTGTGCTTGTATGCCTGTAGAGGTACTGGAGGAACGCCAGTGGGTGAGTGTCCCACACCAGGATGAGATCCCCTGTTCCGTCTGCCAGGTGAGCGGATGGAGAGAGGCCGAGAGGACTTCTGGGACACGAGCAGGACATACAAGTGAGAGACACACACCTGAACTTGCCCTCCACGCTCACCCAGTCACCTAATAGACACAAAGACACATTGTAGCGTAAACAGTAAAGGATTAGGACAGGACATTAGAAGCAGGTTAAAAATTCCTACATTTAAAAGTAACTTGCCTCCAATAATGATTGAGTACATGATGAAGTGGAAAGGCAAACATGCTCTCAGACTACATTGTCACGGTATATCACACAACACATCAGCAACAGAAGCAATATTGGAATTTTATACGTGTTTATACAGCTGATGAGTTCAGGGTAAACAGTACAGCAAGTGTATGGCTGATTAGCACAAACATTTTAAGGCAAAGCAAAGGTACATTAAAGAAAAACACAGATAGTTTATATATAAGGAAGTCCGTCTCTCTGTGATGTCACAAAGAAACGGTTTTACCACACCTTTTGAAACTGAGCATTTTGAGCCATGCCAAACTTTTATTACGGCTCACTTCCAAATGACTCACATCCCTAATATATATACATAATAATATCATATATATGCATACACACAGACACTGTACGTGTACATATACATATTTTGTATGTGCATGTGTGTGTGCACGTATCTAAAGAAATTGAGGAACAATAAAGAAAGTGATTGAGAATCTGGTAAAGGTTATGAAAGGCATTTCTAAGGCTTTGGGACTCCATCGAAACACATTGAGAGACATTTTTAATAAATGTCGAAAACAGTGGTGAATCTTCCAGGAGTGGCTGGCCAGCCAAAATTGCCCCATTTGGGTAATCGCGGCGACAACTCATCCAAGAAGTCACAAAAGACCCCACAACAACATCCAAAGACCTGCAGGCCTCACTTGCCTCAGTTAAGGTGAGTGCTCATGACTCCACCGTAAGGAAGACAATGGGCAAAAACGGCCTGCATGGCAGAGTTCTAAGATAAAAAACACTCCTGAACAAAAAGAACACTAAGGTTGTGTTCGAAACCGCATACTACATACTACTATTACATACTTCCATGCCCATACTATCCACACTCCATACTGCATACCCAATCCATCAGACAGTATGCAAAGCGTTTACACTACAGCGTACTACATGATAACCCACAATGCATTGCGCTCCTACCCGAGCTGAAATCGACAGGCTGAAGCTGATTTCACTTTCGCTCTAAACTCTTTGAATACATGTTACTATGGTGACTATGGTACCCATTATGTCATTGTCATTTTGACAATTTTGAGGATTTAATAAGCTTTGCTTCTTCCTAGGGCGGCACGGTACATTTTGCATCCTGGGTAATTTGGGTATGAGTAGTAAGCTGACGATACATACTCAACAGTGTAGACACACTGCATACTCAAAGCGTTAGTATGAGTAGTAGTTAGTATGCGGTTTCGAACACAGCCTTAGACTTGTCTCAATTTTACCCGGAAAACATTGCGATGATTCCGAAGACCTTTGGGAAAATACCTGTTGTCTGTTGAGAAAAAAAGTTGAACTTTTTGACCAGATGCGTGTCCCATTACATCTGGTGTAAAAGTAACGCTGCATTTCAGAAAAAGAACATCATAGCAACAGTAAAATGTGGTGGTGGTAGTGCGATGGTCTGGGGCTATTTTACTGCTCTCTGACAAATCGAAGCATGGATTCTGCAGTGTATCAAAAAATCCTGAAGGAGAATGTTCTGCCAGCTGTTGGTGACCTCAAGATGAAATAAACTAAGAATTCTGTAGCAGAAGAACACACCAGTAGTGGGCCACAAGCCACAAGGGCCACAAGTCCTGCACAGGACTTGATTGCAGGTGTGAAGGGTGGCCCAACCAGTTATTAGGTTTAGGGGGCAGTCACTTTTCCACACAGGGCCGTTTAGGTTTATATTTCAGGTTGAAGTAGTTTAAAGTCAACAGATTTCAACAAACGTGAACCATAATTACGATGTGTTTGATATTGTGTGTGTTTACCATCTGAGTCTCCACTGATCTGGCTGAGGTGGGAGCTGTAGAGCGAGCTAGCATCTGGAGTGTGTGGGAAAAGTCTTTCTGTGCTCCTGGAACATACATTGCACCTGAACGTGCACAGGCGTACACACACACACACACACACACACACACACACACACAGGATGGAAATATGAGACAATGATGGACTCAACCTTGACATCCATTCATAAGACAGAGCATGACAACCAGGTACAGCAGCACCGTAACGGTTCACCTTTCCTTGAAATCACCTGCATGCAACACCTGAGCCCCTGTTGCTCAGGGGCAACAGTTACTGTAACACACTGAATAATAACGAGCCTTCTGTTTCTCTTTACATTCGCTCATATTAAACAAATGAGGTCAACTGAAGGGGCAGAACGAAAACGAATCCCAGCTGCTACAATTGTTTCTTTGATATGTGCATTATTACCCTGCGAGACAGCGTGTTTTGTCCCTGGGGCTGGAAAGCAGTGGGTCAGCTGGCAGAAACTGAACTATGCCTGCATAGCTCCTGTTGTTCAGATATACCATCGTGCCTGGACAGAAAGGGACCAGCAATTAGCTTATGTGCAAAACTCCAAGGCCAAAAAGTTGTAACCAATGTATTATCAAAGGGCTAGGAAGACACGCTATACAAACAAATGTGCTGTTACATGTAGCCATTACACTTACTGTACATGAGGTAAAAAGAAATAAATATGGTGCAGACGAGCAACTCTATTTTAGAACTCCCATTCTTCCCAGCCCACGCAGTATAAGTTTTTTTAGTTATTTTAAAAAATAACTAAAAAACATATACTGTGTGTCCCCAAAGTCCATACCGGCATAGTCATATCTGAGAGGCCCCATCCAACGATGTTTTTCACTCTCTACCAGCACGTCACCATAGAAGCCATAGCCCAACAGGGACACAGAGTAGCGCACCAGAGTGTTGCCATGATGCACTGAGCACACGTCCAAAGGTTGAGAGTCCCCTGCAGAAACATTGTCAGGTTTAAGACGCCAGTGGTCACACAAACATATACAAAGTATGCACTTAAGGCTGTATATGAGTCATACTCAATGCCCAATTTTGACTTAAAGTGAAAATGACACTAGATAGATAGATAAAATTTTTAACTTTAAATATTTGACTTTTCTTTTTGCCGTGGCTTAACAACAACTTTGTTGACCCACGACTACCGGTATTTATTTATAGAAACAGGTGTCCTATTTCTTCTTTGTTTCGTACCTACCAATGATGATATGCAAAGCTGAAGTGACGGGGTCGATCACCCCCACAGTAGCGTAACACACACAGTCTGTGGAGCCTACGGGGACAACACACTGCTGTCAGTTCGACTTGAATGCTTTGGCAAAGACTTCCAACGTTAGTTACCACCTGCAGGGATGATGCCAATGTGAAGCGGACAAGGTTGTAATGCCACAGCAGGATCATTCTCGCAGAGGCCAGCCTCTTGTTGTGTTCGTCCAATCACACCATGGAGTACTTCACTGAACATGCCATCCCCACCCACACACACCACACTGTTGTAAAAACACAAACACAGAGGTTGTGCTTGCAGACATTGCTCGGGTACGGTTAAAAAATGAGCACACTTTCCCATCAAAGCCCGTCAAGTCTTTCTTCAGCAAGTGGTCTCTCGCCTGGTTTGCCCGCTCAGTTACTAACAAGGCATGAAAGGAAGCATAAGCATGACACAAACCTGGTAGAACGATTATAAAACATGAAATAGTATATTTCGTACCTATAACATGGCAGCTGATGCCAGCCAGCTCAAAGATAGGAGCCACTAGAGAGTGATATATGTCTCTTCCTCTCTTCTTCCCTCCAAATGGGTTAATAAACACCAATAAACTGCTGGGACGCAAAGGACCTATGAAGGAGAAGGATTCAAATACAATACAGTATATACAGTACATGCCAAATATGAGTACATCCTAAACATATCTGCAAATATTTTATTATCTATTTTCATTGGACACCACTAAGGAAATAACACTTTCAAACATTGTCAACAGTGTACAGCTTGGATAACCGTGTACATTTACCGTCCCCCACAAAATAAATCAACACACACTGGCAATTCAATAGAGAACACCTCTTGTGAAAATTGTGCCCAAAGTAGCAATATTTAGTGTGGATACCAACAATGCCTTATCTTTCTTGGGTATGCAGTTTGGGAGAAGACGACGTCCGATTGGGCACAGTCAGTACAATTTTACATAGAGATGTACTCACTATTCTTGCTAGCAATTAAGACATTCATGACTGTGTGTGGAATTTTCAGAGGATTGAAAATTTGAAAAATTACAACAATCTATCCAAGCTAAATAAAATATATAAAATATATTTTATATATATAAAATAAAATATTTGCATACATCTGAGTGGTATACTCACTTTTGTGACTGTGACCTAAATCAGCCTGGTGGCTAAATTGGCATCCTTACTGTGAGTTTTGAGAGCAGCTCTTAGATGTTTGGTCCACTGGTCTCTGAGGGCACGGCTAGGACAGCTAAACTGGGTCCGGCTCAGTCTCCATAGCACACCATTAGCCCCCCTACGTCTGATACGCTTCACATAGAAAACTGGAGGGGAATTAAAGATGGATATTAAAACCATGCTGTCCCTGCTTAATGTGTAATATTACAGTGAGGAAGCACACTCACAAGACGGGAAATTATTTTAACGAAATAAGAGAACTCCTTGTGAACTATTCAATCTACTTTGACTTTATTGACAAAGTACATCTGCAATCAGTACGCTCATTGGTGATGAAATAAAGGGGGCGTGATGTTTGAATAGAACTCTCACAAACCTACAAAGAGGTGAAGCAAATGTTCTATGGTGAGCTCCTCAACATCAGCTGGTGCTATACCGTTTGTGTGTACAGGGATGGGTGGGGGATCTGTTATTTTTAATGTAGGCACGTGTTTAAGGTTATCTTTACCCTCTCAACATTATCTTTTTGTGGATGGTGATGGCTAGACAGGCTAATATTCTGAGCTGGAATGTTAAGGGTTTGAACAATATCGTCATAAGGAAAAAGGTATTCACGCATCTTTAACGGTTAAAGGCGGATATTGTTTTCCTACAGAACACCCATTTGCAATTTTCCAAGCACTCTAAACACGGGGAACAAGGGGAACGGCCATCTTTTTATCTCAAAACTTATCACATACTACAGTATTAATTGGCCCTGTACCCTAGAAACCGCCCATGAATGATATGGGAAAAGGCCGGAATGATACTGTGTCAAAGCCCAGGGCAGTGATACTGATAAAATATAGAGTTTAACCATGTCCAGTATCAGCCCCCGTAGCTGTCCACCACAGAGCGTGCTGCTCTGGTATCGTGCCCGTGAAACAACCAATCAGAGAACAGCGCACGAGCGTGAACACACAGCGTTTGTTTTGCTGCCGTCTGTGCTCTGTCAACATGTCAGCGGTTGACACTCTTATATCTATTATATCTACATGTATTATATCTTTCGTTTTTCCATATATATATATTTATAGGTTATCACATGGTATGATACTGGGCCTGATACCAGACAAACCATGTGATGATCTTATTATCACATACTATTTAATCATGAGCTTTATTACATGTATTATATCTAAACAGTGTAAACACAACAATTGCAAAAATATTTCAACAATAATATTTTATCAACAGTCTTATCTTATCAATGTCTGACAATTAAAGTTCCATTAATCAAGTTTGGGTTTTTTGGTGACTGGAGAAGCACTAGGCACTAAGCACTCGTGTGCTGTTCTCTGATGTTGTTTCACGGGCACGATACCAGAGCAGCGCGCTCTGAGTGGACAGCTACAGGGGCTGATACCGGACATGGTTAAACTCTATATTTTATCAGTATCACTGCCCTGGGCTTTGACACAGTATCATTTTCGGCATTTTCCCATATCATTCATGGACAGTTTCTAGGGTACAGGGCCAATTAATACTGTAGTATGTGATAAATATAGATATAATATATATAATACATGTAATAAACTGAAAATTTTCTGGAAACAAAATGGTCTTTTGATTAAATAGTACGTGATAATAAGCTCATTATTAAATAGTATGTGATAATAAGATCATGCTAACATCTACACTCCCAGTGTTCCCTTTTTGAACGGATATTTCTAAGCTCCCCCAGCTAAACCCAAGATTCCTAATCCTAGGGGGTTGACTTCGACTTCTCCCATGTCCACCATACCTACACTAGGATCGACCATTTTTTTGTAGATGACAGGATCGTCCCCCAGATCAGTTTGTGTGAATATCAAACAATAGTTGTTTCTGACCACGCCCCTTTGCTAATGTCAATGAACTTTCCTGGAATTCTGACACCACCCAAAAGCCACTGGAAATTCAACTCAACACTTCTCTCGGGTGATACTTTTATTAAGTTCATGGAGGAACAGATTTCCTTTTTCCGGCACCAAACATGTCAGCGCTCACAGTCTGGGATACGCTCAAAGCCTCAATGAGAGGCCAAATAATTTTGTTTACAGCTAATATGAAAAGGAACTCACAAAAAGGACAATCAGCCCTTCTGTCTGGAATCCGCGACACTGATAAAAAATACACCCAACACCAGACCCCAGAGCTCTACAAGAAAAAGATTGGCCTCAAAATCAAATTCGACCTTTTGTTAACTCACCTGACACCGAACATTCTCTTAAAAAATAAAAAAGTAAAACAGTTTTATATAAGAACATGTGGAGAAATCGGGGAAGTTACTCGCTGATTGGCTAAAGGGACGCAGAGCCAAACAACTTAAAGATGAAAGTTCTGGTAATGGGGAAATCACTGAGATTAATAATGCTTTTAGGAACTTTTACTCTCGATTATACTACTCTGAGTTTGATGGGGATTAGGTGAAAATTAGTACATTTCTCAGCCCACTACCCATTTCTCCTGTTCCATCAGACGTGATTAAGAAACTAGAAGCTCCGATAACCCAGGCAGAAATAGTTCAAGACATTTCCTCAATGCAATCTACCAAATGCTATAAACAATTTTCAAAACCCCTTTCAACACAATTTGCAGACGTTCTACTTGAATCTCACCAGCGTGGATTTCTTCTACCTTTGTTGACGGAAGCAGTTATAACATTTATATCGAACAAAGAAAAAGACCCAACACATTTTTGATTACGGACGGTAAAATCCTAGCTAAAGTTTTAGGACTGGAAGAAGCCTTTCATCACATTATATCCACCGATCAAGGTAATTCGTTTTCCAATATCTGTAACCTCCTCAATGTACTCTATATGGCTGAATAACGACTGAATACCAGTGTATTGTTTCTATTGATGCTGAAAAAGCATTTGGCCGTGTTGAGTGGAGATATCGTTTTTCAGTCTCAAACGTGGGACACGCCAAGGCTGCCCACTGAGTCCAATTCTTTTTGACATAGCTATTGAGCTGCTGGCGATTGCATTCAGGCATAACACCGGCAATTTGGACATCAATAGGGGTGTAATAAAACATAAGGTCTCCCTCGACGCTGACAATCTTTTACTATATATTCCAAACCCAATAAATCCCTGAAGCTCAGTGCTATTTCTGTTGAGCACATTCAGTCCCGTCTGTATACAAAATTAACATCCACAAGACAGACAAAGCTGTTCCCGGTAAACAGTGAGGCGCAGTATTGAGGTCACTCATAAGTTTGAATACCTTTATGAAAAATATTTCATCCCTCTGCAAAACCAGGTTAAAACTTCCCTCAAACAGTGGTCACCAAAGTTTACTTAATTATTCCAATGTTTCCCTGTCTTTGTTCCTAAATCATTTTCCGTCTCTCTGGACTCTATTATCTCGACATACATCGACTACTTCTCGACTGCTTAAATGGAGTGGTCTGGCCCCGCCGACACACATCCAATGGCTCATCATGTAAGGCCTTGGTTGAGAGAAGTTAAGATTCTCAGTTAGCAGCTCAAAGGGCCAATTTCAATGGGACCTGGCAACCTGTCTTTACCTAGTTCCATGACAGCAGTGAATGCTTAGCACGAGGTTGTACGTTTTCATTTTGCCTGCCATCTACATTTTGTTTTTTGTTTCTTGCTAAGTTTTTTTTTTTTTTTGGGGGGGGGGGGTTGCAATGTCTTAACACACGCTGATACCACTCATTTCCACCCATATTTGTTGATATTGCTGATACATGCCGTTCTGTATGTTCAGTGTGGAAAAATGTTTGACACAAAAAAACAATGAATTAGTCAATTAGAGGTAAGCCAAAAGACTTCACTTCACAAAGATTTGTTGTACTATTTGTTTGTTGTTGAAGCAGCATTTTAAAGGGGATCTGCACTTCTTTCCCTTTTCTGTGCATCATAACACAAGAAAACAAGTTACTATAAGCGAGCAAACAACGAACGTCATTAGCCACATTTACATGAGGAGTTTTTCCTCTGTCCAAATGGAATCTTTTCGAATGACTTTTCCGAAAACAATGGTATCCATGGAAAGGAATATTCCACCGAATAGTCAATGGGGTATGTGCAGTAAAGTGTAAACATCAACATCATGTGATACCGACTTCCCCGAGTTTTTCTTTCACTTGTTGGAATAACTCTGTATTGCCAGTTTTACATTCGTCCAGTCTTGAAATTAGTTTGGATCAAAAACAAACTTTCCGCAGCAGTCCAGTGCCGATTGCTGGCCTCCATTTTTAAAATTGAAGAACGTCTGGAGCTGCATGTTACGTTACATCTGAGAATGCGCTGAAAGAACGCACCCGGGATAAATTTAAACAGGAAAAGATCAAATTCAGTCTTGCACAGAAAAGGGAACGAAATATGTGTTTATGTTTCACATAAGGATTGGGAATGATGAGCAAAATTTAAAAAAAAATCAGCAGCTATGCGGGTCATTACGCCTGGAATGAAGAAGATCGAATGCCATATTACAGCAGTTATGCAAGTGACAAATAAACAGTCTTGAACCCACCGGTGAAGATTTTATCTGTGTCCACTGCAGACTTGTGGGGCAGGATGTAAACCTGTCCATCCTCCACACCAACGATGTCCGCCACAAACACTGAAACTGACACATACAGAACAAACAAAAAAAAACTTGCAAAAAGTATTGGTCAAACTGCTGTGTTAAAGGGATATGCATATTGTTTAGAGAAGCCAAACTCTTAACTTAACTGTCCCCAGCAACTAGCTGGAACTACTTTCCTCTGCACCCAAATCCCACCAGAACTGGGCTCATGACACCAAGGGGAGAGAGAGTCGCTGGTGACGGACTTCACTGGTTATGGGGGTGTCATACAACTTCATGTCCAAAAAATCCCAACTACCCTTTTCTCTATCTTTTTTTTACATCCAAGGTGTTAAACATGTGTCACAAAGTCTTCTTTCTTTCAAACCAAAGTCATTAAAACCTCCGTTCAGCATCCCAAAAGGAACATACACACATTTACTGTCAATAATTTATGATGACAGGGTGGAATGGAGATAATTGAGATAACCCTTATGAAATGCAGCTTATTGACACAGCACACACAGACTGCTTCACTTTCATGCTGTTCAACTTGTTCTGCATGTTTTCTGTCGTCAGTTATTATTTTAAGTTTAATTACTGCAACCTGTCCCTGTCATTCAGTCTTTACCAAAGTCAAGTTATCTTACAGCTACTTTTAATGGGAAAACGTGGTTGTCACTGCACATGTTTTACGGCATTTTATATAGTATTCTGAGTTATTTCAGGGAGTGAAAGGGTGACATACTTGTTTTCTTATCGCGATTCTTCTTATCTACCTCGGTCCAGTTGAATTTCCAGCCAGTCAGCACGCCTCGGTATCGTTTATTTCCAACCCACAAGCTTGACTCCAGCGTCAACACCGGCTCCATCTGGACAACAGAGCACACTATTAGGCGGTTGCTCTCCGACGGTCCTCAAACGCAACTTACTTATCAACTCAAATCATTAGGAATGCCCTACTCACCCAGCCACTATCCAGCACCCCGGCAGCCTTATCTCAAACCTATCATCTGCCTCCGGATGAAAATGGAGACGCGATTAATTCATGAAATGCTGAAGACACCGCCCCAAACACAGGTGTGTTTCTTTCTTTTATTTTTTTTAAAAAGGCCCCACCCCTCAAAAAGTACACCGGGCTAAGTGGATGGCTTTCGTTTATCTAATATATTATTTCATAACATGGAGTGTTTTGTTTATTATTTGGTGTAAGAATGGATCAGGCTGTTACAAACATTGAATGAAGGTCGAGCAATAGAATGATATAATATATGGTAATGGATTACATTATTATTAATAATAGTAATATCTGTAATAGTACTACTACTAGTAGTATACATTGTGGTCATTACAGTTCATTAGTATTATTATTGATTGTTGATGCATGATTATTTGTATTCGTATTAAGGGTTACGACAATAGCGGGATTTTACGACATTTTCCAGATGTCACTTTATAGTAGCTTTTGAAAATACAACCCATGATATCAATGTATCTGCATCTTGCATCTACCGTCACAACTTTTATGGTGAAGGGCCAACTCACACTATGACCGGAAATGACATGTCATTGCGGAACTCTATATCTTTCCCTCCTCCCACTTTTTTTGCTAGCAAAGCGACTAAGCTATTTAGCACACCGGCTCGTTCTTTTCCCAGTGCTATTATTATTATGAAGTGTTTGAGCATTGTATTTTAAAATCAGCCATCTTCGTAGACCACACACGAAAAAGTTCAACAAAATGAATATTCGAAACGCCAGGGTAAGCAAGTTCATATTCTACTGGCAACCATGCTGTCTGCATGGAAGGTTAGCTTCGCTAGCTGCCTCACGTTAAGGATGTCCAAATGTAGCTACTACCTGAATGGGCATCGTTATTCTCCTTCATGATCAACATGTATTTCCTTCATTGCAGCCGGAGGACCTTATGAATATGCAGCACTGTAACCTCCTGTGTCTGCCAGAAAACTACCAAATGAAATACTACTTCTATCATGGATTGTCCTGGCCCCAGGTTCGTCATGTTGCTACGTCCTAACGCTACAGTTTGCATGTATTGTTGACACGTATGTTCTTCGTTCCAGCTCTCGTACATTGCAGAGGATGAAAATGGAAAAATAGTTGGTTACGTTCTGGCAAAGATGTAAGCAGTCTTAAATGTGTTCCTTACTTCACCACCAAGCTAATTAACCATAAAGCCTTTGTACCTTTTAGGGAGGAGGACCCAGATGATGTCCCCCATGGACACATCACTTCCCTGGTAAGTCTGATTAAAATCTACATCCCAATGCTGATCTTGAGATGCTGTGGCATGACTATGGAAGCCTGTTTCCGCCGCTGGAAAAAAAAATGATCCCAATGGAAAGTGGAAATTTCGAGATAAGAAAGTTGAAATTATGAGATACCAACTACGGCTGTGCCGCAGGAGCCGTCTTTTTCACAGTCGTCTTTGTCACTTGGCAAAATGGCCAGACAGTTGTGAACAGCCACATCCCTTATATTATTTCAATGCCTCAAAATTCTTTCCAATGTGCCTTTGTTTACTACAGTTCCATGTGAAGTCCCCAGCAAATGAAGTATTTCATCACTTGTAAATCCACACTTAAAGTACTCCTCAATGTACTCACAATCCATGTCGGAATAGGAGAGAAGAGCTGCTGCTGTGACTCTTCTACAAAGCTATCTCATTATTATGACTTTCTATCTCATTATTTCGACTTACCATAGGCATATTTTTTTTCCAGTGGCAGAAACGGGCTTCCATACATGACCTTAGTGGTTCATGCTTGAAAACCCTCCAAAGTGTCTGAATCCCAACAATTTTGCAAAGATTAGTGGGCCAACATTTCTCCACAGTGCTGTAACAGACACATTGCAAGTTATCACAAACACTTGATTGCAGTTGTTGCCAAGGGTGGCCCCAACCACTTATTACTTTTGGGGGCAATCACAGTTGATCATTTTTCACACAGGGCCATGTAGGTTTGTACTTTTAATTTCACTGCATTGTGTTCTGTTGTCAGTACTAATATTTACATTTCTTTGATATGCAACATTCAGAACATACTACTGGCAGACAATAACCACGTACACTGTATGTGTTACAGGCAGTGAAGCGCTCCCATAGACGTCTGGGCCTGGCTCAGAAGCTGATGGACCAGGCTAGCCGTGCCATGATAGAAAACTTTAATGCCAAATATGTCTCGCTTCATGTTCGCAAAAGGTACACTACTCCATTACTGTGACTTTTGTTTCATCTGAAGTGTTTTCTAACCATGTCCTTCTCACTGCAGCAATCGGGCAGCCCTGCATCTGTATTCAAACACATTGAAGTTCCAGTAAGTCTTGTTTTGTCAGCATTGTTGTACTGTTAAAACCTTCAAGTGCCCATGTCACCAAAAAGTTTGAAAAAACAATAACTAAATGAAAGTACTGTACTCTCTTCATAAAACGTTATTTTCATACGGCATTTAGGGGACCTTAGAATTATCCTAATGTACCCCCCCCCAATCCATGTGATTGGCCGATGATGGGAATCGGCAACATAAAACCCTGATTGGAGCGTCCCTAAAAATATCTTTAAAAAAAAAAAAAAACAGAAATTCGGCCTTCTTTTGCGCCTTCATCCCTAGTGCCAACAGTGCACCAATTGGATGCAGTACTGAAATGCACTTTTTTGTTCCTCGGCTGCTATATAGTAAAAGGTACATCAAAAATGACCTTGACTACATTTGAGAGTTTGTCTTTCATGTACAGGATCAGTGAAGTAGAACCAAAATACTATGCAGATGGAGAAGATGCCTACGCTATGAAGAGAGACCTGGCCCACATGGCAGATGAGGTACATGATTGTCTTCAACACACAGTGGCCATCACTTGGTAAGATCTCCACGTGAGGCCTCAACGGTCAGCTAACAGAACGCACAATCTTGATTGGCACAATTGTTTGTTCCGCAGTTGAGAAAGCCAGGCGTGCGCATTCCAGGTCAGGAAGCCCCGCCCGGTTCCGGCGACCAGGAAAGGGAGAGCGAGAGAGACAGTGGGGGAGAAAGCAAAGAGCTGAGTGAAGTGAGCGAGGCTACAGAGAGCACAGACGTCAAAGATTCTTCATCTGATTCTCAATGATGGTCATTCAACTTTTTACTGTACAAATGAAAACAATGGAGCCGCATCTCCTCTTTTTATTGATCTTTGACAATTACATCAACTGTAAGCAATTTCATTTTGGTCTAAACTTGTAACAGATTCATACAAGGGCATCAACATTGAAACTATGTCAGGAAACTTAACACGCTCTTCTTTCATCAGAAAAAGTCTGTTTCTAGCCTTTTTGGGTCTTGATAAATGGGCAGTAGAACATGGGGTGGGTTTGGCCCAAAACGTAGGGTGGTTTCGGCCCAAAACACCCAAAATAACAAAATAAGCTTTCTCTGCAGAGACGCAAATTCAAGCAGAGCGGTGACTGATTTTTTGTTTTAACAAGACCTCAAACATCTGAACAGTTTACTTATATGAAACGTTGGGGGGGGGGGGTCAAAATAACTAGATTTATTCACAAATTTAGAAAACAGAAAATAGTAATCTATTTACAGATGTTTGCATGTATTTGAAGTATTTACAGATTTGTCCGTGTAGACTAGACGCATGTGTGTGCACGTGTGCGAAAACAATTTCTAGAATATCGACCAACAACAATGGCGTCACCAATGTCACCCCTAACATTCGTGATCGTGACAGATCCACTGGCAGGCAAACGCCGTGTCAGCGTAAGCTGCCAGTATTTTTGTCTCTGGAACTTCAGCAACTTCCGTCGTCTTCATATCCAAGCTGTCGCTGCCGATGGAAGGAAAACAGAACTGCTGCCCCCTGCTGGGACAGAAATACGTTGCCTATAAGTCTGAAAGTCATACGCTGGATTTGGTATCGACCCCATGCCAAGTAAATACAGCAACAGTATTGCCGATACAATACTTTCCCCCCCTTTTTTATCTTTGATGTGATTTACTTTTAAATTATTATTCAGTAAAAATTCAGGAAATCACTAATTACTTAATATTCATTATTTAAAATTTTCTCTTAAATAAACTAAGCTTACAGAATTATCACCCCACAACAAATATAAAAGATTTAAAACATATTCTTCAAGTTCAAGTTGCATTGATGTTCTTGTGTTAGAGAATATAATACAGTGCAAATATAAAACCATGCCTGGCTGGCAGGTAGCGGTGGGCAGTGTTTGGTTGCTTTTGCGTGAGGGGTAGCGAGTTATGTGCAATGGATGCACTTGCGCTATCGTGAGGCGAAGGAGAGAAAAGAGTCCCCGCAATCTGACCGTGCAATGATGGACAGCACTCAACATCTGACCAATCACGGGTGAGCGTGCAGGCAGGCTCTTGCAGAGCTACCGTGGGTCAGATTTCAACATGGCGTGAATCACCAATCCGGTGAGCAAGACCAAAAAAAATGCAAAACACGAGGAAACCCGTTGAAACTTGAAGGTAGGTATGTTGAACTATTGTGGTGCAAACACCTTAGATGCCACTTATTAGGAATCTGTCTCTGTCTTAACTGGAGGATTTATTTCCCCAGATGGTCTAAAAGATAAATCGGTGTTTATCAATTTATCAAACAAAAATTATCCTGAGAAGTTTGCGGCACAAACCGGAAGTCTTTATATGCACTCGGCGGTGTGACCAACCACTGCAGAGTGAGCAGAGTGCCTTTCTGTGCGGGTTATTGTGTGTAGCTGCTCTATGGGAGTCCACAACTCAATACAAAGAGCCAAATTAAGAAGAGTATTTCAACATAATTAGTATGTAATGTAATAGTGTTTGTGTTAATAGTCTTGACATCATTGCATTACACAAGTCTTCAGTGATCATTCATTTTCTACCGCTTATCCTCACAGGGGTGCTGGAGCCTATCCCAGCTGTCTTTGGGCGAGAGACAGGGTACACCCTGGACTGGTGGCCAGCCAATCACAGGGCACATATAGACAAACAACCATTCACACCCACATTCATACCTATGGACAATTTGGAGTCACCAATTAACCTAGCATGTTTTTGGAATGTGGGAGGAAACCGGAGTACCCGGTTTCCACTTGAGTACCACTCCACCGTCGTGCAGCCCTTTCAGTGATTCGGTAATTATCTATGTGAATCAGTCCAAGTGCCTCAAAATAAATACAGTATGGTTATTGACTACGAACTATTTTGCAGCGTAATCTATCCAGCGAGTAATTCCAAGTAGCCCAGAAGAAATAAAAATGACGTGGTAGCCATGGACTAAAAGGATCAACTGATTAAGCGAGTCAAAGGTCATGCAACAATATGGTAAGCTCATATTAGCAAAGACAAGCAGGACAGCCTTGGGATGAAGTACTGTTTGTACCGTACTGTATGCATCTCATCAGCAGAGATACCACTTCATCACATTGTTTGTGTCATACAAGCTTCGTCAAGGAATGATGCTGCAACCCTTGTGAGGATCAGCAGCATAGAAAATGGATGGATGGAGTTTGTTGGGAGCTGAGGAGGACAAGGAGAGATATTTGGCCAGTCTGAGCTCTGGGGACGACAAACTGTCCTGATTCATTTTCATTCATTCATTTTCTACCGCTTATCCTCATAAGGGTCACAGGGGTGCTGGAACCTATCCCAGCTGGACTGGTGGCCAGCCAATCACAATACAGACAAACAACCATTCCCACCCACATTCATACCTATGGACAATTTGGAGTGGCCAATTAACCTAGCATGTTTTTGGAATGGGGGAGGAAACCGGAGTACCCGGAGAAAACCTGCGCGTGCACGGGCAGAACATGCAAACTCCACACAGAGATGGCCGAGGGTGGAATCGAACTTGGGTCTCCTATGAATCAGGCCACCGTGCAGCCCTGATTCATTGTCCATCCAATTCTATTCGGTTTCATGTATTTTTAATACATTTTGTAAATCTAGAAGTTTGTGAGTCCTTTTTCCTTCTCGCAACAGGAGAGTTAGGAACACGCAAAAAGTGGAAATTCAACTGATTAGCTTCAAGTTACTACTTTTGGCCTTGTTAGTGTGAGGAAAAATGTAATTTACTACAAACTAAACTTTAATGTAAAGTTTGAAATGTCAGTCTATTTTAATAGATAGCAATATGAGTAGTTTTGGTTAATATTAGTAGAATTAGTAGTATTACCAGGCCAGTACTAACAGTAGGGGTCGTATTTGCGAGGCCCGCTTTCAGTTTTTTGTAGGTGACGGAGGTGTGGAAGTTACTTTCTTTTGATGAGTATTTGTGACTTGGATTGGTTCATTTATTTATTTCAGTTAGGAGTTTTTTATTTTAGCATTTACTCCGGTTGATGTTTTTCATTTTATTGGACTCATACAGTCAAAGTACCGTATCTAAGTATACTTACGGTAGTATACTTGCAGTACAATTCTTATTATCAGTCAAATGGCATGTTGTTGTATTTGGTGATTTCGTACCGGTGTAACATTTGGGATGGGGAAAATGTGTCAAGGTTAACTCTGGCGCCTTCTAGTGGTAAGATCTAAATAGACACTCAGAGGACATTTCCCAGGTCGCTTAGAGGAGGTTCCAGGCTGCAGTAGTTTTCACCATAAGTCATATGATGGTGGAAAACAGATATTAAAGAGCTTGAGTCTTATCTCCACCCAAAGCTAAAGCTAAAGCCGCCATGATCCGATTTTGCAACATAAACATGTTTCTCATTTAGAGGAAGGAAGTGTGTCAGTGAGAAGTGCCCGACTCGGAAAAAAAAAGAGCAAAGTCATGCACGCCGCTGACCTTTTCCGAGACATTGGCTGTCAGAAATGAAACACATCTTAATTCCCCATGAAACAGTTGAGTGTTTGTGTGAGAGGCCAACAACACCGCTGTGTTCAAAGCAAGACTTTGTTTTATTTGAAGCTGCA
Organism: Doryrhamphus excisus; assembly: GCF_030265055.1. Taxonomy (NCBI): domain Eukaryota; kingdom Metazoa; phylum Chordata; class Actinopteri; order Syngnathiformes; family Syngnathidae; genus Doryrhamphus; species Doryrhamphus excisus. The sequence continues at coordinate 18,126,594 of NC_080475.1, read as the reverse complement.
TCATGAGACGCCACTACAGGCTCAAGGGGTGTTGTTGTCATGGTGAACAAGTCATCATAAAGTATGATCTCACAATGCATCGTGGCCTCGGCCTTGTGCCAAGAGGCTGTTCAAGCTGTTAGCATGCTAACTGCAACAGCTGCTTTGGCCTCCTAATTGGTGCAGCAGCTGCGTGTGTGATTGGACTTTAGCGGGCGTACGCAGGTTCTTCCAGTAGGACCGTGAAGGCCACAGGAAGTTTGACCCCATAAAGCTCCACATTGGCACCGGGTCGGATGCCTCCTGAGGGCATCCAAGTGTAAATCGGAAAGAGAAAGCATAGGAGGAGGAGGGTTGGGGGGAGTCAACGAATGAGAGTGAGAAATTGAGATGAGTTCCACTCCACCCACATCCACCCTGTCCAACGTGAGGGGGAGGTGAGGCAGTTTAGTGCTGGTGGTGCTGTGCCGTGTGTTGACTGGCATTATTGACTTGCGCTCACAGAGAGTAGTCAAGCCTGCTCCTCCCCAGGTAAGACTCTCACACCCTCTTTTTGAAAAGCACTTGTTAACAATCTTAAGCTCTCTCGTGTTTGTGAACGTTCCTTTATCCCTGTAATGTTCCTCTTGGCGTCACGTCCAGCCTTCAGGCCAAACGTGCTCCATTCAGTCTGTTGCTACTTGGAAGGTGAAGCCTCCACTGTGAGCATGCTGGTAGGAGAAAAGACAAGGTGGTGATTGATGGAGGAATGGAGGCGGTGACATATGGAAGATGAGAAATGCTTGTCGTTTGTGTTCTGGCGGTTTGTTCACATTAGCAATGGAGGAGTGACATCTGTGTTTAAGTAGAGAATGCTAAGGGTGTCTTGTGAAAATGAGGAAGTAGACAGAGGAGAGCATGTATGTGTGTGTGGGGGGGGGGCAGCAAGCAAACCCCACTCTTCCCCTTTTAAAGGGGACCTACTTTCCTGACCTAAAAGTTAGAATGTCGATCTGGTGTTAAACGATAAAGTTTCAGATAACAAAGTTTGCTCATTTGGAAATGAGTCCTGAAAGAAGTTTGGGATGGCTCAAAACGCTCTCTTTCAGAGAGTTTTCTAACACTGGTTCACTGTGACCTCACAGTGAACCCTGTGCCAGTGACTTCCTTATATGGGCATGCCACAATCACATAAGGTGAACTGTAGGTGTAATATATTAAAACTGAGCGTTTTGGTAATTCAAGGAAATACAGCTGATGTAGGTGCAGATTCCGGAAAATTTAGAAAGCTTTCTGTGCTGGCTATTGTGTGTAGCTGCTCCATAGGAGTGCATGTTACAGGTCTGTTTGTGGATGAAGTAGATGATGTAATCTGTAAATTTACTTACATTGCACCAATAAACACGAACATAGAAGTTGTTCTTATGTATCACGTCAAATTCTTCAAACATAAACTCACACTTTTCTTACTAAAATGAGATAATTTTGCATTAATAAGCAAATATATCAAACAGACAAGCATATGGCTGCTAATGGCACTGAGTTAATACATGTATGAAATGGCAGGTTTACACAAAAAAGTGTAAACATTAATATATAAAAGTCACAAACATAAACATCAATATTTAATCAAAGTCTGGAGACAAAATTACAATATCTATTCATCAAAGGCACTAACAAGCGGGAATATCGGACTGTTTGAATGTACCCACAAAACCACTTGTATGTTCCCCAAACATCACAGAAACAGACCTTAGTTATTTCTAAGTATATTAATACTTCTTTCATGTATGTTATGATACTCTAAATGGGTACTCAACTGTTAAAACAGGAATCAATACATAAAACGTGCAAGCCACGTCTTCTCCATCAAGCCTTCCTCAGCGGAATGAGGAAGTTGAGTCAGTACTTTTAATGAGGGAGAATAGCTGCACCGCCCCTAGTGGCCAAACAATGAATATTGGTTATTTGGTATTTGGTATTTGGTATTTGGCAAAACGGTTGTTTCAGTGAAAGTGAAATGTTGGTAAGCCTGAACAATTTTGTTACATTACCTCAAACAAAACAAGATACATTTCATATGTTATGCTCCTTTTTCAGACCTTAGTATTGAGTTGTTGACTCCTATAGAGCAGCTACACACAATAACCAGCACAGAAAGCCTTCTAGATCTTCCAGAATCTGCGCCTATTCCAGCTGTATTTCCTTGTACAGTAAACCTCGGATATATCTGATTCAATTGTTCCCACTGGTTTTGTCCGATATAAGTGAAATCCGTTATATGCGTATACCGGAAAATGTCCGTTTTACGCATATATCGGATTTATATCCGGTATATGCGTAAATCGGATTTCATCCGTTATAAAAAGGCACTTCCTTGACTATGTTTCCAATGTACCTGGACTGGGCAATGAAAAGAGACGTAAGGTAATGAGAATTTAACTTTATTGGACTCTGAGCATAACAAATTGTTAATTAAGCTAGGCCCTGTTGCGCCCGTCAGGCCTACGTTATTTCCAATAGTGAGGTTAAGATCTCATTCAATAAATCCCAGGGTGTTTTCTGGCAGCATTTGCCAGAATAACCCAGTTTTGTCGGCATTAAAAATGTCCTCTGCTTTAAAACGTCTCAGAATGTCAGCTAGCTTCGGAGCGCCACGATGCGGCCATCCGATATATGCGAGGGAAATTCAATGGAAACGCATTGGAACGGGACTGGAGATTTTGTCCGAAATAGGCGAAATCCGTTATAAAAAATCCGATATATGCAATGAATTTTTATTGGAAATGCATTACAGAAAAAACGTTTCTTTTTTATCTGTCCGTTGTGAGCGAATTTCCGATATATCAGAGTCCGATATATCCGAGGTTTACTGTATTATTGTATGCTTGCAATGCTGTGGGAATATTTGTGTATGGAAGGCCCTTTCCAACATGAATATGCACACAGCATATTTGTCTGTAGAGGCATGCTTGGATTAACCCATCAACACCTTTTATGGGATTAATCTGAACAGGAATGGTGAGTCTCGGGTCCAACATCAGTGACTTCTGACCTCACAAATGTTCTTTTTGATCAATGATCAAATATTCCCACAGTTGTGCTTCAAAATGCTAAAAACTACCTTATTGACCCAAATTTGTGATGGTAATTTCTAGTGTTTGGGATGTATCACGATATGACTATCCATCCATTTTCTACCGCTTATACTCACGAGGGTCGCGGGGGTGCTGGAGCCTATCCCAGCTGTCTTCGGGCGAAAGGCGGGGTACACCCTGGGCTTGGTGGCCTTGGACCTATGGACAATTTGGAGAATCCAATGAAGCTAGCATGTTTTTGGAATGTGGGAGAAAACCGGAATACCCGGAGAAAACCCACGCATGCACAGGGAGAACATGTAAACTCCTGCTAGCTAGCTCATATTAACTAATTTTCTGGCATTATAATGCACAGAAAAGTGAAAGGAATATGTGTTCATGATTCACACAAGGATTGTAAATGATGGGCCAAATTCCAATAAAACACCCCTTTAAGCTAATGAAATAGACTTGTCTCAAATGGTAAAGCACACATATTTATTGGTAACAATCTGGCTAACTGTTCTAATGGATGTCAGCCTCTGCACACATTGCTACTAAATCTCCAACCAACTGTAATGGCTGTGCTTTTCATGAAGGAAGATGGAGTCACCCATGCCATTCCAACTGCATATGGAAGATATTTATGACACTCTTGTTTTGTTTACGCAGACATGAGGCAAACAGTGCTCTTATTTTGAAGGACGGTCATAGACGTGTGTTCCATGTGTGGAGAATGTGTATTTACCAGAGCCTGATATATTTTGCCGATTATAATTTATGACAGATTAACCAATACTGGTGAAATTATACCCAATATTATACAATATACAGTATATAGTTTTTTGTTTTTTTTTTGCTGCGCCACAACTGTAGCGTTAGTGCTTTGCTGTGTGGTGTAAACAAAAATAATATGAGTGTAAATGTGACCATAGGGGTGTTATTTCATGTCTACAGGGCTCTAAAAACTGTATTTAGAAAGTCCTAAACAGGCTTTTTTATACTCTATGAAAATATTAATTTTATTAATATTGAATCAGACTTCACAGAAATCCACTCGGTCTGGTCTGGAACCAATGAACCACAATAAAGGAGGGACGCCCGTACATGTTGAAATTCGTTACCCTCAACGAACCGCGGTACTCCAATGTCAACAGCACACATGCAGCCCATGGTTCGAGGTCTGCTTCAGTGCAGTTACATGACCTCATGGTGCATTTCTAACTAAATGTGTATCACGACTTTCTGTCCAATACATCCCCACTGAGGTTTAGCCCACGTGGTTGACCCTATTTTAGGCCATCTGCGGTGCTGCCAGAGCTATTTTGGCTCCAGTCTGCATCATGACCGGTGGGGGCGGCTGCCCATGCCAAATTCTACTGTAGTTCTGTGCCGTTCAACAGAAGGCAGGCCAACTGCATTGCACGATGCATTAACTTCTGCACTTCTGGTTACAATGTTCTACATGCATAAAACAATGACTTTGTTAAACAGAATCCCACCCGTGGGGGCAACCATGGCTTCCCACGTGAAGCTCAGGAAGGACAAGGTTAGCGTGGTGGACTATGACACTCAAATTAAGGGTAAACACACACAATCTCGTGTTTTTATGCTTTACCTTGAATGATTGTCTTTACTTCCACGTTTCAGAGGTGCGGTGCCAGCTTCTGGACCAACTGAAAGTTCTGGACTTGCAGCTGGAGCAGAAGAGTCAACAACTGCAGGATCTAGCGGACTACCTACGGCGACGGGGCGAGATCGAAAGCGAGTACTCTCGCTCCTTGGAGAAACTGGCCGAGAGGTTCACTAACAGGATCAAAAGGTCATTTTAGAATCTTGTGCCCGTGAACTCCCGTTGGCGTCTCACGGATGAGTTTTATCATCTTAGGAAGGAGCCCAGCACTCACTCTGTGGCCCAGGTCTGGTTGGCTCTCCTGTCCCACACCCGCCAAGAAAGCAAAGACCACAATGGGCTCAGTGAGAGCTGCAGCAGCCTTCTTGTCCAACCCCTCACGCATTGCCTGGAGTACACACAGCGACTCGCCAAGAAGGTAGTGAAGCTTTGGCCCACGAAGCTTTGACATGTCTGCACCTGCAGGCCACCTTAAGCCATTTCTATCTCATTTTCACCTCCTGACATCAACATCATATCATATACGTTCTATGTTCTGCCTGGGACTCCACTTGACCGATCCAGAGTAAAGACATCTGCATGCAGCTTCAAGACGGACTGCTCAAGGTGACCACAGAGCTGCAGACTGTAAGTGACAAACCAAACACAGAACCAGTTTGCTGACTGAATAAATGAGCGCATGTTCCTCTACCTGGGCAGGCGTGGCGGACTTATCACCAGTACCAGGCTGACTATGTGTGTGCGGAGGGGAAGTTGAAGGAGGCTGAGAAACAGGAGGAAAAGCAGCGGCAAAGTGCCAAAAAACTGGAGAGGCTGATTGAGAAGGTAAACGCCCTCCCAAGTGTTTAGGGATGTACTTTCAGCAACGGTCACCAGACGTGAAAGTCCTGTTGGTTTCATGTGCTTGTAGAGGCAAGGAAAAGTCCAGGATATTTACCTGAAGTGCAGCAAGGCCAGAAATGATTATCTGCTCAACTTGGCTGCAGCCAACACTTCCATGAACAAGTACTACCTCCAAGACATCTCCACACTCATTGACGTGAGTCTGCGGGGGCCAGAGGCACACAAATCCACTACTCAAGTAGGATACGTACTCTGAAAAAGTTTAAAGTACACATCCCAGATTTCTTGGAATTGAATATCTTCCTTGATGACAAAACTATATGAAAAAGTCATGATGTAGTTAATTTAGGAGGGTGTATGGCCTCCTGATGCGTGAATGCACTGAATGGTCCCATGGGGGATCTCCCCTCCCAGTCCTAGTCCAATATGGCCTCAGTGCGAGTTGTTGAGGTTTGATCCCGATGCCACCGTCAGAGTTCAAATCTGATGGTTTGAACAGGAACATTCACATGAGTGACCTCCAATAAATTCGTTTGTAGACCTCTGGTGGCAGTACTCGCGCTCTGCCTTACACAGTAGGCCGTATTCCATATTTTATATATATGTATATATGTGTATATATGTATATATAGACATAGACTCCCTTTATTGTCATTGCACAAAAAC